>NC_139246.1:52545115-53784582 GCF_977018435.1 Lepisma saccharinum
ATGGGTGACCATCTATTCTACCGAATCAAAACATTTGAATTACTGTTAACTAAAAGTTGACTACCTAAAACTCGTCATGTTCGAAGTAGATTAAATTGGGCATATTGTTCCTATTACCTGGTCCTAAGGTAATACGTGGCTTTATAAATGTAACTATACAATGTTTCAAGATTCCCATATCCTAGTAACACGACAACAGCCCATAGTGGTCCAGAATGCTAAAAAGAGTCCGCAAAATTGAAATTTTCACTTTCGGTAAGGGCATAAAACATGAACACTCCTCTAAACTAAATGGTGCATGAATCTGCGAGAAATTTCTCTAAATCCATTATTTACTCTTGTTTCGGGTCTCAAAATGGCGGTTTTTGAAAATGGAATTTTCGGACTATATTTTACTTATCTTTAAGACTTGTCGTAGCATTATTTTTTTTTCGCCGGGCAGTAACATTGTGCTAAGTATAGTAACAACTTCTTAGTAATGCATAGAAAAAAAATAAACACATTTGAATTAAAATAAAATATAATGTTTTTATTTTTTACTTCTAAACACCGAAGTCACCTTTACTTAACACAGCTATCCTCGCTATTTAACGCAAAGATTTCTAAAGCAAAGGATACTTTAAAGTATTGTGAAAACGGCACGGGAGAAACGTTTACTACTTTTTGCTACTTTTGACAAAATTAGTTTGTATGTAAACGTGTGCTCTGATGTTAATGAGTCAGCTGGCAACCCTGAATCAAACTTGAACACGTGTGCGCGCGCTGTGGAATGAGAGGTCTCCGATTTCGACATCAGCTGATGCTTAATACATAAAGCAGTAGTGCAGTGTAACAGTAATGTATCCAAACTCCCCCAACCCCCCCCCCTAATATCACAATAACTTTCATGAACAATCTCCCTAAAAAAATTCCCAAAGACTCGCGCTGTGTAACTGGTAACCAGAAGCAAAATTACTTTGTAAGTCCGAATTATAATTACTTTAAAGAATTTGTTTAGCAATACATTTATTGGTTAATTTAATTGTATTGATTTTGAACATTCATAAAAATGAGAGAAAACGAGAACTTGTTGTAAAACCAAATTGAAACATAGGAACGCACGTATGGATGAAATTTGCACAGGCGATGTTTCTACCGCCCTGTGAACGGAACTAACAAAGGTCAAGGTCATGACATTGGGAAGGGTTCACTGGAAAGGTACTGAGAATGCTCTCCTCAGGCACTCATTAGAAAATATTAAAAAAATTGATTTAAAAATCGCTTGGGTATTTTTTGTCCATTCACGTGTCCTTACAGGTTAATGGTGGTGCATTATAGAAATCCACAAAACATTCTTCATGAAAAATCTGGCGAAGATAGGAATGTTTAAATTAAGCATTTGTTTCATTCCTAAGATTCTGTAAATATTGGTAATATTGCTGAATATTGTGTCAAGAAGATTAGTGTTGATGAGTCGCGGTTGCACAGCAATGTATTTTTAAGTTATGAAAATTATCGCGGAATAAAATATAAATTAATTTTTAAAAATTAATCTGTTATTTTTAAAAACTGAGGTGTTTGTGGCTGATTTTCTTCTACTCGAAATCAGTGTCGGTTTTGCAGAAAGTAGCGACAAATAAAAAGCGATAATCTGAAGAACTTCTCTGGGATGAACATCCCGGGAACTAACAATCGTAACCAAAGCACATTTAAAGAGGGAAGGAAAGGAACTTGTGAATAAATATTATTTAATGCCTTAAAAAAAACATTAATTTTTCTTGAAAGTGATTTAATGGGAAGTCTGTTTTCCTGTCATTAAACATTTATTTTGCATAAATTCATTTTAACGATAATTTTCACAATACGTAAATATAACAATAGAAATTCATTGATTTGCTTTATTTTGCTTCGCAATTGTGCCATTTTTGGCTAATTGTGAAGGTGGGGATGAGTTATGATATGATGAAATTGATGAATGGACACTCGCAAACATTCATGCCAGGCCGGGATTCGAACCCGGGACCGCTGGCCTGGTACCGCGATGTACCAACCACTCCGCTACGGTGGCCAGCAAGAATAATACATGTTATTATCGTTATTATCATTATTTTTATTATTATTTAATCTATTTTCGGGAATGTATTTCAATCTTCCAAGTGTATTGTATTAAAGGGTGGCTACTCACCGGGAATTCCGTGAATTATGCGTGAATTATTGGCTCCGGGAATTATGCGTGAATTCTACTTGAATTTGTCTCCGTACACATGCAAATTACAACTTTTTCTAATCCAAATCCTATTCACATTTTATGCAAATAAAAATTATTTTCGTAAAATTTTCTTGCTCGATTCGCTCGCAATTCCTGCTTTTCTTAGTCTTATCAAGTTTATAACCATAGCTAGGAGGCGGTGGGAGTCGGCCCTGGGCGCCGAACTCTCTAAATGAAAAATGTTGTAAGATTGATTGATTGATTTGTGGTTTTAAGTCCACTTTATGCACAGAAACGCTAATCGGGACTGGACCAACAGTTTGAAGTGGGATCCGAACTACTGTGCCGTGTGGAGAAAAAAAATTGAAATCGTTTCTTCGAACATAAATGCATTAGCACCAACTTCTACCCTCTTTTTGCATAATTTACGAGGATAATAACGTCTTTGATACTACTACTACTACTACTACTACTACTACTAATAATAATAATAATAATAATAATAATAATAATAATAATAATAATAATAACAACCATGTTGGTCCCGGCGGGTTCGAATTCTGGCTTGGACATAGAGGTTTGTGACTCTCCATTCATCAATTTCATCCTATCACTCATCCCCATCTTCGCAAATTAGCCAAACGTGGCACAAGAAGCGAAGTAAAATAAAACAAATCAATAATAATAATTATGTTATAATAATATTATTATTAACACTATTATTATTAGTATTAGTACGTTTATCCTGGCACTTTCTCCCCGCCCGCTCAGACAAAAATTCGTGGTTGCACCTCTGATTGTAAATAGAAACTCAGCACCTTAAATTAAATATTTTAATTATATTACATATACCGTTTAATTGAATTATCATTTTTGGATGTTGGAATCACATAGTCCCTTTATATTATGAAGATATTTGTGTGTGGATGTTGAGAGGCGGTATACGTAAGGTTGAAATAGAGAATACATCTGCTTGAATTTTTGGAAAGTTCGCCTTGAAAACCGGGAATTATACTTGAATTTTATCATGATCGTAAAGTAGCCACCCTGTATTACAAGGGTGTATTGAAAATATGTCAAAATTATACATTTTGCATAAACATCTAAATAATCAATGCCAATTTTGTAGACCAAAAGTGTCGATTTTTCCTTGAAAATGCTAATCTTACACATTTGTATTGATGTAGGGGTCAAAAATGTAGCTTCTGATTTTTTATGATTGTTTGGCATCCTGGATCACTGTGCGCCGTGCGAAAAGGAACAGAAGAGAAATTAGTAAGAATCGGAACCATGAGATGGGGATAAGGCCACAAGACGAACTAAAAAGCAGGGCAACATAGTTTTAGACTCTTCAATATATCTTAACCTGCCATGATAAGTCTTGATATTGATCACTGGAACTACAGTTGCAATTCGCCGACAAGAGAATCACACTTTCCCAATTATCTTCTTCACAAGCTGAAAGGTTTGAACCTGCGTTTCTCGAGTTTGCACTCGCAACTAAGCTTGTTTCCTCGCTCAAAGTGGGAGATTTTTTTTTTGAATTCCTCTTTCTGTAAACTTATGGCACCCACTAAATGCTAGGCAACGTTTCTTGCACTCTTGACGCGGCAACCGAGTGTTATCTATGATACCTCAGAATCAATAATGGAACCCCTCTGCGTTAGTTGTGACAATCGACACAAGTGCGCATGCGCTGACTAGACGAGTCCAATGGCAGATTGGCAGGTGCGAAGCAAAACTGGGTCTTTGTTCTTCGAGGGGGTTTGTTAGGAGTTTAAACAGACATGACAACCACAGAAATAGAACCATAATAATAAGCAAGTAAATGGGCACAATAGAAGTACAGTGAAGTTTCGGGCATGCCTCTACCTACATCCCCTTTCGTGAATGGACTAGTCCTCTCAAAGCTTGCCTCGTCTTCCATGGTTGAGCAGTAGTAAAGAAGAAAGTTTTGAAATACTCTTCGTTCACATAATTTGAGTAAGGATGATTAGAATGTTTTCCAGAACTACCGTCGTAATTCTCCTACAAGCATTTTAAAATTACTAAAATCCGGCACTTCAAAGTAGACAGACTTGAACCGGTAAATTCTCCGGTTTCTGTTTGTAACAGGCACCTGAACCTTCTGCTGTGATAAGCACAGTATTGTTTATGACACAGTGTAGCGCGTGCACGTGAACTAGTGATGCTAAGCAAATCACATAACTGCTATTCAAGCAATCACTACCACAGAACTTGGATACTAAAGTAACTCATGTCAACACTGTTTTCGTAGTAAATTTTGCAATTTTTCTTAATGGCATGGTCCATATTTGCAAGAACAATTCCGATTGCTGCAAAAAATTTTATTCGAAATTAAAACGTGCTTTTATTGTGAGCTCTAGGAGGTCACCCTTTGACATATTTTCTGATGTGTAAATTGTATGTTTCTCCCTATGAAGTTTCCGAAAACATAAATAGAACATGTTAAAGGGACAATAATAGGAAGAATATTACCCCGGCAACATCTGGGGTATATAGCTACCTTGCAGAGTACTGTATGGGGCCACTTTCGCCCGTTCGTAATCAACCCCGGTCGGTACTTCATTTGTGTTCTTCTGACTGCTGAATTGGGGATGCATTGTGTCAGCTCCAAATTTGTGCCGAAAATCCTGACAGCTGATCAGAAGCAGCAGTGTGTTGACATTTGCAAGGATCTTCGTCATGTTTCTCCTTAAGTTGCAACCTTCTTGTCCAAGGTTATAACTGGTGGTAAGAGCTGGTGAGAAAAACAACACTCCCATTGGAAAAGTTCAAACTCACCAAGACCAAAGAAGCGAGACAAGCGAAGAGCAAAGAGCTCTTTACTTTCTCTGACATCAATGAGATTGTGCGCAAAGAATTCATCCCAGCAGGTCAAACAGTCAATTCCACCTACTATACTTTGGCGACAAAAGAACTGACTTTTGCATCACGACAACGCATCATCCACACTTCCTTGTTCACCAGGGACTTTTCCCCATCCACTCTACTCGCCTAACTTCACCCTCTGTGACTTTTTCTGTTCCCACAAATGAATACGAAGTTGAAAGATTTAATTGCATATTGCTATTGATAATAGTCTACCAGCATGGAATTCGAGCAGGACAAAGGTGAGCAATTCGTGTAGGAAACTAATATATCGTAAAACTTCCGATGTTAATATATTTTGTCAGAGAGCATTGCAACCAATGAAAATGACATTGTTCGTGTAGACTCCTTAGGTAGGGGAGGGGATGTTCAAAGCATCTACAAGGCCGTGCATCCATTGGCCTCGTAGATGCAATGTTTTTCTCGGTATGTCACCATATTACGCTTATTTATACTGGTACATGTTTAGCTTGAAACACTTTCCGCCACTTCAGCGTCTTCTGGAAGACCGCGCCAGCTATAGTGGAATCACAAGCAAAAGAGCCTGCGCAGACCCGCCACTCCTGTGCACTGCACTCTCGCGTGAAAAGGGAGGCAGAGTGGAGCATGCTTCCTTATGGTCCGAGTTGAACGGAAGAAAGGGAAGTTGCGCGGAGACTTTTCGCCGAAGGTTCATTTCCTTGTGGTCGCTCTATATTACATGATTTCTTCCACCCACAGACGGGGGGCCGTTGGCACGTGCTTTGTTGTCTGCCAGCCAGAGCTCTCCGTTTGTTTTGCGAGGGAATTCGAACATTTGTGGCGCGTCAATTATCTTAGCGATGTTCGCTGAGCAGACAGATCATTTACTTGATTCTGTGTGCTCATTGACCAAAATATCAGTGCCTTTGAATAATAATCTGTGATCCATGTGGCTGCGTAGAGTGGACATATTTTCAGTTTGAAAATCTGTTAATTATGGAAATTGTTGATGTGAATACACAAAACTGTCAACATTTTCATTTTCACACCCTTGCACAACTTTCCAAAACTATGGTGTATATTTGGAATAAACAACACTTTCATTTTAATACAAAGCTAAAACTGGAATATTATATTACCTTCTGTTACTTGAACTTCCTCTGTAATAAGTTATTTCAGATTACAGTTATTACTAATAACACTATATCGCAAGCCGTTCATTATAAATATTTCTTCATTGGCTGCCAGCCAGCTATCCTCACACAGTTTTCCTCACCTTACCCTTTGTCTCAGAAGATCGAAACACAAAAACGCTATATTCTTTGGCTGAAAGTTGTGGTGAAGAAGGTCCAAGTTCGTTCAGCTATCAAGTGAGCAGCGCTCGCTGAGATACGCTTATTTGGCAGTCAAGTAGCTGAACGATCATGTTGCTCGCTGAGCGCTCATATACTTGACGCTCACTTGGTTGTCACATTCGGGGCAGAGAGAACTGGAAGTCAACAGACATACACAAAGCAGGTATTTAAAATGACGTTCAGAAAACAATTTCCCCTCTGGATTTGCTGAAGTTCTCTAATTTGAGGTCCAACAAAGTACCTTTCTTTCGCTTTGCTGGTGAGAGTCGAGGCAATTTGTTTGAAATACACTTAAACCTTCTTCCAGTTGTGTCCATAACCTTTACAAATTGTTTCGTAAGGCCTAGCTTGGTGTGAAGAGGGGGAAGAGGAACATTACACGCTGTATAATTTTTCTCCCACTTGTCAATTTCGTTGAGACCAATTCTTTTTTGTGTGGTGGTTCTTCTGTCACGGGTATACCACTTGCAGAGGAAGCAGGTATACTTTGTGTAGCCATGTTGCATTCCCAATATCATTGCAACTATCTTGAAGTCGCCACTTATCTTCCACATATGCTCATTATATTCGATGGATATCTTCTAATATCCCTGGACCTAAAGGAAATCGGTAAGGATGGAAAATATTGGATAGATCTTGCCTAGGATAGGGACAGATGGAAGGCTTGTGTTGCTGCAGATGTAGCTTAACACAAAATCTGCAAACACAATGCTTAGTATTTTGACAATAACTTGCTGGTACATCATGTAACTTAGTAACAGGACTGCCAACATCTGAAACAGAAACATATGTTGCCAACTGCTCATCTGACAATTCCCTGCATTTATCACGAACGATGAATCTGAGTAAACTGAGACTCTTTATTTCCTTATAACTAAAAAGAACTGTCCATGATAGCGAAATTGTAATTACGGATTTGAATTTCCCATACCAAATTCCTTCAGAAAAACTTATTTTCACATAAGAAATAAAACCCTTGTAGAACAGTGTCATAGGAAAAGATGGTAAAATGAGGGCCGACTACCCCCCAAAAAGTGTACGTAACCCCCTCCCGTTTGAAAATCCTGGGCACGCCACTGTCTGCCCTCGTATATCATAATCGTTTGGTCAGGTGAAACGAGGTTGCAAATTAGAGACTGCAATAGAATGATTAATACAACAACTGTACAAACCTGAGATTCAAACTCAGGACTACATTCAGAACAAATGATTTCAAATACGTATATTTATGAGCTTCAGCGCTGCGTGCTATTCCCCACTCTTCGCAAGGTAGGATGTTCACCCCATAGCCACCAGCAGAAAATTTTCTATGAGAGATGGGTTAAAGTCAAAAGGTTGTGTTCAGAAAAGGGATATTCCATATTGAAAATTGTGTAATTGTCGCCAAGTTTACAGGTCATAGTAAAATATGGTAAACTATATGATGAAACTAGTGCGTTTGGGGGCGGAGAGAGAAAGAGAGAGAGAGCGCGCGAATAAAGTATAAAACGGAAGATGATAAGGAAAACAAAGAATCGAGAAGGAACGAATAAACGAGTATCTTAGTTTCAGAAGGACAGAAATAGGGGGGAAGTGATTGATTGATTTGCTTTATTTTACTTCGCTTCTTGTGCCACTTTTGGCTAATTTGCGAAGATGGGGATGAGTGATGAAATTGATGAATGGACACTCAGAAACATCCATGCCCAGCCCGGGATTCAAACCCGTGATCCATTGTCTAAGAGCGCTACGGATACTTTATCCATTGTCAAAAATAAGAAACGCGATTAGGGTATTAGATGTTATGCATGTTGTTTCCATACTTTGTTAGCGTACAATAATGGCTGACGCGTTATCAGCACATAGCTGTGACGGATTTATTTCTGTGACACTTCCTGAAAGGCGGACGGCGTATTTAGTGGAATGGCGTTCAAGAATTTTATTATACACAAAGAAACGTGACTCAAAGAACTTGCCTCAAGCAAACATAGCCCTAAAACGTATCCGTTTCTTAAAACTTAAGTTATCCGACCCGCTAAAATGCCAACGATCATGTTATAAACTTAGCCTACTCCAAACAAAACTATTTTATCTTGAATTCTAAAAATAGGATTAGTCATTCTGTCCTCTTGCCAATACACGCAAAGACTCTCCGAAAGCCTATGGCTGAAGCTGGCATTGTGTACTCAAGTGGTTCCAGTGATGATCATCGGTGGAAGCACATTAAAGTGGGATGTGAAACATTGTGTAAACCAGGGGTCCCCAAACTTTTTCGTTTCGCGGCGCCCTTAGTGTTTCAAGATATTTCAGCGGTGCCCAAGTCAGAATGTAGGCCTATCTAACATTTGCAACGCTCAGTTAGTGTGCTTAGGTTGCTTGCCTACAGTTAAAAATAAACACATATTTCAAATTCAGAAACATTTTGTGTGTAAAAAAGTACTAAATAAGCACATATTTGGAATAAGTGTCATTTCAGTTAAAATGTTGGAACATTTCGCGGCGCCCCTGTAAGCCAGCCATGACGCCCTAGGGCGCCGCGGCGCACACTTTGGGAACCATTGGTGTAAACTGTACTTTCAGTCCAGATTAACCTATCTGAGCCTAAAGTGGCCCAGATAACAATGCACTAAAAATTATATGATCGTCTAGTAAATAATGTTATACTTTTTTCCAAGATGAGGATATCTTTAGAAGTAACTATTCAACGTTCCTCCTATCTTTCTTCTATTCCTTTCATATCCGGGCGTGACTTTCCTCCTTTTTTACTCAGGGACTTGCTCTCGATTTTCAGAAAAGAAATCAAGGATGGGGTGTGGTCTTAAAATTTTACCGACACATTTCCAACACTTTCAACGTGAAATACAATATTTTATCGCAATACTTCAAGGCTCGTGAATTGTATTTTGCGATCTAAGAAAAAAGAAACTAATGAAGCATAAAGAACATTATAAGTTAGATGACAACACTTTAATATCGCCACTTTTGCTCCCAGACTATGCTAAACCTTATCTACCAAGAACAAGTAAAAAAAATGCATCTGCCACCTCCCCCTCAAGTTCTTTCACCTTTCCCCACAATGGCCGCCGCTGTCTAGTATTTTTGCGAAGTTTGCGAAATTTGCATGCAGCTCCTGTTTATGACATACAGTTTATAAAATGGGACGAACCCTCGCTGCAGAAATCGAAATTTGTTTAAAATTTATATTTTCCTTATCTTGTACCTCGTTTCTTCCACATTTAGTTAATCAAGACGATGCACAGTGGGCCATAATTCTGAAAATGGGGACAAAATTCTGAATTGGTGAATAGAGATACTTTAGGATGTCAGTATTTCTAATAAAATAATACATAAAAAAACATAAAATTATTCAAATTATATAGTTATTCACATGATAGCAGTGCGAAAAGTAACATGTTGTGTACAAAGAATGCCCTGTGCTCATGTACTGAAAACAAAATCCCTGCAGTTTGCAAGATCACATAAAATCAGTTACATCCTGTGCTTGTTGACATGGAAACACTACCAAATGGAGCCACGGTGGTTCAGTCGGTAGTGTGTCTGACTGCCAAGCGGGGACACTGGTTCGATTCTCGGGGTGGGTGATCTACGGTTGGATTTTTTCCGGCCTGATTCCTGCATAAAAGCATCTCGGGTGTATACAGCATGTAATAAATCTGTACCCAGAGACAACCGGGGAGGGAGAGGGGTCAGCATGGTTCTGATCGCTTTGCCTCCACAAATGACCGAGATCTTGAATATGTGGAGCCTCCACATTCCCCCATATTCCTTCATGGCACGGTGCAGTGGGCACGATGATTTTCACCTACCTTGCACTACGAAATAAATTTTACTACAGTGCACTGTGTTCGTCTACTGACTGAGATGAACTTTAACCTTCGCTTTCATTGTTAGAAGTGGAAAGATTCTCCATTGGTGAGTTAGATTGCTGGGTTTCATCTGATACACTATGGTGTCGAGCAAGCGAGTGACGTCTTCTTGTAGCGTACATGATTTCTTATCAGGCAAAGGCTTGATGGTAGTGGATCATACGAGATGAGCAGATGATGCATAAGATCTTCATTGGTAGAAATTCGGGAGCTCTCGCGGGAAAGTCTCTCACTTAATGTTCTTGATTCTTTCTATTTGAACCTGCTCAGAGAGCTGCCGACTAAAAGAACAGCTGCTGCTATGGAATCAGGACCGTGCACCTAGATTGCGTGTACGGAATCGGAAATATAATACAAGAAATAATCTGTTACAAGAAAATTCACAGTTATCAACGCATATTCACGAAAACTGTGAACGTTAGTGCGGTGACGTGACGATTGTGTTTAAAAAATAGTTGCATCGTTTGATTAACACCTTGTTGGTGCCTGTGATTCCACTGACTTTTTTAGGATCCTCAAAGAATTGGTGTGTTGTTTAGGCTTGTCAACGAAAATGCCCACTAAGCGTTTGAATTTCTCCTGGACGTTCAGTTTTTAGAACTTTCGTTTTTGCTCTGTCTTCTCCACGAGCCTGCCCCTGTTTAATTCGATTCGATACGACATGTCAAGAAAAAAGTCAAGAATCAAATCCATGCACGTAGGTTTGACAGTCAGAACTGAGTATTTTCGGCTCTTTAAGTGGTCAAATTTGTTTCCATTTCTGTCGGCCAAGCGCCACAAATGTAATCCACCTGAACAGATGATGTACAGCTCGCTTTGTTGTAAACTAAAGTGTGAAAAACTGTCAGATCATCCCGAATACCAGATGAGAGGTGTGTAGGACTGAGATGCTGTATCTGGTCCCCATTATATTCAGAATCTGCTCGGGTTATTAAATACTACTTTCTAATGCAATTCTATTTCAATGGAGCCTTATTTGCCGGTGCGAAATCATAAGCAACTGACATTCTTTTTACATTTCGTAACTGAGAATAGGCACGAGTTGGCAGCCAGTTTTCTCTTGGTTGCTTTTATAAGACTCATTCAATCATTCGGCACAAACACCTTCATCCTACCTGTTCCCACAAATTTTGAAAGTCAAATGGTAGAAACACATATCATTGTAAATCGGCTGAAAATGGCAGCGTATGAACATGCTTGTATAACAATGTCCGCAATTCAGTAAATCATTTCATACTGTACCCACAGGAAGTACATACCTTGACGATATGTAGAATATATGCAACAGAAGCCCACACAGAGAGGGATCTGAGAATTCAAGACCAGTATCAATGGGTGAAACGATGTGGCAAACGTCTGTGAAATGGCATTTGGCAAATGTATGGGTTTTGCCTATCTTAAATCCTCAACTACGTTAACATCTGGATGGAACTATTTGCGTTTCGAGGTAGCCCCATCATTGTTCTACGAGGAACTAGTGGTTTAAAAGCTCTGCTTTCAAGTAGGAAATTCGATTTTTTTCCCCATTTTAAGAATTCTGGCCCACTATGCGATTGGGTAAACGATATCCTTCGCTTATGTAATTGTGAGTCAACCACCTTGCTCAGAAGGCGCCAAGCCTTAACCACTCCGCTATCAGAATTGTCTCTCTCGCCTCAAAACTGTCGTTGACATAATGCAGGATGTACTGCAACCGTTCAACTCTTCTGCAGTTCCAGATTGCGAACCTTCAATATTGATGACGTCATCGCCACATCTTTCCTCGTGCCCACACCAGAAACGCACTGCATTGTTTAAGTTCTTTAATCAAGAGCTTAAACTTTTGCTCTACGAAAGTTATGAATAATGTGGCCCCTCCCCGTGTTTTCCTTACATATTAAGTCTGCGTCGGATGAAGGGTGTTATTACGGTCTCTGCATGTACGGCCATTTCTCTGAGCGCCTGGAAAAGAATTGGGCATGACGGGGAGGAGGGAGTCCTCGCAAGAAATACCTCCCCCGCCTCTTCTCAAAGCCCCCTCCGCACCTGAGACGGGTCATTGGGGACTCCCGGGGGACTCCCCTGCACTGCGTTTCCTTTACATTTCATTAGGTGCAGCGTGAGGCGGGGTCTTGAGCCTTGGACCATCACGTGGAATTAAATTGTTCCCGTGGATGCCCTCTTCAAAGGAGGCCAGTCTTTAATCCTGTTAGAATTTCTATCCGTTTCTCTCATCCTTCTTGCCGTCTCCTGCTTGTGTTTCTTTGTGCCACGTTTCTTTTCCTTCCTTTTTCATGACTTTTATTTTCCTCGTTTCTTCTCGTGTCCGTTGATCTTTCTCTTTTCACCCTACGCAGCAGAGTCCCGGTTTCATCCTACTGAGAAAGAGAGAAAAAGACTTGTGTTTATGTGTCTCGTTTCTTTTCTCAATTTACCAATCATCCCTAATTGATTTTTGCGTCCCTTTTTCCTTGTTTGCCTTACGATTCTCTTGAAAACATGATTGAAAGTCTCCTTTTTATCTTCCCTTCAGATAAGCTATCTGCAGTCGCCATCTTCATCCCTTCATCCGCTCTCCTCTTTTGAATACCAAGTTTCCTTATTTTATCTCCGATTCCGTGTTTTTTGTAAATCTTCGTTTTAAAATTTTATCATCTGATTGGACCTTCCCCTCTATTCATTAACTTTATCACTTGTCTTTTTCATGAATAATATTTCTTTACTTTAATACGAAGATAAGGATAAATCAAAACAAATCTTTGTTGTCTATTTATAAATTATTCTGTCTAATATCACGTATATTTAATACATAAAAAGTACAAATAAGAGAGTAATAAACCGAAAGAATTTGCAAATAAAAGTCTTGCCCAAACATTTGAACCTTAAGAAGATGAAACGACAGGTGAGTGGATATAGTTACTTAACACGGAATTGCATAATCAATATTTATTCCTTGATACTGTTGGAATTTTTAAATGAGGCAGGTTTCAGTGCGCTGGCCATCTATAGCGAGCATTGGAGCTTATGTAGTGATGTCTCAAGCCATAGGCTTGTGAGCTTAACAAAATAATGATAGGTGTCAGCATCGGATTACGAAAATTAGAAAGTGTGGAACTTTGGAATAGAAAATGAGAAATAGAAACAAAATATGTGTTGTTATTGAGAACTATTGAAGGCTTTTAAAACGAAATGCTGAAATAATGATGAGTAAGTATTAAGGAGATAATAAGAAGATTAACGTTACGTTCATATATGGAAATCGAGATTTCTGCAAGAAATATGATGCAATTAAGAAACAACAACTAAGAATGTAATAGGTGCTTGGTAAATATGAATTAGAATTTTCCAGTGTTGAAATAGTTCAGAACTCTTAGTTATCCCAGAAATTCCAGTGCCTCCAAGATTTCTGTGGATTCCCGTGTCCAGATACTTATGATGCACTTTCAATGTCTCCATAACTTTAAGAACCATGTCCCCTTCTTTAACAGTGGAACTAGCGATTAAACATCCCATGAAAGATAGCCATGCACATGCTCATGATACATGTATTCCTCCAAGATATTTGTTTAACAACAAGATAAACCCAATTGTTATATGAGATCAGTCAAATTGAATATTAAATGAAACAACCAAGACCTAAGGAGCCGCACCATTGGGAAAGCTGATAGTAGGAGACTTATATCAAGACTAATAGGAAGATGAAATAGCAATATTAAGACAGCTGAAGCAAATTGGATTGAGTGGTTATTATATGGATTAATCTTGCCTACGGCAAGAACAGATGCTATAGCTGTGAATTTACTTCAATTAACGTAACTAGGGAACTGGTTAGTTTATTGTACTGGCCAGCCTACATTGGAGGGAGCAGGGAAGAGTGAATTACTTTAATATTTTATAAACAGAGACTCATTCTCCAGAAACCAGGAAGTTTGACAAGCCAAGGCACTGGCAACACTATAGGTGTGATAAGGGAAATTATCTAAATCTTTTCCTGCTAACACCAAAAATAGAAGTAGTTGTATTTACGATATTATAAACTCAAGAAAGGAAGAGCCCCCCTCAAGCAGAATTGTCTACACTTAAACCTAGCTCAACATGCCCATATGAGCTTTTTGCTCAAGTGTGGAACCCTGTCTAATCCAAGATTTTTGTAAAAATGCCCTCGGGAATTTCCTGAGAAAGGAAGAGCCCCTCAGATTGATTTGCCTACACTTATAAAAGGCACTTCTGTGAGATTGTTGTCCATAAACTTGTCAAAAATATGCCCCTCTTGATATTTTTTTTGCCTACACATAAAAGTAGGCTACACATACACACACACACACACACATACACACACATACACATATTTACTTCCGGTCTAAGTTCAATTGGATACCAGGTTCAAATTGTATATTAAAACAATGCAATATGCAGAGACCCTCTAGAATTGCTCTGTGACTCTCTCATTTCTTACATCATAAACATATGATTTTTCACCTATGAGAATAACACTACATATGGTGTCATCAGGTAATGCCTCATGGAATTCACAGATAATTTTAATATTTGTTCTGTCATTCACCACAACCTGTTTTCTTTTTGAAGTGTTGATTACAAACATGGGTCTCTGTGCTTTGAATTCATCTGGTGTGTAATACATGTCAGTATTGCCTGTAGTGATTTTTTTGTATGCTGTAAATGCTTCATATAATTTAAGGAAATCATTCTTGGACATGTCTAAATTATAATTTTTTCTGGGGAACACCTTATTTCTGCAAGCATAGAGTTTTGATTTGAACCCCAAGAAATTTTATATAAATACCAAAGCCAAAAATATTAATACACATACACACATACACACACTAAATATACAAAGCACAGTGCTGAACCCAACTGATATTTTTTATTAAGCATAGAATTTTGAATTGAAGCCCAGGAAATATATATAATAAACCAACAACAAAAATTACATGTTAGGCTGGGCTATTTCAACAGCAGTAAATATTTACCAAATGTTTCAATGTTAAAAAACAATCAGAATAATATCTTCCAGGAAATATAGATACCTGAACATGCAAACATATTTTGAAAGAAGAAACATTGCAAGATATATAAAATCAGACCACCTGTTGGATTGTTTTAGGGAAAAATTTGAAAATCTATCAGAGTATGATTTTTTTAAAGTGCAAAATGAAACAGAAGCAAGATGGGTACTTGACAGTGATGTTGGGTTTGGGTATGTGAGCATAGAATTGGGTTCTGAATATGATGATTTTGAATCCAATACATACTGGCATAGAATTGATGCATACCTGTTGCATTGTTATTGGGGAAAATATGTTGCTTTTTTTACAAAAAGTACTTCAAGTTTAGAAAAATTTAGGTTTTACAAATTTTTCCATGATCATAGAATTTATACAAACAGCAGGTGGCCTGTTGATGACATATCATGGGACACAACAATTTCCATACTTGATGAGGCAGGAAAATTGGATGTAAATTCTGGTTTATATTTTAATGAGTTGATTATGTACCTGCTTAAAAACAATATCAATTCTGGCTCCTTCAATACAAGATGGATTTAAATAATTACACAAAATATTTTTTTGTAGATGGAACCTCTACCAGATTATAATCTATTCTATGGAGATTATGTTTATACAGGCCCATTGTTTGAGTATAAGAGTAATTTGCTCATCACACTTGACAGATAGGATAGGAAAATTGCACAGAGACGTGCTAACAATATTTTTTTTGCTAACAATTTCAAGTTCCTTGAGTGGGAATATGTTGTTTCTAAGATCAGCATTGATTCTGTAGTACAGTATTGCTGTGGAACATGTTAAGTCCCTGGATTCTGTCACACCTATTCTAATACAATTAATATCACAAGTACCATTACAAGGCACGCACCGCATAAAATCATAATTCCAAGCGATGGCATGGATTCCACGATTCCATATCAGACATACTGCAATTGGAGCTTCAGCAGTTCGGGACTGTGCAATCAGCTCTGTGTCTGTGTGAGGCAAGCACAGCTCTGTTAGAGATAGGGATTAAAAATTATTTCATTCTTCACAAATAAATCTCATCTAACAGTTCCATGCTCAGCTCTGTCTGTGTGGGGATTTGTGCCTAATAACATCAAAAACAACACAGCTCTGTTAGTTCAATTCTTCACATCCATATCCATAACATCTCTGTGTAATTCCATAACAGTTCCATGCTCAGCTCTGTGTCTATGTAGAGCAGATAGGGATATTATATAAATTTAAAAATTATTTTATTCTTCACAAACAAATCTCTTCTAACAATTCCATAGCAGTTCCATGCTCAGCTTGTATCTGTGTGGGATTTGTACAGCAACATTAGAGACAGAGTAGATGGGTATAAATATTATTTTATTCAATTCTTCACCTCCATATCCATAACAGCTCTGTGTTTATAATAGATCTTCACATCTAACAATTCCCATAACAGTTTCATGCTCAGCAAGGCTCTGTGTCTGTGTAGTTTCATAACAGTTCCTGTGTGGGATTTGTACAGAGCACAGCTCTGAGATAGGGACTAACAGTTAGGGTATAATTAATTCTTCACATCTAACAACTATAACAATTCCTCCTATCTATTGAGTGTCTAGATGTTATTTCATCCCTATGCCATGACAGTTTCAACTCTGTATTTGTGTGGGATTTAAAGCTTGTCCAATTCTTCACATCTCCCAATGTGTGGCATGAAATTGTGTTTTTTGCCAAAAAAAAATCTCAGCATGGCCCTGTTTGCCAAAAAAAAATCTCAGCATGGCCCTGTGTCTGTGTGAGATTTGAGGCCTGTTCCCGGTATAGGTAGATTTGAAATAGGATCTGTGCCTCCCGGCTTGAGAAGAAAGGGACTATGCATATTGTTTTGAGGTGGGATCTGAATCTCAGCAAAAGCCCTAATCACAGCGGGGCTGTGTCAGGGATCATAATTGATAGGATATAATTGTATTCAGAACAAACCCCCCTATAAGATATGATAACTTTCAAGCTCTGCTGTTACAAACACTTCCCTGTATACATACTGGGCTATCACTATAATAATATTTGCCACATGTTCTGTGATTATAAGTAATCTTGTAATAATTATTCCTGTCGGTGATAAAAATATTGTTCAATTCTAACTAGTTCAATTCTTCACAATTCCATAACAGTTCCATGCTCAGCTAGCAGATAGGGATATTAAGTATAAATTTAAAAATTATTTTATTCTTCACAAACAAATCTCATTTAACAATTCCATAGCAGTTCCATGCTCAGCTCTGTGTCTGTGTGAGGCAAGCACAGCTCTGTTAATAAATTTTATTTTTTCCAATTGTATAATTGAGCATAGCAAAAAATCTCAGCATGGCCCTGTGTCTGTGTTTGAGGCCTGTTCCCGGTATAGGTAGGTACAAATCTGGCAATCACATAGGATCTGTGCTTCCCGGCTTGAGATATGCACATTGTTTTGAAACCTTACTGGGTGGGATCTGAATCTCAGCAAAAGCCCTAATAAAATATAATTTGGATGTGTTTCTGTATTTTTCAAGCTCTGCTGTTACAAACACTTCCCTGTATACATACTCTGCAACATATGGGCCATCACTATAATAATATTTGCCACATGTTCTGTGATCTGTAATCTTGTAATAATTATTCCTGTCGGTGATACAAACATTGTCACAAATTTCCTGTCTTGAGGAAATATCAACAAGGCTTATTCTTCACAAACAAATCTCATCTAACAATTCCATGCTCAGCTCTATGTCTGTGCGAGGAGGATTTGTACCTAATAACATCAGTACAGCACAGCAGCTCTGTTAGAGATAGGGATGATTTAATTATATTATTATTGAAACATCTAGAAATTATTCTTCACAAACAAATCTCATCTAACAATTCCATGCTCAGCTCTGTGTCTGTGCAAGGATTTGTACCTAATAACATCAGTACAGCACAGCTGCTCTGTTAGAGACAGAGCAAATAGGTATAAATATTATTTTATTTATTTCTTCATAACAGCTCTGTGTCTGTGTGAGGCAAGCACAGCTCTGTTAGAGATAGGGATATTGAGTATTGAAACATCTAGAAATTATTTTATTCTTCACAAACAAATCTCATCTAACAATTCCATGCTCAGCTCTGTGTCTGTGTGGGGATTTGTACCTAATAACATCAAAACAACACAGCTCTGTTAGAGACAGAATATTCAATTCTTCACAATTCCATAACAGTTCCATGCTCAGCTCTGTGTCTATGTAGAGCAAAACTGTTAGAGATAGGGATATTAAGTATAAATTTAAAAATTATTTCATTCTTCACAAACAAATCTCATCTAACAATTCCATAACAGTTCCATGCTCAGCTCTGTGTCTGTGTGAGGCAAGCACAGCTCTGTTACATGATAGGAATATTAAGTATAGATCTAAATTTTATTCTTCACAAACAAATCTCATCTAACAATTCCATAACAGTTCAATGTTCAGCTCTGTGTCTGTGTGAGGCAAGCACAGCTCTGTTACATGATAGGAATATTAAGTATAGATCTAAATTTCATTCTTCACAAACAAATCTCATCTAACAATTCCATAACAGTTCCATGCTCAGCTTTGTGTCTGTGTGGGATTTGTACAGCAACATAGCTTTGTTAGAGACAGAGTAGATGGGTATAAATATTATTTCATTCAATTCTTCACCTCCATATCCATAACAGCTCTGTGAAATGTATTCTTTACATCTAAAAATTCCCTTAACAGTTTCATGCTTAGCAAAGCTCTGTGTCTGTGTAGATAGGGATATTAATATTTTATTTCTTCATAACAGTTCCTGTGTCTGTGTGGGATTTGTACAGAGCACAGCTCTGAGATAGGGACTAACAGTTAGGGTATAATTAATTCTTCACATCTATTGAGTATCTAGATGTTATTTCATCCCTATGCCATGACAGTTTCAACTCTGTATTTGTATGGAATTTAAAACTTGTCTGAAAAGTGGCAATCAATGCCTATTGTTTCTATATAAACGTTTCAACGAAACAATAGGCATTGATTGCCACTTTTCAGACAAGTTTTAAATTCCATACAAATACAGAGTTGAAACTGTCATGGCATAGGGATGAAATAACATCTAGACACTCAATAGATGTGAAGAATTAATTATACCCTAACTGTTAGTCCCTATCTCAGAGCTGTGCTCTGTACAAATCCCACACAGACACAGAGCTGAGCATGGAATTGTTAGATGAGATTTGTTTGTGAAGAATAAAATAATTTCTAGATGTTTCAATACTCAATATCCCTATCTCTAACAGAGCTGTGCTTGCCTCACACAGACACAGAGCTGTTATGAAGAAATAAATAAAATAATATTTATACCTATTTGCTCTGTCTCTAACAGAGCAGCTGTGCTGTACTGATGTTATTAGGTACAAATCCTTGCACAGACACAGAGCTGAGCATGGAATTGTTAGATGAGATTTGTTTGTGAAGAATAATTTCTAGATGTTTCAATAATAATATAATTAAATCATCCCTATCTCTAACAGAGCTGCTGTGCTGTACTGATGTTATTAGGTACAAATCCTCCTCGCACAGACATAGAGCTGAGCATGGAATTGTTAGATGAGATTTGTTTGTGAAGAATAAGCCTTGTTGATATTTCCTCAAGACAGGAAATTTGTGACAATGTTTGTATCACCGACAGGAATAATTATTACAAGATTACAGATCACAGAACATGTGGCAAATATTATTATAGTGATGGCCCATATGTTGCAGAGTATGTATACAGGGAAGTGTTTGTAACAGCAGAGCTTGAAAAATACAGAAACACATCCAAATTATATTTTATTAGGGCTTTTGCTGAGATTCAGATCCCACCCAGTAAGGTTTCAAAACAATGTGCATATCTCAAGCCGGGAAGCACAGATCCTATGTGATTGCCAGATTTGTACCTACCTATACCGGGAACAGGCCTCAAACACAGACACAGGGCCATGCTGAGATTTTTTGCTATGCTCAATTATACAATTGGAAAAAATAAAATTTATTAACAGAGCTGTGCTTGCCTCACACAGACACAGAGCTGAGCATGGAACTGCTATGGAATTGTTAAATGAGATTTGTTTGTGAAGAATAAAATAATTTTTAAATTTATACTTAATATCCCTATCTGCTAGCTGAGCATGGAACTGTTATGGAATTGTGAAGAATTGAACTAGTTAGAATTGAACAATATTTTTATCACCGACAGGAATAATTATTACAAGATTACTTATAATCACAGAACATGTGGCAAATATTATTATAGTGATAGCCCAGTATGTATACAGGGAAGTGTTTGTAACAGCAGAGCTTGAAAGTTATCATATCTTATAGGGGGGTTTGTTCTGAATACAATTATATCCTATCAATTATGATCCCTGACACAGCCCCGCTGTGATTAGGGCTTTTGCTGAGATTCAGATCCCACCTCAAAACAATATGCATAGTCCCTTTCTTCTCAAGCCGGGAGGCACAGATCCTATTTCAAATCTACCTATACCGGGAACAGGCCTCAAATCTCACACAGACACAGGGCCATGCTGAGATTTTTTTTTGGCAAAAAACACAATTTCATGCCACACATTGGGAGATGTGAAGAATTGGACAAGCTTTAAATCCCACACAAATACAGAGTTGAAACTGTCATGGCATAGGGATGAAATAACATCTAGACACTCAATAGATAGGAGGAATTGTTATAGTTGTTAGATGTGAAGAATTAATTATACCCTAACTGTTAGTCCCTATCTCAGAGCTGTGCTCTGTACAAATCCCACACAGACACAGGAACTGTTATGAAGAAATAAAATATTAATATCCCTATCTACACAGACACAGAGCTTTGCTAAGCATGAAACTGTTAAGGGAATTTTTAGATGTAAAGAATACATTTCACAGAGCTGTTATGGATATGGAGGTGAAGAATTGAATGAAATAATATTTATACCCATCTACTCTGTCTCTAACAAAGCTATGTTGCTGTACAAATCCCACACAGACACAAAGCTGAGCATGGAACTGTTATGGAATTGTTAGATGAGATTTGTTTGTGAAGAATGAAATTTAGATCTATACTTAATATTCCTATCATGTAACAGAGCTGTGCTTGCCTCACACAGACACAGAGCTGAACATTGAACTGTTATGGAATTGTTAGATGAGATTTGTTTGTGAAGAATAAAATTTAGATCTATACTTAATATTCCTATCATGTAACAGAGCTGTGCTTGCCTCACACAGACACAGAGCTGAGCATGGAACTGTTATGGAATTGTTAGATGAGATTTGTTTGTGAAGAATGAAATAATTTTTAAATTTATACTTAATATCCCTATCTCTAACAGTTTTGCTCTACATAGACACAGAGCTGAGCATGGAACTGTTATGGAATTGTGAAGAATTGAATATTCTGTCTCTAACAGAGCTGTGTTGTTTTGATGTTATTAGGTACAAATCCCCACACAGACACAGAGCTGAGCATGGAATTGTTAGATGAGATTTGTTTGTGAAGAATAAAATAATTTCTAGATGTTTCAATACTCAATATCCCTATCTCTAACAGAGCTGTGCTTGCCTCACACAGACACAGAGCTGTTATGAAGAAATAAATAAAATAATATTTATACCTATTTGCTCTGTCTCTAACAGAGCAGCTGTGCTGTACTGATGTTATTAGGTACAAATCCTTGCACAGACACAGAGCTGAGCATGGAATTGTTAGATGAGATTTGTTTGTGAAGAATAATTTCTAGATGTTTCAATAATAATATAATTAAATCATCCCTATCTCTAACAGAGCTGCTGTGCTGTACTGATGTTATTAGGTACAAATCCTCCTCGCACAGACATAGAGCTGAGCATGGAATTGTTAGATGAGATTTGTTTGTGAAGAATAAGCCTTGTTGATATTTCCTCAAGACAGGAAATTTGTGACAATGTTTGTATCACCGACAGGAATAATTATTACAAGATTACAGATCACAGAACATGTGGCAAATATTATTATAGTGATGGCCCATATGTTGCAGAGTATGTATACAGGGAAGTGTTTGTAACAGCAGAGCTTGAAAAATACAGAAACACATCCAAATTATATTTTATTAGGGCTTTTGCTGAGATTCAGATCCCACCCAGTAAGGTTTCAAAACAATGTGCATATCTCAAGCCGGGAAGCACAGATCCTATGTGATTGCCAGATTTGTACCTACCTATACCGGGAACAGGCCTCAAACACAGACACAGGGCCATGCTGAGATTTTTTGCTATGCTCAATTATACAATTGGAAAAAATAAAATTTATTAACAGAGCTGTGCTTGCCTCACACAGACACAGAGCTGAGCATGGAACTGCTATGGAATTGTTAAATGAGATTTGTTTGTGAAGAATAAAATAATTTTTAAATTTATACTTAATATCCCTATCTGCTAGCTGAGCATGGAACTGTTATGGAATTGTGAAGAATTGAACTAGTTAGAATTGAACAATATTTTTATCACCGACAGGAATAATTATTACAAGATTACTTATAATCACAGAACATGTGGCAAATATTATTATAGTGATAGCCCAGTATGTATACAGGGAAGTGTTTGTAACAGCAGAGCTTGAAAGTTATCATATCTTATAGGGGGGTTTGTTCTGAATACAATTATATCCTATCAATTATGATCCCTGACACAGCCCCGCTGTGATTAGGGCTTTTGCTGAGATTCAGATCCCACCTCAAAACAATATGCATAGTCCCTTTCTTCTCAAGCCGGGAGGCACAGATCCTATTTCAAATCTACCTATACCGGGAACAGGCCTCAAATCTCACACAGACACAGGGCCATGCTGAGATTTTTTTTTGGCAAAAAACACAATTTCATGCCACACATTGGGAGATGTGAAGAATTGGACAAGCTTTAAATCCCACACAAATACAGAGTTGAAACTGTCATGGCATAGGGATGAAATAACATCTAGACACTCAATAGATAGGAGGAATTGTTATAGTTGTTAGATGTGAAGAATTAATTATACCCTAACTGTTAGTCCCTATCTCAGAGCTGTGCTCTGTACAAATCCCACACAGACACAGGAACTGTTATGAAGAAATAAAATATTAATATCCCTATCTACACAGACACAGAGCTTTGCTAAGCATGAAACTGTTAAGGGAATTTTTAGATGTAAAGAATACATTTCACAGAGCTGTTATGGATATGGAGGTGAAGAATTGAATGAAATAATATTTATACCCATCTACTCTGTCTCTAACAAAGCTATGTTGCTGTACAAATCCCACACAGACACAAAGCTGAGCATGGAACTGTTATGGAATTGTTAGATGAGATTTGTTTGTGAAGAATGAAATTTAGATCTATACTTAATATTCCTATCATGTAACAGAGCTGTGCTTGCCTCACACAGACACAGAGCTGAACATTGAACTGTTATGGAATTGTTAGATGAGATTTGTTTGTGAAGAATAAAATTTAGATCTATACTTAATATTCCTATCATGTAACAGAGCTGTGCTTGCCTCACACAGACACAGAGCTGAGCATGGAACTGTTATGGAATTGTTAGATGAGATTTGTTTGTGAAGAATGAAATAATTTTTAAATTTATACTTAATATCCCTATCTCTAACAGTTTTGCTCTACATAGACACAGAGCTGAGCATGGAACTGTTATGGAATTGTGAAGAATTGAATATTCTGTCTCTAACAGAGCTGTGTTGTTTTGATGTTATTAGGTACAAATCCCCACACAGACACAGAGCTGAGCATGGAATTGTTAGATGAGATTTGTTTGTGAAGAATAAAATAATTTCTAGATGTTTCAATACTCAATATCCCTATCTCTAACAGAGCTGTGCTTGCCTCACACAGACACAGAGCTGTTATGAAGAAATAAATAAAATAATATTTATACCTATTTGCTCTGTCTCTAACAGAGCAGCTGTGCTGTACTGATGTTATTAGGTACAAATCCTTGCACAGACACAGAGCTGAGCATGGAATTGTTAGATGAGATTTGTTTGTGAAGAATAATTTCTAGATGTTTCAATAATAATATAATTAAATCATCCCTATCTCTAACAGAGCTGCTGTGCTGTACTGATGTTATTAGGTACAAATCCTCCTCGCACAGACATAGAGCTGAGCATGGAATTGTTAGATGAGATTTGTTTGTGAAGAATAAGCCTTGTTGATATTTCCTCAAGACAGGAAATTTGTGACAATGTTTGTATCACCGACAGGAATAATTATTACAAGATTACAGATCACAGAACATGTGGCAAATATTATTATAGTGATGGCCCATATGTTGCAGAGTATGTATACAGGGAAGTGTTTGTAACAGCAGAGCTTGAAAAATACAGAAACACATCCAAATTATATTTTATTAGGGCTTTTGCTGAGATTCAGATCCCACCCAGTAAGGTTTCAAAACAATGTGCATATCTCAAGCCGGGAAGCACAGATCCTATGTGATTGCCAGATTTGTACCTACCTATACCGGGAACAGGCCTCAAACACAGACACAGGGCCATGCTGAGATTTTTTGCTATGCTCAATTATACAATTGGAAAAAATAAAATTTATTAACAGAGCTGTGCTTGCCTCACACAGACACAGAGCTGAGCATGGAACTGCTATGGAATTGTTAAATGAGATTTGTTTGTGAAGAATAAAATAATTTTTAAATTTATACTTAATATCCCTATCTGCTAGCTGAGCATGGAACTGTTATGGAATTGTGAAGAATTGAACTAGTTAGAATTGAACAATATTTTTATCACCGACAGGAATAATTATTACAAGATTACTTATAATCACAGAACATGTGGCAAATATTATTATAGTGATAGCCCAGTATGTATACAGGGAAGTGTTTGTAACAGCAGAGCTTGAAAGTTATCATATCTTATAGGGGGGTTTGTTCTGAATACAATTATATCCTATCAATTATGATCCCTGACACAGCCCCGCTGTGATTAGGGCTTTTGCTGAGATTCAGATCCCACCTCAAAACAATATGCATAGTCCCTTTCTTCTCAAGCCGGGAGGCACAGATCCTATTTCAAATCTACCTATACCGGGAACAGGCCTCAAATCTCACACAGACACAGGGCCATGCTGAGATTTTTTTTTGGCAAAAAACACAATTTCATGCCACACATTGGGAGATGTGAAGAATTGGACAAGCTTTAAATCCCACACAAATACAGAGTTGAAACTGTCATGGCATAGGGATGAAATAACATCTAGACACTCAATAGATAGGAGGAATTGTTATAGTTGTTAGATGTGAAGAATTAATTATACCCTAACTGTTAGTCCCTATCTCAGAGCTGTGCTCTGTACAAATCCCACACAGGAACTGTTATGAAACTACACAGACACAGAGCCTTGCTGAGCATGAAACTGTTATGGGAATTGTTAGATGTGAAGATCTATTATAAACACAGAGCTGTTATGGATATGGAGGTGAAGAATTGAATAAAATAATATTTATACCCATCTACTCTGTCTCTAATGTTGCTGTACAAATCCCACACAGATACAAGCTGAGCATGGAACTGCTATGGAATTGTTAGAAGAGATTTGTTTGTGAAGAATAAAATAATTTTTAAATTTATACTTAATATCCCTATCTGCTCTACATAGACACAGAGCTGAGCATGGAACTGTTATGGAATTACACAGAGATGTTATGGATATGGATGTGAAGAATTGAACTAACAGAGCTGTGTTGTTTTTGATGTTATTAGGCACAAATCCCCACACAGACAGAGCTGAGCATGGAACTGTTATATGAGATTTATTTGTGAAGAATGAAATAATTTTTAATCCCTATCTCTAACAGAGCTGTGCTTGCCTCACACAGACACAGAGCTGAGCATGGAACTGTTATGGAACTGTTAGATGAGATTTGTTTGTGAGCTGATCATGGAACTGTTATGGAATTACACAGAGATGTTATAGATATGGAGGTGAAGAATTGAATGAAATAATATTTATACCTAATAACAAAAATATTGAGTATCTTCATGGTAATTACCTATCCATAATAGTTCCAAAATTTGAATCCTGTTCTCAATAATTATATCACTGGTATCTTTACTCTAAGCTCAGCAAGAATTTGTATTTGTGCAGGGATTTGAAGCTTGTTCCCAATAATTATATCACTGCACAGTTTTGTTCATGGTATAGTTCTAAGTTTAGCAAGGATCTGTATATTTGAATCCTGTTCCAATAACAGCATCACTGCACAGCTCTGTCAGGTATAGGGATATTGAGTATAGATTTATGGAAACCACAGCTGTGTTAAAATTGTTCCCAATAACAGCATCACTGCACAGCTCTGTCAGGTATAGGGATATTATTTCATGGCAATCACCTATCCATAATAGTCCTAAGCCCAGCAAAAATCTGTTTCTGTGTGGGATTTGAATCTTGTTCCCAATAACAGCATCACCGCACAGCTGTCAGGTATAGGGATATTGAGTATAGATTTATAGAAACCACAGTTCTATATGCATTATTATTTATCTAGATATTATTGTGTAATTGAATTTTGTACCTAATAACAGCAGACAATCACCTATTAAGCTCAGCAAGAATCTATATCTGTGTAGGATTTGAATCCTGTTCCCAATAACAGCATTATTGCACAGAGATATTGAGTATCTAGATATAATTTCATGGCAAAAATTAATTCTTCACTCCTATCCATAAATCTGTGTACGATTTGAATCCTGTTCCCAATAACAACATCACTGCACAGCTCTGTTAGGTTTAGGGACTAGATATTCATCATCACAACATGCAGCAGAGCTGTTCATAATTGATAAGATATAATTGTACTCAGAACAAACCTCTATACCAACAAATATTATAAACACATCACCTCTTGCTCAAATATATCATGCAGAAGCTGAGATAGACCCGCTTGTAGAATGGCTTCACTTTTATGAACTTCCAGACAGTTTGGATTCTGTTTCAAATTTAAGAAACCTGAAATACATAAGCTTTGGGAGTTTTGTTTGCAACCCGTACAATATTATTTTTCATACATTTGTAGACAATATATTGCACAGTCCCGAATTGTTGAAGCTCCAAGTGCAGTATGTTTGATATGGAATCGTGGAATCCATGCCATCGCTTGGAATTATGATTTTATGCGGTGCGTGCCTTGTAATAGTACTTGTGATATTAATTGTATTAGAATAGGTGTGACAGAATCCAGGGACTTAACATGTTCCACAGCAATACTGTACTACAGAATCAATGCTGATCTTAGAAACAACATATTCCCACTCAAGGAACTTGAAATTGTTAGCAAAAAAAATATTGTTAGCACGTCTCTGTGCAATTTTCCTATCCTATCTGTCAAGTGTGATGAGCAAATTACTCTTATACTCAAACAATGGGCCTGTATAAACATAATCTCCATAGAATAGATTATAATCTGGTAGAGGTTCCATCTACAAAAAAATATTTTGTGTAATTATTTAAATCCATCTTGTATTGAAGGAGCCAGAATTGATATTGTTTTTAAGCAGGTACATAATCAACTCATTAAAATATAAACCAGAATTTACATCCAATTTTCCTGCCTCATCAAGTATGGAAATTGTTGTGTCCCATGATATGTCATCAACAGGCCACCTGCTGTTTGTATAAATTCTATGATCATGGAAAAATTTGTAAAACCTAAATTTTTCTAAACTTGAAGTACTTTTTGTAAAAAAAGCAACATATTTTCCCCAATAACAATGCAACAGGTATGCATCAATTCTATGCCAGTATGTATTGGATTCAAAATCATCATATTCAGAACCCAATTCTATGCTCACATACCCAAACCCAACATCACTGTCAAGTACCCATCTTGCTTCTGTTTCATTTTGCACTTTAAAAAAATCATACTCTGATAGATTTTCAAATTTTTCCCTAAAACAATCCAACAGGTGGTCTGATTTTATATATCTTGCAATGTTTCTTCTTTCAAAATATGTTTGCATGTTCAGGTATCTATATTTCCTGGAAGATATTATTCTGATTGTTTTTTAACATTGAAACATTTGGTAAATATTTACTGCTGTTGAAATAGCCCAGCCTAACATGTAATTTTTGTTGTTGGTTTATTATATATATTTCCTGGGCTTCAATTCAAAATTCTATGCTTAATAAAAAATATCAGTTGGGTTCAGCACTGTGCTTTGTATATTTAGTGTGTGTATGTGTGTATGTGTATTAATATTTTTGGCTTTGGTATTTATATAAAATTTCTTGGGGTTCAAATCAAAACTCTATGCTTGCAGAAATAAGGTGTTCCCCAGAAAAAATTATAATTTAGACATGTCCAAGAATGATTTCCTTAAATTATATGAAGCATTTACAGCATACAAAAAAATCACTACAGGCAATACTGACATGTATTACACACCAGATGAATTCAAAGCACAGAGACCCATGTTTGTAATCAACACTTCAAAAAGAAAACAGGTTGTGGTGAATGACAGAACAAATATTAAAATTATCTGTGAATTCCATGAGGCATTACCTGATGACACCATATGTAGTGTTATTCTCATAGGTGAAAAATCATATGTTTATGATGTAAGAAATGAGAGAGTCACAGAGCAATTCTAGAGGGTCTCTGCATATTGCATTGTTTTAATATACAATTTGAACCTGGTATCCAATTGAACTTAGACCGGAAGTAAATATGTGTATGTGTGTGTATGTGTGTGTGTGTGTGTGTATGTGTAGCCTACTTTTATGTGTAGGCAAAAAAAATATCAAGAGGGGCATATTTTTGACAAGTTTATGGACAACAATCTCACAGAAGTGCCTTTTATAAGTGTAGGCAAATCAATCTGAGGGGGCTCTTCCTTTCTCAGGAAATTCCCGAGGGCATTTTTACAAAAATCTTGGATTAGACAGGGTTCCACACTTGAGCAAAAAGCTCATATGGGCATGTTGAGCTAGGTTTAAGTGTAGACAATTCTGCTTGAGGGGGGCTCTTCCTTTCTTGAGTTTATACACTGCTGTTTGTGAAAATTGCAACACCCAGAAATAATGGCCCAAATTAATCCAAACTCGGAGGATGTGTAGAACAGTGTACCAGCAATAAGTGATTAGGATTGCAGAGAGATGGCGTGCATGTAGGCCCAACAGCGCCCTCTCTTGTGTAACCGGAAGGGTCAGTGTTACGCCAAGCTCAGTCAGTGAAGAGCCATCAAACGAAGTGGAAACGTGAAAGCAAGTGCTGGTATACCTCGTCGACGTCAAAGGGTGCAATATCAGCATGTGAGTGTGTTCGAATGGGGCAGAATGAGCGGTCTCTGGGAAGCGGGTTTGTCATACCGTGACATTTCAGCTCGTACAGGGCATGCTGCTACGACAGTGATGCGTGTGTGGAGCCAGTGGATAAAAGAGGGTCGTACACAGCGACGAGCAGGTACTGGACCACGCAATGTGACCACAGCACGGGATGACCGCCATCTTGCCCGCATGGCTGTAACTCACGGTACAGCTTCATCCACAGTATTGGCTCGACGCTGGAGCAGTGCAACGGTTGTGGACCTGTCTGCGTGGACGGTACAACGATGTCTGCTGCGGGTTGGGCTGGTGACACGCATGCCATTGCGTCGGCTTCCATTGTTCAGAAACCACAAACGCCTCAGACTGCAATGGGCACGTGAATGCCGTCGCTGGCATGCTAAGTAGCAAAATGTAGTGTTTTCGGACGAGTCCCGCTTAAACTTGTCCTACAGTGATGGCCGCATAGGTGTTAGACGCTACCGTGGTGAACGCAATCTGGCAACCTGCATTGTTTAGCGGCATAGCGGAAAAACGCCAAGTGTGATGATTTTGGGTGCCATTGGACACAACATGCCACCTCCCCTCCTACGCATTGAAGGCAATCTGAACAGCAACCGCTACGTTTGGGAGGTTTTGGAGCCCGAGGCACTGGCCCTCCTTCAGGCAACTCCACATGCCATATTTCAGCAGCTCAATGCCCGGCCACATGTGGTGAGGAATGTGCAAGCCGCCTTCGAAGCACGACAGTTACCACTGCTTCACTGGCCTGCACGTTCGCCTGACATGTCACCCATCGATTATGTCCGGGATATGGTTGATCGGCAACTTGTTCGTCATGGTCCTCCAGCAACCACTGTTGATGCTTTGTGGACTCGCATACAAACCGCGTGGAGGGAGATTCCCCAGGAACATATCCAGGCCCTCCTTGATTCCATGCCACGACGGGTAGAGGCTCTGTTTACAGCACATGGGGGCTTCACACCATACTGAATTCTCAAGGTCAGAGATCATATACAGGTCTGTAACTCTAATCATTTGTGTATTGGCATGTACCAAATCTGTGGTATAAAGTTCATTTCAATCATACGTTTTCTTCTTGGTGTTGCAATTTTCACAAACAGCAGTGTAATATCGTAAATACAACTACTAATAGATAATAGCTAAGCTGGATAATTTAATAAATTGTACTTTAAGTAGGATCTACCATTATTCATCATCCTTAAAATTATTTCCCTTGGAGTAATAAAGCCACGTTAAGGTTCTGTCAATTGTATCTCTACTGATGAAAGTTCCTTTCCACAAATAAGCACAGGGTAAGATAGAGTAGCTTATGTAGTACGCACAGAAGGCAAAGGGTAGCTGAAATCCAAAAACAAATATCGTAGGGAACTTTAAAGGAAACGTTGCAAACTGGCGTTATTACCCAACCATATGGGTAATAACGCCACCAGGGAAAGGGTAATAACACCAAGTTCTTAAATCTGTAAAATGGATGTATGTATTTATGTATGTGTGTATGTTTGTTCCGGCATAACTCTCGAACGCCTGGAGCGATTTCAACCAAACGTGGTACACATATGACTTACAAATCTGGAAAGAAATACCAGGGAGGTAAGATACCCCTGGCACCCCTAGGAGTGGGGGTGGGAAGGGGGTGACATGTAAAACGACCGATATTAGTGTGGAATCCATAGTTTTCTGGGTCGCTAAGATGAATAGTGACACTTCCAATGCCGTTCAACTCCAAGTTCATTTTACGCTATAGTTAGAATTCATTATTTTCCTGTGTAATAGAAGATTGGGATAAATGAATACCCGGGCAACGCCGGGTAATCAGCTAGCTCATAATGAATTAAGGAAAGTTTCACACAACAATATTAAATCCTAATCAATAATATTATAGTTTGGATGCATTTCGGACAAATACCAATTATTTGTACAGTTTACAAAAAATGATTTTTCGAGACATCTTGAAGATATCTTTGCTATGACATTATTGGATAGTAATAATTACGGTGGTTTACGTTATAAATCAAATAAATCATTTTTTGTTAATACAATACAGATTTCATGCATTGCACATTCTCATATCGAGAACTTTGCCCTCACAGCAAACTGAACAGTACCACGATTCGACAGCTTCCTTGGACGATATTTATTCGTTTTCAATATGAACTGTTTTCCATCTTTTGGGTTCTGTTCATTTTGAGCAGTTTCCAGTAGAAGGTGATGAAGATTCACTGCCAACCCCATTGGAATTCTTCTTTGGGAAGATATCTGTCTTTAGAATTGTGGCAAGACTATCGATAGCTTCAAGCACCTCTTCGGGGCATGCAGTATGTAAAATTTGTTTTTTGAAGGTCCTTGGCATTTAAAATGCCAAAATAAAACTTCTCAGGCCCCCAATTCATAAACTGAAAGCAACAAAACCTGGCGTTATTACTCCGGCTCATTTATGACACTTTCCATTACGAGCTCGTTCTTGGACACATTCACGATCACTTAGTATTTAACGCTACTGCTCGTACATCAAATATAATAGTAATAACAGTGTGGGAATTTGGTGGGGTTTTAAACAGTCATAGTTTGGGAACAAAGCATGGTAGAGAGATGAACGATACGTCAAAGCAAAGAGTAACTCTCCAAATTTTTTCACCTGTTCACTAGACTTAGTTGCCCTGCAGACGTCAAGACGATATTCAGTCTCTTCCCAAACACAGCAGAGAACATCCGGCGTGATAGACGAAACAAATTTAGTGATTCTTGCTTTTAAATGCTCCAGATTTCGAACTTGACAGGAAAACACTTGTGTTTTGACATAACTCCATAAATAGAAATCCCTGGGTGTAAGGTCTGGAGACCGTGGGGGCCAGGCAATCCACCCTCCTCGTCCGCCCCATCGATGAGGAAATGTTTCGTTAAGAAAATCCCGCACGATTGTGGAAAAATGTGGAGGAGCACCATCTAACTGGAAAATGGAATTCTTCGGTATTTGGAATACATACCCTTGTAACATATCCAGTAAGGTGATCCCTGTTATTGTTTGTTCAGCAAAAAGATAACTCTGACTAACGAGCTCGGGCAGCTTGCGTGTCCTTGAAACATAATGCGCATGCGCTACCCCTCGCACCTGTAGCTGTCAGCGCGTAAGCTTTAGCATACATAAACTTGGAGAGTTCATCTTTGCTTTGGCGTATCATTCATCTTTCTACCATGCTTTGTTCCAAAACTATGACTGTTTAAAACCCCACCATTATTTTACGGACACACTGTATATATGTGCAGTGTACATAACTGACAGACATTTAAATTACAGTCTCACATACAACGGAATTACCAGCCGGCCCCGTGGCGGAGTAGTTACCACATCACACTACGAGGCCATGGTTCACAGGTTCGAATCCCGGCCTGCGCATGGATGTTTGTGAGTGTCCATTCATCATATCATCACTCATCCCCATCTTCGCAAATTAGCCAAAAGTGTTACACGCCTCAGAGAATGTCTTTTTGTACTTTTTCACGATACACATATATCAGAAACCACTGAATCTGATGTCCCTCATGGTGCCTTATCTATGTTTCAACACGCCCTAGGATTAAAAAAAAATATTTAAAAAGTAAATAAAATAATTGTCATGGTCAGATTCGGACCAGTCAAGAAATTTCAAAGGATCTTACTTAATAGTGCTTAATTCTTGCTATTTTCTGCTCTATAAATCTCTGAAATTTCTTTGAATTAATAGGTTTTCTTTATCAGAAGTGCCAAAACAATCACTTGAGGGGGAAGGGGATTAAATAGGGTATAGAATTCGAGATTTTCACCAAGTTTTTAACAAGTCGGCAAATGGCGAATTTCTTCAGTCGGCAAGTGTCCCTCTGCTACCCGCCAACCCCCCTTGCGGGCGCTTTAACAGCAGGCATACCCATTATGTCAAGCTTGTATTTCTTTCCATAGATGACAGGCCAAGATTATTAATATCTATTGGTTACTAAATCATGTAGGATAAAAGAGTTAGGAACCTTGTTTAAAAGTTTGAATGTACTAATTAAGTTTAAGATACAAAAAGGAAATAAAAAATATGTAATTAATTTGATAGTGATGATAAATTGCAGTTTAAATTCAACTCTTCCAAGTAAACATTTGCTGCACGAATACATAAAATTTCCGGAACGAAAATCAAGTAAAGTAAGTCAATCAATTTTAATATACGAGGGTTAAGTCATAAGTCATGGCAACTATTTTTTTTCTCGCAAACAAAGGAAAACACGAAAAATCTAAGATGTACGTTTGAAAGTGTATGGAATGTACCTTCGAATGAAGCCACCAGATGAAGTCTGGATGCAGGAGACTGTCGTAGGGAAGAGGCAGAACACAGGATATTGGACAACAGTGTTTTATTATGAGGCACATCGGCAGTTGACACTCTGCTCCGTTTGAACCCACCTCGCCACTGTTCGATATGTCATGGCATGCACACCCAGAACTTCCCGTAGCTCTGTATGTCATTCCCGTGCATTTCTGCCGCGGAGAACTGCTATTTTAACGTACGAACGTCCATCTGGTGGCTTCTTTCGAAAGTACATTCCATACACTTGTTACGTTCCCCGGTTTAGTCTCAATGGATCTACTTACTTTTATTCCTCGACGGCGAGCATGAGATTTATCAGCCTACTTTGAAGCCCTCACGTAGTGGGAAATCAGATAAGGATATGTTTACGTAAACCTTACTAACTCTCGCACAGAAAAAATATATTTAGATGTCAGTTAATGTTAATATATTACACTTGCACTCGCAATTAAACTCCTTAGTACAAACAAAATTGTAATAAGATCATAATTGTTCTTGATACACAAATTAACACATTCACATTTCCAAAATCACTTCCATTATCCAGCAACATTCATAATATCTCTCTCCTAACAACCCAACAATCAAATATTTTAAGGTTAGTCCATAACCATAACAGACTACCCAATTGAACAAAACAAATTACGTAATCATAGACAATTAACATATTAAACATATTAAACACTTAAAATGATACAATAAGTGGGTGCGTATCACACTTTCAAACGTATTTCTTAGATTTTTCAATTTGTCCCCCGTTCGCGAGAAAAAAAAATAGTTGCCATGATTTATGGCTTAACCCACGTATATCCAGTTGGAAGTTGTACGTTATTTGTAATTACTATCGTAAACAATTCCTCGTCAATTATTGTTACAATAGTTGAATTCATTAAAAAAACACTGCTTATTTATATTTTTTCATGTTGAACTCTTAAGGCGACAATTTACACATTTCATCTGAATAAATATTAATTTTTTTTGGCACTATTTCTTTATAAAAAAGATAACCGTTTATAACTTGCTACTTTTAAGAACCGTAATTAAGTATCAATATTGACTTAAGTAGTTCCGAAACTTCTTGGTTAGACAAAATTTATTCACACCGAATTTTCTCGCATATACTTTAAACAATATTTAAAATGTTTAAAAAAAAAATTAGAAATGTGAATTCCATGCTTCAGATTTTTTGAAAAAGCCTTCTCCGTAATTTATGTTTTAATATTTTTATGTCAATAAATAAGTAAGAAGATATTACTCTTTTTAGTTAAATAAATTTTAAACACGACACATGTTTGCTTTAAAACAATTACTGAAATGAAAGCCTTAACACATTGCTTTCCATTAATTTGAGTCTGTTGTTAAATGTCATAAGAAACGCCTTAAGTAGTCGACTTTCACTCTCGCTGCCATAGGCGTGCACACGGGGGGAAGGGGATGCCAGGGAAACCTGCGTATCTCCTAATATGTCTTCAAATAATAAAAAAATGTAGAAACTACTATTATGTCGCATAAAGTTGTGAAAATCACAAAAAAAACACTTAAATCCCTTAATATCAATTTCCTGATTTCGATTGCACTTGAAAGCTGGAATTCTATCGTTTAACATTATAGCACATGGAATTAACTATCAAGCTAGCAGGTTCGGCAATGCGCATAAGAAAACGTGGGAAAACTGAATCTACAGATTTATTTAATGAGAGCGATTCAGCTGATATTACGTGTAGATATATAGCCTTGTATTAAAAACACTAAGTTGCTGACCAAGGCAGTTTATTAAGATAAAAACACTAAACAGGTAACGTATCAGGGTCTTCCTCAGACGAAGAACTATTTTTTTTTTAAAGTTTAGTTCTTCGTCTGAGGAAGACCCTGATACAGGGTTGAAACGTTACCTGTTAAGTGTTTTTATCTTAATAAACTGCCTTGGTCAGCAACTTAGTGTTTTTAGTATGGAAACAAGGCTTAATTATATTAGCCTTGTATTGCATTACATTTGTTAGAGTTTGTTATTATGTACCACTATTCATTTTGAAGTGTTTACTTTCATTATTTAAATTAATATATATACCGTTAAAATGATAGGAAAACCTATATGCTACAGTGATAATGAATACTCAGAGATTATAATGTTAAAATTTTATCTTCATATACCTAATAGTTTCTGTGAAAAATGAACGTGACTTTACAACAATTGGGCTAACATTGTCCACATAGGCACTTGAAACTCCTCTTAAGATACCCCCAACTATGGTTCGAGTCTCAGTCTTCCCAATGCCCTCTCAAGGTTATACACGTACGTGGATTTTGTTAATATTTGTCTTCTATTTCTTGGCATACAAAGAAGCAGCATTTATTATTATTATTATTATTTACGTTAATAGGGTTACAATTAAGCCATTCAGTTTTTCCTTTAACCAATATTAGTGAATATATTAACTTTCTTTATCAGTTGTATAACACTGATAAAGAAGGAAGGAATGTTAAACATGGTGATCGGAACAGAAAAGTTTGGAATGCTATTCCTCTATTCAAATGTATTAGCAGACTTTTTCCTTTGCTGTCAAAAGTATCTATCAATTGGTCACTTCAGTCCATCCAATTTGTAGAAAAAACAACCTTGTCATTTCTGTCATCCAAATATTGAAATTTAACTGGCCATATTCAGGTACTTTACGCGACGTAAAGTTATTTCACGAAGGACGTATTGTTTGGAAACATATGCGACAACCAACCTCCAAAGGGCTGCAAAGGGGGAGGAAGGGGGATTAGGCTTGGAGAAACAACGAAGCGTACTTTCGTAGAATACAGAATATATGTTGAAGATTTGTGTGCATTGTGCAAGTACCGGTATTATCCATAGTCTGTTGTCGTTGTCTTTATCCAGCGGTCGACCTTCGTGGCTACAACAGCCCCTACTACGTCATAGTTTCAGAGTTCGAATCCCCTGTCCTCTTCATCATTTTCATCATTACATTACTCATCCTCATCTTCACGATTAGCCACAAATGGCAGAAAAGCGAACAAAAATTAACCAAGTCATCAACAATCCTTTTCCGACGCTACGGGTATCCTTGAACGATAAGCAACACGTTATGTTAATGTGTAGTTCTGGTTGCCTGAATTTAGGGGTTCGTTGCTGATTTCCGTTATTATGTTTGATTTTTTTTAAGTTTAGTTCACCTCGTGTTCTACCTCACCACGTTAATCGCAACGATGAGAGGTCCCGGGTTCGATACCAGGTGGAGGCACGCAGTGGCTCGGATCCCACTTTAAACTATAGTTCCAGTCCCGATTAGCCTTACTGTGCATAAAGTGGACTTAGAACACCAACTCAAACAAAGCAACAAACAAACAAAAAACGATGAGGATAAAATTGATGAAGATTGAGGCTTTGAACCCCGAACCTGCTTTGACGGGATCGTGCGTCCAGCACTCAATGTGTTTTCCAAAAAGCGCTCACTTCTTTTCGTGACTGTACAGTTACCAGCAATAAAAATGGACCACCTATATCCTGAAATACTCGCTTCCCTGCAAGCGTTATGTGTGTTGCATAACTCTATGGGGGCGATAGATGTTGGCATTGAAAATTTGCTGTTAAAATCCATAGAGAGTTAGGTAGCATACAGAACGCCTTTGCAGGAAATCTAGCTGTCCCGTTTTTTGCCAGTGACTGTACGTACGTGTCTACCACACGTCACGTGGGTAGGGCAATATCCTATCGAGGACAACTTGGTAAAGGTAAACGAGCTTGAATGTAAACACAGAAGCAGAGTTCCAGATCGTATCTATTGGAAACGAGAAAGTGTTACACGTGAAGGATGGACAAACGACCTTGCCTGAAGTTAAGGTCAGAGTCTGGAAAAAGGAGGAAGATCACGTCTTGGGTGAGAGGCACTCGAACAGCTTAGTTTTTTGTTGTTGTTCATTACGTGAGGTTGTTTGTAGTGAAACAAGGCCAAAAAGAAATCATGGAATAATACAGGGTGTCCAAAAAGTCGTTCCCTGATTACAAACTTTATTCATATTCGCTACATATAAGGTACAGATGTGAAAGTGGTGCCAAAATGTTTGAAAACTAATCACGTTTTTATTTTGTTTCATTTATCAGTAACGTGGCTGTAGTGTAGCAGCGTGAGTGCACAGGAGACCGGAAATGTTCACAAATCAGGAAAAAGAACTCAGTGTGTCCTTCTCGGTAAGTCAGCAACAGATCTTGTGGTCTTGAACTTGTCATACCACGACTTAATGCCCTTGACATTGCGTGGCATCTTTCCATACGTTGTTTGAAAGTTCCTCTGTATTGTTATTGGTGACCGGGTCTCGTGATACCAGAGGACATACTGAACTTTTTCCTGATTTGTGAACATTTCCGGTTTCCTGTGCACTCACACTGCTACACTACAGTCACGTTACTGAAACCTGCAACCAAAAAACGTGGTTAGTTTTCCAACATTTTGGCAACACTTTCACTTCTCTACCTTACATATAGCGGATATGAATAAAGTTTGTAATCAGGGAAAGACTTTTCCGACACCCTGTATATCAACATGCATGACTATTATTGACATTTCACTATCACGCGTCTACAGAAGCGCTTGTAAAAATAGTCCAGTGGAACAATCATTGTGCACAAGACATGATTGAGTTGTAGCTGCGTTGATATTGTGAAACCAAGATATTGGTTTTATTACATGTTGTCCAGGAAAAAAACTAATGACAATAAAATCATATCTCTGAAACTACTGTCTCGAAATTTACATTCGAAAAGTTTTTATCGTCAATTTGTGCGAAGGAAGCCTGCCCCCATTAAGGAGTCAGTTGTATTTTTTTTCTAGAACTGAGCTGATTGCACTTTCAACCGATGCCGATGGTAAAAATTATACGAGGGACAGTCAAATTAAAACCTTAAAAGTGCTATACAAATTATTGGATTGACTGTATACAGCTCAAATGTATATGAGGTATCAACTGTAAGGCGGCAACACTGATCACGCGAGCTTCAAAACATCATTTTTGTCATTTTAAAGATGGCGCCTCCTCCACTCAATTGCACAGCGAAGAGGAGTGGTTTCTTGCTCACTAGAGGTCTAAAGCGTTTAGAAATGCTGTGGCAAATGAAAATTCAATGCCTCTATGCATGCTTACCACACTAGCAAGGTTACGAATGGAGGATGAAGTTCGACAATGCCCACAGATCACCGAAAGATGCGTGGAACGATATTCGCAGTGGCTGATAAGTGACTGTACGTGCTTCCAAAACATTCTTATTTTTGTGGTATACTGACACTAACTCAGACTAGAAAATATATGAAGATCAGCAATGCGTCTGTGCTAAAATGCAGTAAACTTGTGCAACCCTAATAGCAGAAATGTATTAGATGAAAGGCAAGAACAAATTAAGATTTGCATTTGACTATCCCTCGTAGAAATTAAATTTGTTCAAAATATTGATTTATTATTAGTGTGTAATTATTCCACGCAAATTATACTAAACATCAATTTACTAGAGTATTTCTTTAAAATATTCATAAATCGTATATAAAAATGGATGTATGTGTGTGTGTATATGTGTGTTTGTTCCGGCATAACTCTCGAACGCCTGGAGCGATTTCAACCAAACTTGGTACACATATCACTTGCAATCTCGAAAGAAATACTGTGGGGGTTAGGCAACCCTAAGGTTTGGGGTGGGAAGGGGTGACATGTAAAAATAATCGAAAACGATCGATATTAGTGTGGAATCCATAGTTTTCGAGGTCGCTAAGATCAATAGTGACACTCCCAATGCTGTTCAACTCCAAGTTCATCACCTATCGGGATGGAGGGTGAGAGGGGGTGAAAAATAAAATGTCAAAAATGACGTGCATTAGTGTCGAATTCATAGTTTCGGAGTCTCTAAGCTAATTGGTGACATTCACGATGACCAAACTTGGTACACATATAACTTACAATCTGGAAAGAAATAATGTAGGAGTAAGACACCGCTGGCACCCCTAGGGGTGGGGGTGGGAAGTGGGTGACACGTAAAAATAATAAAAAACGACCGAGATTGGTGTGGAATCCATAGTTTTCGGGGTCGCTAAGATGAATAGTGACTCTTCCAAAGCCTTTAAACTCCCAGACACCCCTGGCACCTCTAGGGATGTGGATGGGAAGGGGGATGACATGTAAAAATTATCAAAAAGGACAGATATTAGTGTGGAATCCATAGTTTTCGGGGTCGCCAAGATGAATAGTGACACTCGCAAGGCCCTTCAACTAAAAGTTCATTTTACACTATAATTAGAATCCATTATATTCCTGTCTAATAGAAGATTGGGATAAATAAATACCCGGGCAACGCCGGGCAATCAGATAGTTACATAATAAAACAAAAATACCTGTTGCGTAATAACAAAATAGACTTTTACCACATAATACTTGGGGGCATCAAAACGTTTTGCCTGTTGAGGTATAATTTGTTTAATAATGGAAAGATTGGAACAATGAACATACACATAGTTTGTCTGTACTGTTCTCTACTTAGAATTACCCTTACACATAGTTCCCATCAGTTCGATGCATTTGAGTCAGCGTTTTACCCAGGCGTCAAAAAAACGTTTGGGAAAATTCCACAGAACACTTCCTGCCCGACTGTTCAGAGCTGTTTTAACCTCCTGTAGGTCTTCGAATCTCATGCCACGAAGCACAGACTTTATGGTATCGAAAACTCTCAATCATTGCCTGTGCTGACCCATAGGACATGTGCACTACATCAGAAATTTCTTGGATGGTGATGCCTCTATCCACTCGAATATGCTCATCAACCCTGTGGTGGTAGATGACCTTCCACTCCTTGGCTTGTCCACACTTTCGGTTTCTCCCACTTTGAACTTAACTACATAAGTCTGTGCTTCGTGGCATGAGATTCGATTACCTACAGGAGGTTAAAACAGCTCTGAACAGTCGGGCAGGAAGTGTTCTGTGGAATTTTCCCAAACTTTTTTTGACGCCTGGGTAAAACTCTGGCTCAAATGCAACGAACGTGATGGGAACTATGCGTAAGGGTGATTCTAAGTAGAGAACACTACAGGCAAACTACATGTATGTTCATTGTTTCAATCTTTCCATTATTAAACAAATTATTCCTCAACAGGCAAAACTTTTTGATGCTGTCTCCTATTTATACAAAATTAATGAAAAGTTCGACCATAGCAGGAAAAGTATAGGCTGGTATCTGTAAATGAAATACAACCGATATTTTCCGATACCGATACCGATACATCGTCATTGGTATCAGCTCACACTAGTTTCTTACTCCTTGTGGCCCGATATTTATGGTTCGATTGCAGAACTTCTGCTTCCTTCAGTCTGAAAACAACATTTAAAGAGCTTAATCGACACAGACACAAAATGTGCCTCCTATTCGGGATTCAACTTCCCTCTGTTCGCTGGTCGGGATTCAAATGCGAAACAGCTGCGTTCGCATTCACCCTTCTCCACCTTGCCACCCGCATGTGCATGCATCAATCACGCTCCCAGTGTATGCAACACAAAATTTTTGACTTGCTCTTTCTGATTACAAAAACTTCGAGGCAATAAACGCAGTAGTTGAAGAGATAAGATGTTTTCCTTTTCACTACATTTTTCACTGACACCCTGCATTACTGACGAGAAATATAGATGCTCTAACTAGTGGTAATTGTTGGTTGTAAAAACAGACATACTTGATATGTCTTCAAGTCTACTGAACATTGTTCCGTATTTCCTGAGATCTTGTTAGGTCATATGATGTTGATTCTTGAACCTTTCAGACTGACAGGGGAGTAGGTGCTTATCTTGTGCTACATTTTCCAGCGTTTACTAAATCAGCAATGTGCACTTTTCCTTTACACTAATTTCTGACATATCCATTTTAGATTCACACAGAGACAAGGTGAGTGCCCTTTTCAGGGTTACTTACTCAGTTACTCTCCCGCCTCGGAGAGTAACCGAGTTCTAAAATTAATTTGAAAAATGTATATCTGTATTGTTTATTTGCAACATAACGTTTATATAGTTCTACTCTGCTGGCATGAAAAATGATAATAATTTTGTTTGGATGAATTTTGGCAACATTTTGTATTTGTGGTAAATACATTTTAGCTTCCAATATATCAACCTGAAAATAGGCACCAATTAGTTTTGATGTACTATCAAGTGTGAAGTATAAATTGAATATGTTGAGAGGTGGTAGTGTCAACCCACATCTTCGTTTGTGATAAAAACAAGATTTCACGTTCAAATAAATCCACAAAACTGACTATACACTCGAATTTTCTTCTGCCCTTTGTACTTTATAGTCTAACCCATCAAGAAAAGTCTGTTCTGATAATGTCTGTAGCTAACTTCCATGCCATATCATTTCAAATGTCCATTAAGTCCTTGATAATTAAATCAAGAAGACTTAGGTGGGAAGGCCATGTATCACGAATGGGAGAGGAAAGAAGAGTTTACAGGATTCTTGTTGGGAAACCTGATGGTAAGAGACCTGTAGGAAAGCCAAGACGAAGATGGGCGGATAATGTTGAGATGGACGTAAAGGAAATCGGTAAGGATGGAAAAGATTGGATTGGTCTTGCCCAGGATAGGGACAGATGGAAGGCTTTTGATGCTACAGCCATAAACCTTCGGGTTTAAGAATGCTAGAGAGTTACTTTGTTTAGTAAGTTAGTAAGTCCGTGGGGATAATAAATGTGGCTTGAAAATATCTCGTTCTAACACCTATAATTGTGTGTAGTATTACACATGAAAATACATTAAATTAGTGTGAAAAAGTATTACATCCTTGAAGACTTTACACGTGTAACTCGAATTATGTGAAAATGCATTGATACAGTTATATGTGTAATTTGGCCTCCGCGATGGTGTGGTGGTAGTGTCGTAGCCTTGTAATGAACTTGTCCTGGTCCGATACCCTGTGGAAGCACATAGTGGTTCGGAGCCCATTTGTAACTGTACGCCCAGTCCGGATTACCCTATCGGTGCATAAAGTGTCCTTCAAACAAAACTCAAGCTACATAATAGAAGTTTATGCACTTTAATGTGTCACTATACTCAAAAAAGGTACAAATAATATCATTGATAAAAAAAATATAAACTTTCTTTCTGCTGTACGAATAAAATTTTGTCAGCAAGAACCTAAAGGGTAATCCTATCGTAAGTGTGGCCATGGTATTCAGCGTCTTCTCGGAGTGTGTTCACTATCTTCCCAGATCAGCATGGATGCAGAAGAGTTGTCCGAACTCCGAACTTCTTACTGGAACTTTTGAATGTTCCAGCAGCAAAAAAATACGACGTTAAGGTTTCCCTTCCTTTGGCGCTGGCAAACACAAGTACTCTGTCCTGAGGTCCACGTTGGTCATCGTGAATAAGAACATTTAGTGTTGGGCAGGTTCTAACATGCCTTTAAAGGGACTCTATAGGAAAAGGCAGGTAGCCGGAGCGGAGGCGGGGCCGTGGTAGCGGTAGGACAATTACTCCAGGAGAGGAGCCCGGAATCGGGGGCAATTTTAATATATATATATATATATATATTAGCCCTGAAAATGCGACTGTTATATATCCATCGCTACCTGTGCGGTTGGCTGCTACGAAACTGACATGGCCGCAATAGACTTCCAACTCTCCACTTTAAACGGCTGTACACTCGTAAATATTTGTTTCCCCCATACAGAATGTTGTTTTTCACAATTTGCAACACACACTCTTCGTAAAAAAAAATCCCTAGCGAAATCGAGGTTGGAGGATTTCACGATGGACCAGTCCAACTTCTTCTGTATAGATTTTGAAGATTGAGTTTCCAAGGTTTCTGGCGAGGAACGAGTTTATTTTGTACTTCCGTGGAAGCGTCATCGTCGCAAATTAAACGGTCATGGACATTGACCTCTCCCTGAAACAGTCACTAAATTCACCTACGTGCAAATGTAACTACGAGCAAGTGTCACAAACTCCGGCAAATTTCAGAGATTTTATGTTACTTGTGGAGAACGCAAAATTGTTCTATCATTATTACAATTCCTCCTGACGTGAGGAATGTTTTTCTACTGTAACCGCTTCTGTACCTCTTACCATAGACAAGAGACTGACTTTTTTTCAATAAGATTACAACATAATAAAGAGGTTTTCTCTGGATATTAGCCACTGAACTAACGTCACTTTCATCTTCAGGGATTGAAGATCGTTCATTTCACTTTAATCCCTGAAGATGAGAGTGACGTTAGCTCTCGTAAAATTGGAAGCCTATCCGGAAATCACCTGGTTCATATTCCAAGAAAACATATTCATCATTCACAGGCAGGAAAGCTTCAAGTATTATTTCGAACGGTTTTTTCATTATTATTTTTCCTACGAATGAAATGTCTTCATCAAAACTTTCCCCAGGTTCCTGCTAAATCTCACTTATCTCTTCAAGAGAAAGAGAAAAAGATGCATGGATTGTAGGATTACTGATATGTTTATTTGATGAGCCTCCCAGATGGCGTAGTGGTAATGTAGTCGCTTTGTAATCAACGTGTACCGGGTTCGATACATGGTGGAGGTACAGTCATGGACACTTCTAGGTTGTACCAACCCTATTGGCTTTGAATGAGATCATTACAACCCATCAGTGTCTGTCCCATCAAACACGGTTTGATCTTGGGTTTCTTGTTTCAAGTGGAAGGTCCTGTGATTGGTCCACTCAAGGTCATTTCTCCCCTTCGTGGAAGACACCCTCCTTATTTGCCCAGTTTCTTTTGACAGAGTTCCGCTCAACGGAAAGAATGGGGACCAGTTTGAGTGGGAGAGGCTTGTTAGAGGTGCCTGTCCGACATCTGGTTCATTCATTATATCCTGACATTTTTATGGCTTGACCGGGCTTCTTTGGATTAGCAAGGGTCCTTGTGCCGCACTGTGTTTTTACGCTAGTCGTGCTTAAAAGTGGACTTGAAACAATTTTTAACAGGGTGACCCAAAAAAAGGTAATCGGAACATAAGGCAAAAAAAAATCGGTTACCTTTTTTTGGCCCACCCTGTATATGTACCTCTCGGTATATCAAATTGCATGTTTGTAGATGTGGTTGATTTACAAGATTCGATTGTTAACTTTCGATACTAATTAAGAGAAGACGGTAGATGTCTAATATTCTCTCGTTTCCTCAATGTTCCCTTATATGTGAAGTTACTTTCCTGGTCGTCAAGCCCACATGGGACATTCTACTCACTTCAAGGACGATGAACCGAATCAAGCAAGGGCTAGAAAGGAAGAATGCACACGAATTAAAAAGAGAGCACATACAAGATTCCTCACATTCTCTCCCTCTCGTTGTAAAAGTTCGATCTGCACCAGAAGGAGATAATGATGATAAATACAAAGGGAAGGGCGAGAAGTGACCAGTGAAATGGACCCCATGAATAAAATTTCACTTTCACTTGTCGGAAAGTGAAGCCGAGTAGACTCCTGTCTTGTTCCGATCGTCATTTGTTTGCTCCACTCTTTTTTTTATGTCACGAGGTATCCATTTCACCTGCGCCTTGCGTCTGTTTGAGGACAAGCTAATGACATGGTGTGAGCTGAATTTTAAGGAACGGAATTCATCCTTCACGATCGATCAGGACGGAAGGATGAAAGTGAATTACACTGATTAGGAGAAGAAAGGGGTAATTATATTGATCAAGGTGGAAAACTGTAAAGGTGATGGACTTAAATGCAAGTTTTTTGCGCCTAGTGTAAACGTGATGCGACACAAAACCTTGCAGCACATTAGAGAACATGTTACAACACTCGGACGATATTTTCTTGCCTGCAAGCCGCTGTGTGCTATGCAAGTTAAACTGCCTTGCTTACCCCTTCAGACCCTTTGTACATGATCATGTACTTAACTTTTTATTATTTTTTTTAATGCGTGATAGCGAATTATCAGCATTTGATTTTTTCCCGCATGATTGTGTACATTTTGTCTCCTGAGAAATCGCTAAGCTACTGCCACCTGGTATCACCGACAGAAAATAGAGAGTAAATAGCAATGACGCGGGAATAATTGACGACATTGAAAGTAAATATCCAACATTTTGTTTCACTTTAACATAGATTTCGATTAGATCATGTACATGCCAAAAATGTACGAATATGTTTTCAGAAAAAATAAATGTTGTTGCTTTTGTAACAAGAGCACCTCTTATAGCTACATTTCAGCAAAAATATTTATTTTTTCGATATTGAAAAAAAATCAGATCTGAAGGGGTGCGTACGAACTTGTAGGTCGCACAGTGGAAGATTCAAGTCTTAAAGGCCTGCTTAAACTGCTATGAGGGAGTTATGCGCTACGAATGTATATAGAAACGACACGGTCAAATTTGAGGTGATTTTATTTACATAATGTGAAAACCACCATAAAACTACATAAATATAGGTTTTTAGATAAATTCGCTAAAAGAAAAACATTGATGGATATTCATGCAACCGAACTAATAATAAACTAAATGGGTATCTCGCCTTTAAATATAATTGATTGATTGAGTTGGTGTTTTAAGCCCGTTTTATGCACGGTAAGGCTAATTGGGACTGAACCTACAGTTTCAATTGGGGCCGGAACCACTATGTGCCTCCACCGGGAATCGAACCCGGACCTTTAAAGATAACCAGAAGAACAATGATTCACTATTAAATCACTTCTCCACGTAGTATGGAAAAGAAAGTCCAGGAACTAAATATAATTTTGTGAGTGAGTGCAAGTTCGGAACTTGAAAACATTAAGGAAGGTACTTAGCCTTCTCCTCCATATTATGGTTGCTCGGACACCTTAACAATATGTCTACCTGGAGGAAAAACCAATTCCTCTCCCTGTGTCAGAATCCAAAATGCGCTGCCTCAAGGGCTGCGAGGTCGTACAGTGGCTTCATTCTTATGTCATTGCGTAACAGATTCTATTGACCTCTGGTGGCAAAATTAAGAATGATTCCATCAGTCTGGCACAAATGAAAGAAAGATAACAATATGACGGCTCAGCACTCACCACGGTCCATAATGCAGGAATGGCAACAGTAAAATTTGTCGCCCTTGGAAAAGAACTGTTTCCTTTGAAGATGTCTTGTTATATAATATAATCTTGGTAAAACTGTCAAAGCCGGGAATCGGATTTCACCAAATTTACAGGAGAAATTACTTACGGAATTGAGTTTCTGTGTAATTTCGGAAGGTCGTAGAAGTGTTTTCTCGCATTTTTCAATGTATTTGGCCGCTAATTCATGTATTTTTCTATAATAATGTCCGTCCGATGCACGAAAGCTGTTGCTTGCATTTCCATCCATGTACTTGAACCGGATGTTGCGAGCATCTGATGACGTAATCCCCGGTAAGTGTTTCCAAATACACAGTTTTTTCACTATATTGCCCAACCTAAAGCAACCTAACCTAACCTTACCGTGATGGTGCATGGGGCTATGGTGAATGGTTTTTGGGGCTATTCGTGGATGGTTATACGATCCAGAATGTTTTCGGGGCAATGCGTGAATAGTATTTGGGGCTATGCGGTAATGTTTTTTGCGGGAATGGTTTTTGGGGCTATTCGTGGATGGTCATACTATCCCGAATGGTTTTTGGGGCTATGCATGAATGATTTTTGGGACTATACGGGAATGGTTTTCGGGGCTATGCGGAAATTTTCCTGTTACGAAGGTTGAAACACTGCTTTGCCGTTTGAAACACAACGCTAGTCAAGATTTGCCCGCCATTTTGCGTGTTTAGGAAGCGAGAATATGTCGACAATAGATACTAATTTCGTTAAAAAAAAATAAGGGAAATCCCTTGTTAAGCAATCTTTCGCAATGCAGTACAAGTAAGCACGAATGTCAACAATTACAGAACAAACGAGTTACAGCCGATTCCCGGCTTTGACAGTTTTACCGTAATCTTTACATCACAGTAAGACATACGAATTTCTTTTGTTGTATGAAATAGTTATGATTGATTTCGTGCATTTTACAACGTCTTTCTTTCAATTTTCGACATCACTTGAGTTTCAATTTTCTTGCTTTAAGTCCGCTTTAGGCACAGAGAAGCTAATCGGGACTGGACGTACAGTTTATAGACTGATCCGAACCTCTACGTCCTTCCACCGGGCACAGGATTATACTGACTGTGAGTAAAGGCACCAGAGCCTCGTTAGTCTGTAACAATGCAACTAATGCTTTCTACAACGCGGAAGACAGTTCCGTACATTTAGCGAAAGGTACAATCTAAATACACTTAGCATGCATTAACAAATTTTGCAATTTTCCCCGTCACTGTTTAAGTTCACTAGGGCGATCCTTAGTTATAATGTGATTTTCTGATCTTTAATACTTTTCATCTCCTAACCCTAAAAATTGTTCCAATCCGTGTAAAAGCACTTTGTGTAGAATTTCAGCTAAATCAGATAATATTAAAGTAGCCCTAATGCACAAAAGTTTCAGATTTTAATAAAATGAATATTTCTTTATATTAAACTGTTTTTATCTTCTTGCCCATGCTTGTTTTCCGAATGAAGTACAGAATATCATTAAAAGAGAATTTAATTTGCAATAAAAATGGATCTGGAACTATCTAGTAAGTCCTGTGGCCTTTATTTACATAAATTGTGACAGCGTAACTCAACAACTCTCAGTCAGATAAAATAAGGCAGTTTTATAAGTTCAAGGAAGTAAAGAAACGAAAACGAAGGTAAATACCTTTAAAATTGCTCATGTAATTTCGGTAACGCGTTACTAAGACAAGTACCGGAACAGTAACTCGATAATTCCGTCCAGCTCTCATTTTTTCCTCGTGTTTTATTCTTTTTTTATGTCTTCTCTCTGGCTATTTGACTTCTTTCTTCGGTCTCAGTAACTCTTGTTTCGTGTTCACTCTATTTTCATCAGGATTTAGGAGTGTTTTTTTTTTCTACTGTTTCCTGTCCTGTACTCTCATTCTCTCGCTTTATCCTCTCAGTCTGTCTCGTGTCTGTACTTTCTTGGGCTCACTTCCTTTTCCTTTCTTATTCTCTTTCTCCTCACTATGTTCCATCTCTTGCTTTCCCTTTCTCTGTTTCGTTTGATTATTTCCCATTCTCTCAGTTTCTTTTACTTTCTTATTCTCTCACTCCTCACTATGTTCCATCTCTTGCTTTCTCTTTCTCTGTTTCGTTTGATTATTTCCCATTCTCTCAGTTTCTTTTCCTTTCTTATTCTCTCACTCCTCACTATGTTCCATCTCTTGCTTTCTCTTTCTCTGTTTCGTTTGATTATTTCCCATTCTCTCAGTTTCTTTTCCTTTCTTATTCTCTCACTCCTCACTATGTTCCATCTCTTGCTTTCTCTTTCTCTGTTTCGTTTGATTATTTCCCATTCTCTCAGTTTCTTTTCCTTTCTTATTCTCTCACTCCTCACTATGTTCCATCTCTTGCTTTCTCTTTCTCTGTTTCGTTTGATTATTTCCCATTCTCTCAGTTTCTTTTCCTTTCTTATTCTCTCACTCCTCACTATGTTCCATCTCTTGCTTTCTCTTTCTCTGTTTCGTTTGATTATTTCCCATTCTCTCAGTTTCTTTTCCTTTCTTATTCTCTCACTCCTCACTATGTTCACTATGTTCCATCTCTTGCTTTCTCTTTCTCTGTTTCGTTTGATTATTTCCCATTCTCTCAGTTTCTTTTCCTTTCTTATTCTCTCACTCCTCACTATGTTCCATCTCTTGCTTTCTCTTTCTCTGTTTCGTTTTATTATTTCCCATTCTCTCAGTTTTTTTCCTTTCTTAATCTCTCACTCCTCTCCATGTTGCTTCCTTTTTCTTTCTCTTTTTCTGTTTCGTTTGCTTATTTATCTTTCTCTCAGTTTCTTTTCCCAAATAGAGTACTGCATGTGTTCTGCATTAGTTAATAAAAGGGCGAGAGATGGCGCAGTATAAAAATTTAGTAGATGTGTAAGGAAAACGCTTCCATTTGAGAGAAACATGGTTCATGTCACTCTTGTTAATTTTAGTTAAATTGTTATTATTATTATCCATGTGCTTTCTAGTGCTTCATTGCTTGTGAATTTTTCACAATTACAAATTGAGCAATTTTCTTCCTTAGGCTAAAGAGTTATATTGTCACATAAAATAAAGCAAAATAATTGAAACCTGTTCACACCGTCTAAGTAATGTCCATGCATGGCCGCCGACAGAATTACTTACATGGTTGTGCACCCACTTTATAATTATTTGCTAACATCGAGTACTTTAAGAAGCTCTCTTTTACTCTTGCTTAAACCAATTATACGTACTTCATTCTAGAAAAGTAAAAAATACTTACTTTAGTCTAATATCTAACTAAACTCACATGCTGAAATTTAAAACATATTATTATTGACCGAACTAATGTGACGGTTGGGGGGCTGCCTTTTCCGCATAAGCTGGGTAAGTTGAGTTCAATGGTGGTTAAGTCGTAAATCTGAGTGCGCGTCAAGTATTTCTGTACTTGCGTTTTACTTGAATCAAAGATGAAGATCCTTTTTCACACAAATATGAGGTGGAGAACGGCATGACCAACTTTAATGCCTCATGCGAAAGTTCAGGGTACTAACATATTGATGATAATTAAGAACAAATAGCAGCAACCAAAACGAAAACGACGGATATCCGATTCCCTTGAGTTAAACGTCAGATAGAATCCGCTAAAAAGCAATGGTAGAGCGCAAATAACAGAAAGTAGAGTTTAGACTACGTACGGACAAGAAGAGTTGAATTTAAATTGTTAGGCCTCCCCGATGACGCAATGGTAGCGTCGTAGCCTTGTAATCAAGGGGTCCCGGGTTCGATTTCCGGTGGAGGTACATATTTGTTCGAATTCCACTTTAAACTGTAGGTCCAGTCCTAATTAGCCTTACTGTGCATAAAGTGGACTTAAAACAACAAATCAATCAATTTAAATTGTTAAAACAATATATTAGTAATGTGAATGCAATAGATTTTTAAGACACAACAAATACATTTTCGTTACCGACTTCGCGACCCACCAAACGCTACCTCGGGACCCAGCACTGGGTCGCGCCCCATAGGTTGAGAAACGATGCATTAGACTGATTCGAAATCCTATATTTTATTTCTAGAATAGACAGATGTTTTCCATCCGATGGCTATTTTGGAGAAAATTCTTCGTCTCTGAAGCGAGGGCTCGGAGTTCGAGTTTCGGCCTGACCATCAATTTCATCTGATCATAATTTGTTTGGTTCATTTGCATTATTTAACTTCGTTTTTTTACATTTTTGGCTAATCGAGAAGATGAGGCTGAGTGATGATATAATAAAATTGATGAAGGGACACTCACAAAGAACACTTCAGCCCAGGCCGGGATTCGGACCCGGGACTTCAAGCTTCTTAGCGCGGTGCTAACCACTCCGTCACGGAGTTCGGCTAATCATAATTTGTACTCATCATCTTCTTCTTCTTTTGGCGCTACAGTCCACTGATGAACCTTGGCCTCCTCTGTGATTTGTCTCCATCTATCTCTACCTTTTGCCACAACTTTCCAATTTCTATACTGGAGCTTCCGAACATCCTCATCCACTCCATCCACCCATCTTAATTTAGGCCTTCCTCGCTTCCTTTGTCCACCTGGGCTCATCACTCTCTTTGCAGGGTCACTATTACTCATGCGTATCACATGACCTGCCCATCTTAATCTAGCCGCCTTTATTACACCAATAACTGTTGGTTCTTGATATAAGTCGTAGAGCTCCTAATTAAATCGCTTTCTCCATTTTCCATTCTCACATACTGGTCCCAATATTCTTCGTAATATCTTTCTTTCAAAGATCTCTACCAGGCGTTCATCTTTCCTTGAACTGGTCCAAGGTTCCGCAGCATAGGTCAATACAGGTCTTATCAGTGTCTTGTAAAGTATTAACTTAGTTGTTCTGGACAATATGGTGCTCTTAAAATGTCTCTGTAGTCCATAATAGGCCCTATTCGCTGCTATAAGTCGTGCCTTTACTTCCTCCTGTGAATCATTCTCATATGTCACAACAGAACCCAGGTAGATAAAAGAATCTACTCTATATAAGGTATAATTAGCCATTGTTATGGTCGGTGATGGATTATATCCGTGTGCTTTACCTGCTGCCATGTACTTAGTCTTCCCTTCATTCACCACCAATCCCATCTTTTTTCCTTCCCTTTCTATGGCCAGAAATGCTTCTTCTACTGCATGTAGAGATCTTCCTACTATGTCCACATCATCTGCATATGCAAGTATCTGGATTGACTTATAATATATGGTACCCCTAATTTGCACCCGAGCTTCCCGTATAACCTTCTCTAAGGCAATGTTAAACAACAAACAGGACAGCACATCGCCTTGTCTTAGTCCATTTTCTATTTCAACAGGTTCTGAGAGTTGTCCTCCTACTCTTATCTTACTATTAGAGCCCTCCATAGTTATCCTCACCATTCTTATTAATCCTATTGGAATTCCAAGATCTTCCATTGCCAGATATAATTGAGCCCTGTTTATACTATCGTATGCAGATTTAAAATCAATAAATAGATGTTGCGTTCGTATCCCAAACTCCAGCGTTTTCTCCAGTATTTGCCTTAATGATTGATTGATTTGTTGCTTTAAGTCCACTTTATGCACAGTAAGGCTAATCGGGACTGGACCTACAGTTTAAAGTGGGATCCGAACCACTTGTGCCTCCACCGGGTATCGAACCCGGGACCCCTAGATTACAAGGCGACAACGCTACCACTCCGCCATCGGGGAGGCCCAGTATTTGCCTTAAGGTGAATATCTGGTTAATTGTAGATTTATCCTGGCCTGAACCCACATTGATATGGTCCAATGCACTTTTCTACATATGGTAATAGTCTTTTATATATAATTCTTGCAAATACTTTATATGCAACGTTCAACAATGTAATTCCACGATAGTTTGCACACTCCATCATGTCCCCTTTCTTGTGGATAGGTACTATGATACCCGTCATCCATTCACTTGGCATCTGTCCCTTTTTCCAGATTTTGTATATTATTTCGTTCAAGCCTCTAATGACACTCTCGCCTCTAATGACACTCTCGCCTCCATGCATAAGCAGCTCTGCTTGCAAGTTATCTATCCCAGGTGCTTTACTATTTTTCAATATCTTGACTGCCTCCCATACTTCATCTAACGTTGGACTTTCTATGCCCTCTTCTCCTTCCTCTTCTTCATTTAATCCTTCTTCCAGCATACCTGCTACATTTGCACTGCCATTCAATACACCATTAAAATGCCTTCTCCACCTTTCTTAAATTTCATTATTGTCACTAATTATATCGCATGTTTCATTTCTACAGACTGTTGTCCTTGGCTTAAAAACATCTTTTGTATTTTTGTACTTTCCCAGGTTTATAGCTATAAGTGAACAATTTCGTGTCACGGGTGGGACAGACGAAAAATTGCCTCTTTACTTAATAAGAAATTTATATCAATCCCTGTGAATTGTCAAATGATGAAAATTATATAATTTAAGACAAAGATAAAATGAAATTGACCTTTGAATATTGTAGTGGGTTAATGTAACAGTAAAGGGTGGTTAAACAGTAAAAGTTTTTGTTTTTTTGGTGTCACGGGTGGGACACAATACATAGCAAAAGTAAATCAAAAGTTAAAATGAACGAACAATATGTAAAATCCCTACCACATTCTAGCTTAATTTTGTGTAATACTTGATTTTTTATGCAATGACAATATTACATTGTTCACTCACAAGATAGGATAAATTTACAGCATTGCATTTAATTTTAAAAATTGAGGTTCAGAGGCACTTTCACATGGAATGCCCAATGTACGAGAGGCATCAAAAAGTTTTGCCTGTGGAGATATAATTTGTTTAATAATGGAAAGATTGAAACAATAAACATACATATAGTTTGCCTGTAGTATCCTCTACTCAGAGTTACCCTTCCACACAAACACAGTTGTCATAACGTTCGATGCATTTGTGACAGCGTTATATCCAGACCTCAAAACCAGTTCGGAAAAATTCCACAGAACACTACCTGACTCACCGTTTCAAAGATGTTTTAACCCCTGTAGGTCCTCGAATCTCATGCTACGATGCACAGACTTAGCTCAGACTTAAGTAGTTAAGTTCAAAGTGGGAGAAACGGAAAGTGTGGACATGACAAGGAGGGGCAGGCCATCAACGTCGTTGACCGACGACAACCTCCACAGGGATGATGAGCTCATTCGAGAGGATAGATGCATCACCAATCAGGAAATTTCTGATGCAGTGCACATGTCCTATGGGTCAGCATATGCAACGATTGAGAGTTTGGGATACCATAAAGTCTGTTCTAAGTCTCTGCTTCGTGGCATGAGATTCGAGGACCTACAGGAGGTGCAAATAGCTCTGAACGGTGGGGTAGGAAGTGCTCTGTGGAATTTTTCCAAACTTTTTTTGAGGGCTGGGTAAAACGCTCGCTCAAAGGCATCTAAAGTGATGGGAACTGTGTGTAATGGTAATGTTGAGTAAAGGACACTACAGGCAAACTGTATGTATTTCATTGTTTCAATCTTTCCATTATTAAACAAATTATACCTCGACAGGCAAGACTTTTTGATACCCTCTCGTATATAATGTTGAGACCTTGGGAGTGTAACGTTGTCACAGTTCGTGTTGGATGTCTAAGGACTGCAGGCAAAAGTTACAACAGGGTTTCTAAAATAAATAAATAAATAAATAAATAAAAAATACTGGCTCGCAACCAGATACGCGTTCGGTCACCTTCCTCTCGAGCTATGTCAAAGATACCCAACCGGCTTTCGAATGAGGACTTGAACTTTGCCCGAGTGACATTGACGATCACTCTGATTCCGAATTCTACAGTACTGATCAGTCAAACTGAAAGAAATAGGAGCATGTGCTTCTGTCACATGACCGTCCGTCTGTGTCTATTACTGGTATTTCATTAACTACCAAAGTTAGTTATAAATATAAATTGTGTGGTCTAATAGACCTGCCAAATAGTTGTTCATGAGACATAAATTAACTATATCAACCTGACTGACTGGCCGTGACAATCATATAATGAATTGAATATATTTCAGAAACTAATATAAAAGTCCAAATTCTTCTGGTTAAAGAACTTGCAATTTTTCATTGTTATCGCGACATAATTTTTAATTTCCCCGTCCATCTGTCAATCAAAAACAAAAATGTCATCACACTTAATATTTGATGAACCAAGAATTACTTAAATTAAATTCATTTTTAAAAATATCTTTTTTGTATAATTCCCCGCAGTCAGTGACAAATTTTAAAGTACTACACGTGTTTTGCATTAGTTAGGAAAAGCTACGAGAGATGGAGTGGTAAAAGGCACTAGCAGATGTGTAAGGAGAACGCCCCCGTGTGAAAAGAAGTGATCACATAACTCGTAGAAAATTTAGTTCAATTATTGTGTTTATCTACTTCTTTTCGTAATGCTTCAAATATTTGTGTATATTTCTTCAATTTCAAATTGAGTAACTTATTTCGTTTGTCTCAATTTGTAATTATCTCATAAAGTAAAGCAAAATAATTTGAGGAAAAAATTGAATATCGTTCCGTTACTGGATACGAATTATAAAAAATGTTTTGGAAAAAAAGTAATTGTGCCTCTATTTCGTGTACATGAACTGAATGAGAGCCAGAACACTAAATAACATGCATGTTGAGTCAAACAATGGAAACATATAAATTCCAATAAGTTAATTATTAGTAGTACATCTTGATTCTGAAACATGAACACTGAGAACAAGTGAGAAAAAGCGACTGTAATCTCTAGAAATGTGGTTATGGAGACGAATGGAACGTGTGAAATAGACAAAGAAACTAAGAAATGAAACAGTGGTGGAAAGAAATTGAGAAAACAGATCAATGCTGTAAATAATCATGAAGAGAAAAAGAAAATGATTTGGTCGCTGGACGAGAACAAATCGTATCCCAAGGGATGCTATTGAAGGAATGCTCGAGGGAAAAAGAATCCGTGGAAGAAGAGGATACCACATTAGTGACGACATTAAAGTAAATGGGTCCTACGTTGCTACAAAGCGCAGAGCTGAAGATCGAACAGCTTGGAGGTTGCAAGGAAAGACCTGCCCCTATACAGAAAGCAAAGAATGAATGAATGCATCTTTATTCTTATTTTTTTTATTATACGTCGCGTTTGCCACTTTTGGCAAATCGCGAAGTTGAGGTTGAGTAATGATATGATGAAGGACACACAAGGAACACCCATTCCCAGCCCGGAATTCGAACCAAGGACCTCTGGTATCTATTAGTATATAATAATAATGTTCAGGGCTCGAAAAATCCCGGTCGCCAGGTCGTAATGGCGACTAAAAATTTCAGCCTGGCGACTGTGATCTTTTGCTGCAATATGTACGAAATTTTGATGATTCTAAGTTCAAATTGCAGTTAGCAAATTATTTTTCTTTTATCAACGTTGTGAACATTCCATAGAGTCAGTAACAATTTCTTACCCTTTGTCTTTTATTTCCTGCTTTTTCAAATAATTTAGCGATGTTTTGAATACCGTGATGCTCAGCATCTTATACAGAGTGTTTCAAAAATCGCACAACCCAAACTTTGGAAATATACTATATCATGAAAACCGTAACAGATATTTTCTGTATTATAAAGCCTCATCCATTGAAATAGTTGCCAATGCTTAAAATTCAGTTCACTCCGTACAGAAAATTATATAAATTAATAACTGACGGAAAGCAGCATTCAATTTTTTCCAGAAATGAACTTCTGAGTAAGAAAAATATGTAAGAAAATATCGAATGGTCATAATTAGACATTTGATGACTGATGCTATGTCAGTTTGTCATTTGCGACCAATATTGGTCATGTGCAACATTTGATGAATTTTTGACTGGTGATTTTATGGGTAGAGTGAAAAGTGCCATTTTTTGGACATATCTCCGTATATGGCAACACTAGCAGGTCGAAATATTGCCAACAGTCGCATGCAGCATGTGTCTATACATTTACGTGAAAAATCGTAAATGAAGATTTTGTGACGAAATTGGACTCTCGAGAGAATCCTAAGCTGCTCCTGGATACATTGAATTCTCTTCACTCACTTTCGCCGCTACTGTGCCTGTGTTATTAATTGATTCAGCATGGCATATTCATTGGAGCACTCCGTGTGCATTAGTATTTTCCTACTCAATCTTACACTCATGTGCAATAGGTTTTCCAAAAAAAAAAAAAAATGCCCTTCTTCTGCTGTACCTCACAAAGCAACTGTTTTACAACCAGTCAAACACGAACAAATGATCCCTTCAAATTTTTTAAAGAGTTGGTATATATTGTTGAAAATCAGTTCTCACATGTTTTCAGCAAATTAACAATGTCTTTTTTTAAATAATGTAATTGCTTTTATGTAGATAAATGCTAACATAAATTTATGAACTCAGTGATAGCCTACAGGATTAGTTTAGTAGTTTAGTACAGAAAACCCGGTGAAAATATCTCTTAACGATTTCTGATGCAGATTTTCAAAGTTTGGATTGCGCGACTTTTGAAACATACTGTACAATGCTCAATTGCTAGTAGGTGGTTTCCTGGCGCTTAATTTTCAGAGCTGGCGCCTAGCTTTGAGGTAAATTTTTCGAGCACTGATAATGTTTATTATTATTATTTCTATATTTCAATTTACGTCCTCAGGGTGCAGAAATTTCTAACGGTGCACATGAAGACAAGACCACGAACGAGACAGACTGCCGATAACATTTTTAGTCGCTGGATCAAAACTCACCTCAATAGAATTCTCCTTCTGCGGCGTGGGGTTTGTGTTGACAAAAGTCAAGAGGCTCAGGACGACCAGCACGAACACCAACATCTTCATTATGGGCGTTGACCTGTAACCATCGCCACCTTTTATACGGGCACCAGGGAGGCTCAGAGGCCCGAGAGAAAGGAAGCCCCTTTACCTCACGCAGGACGACGCATCTCTCCAGAAAAACCAGAGCGCCCTTCGTTGATTAGAAGGGGGCTGGGCAGGAGTTTCTCCCGGTGCAAGGTCGTTGCACCTGCAGCGCTCACTGCCAAGGTTGCAAGGAAGGAGAGGCCTCGAGAATTTCCATCTTTGTGTTTGTCTCGGTTACGCTCTGGCAATGCAACGTTTCGTTGTTCCTGGTCGCTTAGTGGTCTGGTGATTGTTGGTGCGGAACAAGTGGGGGAAGAAAGTCACGACCTTTACCTCATCTTCAAGAATGTGCTATTTTTATTGAGATCATTAGGGCACTGTTATGTGACACTCTTTTTGTATTGCAGTCATTTCTATTTATTTTATTTGTTTATTTACTAGAGAATTTCAAATACAGCGTTAGGCTTTAGACGAAAGCATTTTCCTTAACATTTATGCCATGACCAGAAAGCTTCCGTGTAAGTGAGAAATGTTATGGCATTCCAGATGCCATGGCATATTCATGACATTTCTCAAAGATAGAACCGGCTCTATTTCCATAGCATTTTCCGTAGCATAACCATATACATGGGCGTCCGGAAGGAGGGGCAAGGATGGGCCGTGCCCCCCTGGAAAATGAAAGTCAACCAAAAATTTTGTATTTCACACATATAATTTCATTTTAGCCACAATAATGTGTGTTAATTATTGCATGAACACCATAGATTCAAATTTAAGCAATGTCTTTTTTAGGGAACAACACTATTTTTGGGGAAAATGTGCCTTGTTTGCTCCCCTGGAAAAAATACCTTCCTTGCCCCTCCCTGGAAAAAATCGTGCGGACGTCCATGACCATATATACATAATTAAAATTTTGTGGTCGTTTATAATCACAGAATGTTTTTGTGGACACGCTGTATTACATATATGCAAGCATGCATATACCGTGTGGTCCATAAGTGCCGGAACGGTCACATATCGTGAGAAATTCACATCGAATCGGAAAACGAAAAAGTAGGTGTTAGAATCAGTGAAAGAAAGCTATTCAATGATATCACACTTGATTCCCCACCCCCGCCCCCTTGGGGGTGAGGTAACTGTGAAATTTTAAATGGAAATCCCCATTTTGTATTGTAGAATCAGAAAGAGGACTTCATTCCTAGTCCAACGAGCTATCAACCATCCTCCTAGCTCAATTAGGAATGGAGGTATGGCGATTTTTAATTTTCGCAAAAAAAAAAAATAAATAAATAAATAAATAAAATAAAAAAAAGTTAAAGAATGAAAATTTCATAAAATTTTAAAAAAATCAAAATTGAGCTAGAGTGAAAGCGATTCCAGATTCGGAATTTGCACGTCAAGACCTTTCAATAGAGTATATGGAAGCGGGTCTGACGTGTAGATTCCGAATCTGCAATTTCTTTCACTCTAGCTCAATTAGCTGCCTTTGAATTTTTTTTGGGTTTTATGAAATCTTCACGTGTTTTTGGTGGGTTTTTTTTTTCGGAAATTTAATTTAATTACGAAAATTTAAGATCGCCATATTTCCGTTCCTAATTGAGCTAGGAGGCAGGGGTGGGGAATCAAGTGTGATATCATTGAATAGCTTTCTAACACTTATTAAACACGTATTTTTTCGTTTTCCGATTCGATGTGTATGTGATCGTTCCGGGACTTTTGGACCACCCGGTATGTAACGTATTATAATAAGGCGATAAATGGATTCCAATAGCAAATTTTCAATGGCAACTTCTACCACCGTCGCAGAGTTAGGCAACACACATAACACCTTGTAGGGGAGCGAGCATTTCAGGGTCTAGGTGTCCCTTTTTTATTGCGGGTGACTGTACATACCTATATACAAATGGACATCCGCAGTATTCTTTTCACGGAGGGACAATGAGGTTCTTTTTTACTGGGAGTGGCAAACGAGGCACATTTTCTCCCATATAGCCCAATCAATAAAGGCTTCATGTAGGGAATAAATCCGTAAAAGCTGAATTTTAGTCAATTGTCAGAGCACAAATATTAGTGCAAAATCCGAGAAGAACCCCACCCCTCCTCGCGGTGCTTCCCCCGGAGCCCCCTCCAAACATCAATTTCGCACATTGACCTAAATCTCCGTAACCAATGGTCGTCGGTAGGTTATATTTTTTATTCTTAATCCTCATTAGATTATTTTTAATTTTTTAATAATGTCGGTTGGTTTAGCCATTCTTTTTAAAATAATCTCTAGAAAGTGACATTTTTCTAGCACTTTTTAAAGTTTTTGCCTTGTAACTTTTGAACAAATTAAATGACAAGAAATTGTCTTGAATAAAAGTTGAAGCCTAAGCTTCAAAACTACATACGTTTTAATGCATTTTAATGAAAGATACAACATAAAAATGTGTCTCCAAATGAAGGGGAGTACCAAAAATGCGTGTCCTTATCACACTCCGGCGATTGATTCCAGAATCATTGACTTTTTTATAAACGCAAGAGACTTGGTAGAATTAATTGTTATACCACTTAAGATACGTCAGTCGAGTAGCCAATTGCCTTCTTCGTGCTGACGGCCTCCATCTTGAAAAGAGTCCACTATATCCGATATTTTTGGTTTGATATATCTTAGGAACGGTGGCACCTATCAACTTCCGTTTTCACTTACAGAAATACTCCAAATAGTGTAAACTTCCTTAATATGCCAATAAATCTATTTCTGAAAAATAAAAAATACTACTTTTGTAGAAAAACTCACTATTTACAATACTGAAAGTCTTAGCAAATCTCGAGAACGTTATCTTTTCTTTCTCTCTCATTTTTCACTTCTCTGTCTACCTCCCCTCCCCTCCCGCTTCTGTCCTGTCTTGTCCATCCATCTTCCCTTTCCCGTCCTCTATTTCTCAATTTGCCTGTATTTCTCCTCTCTCTATTTTACTGTCAATCCGTCTCCTCTCTTTTCTCCCTCTTCCTTTGTCACAAATTTCTCTCTCTCTCTCTCTCTCTCTCTCTCTGTCTATCACTTTTATCCCTTTCCCTCTGTTCTCTATCCCTTTCTCTAATATTTACTTTATATCTCTACAGGCAGATCTTACACAACCACATACTCGATTTTAAAGAAGTGATGCCACGGCTTTGAATAAATACCGAAGTAAATCTCTGAACCCAGGGTCCAGGAATTTTAAATAAATTCAATTCCGGTCCAGGAGAGAAAATCAGCAAGCGTAAATGGGTTCTGGACTATAAAGAACTTTTTTTCAATTCGGTCAGCAATCTTTTTTCCGGGTGATTTTAAATACGGTCCAGGAACCTTTCTCCAGATCAATTTTATTACGGTCCAGGAACTTTTTTTAGATCAATTTTAATCCGGTCCAAGTTTGGTATAAAACTGAAACAATATGCAACTCGGACCGAAATTAAATTTTCCGGTCCTGTTGCGGAACCAGGGACTGCGAACCGAATTTGAACTCGAACTGAAACATGCTCCAGTTCGACTTATAGTTCGCACTCGAACCTGAAATGAAATGTTTCGCTACATTCTGGTGCACCATAACCCTCCGTGTACTTTCAGTTTCAGTTCAGTTCCGGAATGAAACTTCATTGTGAATACTTTTGGTTCGCACCCGAACCTGAACTGAAATGTTTCTCTACATTCTGGTGCACCATAACCCTCCGTGTACTTTCAGCTTCAGTTCAGTTCCGGAATGAAACATAATTGTGAATACTTTTGGTTCGCACTCGAACCTGAACTGAAATGTTTCGCTACATTCTGGTGCACCATAACCCTCCGTGTACTTTCAGTTTCAGTTCAGTTCCGGAATGAAACCTCATTGCGAACACTTTTGGTTCGCACTCGAACCTGAACTGAAATGTTTCGCTACATTCTGGTGCACCATAACCCTCCGTGTACTTTCAGTTTCAGTTCAGTTCCGGAATGAAACTTCATTGTGAATACTTTTGGTTCGCACTCGAACCTGAACTGAAATGTTTCGCTACATTCTGGTGCACCATAACCCTCCGTGTACTTTCAGTTTCAGTTCAGTTCCGGAATGAAACCTCATTGCGAACACTTTTGGTTCGCACTCGAACCTGAACTGAAATGTTTCGCTACATTCTGGTGCACCATAACCCTCCGTGTACTTTCAGTTTCAGTTCAGTTCCGGAATGAAACTTCATTGTGAATACTTTTGGTTCGCACTCGAACCTGAACTGAAATGTTTCGCTACATTCTGGTGCACCATAACCCTCCGTGTACTTTCAGTTTCAGTTCAGTTCCGGAATGAAACCTCATTGCGAACACTTTTGGTTCGCACTCGAACCTGAACTGAAATGTTTCGCTACATTCTGGTGCACCATAACCCTCCGTGTACTTTCAGTTTCAGTTCAGTTCCGGAATGAAACTTCATTGTGAATACTTTTGGTTCGCACCCGAACCTGAACTGAAATGTTTCTCTACATTCTGGTGCACCATAACCCTCCGTGTACTTTCAGTTTCAGTTCAGTTCCGGAATGAAACTTCATTGTGAATACTTTTGGTTCGCACTCGAACCTGAACTGAAATGTTTCGCTACATTCTGGTGCACCATAACCCTCCGTGTACTTTCAGTTTCAGTTCAGTTCCGGAATGAAACCTCATTGCGAACACTTTTGGTTCGCACTCGAACCTGAACTGAAATGTTTCGCTACATTCTGGTGCACCATAACCCTCCGTGTACTTTCAGTTTCAGTTCAGTTCCGGAATGAAACTTCATTGTGAATACTTTTGGTTCGCACTCGAACCTGAACTGAAATGTTTCGCTACATTCTGGTGCACCATAACCCTCCGTGTACTTTCAGTTTCAGTTCAGTTCCGGAATGAAACCTCATTGCGAACACTTTTGGTTCGCACTCGAACCTGAACTGAAATGTTTCGCTACATTCTGGTGCACCATAACCCTCCGTGTACTTTCAGTTTCAGTTCAGTTCCGGAATGAAACTTCATTGTGAATACTTTTGGTTCGCACCCGAACCTGAACTGAAATGTTTCTCTACATTCTGGTGCACCATAACCCTCCGTGTACTTTCAGCTTCAGTTCAGTTCCGGAATGAAACATAATTGTGAATACTTTTGGTTCGCACTCGAACCTGAACTGAAATGTTTCGCTACATTCTGGTGCACCATAACCCTCCGTGTACTTTCAGTTTCAGTTCAGTTCCGGAATGAAACCTCATTGCGAACACTTTTGGTTCGCACTCGAACCTGAACTGAAATGTTTCGCTACATTCTGGTGCACCATAACCCTCCGTGTACTTTCAGTTTCAGTTCAGTTCCGGAATGAAACTTCATTGTGAATACTTTTGGTTCGCACTCGAACCTGAACTGAAATGTTTCGCTACATTCTGGTGCACCATAACCCTCCGTGTACTTTCAGTTTCAGTTCAGTTCCGGAATGAAACCTCATTGCGAACACTTTTGGTTCGCACTCGAACCTGAACTGAAATGTTTCGCTACATTCTGGTGCACCATAACCCTCCGTGTACTTTCAGTTTCAGTTCAGTTCCGGAATGAAACTTCATTGTGAATACTTTTGGTTCGCACCCGAACCTGAACTGAAATGTTTCTCTACATTCTGGTGCACCATAACCCTCCGTGTACTTTCAGCTTCAGTTCAGTTCCGGAATGAAACATAATTGTGAATACTTTTGGTTCGCACTCGAACCTGAACTGAAATGTTTCGCTACATTCTGGTGCACCATAACCCTCCGTGTACTTTCAGTTTCAGTTCAGTTCCGGAATGAAACCTCATTGCGAACACTTTTGGTTCGCACTCGAACCTGAACTGAAATGTTTCGCTACATTCTGGTGCACCATAACCCTCCGTGTACTTTCAGTTTCAGTTCAGTTCCGGAATGAAACTTCATTGTGAATACTTTTGGTTCGCACTCGAACCTGAACTGAAATGTTTCGCTACATTCTGGTGCACCATAACCCTCCGTGTACTTTCAGTTTCAGTTCAGTTCCGGAATGAAAACTCATTGCGAACACTTTTGGTTCGCACTCGAACCTGAACTGAAATGTTTCGCTACATTCTGGTGCACCATAACCCTCCGTGTACTTTCAGTTTCAGTTCAGTTCCGGAATGAAAACTCATTGCGAACACTTTTGGTTCGCACTCGAACCTGAACTGAAATGTTTCGCTACATTCTGGTGCACCATAACCCTCCGTGTACTTTCAGTTTCAGTTCAGTTCCGGAATGAAAACTCATTGCGAACACTTTTGGTTCGCACTCGAACCTGAACTGAAATGTTTCGCTACATTCTGGTGCACCATAACCCTCCGTGTACTTTCAGTTTCAGTTCAGTTCCGGAATGAAAACTCATTGCGAACACTTTTGGTTCGCACTCGAACCTGAACTGAAATGTTTCGCTACATTCTGGTGCACCATAACCCTCCGTGTACTTTCAGTTTCAGTTCAGTTCCGGAATGAAACCTCATTGTGAACACTTTTGGTTCGCACTCGAACCTGAACTGAAATGTTTCGCTACATTCTGATGCACCATAACCCTCCGTGTACTTTCAGTTTCAGTTCAGTTCCGGAATGAAACCTCATTGCGAACACTTTTGGTTCGCACTCGAACCTGAACTGAAATGTTTCGCTACATTCTGGTGCACCATAACCCTCCGTGTACTTTCAGTTTCAGTTCAGTTCCGGAATGAAACCTCATTGTGAACACTTTTGGTTCGCACTCGAACCTGAACTGAAATGTTTCGCTACATTCTGGTGCACCATAACCCTCCGTGTACTTTCAGTTTCAGTTCAGTTCCGGAATGAAAACTCATTGCGAACACTTTTGGTTCGCACTCGAGCCTGAACTGAAATGTTTCGCTACATTCTGGTGCACCATAACCCTCCGTGTACTTTCAGTTTCAGTTCAGTTCCGGAATGAAACCTCATTGTGAACACTTTTGGTTCGCACTCGAACCTGAACTGAAATGTTTCGCTACATTCTGATGCACCATAACCCTCCGTGTACTTTCAGTTTCAGTTCAGTTCCGGAATGAAACCTCATTGCGAACACTTTTGGTTCGCACTCGAACCTGAACTGAAATGTTTCGCTACATTCTGGTGCACCATAACCCTCCGTGTACTTTCAGTTTCAGTTCAGTTCCGGAATGAAACCTCATTGTGAACACTTTTGGTTCGCACTCGAACCTGAACTGAAATGTTTCGCTACATTCTGGTGCACCATAACCCTCCGTGTACTTTCAGTTTCAGTTCAGTTCCGGAATGAAACCTCATTGCGAACACTTTTGGTTCGCACTCGAACCTGAACTGAAATGTTTCGCTACATTCTGGTGCACCATAACCCTCCGTGTACTTTCAGTTTCAGTTCAGTTCCGGAATGAAACCTCATTGTGAACACTTTTGGTTCGCACTCGAACCTGAACTGAAATGTTTCGCTACATTCTGGTGCACCATAACCCTCCGTGTACTTTCAGTTTCAGTTCAGTTCCGGAATGAAACCTCATTGTGAACACTTTTGGTTCGCACTCGAAACTTAACTGAAATGTTTCGCTACATTCTGGTGCACCATAACCCTCCATGTACTTTCAGTTTCAGTTCAGTTCCGGAATGAAACCTCATTGTGAACACTTTTGGTTCGCACTCGAACCTGAACTGAAATGTTTCGCTACATTCTGGTGCACCATAACCCTCCGTGTACTTTCAGTTTCAGTTCAGTTCCGGAATGAAACTTCATTGTGAATACTTTTGGTTCGCACTCGAACCTGAACTGAAATGTTTCGCTACATTCTGGTGCACCATAACCCTCCGTGTACTTTCAGCTTCAGTTCAGTTCCGGAATGAAACCTCGTTGTGAATAATTCCGGTGCGCACCCGAACCTGAACTGAAATGTTTCGCTACATTCTGGTGCACCATAACCCTCCGTGTACTTTCAGTTTAAGTTTTGTTTCGGAATAAAGCTTCGTAGTGAACAATTTGGCATTTTGGGGCTGCGAGATCCGAATATTTGGAAATAGATAAGATCCGAAATGACATTAATGCAGTGTTTCTCAATTTTTTTTGCCTGAGAGTCTCCCTTGACATAATTGAATATTTCTGTGTTGTGACGTTCACAAGTCAATCATTTGCACGATTATATTTCGTTCATAAATATTTGAAACTAAAACGCGAAGGTGAAGATACAACTTCTATGGGTCTATATGTTAGTGAAATAACTAAGCAATATGCAGTTCACTATTACCTATATTTCCATTTTTTTGTCAGACACACTACCACATAATGACTATTGATTCTCGTTGCTATAGCAACGTTAGAATTCCGAATATCTCGTTTATACAGCGTAGAGTGCAATGAATAACATAAAACATAATGAACGTTGTACAAAGTAATAATTATACATTTTTTTTAAACGTTAATATAAAGTGATTTTTATAATATGAAATTAATAATTTCAATAAACATATAATTATATTGTGCGGATTCACAGGACCGTCACAACATTCCCCTCCTCCGGGAAAATGAAAACTACGAAACAACGAGGAGGAGTTTTCATTTATAAATCAGTCAGATGTGTATCAACATAACTACAACAAAGTTACAAATGGACAATATTATCTGACATTCGACAACAACGTGCACATAAACAGATTTGTGCCTAACAGGTAATAACAAATCAGAACATAATACAACATTCAATTGTACAAAATAATAAACAGAATGGTTTCATTTTTTTTCAAGTATCTACTCTCATAAATTTAATTCTCAGACAAGAGTTGATTCCTCTTTTCTTCCGAACAGTTAAACACTCGAAGATTTGAAAAGTTCACCTTGTCATAATATTGCTGGTCCATTGTGTAAAGAATTGCATTATTGTCCTTAATTTCCTTGACAAGGAATGGCCCAATATACAAGTTGAACAATTTATGAATCTGGCTGTTAATTTTAGAACTAACTTGCCTATTTTTTATCATAACCAAATCTCCTGTTTGAAGTTTAATCGAGTTCAATGCATTCTTAATCTTTCTACTTCTTCTAGATTGTCTAGTCCTGATTTCCGCTAAAAACAATTTGCGTTTCCATGGCAAAGATTTAATTTGCTCCGGCCAGCCGATTTCTTCAAATATTGGGTCCTTCATCTCTTCATGTAAGAAAAGTTCACTAGGAGATAATCCGGTAACTGAAGAGCAAGAATGATTTAGTAACTGAATAATAGAATTTATTTTTGGATACCAACTGGTGTGATTATCATTGCAGAATAATCGCAGTAATCTAACAATCTCCTTATTGTACCTCTCAATAGGATTAGATTTCGGATTGTATGTAGTGGTAGTATTATGCTTAATTTTCCTTGAATCCATGTAGGCTTTCCACTCATTTGATGTAAATTGGCTTCCACAATCTGATAATAATACATTACATACAGGGTAATGTTTAAAATATTGTTCTTCAAAACGATTGATAATTTCCCTGGCAGTCGCTTTTCTTAACGGATAAATCATAACAAACTTTGACATAACGTCCACAATTGTGAGGAGATATTCATATGTACGTGATCTTGGTAATTTTCCGATTAAATCAATAGAGAGGAAATCGTGAGGTTGGTGAGAAACGACGTGATATTCATCTCTCCGCAACGGCCGACCTACAATCTTGGTTCGTGCACATTCTAAGCAATCTTTCAGGTAATTTCTAATAGATTTCCTCATGTACGGCCAAAAATATGCCCTTCTACAAGCTGCTAAAACCTTCTGATAACCAAAATGTCCATTTAAATCATGCATTTTGTGCAATACCAAAGGTATAAGCTCACGTGGCACGACAAGTTTACAAATTTCTTCTGAATTGGGTTTATAAAAAAGAATTTTGTCGTGAAGAAGATACTTTGAAAAGTCTTTATCAGTTGTACTATTTTCCAGGTGAGAAATTATATTATTACATTTTTCATCTGCTCGTTGAGCTTTTAGCCAAATAGAAGAAGTACCATCTTGTGAATCTTCCACAATTACTTGATTGATATATAATTTATCATCAAGTGCACAATAAGTAGTACAAGGCGGAAATCTGCTCAACGTATCAGCAATATTATTCGAAACTCCTGGGACATAATATAACGTGAAATCAAAACACTGCAGTTTAAGAGCCCATCTCGTAAGACGAGAATTAAGTGATTGTGCAGTTTTAAGCCAAGACAACGACTTATGATCCGAATATAAGTTGAAATCAGTTCCTTTAAGATATATAGCAAATTTCTCCAGAGCAAATAATATAGCTAAACATTCCAATTCGTGTGTACTATATGTAATCTCTGCTCCTCTAAGAGCACGACTGCCGTATTGTATTACACGAATTTCACCATTATCAACTTGCCAAAGTACACAACCCAATCCTTTCTGGCTTGCATCAACAGAAACACAAAACCTCAACTCAAAGTCGGGTTGACTCAATGCTGGTGCTGAAATTAGAGCATTCTTTAGTAACAAGAAAGCTTCTTGACACTGAGGTATCCAATAAAAAGGCACATTCTTGCGTAAAAGATGATATAATGGACTAGCGATATCTGAAAATCCCTGTATAAAACGATTCCTCCAATTTGCCAGTCCTAAAAATTTGCGAAGTGACTTCTTGTTTTGAGGAACAGGAAACTGTAGAATAGCTGAGTCCTTATCATGATCGACCTTAATCTCGGAACCAGACACCACATGACCCAAAAACTTAATTTCAGTTTGGAAAAATTTGCATTTGGCAAATTTTATGGACATGTTCGTCTTCTGCAATGTCTGTAGAACATAATCAAGATGTTCAAAATGTTTCTCTATTGTTGGGCTAAATATTAAAATGTCATCCACATATATCATCAGAAATGAATGAGTCTCTGGTCCAAACACCTTATTCATTCTCTCAACAAAAACAGAAACAGCTGATTTTATACCAAATGGCAAGTAACAAAACACGTGCTGTCGTCCTCGATACGAAAAAGCTGTGTACTTATACGAGTCGGGAGTAAGTGGTATTTGAAAATATCCACAGGAGAGATCAATCGAAGAAAAATATCTTGCACCCTTAAAATGTTGAAGTAGCTCGTTTATCGGTTCAACATGGGTAAGTGGTGAAATTACATGTTGGTTTAGGCGCCGAAAATCCACCACTGGACGCCACTCACCGTTAGATTTTGGTACGATATGTACAGGGTTTAAATAAGGCGAAGACATCTCTTTAATTATTCCCCAGGCTTTCCATTTTTCTAGTTCCCTTTCTAACGCTGCTCTTTTGGCGAACGGTACCGGATATATAGGTGCCTTAATTGGTTCCTTTGTGTCTAGTTCAATTTGATAAGGTTCTACGAATGCAGATCGGGGTCGATCAGAAAAACAACCTATGATATTCTATTATTAGATTCTCAAGCTGAGACTGCTGCTCCGTGCTGAGTGATTCACACGACCGTACCTTCGTTGTGATCTGATCTAGAGAAACGATAAGTAAATTTTCTGCTTCTTTGACTATAGTAACTTCCTGCATCTGACAGCGATCCCTATCAGTTGTGCTTTTGCTAGAGTTAAATGGCTGAACTAGTTCGGAACCAGTAGATGCCATCAAACTAATTTCGTTTCTTCTAAAATCGAGTACAGCTTTGTATTGCCTTAAAAATGGTATTCCGAGAATTAATTCAGCATGCAGTTGCTTCAATACAAACATTTCCAAAGAAAAAACTTCCGAGTTAATTGAAATACTTATAATCTTCCGACCAGCAACACAAAACTTCTGATGTCCTGCAAACGGCAATAACTTAAGTTGATCCACTGTATCCAGTTTGGCACTCGGAATAATTGATTTTATACTGCACCATAATTCATAACTGACTAAATTACATTGGCTTCCACTGTCGATGACACACTGTATTGTAATACCGCAAACTGTTCCTGTGATCAGAGGTTGATCAGTAATAGGAGTAGGTATGCCAGTATCATTTAAAGTCCAAGTAGGTTCATCTTCGTACCAATCTAACTGGAAAAATATTGAAAGTGGATAACAATGATCAACTTCAGATAAAACGGAATTACTTAATACAGCATACTGACAAGTTGTGCTTATATTATCACTACGATATGATTTAGACGGACCCTCCATTATGTTAGTGCGAGCAAACTGGTCCACGTTCACCCGCGACGTTCGTTTAATGTAGCTTCAGAGGCAGAAGAAATGAACTGTTTACAAGAAGTTTCTCTTGGATCGAAAGATGGAGCATTTTCATTCAATGGAGTATTCGCCACTGCAGTTGCATTGCAACTGTTTCCCGTTGACAACTGAGAAGACGAATATCCGCAATTGGCACATACACTGCATGGTTGGAATGAGTGGAAATTATTGTTAGAGAACTGAGAGTTAGGATGCAGTGTAAATTGCTGTTGTTCTTGCTCGTTTCTGGCATTGAAACTGTTGCTCATAAATCTACCATTATTGTTGAAGTATCGAGAGTTTTGTGGACTTCTATTTTGCCGGAAATTTTGAGTTCCTGCACCATTACGTCTGTAACGATTATATGGTCTGTTAGTTAGGTTAGGCTTCCCAAAATTATTATTTCTATTAAATATCATCGTCTTCTGGCTGGGGTTTGATTGTTGGTTTTCAGCAACAAATGGAACATCTGTACGTGGAATCTTAATTCTTTTATTTTCATCGCTAGAAGAAACAAAATGAACACTATCATTAGGTCTTACGTTACGTCTTGAACCTTGATTTCCATTAGGTTCATCATCGTTCACAAACGATGAACTTTTAGCAACACTTTGAACTCTCAGTTTTGCCCTTGCACTATTATTGTCGGTAAAACTTTTAGAATTATTCCCATCATGTCTGAAATTTTTTTCACGTACATTATCATGAACATTAAAACTCTTGTTCGATCTTGAATTCACTAAATCCAACCTCTTTAGTAACGCAATTACATCATCCATTTTAACTAATCTTGCAGCTAATATTGTTTGTGCAATAGATGTGGGCAACTGATTGATTAAAATGTCAATAACTTCTGCATCATTCGGACGATCAACTAAATTATAATATGCTGAATGCGTACGAATAGCAAAAACTTCCATACTACTCGTCGATTTAGGATCATATTTACGACTTCTAAGTTCAGATAATTGAGCCTGAGTTAACGAATAAGACGTGTAGTGATTCAGAAATTCGTCAACAAACTGTTTGTACGATGTAAACGAATCGACATGAGTATTATACCAACCTTCTGCAGGTCCTTGGAAACAATTAGTAATACATTCAAGCCTTTGCATGTCAGGAACTTGCAGTAAGTCTAAGTAGGACGATAAAGTTTTAATAAACTTACGTGGGCTTGATTTTTCAGGATCTCCAGAATATTTAGGAAGAACAGTAAGTTCATTCAATCTTACCAACCTTCGAGGTTCTTGAGTAAACGAACGCACACAATTGTCAGGATAATCACATCGATGATTCTGCGGGTTTGATGACTTTTGGTTAACTTGCCTTTTTCTTTCCTGCCCAGAACCATCAGAATATAAAGAACGGGTAGATTGACATAACTTGTTAGTATTACTAGCTCTCATGCTATTATTTCTAGAACGTTTGTGTCTTTGTGAAGCAATGCGATTGTGTTCGTCATCAGAAACATCACACGCTGAAGAATCAGATGATTTAGGAGAGGTTAGGTTCCGTGCAGGAATACCAGGTTGACAGTTATCATTCACATGAGAACTGTAAACTTGTACAGGATTACTTGATTCAACATTAGTCGAAATATTTGATGTTAACTTAGTAATCTTTTCCTCACATGCTTCTACGCGCTTCGTTATTTCGTCCTTGCTCACAACGACTTCAAGTCTATGAACTTGCCGAGACAACCCTGAAACATTGTTCTGGCATTCTATAATCTGATTATTCAATCCAGCAAGTTTATCAGAATTCACTGCACAAGTAGTGTTGACTTCCTCGATTTTCTCTGTTAGTCCTTGCACTTCTCTTTCCATTTCCTGATGTAATGAACGCGTTGCTAATTTGCAGGACTCGGCAACTTCAGCTAATTCCTTTCGTAACGATGTACTCAATTCGTGGAAGTCAAGCTTGAGTAGTTGCTGTGAATTTTGAATTTCCTGTTGAGATTCCCTGATTTTTGTAAACTCAAGCTGTTGAGACTCTTGAGTTTGCCTCATTTTTGTAAACTCAAGCTGTTGAGACTCTTGAGTTTACCTCATAGAATCTTGAGTTTCCCTAATTTTTGTAAATTCCATCTGTTGTGACTCGCTGATTTTTCTTAACTCTGCCAGCAGATCAAACATTTGAAAAGGAACATTACTTTGACCCGTTGATGTCTCTGCCAACACAGAAGGACGAATGTCAAATTCTTGAACATTTTCTTGACTTCTTTTCCATTGCACAAAAGCTTCAATACTGAACGGATCATAAGATGGATCACAATCTCTACAGAAATAATTTTCATTTAACTGGTATAATTCCCAATGCTTATCAGACAAACCCAAACATTGTAAATGATACCAATGGCCACAATTTTCACAAGCTACCAACCTTTCCTTATCGGGATCTTTGCAGCACTTCACCATATTCATGGCACCATTCTTATTTTGTGATTCATCAGAATCGTCACCACAATTGATAGATCTAGCTGTAAGACTTGTTTTGGATCTCAGATTATAAGGATTACTTGATGCGTACATAATAGAAATTTATGTACAAACTAGATTCACGAAAAAAATGGTGTAAGTTAACACATACGCAAAACACATCACTTAAGATCGTGCTGATAACGTTCCCCTTACTGGACCACCAATTATACTGTGACGTTCACAAGTAAATCATTTGCACGATTATATTTCGTTCATAAATATTTGAAACTAAAACGCGAAGGTGAAGATACAACTTCTATGGGTCTATATATTAGTGAAATAACTAAGCAATATGCAGTTCACTATTACCTATATTTCCATTTTTTTGTCAGACACACTACCACATAATGACTATTGATTCTCGTTGCTATAGCAACGTTAGAATTCCAAATATCTCGTTTATACAGCGTAGAGTGCAATGAATAACATAAAACATAATGAACGTTGTACAAAGTAATAATTATACATTTTTTTAAACGTTAATATAAAGTGATTTTTATAATATGAAATTAATAATTTCAATAAACATATAATTATATTGTGCGGATTCACAGGACCGTCACAGTGTACACCCTGAATTCTCAATATTTTATATACCTAAAAATTGTATGAAATAAGTGTGAAAAATGACACCAAACACGAACTCATTGCTTCCAATACGCTACATAATAATATGGATACGTAGTTATTACTTCTGAGTGGCAATATGTTTGTAATTCGTATATCTTGGTCGTGTTTGGTGTCATTTTTCATATTTTATAGCCCAGATTTCAATTATAACGAAATAAATGTAATATTGTTACAACATAAAAAAATAACATTGTTGATTCAAATAGTCAGTAGGTGACTCACTAGTCACTACGTCCGTCCGGTCCAGTTTCTATTGCGTCACCACCTGTAGGAAGGGAACAGGAAGTATGTATTTTCCAACAGTGCCTTACATCGCATTGCATTCCCGTTCCCAACCAATCACGTGGCCTCCTACCCGACTGCCATGCCATCAAACTGTTTAAATCCAGGTACTATAAATAACCCTGTTCATACAAGATATTAATCAAATCCACATTGGAATCGTGTTTTTCGCCACAGGTGCAGCGCAATTCAAGAAACAATTCTCATATCGGCATTGTCCAAGAGTGGTGGTCATTGGTTCTGCGGTCACGAAAGAAGTTTGATCGACACACTGTCGGCTTAAAACACAATACATTTTCTTTCAATGGGTAACTGGGGAAGGCAAGTGCAAGGCGCATTTTTCCCAATTTTCATTGTGGTTACTCTTGGGAGGGCGCATTTTTCCCACTTTTATTGCGAGAGCGCACTTTTCCCGGGCACATTTTTCCCGACACCGGCGGTTTTGGCTGCACAAGCCACCCAGGTAAGCGTGGAGCGGTTGTTCTCAAGTCTGAAGTTTGTAATGTCAGATTTGAGGTACAACCTTTCCTCTCCAACACTTGATGATCTCATGGTCTTGCGGACGAATTCTTTATTCCAAAAGCGTTCTGATCAGCACTTGCCAGCCTTAAACCAAGATGAAAATTCTTTCAGTTCCTCTATTAGCTCCAGTAGTGTTTACGAGTTCGTCGAGGAGGAAGGTGAATAGTCGTTGTCTTTCATGCTCACATGTTTGCTGTCGTTTTTCATAATTCTCGTTTGGAAAGACATTTAAAAGATTAACATTGTAAGATTTGTGTATGACCTAATTTCCTTTTTTTATTCAAAATTTAAATAATAGCTGTTAAAGTGCAAATACTATGTTACATACGAGGAGGAGGAACTCGTACTACAAAATTATGACATGTATCATTTACAATCAACCAAAGTTTGTGAAGCATATTTTTAAGTGCTTTTTCTTTAATGCATGGTTATTCGTAGGTGTGAAAATATCCATCGAGGATAGATGCTTATTGCGTTTTTAATAAATTAACAGTTCATACACTATTTTATTTTAATTTTCTATTTTCAGGAATTCAGAAACAAAATTATGTAATTACATACAAAAGAGTAAATGCCATTTTCCATGAATTGGAAAATTTGCTGCCATAGGAAAATCTAATGTGTATTAATCCTATTGATGTAGTTTTGCGCGAAAATGGACACACTTATGAAGCTAGCCACAGCTCACATAGAATTGTATCTGTTTTATTAACTACAATTTGGTTGCTGTACTGTGATGACATACGCTACTTTCATAAATGTATTTGTTTAACTACAATTTGGTTACTGTACTGTGATGTCATACGCTACTTTCAGAAATGTATGTTTGATTAACTACAGTTTGGTTACTGTAATGAAGATACGTAACTTTTTTCACAGTTAATTTTCATCCCATTGTTTGATGCCATTTTGAACTGAATCAACTGAGGGAAAAGTGACGCTGCGGATTCATATAAACTTTTCGTTTTCATTTCACAGATAATTACAAAAAATAATAAAAAAAATACAATTGTCAGTACAATGTAAGATACAGTTCTTAAATGAAGAAAATGATCCTTAACATTTGGGTCTGGAAACGGTTTAAGTTCGAGAACTGAAACTTAACTGAAAACTTTCATTCCGGGCCAAACTGAAGTGAAAGTTCAGACCATCCAATTACAGTTCGGGTAGATATACTCCAGTTTCGTTCCAATTTTAGTTCGCGAACTAAAAATGAACAGAAGGGTTTCATTCCGGGCCGAACTAGAAGTACAACCTCAGATCATTCTAGTTACGGTTCGGATAGATATGCTCCGGTTTCATTCCAGTTTCAGTTCGAGAACTGAAAGTGAATCGAAAGATTTCATTCCGGGCCGAACTGAAACTAAATCCCCAGATCATTCCAGTTGTGGTTCGGACATATATACTCCGGTTTCATTCCAGTTTCAGTTCGAGAACTGAAAGTGAACCGAAAGGTTTCATTCTGGGCCGAACTGAAACTAAAACCCCAGATCATTTCAGTTACGGTTCGGATAGATATATTCTGGTTTCATTCCAGTTTCAGTTCAAGAACTGAAAGTGAACCGAAAGGTTTTATTCCGGGCCGAACTGAAACTATAACCTCAGATCATTCCAGTTACGGTTCGGACATATATATTCCGGTTCCATTCCAGTTTCAGTTCGAGAACTGAAAATGAACCGAATGGTTTCATTCCGTGCCGAACTGGACGTAAAACATCAGATCATTCCAGTTCTGGTTCGGACATATATACTCCGGTTTCATTCCAGTTTCAGTTCGAGAACTGAAAGTGAACCGCAATGTTTCATTCCGAGCCGAACTGAAACTGAAACTGAAAGTAGGTTTCAACTGCAGTCCCTGTGCGGAACCCAATAGAACGTATTGAAATGTGTGGGTCCCTGCCTTCCTCGACCGTTAACAAACCTGTCTGAAACAACTCATCTTCGTTCAGACCTCTGACGTGCTCTGCAATCCCACCTTCACAAGAAACAGACACAAAGTCACGGGAAAATAAACAACCATCGATCAAAGCTGAGAGAGCAAAGACTTCCGCTCCAATCAGCCACCAGCAAAGAAACATCTGAGCATTTTTATTGCTGGTGGTAAACTTCAAGGGCAAGCAGACACTGACCCAACATGGACGTCAACTGATAGTTATCCTACGTGCAGAAGATTCGAAGGAACATTGATGGATTGCAGAGGACTTTTATAGCTTGTTACAAGGGACGAGATCGTGTATCGACACATCCTTCATCCAGCCTTAAAACGGATTCCAACTGGGATGGCTGACAGATTTACCTGTTCTGCACACCTGGAGGTTTGCGAAATGCATTATTCGACTGCCTACAGAGAAGGAACTCGAAACTAACTATCAGTGCACGTATGCAAACTGCACATTGACGTATTGAACTTACATGCAACAGTCACGTGATGATTAAACGTAACGGCATCCAAAATGCATCGTACGGGATACTGCAAGCAAGAAAAAGATTAAAATTAAAAGTTGATGGGCATTAGTTTGTTCAGTTTAGAGACTCATTAACCTTTGCCTATACAAAAACAAAGTTTTGGGTGACATCAAGCTGGAAATATCTCTTCCTCACCGAAATAATATTTTCCGAACTTCGGTTACAGTCAGACACGTATCTAGAAATATATTTAGGGGGAGATCCGAACCAAGTGTCTCGGGAATAATAATAATCATAATGTTAAAATAATTTAATTTAAATATCGCTAATTAAAATATAGAAATTTATTAATATTATATTATTATTATTATTATTACATGAATAGGTAAAGAGAAGCTATAAGAATAGAGATATAACAGCAGGTATTCATTATCTAGCTTACCTGTACTAACGATTGACATAATTTGTATAAAAACAAGTTTCCTGGAAAATAAATTAATGTCAAATCAGATCCAGTTAGCAGAACGTGAAGTTCGTTATTAATCTTTTATGCATATTATCATAAATAGTACTGTGCAAGGATAAATCTTTGGTATTGTCCTTCAAAGCTGTATGATCCCAATATAATCATTGTCTTCCAATAACTTCAGAAAATTATAACCATTAATTATACGTACAATAAATGCTAAAGAAATACATATTTTCATTATTTAATTTTAGTACTTGTCATGTCTTTCAGGGGGGTCCGGAACCCCTCGCTAAATACATCCTTGGTTACAGTAGGTTTAAAGAAAGCTATAAATCGATGATATTCCTCAAATTCAAATCAGTAATTGAAGGTATCCAACTGTTTAAAAAATTCGGCTCAATATTTCTTAATTTAGAAAATTTTCTAGCTAGCGAAGAATCTGTTTCTCGTCCGTTCAACCGATTTTGCTTAAATGCAGAGAACACCTCTTGTCTAAGGTGTAAAAGAATAACTCAAAAGCAAGGACGTATATAGGGGGCAGGGGGTTGGAACCACCCTCCCAAAAGACTTGCCAAGTTCTAAAATAAAATATTGAAAATTTACTTTTTAGCATTTGTTGTGCTATAATAAATTGTTATTTATTTCCTATGAACTTGGAAGACAAGGATTATTATATTGGGACCATACTGCTTTGAAGGACAGAACCAAAGAAGATTTATTCACTCTACTATTTATGAAAATATGCATAAAATATTAATCAGGAACATCCTTTTTTATTATTCAATAAATATTCAATTCTTTATCTATTTGACATTAATTTCGTTGTTTTTATACAAATTTGGCGATCTTAAGTACACGGAAACTTCTTATACCATCTTTTTAAGTATTAATGTAATAATAAAAACACAATATTAATACATTTTCACATTTTAATTAATATTTAATTTAATTATAATTTAATTGCTTTAATTTAAACATTATTATTATTATTTCTGGGACACTTGGTCCGGACCCCATCCTTCCGAAATATATTTCTAGATACCTGCCTGCTCAAGAGCTCTAAATTTATGACAGTTAGAATCTGTCCATATTGCCACCTCTTCTAAACAACTAACTTTACAATAAATTTTGTTACAAATTGTAACCTGAATGGTGCGCTAAAATTCTTGAGTTTTGTCTCCTAAGCTTCAAAACTATAATCTAGACAGACTATCTTTTCTAATAGTCTACAAATGTATATAGACAGGGTGAGACATAAAAAGACGCAACAACTAACAATATCTCTGTGAAAGAAAACTCATGATGCGTGTCGACATGAACAACATTAAACTTCAATCTTTTCTCGAAATTTTAAAATTCAATTAATTCGACAGGTGTCTAATGAGGTATTTGCACGAAACTTTTTTTTTCCTTCATCATTTTCGAATAACAGCTCAGAAGCTTTTATATATTCTTATGAGTCTCACAACGTGACATATTAGTTTATTTCACAATATATTATCAAAATGTGAGGGGCCGGAACACAAAAACTCAGGAATTTTATCTAAATATTTACATGTGTAGCTATGACATGGCATACAGAAACGTGACTACTTAGCGGTTATATAGTACTGAATTGTTTACTGAGAACCATAAGGTATTTAGACATGAAAAGCAAAGTATAATAGCTGCTAATGTTGTATTAAGCAATAATCTAGACATGATCTGTGTTAAAGTTACCTTAGATAATAAGATATAATATATAATTTCTGTGTATTTCACACCTTCCTCAGCAGTAGATGATTATATGTATTTCTATAACTTATTCGAGAACAATGAAGAATTGCAAGGTAACAATATTATTATTATTGGTGATTTCAATTTACTATATATTGTAGAATCAAGTTATAATCTGCAGACAGGAGGACCTTCATACAGAGCTTTACATTAATTTTTTGAATTTCAATGACTTGCATTCTATTAATAACATAAAAAATAATAGCAATAGAACACTTGATCTGATTTTAACTAATATATGGGATTGATATATGGGATTGAGTTACAGTCAATACGGACGAATTACCTCTTGTAAAGGAAGATATGCATCATCCGGCATTAATTGCAAGTGTGAATTATACAAAAACAAAACAAACTTCAAGAACTAATCCAGTTGTAATGTTAAATTTTGAAAAAGCAAATTTCCGCCGAATGTATGAATTGTTTCGAGATACAAATTGGGAATCTATTAGTATGAATAATGTAAATGACGCTGTAGAATATTTCAATGTTAAAGTTAACTCGGTTTTTAATTCTACAGTACCAACAAAGAGAATCCACTCAAATGGTAAATACCCTCCCTGGTTTACCCGATAAATTAAGGATATGTTAAGATTTAAAGAGTGTTACAGGAAACGAATGTAATTTGATAATGATAGCAGAATAAAATCCTAAAGATACTCGTAAAAGAGTAAAAACACTTATAAATAGAGCATACAACTTGTATCTAAGGGAAACCGAGGAGAGTGTCAAGAATAACAGTAGAGTGTTTGGGAATTATGTAAAAAAAATAAAAAAGGTAGAAATATGATTTCAAACCAAGGTATGATGTACAGAAATACAATATTACAAGCGAATCAAGAAATAGTAAATAGCTTTGCTTCTTACTTTAAATATGTTTATACTAATTATCAAAGTTATCACCACCCTCATTTCCTTTGAGGAAAATCTCCGGGAGGAATCGAGGCTAATGTGACCGCGCAGTGGAGTGTAACATAGAGTCCTATGAGCCTCTAGAATGTTCATTGAAAATAAAAATGTTAAAATTACTACCAGCATGCTTCAAGGAAAACAGATAAATATATTGTTGTAACCCCGTTTTCCTGGGGTTAGAGAGGTACAGGGAAGTTTCATTTAAACATTTAGGTAGAGCTTAATAATGTTTGATGGCTGAACCTGCTCCGTAGGAGGGTAGAGATATGGAAAGTTGGTGTAAAAGGTTATTCACGCTTGTTCATACCTGGTAGATGTTTTTTGAATTTGAATTTGAATTTAAAATTTTGGGAGCGTCAGCACTTAGGCTATTTTGCTCCCGTCACATTATACGGGGTCCAGCCCCTTACCATTGCAAATAACAACTCTAACGTTGCATAACTAAAAATTTTAAAACCTTAAAATGTTCCGACTTCTGTTAAAAGCTGAGGCTGTAAACGCGCACTCAGCACACACAAGGACATATAACAGGACAAAACACACAAAATTATACTGGCCATAGTGCCAGTCGCCAGAGCCTCGTTAGTCTTGTCCAGGGTGCACTACGTGGAAGTGAGGTTGACTTTTGGGCGCCTACGTGGAAGGTACCCCTTACACCCCACCTGGTAGATGTGTGTGATGTCTTGTCCTAATGCTTCTCGCAGACCGAATCGTGAAAGTTCCAAGGTTCTATCCAGCGATCCTCAGTTCACCAAGCCAAGCGATCCTTTGCGCCTTGTAGCATGCTAGGCAGCGGTAACTCCGTGTTCCATCGTCGTAGTTAGCAGTGTAAAGTGTTGTTTAAGTAATCGGACTAGTATCCGTGTAGCGTCGATGAGTGTCAGAATCCAAAAGAGAGCTAGCTCCGGGTAGGAGCTTGCTTTTATCATTCTCGGCTTCGAAAGGTTGTTAAACCTTTCAAACGCGGTAGATCCTGTTTAGATCCACGCGTTTGCCTTTCCAGTTCCTGGTTTTACGGAAGTTACAAGCTAGCGCATTCTTGGGATCACTCGCTGGTCGGACAAGTTCAGGAAATAAACAAGTGTGAATATTAACATGACGAGGTTTTCTCGGTCTAATGGTCTCCATATCTCTACATTCCCCTTGTTGAAATAATCGAACCACTCTGTGATGGTCGACAACTTCATCCGGAGTAGATTATATTTAAAAATTAGGATTTATTAACAAATCAGACTCGTAGAATCCAATACAGTAAATCACTAGAAGAATCGCTTCACCATAAAAAAAATTGTAACCACCAGAAGAGTCATATCATATCGTGGCACCAAACACCGTGGAGGAAAAAAAAAATATAAAAACACGTAGAATAAAAAATGAAAACTGTAGGTGATAGCCTCATATAAACTCAAAAAGTACGAGCACAAATAACTAAGTTCTGAGGCATGGATAAAATAATTATAAAAGTGTAACACTGAACTAGTTTTGATTGAGTGATGACAGCACAATAAAAAAAACACATATGTCAGCACAGTGTGAAGAAACGCCGGGAACCGCAAGCGGTTGTATTTACTGTTTGCTGAGTTCAAAGTACACTCGGCGGAACATACACAATGCTGGGCGGAGCCTTGAGGTATGTTACCTATGGCAACTCTGTAAACTGCATGCCGCCATAGGCTGGACGTGCTGTGCAGCTGACGATAATAAAAAAAAAACACAAAAGAAAGAGACGTATCTCTAATCCAATATGGGTAGCACCCATGGGCACTAACTTTGGCACTGTAAATGACATATGTTTGTATTAATTGCGTGTGCCTTACGGTACTTGAAGCAGCTGAGCACCGGAACACTTGTAGCCGATGTAAGATAACAATAAGTATCATGTGTCGTCAGTAAACAAGAGCAGGATGCACTCAGTGGGCGGGGCCTTGTCGATGTAGATCGTCATGGGAGGGCAGTCTGGAAGTCAAATTTTCGATGGCGCTTCGGGGCAAGAAACGTCCTGGGTAAAGCGCTCCACATCTGGGTCGCGGCGTGGGAGATGGAAAAATCAGCCATGGGTCCAGACGGGAACGGGTCCTTGTTGGTGCTGGAACTCCACAAAATCGTTGTTGGTCTCTGCGATGAGCCTAGGTCTGTCGCTCGATGGTACAAGCCGGTGGTCGTCATGGGTCCAGTAACATCCGTGGCGATGAGATAATGAAACAAGCGTAAAGGGAAAAATTAGGAAAAAGCAAAAGGTAGTGGAGCAGATTTACAATAAGTGATGACGGGTTATAAAATCGATTGAAAAGGGACTTTCAGTTAAAACTGGTGAATTATTTTGGGGGGGAGGGGAGGTAATATCTAATTTGAATGACTGCGAAGGGGCGTTGTTACTTATATGATGTAGAGTTTGTAAGGGGGCCTGTTTATGATTAACAGGTTTACCTGAAGAAAAGTTCGCCGGGGCAACAGGGGGGGGGGGGGAGTAAGTAGAATAATTCCATGTTGTAAGGAAAGTTCGCCGGGGCGCAACGGGGGGGGGGGGAAGTTAGAATAGTCGGCTTAGCTGGGAATGAAATGAGAAAAGAAAGGGAGAATTCAGCGATAATAGAACGAACTAAGTGATTACGAGACATTTCCTTCTGTAATATGTGTAAATGTCGTTTATAAAAACAATTGCAAGAATTTTACGTGTCTTGTGGACAAAGGTTTAAGCGCCTTCGATTCGCTGCTAATAAAAAAAAATGAAAAAGAAGTGAAAAAGAGTAAGTAATAGATTTGTGTAATAGTTCATTGAAAAATACAGTAGGTTGTAATTTCATGGGATATGAGCTATACCATGTTGTATGCTATCAATATTTGAACTCTAAAATTAAAGTAGAGAGTGGGAACATTTGCCTTTATTTATTATATGCTTTCTTAACATATTTAGTGCATTGCAGCTTTCAAAGAAGCAGTTCGCGTTACACCTAAGCGTAAATAAAAAAAATTGCTATGGCCAAAAAGCCAATTGTTCAAGCAAGTTCTACGCAGTTCATTTGTTCTTTAAATCATTGATCTTGTTCTATCTTAGTTCATTCGTTCTTTATTTCTTTATTTCTTTGTACTTTTTTCTTCATTTGAGCGTATATGTACCAGCAAATGGGGAAAAAAAAATATTTGCTAGTTCGGATCATAAACACACTAAGTACTTATTAGTCAAATCAGCTAAGTGATATGTTCTGACTATTACTATGCGTTTAAACGCAAAATATAAAATAACATTAAAATATCTGTAAAAAAAATAATTATTAGGCAAGAAATGTATTATAAATGTTCCGACGATTGAGATAGCATTCTGTAATCCTGATCTTGTTAAAAATAAAAATGACCATGTTGTATTAAAAATAAAAATGAGTTCGTTCTAACGCAGAAATGCAGTGCGTGCACGAGAAGTGGAAGGGGGGGGGGGAAGTGGATGAGCGTGAGAAAATGCTGGATCATGCATGTGCAATGTACGCAACGAGGAGCGAGGAGGCTAAAGCGAGTGACAACGGAATGGTGTGTTAATGAATGTTAGTGGGGTTATCATGGCACTAGTCGTAGCGGGCTTTGAGTCTAGAGATAGTAATAGTGTCAGTCTTTTGTTTACTTCTCCCGTCGATGTACGTTACCTCGTAGGAATTCTCGTTAACTTTACGAAGAATAGTTCCTTTGTACTTATAAGAGGACGCAAAAGCTTTTGATACGCCTGGAGTTGGAGTGGCATCTAGAATCCATACATGTTGTCCTGGTGAGTATTGCATTTTCCTAGAAGTGCTGTCTACGTACCTTTTCTGCTGTTCGTAACGCTTGTTCAAGTTGTCGTGAGCGGTCTTTCGTATGGAGGTCAGGAGTTCAAGTCTCTGTGCGTTCGTCTGGGAAACATTGTCGGGGTTCGAAGGAAGGACAGCGTCAGCTAAGATCCTTGGGTTGTAGCCAAATAAAGTAAAATACGGGCTCTGGAGGGATCCAGAATGGATTGTAACGTTGTGGCTGAACGCTGCGCTAGCCAAATAATCACACCACGAAGCTTTCTTTTCTAACACAAAGACTCTCATAGCTTTCTTTAAGTAACTAAATGAACTCTCAACTAATCAATTCGTGAAATGGGCACAAGTATCTACATATTTTAGTTGCACGCCTGTAATATTAGCTAACTCTCGTAAGAGTAAACTTGAATTGGGCGTTGAACGATCTAAATAGATCATTTCCGGGATGCCATGGACTAAAAAGACTCTCTCAACTAGGGCTGTTGCTATGTTTTGTGCATCGTGATTAGCCAAAGGAGCTGTAATTACATACCTTGTACAACTATCGACTACTGATAGGAAATATTTGTATTTGTGCGTTTTTGAAGAGACTAAAGGACCACATACGTCAATATGAATTCGTTGGAAAGGATTTTGGGCTGGTTGAAATGTTTGCAGGGTATGCGGTTTAGAACCTTGTGGTTTCTTTGAAATCTGACAAGGGATGCAATGTCTAACCTTATCGTACACAAATTTCTTCATATTGGGGAGAAAGTAGCGCATAAGCATTAAATTATATGTCTTTTGTGCACCTTGATGACTTCCATTCATTTTGTGTGCATGAATAAGATCGAAAACCTGATTTCTTAATGCATGGGGAATACAAAGTCTATCCCTATTACCAGTTTTGATTTTATTAGTCCTGTATAAGACTCCATTTTTGAGTACATAAGAATACGAAAGCTTTTCTAGTTTAGGGTCACTAGCTTTATCTTTGTTTTCTAATACATCAATAATGTCTCTGAAATAGGGGTCTTTACGTTGTTCTGAACTAATATTAAAATCTGCTGCTTGTGCATGAAATACTTGATGAAAGAATAAGTCATCATCATCATCATCATCTTTCTTGTCATGATTAGTCTTTTCAATAGGGTTGTCTTTGGGAATTACAGGTGACTGAGTGCTTACTGTATCATTGGGAAGGACTACTGGATGCTGGCTCATAAGGGAAGCAGATGGTGTAAAAAGTACAGGCTTATGGGTATTAGGTGTCGTAGTGGTAATGTTCAAATTGATATAAGTCTTGGATCGTGGACTTAACTGAACTGTGTTTGAAAGGGTAGCTTTTCCCTCATACACATTTACATTCTCAATTTGGGTAAATATGTCATGCGACAGCTGGTGAGTCTTGTACTTTGATCTTAAAATACTATAATTTGGAGTACGTCCTAAATGACAAAGAGTTATTGTGTTGTCTTTTAACGACATTTCGCACCTCTGCGTTCGTAAAAAGTCATTTCCTAAAAGGGGAGGGACGTTAGTTGAATCTACTATTCTAAATGGGTGCGAATATTTACGCTTTCCAATTATGATAGGAAGAACGACAATTTCAGACACACTCAGTTTCGATCCGGACACACCTTGGATTGTGGATTGTACCTTGTATGTTTTTCTTTCCGTAGGGAGAAGGTGGGAAGGATAAATTGAGATTTGGGAACCCACGTCAATAAGTAAATCTACCTGTTTTCCTTGTATGCTACTATTAATAAAGTATAGGCCATTTCTTTCAATGATAGGAACTTTATCTAATCTGGTATTATCTTCGATTTCGTTCCTGCAAGTCGAAGACGATTTTAGTTTAAATCACTGTCTCGTTGTGGCTTGTAAAAGCAGTTGTCGCTTTCGTGATTATAACGACCACAAAACTTGCAGGCTGAGGTATTTGCATCGTCGCGATTAGCCTGATCTCGACGTTGAAACCTCTTGTTACCATTACTTCTGAACTGGCCTCTTGAGTTCGATCGAAAGTTACCTCTGTGATTAGCTCTAGAATTATTATTATTTCTGTAGGAAGAGGACTTATTATTCCCCTTGTTGAAACCTCTGTTATGTGCGTTTTGATTAGCCGTCTTCGCAAATTCCAGCACATTTGAGCAAAGATTGAAGAGAGAACTGGCGTTTTCGGTTGAGTGCAGAGCTAACGTCGAGATTTGTGACGAAAGTTTGTTTATTTCGTCACCAGAGGTAGCACTTGGAGCGTGTTCTACTCTGGGTACGGCTGGTGTCGCCGCGCAGCGGGCATTATCAGAACTCGGTATATGATACATTCCTTGATACACTGTGTGGGAACTATTTACGAGAGCCGGACTTTGGACTTGATGTGTCAATTGTGGGAGAGAAGGAGATGAACACTGGTTGTATGGTACAAAGTGCTGAGCTGGGTTGTGTGCACTATTGGGGAGGGGGGAATAGACCTGTGCATGCGAACAGCTGTGAAGTGGTGATGGAATGAATGTCTGGGGCAAGCTCGCCTGAGCAATGGCCTGATCAATTTCCAATTTCTCTTCCAACATACGGGAATTAATTAATGACTGCTGGCGTTCGAAATTCTGTAGGTGGGCAATTAATTCTTCTGTTCTAGCAAAATGCTTGTTGGTTAAACAGCCAATGTATTTGGCTCGCAGTCCCGTGATGATGTAAGAGAGAGTTTGTTCTTCAGTGGCGTTCGGGAAGTATTGCTGGACTAATGCCTTTTTAGCAATAACGTAGGTGTGAATGGGCTCGCTTACCACCTGTTTTCTTTGGAGAATTATCTGTACAGGATCTGCTGACAAGTATGAACCCTTAAATAGCGTACTTAGCTCGTCTTTGATATGGGTGTATGTCAAGTCTACAAAATTGGGTCGTTTCTGTATGTCATGAAAATAAGTTAAAGCGGTGTCGGTCAAAAATAAAGGTAACATCTCTTTACGCTTAGCTTCCGACCATCCTGCGGCGTGTGCTACATTTTGAAACTTAAGGAAAAATGAATCAATGTGCTTAGGGTCATTTCCGCTAAATGGTGCCGGGTACAATGCAGTTGGAATTTGGGTGGCCATGTTAGTCGTGGGAATTTCTACAGTTAAGTGATCAGAGTTATTAACAATATTAGAGGAAGTTGAAACAGGAGCCGGGGTACTCGCTAAGGGTTGGGGTTGGTTTTTGTTGGGTGTTTGTAGTCCAAGGACAAATTGAGGGTAATTTCTATTAGCAGACCTTAACCGTGTTAGTGGAGGGGAGGGAATTGGGGTTAAAGGTCGTGAATTTATTGGATTTGCCGTGATTGCAGTTGCTAACTCTAGGATTTGGTCGAGGGAGGAATCTAGGTGTTCTTGCAACGCTATCTGTGACGTATTCATAAACGAAGGTTCGTCGTGCTGACCAAAGAACAAATGAAGGTATGGTTATACAGTTATTTATGTCATTAATATATCGCTGGTCAAAGAAGTATAAGCAAGTGTTCTCATTCCTGTGTGAATGATGCTTGAATACATGTTATGCCGAAGAACTAGATTTTTGTTGAAAAGGGGGGGGGCTCGGTATAAAAGAAAAAGAGGGGTTGTTTTCCATACGGTAATACACAAAATTGTCACTGGGTCTGACGCATCTTAAGCGTACTGTGGGAGTATGAGTTGGAATTACTAAAAATTTACTTTAAAAATGCTCCCAAAGTGGGAGGGAGGGGTGGGAGGGAATAATTTTAATGTAAAGCAATTCGTACAGGAGGGTACTTAATTGCAAAAAGGGCCTGAAGCACCTCCACCATGTTGTAACCCCGTTTTCCTGGGGTTAGAGAGGTACAGGGAAGTTTCATTTAAACATTTAGGTAGAGCTTAATAATGTTTGATGGCTGAACCTGCTCCGTAGGAGGGTAGAGATATGGAAAGTTGGTGTAAAAGGTTATTCACGCTTGTTCATACCTGGTAGATGTGTGTGATGTCTTGTCCTAATGCTTCTCGCAGACCGAATCGTGAAAGTTCCAAGGTTCTATCCAGCGATCCTCAGTTCACCAAGCCAAGCGATCCTTTGCGCCTTGTAGCATGCTAGGCAGCGGTAACTCCGTGTTCCATCGTCGTAGTTAGCAGTGTAAAGTGTTGTTTAAGTAATCGGACTAGTATCCGTGTAGCGTCGATGAGTGTCAGAATCCAAAAGAGAGCTAGCTCCGGGTAGGAGCTTGCTTTTATCATTCTCGGCTTCGAAAGGTTGTTAAACCTTTCAGACGCGGTAGATCCTGTTTAGATCCACGCGTTTGCCTTTCCAGTTCCTGGTTTTACGGAAGTTACAAGCTAGCGCATTCTTGGGATCACTCGCTGGTCGGACAAGTTCAGGAAATAAACAAGTGTGAATATTAACATGACGAGGTTTTCTCGGTCTAATGGTCTCCATATCTCTACAATATATATCAACATGATTTTTATTACACGTCTTGTGAAAACAAATTTCAAAATATACTGAAGGTAACAGAATTCCATTGGAAACATTCTCTAGTTCCATTAAACACATAAGTCAACTTAAATACACAGAATAACTCTCTACTGTTTTACAACTTAGATCTAACGAACTCTATCTTTACATGAACGGCGTTAGTGAACGTGCAGTGTATCTGTTCGGCGTGCTACCCAGAACTCGAGTGTTCCAGCCTTCCTGGTCGCTCTTGAACACTTGAGCTCGTATTGGGCAGCACCAATCAGATCACGCCTGACGTCATATCTACTTCTTATTTTTAACCCTAGAGTTCGCTAGTTAATACAGATATTTTAAGGCCACTTGGCAAAAACATGGAGTGGTCATAAAGTGTATATGGCATTGCTGAGGAAGTTGAACTCGTATCTAATCCACTTTCAAATAATAGAATTACCAAAAAGGATATTGGGATGCGATAAAAGAATTAAAACCAAAAAAGACCAGTAGGCCAGACGGAATTCCTCCCTATGTAATCAAAGCTTGTGCAGAGGTATTCAAAACACCTTTGACGCAGAATTTTCCTAAGATATTGAAATTAACAAGAGTCTGTCGTATTTTAAAAACAAATGAAAATGCAAAAATAAAGAATTATAGGCCAATAGCCATAATATGTGCACCGGCAAAAGTTTTGGAACAAATTTTGTATTCAAGAATATTTAAACATGTTAAAAGTTACGTACACAATAGTCTACATTGTTTCTGTCTCTGTAGGTCTACCACAAAAAAAATTAATAAATTTTGTGCAAAATATTTTCGATGCACTTTACTGCAGATCAATGGTGCATACAATTTATATAGACTTTGCAAAAGCCTTTTGCGTAAATTATCAACTTATGGTTTAATAACTATTTCTTAAATCTAATGAAATCATATCTGCAAGGAAGGAAGCAATATGTATCATACAAGCAATCTGCATGTGCTGAGTGGGTGTTCCCCAAGTATCAAATCTTGGACCTCAGCTTGTTTGAGAATGATTTACCGTCTCATGTTAAGAACTCTAAATGACTTATGTACGCAGACGGTATAGAACTATACAAACAAATTGACAACAGAGAGGATTCGTTAAAACTTCAAACAGACTTAGATGTGTTATATGAATGGAGTTGTGTAAACGATCTTAGTTTTAATATAAACAAATGTTGTTTCATGAAGTTGACTAATAAGAGGTTTACTTCTCAATCTACTTACTCTATTAATGGTCAAGTACTTCCACAGGCAGATATAGTTAAAGACCTTGGTGTTCATTTAGATTCTAACCTGACCTTGAAACATATTTCGCATGTGATTAACAACGCGTATAAAACGCTAGGTTTTGTTATAAGAAGTACGAAGAACTTTAGAGATATTGACTGTATTAAAACCATATATAAGACTATAGTGAGAAGTAAACTTAAGTATGCGTGTATAATATGGTCCCCAATTTATAAATCTTAGGAAACTAGTATCGAAAGAATTCAAAAAGGTGTCTAAGATATTTATATTTTAAAAAATATAATAGATCACCACAAATGACAACGCCCTACAAAGATCTATTTCAGGAATTCGACTCTTCGAACTCTTAGTAATAGGTGAAAATTGTTAGATCAATTGATCCTGTACAAAACAGTAAAGGCCTTATTAAATAATAGTTTATTTCTTGCACAACTTCAGTTTAATATAAGGAAGAATAATTTACGTTGTAGAAATATTTTCATCCAAAATTCCAAAAATTTAAGAGCTGCCAGATTAATAGAATTTGTGATATGTATAATGAAATTATGATTAATAATCATTCAATAGATTTTTCAATGCCATTCTTGACTTACAAGAAAACATTAGAGTCAATTCTGAAAGTTTAAATATGTGACAGTTAATACATAATAACTGAATTTATACTTAAGATTATATGATTATTATTTTTTCTTTATTTTATAAAATGTTCTGTATGTCTATAGGTACTTATGTAATGAATACAATTTGTGACTGGATTGCTATCTATCTATTGTAATTGTAGTTGTATTGTAATTCTGTAATTTTGTAATTACTATTCATTATTATTAGTATTATTATTATGTACGCCTTCTGTCATTGGAGGATATACATGGTGATCCGTTTGGGTATGGATAAAATAAAATGGATGTGCATTTTTTTTTGGTCAAATGTAATTACCTGAAATATTGTATACAAAAGACTGAAAGGTGGGAGTTTATATTTTTATACGCTACTAACAGTTTGATACAGTTTTCAGTTTTCTACATGGTCTCCATTGCGAACTCTGCACAACTCCTAACGGTGATTCAATGCATTTCACGTCTGGTGTAACATCTCTAAGGTGATTCTGTCGAAAGCCTGTGTGATTTCGAGTTTCAAATTATCAATGTCTGTGGATTTCTGTTCAAGTAGCCTGCATTTTCTTCCATCTTTTGGCCAATAAAGGTTGCAAAAGGACACATTTAGCCCGTTGCTGGTTCGTAAACGCCATTTTAACAATTTTAAAAATAACGAATCAGTCCAAACTTCATTGTTGCCAACACACTACAGCAAAACTCCCACGTTTCACGCACGAAAACACCAACACGAAAATTTTGCTACTATCACATTTAAGTCTCTATTAATGTTTTATTTTATCCATACCCAAATAGATAAGGTTGAAGGTAATAATAAATAAATATTAATTTCGAAACGGAATAGTGTACTTTTTTTTAAGTCTGGACTTTTCTGTCCCAGCATCACATTTATTTAACTGACATATGGAATATATTACAATAATTGTTTTACATAAATTATTTTCTTTACAATGCATTTTACAGATCCATGCAACTGTAGCAGGTTTCAAAACTACAATGTTCCCAGACAATACAAACACTCAAACTAACTACTACAAAAATTACATGAAAATTAATTTTGCATCATTGATGCATTTGATACATATGGTTTTACCTAGTGAATAATTAAATAGTATGGCATAATAGCACACGTATTATCTGCTTGGAATAGTATTCCAGTCGGAAAGTAAGGTAGTATTCAAAAGTTTAGTTGTGGTCCTGTAGTGACTCTTGTTCATTTCATTTGTTATGTAATTTTAAGTTTCAAATGGATGAAATATCTTTTTATATATACGATATGTGTTTTGATACTACTCACACAGTTTTGCCTGTTAGTGTTCCTTCATTATCTTTTATTGCCGATACAGTATTTTGTTCTCGTGCTCCCCTCTGTTAGCAGAAAAATCTGTTCTTTGTTACTGTGCATCAACAATATATTGCATTTTGTCATAAAGTGCCAAATTGCTTCAAGTTATAAGCTAACATTTAAATACATTAACTTAATTTACCACTATTTTTATTACTATTGATTATTCTTTTCATTTCATAATGTACAAAAATGAACAAATGGAACATAATTTAGGAAATTGATGAAAGTATTGTACTCGCTTTCTACCGTAACGTGAAAAATAAGGTGGTAACAAGTTTCTATTATATACACAGAAAAAATTAAAAAGATAGAAAACTAGGCCTTGTATGAATATGTATCAGGGGGAGGGGGTAAAGGCGGCCGGGCGTGATGTTGATCACATCATCCCAACTACAGCCGATTGATTGATTACGTGCGTGGAGCACATGTGTTTCGAGCGATCGGTATTTGGAGCGCAGACAGAAGAGAAGCTGTTTATCGAGTGCACGTGAAGGTCACATAATTGAGCCACCCCAGGTGCAGGCAAGGAGGAGATTGAAATTTGTAAAGTGGGTTCATTTCTTGCAAAGTATTTGTAGTGAGAAAGTTGTAGGTCAGGGCGCTTTTTTTGTGTATTTTTTTTCAATTGGAAGTAATCACCACTTACAAGAGTAAACCTAATATTCTGCTCGACGGATATCGGTACCGTGTTGGTGACAATGTAGATCCCAATGCTACGACCACAGAATTCCCACTTGAAGAAAATAGTACTTACGCTTGACAGTTTCCACACGTTTATGAACTTGCTTGTAGCAATAGGTAAGCTAATGGATGGGACAGGTCTGAAAACCATTTTAGAAGTGGTGAATGGTGAAAATGCCGTAGTGCATATGCTAAGTGGTAAAGCAGTTGCAAGAGCTTTCAGAGTCCATCTTCTAGCCGATAATTGTCTTCATCAACTACTTGTGCAATCTATTCTTGACGACAATCCTGAATTCACTTCGCTAATAGAAGAAACTGAGAATATGTATTCGTGTTCTTGAAACTGTTGTCAGCTCGAGTGTAGTAAGTAAAATCAGAGAGGTACTTCACAAGAAGAAAACTGAAGTTAGCGCTCAATCTAAAACGAGTAAGTTGTGGCTATCATATCAGCAAATGATAAGTATTGCACGAGCGCTGATGAAAGCATATCGTACTGGGTCATGGATCAATCATTTGCATGCGATTTACCGGAAATTTCCATTTACTTTTTTCCAATTTATGACAATTTATAAAGAAGCACTTTATTCACTTTATTTCCGTCATTGTTTAAAAATGGTCTTGAGGTATCGAATTTCTTACGAAACTTTCATGATTTGCAACACTGAAACTCTGTTAATTTGTAACTTTCACGCGCTCCAAAGCTTCTCATACTACTGCGTTTGCTGCTGTCTGCTACTAATGTTAGTAGTAACTATTATGTAATCTTGATTGTAACAAGTACTATATCTTAATATCAAATGGATGTATGTGTGTATGTATGTTTATTCCGGCATAACTCTCGAACGCCTGGAGCGATTTCAACCATACTTGGAACACGTATCACTTGCAATCTGGAAAGAAATACTGGGGGATAAGACACCCCTGGCACCCCTAGGGGTGGGGATGGGAGGGGTGATATGTAGAAATAATCGAAACCGACCGATATTAGTATGGAATCCATACTTTTCGGGGTCGATTAGATGAATAGGAAAACTCCCAATGTTGTTCAACTTCAAGACAGACACCCCTGGCACCCCTGGAGGTGAGGGTGGAAAGGGGTAAAATGTAAAAGGTCCGATATTAGTGTGGAATCCATAGTTTAGTTTTCGGAGTCGCTAAGATGAATAGTGACACTCCCAATGCCGTTCAACTCCAAGACACCCCTGGCACCCTTAAGGGGGGTGGGAAGGGAGTGACATGTAAAACGACCGATATTAGTGTGGAATTAATAGTTTTCAGGGTCGCTAAGATGAATAGTGACACCTCCAATGCCGTTCGACTCCAAGACACCCCTGGCACCCCTAGGGTTGAAGGTAGAAATGGGTGACATGTCAAAATAATCGAAAACGACCAATATTAGTTTGGTATCCATAATTTTCGGGGTCAATAAGACGATTAGTGACACTCCCAATGCGGTTCAACTCCAAGAGACCATTGGCACCCCTAGGGCTGGGGGTGGGAAAAAATGGTGACATAAAAATAATCGAAAGCGAACGATATTTGTGTGGAATCCATAGTTTTTGTGGTCCCCAAGATGAATAGTGACACTCCCAATGCAGTTCAACTCCAAGACCCCTGGGACCCTTATGGATGGGGGTGGGAAGGGGGTGATATGTAAGAATAATAGAAATCGACCGGTATTGGTGTGGAATTCATACTTTTCAGGGTCGCTAAGATGAATAAGGACACTCCTAATGCCGTTCGACTTGAATACACCCCTGACAACACTAGAGGGGTGGTGGGAAGGGGGTGACATGTAAAACGACCGACATTAATGTGGAATCCATAGTTGTCGGGATCGCTAAGATGAATAGTGACACTCCCAATGCCGTTCAACTTTAAGGCACTCCTGGCACCCCTAGGTGTGAGGGTGGAAAGGGGTAACACGTAAAACGACCGATATTATAGTGGAATCCATAGTTTAGTTTTCTGGGTCGCTAAGATAAATAGTGACAGTCCCAATCCTGTTCAACTCCAAGACACCCTTGGCAGCCCTAGGGCTAGGGATGGGAAGGGGGAGACATGTAAAAATACCGAAAACGACAGATATTAGTGTGTAATACATAGTTTTCTGGGTCGCTAAGATGAATAGTGCCACTCCCAATGCCGTTCAATTTATTTATTCTTGCTCCTGGACGTGAAACTGAAAATGTTGTTCATAAATTGTTGTTGAATTTATATTATACTGGATTTGTAAATATATTACTTCTTAGTTTGTATACTGTACTTATACTTTAAAATACCTGTAAACAATATTAGTTACATTTTACGCTATTAAACACTGCTACGTCCCGCGTAGTGGTGCACTTCACAAGTACACTTACCTTATAAGCTCAGCAGAGCATGCTGGATAATCCCAGGGATCGGGCTACGTTACTGCGTTCCTTCCCCTTGGATCCACAGGTGAAGTCCAATGACAACCCACGAGGTTGTCCTCCTGATGCAGGTATCCACAAGTACAAAATACACTTTCGAAATAAAAGAAAATCCGCAATATGTTCAACTTTACGTTTATTATAGACACGCACGTATATCATGTAAGACTAAAATTACAATTAAAAATACTTTCGAACGGCACAGCACGAGATGCGTAAGCCTATCTTTCCCGTAACGCGAATCACCTCTTGCTACTTCAAATCTCTCCGCGCGACTACTAACCGTTTTTCTGGAAGGCGAAAACACCTCCCCAGTTACACAGTGTTACCAGACGCAATAATCTTTTAATACAAGGAAGTTGATAAAAGCAAACAGTAATATATTAGAAATGTACAGTAATCTGGCACAGAGAATTTAGGTATGTGGTGGCAACAATGCAATGAAAAGCGCGTGATCTTCTCACACCACAAGAGTTTAAATAAATCAACAATGGCTTTCAAAATATAAGAGAAACGAACAGCGTTTGCCAGAAACATGAAACAACAAATAGATATAAGGAATTTAACTCAGAAATTATTAACTTAGGCTTCACTAACTTGATTAAAATTAAACTTACAACAATCTTTAGAACATTTAAAGGCAAATATATTTATGAATTTATATATGAATTATGAACTGTATAATACCAACTATAATAAGCATGAAATAATAATATAAGATATAATAATAATAATATAAAACCACGAAGTAATGGCAAACTCGGGGTCATTACAACACCCGAGCAACGCCGGGTAATCAGCTAGTTATTCATATAATAAAGTACATACATAAAGATTGCAGTGCCTCAAAAATTGAAAGAGATACTCTAGACATTTCAAGAATATATGCAAAGGTATCACCATGTTCGCCTTTCTCGGTTGACCCCTCATTGAGAAATATCATCATCAGTGGTATTGTGGCGAAGGAAGACGTCAATGTGTATGAGTACGAGTCAGTGGGAAGGAGCGTTGTGCACAGTATGATTGAACAAAATGTATTTTCCTTCACTTTGAAAAGGATCGACAAAGTAAAGACCCTGAGTAGTTCATCTGCAGTCACAGTCGCGCAGGGCAAAAGCATTGATCCTGGTTTGCTCTTCCAACCATTTCTTGTAGTCTCTAAGACAGGTCAACTAGATCTAGGAGAGGTGATGAAGTATGAGCTTACTGCATACCCAACATCACTGTTCGAGGACATGCACAATTAGCCATTGATGAGCATTGTAACAATCAAACCTCAATTGATGCTGTTCTGTGTACGGAAAGATACGTTATTGACGGAAGCTACTTGATACGCAAGCTGAAGTGGGAAAAGGGAGATACCTATCGTAAAATAGCCAGAGAATATGCAGACTTTACTTTAAAATTGATGAAAAAATAATTGTTCTACGGTTAAAAATAAGCTAGTTATAGGACTTTCTCCGATTATCAAGGTTACCGGCGGCCATCTTGAAAATATCCAACTTCCGGTTGCCAGATTTTGGTAGACTTTTTTACTGTTGATCAGTACACCGAGTAAAAACAAAAACCATTTACAGACCTTAGTTGGAATTTGTTTTAGGTTAGGGTTTTTATTTTTGGCTACATTGACCCGTCTACTAAAGGTATTCCTTATGTTCTGTTATTACCAATTTATACGTTACTGTTTCCATATTATTAGCCTCGTTCGTGTGGGACAAGATGTGGGCGTGTTGTGAATACTTCTGTGTTAGCCAAGAAAATGAAGGGGGGTGGGACGACGAATGTCGGGAATAATTCCGTAAAAGATGGATTTTGGTCAGTTGTTAGGCCATTACTAGAAGTGCAAAATCTCAAAAGTTCCCGCCCTTCTCCCTTGTGCTTCCCCTAAATCATCAGCTACACAGACACTTAGTTACTGGCCTATATCTAAGCAAATATTTTCTATTAAACTTTTGATCCTCCTTAGATGGACTGAAGTAAAGGTAATGTTTCGTTGTTCAATATAGTATAAGTGGTTTTCATGTTATGTAAGAAATCATCTTTTAAAAAAAGACAAGTCTTCCTGTACTTTTTTAAGTTTCTCCATTGTCACTTTCGAATAGATTACACGACAGAAAATTGTTTGGAATTAAAGTTATAACCTAATTTATAAGCGTTAATATGATATAAGTTCTAATGTATTTAATCAAAGAATCGCCATAAGATGTGTCTCGAAATAGAGGACTTCGTACCCAACATCTTGATCACTGTCCAGCGGTTAAGTCCCTAATGATTGACGAATTTTTACACTTTCTGATAAAAACAAGAGACTTGTAGTGTAATTGTTATGCCATTTAAGGTATTTTCAGTCAAGGAGCCAATCGCTATGTGCGTGCTGACGCCTCCCATGTTGAAAAGAGTCCACCATATTGGATACTTTTTGTTTGATATATCTCGGGAACGGTTTTCCCAAAAATGCTCCAAATAGTGTTATCTTTTACATTTAATCAATAAATCTATTTTTTAAAGAATAAACGATTGTTTTGCAACAAAACTCATTTTTTAAAACATTTTATGAGAATAACTGCGAGTTGAAAGTTATGTTGATGGTTATCTTATTACATTTTAAGTCATATACTGTAAATTAGAGCTCATTCAAACATCTAGAAATGCAACCTGCAGCAATAAAATTTTGTAGAATTGAATTTAATACAAATGGTTTTTGTCCAGTAACTTTACAAATATAAAAACAGTATTTTAAGTATTCAGTTCATCTAAAATTTAAATTAAAACTTGTAACAAACATTACCCAATATTCGGGAATATTTTTAAAACTGCTAGTGGCGGCGATTGCGTGCCGAACATTGGGGGGATGGGGAAAAGGGTTCTGTCCTGTCTTTACGTCGGCAAGGGCTTATTTCGGTACCTTTCTCACCTTGAAGATTTTTCTGTCTCTCTCGGTGTGTTTTCAGATGTCTCTGGAGCAGGACAATTTCTCTGAATAAGGTAATTGACAAGCTGTTGATCTCGATTCTTTGGAATTCTATAATTTTGACAATATGAATTTAATCCGATGTTTCCCTCTTCGTATTCAACCAAAGTAGATGTCATGTTCTCATATTTCCATTCACCATATACCCTTTTCATCTTCTCTCCCATCTTATCTTCCTTCATTGCACTTGACTCTAGAAAAAGAAGAGAAAAAACGATTTTGGAGCCCCCGCCATATTGAAAAAAAAAACCTGCATCACTAGCGAGGCAAACCAGAATGCTAACGTAGTTAATTGACAAATATGACAAATAACTAAAGTTAAACAAATATAACTCACTTGTCTCCTATATTCTTATGAAAAGCCGCAAAAAATAGAATGAAGGACAGGTGTTTTCTTCAAATGCGCATAAAACGCCTATCACTTCACCAACAGCTACAACTGGCAGGCGCTGTTCTTGGTCATGTCTAAAGTTCCGAATACATCCGCTTGATTGCACAAATGTTCAGTATATTGGGTTTTAGACCAGTGGTGCACAAAAAGTTTGGAATATTGTTACGTTAGACAATAGGTGATAGACAGGGCCTTGGAATGCAATAACACATGGTATCTGTCTGGTGGATGTCCTCGTCTTATCGACGACATAAGCCACAGTTCCCATCACCTATTGCCTAATATAATAATATTCCAAAGATTTGTGAGGAGTACACACACACACACATATACACACAAGGGAGTGTCAACTGAAGACCTTAATTTGCTTTGTTTCTTAACTAGTAGATTTCTGTATGTACGTTGCACAGGTTTGCTGCATTTTAGCACATACACATTGCTGATCTACGTATATTTTCAACTTTGAGCTAGTGCCTATATAGGCTACCTTAATAAGATTAAGTCTTTGGGGTCCATGTACACTTATGAGCCACTACGAGGGCCTTTCCACCCATCTGCCCCCAAACTGAGGCCATTGTCGAACTTTCTCCTCCATTAGTAAACTTGCTGTTGTGCAGCGGCATCGCCAGGATTATTCATGTAAGGGTGCTGAGGGGGTGCGGAAAGAAATTTAGGGGGTGCGATTCTGAAAATAAGGAAAACGTGAAACACGCATGCAACCTTCCAAAACTGGGGTAGCAAGGTGCCAAAACTAAGGGGGGGGGGGCAGGCCAGTTTATTTTCCCTTGGTACATAAGGTTTAGCATAGTACGGGGGTAAAAATAGCAAAAAGCGGGGGCAACTGCATGCCTAATCACCGCCACTGATTAACATTAATTAATGAGTGAAATTAAAATATATGGGTTAAATATATAACTTTAGATTGAAATTCATTTTCCAGGGCTGCTGCCCCCCTTGCCCTCCTCCTGGACGTCCATATTAAGTCTTCTACTCCAAAAAAGTGGCCATACAGTGTAAACATTCAGATACACGTTGCACTCTTATTGAACTATTTAGTGAAATACAAAATAAAATCATCCTGCTCCTAAAAACACAAATTTTTAACCTTTTCAATGTAACCAATGGAGGTACAAAATACATAGTACATTATACCGTCAGTCTGCCACAAGACAAAACGCGAAGAGCACAGCAACTGCGTCAACTTTAAAATCCCTTCTGCCGCACTATCCCCAACAACGAACTATAAAATTTCTTCGTGAACATTGGGCCTCTTCTAACAGTTTTTGAAAAAGCTTGAAATGGCACGTTTACTAGACATGTTACGTGGAACAAATACATATACCGTATTAAGAAGAAAACTACCCTTCATGTTACAACTCGCATTAAATAATTTCCCGTTATGGTAAGCATGCACAGAGATATTGAATTTTCATTTACCGAGAAATTTCTGTAAATTTTAGGTTGACAGAAGGAAAGAAACGACTTCTCTTCACTGCTGCGAATGTGAAAAGAAGGCGCCATCTTTTTAAAAAATGGCGTTTTGAAGCTCACCTGATTAGTCTTACAGCGTTGAGGTAATTTTGTAAATAGCAGTTGCTACCTTATGAAAATTTGAGCTGTATGGAGTCTGCCCGACAATTTTTATTGGACTTTTAAGGTTTATATTGTAATATATTTTCTATTTTACATAATATATCCTTGTTTGGATCATGTAATAACAATATATTATTCTTTGAAAGTGTAGTGAGATACGATACTCGGTGGAATCACATTGCATTCTTTCTACTTTGAAATTGTATGAAATTGTAACTAGCTATATTTCGGGAGCAGTCCTAACCAAATGTATCACATGTAATAATAATAATAATGAAGTATATACAGTAAACCCTCGTTAACACAAACTCGCTTAAGACGAACACTCGGTTAACATGAACAAAATGTTGGTCCCGGCAGGGATGTATTATATCTTATGGAAAGTTTTATCGTTTAACGCGAATTTCGGTTACCACGAATTACGAACTGTTTTTTAGTCCGTTGCGTCATTAGATCTCATTTAACACGAACTTTCAAAGTTTTTCATATTTTTTTCTGTTGTTCCTCTGTCGTTCCTCTGCTAGGTATGTAAGAAATCGCTCAACAATCTCTATCATCTTGTCAACAATCAACTTATAGAGTATTGTAACCAACAGATTCAGATCAACAATGTGTTCAAATGTGTTTTTCTATTCTTTAAAACATAGCCAGTACGAGTAACATCAAGTTGCAAGCGGTATGATGGGAGTCATGGCCAAGAGGAAGCAGACAGGCATAGATCTGCAAACAAAACTGAACATACCCGGTTAGCACGAATTCTTTTAACAGGAACTCTTGATTTTTCGGTTCCTTGTGATTCGTGTTAACGAGGGTTTACTGTAATTAATAAGATAAATATATCTATTAATAGCATTAATCTTAAAATAGATCAAGAAATAATAATAATTATTACTAAAATTACATGAATAGGTAAAAAATATATAGGAATAAAGATATAGATATATATTCATTGTCTAGCTTATGCCTAGTTAAGATCGCTAAAATCTGTATTAACAGCTGTCCTCTCGAAGAAAAAATAACATTAAAAAAATGAATCAACCGGCCAAGAGGGGCGTTCAAAATTTATCTCTGAAATAGGCTATACTGAAAAGCAAAATCAGTTGCTAAAGGGTTTTCTTTTTGTTCATGCTTTTGTTTTGTTTCTGTGTGTGAGCGCATTATGCACAACTGAGATACTGGTGAGTGGAAAGCTAAAAATTGAACGCTGAAGCTTCATCTGTGTTTATTCATCATATTTTGCTTTCAACTTACTCCTTGTGTTTCTTGTAATTTTGATAAAACAAAGACACCTTCAGAAGCTCTCCTTTAGCATGTTTGCTGTGAACAACGTTGTAACAGACACTCTGGCAGCTAGTAAAAACAAAACATCAATAAACCGAATGGTTGATTTGTTGTTTTAAGTCCACTTTATGCACAGTAAGGCTAATTGGGACTGGACCTACAGTTTAAAGTGGGATCCGAACCACTTGTGCCTCCACCGGGACCCCTTGATTACAAGGCGACGACGCTACCACTGCGCCATCGGGGAGGCCCATCAATAAACCGAAGTTGTTCTATCTGTAAATAACAAATTTTCACTATATTATTTCTATACCATCCAAAATAACAAGGAAAATTATTTTGGTGAGTGTACGATGGTGTCAATAACAGAGAATTATAGGATTTACTCCAAAATAGTATTAAATACGCATTTCACAAACTATTTTTGTCTGCTTAAAATTTGTTTTTTCTCAGTTTCAACGTTGTTGGCGTGACCGATTCGATTATTTATTCAATACTATGAATGTTGTTATATCCACTGATGAGAATTAAAAGTCCTGATTAGTACTTGCTTGATTTGATTTATTTTACTTCGCTTTTCTGCCACTTCTGACTAATCGCGAAGATGAGGATGAGTGATGATAGAATGAAATTCACAAAGAACACCAATGTCCAGACCGGAATTTGAACCCGCGACCCCTGGCGTCGTAGTGCGCTGTGTGCTAATCACTCCGCCACGGAGGTCGTCCCTGATTTTTACTTTCACTTGTATGACTATTATATGTAAACAAGTATGTTTTAATGTTGGAGTTAGTAAGTATTTCCGGACGGGATCCGAATCCCCTGAACTCCCCCCCCCCCTCTCCCCTTCTAAATACGTCATTGGATGTGTCTCACCCAAATCTTTGAAAGTCACCGCACCAGAAAGTCTGGTTCCGTCATTTACAGTCTCAAATTATCAGAGGTGTAACAAGGGGTGGGAAGAAGGGGTAACCGCCCGTGGCCTCGCACAAGCAGGTGCCTCGGCTTCCGGGGGGCTTATGCAAAAAATGTAATAAATAGAAGTGAGGAAATAGATGGAAAAGGCTATTTTTTATTGGCAATAACATTAGAACATTCTGTTTATATCCCGCGTTAAATTCTAGTTAAACCTTACGAATACGTCAAATATTTAGTACTTTAAATATACCTGGCGGTAGTCGTTTGATTTGGGAAGCCACGCTTAAGCTATGAGTAAATTACTTTATTGTTGTATCGGATATGTGATTGTTGTTCGTGTTGTGTGTCTTAATGAAATTCGGAAGTGAGCGTTTACGTTTGCACTAGGTAACAATGAACACTGAACGTAGAGGAATGGTAAAAGCTTTTCCGAACGACCATGTCACAAGCACGATTGTCAGAACTGGCAATATTATCCATAGAGATCATCGACTCAACTCTGGACTCTTCAGAAGTCGTGAGTGGATTCACCTCCAGGGAAAATGAATGAATGAATGATTTTTTTAATTAAGTCCACTTTATGCACAGAAAGGATAATCGGGACTGGACCTACAGTTTAAAGTGGGATTCGAAACACTATATACCTCGACCGGATATCGAACCCGGGACTACTTGATTACAAGGTTACCACTACGTCATGGGGGAGGGCCAGTTCCAGGGAAGAGAATTAATATTTATGAAAAAATATGTACAAAAATATATTTGAATAAGTAGTTATTATTATTATTATATAAATTTGCTGATGTATGCCTGAAGATGTTAATTTATATTCAGATTTCAAATTTAAAGAACGGATTGGAGTGGGGGACATTTTAATCTCGCGATATGCTGCTACGTCAATGTAAATTATTGTAGTGTTACTAATATTGCAAAATACTTACTACAAAAAGCAGCAACAAATAACGCAATAATCAACCTTAACAACAATGGAATATTAATTATGGCTCTGGGTCAAAGAAATGATGGACCAGTTCATAGTAGATGGTTCTTATTAAGGGTTATTGTAAAGCCTTTCGTTCCGACAATGACCAGTTTCTCCATAGGTGTTAAGAAACTGATACGGACTAATTGTTGTTCGGGAGAAAGTTCTGTCCATCTTGAAAGAAAGTGGGAATATTCCATTCGACATGCTAGTGCAACGCCTGTGCCTAAAAACGAGGAAGTAAAAGTGAATGACGGAATACGTAATCAAGACTTATGGTTAACAGGATCGTTTTTTTCTCAGACAATGGCAGAGAGGAAAAAAGTGATTGGAGGTTAAGAGGGAAACAAAAGAAGAAGTCTTAAGTGGAGCGAAGAAGAAGAAACGAAAGGATAATGGTTATTGTGTTGATACCGGAAGGAATAAATATTCACAAGTTATCTTCGATTCGGCGGTTCTCTTCCACTGAGGAACAATTAAGAGCATCTTCTCGTGGTTCTACTCGAGTGTTTATTTGATGGAAGTTGTATTTGGTGGAACAACAAGAGTGACCAGAAGCCAGCTTTCTCATTTGCAGAGCTTGAAAGGTGAGATGCTTTTTCTCTCTCGCTTTCTTGATCGAAATTCCATTCACAATACAGTGAGGGAGATTCTAAAATTTTCATGAGCACCCACGGGGTAGGGGATCATCCCCTTGGAATCATTTGACCCTCCTGGAATAAGGCCCGGTTTAGACGAAAGCATTTTCCATATCATTTTTCTTAACATTTATGCCATGACCAAAATGTTACCGTGTAAAGTGAAAAATGTGGCATTTCAGATGTTATGACATAGCGTATGTTATGACTTTTCTCCAGGATACAATCAATCGGTCCTATTTCCGTAGCATTTTTCGGAGCACAACCAATCAGAAGCGACTTCTAGGTCACGAGTGCAGATGTAATGGTGGCCGCGTGAGATGTAAACAAGGTATCACTTCACATTTTCAAAAGCTGATAACTATTCAACCGAGAGGAATAACGTTTCCTGGAAATCGGGTTTAGGTACAAAGCAATGGCACTGATTAAATACATACTTTATAACGTATACAGTAGACGTACGGAAGAATGTTTTAGTTATAGGAATTGTAGCTTTCCTAGCGACGTGATTCGAACAGGTGTTCTCGAGTTACCAGCCAGGTTAAATTGTAGTTAGCTTCCAACGTTTCGAGCACATACATTGCTCTCGTCGTAACCCGAGAACACCTGTTACAATATTTTAGTTGTTTCAATTGTAAACACCGTGCACTCAGCATAGATGGTGTAACTCGACGTGTCTGTCGTGGTGTACATTTATGCATTGTTATCGGAAAAGCTATAAACAAAAAAATGCTTCAAACAAAAAAAATACCTGATTCTGAATCGAACCTAGTACGATTAAGTAGGTTACCATGGATAAGTTAGGTAGGCTCTGGACATCTACAGGCCTACAGCTTGTAGTCAATTTCAAAGGTAGTTCCAATACATTAGCCCCATTCGGCGGGCCAGACGACTTCAAGTCGGTTTGAAGATCTTGCACGTTTAGCGTTCGGCGGGCGGAAGTTGACGTCACGTCTTGCAGAGTGAAGGCGTCCGGGCATCTTGCAGCCGGATCAAGTTAAGAAAAAGTTGACTCTTTTCGTCTGCACAAGATCTTGCAAGTTGGCGACGTCCGTGGAGATATGTGCGATTTGGGATAATGTTATTGCGGGGATGGCTATAGTTATACATGGCGATGTCTGACAACATTATTTGTATTCAAGATAAATAAATGATCTTTGAAAATGTTGAAATATTGGTTTGAAGTGAGAGAAGTTCATTTGTTTTATCTGAAGACCACGTTCACTGAATTTCTAGTCTGCTTCAAAGAACGAAGAGCGTGACTTCGACACAAGATTTGAACAATACAATGTACTTTAATTAATGCTAAGTATATATCCATAATGAGACCTAACGTGGTAACATCTTTTTCTTTTTAGAACGAATATTTTGATTGAACTCGGAATATTATGAAGCTGAATATGAAAATGAACTCAAAATTGATTTTGATTACTTAAATACAATGAATCGTATGACTAAAGAAGATATACCATATTTACCCCCTTTCCGAGAATAGTAGCTACTTTTTTCATTCTTTCCTAAATATATTTTTTCCCCCGTAATTTTCCCCTTTGCAGCTTGCATGCTAGTTGTTGCATTGACTAGTTTCGTCCACAGACCGCGTGTTACTTTTTTTGTCGTCCTGCGATTCAGCTAAGATGAACTTAAGCTGGTAGTTGGTAGTCACGTGTTTGTTCTCAGATACAAGATCGTTCAAGGTTGACCGGGACTTTTATTTCTGCAGAGGAAATAGGTAGCAGAAGAAACACCAAACTATGTCAGTTTTTCAAAGTATTCTCCGTGCGCGCCGAGGCACCGTTGCCATCGTTCTTGCAGCTCCCGAATTCCTTTGGCGTAGAAAGAACTTGGTTGTTGTCGTAGCCACTGGAGGACATCGCTCCGCAGTGCTTCGTCTGTCGTGAATTTCTTCCCTCCCAGATGGTCTTTAAGGGGTGCAAACAAATGATAATCACTGGGGGCTAAATCCGGACTGTAGGGGGGATGGGGCAGAACTTCCCAGCGCATGTCGGCCAGAGTTGTTGTTGTCACATTGGCCGTGTGAGGGCGGGCATTGTCATGGAGAAGAATGACAACATCCCAGGTCTTTTCTTGCGAATGGACTTTCGTAAAGCACCACTCAACAATGTGGAGTAATACTGGGCATTAATCGTGCTCCCTTTGTCCAGAAAATCCACATGGATAACGCCCTTCATGTCCCAGAAGACACTTGCCATGATCTTTCCAGCGGACGGCTGCGTTTTGCTTTTCTTGGGAGGCGGGAAACCTTTATGCGGCCACTCCCTGCTGCGTCTTTTGGTTGAATTGTGCAACCATGTTTCATCACACGTGATGATGGATTGCAACAATTCATCACCTTCTGCTCGAAACCGATTCAGAAGCTGTTCACAGACCGTCCTGCGTGTTCACTTCTAATCGAATGTCAGTTGGCGGGGAACCCACCTTGCACAGATTTTGCGGAAGCGTAAGTGGTCGTGAATGATTGTCTCAACACTCCCGACACTGATATTCGCCTCGGCAGCAATATCCCGCACTGTTACTCGCCGGTTCTCAAGAATCATTTGCTCAACACGTGCGATATTCACTGGTGTGACTGCAGTCGGGCGAATGTGTCCATGCGCTTCATTTGTCACCAGCTCCCGTCCTTCGCGAAACTGCTCACACCATTCGTACACTCTTGTCCGCGACATCGTTTGTTCACCATACTGTGCTTGCAATCGTCTGAAAATCTCAGCTGGTTTCACATTCTCCTTCACGAGAAATTTGATTACACAACGCTGCTCCACAGCCACAGGCACACTGCTTGCCGCCATGTTCGCTGCAACTTCTGCGCATGCGCGAAATACGTCATGCCGGGCGCTAGTTACTCGCGAAGGAATACATTACGTCACCCGCACGTTTCATCATGATCCGGCTAGTCATCGATTTTTTACGTACGAAAATCCCGGTCAACCTTGAACGACCCTTGTACATCTTGCAGTTGTCTTGCTCGCCGAATGCGGCTATTGAATCTTTGCTCGACAGGCTTGTATTTCGTCATAGGACACATTTACTGTACTGACAGAGGTTGAGAAGAAGATAAAGATAATGTAAAGATCAGTGGGGGCGATTAGGGACCGAGGGGGCCAGTTGCCCCCCAGTTTTCGCCACATTTGCCCCCGCACTATGCTAAATCTTATCTACGGAGGGAAATGTACTGTCTTTGCCCAACCAGTTTTGGCACCTTGCCCCCCCCCCCCGATTTTGTGACCAAATCGCCGCCACTGAAAACAATAGACGGTGTTAAAGGCAGAGCTATTGCTGAACATGCGCACTCATCTGGGTCTCCTCGAACATCCGGTTACGCTGACGTTATGCACGTTAATATGAAACATAGAAGTGGAAATTCTTTTACAAGGAGAAAGGTTGCTAGCTGTGCAGCATATGGTTGCACAGTTCGATAAGGAACAAATTTGGTAAATGTCTGTTATATCGGAGACACTTTCCTTCAAATTTACAGGAGAAACTACTTACGGAAATGAGTTTCTGTTGCATTTATCAAACTTCGTGGAGGTATTTTGTCACTATGGAATGCTGCACAACAGAAAATAAGCACTTTTGATGTATAAAAGTAGCCTTTTGTGCGAAGCGACAACATTATGCCGTTATTTCCATTATGAACCAGCAGATGGCGCGAGTGTTGAAAGTCACGCGGTCTAGCGAGAGGAAGAAGTGTTTCCAAACGTGCCTTTTTTTTTTACCAGAATTTTTTTTTTATTTTTTTAACAATGCTTACCTAACCTAACCCAACCTAACCTAACCTTGCCGGAAATGGTTCGTGGGGCTAACGTGAATGTTTTTTGGGGCTATCGCGAATGGTTTTTGGGGCTATCCGTCAATGGTTTTTGGGGCTATCGTGAATGGTTTTTGGGGCTATCGGGAATGGTTTTTGGAGCTATCCGTCAATGGTTTGTGATGACATAATGAATACGAAAGTAGGTTTTTTCGGTTAAGAAGGTTGCAACACTGCATGCCCACTCCAAATCGACAAAACACAAGCACGACGCGTGATGATCCACAGCTGTGCGCGAAATATTCTATGCTCCGCAACGGAAGAAAGGTCCCAAAAGAATTACTCGTAATGTGAAAAATCGAAGTTATTTTCATGTAAAAAGCATAATGGCACCTTCAAGTATGTTCCGCAATACACAATTGGTAAGTACGAACCATTTAAAACTGAAAATATCCGATAGAAATGTGTCTTCGATATAACAGACATTTACCACAAATTTATTGAGTCAAGTATCACTTCATAGGTTTCCGAAGGACATAGAGAGAAAAAATGCTTGTATGTATTGTACTTGTATGTCTGAATATATCTGAACAAATAACTCTACAACATACCTTTAAATATTAATTGATTAAATCTATGAACACCTTCTCGTCACAAAACAAATATATTATGTGGTTTAGTCTTAATTAAATCACAATTTTATTGTGAAGCAATCAGAACAACGAATTATTATATTTCGTTTGTAGCCTACTTCCGTATGATCGAGCGTATGAGATTATGTAAAGTTGTAGAAGAGATTGACGTATAATTACACTATAATTAGTGCTGCCATCTACTCTCGGGTTTGAAAATGTACAATGCAAATCGAACTCACGTTGAACACTTTAAACATATCACAGCACTTTTGTTATTTTTAAAGAAGAAACGTTGTTTTTTAATAATCTGCCGTGCAGTTGCTCATCCAAAGGATTCAACAAGTTCACTCTTTCATGGTAAAACTTGAACAAATACTTTTCTTGACTGTCGTCAGTCTGTGGCGCTATTGTCGCACAACTGACGAAAACAAGTGATCATTTCTTACTTCGTATACTTGTGAACTGTACTGCAAACAACGGGGACTGACCAAAACCGGAAGTTCCGGGGGAACCAATGCTTATGTTTACATTTTTAACACGGTCTATAAAACTTTAGATATTGAAGTATGTCCATGGCTTTTTTTAGAAAGATTTTTATATATTTATAAACTTGGCAAGATATCCCAGGAACGAAGTAATTAGTTGCAAAGCTTGAAGGTACTTCAAAATTTCTTCCTGAAATCACGTAGCAAAGACCAATGAACCTCAAGGGCCGAAAGTCTTGGGAGGCCTCCGTTGTAAATGTCTCCTCATTTCCATTCTGACACCGTCCATTGATTAATGAGCAGGTGTTCCTGGGTTAATGTTTCGGCAAAGGACCACGCCAAGCTTTGGTAACGATCTCTTACGTCCTTGTTGCGCTGATGCATATTACATTGGAATAGCATTATCGTAGCATTAACGTCGGAATAGAGATTACTTAATCATTACACTCATGTTGCCTTAACAGCGAAATTTTGTGTCAATTCCCATGACGTAATAGACACATCTCTTATGAGAATGGTGCTATTTGGTACAACTAATTCTTCACTCACTTTCTTGCCACCAATATTCAAGGTTCGAGTCCTGATCTGTATTTGGATGTTCTTGTCGTCAATTTCAACTAATCATCATTCTTGCTCATTATCGTGATTAGCCAAATGTTGCTAAAAACTGAAGCATAATAACAAAAATAGAAATACAATTAATTGATAATATGTACTGTCATAGACGTAACTTGGTGGGGGGCAAGGGGGCACTTCCCCCTCAAAATTTTCAGGATTGTTTATTAAAATTTACTAGTTAAAGGACCTGAGGGGCAAAGTAATAAAGAACAATATTTCTGATTTCGCAAACGTCACAGTTAATTAGCAAATAATCCTGAATGCTGTTTTTATTGGATGGAAAATTTTCTAGTCTCTTCCCCAAACTTAAGCCCCAGGTTTGATTTTACCCCCTCAAAATTAGGCCTAGTTTGATTCTACCCTCTCAAAATTAGGCCCAGTTTGATTCTATCCCCTCAAAATTAGGCCCAGTTTGATTCTACCCTCTCAAAATTAGACCCAGTTTGATTTTACCCCCTCAAAATTAGGCCTAGTTTGATTCTACCCTCTCAAAATTAGGCCCAGTTTGATTTTACCCCCTCAAAATTAGGCCCAGTTTGATTCTACCCTCTCAAAATTAGGCCCAGTTTGATTTTACCCCCTCAAAATTAGGCCCAGTTTGATTCTACCCTCTCAAAATTAGACCCAGTTTGATTTTACCCCCTCAAAATTAGGCCCAGTTTGATTCTACCCTCTCAAAATTAGGCCCAGTTTGATTTTACCCCCTCAAAATTAGGCCTAGTTTGATTTTACCCCCTCAAAATTAGGTCCAGTTTGATTTTACGCCCTCAAAATTAGACCCAGTTTGATTCTACCCTCTCAAAATTAGGCCCAGATTGATTTTACCCCCTCAAAATTAGGCCCAGTTTGATTCTACCCTCTCAAAATTAGACCCAGTTTGATTTTACCCCCTCAAAATTAGGCCCAGTTTGATTCTACCCTCTCAAAATTAGACCCAGTTTGATTTTACCCCCTCAAAATTAGGCCTAGTTTGATTCTACCCTCTCAAAATTAGGCCCAGTTTGATTTTACCCCCTCAAAATTAGGCCTAGTTTGATTCTACCCTCTCAAAATTAGACCCAGTTTGATTTTACCCCCTCAAAATTAGGCCCAGTTTGATTCTACCCTCTCAAAATTAGACCCAGTTTGATTTTACCCCCTCAAAATTAGGCCCAGTTTGATTCTACCCTCTCAAAATTAGACCCAGTTTGATTTTACCCCCTCAAAATTAGGCCTAGTTTGATTCTACCCTCTCAAAATTAGGCCCAGTTTGATTTTACCCCCTCAAAATTAGGCCTAGTTTGATTTTACCCCCTCAAAATTAGGTCCAGTTTGATTTTACGCCCTCAAAATTAGACCCAGTTTGATTCTACCCTCTCAAAATTAGGCCCAGATTGATTTTACCCCCCTCAAAATTAGGCCCAGTTTGATTCTACCCTCTCAAAATTAGACCCAGTTTGATTTTACCCCCTCAAAATTAGACCCAGTTTGATCTTACCCTCTCAAAATTAGGCCCAGTTTGATTCTACCCCTTCAAAATTAGACCCAGTTTGATTCTACCCCCTCAAAACTAGACCCAGTTTGATCTTACCCTCTCAAAATTAGACCCAGTTTGATTTTACCCCCTCAAAATTAGGCCCAGTTTGATTCTACCCTCTCAAAATTAGGCCCAGTTTGATTTTACCCCCTCAAAATTAGGCCTAGTTTGATTCTACCCTCTCAAAATTAGGCCCAGTTTGATTTTACCCCCTCAAAATTAGGCCTAGTTTGATTCTACCCTCTCAAAATTAGACCCAGTTTGATTTTACCCCCTCAAAATTAGGCCCAGTTTGATTCTACCCTCTCAAAATTAGACCCAGTTTGATTTTACCCCCTCAAAATTAGGCCCAGTTTGATTCTACCCTCTCAAAATTAGACCCAGTTTGATTTTACCCCCTCAAAATTAGGCCTAGTTTGATTCTACCCTCTCAAAATTAGGCCCAGTTTGATTTTACCCCCTCAAAATTAGGCCTAGTTTGATTTTACCCCCTCAAAATTAGGTCCAGTTTGATTTTACGCCCTCAAAATTAGACCCAGTTTGATTCTACCCTCTCAAAATTAGGCCCAGATTGATTTTACCCCCCTCAAAATTAGGCCCAGTTTGATCTTACCCTCTCAAAATTAGACCCAGTTTGATTTTACCCCCTCAAAATTAGGCCCAGTTTGATTCTACCCTCTCAAAATTAGGCCCAGATTGATTTTACCCCCTCAAAATTAGGTCCAGTTTGATTTTACGCCCTCAAAATTAGGCCTAGTTTGATTTTACCCCCTCAAAATTAGGTCCAGTTTGATTTTACGCCCTCAAAATTAGACCCAGTTTGATTCTACCCTCTCAAAATTAGGCCCAGATTGATTTTACCCCCCTCAAAATTAGGCCCAGTTTGATCTTACCCTCTCAAAATTAGACCCAGTTTGATTTTACCCCCTCAAAATTAGGCCCAGTTTGATTTTACCCCCTCAAAATTAGGCCTAGTTTGATTCTACCCTCTCAAAATTAGACCCAGTTTGATTCTACCCCCTCAAAATTAGGCCTAGTTTGATTTTACCCCCTCAAAATTAGGTCCAGTTTGATTTTACGCCCTCAAAATTAGACCCAGTTTGATTCTACCCTCTCAAAATTAGGCCCAGATTGATTTTACCCCCCTCAAAATTAGGCCCAGTTTGATCTTACCCTCTCAAAATTAGGTCCAGTTTGATTTTACCCCCTCAAAATTAGGCCCAGTTTGATCTTACCCTCTCAAAATTAGACCCAGTTTGATTTTACCCCCTCAAAATTAGGCCCAGTTTGATTCTACCCTCTCAAAATTAGGCCTAGTTTGATTTTACCCCCTCAAAATTAGGTCCAGTTTGATTTTACGCCCTCAAAATTAGACCCAGTTTGATCTTACCCTCTCAAAATTAGGCCCAGATTGATTTTACCCCCTCAAAATTAGGCCCAGTTTGATTCTACCCTCTCAAAATTAGACCCAGTTTGATTTTACCCCCTCAAAATTAGGCCCAGTTTGATTCTACCCTCTCAAAATTAGACCCAGTTTGATTTTACCCCCTCAAAATTAGGCCTAGTTTGATTCTACCCTCTCAAAATTAGGCCCAGTTTGATTTTACCCCCTCAAAATTAGGCCTAGTTTGATTCTACCCTCTCAAAATTAGACCCAGTTTGATTTTACCCCCTCAAAATTAGGCCCAGTTTGATTCTACCCTCTCAAAATTAGACCCAGTTTGATTTTACCCCCTCAAAATTAGGCCCAGTTTGATTCTACCCTCTCAAAATTAGACCCAGTTTGATTTTACCCCCTCAAAATTAGGCCTAGTTTGATTCTACCCTCTCAAAATTAGGCCCAGTTTGATTTTACCCCCTCAAAATTAGGCCTAGTTTGATTTTACCCCCTCAAAATTAGGTCCAGTTTGATTTTACGCCCTCAAAATTAGACCCAGTTTGATTCTACCCTCTCAAAATTAGGCCCAGATTGATTTTACCCCCCTCAAAATTAGGCCCAGTTTGATTCTACCCTCTCAAAATTAGACCCAGTTTGATTTTACCCCCTCAAAATTAGACCCAGTTTGATCTTACCCTCTCAAAATTAGGCCCAGTTTGATTTTACCCCCTCAAAATTAGACCCAGTTAGATTTTACCCCCTAAAAAATAGGCCCAGTTTGAGTCTACCCCCTCAAAATTAGACCCAGTTTGATTCTAACCCCTCAAAAATAGGCCCAGTTTGATTCTGCCCCCTCAAAATTAGGTCCCAAGTTACGCCCATGTGTACTATACAATAAAATTTTACCCGAGCGAGGTGTATTTTTGGCACCTCATACGTTCAACCCTATGCCACAACTATCTCTCTACTTTCCACCTTCCTCCAATAAAAAATCATGATCATGTTATTTATGTACGGTTTTTATGATGAAAAATCCTTATTCTTTAAAAATACGTGTAAAAGAACACACTTATTGTAGGTATCTATTTACTTAATACCTATATAATGACATACAAATAACAACAATCTCTTAGCTTAAATTGCAATATACTTATTATGTAGCAGGAACTTCAATTAATTCTTGCATACACAAATACAACTTTCTTTTTAAATATCCAGGCTTATTGATGGATTTGGTTTATTTAACTTCGCTTTTCTGTCAATTTCGGCTAATCGCGAAGATGAGGATGAGTGATGATGATATGATGAAATTCATGAAGAGACACTCACAAAGAACGCACATGTCGAGACCTGAATTCGAAACTTGGGCCTCTGGCGTCGTGGCATGATGTGCTAACCAATACGCCAGGGAGGCCGGCCATAGCCACGCTCATGTAATCAAAAATAGGGTTTTGGGGAACTTAAGAGGACGCCAAGATTTGGCGCCCCAGAATGCAACACCCCTAAAAGTAAACCCAGTCACGCGGCTCTTTAGCCGGCCCTTTAATATACTAATATTAAAACCTTATAGTGAGCCTATATTTGCATAGGAGCCGCGTGCAAATTACCGCCAATATTATGTCTTAACGCGCTTTACACTTTCGGAAACAGGTGTGAGAAGGTCACAAGGGGATAGATCCGATGAATAGGGAGGATGTTAGAGGACTGCGATGCACATATCGGCTAATGTTTTCCTCTAATTTTTTTCCTAAGTAAGATATTAAGCGACTACGTCCGTACAGACCTTTCTCACGTTGTCAGTTAGGAACAAATTGTCTTACAGTCTCTTTATCGATATTAACCAGCTCAGTAATAATTTGAACGCTCAAACAATTTCTGTGCCTCCCCGCTGGCGCAGTGGTACCGTTGCCGCCTTGTAATCAAGGGGTCCTGGGTTCGATACCCGATTGAGGCACATAGTGTTTCGGATCCCACTGTAGGTCCAGTCCCGATTATTCTTATTGTACATAAACTGGACTTTACACACCAATTCAACCGAATAATTTCACTGATTTTTTCGTAACGTCGTCTTTGGTTTACTATGTTATTAGTCGTATCCCAGTTCCTCCCGACCTTTAACGAACCTTTTGTGCCACTCAAAAATCGCTTAAGTGATAGAGTTATCAATGCACAGTTTCTTCAGTAGTTATGAACATTATTTCATACAATAAATTTCATATTGATACACTGCCGCTCCTAGGAACGACACAACACGAACACACTCAAACGGTGGATAAAATCAGTGTGCAAATTAGCGGGAGGCATGCCGGGGATTTCCCCTCCCCCCACAAAAAAATATCCAAGCAAATTAAAATTATTTTTATCCCTGCCAGGAATGCTTTTATCCGCTTCAAAGAAAATTGAATTGAAATCATATGGTATACCATTTCTTAACTGTAGAACAAACACAATTGAAATGTCATTCGTGTCCATTAACAGTTCGGTGATAAAAAATTTATCTGCCGAAAATTATGCAACCTTGTGGATTAAAGAAGGACACCATTTTGCAACTGACCAACCTCGTAGAACCAAGGTACAGCAAACTATTTTCCACTTACATTTTCATGGCATAGTGCTGGTATTTCACATGTACAGTCCCTACCAAACGTTTAAGACCACCAACATTTATCATATAGTAAATGAATCCTGACCGAAAGTTTTTGGTACAAATATGGAGTGAAATTGTATGGAAGTAATATAGTGTGTGTGGCATATATTGCCGAAAAATATTGGTATACGTCTTGTAGTTCTTGAGATATAAAAGTGGAAAATCAAATTTCTTAACTGAAAAATCCAGCATTTTGAAGTATAGATGAACAGACGTATACACGTAACAGACGTCGTTATGATAGTACTGATTTTTTTCCAGTATTATGGAACATGCACGAAGGTTTTGGCGAAAAAAAATCCAATTTTTTTATCGTGTTTTATATATTTTTTTTAATTCGCAAAAAAAAATACAGCGAAAACTGAGAGGTTTTCAGATAGCAATATCTTCCTCAGCGACTGCGCTCCAGTGAACAAATTTTATCAGTCATTAGTTGTGTGTCAATAGATGGCGAAGAAAGACATATCTCGAGTAGCAGCATTGTGCAAGTCCAAACCTGTTTGTTACCCTTGATAATAAACAGGCTGTTTGAATCACAAGCTACGTGATAATGGGAAAAAAATCTGTGCCCGTGGCCGTGAAATGGCAAATAATTGGTATGTACAGATGCACTAGGTCTCATAGAGAAATTGCAGTCGCATTGAATGCGTGGCGAACACAATAAACAAATTCAAGCAGCAAGGTACAGTGGTTGATAAACCGGGCTGCGGCCGCCCCAGGGTAACGTCTGTACGCGAGGGCCGGATTATCGCGAGACTTGCCACACGTCAGCAGCAATAATGGCTAATGGCTTGGATTCAAGTGAGGGAAATCCCATTGTTGCCTTGGCCAGCACGAAGTCCGGACCTCAATCCTATAGAAAACCTATGGAATGCCATTGGTCTTCGTGCAGCCAGACGCCAGCCAAGGAATGTCCAGGAACTTCGTGAACATATCTCCGAAGTATGAAATGAGATTACGCCCCTAGAATGCCAGAAATTGGTCCGCAGCATGAGAAAACATATACAAATGTGCTTGAAACTTAAAGTTGGACCTATTGACTATTAAAATTTCACATTTCATTTATCTAATTTCAGGAGAAATGTTTGTCTCCAAGTATATTTTCAAAGATCAGATTTAATGATTTTACAAATTGTACTTTTAGTTGCATCAATTAGTTATAAGTTCATTAATATGCTCTTACACTTTCTTGATGTTGATGTACCTTTCAATAACATTACATAATGATTCCAATTTTGTATTCAAGTGTTTATTTGATGGAAAGCACTCGCATATGTACTTTTTCTGTTTGTCTGAGAAACACATGACAAGGTGGTCTTAAACTTTTGGTAGGGACTGTATTAAAGAGTTCTCAGGAAACTTGTGGGTAGGTTAGGTGGACGTTAAGTTTGAACTTGGCAATAAAAAGTTGGTTAAGGTTTCGGTGTTAGTAGTTCGATAGATCTTTTTGTGTATGAGTTTGGGTTTACTTAGAAGGTAAATAGCTGTACTAAGTGTTTCTACTTTACGTGTAAATTATGTCATCCTAACCTAACCTAACCTAACCAACCAGGTTTTATGCAGTAGCGGCTTCTGCCTATTCGCACATTCGCCCGTGCACACCAAAATAAATCTGTAATGCAAATAATTATAATTATACTTATTTATTGAACTCTATCTTCTTCGAAACATCAAGTGTTCCCACGCCGCTCCACCAAAAGAGATGGCGGAGAAGTCTGCGATCCGTGATATCAACCCGCGTAGACCAGGCTGGAACACAATGATATAGTGGAACCACGAGCAAAACAACCTGCGCAGACCCGCGACTCCTGTGCACCGTACTCCCGTACTCCCGCGAGGAGGGGATGGGGAGAGTGGACCATGCTTCCTTATGGCCCGAGCGCGAATTTTTTTTTCCAGTCAACTTGTGAATGCGGGTTCATTTCTTGCTCTCTGATTGCCTGTTGGAAAGTTACTGTGCTCTGATTGTGAGAATATCTTATTTCCTATTTTCATCGCAAATTTGCTGCTTTCTAATCTAATCTAACCTAACGTACAGCGCAAATAAGATATTCTCACAATCAGAGCACCGTAACTTTCCAACAGCCAATCAGGGAGCAAGAAATGAACCGGCATTCACAAGTTGATTGGAAAAAGAAAAAGCGCGGCCCGAGCTGAAGGGAAGAAGGGAAAGCTGCGCGGGGACTTTTCGTCGAAGGTTTTTCTCCTTGTGGTCGTTCTATAGTTTGGCTCACTATGACGCTGTTGCAGCAGTCGCGTAGAAGACGCTGATTGGGTGTTTTGGCTTGAGCGCCGTGTGAGGGAAGGTTGCATCATTTAGGAAGGCTGTGAACGCAGCGATCTGAGTGCGAGAAAATGTAGTGTTGCAAACCCATTCCATTGGAGATCGTGTGACGCAATCGATTCAACCCATACATCATCGCAACTTGAGGGATTTTTTTATGAAAGGGAAATTTCGATGGTATATTGTCCCGAGCATAACAGGGGAAGAAAAGGAGGAGAGGGGGGAGGGCAACTGAAACCAAAACAGGTGTTTTAAGGCCGGTCCACACGCTACGTCTTCCAGTACGTCTTGTTTGCTCAGTTCAAAACTGTACAGGAAGAGATGTTGCAGTTCTGGCGCGTCCACACGCTACGTCTTGCTGTACGTCTTTTCACACTACTCAGTTCCGCGCTGGAGGAACTGGAGTTTCTACTCTTGTCAATTTTCACAGATTGTCTTCCAAAGAGAAGGCAAATTGAGCTAGAGACGTTCAAGATGGTACAAGCAATGACTACCGAAAATCACCAATTTTCACACGTGACGTTACTTCGTGAATTCCGTGGTGAGAAACATTGTGCTTATTTACTTATCACCTAAGTCCTCCTGTAAATATGTGAATAAATGAACCTTCATTGTAAACGTATAATATTATATTAGCACTACCTAAAAGACTATTCCAATAGTTCTCTACGATTAGTTTTCCTAATTCCATAGAATACTTTACAATGTTCAAAAATCAAAAGTTAACATAAATACCCTTTCTTGATGTTTGTTTAATGAAAAATGTATTTACAATTCAGTTTGCTTAAAAATATTTCTATTATAAATAATAAATTAATTGCAATATACAAGTTATTTATATTTTCATTACTTCATGCCGCTCTCTTACCTCTTGGATTAATCGCGACGTTGAGAATAGATGACGAAGTGATTAAATGATGATGGGACGAACACAGTGATATACACGCACATGACTATGGTTGGAACTTGTGACCTGGCTTTCTAGAGCAGTACTCTGACAGTATTGCCATGGGGATAGGGTAAGGAAAGTTATTAAAACACACTTCCTTGGGAGTTGAAAAAAGTACAACCTTGTTACCATTTGTGGTTTGTATTATTTTACTTCGCTATTATTGGCTAATTGCGAAAATGGGGATGGGTGATGTACGATCAAATTGACGGACACTCACAAACACCCATGCCCAGGTCGAGATTCGAACCTAGGACCTCTGGCGTCATAGCGCGATGCGATAACAACTCTGCCCCGGACACTAAGACAGGCTAATCCGGGCTGGACCTAAATTTAAAGTGGAATTCCAACAACTTTTTAATGTGCCTCTACCCCGAGATTGAACTCGGGGCCTCTTGATTACATGGCGACTGAGTTACCATGGCGTCATCGGTTCAATAAAATCAACATTCAATCTTAATGTTGCGATTAACCTGGAAAGGCAGACAATAATTCGTACTCTCTTGTAGTTTCTTGATCAGTCAAAAATCCAAACAAATGAAAATCCTTTAACATTGACTTGTAAACATCCCCAGCGTCAGAACGAACTGATTGGTTTGTTCACTTTGGCCAACTCTTTTCGGTAAACAGTACTCATGGAATTGATTTTCCTTACTACTGTATTTCTGTTCGCTGAAGCGTCAACCTCTTTGTATTTTTGTATTAAGCTCTCATGGGCCTAATTCTCCTTATCATGATCACAGTAGTTCTTTGATTTTACTCACTACAAACACGGACATTTCTTGTAGAGTTCAATGAACTCCGCTAAAATCTCGCGTGAACACTGACGAAGATTGGCCATCGTTGAAGAAAAACTAATTTATCAAGAAAAGAAGAAAGAAAGATTTTCGAACTCCGTTAATAGTATTTCAGCACTAGGCTAGAAGGGAAACTGAGAGACATCTATGCTCTTGGGATCAGTCTTTCGTTGACAATTTCCGGTCCACACGCTACATCTTGCATGCACAGTTCGTGCATGCGTAAGCAACACGTACTATAAGACGTAGCGTGCATCTTGGTCAAAATAAACGGCCTCTGTGGCGCAGTAGCCGAATTATCAACCGGCGTGGAGGGAGCGTGCATCAAATAGTCAGCTGTTTTGCGTTGTGTTGCTGTTACTGCGTTACAACATTATTTAACGCTGTCAAAAGGTCGTTCCTGTTTCAGTGCAAAGTGTTTGATTTCATGGTGAATAAAGAAACTGTACATAGCGAAAGCAGACTTAACGTTATTGAATTTTTGGAGGGAAGTTAGCTACAAAGCCTGTAGCAACTGCAGTAATATATGGATACGGCGGAAGAGAAGGAAAATTCTGAAGTACGGTTACGAAGAAGACCAGTGTGAACTTAGTGAATACTGTTATTTGCTTTAACATTTATTATTCTCTTGATTTGCTTGGTTTGATCAGTCTGTCATTAGAAATAAACAACAGCTAGATAGATTACAACTGATTTCCTCCATGTGGTAGTTGGATCGGCTTCTTTGGTGTAACCAATGTTATTTTTCTTCTTGTTCATTAATATCAGCAGAGTCAAATCGACAATATTATTGATATTGTAGATCGGTATTTCTATGTTTTGAGTGATTTTTATCAGGTTATCGAATGCTGAATTAGAGTGCATCATACGTATCTTTGCCGTTGCGCACATACCAATTTTCGTTTCGTCTCCCTCTCTCTTAGCATCACGTGTTCTACGCTGCTCGCCAACCTTCGCCATTGTTGCCATATTGTCATTCCATTCCTGGACACACTCGGTAAAACATCATTGAAAACAATTGAATAGCGCTCCAGCCCGCGGTTCGCACCGTTCGGCAGGGACGGTAATGTGGCAATATAGCATGACGAAGTGGTTGCTTCTTTTATACAGTGCTTGTTCATTGGCTAGCTAGCAACTAGTGTTGCCAGCTGTAATAATGAAGCACTATTTCTGTCACTGAGGGAGAAAGGCAGTTAAAGTCACGGTGAGTTTTGTTGGATTCGAAGCACCATATTTTTATTTCATACTAAGTATTTGACAGGTTTGACAGGTTTGACGTTGTGTGCGTCTATTGCGTGTGTGTATGTAAAAGTGTGTGTTTGTTAATGAACTTAAATTCCATAATGCCTCCAGTTCTGTCAAAGTTGAAATCAAAAGCTTTGTATAGCCAAGCTCGGGAAATTCACAAATTGTTCATATTTCATAATTTTGGAATTGTTCAAAAAAATAAATTATGTGGCTCCATGAGCATTTCAACTCTTGGCTCCGGCACGTGTTCTTGTAGAAATTGCATAGAGGAGGCTGTCATTTTTGCTGCTTAATGCGATGCATATTATTTTCTGTGTTAAAATGACCATGCTTTGATGGGTGACAAGTTCATAGGAAAAAAAAAGACGCGCAGCTTATCGTCTAGTGGCAGTATGTACTTGTTATTGTTGTGGAAGCCGGCATTGTTTGTAAATGTACAAAAAAGACAACCGTCTGTCGCCGATCACAGAGAGGCAATAATACTGCCTGAGGAGGAGTGTTGTGGTCCAATTGTCGCGGTTTAACACGTTCGCATGTTATTAGTTCTCAAAGCCGTGGTAGTGTCGGTCGTGTATATCTGTCGTTGCAGTTCCGTACCAGTGTAGACGGGTTTTGGAAGTGAACAGTTAGAACGCCACCAGTGCATTAATGCAATGAAAAATAATAAAGTGTTTATTTTGTTTGAAATCACTCAAATAAGGAATCACTATGAAGACGTCTTCTTTGCAGCATTTTTGGTAATTTTACGTATGTGTTAGTCCATATTTTGCGAATTTTTAGTTCATATGTATGTAGCTACATACGAAGCCACTTGTTAGTATATATTAATCCCAGTCCTGGTATAATGCATGACGTTTAATACTCAACGTTAGATAGACCTGGATTCTCTAATTTTCTTGTTGTACGTAACAGCTGTGAATCAGCGCACTGCAGCGATTTTTCTATCTGCTCCATTAGCAACACTGCTTCTTGAGTTGTGTCGCGCATTGCACGGCAGAAATATACGTGTTGGGCTCTACATACTGCACAATAACATCGCTCCTCTCGTAATTGGCTGGATAATTTCCGAAATATTTGGAATTTGTAAAAAAATTCGTGTTAAAAAAAATCATGAAATACGTAAAACTCTATCATAGCCCCATTTTCAGTGAAAGGTGATCAAAACTTGGGTTGCCAATATATTAAGCTTCATTATGTACGCAAAAACGGGTATGAGTATTCCACAGGGGTGGTATAACACTTCTGGACGATAGACTGAAGTGCACACCCATAGAGCCAGCCCACGAGCCGCTACTAGTTGTATGCAATAATCCGCGCCAAAACAGGGCTTAGAATCTTTCATGCCAGTCTTGCCTCAACCGCTGAGCTGTTCATATCGCAGACAATGCGAAAATCCTCAGTGTTGCCAACCGATCTTAGAACCGTGAGGCAATAATTTAGTTTACTGACTGAAAACATATACATTTACATTAATAAAAACAACAACAACAAAGACCTGCCTGCCGAAATGACGTCACAAATACATCACTGGGTGGGTATCACCTTCAAAACAAAAAGCTTAATTCGCACAGTGGTTAAAACCAAACTAAAACTAACTGATACAGAAAGTATAAATCTTGTTCAAGAAAATTCAGTCCATATTTTGCATTCACCCCTTTTACTTCAAAATTTTCCCGATAGATGGCGTGCACTCTTTTGTTTTAAAATAATAGATGAATCTCGCAAGTGAATGATTTTATAGCTGTGTAGATATAAAGTAATTGTAAATTAAATATCTCTCTTTTAATCTGTAGCAGAGACACTACTATAATCTCTTCTTACTCACAGATTTCATAATTTCTCGTGTCTTTTGGAAAAACTTTGCTTATTGATTTAGATGACTCGCTATTACCAGCTTTTTAATACCATAACATTGTTGATTATGAGTATGCAGTAGATTTTTTAAAACAAAATAAATGTTCTTTTACCTTTCTTCTATGCTGGTCTACACAATTCGTATGTTAGCACAAAAATATACAAATTATTACTAATAACTAGTGGGAAATATTTACCTCTTCAGTGCCAGCGATTGCACAATTACATATCTTTGGTGTCTTGAAATTATTCAAACTTTTAGAAGTTCTTTATCGACACTGAATATAATTGATACCGATTTCATACGAGGAACAGTGAAGATTCCAGTGAAGGAGAGGGGAAAGGGAGTGCACACCTCTCCCTGTGTCGACCAGTCAGTCTGTATTACAACCACTTTCCTAGAAAACAGGTAAACCACATTCATATATGAGGGGAAAAGAGACCCATGGAAAAAAAAAGTAGGGTGGTACTTTAAAGTCAATGTTTTTTTTCCTATGGGAGATAAAATGCTTCTGTACTCCATATGCCCCAAGGTTGGAAGTTAGAAGAATTTACACTAGATGACACGAACAGTCGGCTAAGTGCAAGAACTACAAATCCCCCGACTAGTGGCATGGGCCCCTTTTCCACTGAGACCTTTCATACGTCTTTTGTCCCAAATGTGCATCTATGATGGTATTTATAGGCATATGAAATGTAAGCCTAGTGTTCGAATTGAAGAAAACATAGAGGAGGAGAGCATGGTCGTCCGAGGGGAAAATTAATGTTAACCAAAAGTATATATAATTTTATTTCAGTCACAGTCATTTATGTTTAATATTAAAAGGGTGTTGCAGGAACAGGATAACTTCAAATAGTGTATTTTTTTTACTATTATGGAGAATGTGCCTCATTTTGCTTACTTGCTGCCTGCCCCTCATGAAAAATACCTTGCTTGCCCCTCCCTGAAAAAAAAATCCTGTGGAAGGGGCAAGCAAACATGGGGTAGGGGGAATCCAGAGCTTCTTATTTTCACATTTTGAGATTTTTACCAGAGTTGGGGCTAAAATGGGAATTCTAATTCAGGGCGAGTTGTTTGAAAGTTCCTGTTTTTGCGAGATATTTTGGCTGTGCGAAGGGAATTTCTCTCAGTTTCACGGGTGAAATTGGGGGAATTCATGTGTCAAAAGCGAGTTTCTCAACTTGCCCTTGTCTCGGGGCGAGAGGGGCGAGTACATCGTACCCTTTCGTCAACTGTGTTTTTCGGGTTTTTTATTTCATTACGAAACTTGGACCCTATTTAAAATGATCCAGAAAAAAATGATCCAGAAAAAAATATTTCTGGACCGTATTTAAATCCTTTACAGATAAAAACGTTCTTTAGGTTCCAGAACCCGTTTACGCTTGCTGATTTTCTCTATTGGATTGGAATTGAATTTATTTAATATTCTTGGACCTTTAACAACCCTGCACTAGACATTACAAGAATTCCCAAAGGTTATATTTTATGTTCTGAAGAGAGTCCAGAACATATTTTTCACTATATTTGGTTTTCTGGACAGAAGTTCAAGCCACCATCAAAAAAGCCACTGATGGCTTCGTCTCATTCCTTCCGCCATTCCCTCGCCTTTCGATCATTTCATTTTACGACGAACTGATTTGGAAAGAACAGGTTTAGCATTAGATGCGTAACAGCTATCACAAAACCAACAGTGCAATGAACAGTACATTATGCTCAGCAGTCAAACTGCGCCCTTCGAAGTTCAGTTCAGTGAACTTGCATGATATCACACATTCGTAAACGAAGCTCACATAATGAAGTATTTACGGCGGCTTAACCCGACAGCAAAGGCAAGATGTAACCTAATAGAACGGCCCACACACGTCAGAAGGCGGGAACTCTTGTGTCACACGAAAAGATCTTCATCGTAAATACATTGGAGCCTTTTGAGCAACCGCCTCGTTGGAGTAATTTGTACGAGGGCAGCCACCTGTCTACTAGGCCTCGGATTAACACCCAATCACGACGCAGCTGAAGAGATTCGCGCAAAAAAAGCGGGAAATGCAACTCATGCTGTGCGGAGGCGTTCTCGAGGACACGGTGGCGAAACAGCGTTTTGAAAGACCAGAGCAACACCGTCCTGTAATTATAGTTGCCGAAGGAACATAAGATAGTTAACATGACTGTCGTAAGAAGCTAATTTAGACGTACAAATGTGGTATGCAAATCAGTGAAGCATGTTTACAATGGTGAACCTAACAACGACTAGTAGCTTGTCCAACATTTTCCATCAATTGTATAGTACCGTAAGCAGTTAGTACTCGGGTGCAGCTTCTCTGTTCAGTCCGCAGATTTCAAATAAAGTTTGCACATTTTGAGATACCAACTTAGTTCATATGGCACTGGAAAGGAGCTACAAGTTTAATGATAGGCTTTGAAGTCAATTCCAGTTCATTAATAAAGGTAAAGAAAATTGTATAATGAGACCATCCATAATAATTATGGTGTACGGTGAGATCCATAAGTATTACCAAGCAAATTGCTCATCACCACGTGTACTCCCTTTGCTTTATGCAATGAGAGCTTCAAGAACTGACACAAAACACCAAACAATCTGCTTACAACCTCTGAACCAGTATAAGTAAAAATACTTAGGTTGAAGATAAAAATCAACAAAAATAGGCATGAACGACTTGCTGAGCAATACTTATGAATCTCACTGTACATACTTTGTCGGATCCAGGCTCCACCACCCCTCTCTTACCATTGGGTTTGGTCAGCTGCATCCCGGATTTTTAGTTATGAAATATAGCAAACCGGGTGGGGGGGGGGGGTACCGAGCGCTTGTGTATGTATCAAAAACGCCCATGCGGGAGGAAGATTGTACGTGGTGTTGAGGGAAATTTGATTTGTTGTCAGGTGATTTGTCAGATTTTCGGATTGGATGTGGGTGTTAATTTTTCTTCAATATCATCGTATCAAGGAAAAAAACTTCCCAAGCCCTCATCTTACTCTGAGGGGCCAATTCGACTGGATTTTCATATTTCAAAACAGACAAAAACTCTCTAACCAGAAACGTTACTTATATACTCATTTCCTTCTTTCAGCGTGGGTTTCCCTACATGATGGAGTCATTGAAATTGCATATGTTATGACATGAACGAAACTAGAATTGTCTAGAAAATACTATAAACCCAAAATTTGTTGCAGTACTTACTATTCTTTGAACGTAGAGAAACCAGTTTAAATTCAAATTCAAATACAATTCATAGAGATAATGTATAATAAGTAAGCTTCATCAAGTATTGCATACCATCAAAATATAATTGAAAAGTAATTTCTCATTATGAGTTCCATCTCTCGAATATATCCGTAATCTTGACTCAGTCAGAACGAAGAATTACAAATCAAAGAATAGTTCGTAAATATTATTTTGTTTTGTGTCTTGATGTTCATAAATTTGGTAATGTTTATCATGTCAAAGAAGCTGGCTGTACTCTCGGTACAAAGAATAAACTTTGAAACGGAAATATAGCAACGTCATTGAATGCTTTGGACACTACTTGCTCATGAAAAAATCTATTCAAGCTCCTTTGCTGAAATTATATTTTTATTGATTTTTAGTTTTTCACGCAGTGCTTTGTAAAACCAAGACCATTGCTCAAATGTTATAATAATTTAAACATTCTTGGAATATAATTGTTTTGGTAAAATTGTTGTTAAATTGAAGGACATTTAGGTTGCATATTTTCAAAATTTGTTCATGAACGCACATTCTGTTTTTATTTTTCAAAACACAGTGCATAGTTCATAGACTTTGTAACGATTTTTACCTCTCTTGGCAAAGTTTTTTTCTGATTGGAAACTGGTTTATTTCAGTTATTAATCCTTACCAACCATCGACGATGACATTTCACCGAGTCACCTTCACTTCGTAGTTGTGTGAATATTTTTTTCTGGGTTCCAAAATGACTAAACAAAGGTGTTCTCCGAGTTCAGATATGTGAAAGTGGATGAACGGTGGAGGCAAATTGCACAGCGTATCGGATCCCACTTTAAATTTTAAGTACAATATGGATTCGTCAATCTGAGCGTTAGATTTAAAACAAATTAGAATTGCCGACCTCCTTGGCCTACTGGTCAGCGTTACGAAGCAAGAGTTGCTGTTTTAAGTCCACTTTATGCACAGTAAGGCTAATCGGGACTGGACCTACAGTTTAAAGTGGAATTCGAACCACTTGTGCCTCCACCGGGTATCGAACCCGGGACCCCTCGATTACAAGGCAAGGACGCTACCACTGCGCCATGGGGGAGGCCCTTACGAAGCAAGAGGTCCAAGTTTAAAAACCGTCGTCAAGGCATGGGTTTGGTTATTCCGTCACCCATTTCATCAGTACATCAATCCTTATCGTTACAATTAGCCCATGAGGTAGAAAAGCTATGTAAAATTACTGATACGGAGGAAGAGTACGGCGGATTCACTATTTCTTCGTTCTTTTATGGACATACTGTGGTGATTTTCTATCAGGTGAAAAGGACCCTTCCGGTCCCGAATTAAAGTTTACCGATTAAAAAATATTCGTATGTTTTATCCATAAATAGTGTATACGTAACATGAATCTAAAATATCATGTTTGTTTAATATTTTAATTGTTACCATGGAAACGGGAAGATGTGCACAATTGTACACAAAATGACCAGAGGGTAAAGATAATAAAGACTTCGATGTTTCATGCAATTGTTAGCCACATCGTGATGTATTACATGTAATGTATAGTGTTTTTTTTTAAAAAAATGCCATATTTAACAATTCTGTTTGTAATATTAATATTAAATGATACTTTCACATATGAGATTTTGTGTGCTATAAATTTCACAATCTATAAACAGGGTGTCATTTTAATGCCGCCCACGCACCACAGATTCGTATAGAGGACATCAAAACATCGACGCTACAGATGTTCAAAAAATACCGTTTTGTCGCCTGGATGCTGGCAACCCAACACAACATTTGATCGTATCCGTGACGTCATTTCCTGCTGCGAAACAGCGCACGGCAGTGTTGCAAGGAACACACAAATCTTGTGGAACTGACAAACTTCCAACCACACCACATTATTAGCTGTAAAACGAAGCGAGAAACGCGTCCAGTAGACCGAACATCATAGCCTACCAGCCAGAAGATCAGCAGTCATCTCAGGGGAAGGGGGAAGTGAACCAACGATATGAGAAATGGTAAAAAACGTATTCAAAATGAAGTGTCATTATCGGATTTTGTCTCAGCCTACATGTCATTTATCAACAACAATAAATTTTATTGGACTTGCAGCGATTATGGATGTTGCGGGGAAAAAATGGCGTATTGGTTCAATAAGCAAGATTATTCGCTAGATTGAATCGAATGTTATGTGGATTTAATTGAAGGACTTGTGTAGTAAGATTAAGTAGTGTTTAGATTATTATCTATTGTGATAGAAAAGGACAAAAGTTGATTGATAATAATCAAATCGATTACAATTTAAGACGTTCAATTTCCCTTTGGATTGTATTAGAGATGTGCTTTAACTGTCTCGTTTATTTATCATAATGGATCAAAAGGGAAGCAATATTGTTGAGGACGAACATAGTGCTATATGCAATAATACTATAACCAGTGATAATATTGATATAATATCATCTAATTCAAAACATGAAGAAAATGATGTAAATGATGTCATGGACATTTCACACAAAGTAAATGGGCCGAATAAAAGAAAGAACAATACAATACAAAATGAAATGGGTAACAAAAGTTCTACGATGGAACACACTACCAATCATGAAGAAAAAATATATCAGTATGACATAGGTGCCAACGAACCCTATTTAGTGATAATAGAAAGTAGAAACCAACAGTTAGGAAATTTGCATCCAGTTAAAGTTGGATATATGTTGATGGATAATGATGTGAAAGTAAAGTATGTAGATCAAAGTGGACGAAATAGAGTTCTAGCATTATTCAACACGTCACAAGAAGCTAATAACTTTGTGAAAAATAAAGTGTTATTAGACAAGTTAGGAGTAAATGCCAGAATTCCTAAATCTTTAGTGGAGAAGGAAGGCCTTGTGTTTGGAATACCCACAGAATTTGAAATGCAGTATTTGGAAAGCAGTATAGAAAGCCCAGTGCTAGTGACTAAGATGGAAAGAATTAAGAAGAAAATATGGCGGAATGATGGGTCATTTAAGCTTGAACCTACTCAAGTCTTATGTGTAACTTTTAAGGGGACAGTTTTACCACAATACATAGCAGTTGGAAAACAAATAGTTGAGGTAGTGCCACGTGTGAAACTAGTGTTGCAATGTAATAGATGTTTCATATTTGATCACACAGGTCAACAGTGCAAGGGTAAAAAATTGTGTTATAAATGTGGCCAAGATTATCACGAAGGAAACTGCGAAATGAGTGAAACATGTATAAATTGCAAAGGAGATCATAACGCTTGCAACAAAATGTGCTCAAAATATCAGGATGAAAAGCAAATTCAAATTATTATGGCCGAGAAAAACATCTCATACTATGAAGCAAAAGGTATTGTGACGGGAAATAATTCAAAAAATAAATCATGTGAACAAAAAATTAAATTATTTAGGGATCAATTTCAACATGAAACTGTTCGAAGAAGCGGATTGGAATTCCCTCCCATCAAAAAGAGTTATGTGAATGAGAAGAATGCACCAACAAGTGATAGTTGCAAGGAGGGCAGAGAGAGTTATTGTGCGAGTTTTGTAACTCAAATGGCGGAACAAAGGAAAATATCAAAAGAGAATAGTGGTCAAAAAATGAGAGTACAATACAGCAAAGTTGTTACATCACCTCCAAAGAAGATTATGAAAACGGCTATAAGACGTATTCTACAACTCCCACGGGAAAACAAAAAGGACGTGAATGTGGATTCTTCATCCTCATCAGACACAGAAAAAGAACAAATAAAATACAAATATCCAGTATATTTGAGAGAATCCCCTTATAGTAAGCAAGAACAAGATATGGACAAAATAAATTGCAGAAGATATTCGGATCGTAAATCAGTTTCTTGTAGACAAAAGGAAATATATCAGTCATTGTTGGACCTTTTACCAGACATGATTGAATCAGTTCGTGATTTAAATAATTCCAGGAAGAAACAGAAGATTTTAATTTCAATGCAACAAATTATAGGAAAGATAATTGCAATATTATCAGAAAGTTAAACTTGTAGAAGAGGATCAATAGGTATGTCTTTTATAGTGCAATGGAATATAAATTCATTTACAGCTAGAAGATTAGAAGTATTACAAATTATAGATGAGCATCATCCAGGTATATTGAGTTTGTCCGAATTTCGTGGTAGACAGCATAAATATTATCAAATACCTCATTACGAGTTAATATCTAATTTACATACGAAAGATACAAGAGGTGTAGGTTTATATATACATGAAAGTATAAAATTTAAGAGAGTAACATTAGCAGAATCATTAGGGTTGATAAAATTATGTAATGTAGAATTAATAGCAGTGAAAATTAAGATGAACACATTAGAGTGTACAATAGTTTCAATTTATATTCGATCGAGTTATAAATCTCAACATATTAAAGTAACACACTTTAATGAATTATTATATTATGTCCACGACAATGTCATTATTACAGGTGATATGAATGCTCATCATGAAGCATGGGGTTGTAATTATATAGATGCATTAGGATGTAGTATTTTGGACTGGATTAGTGATCGATCATTACATTTCATGAACGATGGGTCAGCTACTCATTATCCATGGAATGGTAAATCACCAACAGCCATAGATTTAACTATTGTGTCAAATAATATAATAAATAAATTGTTTTGGGAAGTAGATTTTGTGAATAGGGGTAGTGATCATTTGCCAATTTGCATTACACTGTTAAATGATGCACACTCAGTACCTAAAATATATTCATTACCAATTAGAAGGTGGCAGGTTAAAAACATCGATTGGGAATTATATTCTGTAATTTTGGACTCTTATATCTCAATGGAAGATATTAAACAGGAACAAAACATAATGTCTCAACGTTATTTACAATTAATAACGTATGGAATGGATATTGTAGTTAAACGGAAGAAAATTAATAATATAAGCAACTTTCCTACTATAAGTTGGTGGAATGATGAGTGTCAAGATGCAAAAGAAGAAAGAATAAGATTGTCTGAAATATTTGCTGAACAACCTTTGCCAAATAATTGGATAAATTTAAAACAAGTTATTGCTAAAGCAAAACGTATCTTTAATAAAGCAAAAAGGCAAGCATGGGAAGAATTCTGTGAATCATTATCACCATCTGTTAAAACAAACACAATTTGGAAAAAAATAAATTTTCTTAAAAAAGGACATAAAACTAGAGTTTCACCTATAACAACAATTTGGCAAGAACATTTTGAAAAAAAGTTTACACCTAGTTATGTAAGAAATAAAATACCCGAGATTATAAATAATATAAGTTCCAGTGATGAAATTTATTCAAAAATAACATTGCAAGAATTAAGAGAAACTCTAAGTAATATAAAATCAACTGCTCCAGGATACGACGGAATAACGTATGAAATGATAGGACATCAATCGGACAATGCATTAAAAGTACTTGTAAATATTTATAATAATATTCTGAGAAGTGGAAATGTGCCACAAAACTGGAAAACACATCTGATACTACCTATACTTAAATCAACTAAAGATCCGAAAGAAGCTGAATCATATCGACCTATTACGTTGGCTCCTACAATTGAGAAGATATTTGAAAGATTATTATTAAAAAGATTAGAGTGGTATTTTGAGAAAGAACAATATTTTTATCCCTATCAGTTCGGTTTTAGGATAAACAAGGGTTGTATTGATGCATTATCAACATTAACATTGCATGTTCAAAATGCAATGTATAAGAAACAATATACATTTTCTCACTTTATAGATATACAAGGTGCATATGATAGCGTTGATCCTCATATATTAATTGATATGTTAAATCAGACAAATACTCCGAAAATAATTATGAAGATAATATGGAACTTGATGATAAATAGGAAAATATTATTTTGGTTTCAGGACACACTTAGTGGGCCCCGTACCACTTCACAAGGATTACCTCAGGGAAGTCCACTGAGTCCATTATTATTTAATATATATATGAGAGGAATATTTCAATTTCATAATTCTACAATAAAAATAATTCAGTATGCAGACGACTTGTGTATATTAGGATAATTTTGTAATCCATATGAAGGTATTCAGAAAATAGAAAATAATTTTTATAAAGTGAAATGTTGGCTGGAGAGAATGAACTTTATCATATCACAGAACAAGTCAGCAGCTGTATGTTTTAATAACAAAAGTGAACATAAATATCAAAATACGTTGACACAAATTGCTGGTATTCCAATTCAAAATAAAATAAAATATTTATTAATTAATTTTGATAGAAAATTAATGTGGATGGATCATATAAGGTATTTACAAGCTAAAGGTGAAAAAATTTTCAACATGCTTAAAATTTTAGGAAATACTAATTGGGGTGCTCACCCAAGAATAATGCTTTTATTTTACAAAAACTTTTTTAGGGCTAAGCTAGAATACGGATGCAGCATATATGGAAATGCTACAGAAAGAATTCTATCTAAGATAGATAGTTTAGAAAGAAAAGTCTTGAGGAGATCATTGGGTCTCATGAATTCAGCTCCCAATGTAGGAGTTTATTTAGAATCCATAGAAAAACCTTTTAAGTATAGATGCAAATGGATTACAAATAAATTCGTTTTCAAGTGCTGGGAAACACAAGAACATCCAGTAAATAAACTTATGCAAGACCAATGGATTTTATATCAAGAGAACAAAATAAAGGGACAATATTCAACTTTCCTACAATCTAAAATAGAATTTCAAGATTTATTTTCTACAATAATAACGCATAGCGAAAACATCCAATTTATGAAATTTCATATGATCAAATACCGGTAAGGAATGTTTCATTAACAAGTTATGCAAATATTCAATTATATTTACAAAATTGGGAGAATTATAGATTCATATACACAGATGCATCAAAAAATAAAGAAGAAGTAGGATGTGCTTTTATTGACTCTTCAAATGGAAATATTAAAAAGTTTAGACTACCTGGAGAGTGTTCTATTTTCTCGGCAGAAGCATATGGAATATATCGTGCATTGATGTACATTAATAATATTCCAGATAAAAGGATATTAATATTAACAGATGCTAAAAGTGTTTTGTACAGTGTGCAATCTTCATATAAAAAGTTATATAAGGCATCAGCATTGGTACTTTACATAATAAGATTGTATGGTAAGTTAACTACAGAGGGAAGGACAATTCATTTTGCATATATACCAGCACATTCAGGGTTTCATTATAATGAACTGGCAGATAAAAATGCTAAAGAAGCAAGAATTATGGATCACAGAACGAATATATTATTATCATATACAGATATGTTACCAAGAGTTAAAAACAAAATTCAACAAGATTGGGAGATATGGGTCAAACAAAAATTTACATATATGGGTCATTCATATAAAAATGTACTAAATTTAAACAATAAGACACCGTGGTTTTATACATTTAATATACCCAGAAAGTTTTTAGTTTTAATATTAAGATTGAGATCAGGTCACATACGTTTAAATCACCATTTATATAAAATTAATTTAGTAAATTCACCTATGTGCAAGTGCAATCTAGATTAGGAAGATGCTCATCATGTTATATTTCAATGTCCACTTTATACCACTCAAAGGGAGATGTTATTCAAGAATCTAATAAAGAAAGGAATACCTCTTCCAACTTCTTTATCCTGTTTAATATCGTCACCAGATGTAACAATTGTATTTATCATTTGTAGATTTTTTCATGATATTAATATAGACATATGAAAATTGTAAATATTCAAAATGTGTAACTTGATATAGTCACCAGATATAACAATTGTATTTATTATCAATTTTAAATTTGTATGATAATGATGTAGATAAATTATTTATAAGAAAGCTGTATATATTCAAAATTTGTAATTTGTGTAACAGTGTCATGCATGACATATTTTTAGGACACTTGGTGTAGAGCTGGTATAACCAAGGTTATTAGAAGTATAGGTTGGGCCAATCCGTTGTTTACTCGTGATGACGAAACGACGGTAAGAGGTGAATTTATCCATGAAATGAATTCCACCTTTATGCGCTAGTGTTGCACTATGCAGATAGGAAACCATGCCAGAAACTGAACACACGAAAACGAGTACACAAATGAGCATTTCCACCCATTTACATTTTGTGGTTTCAGACAAATTAAAAATAAATATAGATAGTTATTTATTGTTATGCGGAACAGAATATTATTGATCGGACCGGGAATTTTTTTAAAATCGCGACATTCGGGACGGGAAATATTCGCAATTTCTCGACTAGTCGGGAAATCTCAAATTCTCATTTTCACCTTAAGTGATTTTCTTTGCATTTCTGGAATGAAAACTAACAATTTCCGATAAGTTCCAGACACTTGTAATGCAGAAAAGTCAAGAATTAATACCATTTTAAAATGACCATTCGGTATTTCCCGACTGCTCGGGATCCAGAAAAGTAGGGAAGTCATTTGCTGTAGTCGGGATGGGGACGGAATTTTTCTTTCCGATCCCGGTCCCGACTTTTCGAGATACCGCACACCACTTGTTATTATTATTTATTTTAGTTCAGCACAAGATACATCTTCCAAGTACGTTGAACATAATATATACGTTATATAGGTTTTTCAAAAGGATTCTTCGGTCACCGAGCTTTGGATTCGTGTGGGAACGCTAACGTGAATCATGCTAATGCTAGAATCTGCAGTGCGCATTTCTGCCCAGAAGATTATGTACGTAATCTGAAGAGTCAACTTCTAGGTTTACATCGAAGAAAGATCCTTAAGCAAGATGACTTCGACTCCTTATTATGAGCAGGAATGTAGGGAGTATAATCCTGGTAAATATTTCGCCTACCATTTCTGTGCCATTGGTGCACAATTCTCTCTCGCTTTTTCCCTACATATTCACATAAAGAAATAAAAATACAAACTGCTAACTTTTCATTCCATTTTGGTTACGTATTAAACGGTACGTGTTTGTATTTATATTTGATAAATTTACTTTGCTCTTCCGGCCATTTAAGTCAATTGAGATGATGAAGAAGTGATAAAATAGATGAATGGAAAATCACAGTTCCCCTTACTTACAAGAGCGACCACAAGAAAAAGAACCTTCCTCCTCTTCCGTTCAACTCGGACTATAAGTGAGCATGCTCCACTCTCCCCCTCCCCTCCACACTGGAGTACGATGCACAGGAGTCGCGAGTCTGCGCAGATTTCTTTGCTTGTGGTTCCACTATAATAGTAATATAAAATTGTACACTCACCTCACTTAGTTCTCCGACAGTTTGTTTCTTTATACATCATATTTGGAGAAGATACAATCATATACAATTCAATCTATAGTTGTACGTACACTGTATAACACCTGGATGTACAGGGTCAAGGAAAACAAAGAAATTAGCATAATTTTCTCTTGGGTGAAGATGTTGAAACTAAACCAAAAAAACTCAAATAATGAATTCGACAATGTAAATTGATGAGATTTAGTAAATCATTTGATAACGTGAACTAATTCTGAGTGGACTAATCGCAAAGGACATAATCAGCTCAGACCCTATTACTTCTTCATGGTATGTGACGTAAAGTTCCCGCCCAACCGTTTGACGGCGTTAGTGGTTATCGCATCTCCTTTTCCACAGCCTGTAGTACACATCCTCATCTAGACATTGTTCTTGTTCTGGTGTTTAATATCTGCATACTGCAACACTGTCGTTTTGTCATTTCACGTGACTTCACATTGAAGTGATGCATTCACTTGGCCGGTCACACGTCATCGCACGCAAAAACTTCAACCGTTACCATGGTTTTGGGCCAGGGCTGGGTATAACAGCTAAAACCAATAAAGTATGAATGAATGGACTTGCAGCTTACATGTGGCTGTTTACGCCCAGCTACATGTCAAATATTTGCAAATCTCGTTACAAGGTTGATATTTACAGGTTTGTGTCCAGATGCCTTGTGGTAATTTTGTACTGATAACGGAAGTATCCGAGGTTCACGTTGTTACATGAAGGCTATAACACGTACAACCACAGTAATAATCTAACGATGAATCAGTAGCGAATATACTGCCCTGTTCATAGTTGCAAACTATAACATGTGTATCCGGTGCGCTGATAAACACGGTCATAAGAGAGTTTGTTTTACTACTACTTAAATCCTTGTATTTTCAACCATTTTTGCCATTTGTCTCACAATGCTCTGAATATACGTTATATTACGTGTTGCTTACCTTTGGAATTTTGAGTTCTTTCATTTCTATTTTGTCATCTGTTCAGTGTGTCACAGACAACTAGTATCAGAAGGACGAAATGGATAGAATAAATTGTAGATGCCTACTTGATAACTAGATTTGTATATATTTGACATGTAAGCTGAGACAAAATTCGATATGACCATGTCCACTTGAATTCTATTTTCTATCCACCATTTTTAGTATCGTTTGTTTACTTCCTGTTAGGTTAGAGAAGGTGTTTTCTCGTTTTGTTTTACGGCACATAATGTGGTTGATCGTAGCTATGTCATTTTTCAAAGAATATGTGTGTTCCTGGCAACCCTGGAACTTATCGCTTCACGACGGGATATGACGTCACAAATTCAATCAAATGTTGTGTGTGGTTGCCAACATTCAGGTGGCAAAACAGGGTTTTTTCAAGGACTGTAGCGCCGAAATGATACAACAACGAGAAAAATGTTACTGAGAAAAGTTGCTTGTTTTGATGTCCTCCATACGTTTCCGTGGTCCGTGGGCGCCATTAAAATGACACTCTGTATATAAAAATGGATGTATGGATGTATGTATGTGTGTATGTGTGTATGTGTGTTTGTTCCAGCATAACTCTCGAACGCCTGTAGCAATTTCGACCAAACTTGGTACACTTATCACATGCAATCTGAAAATAAATACTGTGGGGGTAAGACACCCCTGGCACTCCTAGGGCGGGGGGTGGGATGGGGTGACATGTAAAAATAATCTAAATCGACCGATATTAGTGTGTAATCCATAGTTTTCTGGGTCTCTAAGATGACTAGTAAGACTCCCAATGCGTTCAACTCCAAATTCGTCACCTGTCGGGATGGGAGGGGTGAGAGGGGGTGAAAAATAAAATGTCAAAAATGACCTAGATTAGTGTCGAATCCACAGTTTTCAGAGTCGCTAAGCTAATTGGTGGCATTCACGATGACCAAACTTGGCACACGTATAACTTACAATATGGAAAGAAATGCTGTGGGGGTAAGATATCCCTGGCACCCCCAGGGGTGGGGGTGGGAAAGGGGTGATATGTAAAATAATCAATAAAATAATAATAGTGTGGAATTCATAGCTTTCGAGGTCGCTAAGATCCCAATGCTGTTCAACTCCAAGTTCATTTTACACCTATGGTTTGGCGTGGGAAGGGAGTGACATGTACAAATATTCGAAAACGACCGATATTAATGTGGGATCCATATTTTGCGGAGTCGTTGAGTTAAATAGTAACATTCCCAATGCCGTTCAACTCCAAAACACCTCTGGCAGCCCTAGGGTGTGGGGTGGAAAGGGGGTGACATGTAAAACGACCGTTATTAGTGTAGATTCCATAGTTTTCGGGATCGCTAAGATGAATAGTGACACTCCCAATGCCGTTCAACTCCAAGACATGTCTTCCACCCCTAGGGGTGGAGGTTGCAAGGGGGTGACATGAAAAACGACCGATATTAGTGTGGAATCCATGGTTTTCGGGGTTGTTAAGATGAATAGTGACACTTCCAATGCCGTTCAACTCCAAGTTCATTTTACACTATAGTTAGAATTCATTATTTTCCTGTCTAATAGAAGAGTGGTATAAATAAATACCCGGGCAACACCAGGAAATCAGCTAGTAAATCATAAAAGTAGTAATTACATACTGTGTTACATTACAGTTTTCTCAAAAGTAATATGTGTAGGCTACAGAACTATATTTTTCTAATTAGCTATTGAAATATACAATTATATATTTCTGTGAAAATGCCTGAAGCAATTCGTCGACTTTGTTACAAAGTGTCGTATCTCAATTTTTGCATTTTTCAGGAGATTTCTTTTAAGGTTTTCACACATTTTAAAGTTATTACTACAGAAATAATATTTCACTTCTGAAACTTCGTGTTTACTGAAGATTAAAGTTTCTTTTAACGCAATATTCTAAAAAAATCTGTTATAAAAAGGGGTATAAACAATGCCAATGCCAATGCTTTATTGACAGGTTTTTTGGTAAGTATCGGAACCATTGTGCCCTTGACTTACTATCATGTTCTTACAAAGTAGTGTATGTACAACATTTATCTTGCTATAACCCGGGTCGACTGATCTAGACTCGTACCATCAACCAATACTCTTTGAAATTGTTCATCATAATTTATTGAAGCGTCCTCCTCCAAAATATCACGTAACAACAGACTGCGATGCTTGCCTATCATTGACTTGCATTTAGCTTTAAAAACCCCAGCCGAAATTGATTCGGCTTTACAAAACCTTACAGCAGGCATACAAACGTCTTATCTTCACTCCACTATCAGAACCCTGCAGTTATAGATTAACCATGGTTGTCTATCCCGTGAGGGTATGATCCTCCTGAACTCTAAAAATATTACCGACGGAAATGGCAAAAAACTTATAACCATCGCTACAAAGAGACCTTGTAATCCCCAAACCCAACAAAAGCAGATTTGGTCAGAAGTCTTTCTCGTACTTAGCAGCGGTAACCTGGAATTCACTCCCGACGAAGATCAAACTCAGTACCAGCAAAGCGCAGTTCTGTCGTCTTCTACGTTCACATGTCTATAAATTCTAACTCCAGTAATATTATTTTCAGTGCTTACCCCCCCCCCCCTCCTCACCATCCCCACCCACACACATATATTTTAAAATTTTCATCCCTGTACTTGGAACAGCAATTCCATACACACTCATATCCAAACTCACACACCTTTACACTTTCTTTTCTTCTAAATGTGTATAACTCTCAAACTTTCTTTATTTCATTGCTACTATAAAACACTATATATACTAATGTAAATTCATCACATTTTTCTTAGATGTAGCTTTTGCATATTTTTTTTTACTATATAGGGCATCAAGTCATTATTTGTATTAATTTTGTTCAAAATGAAATGTTGTATGGCTTAATTGTAACCCTATGGAAATAATAATAAATAATAATAATAATAATAATAATCAATTTCACGATCGATTTCGCCGATATCTCATTCGACAGCGACAGCCAATTGGGAGACCGAATTCTCTGGGATATCAATGCAGGATAGTAGATTCTGGCAATTATTAAGAAACTATCTGCGAAAGAATCCACAATCCGCTGCCTACCCTCTCCAGGGTCCAAATGGCATGGTTTACACACCAGAGGAGAAGGCTGAAGTGTTCTCCACACATCTGGAGGACCAATTCCACACACCAGATGAACCACACAATGGCAATTATATCCATAATATTCAACATCGACTCTAACAACTACGTCATGAACCACTCACAGCTTATCCACTTCTCACAACCCCTCAAGAGGTCAAAGGTGTTATAAATCTTCTTCGACCTGATAAGGCACCTGGCTTTGATACCATTACCACATTACAACTGAAGAAAGGCTCCAGAAAATTACTAGTTTTTCTAGCAAAAGTCTTCAATGCCATATTCCTTACCGGATATTATCCATCAAGTTGGAAACTAGCAAAAACAATTCTCTTGCCAAAACCAGATAAGAACATTCTTCTAACACAGAATTATAGACCTATAAGTGTTCTGAGCCATGTTAGCAAAATCTTTGAACATATACTACACAGATGGTTACAAGCTGTGGTAGATGAAAAAGGCTTGCAACCGTATCACCAATTCGGATTTCGTAAACAGCACAGTACTACTACACAACTGGTCCCAGTAGTGGAGTATGTTACAGGAAACTTTAATCTCAGTCGACATATTTCTCGACTCCGACAAATCCTTTGATCGAATTTGGCAATCTGGATTAATTGTGAAACTATCGGAATTAGGAGTTCCTATTTATTTGGTGCAATTATTGGATCAGTATTTACAAAATAGACAATTTCAGGCATCAACAAGATACGACCATTTGTTACGAGTGTGGTATGTCCGAACGCTTGAGATACGACAGCTTTTTTAAAGTACCTCATTACTTGATTGAGCAACTTCTTGCATAATGTTTTAGCGTATTGGTTTATTGTTACTATTATTGTAATGCTGTATGATTGTGGTAGTTTATCACTTTATTTGTCCTTGCTATTACGTGAAAATATGAAAAACTTTGTTACAAAATACTAAAAATATTTGTAGAAAATGATCGCAATTTTTCGATTGACACAAGGTATTCAACTATAAGAATAGAACTTTGATACTGTGATTCAACACATTAATTTCTCTACTTTTATCTGATTTAGGTGAGAAAGGGGATATATAGATCCTAGTGGCAGTTAAAAACAGTGATTAATTTATAGGCATTTCTATCAAACTTTGACAATGTGATGATGCCTTCATACCATTAGCAGCAATGACAGGATATAGTACTTATATACCGTGAAACTGTAGTTAGGAAATCGTAGTTTATAACATAGTATAGTTTCCTGGCATTTAGACAAGTAAATAACTTGTTGTATATCACATTTAACGCATCTCACATTGGTACTTGATAAGGAAAGAATTCTCATATCCTCTTTTAGCAATTGCATTCTGACGATCTGTCAATTTTCCATGTAGGTCAGATTTAGTTTAAATTTTCAATCATGAACGGTTCATCAGAGAGTGCACGGGAATGTTCGGGGTGATATAAAGTCCAATTCACACTGCTAAATTATTTTCGTGTTTTGTGAAACTACACTTAAGAAGAAATATTGCACAGTGATTCGTATCTCACTTCAAACTGTAGGTCCAGTCCCGATTAGCCTCTCTTTGCAAGAAGTGGACTCAAAACTGTATTTGTGAAATTTGTGCCTTGTGACCTGGAGGTCTCTTGGAGAGAACTGTCATGCATTTTAATTACAGTCAAATATGGATTACAATGATATTTGATTTGATTGATTGATTGATTAAGTTTATTTTACTTCGCGTTTTGTGCCTCTTGGCTAATTTGCGAAGATGGGGATGAGTGATGAATTGAGGAAATTGATGAATGGACATTCACAAACAACCAGCCCGACCGGGATTCGAACCCGGGACCTTGGCGTCGCAGCGCGATGTGTTAACCACTTTTTTTTTATTGTCTCATTCTGATATACAAGTTATGGAAAATACAGTGTTGTTGACATAAGTGTATTACTGCTATTACAATTTGAATTTCTATCTGGTTAACCTTTACATTTTTGTTTGACCTAAATTAAGTATAAAGCACTAATAAGAAATTTGCATACCATTTCTTCCTTGCTTGGAGAGGAATTTTTTCGTATTGTTCTTGCAAAAAGATACTGAATTGTTTCTGAAAACTGTTCACGTCATTGTAAAATATATATAATAAGTATTCAGTTATCAACCATTGAACTGCTCGTTGATTTGTTGGTGGAAAAAAATTGAAATCAGGAAAAACTATATCTGTATCCGTAAACTTTGTTAATGAGGTGCGGCATATACGACTGAGCATTGTTCTCAATTTGTTCCATGCCGTGGAGGAGTTTCGACACTTCGTTATCCTGTGGGCTAAAGAGTCTGGCACGTTGTATGATATACAGTTAGGAGAGTCACTGATTCCATATTGGTATGTCCTATCTCTTGTCACTACAACACGATGAACGACTTTGTACCATATTGATTGGCCAGCTTTTGAAAGGTGTTTGGCGGAGACATTTTCCCATATTTGGGGCTAATTATGTGTATTGAAATCCCTGACTATTCGTGGTACAGTGTTCTTTGAACTATTTATTTCACTATATAACTTTTTAACAGATGGTGTAATTATGTCATGTCGTAATAACTGGTAGCATACCTGTAAAGCGATGTCCTTATAAAACAAAATAAACTTTTGGGAATACTTTGGATATCGATGGGAGCTTCTAAAGGAATATTCCGTATTATCGTCTGTATACATGCTTGGGTCGTTGACTCGTGCAGTGAGAAAGCTGTTTGAAGGCCAGTCTGTACAAACAATGCTCTTGCCTGTGTGTTCGCGTGTATTAGTGCCAACCCACCTGTCTTCTCTGATAACGTGACCTCATTTTTTGCCACCCGGAAAATTGTATCGTGCCACATGAAGCAGCCAACAGCTTTGTTGACCTTGGCTAAGTGCTGTGTTTTGAAGGGCAGGATTTTTGCTACATACCAAAGTTTAGAGAGAGCAAAAACATTGATAAATCTTACTCGTGCTTTTAAACTCAGAGAGCGCATCTTGTTCGCTCTGAGGACGTAGATTTCCCTTTCGCACGTGAGTTTACTATTGGCTTCGATCGTTTCATCGATATTTGCATAAACGTTTATACCTAAAACTTTTATTTTCTTGTCTACAGGGATCTCCGTATTGTTTGTGAAAGGATTCTCCTTGCCAAGGGACATCAGGAATGACGTTCGATTGTTTACTTTTGCTCCTGATGTGTGCTCAAACGTATGTATTTGGTTTTGAACACTGTACAGATCTCTTTCATCCTTGAGAAAAATTGTCACGTCATCCATGAAGCTGCCAACTTATATTGTGGTGGAAGCCATAGAAATGCCCTGTAAATTATGCTGGATACTAAACAAAAAGATACAATCTGCTACTCAAGGGACTACCTTGTAGTACACCCCGTCGCATTTTAAAACTTGTTGTCAAGAACCCATTTATTTTGAATTTTAGCAGCGTGTGATTATATAAGGTTTTGATCCAATTAATAAAAATGTCGCCGAAGCCATATGCTTCTAAGACTTTGTACAGATATTCGTGGCTCACTCTGTCATATGCTTGGGAAAAGTCTAACGATAGAATTGCCTCTGATGCATTCTTATTTTGTTTGGTAATAATTACATCTCTTATCGTTTGCAGCAAGTGATGTATACTTTGAGACGTATTACAAGCGAACTGTAAATTGCCAATCAGTTTAACCATATATTTTTTTAAACGCTGATTTATGCATCTACTTATATGTTTGATGTCACTACTCAATATTGAAATTGGCCTAAAATCTGTGACGAACTTTGGATTTGCCTTTTTGGGAACTAACACTATAACTCCCGTGCTACTGGTCTTCCCTATTGTCCCTGTTGTCAACACTTCGTTGACCCATTTCGTTAATTCGTCTCCTATTAAATCCCAGAAACATTGATAGAATTCTGATGGTAATCCATCTTCGGCTGTAGTTTTATTCCCCGGAGCTTTGAATACTGGATCATGAACCTCCTTTTTACTAAACGGTTGTGTGAGCTCAGTTCTTTCATTTTCCGTCAGTGATGCAGGGAGGTAGTTCAAAAAATTACATTACGTTTCTGTTGGTTTAAAGGCTTGACCAAGAAGATTTTTATAGTATTGCAAAAACATGTCGTGTATACTATGAGGGCTGGTGACAACGTCACCTGAATATAAAGTTAATTTATGAATGACGTGACTCCTGGCGTGTTTATGTTCTTGGAGAATGTGACTTAGTGTGGCTTGCTCATCAGGATCTATAGGAAGAATCTTGCTCTTTATTATTGCTGCAGATTTTCGTTTCCTATGTATAGAAGGTAATTGCGCTTTTATTTCATTTGCATAGGGACGATCGAAATTACCTTGCAGTGCAAAACGATGGAGATCATTCAAGACTGCATACAAAAAATTATATTTGTTTCTTTGATCTCTACTAACCTCTGCACTGAAGAATTTACTGATCTGACGAAATTTAGGCTTAACTCGAGTTTCCCACCACTCGATTAGGGTCTTTTGCACTGGCCGAGAGGCCTTGAGTTCGTTCCACGTTTCCCTGATTAGCTGAACATAACTACCATTGCGTAATAATGTGCTATTTAAAAGCCAGTATCCGCTACCTTATCGGGGTTTGATCAAATCTAAATTTATTTTGAGAATTGGAACACTATGGTCACTAAAGCATACTGGAAAATTTTGAACACTAATTATGTATTCCTGAAATCTTGGTGCGACATAAAACCTATCGATCCTTGACGTACTATTGGAGGTGATATGTGTGTAACCTGGACTTTCGCCGTTGGCGTGTATCCAGGCGTCACGCAGTTGTAACCCCTGCGTTAATTCATAGAGCGCACGTGAGAAGTTGTATCCTGGATTTTGATCTTGTGAACGAATTACGCAGTTAAAATCTCCCACTAGTATAGTGTCTAGTGTGTGGGATGTCAACTCGGGCCCTACAACTGTTGAAAAAAAATCTTCTCTTTCCCGTCTGTTTTGGCTTCCTGACTGAGCATACACATTACAGAGAAACACTGAACCTAATTTGGCACTTATTTGTCTGCCCGTGGGATGGGGCACTACATTACGTAAATCCAAGTGTCGCTGACATGCTATGGCAGTCCCTTGTGCAAAGGGAGTAAAATTGTTGTATACTTTAAACATGCTCAGTACAGAAAAATCGTCTATGGCGACCTCTTGAAAGAGGGCGACATCAATAGACGATTTAATGAGAAAGTCATTAAGAGCAATTATTTTGGTCTTACTTTGCATTTGATTCAAATTTATAGATGCCAAGGTAAATGTTTGTATGATTATAACTGTCCCCAAAAGAAAACTCAAGTTACTTACATTATTCAACATTACTGATCTCTAATTTCAGATTATAATGCATTAACTATGCTTTCCACTAAATAAATCTGGGGTAAGTTTGTTACTCGTCGAAGGTTTCTCTTTAGTTACATTTGCTGAATTACTTGTTAAACAAACCTTTGAAAAACATCTTGGTTTGGGGTACCAGGTTCTACTCTAAATTCGTTATGAACTATTGTGGAACTTACGCATTCATTATTTTTCTTCTTCTTTCTACGTAGCACCATGGACTCTTCCGCCACTGACCTTAACCTTGATACAGATCTTGACCGTGATTTCCTAGGAGAAGTAACGACGGGGAATTCTGCCTCCGCGAACAAAGCACTTGGGGGTGGGGGTGGGGGTGGGGGTATGTGATGCATCTCCTCTGAAGTGGTCAATGTTGGCTGCTCCATCTCTTCCCTTGCTGTTGGTGCATTCTTCACACTAACTTCGTGTCTGGTACCTGTCTCCTCGTCGGTGATTCTGGGGCTATCCGTGTTCCCTCCATTGTTATCTCCTGACGCAGGGACTTCTGCAACTGATGGAGCTGAATCTCTTGGTTTTGTCCGCACGTGTAGCACAGTTGGTTCATATACCATCGGTACATTGTCAGCGGGTATATTAACCGGCCCCCTGAGGGGCTGGTTCCCTGAGGATCGACGCTTGGGACACTGAGCCACTACGTGACCCTCTTCCGAACACGCGAGGCAGGTACGAACCTGCCCAGGGTTTGTTACCCAATATGAGTCTCCATTCATGATTACATATGAGGGTATGGGTTTACGTAGTATCATTTTGATCAAGACACGTCCAGTTCTAGTAGGGTAAATGTGATCTGCAGAGTATGTCTCGTCTTCGATTTTCAACACTTCCCCATAAGACCTCATTACACGACTTATCACTTCTGCACTTAATTCAATTGGGACTACATGGATTCTGACAATTACATGTCGCTGGTGGGCCCATTCTACTTCAACTTTATGATCACCATCTACGTCACTATAGATTACCTCAGCACCAAAATCATTTAGTAACCGTTCTCCTACCACTTTTGTCGCAAATTTCACGTACAAACACTTACGAAAGTAATCTATTTCAAAACTGAGCACTTGGTTCGTAGGCACTTGGTAGACATCATTAAACCATCGATGAAAATCCAATGACGTAGGTCGCGTTTTGACATCACTGAAAACAAATTTCAAGGTGTTTTCTCTTTGTGTATTCATCGTGAACTATTTCATCGTATCTTCACTGGCTCACGGTAATTGTAGCCAAAACCTCGCTTGCACTCCAAAGGAGAAAAAGAACTAACACAACACTAGCAAACCGTATACGGCCCTAGCTAACTCGGACAGTTCGTTCACTAAGCCTTCTCACGCGAAAAGCGGAGCTCGCTACGAACTGATTCCTGTACGAGTTGCAGGCAGACACCACTCAGCCACAGAGTCGGGCGTACAATGATATTCGAAGACTGGTTACTGTAATAATGAGATATCACTCGTAGAAATCTCTTTAAATAAACAACAGTCATTTTTTGTAATCTCATTTCTGTTTTGAAAGCTTTTCTAAGGAACACCTCTCTATCTTCTCTATTTCCAAAACGCTGAATTTCTTAATTTTTTAAAGTCTTGTTCTAACAACTCTCCCTGATATTTTGAAAGTATTAGGAAAGTGTAGTATTCCATACTACCAGTTTTTCATTAGTAGAGGAAGGGAGAACATATTGATATTTTTCTAACAACGAGCCACTTCTTTGATTGTGTTCAATTCTGTGTCTTGAAGAGAAACAAACCTAGCAATAAATTCACTTTTGAACTTAAGATCAGAGTTGCCATAATATACGTAATATATTTGTTCTTCTTCACCAGATCTTAGTCGACACATTTTTCCATTTTTTTACACTCAGGTTTATTAAAAAACTCAATATGATAACAAAGGCAGAAATTTATTTTATTATAAAACATAAACTAAACTTAACGTTTCAACCTTCTAGCAAGGTCTTCTTCAGACTCTGCACCAAGTACAAATGAAACGTTACGTTTAATTTATGTTTTATAATAAAATACATTTCTGACTTGGTCAGCATATTGAGTTTTTCATATCATGGAAACAAGTCTTAATGGTGTTATAATCAGGTTTATTACATCGTTATGACAGACGGTGCTGAGGAACGAACTTCTTCGTTGTAAGATTCCAACCTTGACTTCCTAGTTTATCAGCAGCTTTATATTTGTTAATTTTGCAAACCAATCTTGTTTGCAGACCAATCTTGTTCTGAGTTTTAACTTAAAAATATTCAGGATTCGTTGGCTGATCTCCAAAGGGAGTGGTTGTTGTCTTAAACATCGTAATTGGTTTATGATTATTTTTGCACCTTGTATTATTATGAAATGATCCCAGCACACTAAATACATACACTTGGTACAGGCACAACTGTCTTCTTACATGAAGGACCTCACATGACATCTGCATGCAAGTAGGATTGTTAGTATCACAAGCACAGAAATCGCCATGTGAATTCTGGTCGAAATTCTCATAGGAGGGTTTCTTTGTTTCATGTAGTATCTGCGACAAAGGAACGTCACTGTCAGATGAGGAACTTTCCGTTGTTTCCTATCAATAGCAATAATGTGGCTTCCAACGATTTGAACTTGATAACTTGTTTTAAAGTATTTTCACTAGAAAATATCAAGTGTTTAGTGGTCACAACAGACTTGCCTATAAAAACTAAAATTTCCATCTTGCTTCTCTTTCTAGTAACAAATTACTAGAGCTAAGCAAGTATAGAAATATGTGTCGTAAATGAACTGTAAACAATGTACATAACTAAGCAAGTATAGAAATGTGTGTCGTAAATGAACTGTAAACAATGTACATAACTAAGCAAGTATAGAAATATGTGTCGTAAATGAACTGTAAACAAAGTACATAACTAAGCAAGTATAGAAATGTGTTTCGTAAATGAACTGTAAACAATGTACATAACTAAGCAAGTATAGAAATATGTGTCGTAAATGAACTGTAAACAAAGTACATAACTAAGCAAGTATAGAAATATGTGTCGTAAATGAACTGTAAACAATGTACATAACTAAGCAAGTATAGAAATATGTGTCGTAAATGAACTGTAAACAAAGTACATAACTAAGCAAGTATAGAAATGTGTTTCGTAAATGAACTGTAAACAATGTACATAACTAAGCAAGTATAGAAATATGTGTCGTAAATGAACTGTAAACAATGTACATAACTAAGCAAGTATAGAAATGTGTTTCGTAAATGAACTGTAAATAATGTACATAACTAAGCAAGTATAGAAATATGTGTCGTAAATGAACTGTAAACAAAGTACATAACTAAGCAAGTATAGAAATATGTGTCGTAAATGAACTGTAAACAATGTACATAACTAAGCAAGTATAGAAATATGTGTCGTAAATGAACTGTAAACAATGTACATAACTAAGCAAGTATAGAAATATGTGTCGTAAATGAACTGTAAACAATGTACATAACTAAGCAAGTATAGAAATATGTGTCGTAAATTAACTGTAAACAATGTACATAACTGCCCTTCTCCCTTCTTAATCGCCGCTACTGAGTAAAATAATAACTGTAAAGCATTTTGGCTTTTCTTTATCGGTTTCCGACAAAGTGAAAACCTTTTGCTTGCAACAATATGTCCAACAATTCGGTCAATGTCAAAAATATTAACTTCCTATCGAGAAAAATGATCATTACAAACAAAGGACCAGGCGGGCGTAACTCAGTTTGAGTTGTAAAATTTCCGTCACAAAGAGACGTAACTCAGGATGCGGCAGTTTGTGACGATAACTTTCTCGCTAAATGTTGAGATAAGACACCTTGACAAATCCTAAAAAAACTGAATAGGTCGAAAGCGGATGACAGTTGAGGGACGTCGATTTGCCACATTGTGGAGACCACCATACCTACGTATATATACCACACGTAGGTGAAATATCTCAAATTTCGATTTTTTTTAGATACGACGCTTTGTGACGGGGTCGACGAATTGGGATATACACGTATCTTCATTCAAAGCGTTACATTACATTTTGTACAAAGCATATACTCTTGCATATTCATTGAACTGTTTTATTTTTCTTTGCTTTTCTACTACTTCTGGCTAATGGCGAGGATGAAGATGAGTGATGATTTGATGAAACTGATGAAGGAACACCCGTGCTCAGACCGGGTTTCGAATTCGGTTCATAAGATTTTTCATTTTCCCTCTTTTAGACCTGCAATAAGGCACAAAAATATGATTACAGTAATAATTAATGTAGGTACTCAACTAATAATTATATATTTTTAAATATTTTTGTAAACCGTACCTGTTTGTCTTACCGCAATTCTAAATGTACTAAAATAACAATGTGACAATTGCATTTTCAACAATATTACTGAAGAAGTGATTACGAACAAAAAAGTTATTTAAGAAGGAACGAAAGAATCTTCTTGAGCAAGTACTTATACTTGAAACCTGCAATACAGTACAGGGCTGAGTATGCTGCATTCACTAGCACAGAGTACAAATGTGTAGGGGAACCTGTCCTAAAATGACATACGGTAAGGACAAAATGCTGTAGCAAGTGTATTAACTGCAACTCTTTGTTCATTTTTAACACATTAAGAACTCAAAGCATTACCTTTTATATGGTACAGTTAAAAATAATATGTTATGTTATATGCTCTTTACAAAGGTTTTTTAAAAAATGCAACAGTATGTCATTTTACCTGAGGTACTTAGATAAAATGACATAACCATTTATAACACGTAATTGAAACTTTTTACTTTCATAAATCGAAAGTAAATGTCCTTGATGTCTTTGGTACTCCAGCACACTCATTGTGCGCCCACATTGAACATTGTATGCACTTCAGCCATGTTTCCTTAGGTTTCGAATGACTGAATAAGTCGTTGCAATAGATGCATGGCGCATCGTCATCACTATCATGTAGCTCAGAATCATCATCGTCATTATCATCAAACTGAAGTTTAATCTTGGCTTGTCGAGCTGCCCGTCTTGATTCTAATAGTTTCTTCTCTGCAACTTTTGTCTTCACTTCGGCGATATAAGGGCTACCTGTTAAGACTTGTGGTCCCTCATGCTTCCTTTTTCTGGAGGACCTGGCCTGTGATGTAGAGGGTAGTGGTGATATGTCGATTGGTCTGAGCAATGAGGGTGATGAAGTTGCAGTTACAGATGTGGTACCACTAGGTGATGGCATTGCAGATGGCGGAGGAAAAGATTGTGCAATTTCGGTTACAGGAGTCAAAGTTGGAAATGATGATGATTCTGCCGCAGTTTTCCGGGCTGGGTCCCACCTTCCCACCGGCGGAAAAGTTGTTTGGTAACGACCCAATCCTTTATCAACTCCAACCACCTGCTTGTTTTTCCCCTGCACTCTCATCCGCAGCGTAGCCTGGGGAACGCAGAATGTCTTGGATGCACGTTACCAACCCATTTCTCCATTGTTTATTGAATTTATAGCACGTTGCATAGTGTCCTTATGCCATGACTGTCTGTCAGTTTTTCTTACGTACTCTCCAACCATTATTTCTGTAGCCTAAAGTAATAATAAAAGAAAACATTTTCAGTCTGCTATCCATAATATCTACAATAATTCAGTTGCAATAGTGATTTATTTAATTAACTGTAGCCATTACTGGTATTATTTACACATTGAACAACTTTCAACATATTGTACGCCTTGGCAATAATAGAATTCCTATTAAATGTGTAGGTCCACAAAAATATTTACTCTGGTAAAATGACATAGTATGTCATTTTATCCTAGTTGAGAGTATGTCATTTTACCCTCTGTCATAACCTCAAACAGGTATGTAAATGCTCGCGTTTATGAATACTTGTAAGATTTTACAATGGGTTTATAATATGCACAATATAACTAATTCCTTACCTTATTTATACAAATGTTGGCCCGCTTATTGTAATTGTAGAAATCTGGCATCAAACAATGATCACCTCAAACTTTTACAACTCCGTATTTAAGGATTACGCTCCTATTCCGAAATCCTTTACACAATGGCACCGCCACTCACACAGGTTCTTTGTTGTCTACTACAGTACACAATCAGAGACTGAAAAGTACTGCCCCTTGCGGCAGTAACGAGAAACTCAAGGTATATCATTTTATCTGAGTATGTCATTTTAGGACAGGTTCCCCTACAATAATAGACATCATAATTTAACAATTCGTTCTGTCTCTACTATTAATTATGGAAAAGTACAGTTATTCTAATAAAATCCTCATATATTCATTACAAGATGGATATGAAACAGTATATATTTCCAATGAAAATCTATAAATGTCAGATGCGTTATACCTGGTCCCATCTCTATCTGGAGCAAGGCAGCGCATAACAACAACAGAGAATGGAGGGAGGGAGGATAGAGTGGGTAGAGCGAAGCAGTAGACGCTGCTGGGAAGGCTGGTAACTGCAGTCGCTTTCCCCCTACATTCAATCCCGTTCCCTCCCACGTGTTTATTGGTGGAGCCGTCTCGCGTTACTACTTCTTGTTTACGTTTGCCTGCTCCAGAGATAACCGGGAGTATCTAGTTCGCTACACTCTTTGACACTAGGTGTCAGGCTGTTGCTTGTTATCACTCGACTTATAAACGAAGTTCTATTTCTGCATAAATCTTTGTGGAAGAATGGAAAAAGTGCAGGATTGTAATTTTTTTTAATACTTATTTTTCCACTATAACCACTCCGTCACGGAAGTCGGCTTTAATGTACTGCACATTCCCATTATTCATAGTTGCATTACAGCATTCGTGTAAAAAAACAACTACTAACCGGATCGGAGCGTAGTGTCAAAAGCACCACACTCCTTTCAAATATTACACTACAATTTTAATTGACTTCTGTTTAATAGAGGAGCTATCAAGATGAGAAAAATTAACTTCTATAATCTTCCCTCTAGCATGCAAGGATCATGGGCGCCAAGTTAAAAACATTATTATTTTATTAAAATTCATATATTGTAGGCCTATTTCTTGGTTCAATTCTGCAAGAGTGCTATTCAATACACAAGAAAAAATACTTCACATAAGTGGAGAAATGTTCTGTTTGAAGTGTACTTATTGTGTTTAATTTCTCTTCCATGCTATTTTAGTTCATTACTGTTCAGATACACTGGGTAACATAAATACAATTTTAAACTGTGTACAAACTAGTTTAGCGAACACAGTGTGCTAATACAAGTGAAATAAAAATAGAAATAAAAATAGCGCATGTAGGGCTACTTAAAAGCAAAACATTTTCTGTACGAATATGTATTTTATTATTTAATTGGGTACCTTCCAAAATACATCCCCATAAATTTCATGTAATGATCTTTCGTGATAGCTTTACAATGATAACGTTCTTTGAATTGATGGGGCGTCGGCCCCATAAGTCTCCCAATGCGTACGCACTTGACCCGAAGCATAATTAAGGCTGCGTTCATCTGCCTCGTCGATGTCGGAAGAAGAGAAGATGTCGAACAACGGAACAAAACCATCGCTGGCGTAGTGTGGGGGCGTAACCCAAAGAGGCTGATCCTGGCCCGCATCTTGTATGGTAGGAGGCGGCGTTTGGGTGAGAGAATTTAAGAAGAGGAGAGCTTTTGAGTTAGTTAGTCCCGAGCTCCGTCTGTACGGACTGTCACGTTACCATGCGGTCTTGCTTCAGTCAGGTATGTTGTTACATTCTTCTCCCCTTATTTTCATGCGACAATACACTGGTCGACATTTTGAGAAAAACGTTCAAATCAATAGGTGTTTCTGGGAGTATTTTGATTGCTGATCACGGAAATAACACCCATTTTTCCCCCATCATGTCAGAATTTTTCACAATCACAATTCTCATATTCGCCATTCCATTACACCTATTACAGAACGCAACAAAATAAATTTATACGAGGGAATTTTGGATGTCTACAAATCAATGATTCTGGAAGTATCAACCCACCATATTATATAATAGAGTATTGTACAACTTCATCAGGGATTTCGAAGAAAAAACTATGGAATCAAAGTCTACACAATTTTCATAACAATATGTCATGCAAAAGTGGAAGGTGTATAAAATGCATATAATTCTTATGCACTTGTAGTTCAAAATTGGAGGATTTGTATTGTAGAAAGTCATTATTTTACTACCATCCAGACAGAGCCATCTATTGGTAAAATAATGGAACTACACATATTATTGTGAAATTAAGGCAGTTAATATTTTGTAGTTTCTGGAAAAAAATTAGACATGATGGGTAAAAATGGATTTCATTTTTGGAATCAGCGTGCTGAACTTATTCAGAGACAACAATGACCTGCGAGACATCCAAACCCATGTCGACCAGTGAATTAGGTAATTAAGGAAGAATTGTGACAAAATTGCTTAACTTTTTTGATGACTGGCTAACTAACGGTAATTAGTGTTTGGGAGTGGTTCAGTAGTCTTATGATTGAACGTAATCAATTTCTAATCAAGCTGAAGATTTTTGATAAGACGACTTAGGTGGGCGGGCCATGTGGCACAAATGGGAGAGTAAATTAGAGTTTACAGAATTCTTTTTGGGAAACTTGATGGTAAGAGACCTGTAGGAAGGCCAAGACGAAGATGGAGGGATAATGTTGAGATGGACCTAAAGGAAATCGGTAAGAATAAAAAAGATTTGATTGATCTTGCCCAGGATAGGGACAGATGGAAGGCTTGTGTTGCTGCAGCCAGAAACCTTCGGGTTTAAGAAGGCTAGAGAGTTAGTTAGTTAGTATGATTTCCAAAAAGCGAAATGCTCAAAGGTTAGATGATTTATGAAACATTAGATGATGGAAAAAGGATATATAATTATTGAATACTCTAACATATTAACACTGTATATATGCATCTTTCAAACTTGGTTGATGCAGCTTATTATCTTTATCGTACATTTTGTGTAGCGCTATTAACGGGTTCGAATCGCGGTGGACGCCCACTTCATAGTAGTTAAGATATGGATTTAAAATGTAGGTGCAATCCCAACTAGAGCTTATCTGAGCATAAAAGTGGGCTTCAAACAACATTTTGCACAGAAATAGTCTCAGCGACTAGTTTCATGACAAGGTGTCGACAGCACCTGATATTGCTGTCACTTCCGTTATTGTTCCCTACAGGTGGGTTTCGTGTGACGTCAGGATTTCGCACAGCCGCCATTTTTGCAGCCAATTTTACCACAAAGCAACAGTTTGTGACGTAGGTGAAACACACTAAAGGCATAGGAGGCTGTGGACTTACCCAGTCTCCCAGTAATTGGTAGGTAGAGGCTGCAGCACGGTGCTGATCACATCATCTGCATTATATCGAGCACCGGCAATGAAAATTGGACACGTTGCCTAAATCTACGGCGATAAGTGGATCTTAACAGTAAATTTTCATTGGCATTTCCATAGAGTTATGCAACATACTTAACGTACCGTGCGTCCATTTCGATCTGCAGCCGAGAGATCGGGAGAAGCGTGGCGGGCGGCACTGACGGAGATGCCGACATTTGCGGCCTGAAATGCCCGCTTATTTTTATGGACATATGCAGACATTTATATAAATATTGCAAAACGAGCACTAACCTGTGTTATAAGAGTATGGTTTTAATTTTAGTAGCTTAGTGACTGTATGTGCCGATGATTTTGACACGCCCACCTCTTGTGAAACACGGCGTAGAGGTTTGTTTGGAGAACATTCTAACGCTGCACCAATATCATCGAGTTTTGCTTCGGTTAGAATCCGTCGTTTTTGCTTAGGTGTTTTAAAATTTAACGATACAGTTTCTCGTAATTTAAGGACAAGATGTCTAACCGTATCTCTGTGTGGAGTTGAAACGCATGGGAATTTCTGTACAAATTACCTACACACGTCTCGACACGAGTTTGTTTTCACGTAGGTACGTGTCATACATAAAAAAATCTTTGTTCTAACGTGAATCTTGCGGCTGGCATTCCAATCGTCTCACTGACACGTCAGATATACACACTACAATAACACAAACAAGTAACTGCAAGTAACCAAGAATAACACTCTTGCGCACAGTACGAAATTAACACGCTCTTGGTTTACTTTGCTCGCCACTATATTTACAACTCTGTCTTCATCTAGTCGCGAAGGAACAAAAAACTCGAGCTCGGAGATTTCGGATTGCAAGGAAGCTCACGAACACTATTGACTTTTAACGGTTTCTTCTACAGCGTAATCTTGATACAGTGTTGCACATTCAAAACCTCCAAACGATCTCCATCGGCACAAAACTCTTTCAAGGATATAAACTTAAGCAGGACGTTACTGGTCAAAACTATGATTAAAATGTTTTATTATCTGTGGCTCTTAACATCGTTTCTAAAGCGTATTTTTTTGTGTATATAAGAGCAGAACTTGGATGAATTACAGAAGAACTTTTGCGTGTTATAACACAGGTTAGTGATCGTTTTGCAATATTTATATAAATGTCTGCATATGTCTATAAAAATAAGCGGACATTACAGGCCGCAAATGTCGGCATCTCCGTCAGCGCCGCCCGCCACGCTTCTCCCGATCTCTCGGCTGCAGATCGAAATGAACGCACGGTATTTTCGTATGCAACAATGGGAAACACTGTTGACGGCCACCGTGGCTGAGTGCTCTGAGCATCACGCTAACAAGCCAGAGACCCCAGGTTTGAACCATGATCAGGCATGAATGTGTCATGATTCGGGAAAGGATTTTAAGGTGCAAATTAAGATCGGGAAAGGAAAAAAAATGTTTCTGAAAATGTTTTCAAGAAGGTGCTGATAAACTGCCTTTATTCCATACTGTCTTCATCATCATCATTCTTACTGGTGTAAGTAACGTCCCGTGGAACTTGGCTTTTCTTTTGAAGGGTGGTGCTACACTCAGAGAAATAAATGCATCATATCGTTTGATGCACCAGAATGCATCGATTGATGCACTAAAGTAAGTTTTGTAGCTTCTTCAAAGAATCATATTCACATTTGATGCATTTGGGTGCATTTTTGTATGTCGTGAAAGAAACACCAAAGTGCACCATTTGATTCAAGTGAGGTTTTTTTTCAGTCGAGATGTACTTTAATGCATCAGTTGATGTTCCTTGATGCACCTTCCTGCATCTTCTTGGATGATGCACTTAAACGTTTCGTCTGAGGTACATGAAGCATCAAAACGCATCAGCTGATGCATTAAAGTGCATCTTGACTGAAAGAAATCCTCACTTGAATCAAATGATGCACTTTGGTGTTTCTTTCACGACATACAAAAATGCACCAAAATGCATGAAATGTGAATCTGATTCTTTGAAGAAGCTACAAAACACACTTTAGTGTATCAATAGATGCATTCTGGTACATCAATCTATATGACGCATTTAGTTCTCTGAGTGTAGGTAGGAGTGGAAAATTGTGTTGCTTTCGTCTTTGGGATATGCTTATTCCTGCTGCAACTGCAACAGCTGAGTTTCTAGGGTAGGGAAGAGGTTTTTGCTCCTGTTTACTTAGCTGGAGCTTGAAGTTTTGAGGTGTTGTCCTCGAAAGGGTTTAATTTGCCCCCTTAGAGCCTGAGCGTACCGCCAGTTCGTTGGGGGTGGGGGTTGTCTCCCTCGGCTGGTATGAAGGAAGTGAAGGATTTGGTTCTTCCAAAGAAAGTACAAGGAAATTTCAAGAAATTTATATGAATTTACATATTCCTAATTTATTTTGATTTTGCAATTCGGCGTATTTTGATGGGGGATTAATTAGCGCCCGCCTTCTGTATATAATTCGCGCGGACCGCATAGAGAACGGTGGTTCTGCCGATTAGGTTACGTTGAAGTTTGTGTTTTCTCTCGCGGGTTTTACTACATTATCTTAAGAACTATTGGGTCTGCAATGATTATATTATACCATTCTATAGCTCTCGTTCCGCTCTACAAAATGAGACTATAGGATTTTATATAGCTGCTCAAAAACAGTGAATTTTTTTTCTGTACAATATTTTTTAACAAAACATGAAAAAAGAGTAGGAAAAATGTGCTGAAACAAAAAGAGGGGGTAAAAAGTGGATAAAAAAGGTAATATATCGAAAAGATGCAACAGAGTGTGTTCACTTTACTTAATACATATCTCAAACGATCGTTATGAAAGCAGCTATATTTTTGGAAAGGTGCTGCCTGCACCTTAAAATCCGTTCCCCAGCCATGATACTTATCCCATCAGGAATTTAATATATTTGCCTTGGCCTGACCGTCACGTTCACTTGGGTGTCCGGTGACTTTTGGCTACATAGTGTACATAACATGGGATTAATTTCTAAAGAAAGGAAATTGAGTATGATGATAGTTCCAAACTCTGATTTAGCATAATTTCGTTCTTGGTATTCGCTGTTTCATTTCCGTCGTCTTCTACCTCTGCTTCTTATCTTAATTCTCTTCTTTTCCTCTTCCTTTCAATCTCTGGATGACCGTCTTCGTGACACAAGACATAGTCCACTAAACATCACGTAAACAACCGCCCACTACCAAAGACAAAAATGGCGGCGGCAGAACGATGATACAGCATCGTTTTCTTTCTTTGCAGAACTTCATCTCCTTCTTCACAATCTTGTACCAGAGATTCATCTCTTCCATTCTGTTTTCGTTTGGTCGTCTCAACATTTAGCGCCCTAATGAAAATCTCTTTTGTATGTATGTATTTTAATGTTATCTTCTACTTATTACTACCAGTAATATTGATAATAAATAATATGCAACAATCTACTCTCCCATTAAAAAAATATATACATTTCCTTTTTGTATTTGAATCCAGAAATTGAAGTCACTATAAGCCCCCTGCCCCCCCCCCCCCAAGAAAAAATCAGAAAACTGTTCGGATTGAATGGAAATATTGCCGGCCAAACCTTCTTCACTTTAATTCGTTTTGTTTCTCGAGGGCCTCTTCGATTCCGTAGTGGTAAACAAAGGAGTTCGATACCCCCAACGGCATATAGTTGTTCGGGTCTCACTTTAAATTATAGGTCCAGCGCCGATTTGCCTACCAGTGCATAAAGCGGACTTAAACTTCTAACTTAGTTTTCCGCAGTGTAATATTTCCAGAATTGAGAAAAAATGTCAACGAAACAGTCAAGTGTACGCCCAGTTACGTTGTTTAGAAACAGGCAGGGAGAAGAATTAATGCGAAATAGATAAATTTCTGCGAAATTCTTAAAATGTGCCGAAAACTAAAACATTTTATGGGGCACGTTTAATTTTAAAATTATATTTGTTAAATAGTTTATAAAAACTCTCTTAATAATAATATAGCTACATGGTGTATTAACGAAAACTAAAACTAAAGTGGACATTAGTGCCAAAGTCGTAAAATTCATGATTATCCTTTTCAATATACAGGGTGTCATTTTAATGGCGCCCACGGACCACGGAAACGTGTAGAGGACATCAAAACAAACAACTTTTCTCAGTAACATTTTCTCGTTGGTGCATCGTTTCGGCGCTACAGTCGTTCAAAAAAGCTCGTTTTGCCGCCTGAATATTGGCAACCACACACAACATTTGATTGCATTTGTGACGTCATATCCCATCGTGAAGCGATGCGTCCCAGGGTTGCCAGGAACACACATATTCTGTGAAAAATGACATAGCTACAATCAGCCACATTATGCACATTTTTTTACGAGAAAACACGTTCTGTAACCTAACAAGAAGTAAACAAACGATACGAAAAATGGTAGAGAGAAAATAGAATTCAAGTGGAAGTGGTCATATCGAATTTTGTCTCAGCTTACAAGTCAAATATTTGCAAATCTAGTTACCAAGTTGGCATCTACAATTTAGTCTTATCCACTTCGTCCTTCTGATACTAGTTGTCTGTGACACACTGAACAAAATAACAAAATAGAAATGAAAGAACTCAAAATTCCAAAGGTAAGCAACACATAGGTTAATATAATGTATATTCAGGGCATTTTGAGGCAAGTGGCGCAAAAATGGTTGAAAATACAGGGATATAAGTAGTAGTAATACAAGCTCTCCGACGACTGTGTTTATCTATGCACCGGATACACCTGTAATGGTTTGCAACTGTGAACAGGACAGTATATTAGCTACTGATTCATAATTAAATTGCTACTGTGGTTGTACGTTTTTTAGCAGTAATGTAACAATGTGAACCTCGAATACTTCCGTTATCAGCACAAAAGTACCACAAGGCATCTGGACACAAACCTATAGATATCAACCTTGCAACGAGATTTGCAAATATTTGACATGTAGCTGGTCGTAAACAGCCACATGTAAGCTGTAAGACCAATAAAATCTATTGTTGTTGATATTTGATATGTAGGCTGAGAAAAAATCCGATATTGACACTTCATTTTGAATACGTTTTTTTACCATTCTCATATCGTTGGTTCACTTCTCCCTTCCCCGGAGATGACTGCTGATCTTCTGGCTGGTAGGCTATGATGTTCGGTCTACTGGACGCGTTTCTCGCTTCGTTATACAGCTAATAATGTGGTTGATAGTTTGTCATTTTTCACAAAATTTGCGTGTTACTTGCAACCCTGCCGTGCGCTATTTCGCACCAGGAAATGACGTCACAGATACGATGAAATGTTGTGTTGGGTTGCCAGCATCCAGGCGGCAAAACGGTGTTTTGTGAACGGCTGTAGCGTCGAATCGACGTATCAACGAGAAAAATGTTACTGAGAAAAGTTGTTTGTTTTGATGTCCTCTATACGAATCTGTGGTCCGTGGGCGCCATTAAAATGACACCCTGTATAATTGTAGCATTAGAACCTTAGGCATATTCAACACCCTTCATATGATAACACATAACAAAGATTTTTCTTTATTTGCTTATAATTACAGACGGATTTGAATCTCAATTTGGAATGCTTCTTCATCTATCTACCTCAGAAATAACAATAGCACTGCAACGGAATCCGTGCAATTATATGTTCATAAGCCACTTTCACTCGACAAGCAGAAATTCCTGCGGCAGAAACATGACAACCTTCTCCAGCACCCTCTCTTGACCTTATAGAACTCCATCTCCTTCTCAAGGATTCTAAAATCCAACTTCAGCTCTTCAATCAGATTCTTTTTCGTTTCCTTAATTGACAGGCAATGACTTTTCATGAACCGCACAGCGTGTTCGTGGTCGAGTCGCTTGGGTTGTTCAAAATAATATTTGAGTCTGTTTTCGGAAGCCATCTGTTCGTCCGAAAGCTTTCGTTTAAAGCTTGCTTCCAAATCCTGGGTCTTTTTGTCAAATCTAGATAGCGCACTTGTAGAAAACAGCCTTTTCTGCAGTGAGGACTTCTGGGAGTCCACGAACTGACTAATTTCTTCCTCCGCACGCTTCCATTCACTGTTATAAACTATGGATATGGGACTATCTTCGCTCTTTTCAGCTTCTTTGTCGCCGTTTGCCTTTCTCTTCTTCTGGTTTTCGGTATGGACAACTATCATTTGCCCTCTTTTCCCTGCGAAAGTTAAAATCTCAGGTGCCGGGGGGGTTCGCTCCTCTCGTGGTGGACTTCCCACGGAGCCCCGCCGACACTGAATGCAATAGTAACAAGGCATAAGCGACTTCTCCTTTTTCTTCCCAACCATCTCGTAGAAACTTCTCTCTTCCAGAATCCTCCTGAACTCTCGTTCTATATGGTTCATTAGATTCTTCCTGAACAGTTTTACAGTCTTGCATTGGAACGTAGCGAATTTCAATGTGTAATGTGCTCTGTTGTTTTTTTTGGAGAGCAGGAAGTATTGCAGCTCTTCCTCCTGTTTCGATTGAAGCTCCTCGCACCTCCATACTAATGCTGCTTCCAAGCTGGCAACCTCCTTCTGGAAGACGGTTAACGCGCTTTTCTTCAAAAATTTCCCTTTCAAGCTCTTCATTGAAGAGGATTTTTTTGCTTGAACAGCGCAGTTAACCATCACCATCGTGTCCTCCCACTCAGCACTAACGTAAGTCCTGATAAACTTTTCGCCCCGTCGAGAGCGCGAATCTTCATCTGCAAGCTGCGAGGGCGTTGTTTCCTCTACTTGAACCTTAATTCCATCAAAGCGATCCATTTTAGTAGTTTCGTGTTGCGTTGCATCGTCCCCCGAATCTTGAGTGTCTGTGGGCAAGATCGCATCAACTGCCAGAGCGCCTTCACGATTCGTGGTCGATTCCTCACGATCTTCTGCCATTTGACGTGTCCTGGCCTCATAAATCCTCTCATGATGTCGTTTATCCTTTCCAGCGACCTGCACGCCGTTGGAAGAAATTCTACTGTAGTCGTCGCCTCTTCTGTAGACGTTCCTAGCAGTGCTTCCTTCCTTCGATGTGCTGGCTTCTCCAGGTGCTTTCGCATCGGCAGACAGAGCGTCTTCATTATTCGTGGTCGATTCCTTACGATCTTCTGGCAGTTGACGTGTAGTGGCCTCATAAATCCTCTCATGATGTTTTTCCTTTCCAGCGAGCTGCACGCCGTTGGAAGAAATTCTACTGTAGTCGTCGCCTCTTCTGTAGACGTTCCTAGCAGTGCTTCCTTCCTTCGATATGCTGGCTTCTCCAGGTGCTTTCGCATCGGCAGACAGAGCGTCTTCATTATTCGTGGTCGATTCCTTACGATCTTCTGGCAGTTGACGTGTAGTGGCCTCATAAATCCTCTCATGATGTTTTTCCTTTCGAGCGACCTGCACGCCGTTGGAAGAAATTCTACTGTAGTCGTCGCCTCTTCTGTAGACGTTCCTAGCAGTGCTTCCTTCCTTCGATGTGCTGGATTATCCAGGTGGTTTCACATCGGCAGACAGAGCGTCTCCATGATTCGTGCGTGGACCTGCGCGGTCTTCCGTCAGCTGATGCGTCACGGCCTCGGCCATGTTTTCAAGTTCTCTTGCATTGTAAGGAAACTGTACGCCGTGGGACAAGAGTTCGCAGTAAATGTCACCGCTTTCGTGTACGTAGCTAGAAGAATACTTAGATGTCGGTTCCCTCTCGTCATAATCCGTGGGTCTTCTGCCACGGTCTTCTGCCAGCTGACAAGTCACGGCCTCGGCAATCTTGTCAAGTTCTTCCTTCTGAGGAATACTCGTTGCTTCCTGTATTGTTCTCCTCGCTTTCCCTTCAAAATATCTGTCGCAGCAAGCACAGGGTGCTGCACAATCTATAATATAGTTCATTTCCAGGGGTTTTATCGGCAAATCACGGTTTAGTTTAAAATCTGTCTGCGGCAAGTGGCTACGTGACCCTTTGACGCTCTCTTCTTTTCCAGTGCACTCATTCTGGTCGTCGGTGGCCTTTCTGAGCGACTGCGAAGTGCTCAGTGCCCTAGCAGCGATGCCATATCTACGCTCGTCATTTACAATGTATGCACCTGGCGATTCATTATCTTTCACCCTCCATGCAGGAGAAAGAGTGACGACCAGGGCTTCTCCTTCAGGCAAATCTATCTCTTGGCCACGTATCGGGTGCGAATGTGAGTTGGGGTCCCGATGCCTATCTTCTGCATTAACTAGTAGAATATCGTCTTCTGTTAAAGCAATGTTCGTTCTCTTCTTAATGTTTTCATTGTTCTCAATGGTAAGGAAGATTGGATCCTTGTTGGTTTCAATCGTCTCCGTAATCTTGACGTGCTCGTCTTGGGTGAGAACAGCAGCTTCCTTTTTGGTTTTCATATCACTCCTTATCACTGAACTTTCAACAATCTTGTGGAAACCATGAACCAGCACGTCGAAAGCTCTAACTCGTAGCGTTTCGTCAGTCATCTTATAAATTTCTCTAATGCTGACAGAAAAGATTACTCGAGGTTGGCCGTCCGTCTGAATTAAAGAAGCGTATCTCAGAACCGAAGATGATTGATAAGACAGGAGTCGATAGATGAAAGAAGAGCTGTAAAGACGATCCTCAAAAGTCCATACCGTGAAGAACTGGGTTGTTTGTATGCGATATGCATGATGCGAGTAACACTCGTCCAAATTTAGAAATTTTCTTAAGTAGTTTTCTGCTTGACTTATATGTTTATGTACATCATAGCAAAGTCCCGCAAGCAGTTTTCTCCGAATTGGGGGATTAAATGCGCTTGTAGCCTGTCGACTGAGAATTTGCAGCCTGGTCCTGACGGACATCAAATCACGAAAGATCTGCGAAACAAGATCCATAGCGCTATCTACTCACTTTTGCACCGTTTTTTCTTCGTAGCGTTTATCGCACTTCTATGTCCAAAAAACTTGTATTCGCAGGTCTAATTACCGGGCAACGTGTTCTCCTTTATATTCAGAGCCAACAATGCGCTTGATCGTTTATGTACTGTTGCTAATCCCATTTTAACTTTTGCTCTGATAGTAATTATTACTTTGCTTCCCTTATTTTTACAACTCACTCGTGTTGCTTTCCCTGAATGTATAAACCTCGCTCTCCCGTTCACTCGATATGATTGAACCCTTTCGCTGCTCCGTTAGGGAATGAGGAAACGACAAGCGCTACAGGAAGCGAAGAGGCGAAATACTTTTGTAGCCCCACCGCAGTTAAAGAGTGTGGAGGGATTGTAAATGCTCGTCTAGTTCTCGAAATATATACTACAGGGTGTCTCACGAACGGCGCAACTGGGAATTAAGAGTGGCGTTACTTGTAACCGAAACCTGTACATACATAAGTCATACACCAAATGTTAGCCCTGTGCAAGTAGATATTTTTAAACATAGAAACAACAAACGGGGTGCAGTATTGTTCATGCAGTGTTGCCAAATGTAAGTGAAAGTGTAAATTTATTTTTCCACAAACCATTTAAAATTGCATGTCAAACATTCGTACGGAAATTTTGACGTCAATTTCCACCTTGGGTAGGTGGACTATTTCGCCATCTATAGTTCAGAGAAGAAAACCGATCGTTTTCGCGTATAGCCAATCCTGAAATGCCTCGTAAAGGCGTACCGGTCCAAATGGGTGTTTTAAAAAAAATATGAGGTACAGTGGCAACACTGATGATGTTTGAAGGCAACAAAAGGTATGTTTAGTGATGGTCTATGACATGGAAATACTGGAAACAGGAAAAAAAGAAAGTGAAAATTATGGTGAAAATAGTTACTTACCTACTCCTGGTAACCATGCGAAATAGTCCACCTACCCAAGGTGGAAATTGACGTCCAAATTTCCGTACGAATGTTTGACATGCAATTTTCCATGGTTTGTGGAAAAATAAATTTACACTTTCACTTACATTTGGCAACACTGCATGAACAACACTGCACCCCGTTTGTTGTTTCTATGTTTAAAAATATCTACTTGGACAGGGCTAACATTTGGTGTATGACTTATGTATGTACAGGTTTCGGTTACAAGTAACGCCACTCTTAATTCCCAGTTGCGCCGTTCGTGGGACACCCTGTATAAATTTGTGTGTGGATATGATGGTTCATGTTGTTTACTCTTCGCTTTTCTGCCACTTTTTTGGCTAATCGTGAAGAAGAGTGATTAACTCAATGTACAGACACTCAGAAATAACATCCATGCTCAGGTCGGGATTCGAAGCCGGCCTCCTGGGATCGTAGTGTGCTGTGATAAGCACTCTACCACGGGAGCCTGGTAATTGCATATGTATTTACATATACGTATTTAGGTATGTATGAGTGTATAAATAATTGTTTTGTGCATATCAACGAATTGCCGTTTTCACTGTGGTTTGTCTTTTGTGATGGGTATATGTTAAACCAACGTCGTCGCCCTGTAAAGCATATAGTGGTTCTGATCCCACTTTAAACTCGAGACACATTCACGGTTAGCCTTTGTGCATGAAGTGGACGTAACAAAAAACAACTTTAACAAGCAAGTGTGTATCTGAAACAAGAGCTAAATAAGCAAATAAAATATTTCATTATTCACCGTCGCTAGAAATACGAGTAAAAAACGACACCAATAATTAGTAATTTTTTTTTTGTAATTTAGCGCGCCGTACTCTGTGGCGCAGCGATCAGCAAAGCGCGCTACGACACCAGAGTTCAAATCCCGGCCTGGGCGTGTTCTTTGGCAGTCTCCATTCAACAATTTTATCATATCATCACGTAACTTCATCTTCGCGATTAGCCAATAGTTGCAAAAAGCGACGCTAAATAACCAAAATCGAATGGAACCCAGAGACGAGAGTCTACCACACAACACGCTCGCCACTGATTAGGCGTACCCTCTGCCAACCCCCCCCCCCCCCCCTCCCAGGGCAACGCGTTGAAGAGGACAAACATATTCGTATTCGTATATGCTGCCTCAACAGGTAGTCCACGTTCAGGCTTATATCTAGAATTTTTTTTCGGAGGGGGATCTGAACCAACCAACCGTCTCAATAATAATAATAATAGCAACAATAATGTAAATCTTTAAATTAATATAACTAAGTTGTAATTAAATTAAATACTAATTAAATATTTAAATTTAATAATATTGCATTTTTATTATTACATGAATATGTAAAAAGATATAATATCATATATTTATTATCTAACTTGCGTGTACTGAAGATCTCCAAAATTTGTATAAAAGCAAGAAAATTAATGTCAAGTGCGTTCATTTCGATCTGCAGCCGAGAGATCGGGAGAAGCGTGGCGGGCGGCGCTGACGGAGATGCCGACATTTGCGGCCTGTAATGCCCGCTTATTTTTATAGACATATGCAGACATTTATATAAATATTGCAAAACGATCACTAACCTGTGTTATAACACGCAAAAGTTCTTCTGTAATTCATCCAAGTTCTGCTCTTATATGCACAAATAAATACGCTATAGAAACGATGTTAAGAGCCACAGATAAAAAAGCATTTTAATCATAGTTTTGATCAGTAACGTCCTGCTTAAGTTTATATCCTTGAAAGAGTTTTGTGGCGATGGGAATCGTTTGGAGGTTTCGAATGTGCAACACTGTATCAGGATTACACTGCAGACGAAACCGATAAAAGTGAATGGTTTTCGTGATCTTCCTCGCAATCCGAAATATCCGAGCTCGAGTTTTTTTGTTCCTTCGCGACTAGATGAAGACAGAGTTGTAAATACAGGGTGCTCGGAAATTCTCCTTACAAAGTTCTAGGGCAAGTAGAGGGGACTGAGTAGATAATATTTGGAATAGGAACCCATGTCCGGAACGTACAGTTTCCGTGCTACAACCATGGCAATGTGTCGGATGTGCCTGTGTTGGTATGCAACCGGGTAGGCAGTACATGACGTCACAAGATCACCTGATGACCTAAAGTGTAATCATTTATTACAACCATGTCAAATGAGTTGTTACGTAAGGTACAGAAGTGAATGACTTGTGACTCAGTCCATAATACAAACAAATTTATTTGGTAACAATGCCAAGGGAACAAAAAAGAAACCTACTACTGTATTCAATGATCAACACCTGTGTCAACAGTGGAACGCAACAATTTGTAGACGTCACGTGCCATCAGCTGATCTTCTGACGTCATGTACTGCCTACCCGGTTGCATACCAACACAGGCACATCCGATACATTGTCATGGTTGTAGAACGGAAACTGTACGTTCCGGACATGGGTTCCTATTCCAAATATTGTCTACTCAGTCCCCTCTACTTGCCCTAGAAGTTTTTAAGGGGAATTTCCGAGCACCCTGTATAGTGGCGAGCAAAGTAAACCAAGAGCGTGTTAATTTCGTACTGTGCGCAAGAGTGTTATTCTTGGTTACTTGCAGTTACTTGTTTGTGTTATTGTAGTGTGTATGTGTGACGTGTCAGTGAGACGATTGGAATGCCAGCCGCAAGATTCACGTTAGAACAAAGATTTTTTTATGTATGACACGTACCTACGTGAAAACAAACTCGTGTCGAGACGTGTGCAGGTAATTTGTACAGAAATTCCCATGCGTTTCAACTCCACACAGAGATACGGTTAGACATCTTGTCCTTAAATTACGAGAAACTGTATCGTTAAATTTTAAAACACCTAAGCAAAAACGACGGATTCTAACCGAAGCAAAACTCGATGATATTGGTGCAGCGTTAGAACGTTCTCCAAACAAACCTCTACGCCGTGTTTCACAAGAGGTGGGCGTGTCAAAATCATCGGCACATACAGTCACTAAGCTACTAAAATTAAAACCATACTCTTATAACACAGGTTAGTGCTCGTTTTGCAATATTTATATAAATGTCTGCATATGTCCATAAAAATAAGCGGGCATTTCAGGCCGCAAATGTCGGCATCTCCGTCAGTGCCGCCCGCCACGCTTCTCCCGATCTCTCGGCTGCAGATCGAAATGGACGCACGGTATTACAGGGTAGCGATCAGTTCAGGATCTAGGTATCCCATTTTTATTACACGTGAGTGTACACCTCCAAACATCGGATGTGCTTTCGTATTTGTATTATTTTATTATTTACGTCGTTCTTTGTCTATTCAAATCGCGTCGATGAAGATGAATTGCGGTTAGGTTATATTGATGAAAGGGCACACTCATAATGGCCACACAAACTCAACATCAGACAAACTCTCGGGTTTGAATCCCAACCTGAGCATAGATGTTCCTTGTGAATGTCCCTTCGTCAATTTAATTATATTTAAAAATCACTGAAATATGCAAAATAAAATATGCTCTTATGACATAAAATTTTACAAAATATGCACTAAGATTTGAAAAATATGCCCTTATAACTGGACTGTTTTAAACATCAATATCTAAATGCTGAGACATTTTCACATTCGTACTATTTTTAGTTCATTTATGGGCCTAAGTTGCAATGCACAATGAATACTTTCTCTAAATTTTTAAATAAAAATGAAAAATTTTGCTACAGTCCAAGAAAAAAATACTCTCGAGTATACATGGGAGTAAGAACGAACCTACTTCGAAAATGACTGAATATTTCTTGAAAATGAAAAAAATATGCTGAATATGACCGAAAATTCATCAAAATATGCTATATCACGCAAAAATTGCCAAATATGCCAAAATATGCCCTTAAAAAGCTCCTTAACTTCATTAGTTTCTTCATAATAAGATTTCTATATGTTTGGGGAACACATCATCCTTAATAAAAAAAAATATGCTAAGTCATGAAAATCCTAGGCCTAAACATCACTGAACCTTGGAAGTTGATAACCTAAACAATCTTTAAATACGACCTAAATAATGACTTTAAAATTATTTTAAAAATGACATAAAAATCGTGAAATATTACCTAAAAAGTATCCTATCTTTTAATGTGAAAGCGTGCTTTTTTCACAAATCACAAGAGAGTAGTTGAATAAATCAATAAAACCCGCTGTTTGGTGATGTGAACCAGTAGCGTACGCAGGATTTCATCAAGGGGGGGGGGGGGGTTATATCTAAAACTTTCTCCAAATTCACATTACCATTGTTTTATTATACTTTAATTAAATAATAATACTCATAATTAATTAATAATACTTATAATTAATTAATTAGTTGAATTACTACTAATAATACTACTAATACCACTACTACTATTAAGTAGTAGAGATCTACATAAATATAGTATTTATGAAAGCAATAAAACGGAATTAATTTCTAGTAATTCGATTTTTAACAAATTCTAGAGCATTTTTTCTTTCTTACGAAATAATTGTCTACTTAACGAGATGAGACATTTTAAGTGTGAAGAAAATCCATAAAAACTAGAAAATATATTAAAATACTTGTAAATTGAAATAATCAAAGTACGGAACTCATCCAAGAAGCTGCGGGGGTCTGGTCAGTAGGGCATCTGACAACCATGCGGGAGATCCGGATTCGATTCCCGGAATTGGTTGGAATTTTTCCGGCTTTGTCGCAGCATAAATATCCCCGATAATTCACATCTGGATTGTCTCACTGTTATTACCAACAAAACATTTTACAATAATTAAGCTTATTGTCGTTTGAATTCAGAAATTCAAACGTGCCGCGGGAAGGTGGACTAGTGACTGAGTTATTCTTGTCGGCCTAGCCTTTATCTATCCATTAGCCGCTTTCAACGAACCAAGAACTTTCTTCAGTTAATGCTCATTGTTCACACAAAAAAATAAATGATCATTGAACATTGTTGCAGCAGAGATACAAAACAACTTTTTTGCTCTTTAAAATCATGGTTGCCTTATACATTATTTTCAAGAATTCGTGTTTATTTTCAAGGCATTCACCCTTAAAGACGCGTGTTTGGAATGCTGTGCTTTTCTCCGTGCTGCATGGGAATAATAATTAAAATTATATTATTATTATTGTTATTATTATTAGTAGTAGTAGTAGTAGTAGTAGTACTGTCGCACGTCCTTGACAGTGATAAATTGGTCATTTTTATTTTTTCCACAGCATTTTTCATAATATTTCAAAAGCTCAAGGAGGGGGGTGTTTAAACCCCGTAACACCCCTCCCCCTTGCGTACGCCACTGATGTGAACTATTGAAGCAAAGGAAAAAAGGAAATATATTTCTAATGTAGTTTTCTTTATTTTTACTTCAAAGTCACATAAAATACACTGCAAGGTTTTTTGTGTATACGGCATTCAACTCCTTTTAGAGTGGACCTTACACGATACAGTAGTCGGTCAGCATCTAAAAATACAGTTGTGCTTCCCATATATAATATTGTGACTAATTTTACTTTAAAACCACAGTTTGAAGCTATAATAATGGACAGCAAGAGAACCTCGAAGTAAGTTTCACACAAAATATTTTAAATTTGCTGTAGGAAAAGAAAATTTACCACAATTAATTATTTAATTCATTGCCAAATATTTCAATTAAAAGTAACCTAATATTGTGTTTTTCCAGTAACAGTATTTATATTAATGGCGAACTTGCTAAAAAGAGCATGTCAGGAAATTTAAATATGTAAGCTATGCTAGCAAATGCATTCAAAATTCACGAGAGGAGAAGGGAAGGGGAGAAGAAAAATAAACCTCAAAATAAAGAAAATGCAACAAAAACGACCTAAAAGTAAGAAAAAAAAATCAGAGAAAATATGATTTTTCATCAACTTCCGAATCCTAATCACTACTCATCCTCATCTTCGCGACGAGCCAAGTGTGGCAGAAAAGTGAAGTAAAATAAACCAAATCAATCAAAAAGACAAACTCCAAAAACCAGGAGCAGGAATTGCAGAATTAATACTGCAAGAAGAACGTTAGTGAACCAGCCTACACCAATGGAAATTAGGGAAACGAAGCAGCACCACAACAATCGCCAAACAGCCAGTCGGCAGGATAATGAAACAGTGTTGATTAGAAATGAGGAAAGAAGATTCTTACATATTATATCATTCACTTTAGTTGTTGTTTAGTTTTCCTTTTGTCTTAAGTACGCAGAATGCTGCTTCATCATACAGTTTTCACTCAGGCACGTAGCCATGGGGAGGGGTATTGGGGCTGAAGCCCCCCCCGAAATCCTACAAATATATAATTTAAATAGTGTATAGTGGTAATTATTTTTACTTCCTTAGCAGGAATAAACATTAGATCGAAAAACGTTTAGTGTATAAAAGAGGAACCAGGCTATATTCTTATTTACTACCATTTAATCCAAAGAATAAAGGGTCTCCCTGATGGCACAGTGGTAGCGTCGTCGCCTTGTAATCAATTCAATTCCTTTTCGATCTTAAAGGAACGTTTTAATTAATTTCATTTTGTTTTCACAGACAGCTCAAGGCTCAAAAATAATTAGTTTAACAAATTCTAAAGGCTTTAAAACACATAGATTCAAGTATATTCACGCAAACATGAGATATTCATAATTATTTAACCAGTCTAACAATAAATACCTGCTTAAAAATAAATAAATCAGAGTTAATGAAAGGTAATGTTGTTTAAAGTTCCTCAATTTGAAAAGTAACTAAGTTCGTTTTACAGTTACTTTATTCTAGATAAGATATAATTCGCATAATATAATTAACATCTACTTATAGAAATTAGAGAAATAAGATATTATTTCAATACAAGAAGAATACTCGTATAAATGGGAAATGTACATGTAGGAATATATGAACATTTTGTTTTTATTAATCCGATAAAACATAATATAAATTGATGTTCATCTAAGAAGCAGTGGCTGCTTCGTTACTTGCAATGGTTCTATATTTTGTTCCAATTTTTTTTTTAATTAAAAAAATTGAAGTGTTGTTAAGTGTTTGTGGAATGGTAGGTTTTTGGTGGGGAAGGGGAAGAGAAAATAATGACATCCAAGAAGATAATAATTTTGGAAAGTGATTGTACAAGTTTTCATCCTGAAATATATTAGGGTTATTAACCCTCATTATTAATTTTTTTGAAGGTGTGTATATTATAACTAAATAAGAATTAAAATAATAATTATAATCTTAATTTAAAGTGCAAAACAGCAATTTTTCGCCAAACGACAACGTGCAGTAGCGGATTAACGAGCTTTTTTCTTATTGCATACAAATGATATTTTCGAGGTTGACATAATAATGTTCACATATGTCCATTGAAGCTGTGGAACCTTTGAAGGAGAAGGGGGAGGGGGCGTAGACCCAAATAAAGGTTTCATAACTTTTGAACTCCACATTTGAAAAATATACACAAAATAATACTGTGGTACCAAATCAGATCTGAGGGGGTCATCATAGGGTCTATACTGGTCCCTTTATCGCTTGGCCTGTGTTGGAGATTTTTGAAGGTTTTGAACGTCCACTGGCAGTGAACAGGGTGATTAATTATACACGTTAAGGCGTTCAATGCAGATGGCAGCAGTGTGAAGGAAATCTCAATGCATAAAAAAAACTTGTCCTTCAAACGTGAGAGAGGTTGCGCGATCCTTAAATTCATTTAGCAGTTTGTTAATAGATCCGTTTTGTAATTTCATCATGAATATAATATCTTGCAATCAACTTGTTGAATAAATTAATTCACGCTTCAAAAATATCTTGCTTACTTGTTCAGTATTATTTGTCTTTTTATATCCTGTCCCAGACGAGTAGATTCACACATCTAGATACATACAGTTCAGGTGTGCTAGTGTTGGTGTACATGAAAAATTTGTATGAGTTTGATTTTTTTGTTGATTTTGTACAGAAAAACAACTCGAGACTGGACCTACAGTTTAAAGTTGGATCGGAACCACTCACCGGGTATCGAACCAGGGACTCCTTGATTACAAAGAAGTGACGTTACCACCATGCGATCGGATTCGTGTTTCACAAAAATGTATAACTTGAATGAATGTGTTACCGAATGTTTCTTACTGAAACAACATTAATGAACTTCATGCTTTCCAAGATTCCGTAAATTGCATGCATTTGAAATGGTTCTAGCCCCATCAGCCCCTTCCTTCAGACAGTAGGCTACGCCCTTGTGCACTGCATGTAGCAAGGAGGTCTAAATGTGTACAATGAAAGCAAAATAAAAGAGAGAGAACAAATTTTCTTTGCACACGACCGTACAGTACCTAGAAAGAAAATGTTCTTCAAGTGTATCTGAGGAGAAATATATGTATTTTACTACATTCTACGTAACAATGATAGGTGAATGCTTAATATTGACAATGCTTTTGTGCATTATTGTTGCTACAGTTTCCACTAAGGCTTTGCAGAATATCTACAAGGAGGTTAGTTTGAAAGAGAGAGAGAAATACTTTTTTCACTAGTAATGATGTTAGAATGTATCGTAATAACAACTAAGGCTTTGATAAACTTTTCAGTTTTCACTTTTATAAAACCACAGTGTAAATACTGTATTAATATCTGAAACATGTTAGTGTGCTTTTGTATGGTGTCTTGGAGTTGAACGGCATTGGGAGTGTCACTATTCACCTTAGCAACCCCGAAAACTATTGATTCCACACTAATATCGGTCGTTTTTTATTATATTTGTTACCCCCTTCCTGTCACGCCTGGAGCGATTTTAACCAAACTTGGAACACGTATCACTTGCAATCTCGAAAGAAATACTGTGGGGGTAAGACACCCATGGTACCCCACCCCTAGGGGTGGGGGTGAGAGGGGTGACATGTATTTTTGAATTTGAAAATAAACGTAAGCATTAAATCTGAAAACAGATTTAATGCTTACCTACCTAGTGTTGAATACAACATAATGACCCGTTGACGATATAAAGAATTAAACGATCATTCGAATGCTTCTCTACGAATTGAAAATGTTCACATTTTTAAACCAATATTTTGCTTTTGGTGCTTGGAATAACATAACGCTACGGCAGGTGCTGCTAAATATGTCAAGTTAAGAGTTTCCGATTTTTTAACTTTACTTTTTTGCAGATGAAAAAATTAATAGTAATCATTTCAGTGTTTAAAAATATATATTGCATTATTGCGGGTCATCTCATTGTTTTACATGAGTGAAGGGGAAAATGTGTTCAAGATGGTGTATTTTACAAGCACCTACAAATAAATACAACAGGCTTAGAAGAGTACCGGAAACTGCTTGTAAATACTTAAAATATGATCAGATATTATTCATTCAATTATGTGCGAAAGGTAACGAAGGAAATTGAAATGTGGAAATTATGTTTGATTCTTTATTTGATTAGATATTTTAAGATCACTTTATGCACAGTAAAGCTAATCGGGACTCGATCTAGAGTTTAAGTTGGTATCGAAACCACTATGTGCCTCCACCAGGTATCGAACCCAGGACCACTTGATTACATGGCAACGACGCAACCATTGTGACATCGGGGAGGCCCTGAAAATTATGTAATAGACGTTGCTATAAAAGAACATTTAGAAATTTAAAACGCAGAAGGGGGGAATTTCAAAAACTTGAAGATCCTCGTAGAATGATATCCAGTTTAGTCTATGATGTCGATTCGAGATTCCCACAGAAGATCATCCTCTTTAGTCTATGACGTCGCTTTCATATTCTGGGAGAAGGACATGCAGTTCAATCTACGACGTCGATATGAGATCCTGTAGAAAGATATCCAGTTTTGTCTGCGACGTCGATTCCAGATCCTGGGGGAAGGACATCCAGTTTAGTATATGACGTCGCTTTCAGATTTTGGGGAGAGAACATTCAGTTTAGTCTATGACGTCGACTTGAGATCCTTGGATCAGGACATGCAGTTTAGTCTATAACGTCGATTTCAGATCCTGGTGGAAGGACACAAAGTTTAGTCTATAACGTCGATTTGAGATCCTCAAAGAAGGACATCCAGTTTAGTCTACGATGTCGATTTCAGATTCTTGGGAATGAGATTCAGTTTAGTCTATGACGTCACTCTCCGATCGTCGTAGAATGATATGCAGTTTAGTCTATGACGTCGATTCGAGATCCTTGTAGAGGAACATCCAGTTTTGTCTATGTCGTCGATTTCAGATCCTGGGGGAAGGACATCCAGTTTAGTCTATGACGTCTGTTTCAGATCCTGGGGGAAGGAAATCCAGTTTTGTCTATGACGTCGCTTTCATTTCCTTGGTGAAGGACATCCAGTTTAATCTATGACGTCGCTTTCTGATCCTCGTAAAAGGACATCCAGTTTAGTCTATGACGTCGATTTAATATCCTAGTAAAAGGACATCCAGTTTAGTTTTTGACGTCGATTCTAGATCCTCGTAGAAGGACATCCAGTTTAGTCTATGACGTCGCTTTCAGATCCTCGTAGAAGGACATCTAGCTTGGTCTATGACGTCGATTTGATATCCTCGGAAAAGGAAATCCAGTTTTGTCTATGTTGTTGATATCAGATCCTGGGGGAAGGATAACCAGTTTAGTCTATGACGTCGATTTGTATCCTCGTAGAAGAAAATCCAGTTTTGTCTATGACGTCGATTTGTTATCCTCGTAGAAGAAAATCCAGTTTTGTCTATGACGTCGGTTTCCGATCCGGGGGAAGGACATGCAGGTTAATCTATAACGTTGATTTCAAATCCTGAGGGAAGGACACCCAGTTGAATCTATGACGTCGATTCGAGATCCTCGCAGAAGGACATCCAGTTTAGTCTATAACAGAGGTTTCCAACTGGCGGCCCGCGGGCCGCATGCGGTCCGCAAAGCCAATTTGCAAACTACATTAATTTTATGTATTTTTATTAAAATACGTTCTATATTTACGGAAGAAACGGAATCTCTGTGAAGAAAGACCATATCACAGGTAGAATTTATTTTGCAGTCAATAATGATCATCAGAAGAATCTAAAGTGATGTAACTTTCTCTTCACACCATGCATTCCAACCCCTTCGCTATGCGGAATGAACTCGCCCGTGAACATCTGAAGTTCATCAAGAACCGCTACAGGAGCCGACTGTCAGATTCTTCACTGCTTCACCTTCTGAGACTTTAAAATACAGATATTGAAGTGGACATTCCAACTTTAATAAGAGAAGCATATCGGCCTCAATTTTCACATTGAACACATACTATGAAGGATTCACATTTGTATGGTGTGTTTTTCATTTTTTTCAAATCATCCATAAGTATTGGGTTTTTTGTGAAATAAATTGTAATTATACAATTTTGATTTGTGATTCCATTGTTTTTATTGTCTCATTTTAGAAATTTAGGTACTACATTTTCAGTTCAGTACTTACAATTTTTGTAATTTTTAATCTCCCCCCCCCCCAAAAAAAAATGCGGCCCGTTAATCAACTGCTGGATATAATTTTGACCCTCAGACCTTTTGAAGTTGGAAACCACTGGTCTATAGCGTTGCTTTGAGGTCCTGGGGGGCATCTATTCTTTTTTCAGGGTGCGCAAATATATTGCAAATCAATTTGTAAACTTCAGACTAGACAAACTGCTGACCTCCTTTTGGGAATGTCCACCTTGGCACCCCCCTCTATTTACAGACTGACATATACCCTCAAATTGTTGACATGCACAGAAATAATTATGGTGTACTTTTTCAGATATGCCTGACTCTATTCTTTATGGCAATTGATATTGAAGCATCTCCTCTAGTTGGCAGACTGAGTGAGGCTGAGGAATGGAACTCATATCAAGAACATGAACACGAGGTAATTCCTAATCGAATTAAAAGTTTCAACAATGCTTTCTCTATCAAATTTATATCTCAGTCTTCTCTGTTAGTAATATTCTTTTGTGTGAAAATGTAATTAATTGTACATTTGTCACATGAATGGTTGTAAAACAGTTCAAGAGTCACATCTGTTGAATAAGTATTTCAATAACTGTGTTCCAATACAAAATTAATACAGGTTCATATAATCTAATTAAGCAATGTAATAACATTTGAGTGCATTTAAGTTTTCAATTAATAACAAGTCTTACATTTACAGTTTGTTCCACAAATTTATACAGTATTACACCATTAATGTCCCTGTCTGCCTTTCATTTCTTCTTGTTTAGTGTCAGTTTTAATTTCTATTCTATTCTACCATCATCATCATCCTTCGTCGTTTCCAGCCTCTGGCTGTGTCGGCATAGATGTCAAGTCTCTCCATTCTCTTCTGGTTTTCCACCACTCCTCTCTTTCCACGGTGTTCCAATCTTGTCCTCTTCTCCTAACACTCTCCACTATCTGCTCTTTCCACGGATATCTTGATCTCCCCTTAGGCCTTACTCCCACTCCTTGTTCATTGCATGCTCTTACTGGTAGTCTTTCTGCATCCATCCTCTTCATGCGTCCGAACCATCTCATCTGTGCCTGATCTATTTTGTCCTGGAGCTTCACCATCCCCACTGTGTGCCGGATCTCCTCATTCCTTATTCTGTCGCTTCTAGTTTTCCCCAATATGCTCCTTAAAAATTTCATCTCCACTGCCTGCATCTTTCTTTTGTCTCTCTCTGTCATTGTCCACGTATCTGCTCCATACATAATTATTGGTACATAGTATGTATTATATATTACCTTCTTGCATTTCATAGATACATCCCTGTTCCATATTAATCTTCGAACACTTTGATAGAGTCCACCTCGCATTTGTCCCCTTCTGTTTATCTCCTCAGTTATTCTTCCACTTCTCTCAATTACGGTATTATCAATATCTATTCTACATCACTTTAAATTTTCATTTGCTAGTTTTTCTTAACTGCCCCCAAAATTTATTCTTATTATTCCACCTCACAAATGAACCACATTCTTATCATAAGATTTATAGTTTCTGATTTCTCTATTCTGTTATCAATAGAAAAATACAGTAGTTATATATTTTTATTCTCATAAAGAGGCGCAGCAAAAGTATTATATTAATTCTGCATGTATCTAAATAAAATATTTTGTTTACAATTCCACAAGAATTGCTTGTCATTGTAACTTTTAAATGTTAGCGTAAAATTTATTTAACATTTCATGGAAAACAAAATAATTATTTTACCACAAATTTAAAAATTTCAATACATGGAACACAATTATAATAACTTAACAGTTCATTTTTGCTGTAATCAATATTATAGGAAAAATATCCGGATGTAAGATTATTTTGTGCTCACAAAAAAACTAAGCTTTGGATTTTCCTTAGGGACCTGGCACCTACGCATTCGGCTATGATATTGATGATGCTGACCATGGCAATGTCCAATTTCGTGAGGAGGAGAGGAGACTTGATGGATCAGTACATGGTAGTTATGGTGTTGTAGAACCTGATGGAAATATACGTGTTGTTCACTATATAGCAGATGAATTGGGGTTCAGGTATGCACACTAAAGTTATTTCAATTTGTTTGTGTTACCGTGCCTGAACTACAGGCCGAAATTGTAAAAATGGCAATACCTTGAGTGGTATGGCGCATGAGACACACTTTCCTCCGTTAAAAATAGGTCTGAATAACTGGGTGTCTTACACGCCGATACTCAGTTTTTGATTTCATTCATTTCTGGAAATTTCCTCTGTTGTGAGTTCGACGATTTCCTTGCAGTGTGTGACAAAGAAGATTAAAATGTATTCTTTCCTAGTTACATTAGGTAAGTTATTTATTGAAAGTATACATACATATTACTTAATATTTGAAATAAATTAATTACAAATTCAATGGTAAAGATTTTTCCTCAAAAATGTGTACAAAAAAGAGGGTTGGCAAATACGGTAACTTGTGGGTAAAAATGTAAAGAGGGTGATTGAAAGGAGCCAGAAGGACAGATAATTAAATAAATTAAGGAAACAGTAAACACTTACCACAAAATATTAAAATCGCTCTATCTTGTGGCCTAGCTACACATTCATTGAATATCCTGACAGTAAGTATGTTTTCCGGTATATGCCTAGAGTAATTTTCTGTCACCCACTGAACCTCAGAAACATTACTTACTTGATGGCTTGTCCTTCATTGAACCTCACTCTCCACCCTGCCCCCTTCTACTCATCATGAAACAAACCGATATGCAAGGCCTGCCCAATTTTAATCATTTTCTCCACCCTTCATATTCACACTGCCGTGGGCAACTTTGCTCTCTACCCTAAAGGCACTTGCCACTTCTAAATTTGATGGGTGAAATCAACTCTCCCTGGACCTGGGAATCAACAACACCACGTATCCACCCAAAACTGATTTCCTTGTTGACACCCACACCAACAACTATGACATTGACTTCAAGAACTGTTTCGGAATGTCCATTATTCACTCACTAACCCCATCAATCAATACCTTTTTTTCTGTAAATGCTAGGCCTTATACGTATATTAGTTATGAATGCTGCCAAAGACCACCAACTCAACCTGGTGGCTCATACCTCCGTTCCCAACTACCAATTTCCAACATTTTCCATCATACTCACCATCCAGGGTCATTCCATGTCAAATCAACCAACAAAAATACATTTTTGAACCTTTAGGATTCCGATTTTTAAGATTTTTTGTTTATTCCTTGCACCTATCAAGAGGACAAGAACTGCCAAATTTCAGATTTTTTGGGCAGTTAGTTTTAGAGTTGAAAAAATTCCAAAATTTGACGACATTTTGAAATGTTTAAACAGCTGTAGATTAAAAACTATTTGACCTAGAGAGCTCAAATTAGTGTTTCTCTTCTTCTTTCATTTGAAATGCAACATCTCTGTGCTATTTCAATTTTGTAAGTTTTAAAAAAAACTGGAAAAAAGTTTTTCTTAAAATCTTATAAACACCCCTTTCAATTTTTCTTTTAAAAAATATATGTTTTGAAGACATCAATTGACTACTTGTGTGCAATATTTCATAATGGGATGGCAATGGGTTCCTATGAAAATTAATTATATTGTATTGTAATGCGTGCGGAATTTGCTAAATTTGTTGACTTCCATGTTAAAACCATAACTATAAGCTGAGTGGTTGATGTTGAAGTTTTCATATCAATATATTTTATAATTTTTGGACAAGAAATAATATGGAAATTTATAATTTTTATCACTTTTAATAACAATATATTGGTATTGTTTTATGAACAAATCTCATGGAATAACACAACCTTAATATATAAATGTATGGCATTTGACTTTGTGGAGCTTTCAGACTGAAGTGACATGCAGCAAGCAACACATGTTGCTTGTGTCTTACATGTTGCTTGGACTGGGTCGTTTTTTTAATAAAGTTCATCATGTCGCCTCGGTCTGTTGTTCATGCATGTGCTTCGAATGCTTGCTTGTAGACTGAAGGGGCCCATGTTGCTTGTCACTTGAGATTGAACCCTCGATGTCGCTTGTCATCTGTCACCTGTTTCGGTCTGAGATCTCCTTTACAGGTATTTGAAGAATAAAAAGTATTTAAATTATGCATCTTAATGCAACATAATGATTGATGAGATGAAGTATTTCAGTCAGTTTTTACATAACAGAAAAGGAACAAGTCTGAAGAGGAATTTCCTGTATTTGTGGATTGTTTACAGTGATATGTGGTGACTTGGGTAGTAACTGATATCGGGTAATATTTAATGCATCCTCCATTCTCACCCTACCCCACACCCCTTCAACGCATGTAGGTGTGCACGCACACACACACACACATAGAAAAAATGCATATATTGTATTGTTGTTTCAATAAAATTTTGGGGTGTGAATATTGCAATTTGTTGCAAACTTTCAACGATTGCAGTGGCTGGTGGGTTGAAGATGATGGAGTAAGGAGGTATAAATACAAACTTCATTTATCCATTGGCAGTCTCTACCTGAAACCCTTCAGGTTGTCAAAAAGGTTGCTGAGTAGCTCCTTCCAGTCTGCCAGCTTATTGTAGCGGGGGGAGGGGGGTTATAAGCAGATGAAAAAGAATGTCCCTTATGAAATGTGCCTTCGACAAGACAATAAATACTGTGATTAGAGATGTGAGAGCAATTGATCTGTTTACTGCAATCTTCAGTCAGCTGTCTTTTGTGAAATGCCCAGTGAAGTAGCTGTTTTATACGCTCAAAGTAATACTTTTAAATTTAATTAATTGAAATTAATTGTTATGAATTTAATGTGTTCTGTGTGGCTGATAAAAATTGTTGTTTAGTTTATTATGAATATTTTACGCATGTATATTTTTCTGTTTTTAAGATTTTGTATTTGTATCCTATTCTAAAATTAAAACACAAATAAACATTCCTCAATTCGATTACCAGATATTACAAGTGATAAATATTACAATTTTTCATATTATTTGTAGTCCAAAAATTATAAAATAGATTAATATGAAGACTTCAACATCAACCAGTCTGCTTATAGTTGTGGTTTTAACATGGAAGTCAACAAATTTAGCAAATTTCACACACATTACAATATACAATAACTAATTTCCATAGGATCCCATTATGAAATTTTGCACACAAATATCAATTGTTGTCTTCAAAACTACATTTTTAAATGAAAAATTAAATGGGGTGTTTTTGAGATTTTCAAAAAAAAACAACTTTCTTTCCAGTTTTTAAAGAAATACAAAATTATAAACAACCATGTTGAATTTCAAATTAAAGCCCATTAGAAGTAGAAGAGAATGACACCAATTTGAGCTCTCTGGTCAAATAGTTTTTGATCTACAGCTGTTTAAAGATTTCAAAATGTCGTCAAATTTTGCGATTTTTTAAAGTCAATAACTCAAAAACTAACTGACCAAAAAATCTGAAATTTGACAGTTTTCTTCAACTTTACTGGCTACCACTGTACCAAAAATTGTCAATTTCTGAGATGTCAAGGTTCAGACCATTGGTTGATTTGACATCGAATGGCCATCCAGCAAACAGTGGCAAAAGCACCATTTTGCCTAACACCTGTTGTTATCTTCTCCCATCATTGTGGTTACACTGCAGTAGGACATTACAATTTTTCCACCAATGAACAACAGGACACAAAATACAAGGGTCGTTCAAGGTTGACTGAGATTTATATTTCTAGGGAAAAATTGGAAAGTCCTACAAGCGCCAAACTATGTGCTTTTCAAAGGAATCTCACTGAGCATCCAGGCACCGCTGCCATCATTGTGTCACTTCCCTGAGCCCTTTCGGGTAGAAGAAAGTTGACTGCTGTCACAGACGCAGCAGACATCTTTTGTCAGTGCTTCATCTGTCTTCAATTTATTTCCTCTTATATGCTCTTTAAGCAGCTCAAACAAATCTCATAATCACTGAGGGCTAAGTGTAAGAACATGGAGCAAAACTCTTTCGGAGAGTTGTTGCTGTCAAATTGACCATGTGGGGCCATGCATTGTCATGGGGAAGAATGACATTTGCGGTAGTTTCTTGCGAATGGCATTACAAAGGGCACCCTTCATCAATGTGCAGGAATACTGGGTATCAATCATGACTAGAGGCACATATTTTTGGTAAATAAAAAAGCAAAATTTCGGTACAAAAACAGAGTCGATTTCGGGTTCAAAAGCGGTAAATAAAATAAAATTTCGGTGTTATAGCGGTGAATAATCACATCAAAAATGCTATATAAAATGACATTTTGGTTTTAAAATTGTGAATATAATCCTAAATTTGATTTAAAAACTGCACTTATTACACAAAATAAACTTATCCCTTCTAATAGCACATTTATGTAGTTACCAGAGTATTAAGTTTATTCCTGTGTAAAGGGGTCCATTTTTGCTTCTCAAATATTTACAGCAGAATTAATCAATTTTCCGTGAATTGCATAACTCACAGGATACTTCCGACTTCAAAAAGTGTCGTGTCGGTATATAAACGGTAAATTTCGTGTTTAAGAGTCAATTTCGTATTTTGCAGTTCATTTTGCATTATTTCGTGACAAAACAGGATAGAAAAAAGTACCTCAGACCTTTCAGAAACATGAAAAATGAACATTACAGCATGTTATTTCATATTTCGTGTTTTCGTCAAAAACGAAATTTTCATGCCTCTAATCATGACCCTTTCCCAAAAAATCCATATAAAGAACCTTGCATGTCCCAGCTGGACAAATGTGTCCATTCAGTTCATTCGTCAGTAGCTATTGTTTTTCACCAAACTGTTCACATCATTTGTACACTCGTTAGTATGTAGAAACACCTCAAATATCCATTTACATACACAAAAATCTGGTGGCTCCTGTGCTTTCAAAAACTAAAATCATTCTTATCTCCAGGGAATTAAGTGAATCCCTGAATGATGAAGAGATTCACTCGGCGCGACCTTTAAGAGCACAGTTTCTTAAAAGGCACCCATACAGAACAAATCTCCAAGCGATATCCACAAATTTCCAGATCAGATCCATGAATATTGTGGATATCCACTAAAAGTCCATAGGATATCCAATCCTGGATATCCATAGATCGTCCATGGGATATCGAACTTCGACACATATTCAGAAGATATCGATAAGATGTCTTCTGGATATTTGTGTTCTGTATGGACATATGATTAATTACATTATGGTGCATACATTATTGTGCAACTTCTGTAACAATATTTTGTTATTTATTAAAGTATGTGGGTTGGTGAGCAAATTATCAATGTATAGAAAAGTGACAGTATTTTGCTTAAATAATATTTATTGTTCCAGGGTAGTTGCTGAAAACAAGAGAAAATCAAATCTGAAACTCCCTCAAAAATTCGACATTTCAGAAGTAAACAATACAACAACTTTCAATATGGTATAACATAGTGCAAAAACATTAAAACGAGGCCATTTCCTATGCATTGTGAAACTGTACTCCTCTACAGCAAGAAAAATATATTGTACTATAATGTATTATTCTATTTATTTTGTAAAGTTAATTGGAAATAAATATATTGCTTATAAACTGGAAAAGTGAGTCATTTAACATGTTGCCTGTCCATATGAAAATACTGCAATTTCCAGTGACTTCCAAGCAGGTTTCATCAACCATGTATAGCCCATAAAAAAACATTACTTTGCAGTAAATTACCCTTTTTACAAATATTTTGTTTCACCTAAACTTGAATACTGTTCTCCGATCTGGTCTATGGCATGCCCCTCAAAATTAGATAGACTAAATTCTGTTCTTAATTTCTTCCTGGCCATTGTTTGTCACTGAATTCCATCCACAAAACATTTACAAAAGTCAATCCTTCTGAAAATGCTAAATATCCATACCCCTCATGATAGACACATACTTGCAGACCATATTTTCCTCCATAAAATAACCAATGGGAACATAAGAAGTGATCGCCTTCTTCAAGAAATTCACCTTCGAGTACCGTCCCGCACCACAAGGAGAACTCAGCTTTTCACATATCAGAAACCCAGATTAAGCCTAATACAGCGTTCTCTCTTCCACAGACTACCTGGCCAATACAACACTCTACCAAACCAAGTTGATATCTTTGAAAACCAGTCACGTTTTAAAAAGCTACTGTGTAACAACATGTAATCCATTTTATCTCATATGTATGTATGCACAAACGTGAAGTATGAAGGGAAAAATTATGTATTTTAGTTTGTTATTATTATTTATTGTTACTTCCATTGTTATTTTTTGTTATTTCTATTGTTATTATATTCCAATGTAAAATGGCCAAAGCTGTATTTGGAATTCTGTGGTAAATAAATAAATAAATAAATTATAATGCATGTGCAAATCTACAATCTTCTAAAATCTGACGTCTATCAATCACATGTGGATCACGGACATGAAAGTTGTCTGTTATTTACCTTGAGTGTCATTTCAGGATAAAATTATGATTTACAATTTTTCATGTGGTAGTATGATCAGTACTGGTGTACATGTGCACATCTGCAAAACAAAATTCTAGATTGTTCTGCTAGTCTTCCTAAAATAACACTTCTGCACTTAACCCATAAAATCTCTATTTTTTAATTATTCATTAAGTGCTGTGTCCATATTTGTCGCGAACCAGATAATAGCATGGTGATAGACACAAAACTTCCAATTACGACCTTTATAATTTGTATCAATTGTTCTCCCCTGAAATTGGGATTCTGAAAAAAAAACCTGTCTCTTAACCCCGTGATCCTCCCCTCCTAAATACATCCTTGAGTCCTTGATATGTTCCTTTCCTTATTATAGCATAGGGGTGCAAAGACTATTATAATAATAGTTGCATTATAATAGGTGAATGTGAAAGTGTAAAGACAAACTATGTCTTATTTAATTTCCATGGGTACTTTTAGAATATTCTGTCCTCAGTAAGATATTTTTAAAAATCAACAAAAAAAGTTGCTAAAAATATCAAATTATCTTGAAGTTTAATATTCCATTAGGTCGCCATGCATCCATATGTGCTGAATTATTAACAGATGGTTATGAAGATTCTGGTACTTTGCTGCAAGCAATGGACCTTCCATTTATTTTATATGTATGTTAATTTCACTTTTCTCTTACAAACTTTTTATCTTTCCAACTATTTATCATTCGTGTTGGGAGATGATGAAAATGTGTTCAACTTTTTGAGAAGAACAGACCTCTTGCATTGTTTCTGAAGAAGTTTTTAGTCTTTCCTTACCATTTTCATGTCTTGTATATGTCCTGTGCAGGTCCCTTTCACAACGTTGCACTTTTAACCTTTCTCAAGGTGATTCTTAAACCTTACTATTTTTTTAATTCATTCATTTCATCCACTAAATCATACATAGTACAATAGGTTCAATAACATAGGACATGTCAAAATTTACAATTGCAAAAGTTTTTAACAGTCATTACTACAACATACCCTAAAATTAATATTTTACATTGCATTTATTGAATGTTTAAAATAATATTACCTGGCTGGAAATTTTTCCGATTGGTTCCGATAGCTAATATGGGTTTTTAGACACACTATCGGAACCGATTGGTCTATCGGAACTGATCGGTCAATCAGAACCGATTGGTCAATTGTAATGAATTGGTTTCTATTGGAAAGTATTTTATTGTTTTCAATATATTGCTTATGAAAAATTCTTATCTATACATCTGTAAATGCAATGGAGAAATTATATAAAACAAATAAAGTAAATCTGTCTTAAAGCATGTGGAATTTGTAACTTAGAAAAACTTTCACATACAAAAAATTTTTCAAATATATGAACACATTTTTAACTTTGTAGCTTAATTGTGTTTAACACACTTATAGAAAATAAATAAAAACATGCTACTTGAGTCATAAATTGACATGTTGCTCTTCCTTTATACTTTCGAAAACAGCAAGAAATTAGGTTAAACAAAGAAACTGACCCACAACACTTGAAGAAGTGATAAACAAACAAAACACTGTGGAGATCGACTTAGCTGATCAAAAGATTGCTCATTTTTCCAATTGCATTACATACATACAAGAATAACCATAGAAATTCCATATTGAAAAAAAAATAGAAACTACTATGAACATTTATATTCCAACTACTAGCTGCTTTAAGGTTGAGTTGGTTCTTCTTGGATATTTATTAAGATAAATCTGACTTCAGTAGTATGGATTAGAATTCAGAAGAAATTCAGATCAAATGTGCTGTTTTTCCAATGAACTTTTAAATCACAAGAAATGTGGTGTAAGAATTAAACTAACTATGATTTTAGTCAATAAATTAATTTATAACATTTATTCTAATATATATTCAAATTTACAATTGGATACAATTCACGAATTGAGATTCCGATTGAAACCAATACATTCCAATAGAATCTGATTCATTCCAATTCAAACTGATTGAAACCAATTAAATCCAATTGGAATTTCAATTGGAACCAACAGAAAATTCCAGCTGGGTATATTAAATTTCTTGTCTGTTGACTTTGATGTGTTACAGGTTGCTATATCCTATGACAACAATAAAGATAATAACAAATCTATATAGGGGAAGGTTACCAAAATTGGACCGTTGCCTATGTTTTTGCCTATAGACAAGTTTTTGAAACAGGTGAGTTGACACTACTGGTTGGCGTACAAATGACTGAACGGTCAGTCAACTAGAGACGTTCAACGAAGTAGGAGTCCTGTTATTGTGTTTCCATTGTTCGAGTTGCAATTATTGTGCTTCGGATCTTAAGCTCTTGTGTAGACTAGGGGTAAGTAATCAAATGTCCTGTAGTATATTATACAAGTGCCATTCATTAACCACTAACTACATGTGGTAAAACTAGGGTTTAGTTGTGTATTTTCACGAAGCATCATATTTTTATAAACTGGGAATAATTGCCTAGGTTGGACCACCACGTGTTTCCTAAATTGGACCAGGGAAAGTATGAGCTGTGAACAGAGATGGAATTGCAAATGGCTATAGCAGCATACAATAATGGGGACTATGGCGTGGACGAGTGTAGTAGAAGGTATGGTGCCCCTAATGTGACAATATGGAGGCATGCTATTGCGAAAAATAATTATGCAAATGGAGATAAGGGTTTGGGGAGAGAGGCTACGTTCGTTCAATCCTGAAATGGAGAAAATTCTTGCCGATCATATTGTCCAATTAGAAGTGTGTTTTTATGGGTTGACCATCAAAGATGTGCGGAATCTGTCACTAAAGTATGGAATTGCTAATACGTTTAATCACGAGACAAAGATGGCTGGGAAAAAGTGGTTCTAAGCATTTATGAGAAGAAATCCGCAACTATTTGTTCACCAACCAGAGGCTACCTCTTTAGCAAGAGCAAAAGGTTTCAACAGAGAGAATGTAGAACACTTTTTGGATATTTTGGAACGAGGTATTAAACAATTTGGTTTTACAGCCGACCGAGTATTCAACGTCGATGAGTCAGGTCTCACCACAGTCCAGAAACGTCCACAAAAAATTGTAGCAATGAAAGGAAAATCACAGGTAGGTGCTGTTACAAGTGGCGAACCTGGAGTAAATACCACAATGGTGTGTGCAGTGCTTCAGGTGTCTACATACCATAGACATACATACGTACATGCCTTTTCTGAGCGGTCCAACCTAAGCAACCTGTGGTCAAAGTTAGGAAACCTGTTGCCTATAATGGACCTATGTCACTACTTTTGTTTATGTGCACTATTATATTGGTTCCTGCATTTTTTGTTGAAATACATATATGTAGTGAAAGTTAATAGACTGTGCTTCACATATCCACAATTTCGTTCTATTTCTATGTCTTGTTTTTGATGCAGAAGCAAAATAGTACCAACTGGTCCAATTTCGGCAACTCTTTCCTATATAAATATGTATATATGTATATATGTGTGTTTTGACATAACTCTCGAACACCTGGAGCGATTTCAACCAAACTTGGTACACGTATCACTTGCAATCTGGAAGGAAATACTGTGGGGGTAAGACACCCCTGGCACCCGTAAGGGTGGGGGGTGGTAAGGTGTGACATGTAAAAATAGTCGAAAAAGACTGATATTTGTGTGAAATCCATAGTTTTCGTGGTCGCTTATTTGAATAGTTACACTCTCAATGCTGTTCAACTCCAAGACACCTCTGGCACCCCTAAGGCTGGAGGTGGGAGGGGGTGAATTGTAAAACGACCGATATTAGTGTGGAATCCATAGTTTTCAGGTCGCTAAGATGAATAGTCACACTCCCAATGCTGTTCAACTCCAAGACACCCATGGCACCCCTAGGTGTAGGATGAGAAGGGGGTTACTTGTAAAACGACCTATATTAGTGTGGAATCCATAAATTTCGGGGTCGCTAAGATGAATAGTGACACACTCAATGCCGTTCAACTCCAAGACTCCCATCTCCCATGGAAACCATAGGTGTGGGGGTGGGAAAGGGTGACATGTAAAACGACTGATATTAGTATGGAATCCATAGTTTTCAAGGTCGCTAAGATGAATAGTGACACTCCCAATCTCGTTCAACACCAAGACACCCATGGCACCCCTAGGTGTGTGTGTGTGTGTGGGGGGGGGGGTTGGTGACATGTAAAACGACTGATATTAGTATGTAATCCATAGTTTTCGGTCGCTAAGATGAATAGTGACACTCAATGATGCAATTTTAAAGCATCTGGTAGTTGGAATAAATGTTCATATAGTTCTTGTTTTTTGCAATATAGAACTTCCATGGTTATTCTTGTGTACATGTAATGCAATTGGAAAGATGAGCAATCTTTTGATCAACTAAGTCGATCTCGACAGTGTTTTGTTTATTTATCACTTCTTCAAGTGCCGTGGGTCAGATTCTTTGTTTAACCTAATTTGTTGCTGTTTTGAAAGTATAGAGGAAGAACAACATGTCAATTTATGACTGAAGCAGCATGTATTTTCGATTTTCTATAAGTGTGTTAAACACAATGAAGCTACAGATTTAAAAACGTGTTCATATATATTTGAAAAATTTTGCATGTGAAAGATTTTCTAAGTTACAAATTCCATATGCTTTAAGACAGATTTACTTTATTTGTTTTATATAATTTCTCCATTGCATTTACAGATGTATAGATAAGAATTCTTCATAAGTAATATATTGAAAACGATAAAATACTTTCCAATAGAAACCTATTGATTACAATTGACCAATCGGTTCCGATTGACCAATCGGTTCTGATTGACCAATCGGTTCCGATAGACCAATCGGTTCCGATAGTGTGTCTAAAACCTCATATTAGCTATCAGAACCAATTGGAAAAATTTCCAGCTGGGAACACCCATATCCCACGCAACTGTGCGGCACACACTGGCATGGATGAAGTTCCACAGCAGACGACTCACTTGTCACTCACTCCTCACTAAACATCACCGCCGACATTGTCTCGCTTGGGTCCACGAGCACGCTGATTGGACCTTTGATGACTGGAAAAGGGTGTGTTGGTCTGATGAACATGGTTTTTGCTACACCAATGTGACTTGCATGTGTGGCACCAACATCATGAGGCTATGGACCCTTCCTGCATGGTGAGTGCTATACAGGTAGATGGGGGAAGCTGTATGGTGTGGGGTTGCTTCTGTTGGCATGGACTGTGGCCATTGGTGGATTCATGAATCTGGCTATGATTGTGACAGTGGTGTTTGTAATTTGTTAAGTGTTATTGAGTTACAATTGTAATACTTATCATAAAGTATACAAATCGCAAATCTAGCAGATATCACAACATTAGCAACAATATATAGGTAAGAAATAGCAAAATGTCAACCTGTAAACAATTGAAAGTCGAAAACAAGAAATTACGACTTGAAATTTCATCCAAGGACCAAATTATAAAACTTTTAGAGAGTGATCTACGTGAAACAATGGTAAAGAAGAAAAATACAAATGAACCAGGTAATACTTGGAGTGATGTAGTTAGGCAGAATCACAAAAGTAAACGAAGTGTATGTTCAACTAGTGAAGCAAATGCAAAACCAAGAATTCGCTTCAATCCAGTGCCAATCGCAAGCTCTAACAGATATTCAGCCTTGGAAAAAATAGAAGATGAAGAATGCATTGTAATTGAAATAAACTGCAGCAGAAACGGAATACACAATGCTCAGGTAGGGTATAACTCGATCAGTGCAAATAAGCGCAGGCCTCCAATCCTGTGCCGCGTGAAAGAAAAAACTGTACCTACAGCTAGTGTAAAAAGTGTACAAAACGACAATACCAAAATTCTCATTTTCGCAGATGAGAACTTGCAAAAGTATCCATGACGAATCTCAAAAAAGACTCTGCAGTGCTGTAGTAAAACCAGGTGCGACCTCGCAACAAGTCACATAAACATTACTGAAAGATTCCAAAACTCTGGGCTCGGATGATTCTGTTATAATCATCAGTGGAACAAAGGATGTTGTGAAAAACCAAGGGTGCAACGTAACCCGTACACTTAAACACAACCTACGTAACCTCACTCACACCAACCTAATCATAGGAAAACTCCTCCATCGCCATGATCTCATAAATGCTAGCTGTGTAAATAAGGAAATTGAAAAAGTGAATGAAAAACTAGAATCTGTGTGCAATCGCTTCGGCAATGTCAGTGTCTTGCAGTTAGACACATTAGAGAGAAAGCTACACACCAAGCATGGCTTGCATCTGAACAAAACCGGTAAAGATTTTTTATCAAAGAAGATTGTAAACATCATCCATATGAAGAAGAAAAATGAACAGAAAGCCATTGCTCTGTGTTGGAAAAAGGAAGACACTGTACTTGCGAGTGAAATAAACACCATTAATGAAACCTTTTCTCCCCATAGTGAAGTGAAGTTGTCTGTAAATAGGACTAGTGCAACAGAGGAATGTGTTTTCAGTGATACTAATTATGGTGTGAGTGAGGTTAGGTAGGTTGTGTTTAAGTGTATGGGTTACATTGCACCCTTGGTTTTTCGCAACATTATTAGCAAAACTGTGCATAAGGGCAATGTAACCACAATAAAAGGAAATGATGAAAATGAAGAAACAATTGAAAACAATAAAGGTACCCTTCGAAAATCTACGAGGGAGAAAAAAGTACCAATAACACATGATAATACTTTTTTATGGGTAAAGTAACTGGAACACTGGATGGTATGGTAAGCTCTAAAAAGTCAGAAACCTTGAACATATTTCATCAAAATGTTCAAGGCTTAAATACGGATAAGAAAATGATTTTAGAAATCCACCTATCAAATTTCTCAGAAAAAATAGATGCATTATGCCTCACAGAACTGGCTAAAGCAAGAACAGCTCAAATATATAAATATCCCATGTTATAATCTCATATGTAGTTATGCTAGGCCAACCATAAGTAGGGGAGGGTCTTGTATATATGTAAAGAATGACATAGAGGCAAATGAGTGCACAAAATTTTTGCATCTAAATTTAGAAAAACATTTCGAAGCATGCGTAATGGAATTACCAAAACATAAACTGGTTATTGTATGTGTATATAGAACCGCAGACAGTGACTTAAAAATATTCATAAAACACCTGGATATCATCTTAAATTACTACCAACAGAGTAAACTTGTAGCAGTTATTGGCGATCTAAATATAGACTTTCTAAAAGGAAATCTAAACAATAATTTAAACACACTCCTTAACATGTATAATTTAGAACACATGGTCAAGCAACCCACAAGAATCACCAAATACACAGAAAGTGCACTTGACTAAATACTCATAAACCAACACCTATGTAACTGTGAGACATCTGTATTTAATGCAGGTTTCTCTGACCATCAAGCTCAAATGTTTTCTTTAGCACCAACCACAGTGACTAATCCAAAACACAGTACCAAAAATGAAACACAAGTTGTAAGCAAAAGGTCATTCAGCAAACAAAATATTAATTATTTTCATTATTTATTAAGCAAAGAAACGTGGAGTGATATTCATGAGTCCAATGATACAGATGAAGCATATAAGTCATTTCTAAAAACGTTCACTTATTATTTCGAAATAGCTTTTCCCAATAAACAAGTTAGAACTTCAGCAACCCAAAAGAACCACTGGATAACACCTGGAATTATTAAATCTAATGAAAGAATGAGATATCTAAGCAGAATCAGAAAAGATGAAGATGCCACAGCTGATTTTGAAACATATTTCCACAAGTACAAGTCAATCTATAGGAAAAATAATAAAAAAGGCTAAGCAAATGCACAATGAGAATACCATCATAAATTCGGAAAATAAATCTAAAACAATGTGGCAAATTGTAAACACAGAGCTACATGGAGGCAGCAAAATAAAATAAAATATTGCACTACAACATAATTCTGAGACTGTAAAGGAACCTCTCGAAGTTGCAACATTATTAAATGAATACTATGCAAATGTTGCGAAAATGTACTCTGCCCCCAACACTAGTACCAGTCACAACACAAACAACTTAAAGAAATTAGGAACATGCACCAAAACAATGTACTTGCATCCAGCAACTACTATGGAGTTTGAAAAAAATCGTACAGAAACTCAGACCTACTTGGTCGTGTAGTGTAAATAAAATCCCCACTTATGTTGTCAAACAATGCAAAGAATATATTGCAATCCCACTGTGCCACATAATCAATTTGTCCTTCACCGCAGAAGTTTTTCCACAAAAGCTGACGGAAGCAAAAGTAATTCCAATATACAAGAAAGGAGATAGAAACAACTTAACCAACTACAGACCAATATCTCTCCTCTCCCCATTCTCAAAAATTTTAGAAGCTTCCATGAACAATCGAATTGTATCATTTTTAGAAAAACAAAAACTTATTTCAAATACTCAACATGGCTTCCGCAAAGGGAAATCAAATGAATCTGCTGTGTTTCAATATTTGGAATATATAAGAGAAACATTAGACAAAACGGGAAATGCACGGGACTCTTTCTAGATTTAACAAAAGCCTTCGACCTAGTACCCCATGAAAAACTATTACAAAAAATAAAACAATTATGGCATAAGAGGCATCGCACATGATTGGCTCACATCCTATCTTAGCAATCGTATGTAAATAGTCGAGATTATCCACAGAAAGGATGACGGTGTGCAATCTAGCTTTGTCTCAAAACCCTGCACAATATCAAGTGTAGTTCCAAAAGGTTCTATTATTGGACCATTACTCTTCTTAATATATATTAATGATTTGCCAATAAATTTAAATTCAGCAAAAACGACTCTTTATGCAGATGATACAAGTGTAGCCATCACCGGTGGTAAGGAACAAACCCTTAACTCTAATATCAAACATGTAACAATCAAACTCAGCAAATGGTTTTCTGACAATAATTTAGTATTAAACAGCAGCAAAACTCTGGCTGTCAATTTCTATCACACAAGGAATAAAATGATAAATGAACCAAATGTTACATTAGGTAATATGACAGTAAATCACGTTAAAACAGTCAAATTCCTGGGAGTATGGATTCATGAAAGCTTAAAATGGGACCCACACATAGATCACCTTTCCGCAAATCTAGGTAAAATTATATTTGCCATTAATACACTGAAAACAATATCAAACTTAGAAACATTGAAAATACTATATTACACCATGTTTCAATCTTTATTAACATATGGTATAATCTTCTGGGGAAATTCCACTAATAGTAATAAAATTTTTGTGCTGCAAAAGAAAATTGTCAGAATAATAGCAGGAGCTAAGAGAAATACACCCTGCAGAAGACTGTTTAAAAATTTAGGCATATTACCCTCACCATGCTTGTATATATTTCATCTGCCGATGTATGTAAAAACTGACTTAGACGATTCCTTCAAATGTAACAACTCCTCACATAAATATTATAAAAGGAATGGCAGCAACCTCACGATACCATCACACAACACCACATTATTTGAGAAAGGACCTAAATACATGACTGTTCACTGTTTCAATAACCTTCCAAGTTACATAAAAATAATACAATCAGCTACCTCATATAAAAAAATACCTATTAGATCATTGTTTGTATTCTGTTAAAGAGTACCTGACAATAAATTGCAAATTGTTACATCCTAAATGAACTCCTAGGACATGTATATGTATGTATTGATTTTATCTATTATATGTATGTAAATTAATGTAAACCTTGCAACTAACAGCAAGAACAAGGAGAATCAATTATAATGTAATCAATGTTTTTTAAATGTTATGTATAATATCTTCATACTTGTACCTATTTGAAAATAATTATTAACTGTAATGTGCTGACATGTTCCATACCATGTGTGGAAAACAACCACTGTACAATGGTCAAAGGAATTAAATATATCATATCATATCATACGTATGAACCACCGTGTGACATCCGTTGTATATCAGGAGGTGTTAGGGGACCACTTACACCCCACAATGCAACACTTCTACCCACACAGGGACAGCATTTTCCAGGTGACAATGCACGGGGCCACCGAGGCAGGACTGTACTTGCTTGGCTGGAGGAACATTCCACAGAGATGCAGCACATGAACTAACTCTCTCGATCTTAATCCCATAAAGCATCTGTGGGATGTTGTGAAACAAGCTCTTTGAACCATGCATCCTGCATCAACGTCAGTTGGCTCGTTATGGGTGCCATCAGGAAATATATGGTGTCAGTTCCCCATGGAGACATATCAGCACCTCGTGGAATCCATGCCACATCCTGTCCAGGCCATCGGACAAGCCAAAGGTGGGCCAACAAGGTATTAGGTAGGTGGTCGCATTTCAGTGAGCACTCAGTGTATATACATATGTAGGGTATACTTCTTTTGTGAATTCCCTTGAAATAGAGTTCCACTGTACTATGTTAATCAAGTTTCATGAAATATTACATAAATATAATTTTTAATCTGTATGAAATGCATCATTGTCTTACATACGTATATTGACATTACTATAGAATTATTAATTCAAGTACATTTTCTATCATTATAATGATAAATTTATTGTTAATTAGTAGCTTCAACAGTGGAAGGTAAAGCATAAATATAGCTACATGTTTGAAGTAAACGTAGTGTTGTACTGTACAGTGTAGAGGGAAATGCTGAATGATATATTAAACTTGAAACTTCATTTTATCATTTCAGATGAGAGTCACGTGCCAAAACTTATGTCATTAGCCTAGATGGTGCTGAACATGCAGCAACAAGTTACAGTTGCAGCATGGACAATTGCATACCAGAATGATCGTGAGAGCCATAGGCACAGCAATGGACTTAAACTAAACAACATTTTTATGTGAGCAGTCGTTTTATCCACTTTCCCACAGTCGTCGGTAACAAAGGTACATTAAAATTATGTCTCGCCTGTCTCACATTCATTCTGGTATGCAATTGTCCATGCAACTGAAACTTGATGCTGCTTGCTCACCACCATCTTTGCTAATGACGTAAGCTTGGGTAAATGATTAAATGAAATTTCAAGTTTAAGGAGAGGAGTGACAATTTTGCACAAGTTGCACATTTATTTCAATATCATTGGAAAGGGCACTGCTACTAAAGAAAACCCAAACAGAATCTGAGAGTGTGAATTTCTCCCCATGTTGCAAGTGGAAGCTTTTTTTAAAGTTGATTATTAAGCGAGATACGATGTGTAAATAATATGTACAATAAGTGTTTACAGAATCTCATGTATTCCTTATGGAGAATCAACTTCAACTTCAATTCACGACTAATAAAAATGGGAGTTTAGACTTTTCCAACTACAAAACCTATTTGTCAACATATCCTCTTTCCGTTCGTGTACTTTTCTATGCCAGTGGATATTTGATATTCCCGAGAGAACAAATAAAAATAATGCTCCCATAAGCGCAATGTATTTATCTGGCTCACAACTCCTCTCTGCAGCAGTGTTGCCAAACCTGATGTGCATAGAGCCAAATTTCACCTTAAATGGAGTTCAAGGAGCCAGATTTTCGAAGGCTCAATAAAGTTCCTCCTAGGGTAATGTTAGGTGTCAAAAAGGGGGGGCGAGGTGGCGATCCTAGATTTCACCATCTACAGTACTGTGCAAATTAATGCGGACAAAGAGAATTTTTTTTTTTTTTTCCCATTTTTTACTCTTTCTTGGAGATGTACATAATGTACACTTACACTAATATGAAATATGTCCTCCTTTGGCTGCTATTAGCTGCTTGATGCAGTTTGGCATTGACTGAACCAAATTTGAACACATAACTTTGATATCACTGTCATGAAACCACACATGAATCACATTAGTAATGACCTTTTGCTTTGTTGAACAGTCCATTTTTGCAACATGTTTCTTCACAATACCCCATAAGTTTTCTATGGGGTTCATATCCGGTGAATTCCCTGGCCAATCTAGAATCGTTAAATTGTTGTCAGAAGCAAATTTACGTACAGACTTTGATGTGTGACAAGGAGCAAGGTCATGCTGAAAAATTTCTTGTCCGTCGTTAGTGGGATTTTGAATGAGTGGGACAATTCTGCGCCTCAATATGTCAATGTATTTTGCGGAATTCATCATTCCATCCACTGGTACGAGCCCTCCAGGTCCACTGCAAGTAAAGAATCCCCAAAACATTTGCTTGGGTGGGTGTTTGACTGTCTGAATGCAATGTTCAGGTCGTAAAGGTTCACCTGGACTTCGTCGCACAACAGTTGCTTTGTAGCCATGCACTTCAAAGTGAGACTCATCTGAGAATATTACCTTCCTCCAATCAGCGACTGTCCATTTCTGGTATTTCTTAGCCCATTTTAGGTGTTTCGTCTTCATTTTAGCTGTCAACAATTGCTTTTTAACCGGTTTCCTGGATTTTCTTCCAACTTCAAGTAAGCGACGTCGAACAGTTGATGCATCAATACTGATCCCAGCAGAAAGCAAATCACGTTGCAGGTCCACACTTGTTTTGTATGGGTCAATTTTACTGTTTCTTAGCAGTAACGTGTCACTTCTAGGTGTTGTTTTGCGTTTTCTACCACACTTTCCTTTTCGCTTTGGAGAAAAACTACCAGTTGCCCTGTAGTTTCTGATAATTTTTGACACCGCTGATTTCCCAACACCAGCCTCTTTAGCGATTTGCCGCACAGTCATGGATGTGTTCTCACCCAGTGTAATAATTCTAGAACGTTTTCTGGGTGTTATATCCATAATGAAAACTCGTAGGAACACGGAGTCCAACAAAAGCCTGTTTACTACAACCAAGCTCTCACAGAAGTCTGTTGGTTAATAATATTGGCATTGCACAACGACAACAATGAAACACCAACAACAATGCTTCAAACCTTGCAATTGTTGTAAACATTCTCAAGTACGCATCAAAAAGTTAGCTGATACTACTAGTATAAATCTGTTACGTATTTATTCGATTATCTCACATAAAGAGTGTAAAAACTAAAAAAATGTATATTTTTCTCTTTGTCCGCATTAATTTGCACAGTACTGTAGAATTGGCGGCATCACCCATTTAAATAATCTACCAATGGTCATATGAAATCGAAAATAAAGTATTCCTGGATAACAATATTATGTCACATTAGCCACTGTGCTATAAGGAAAGTAGCTGGAGAAGTAAGAGGGGATAGGCCAACGCAGTCGATATAAAAATATCACGTGCAAAATGTATATTAACGTCAAAACTTGGTCTATGTGGGCCGGAGCCAGGGATGGTGGGGCAGGGGGCAGGGGACAGGCACCCCAGTTCACAGCCATACGAATGCACGAAAGAGCCACACCTGGCTCAAAAAGAGCTAAGTTGGCAACAGTGCTCCAGCTGAGGAAGAGACTAGGGCCACGTGGAAATTGTCCCCTCGTGCCCTTAATATACCATTCACCACTTCCATCTACATTGTACAGTAACACACTACATTTACTTTAAAAGTGTAGCCATTATTACAACTCACCCTGTATAACTGTACATCATAAAAATATGCTGTGATTGTGAATGAAGATCTATAGTTGCTGCTAATTTGCTGTGTACTGAATTCATGGTGACTGATTCAATCTTATGACTGTGTGACTCATTTACAAGTCTGGCTTGGAAATTAAAAGGATAATTAAATTCTCACTTGGTAACATCGTTATGAAAGAAGATTATGAATCTGAATGCCATCCAGCCAGAAGCAGGAAACAACGAAGGATGAGGTGAGGATGATACCAGTATTTCAAACTGTTCTAACTAATTTCTTGTCAGGCCCATTTCAAGTTCCATCAATTTACAGTGTATTGATTACTCTACATATGAATGCAAAATGCATTCTTTAACCTTTAAACAGCCGGTTTTCGAAAGTATCCCCTCTTTTGCCTCGGCCTTTGAGTGTGATATTTAAATTTTTACACTTATTTCAGAAAAACGTTATATCTCTGAGACTATTTGAGCAATCGGATAACTTTTGTTTGAAAGCAAAAATATCGGAGCTCGCGACCGCGTACAATTCAGAAAGTCCAAGTGAGAAAAACAGGGTTGGGAGGGGCCAAGTCCCCAAATTTCAATGAAAAAAAATCTGGCATTCGCCCCCTCTTCTCCCGTTATTTTGGAAAAAGGGCGGAAACTTTTGCATTGTTTTCAAAGACTAGATTCTTTGCAACAAAGTAAAACTTGTTTCAAGTCCCTAGTTCTCGTACAGGCTGAAATATGATGAAATATGTACAATCCTGCATTTTGGCTAAAAATAGCTAATTTGCATATTAGAGAAAGGGGGAAGGGGTGCGTTTTCTTCCACATGACATTTCAAAGTCTTATCTCAACATCTGTCAGCGTTTACAACCTCACATACAAGTATGAAGGTCCTAAAAGCACGTGAATGTTGTAATCGGCACCATGGGTTATATATGACCCATTGGCTGTTTTGGCCTATACTTTCTATGGGTCATATATGACTCATTGGCTGTTTAAAGGTTAATTGCTCTGGTCGTCTTTTGTAGCTGTTAAGCTTCCCCCAAGAGACTCGAACCTGTGAGCATGCCATAGCTGAAGCCCAAAAGCTTACACCGCACAGACACGGTACAGCGTCTTGAATAACGTAGTGTGGAAAACGACACAAGAAACTGGTTCCCCCGGGACGATGACAAGTAGATGGCAGTGCGATTGACCCAGGTGCTAATTTTGTTATGAAAGTAATGCGGCTTAGTTAGTTTTTGGAATATATTGTGTAGATTTGTTTCTCTAGAAAGGCGGTAAGTGAATTGATGGAAACAGTTATATTTGCAGTCACGAAATGGCATTAATTTGGAAAGAAAAGTAAAATAAAATTAATAAATAAATAGCATGCATAACACAAGAAGAAATAACGCAATTTGATTCCGGATGTCAGGTCTTGGACTGTGTATTAGAGTTTATTTTTCTATGTTATTAGAATATAAATAGTATCCTGAGAGATATTTCATACCGAGGCGACAACACAAATGTCGCTTGAAAGCGAGCAGTCGGAAATCAATGAAGCCTTTCGAACAGTAGGGACAAAAGCTCTGACTGCACCGTTTCCTCAAGGAGATTTTACATCAAAGCGATACACGACAAACGATACGGGGATTTCATACCAAAGCGACACGGGTCATTCGATCCAAGGCAACTTTCATACCGAAGTGACACATGTTGCTTGGAAAGGAACCAATCAAGAGCAACATTTCACATCATAGCGGCATGACGGGAAGCACAGGCCAGCGTTCGGTTGGTGAAATCCTCAAGCGATAAGTGTCGCGTGCCGCTTGTCGCTTTGGTGTGCAATCTCACTAAAGCAAGACACTCATTGCATCGCGTATGCGCGAACAACAAACCACGGCAACATGTTGCAAGCTATTGAGGAAATGGCCCAGTTTGAGCGACGCAGAAGTGACAAAGCGACACGTGTGGCTTATCGTATCGCCTATATCTGTTGTTGTAATGTGCGGTTTATCGTGTTGCCTATCTGTTGCTCGGAAGCAACGCTTGCTAATAGACTGAAGGCACCATGTCGCTTGTCACTTAGTTGGGAACTCCCCCTGTAGCGCATAGCTTCGGTCTCAGCACCCTTCCTTTAAGGAGCTTTCCGACCGAAGTAACAAGTAGCACGCAAATACGCCATATGAACGTGTCTTTTGCTGTTTGGACCCTCATGTGCAATGAATGCTATTTTACAGTCTGGAAGTGTGTGTCACTAGTGTGACAGTGTGAACATCCCATGTCGCTTGTCCCATTGGTTTGAAAGTTGCCTTACACTCATGTCGATGGCACTAAGAAAGTTTTGTGGGGTTCCCCTTGTCATTTCATGCAATCATCATTATCATCATCGCCGCGATTAGTTTAAAGCGGAAGAAAAGAGACAGTAAATATAAAAAATACAAATGCTTCAGTGTGTATATCTTTAAAAGAAATGATGATGATGATAACAATAATGAACCTAATTCATACACAAAAATTTAGTTGCCAAGAACATTCCACGCGTATTTTTTCTCCCGTATTATTAACGAAAGTATGACGATAACAGGACGTGGTCGACTGTCTAGAATGTTCGTTAATATCTTCGCGACCACTGTACCAAATATCATGGCAATTATCACATTCATAGATATGCTTCATGTAAAAGAATCAGACGTTGCAGCGAAAACTCCATTTACTTCCATTATAGGCAGTCGAACACCAAGCACCGGGGTCAACACCAGCGCCTCTAGCGGATCATTTTCGAGTGGAACCAGCCCGAGAGGTCAGAACCATGCCGTTTTCCACACTACGTTATTCTAGGCGCTGTAGCCACGGTGTGGGACAGCTTTTGGAATATTATTCATAATCATACTTAAAGCTCGGCTGGACCTTTGACCTATGTCACGGCAGCTCTTTTCGAATTTTTTTTCTCCATTTAAAAAAAAGCACTATGATATTCCAAAATCTAAAAAATTACATCAGCTTAGAATTCCTTCCAGAGCGTAGTTTCTCAACCTACGAGACACGGCCCAGTACTGGGTCCCAAGCGGACTCTTGGTGGGTCGCGAAGTCGAAAATATATTGACTGTCTTCAATACCTAAGAGAAAAACTAAAGGAACAACTGTATGATATTAGCTGTGATTCTGGCATTAAAACTAAATTTTTGGATTCAGAATAAACAAAGTTTTGGATATCTTTAATAGGTGAGTACCCTGAATTTTTGGATGAGGCATTAAAGTTGCTCATGCCCTTCTCCACCCCATATTTGTGTGAAAAGGATTTTCTTTTATCTCTGATTCAAGTGAAAAACAAGTACTGAAATACACTTGACGCACACACAGATTTATGACTTAACCCAAGATATCTCTGCTTATGCAGAATAGACAGTCCCAAATGTCACATTAGTTCAGTGAGTATTCTTTTTTTTTGTTCAATTTCAGCATGTATCTTTAAAATCTAGTTAGACCTAGAGTAAATTAGTCTTAAATTACATATTTACTTTTCTAGAATGAAGTATGCGTAATTTGTTTAAGTAAGCGTAAAAGAGGGATTCGTACATGTAAAGTACTCGATGTTAGCAAAAAATATGGTTATAAACTGGGTGCCTTACTACAAGTAATTCTGCTGGCACCCATGCTTATCAGTCCCATGAGTGTAATATCCTTCAAGGTGGGTCCCGGACTGAAAAAAGGTTCTAGAGCATTTACATGAATCTTCCTGTGGTTTTCTTTCACTGTCTAGATATTATAAATAGTTTAATAGTTTAAATAACCACGAAATTATTGATAATATGTAGGTGACAGCGAAATCACGCTACATGAAGATTCACGTGAATGCTCTAGAACAGCAGTTCTCAAACTTTTTTCTCATTGTACCCTTTAGTCGCAACAAAATGTCTAATGTACACCCCCACCAAAGGTTTTCTCCGAATAGTGTTTTTGGGGAAATTATTTTGTCTGCCTGATTGGTGGGGTGTTTTTGACATGTTGGAGGCATGTTTCTGCAATAGAGCAAAATGGCATTCAGGCTGTAATGTGGAAAGATGGTAAACAAAAACATTAGATTCCTATGTTTATTATTTTGTTGGGTGTTTCTACATTTACAATCTTCATGATTAGTTACAAAAATAAAGATGTGAAACACATGTATGCTAAAAAGTATATACAAAAACAGATTTTTTCTTGGCATTCTTGACAGCTAGACACCCTGTTATGTTTTGTTTATGTTTTATTTTCTGTGTAAACCAATGTATGTGTACATTTATCTGCCATCTGTAATTGGAGGTTTATCTCTGTTGAGGGCAGTAGATAAATAAATAAATTAAATATAAATGAATTTTCCTGGAGTTTTCCAGAATCCTCAGTTTTTCCAGAGTATTCATTACACAATAAATTGTTATATTTTAAATGTATTAGCTCTTATAGCCACATCATTTTTCACCTTCTTTATTACTATTATTATTAATATTAAAGATGGGTCAGGTTAAACACTCCTCTATGGATTTTGGGCAATGTACACAGATCAGAGTATTGGTAATATTACCAATAAGTTTACCAATAAAATATATTTATAAATAGCCTGTAATTTTGAGAAATATTCTACCGCTATTATTTTTATGAATAAAATCATATAATTCATATTCATACGTCCCAGGTATTAGTGTATTATTACTAGGATTGTCCTTCATGGCTAGAAGAGAAATCATAGACATATATATTCTTTTACTAGCTTTCTGTATTGTGCTACACTACAATAATTAAAGCAAGGGAAGCTAAGTGCAATGGGTAGAGTACGTTTTTGGAAGCAAGAATCACAAGTCTGCACGTTCTGATGCTGTCTTGGCCCGTTCTGATGCTGTGAGGTCCATGCAGAAAAATGCCTATTTCTCAACTTCAAACTAAAGATATCGCTAAGCCCTAAGAATGGGTGAAAGGGGAAGGTCCTGGCAAGATAGCCTGACGGTAACCAGCAGGTTGAGGGTTCGAGTCACTGGAAAAGTTTGATTCTCTATTAGAAATTCAGCGATGTGTATGTTTCGGACATACGTCCAGTTTTCAATTGAATACATTATTTGTTCAAAATCTGGTTTTTGTCTCGTTCTACTAATATTGACTTGCATATCCATGTCCTTCACATGAACCTTTGAACATGAAGGAAACGATCCTTTGGCTTATGCAGTCTTGTGCCACTCTAGAGATACCAAGCACTGTCATATCGGACAACAGGCTAACGTTCACTTTGGTCGAATTTTGTAACTTATGTCTTGAGAATGGGATCAAACATATCACTTCACCACCTTATCACAGCTAAGCCAAATGATACGTTCATACTGTCGAGACCAACATTGCCAAGCTCATAACTTACAAACCCAACATGAGCACACTCGAACTGTATATGCGAATCACCAACCTTTTTTTCATCCTTAATAGTGCAACACTGTTGCCAGGAAGTGTACTGAACTCTTGAATCGCCAAGTAGCAAGTAGCACAGACAATAAGAAATAGTGTCTTCTGTGTTTTGTAAAATTACATTTTATGTGAACAAAGTTGGGAAAAAAAATCATAGACTGCAGAAATTGCTACTAGCTAAAAGCACAACTGGAAAAAATGAAGACTGAACTTGATTAAAAAAAATCATTGAACTCTTGGGAGCAGACTTCAAAACAATGGCACCCAAAGAAAATCAGAATATTTATGCGAGCTACAGGAATAACTACAAAGGGACATGAAGTGAAATTACAAGATATGGCACAAAATGTAGTTCACATCCACAAGGAGGTCTACCACAAATAGCTTCCATAAGAAAAAGCTTCACACCCAACCTGACAGCAGCTCACCAGAATCCCTTTGCTATACTCTACAACCCTGTGATAGCAGAAGATGATATACGACCAACAAAGGTACTCAAAAACAATATAAATCTTAGTCCACACAACAATATGCCTAGTGCCAAAAGCAAAAATACACAGAGTAAAAATGCAGGAAAAGGTAATGTCACTCAAGCTACAAGTGTTAAATCCGATGAGCAGAATATTAATTACACCAACAAACATAGTCGTAGCATCAGGGAAAGCAGTACTGAAAAGATAGGCATACCACAAAACAAACTAAAAAGGGAAAATGCGATATCGTCACCAAAAATTCACATACAGCAAAACCTCGTTAATCTGGACTAATGGTGGGGATAAGTTGACCGGTTTAACGAAAGTACGGATTAACTGAAATAACCTAAAAGAACAGTAGAAAGTGCATTAAAACTCCGTTTATAGTAACAAAACACGTTTATTATAGTGTATTTAAAGGGCATAAGACTAAATACAGTATACAGTACAGTACAAAGTCTGCGGGAAACAGAATTTCATCACTGGTTGACTGCCTTTTCCTTGGGAAGTTCTCTTGTTGACTTCTAGGCACATTTAAAACCTTGCATTCAGTTTTTTTTTCTTTTAGCCTGTCCATATTAAGCGAAGTCCAGCTTATCGGATGAACGAGGTTTTACTGTATATGGTGACAGTCAATGTAGCTGACTAGTTTCAATTTTGTCAAAAAAGACGAACATAGCAGTTTGTAGCACTGTGAAACCAGGCGCTACATCAGAAAATGTACTAGAAAGTGTCAAAAAAGAGTGTACAATGTTAGGACATAATGATCAGGTAATAATAATCACTGGCACCAATGAGGGGGGGGGGGGGATTCTGGACTGACAAAGTTGTGTGTATCTACATATCTTTACACTTCTTAAAGAAAAACAGAAATCCACTTCGAAGTACGAGGGCGATTCAATAATTATTGTCCCCGGCATACTTAGAGGATATGAATTGCAATGAATGATGGGGATATTGTAGCCTAATGTCTTAGATGCCTATATGCAAAATTTCAGAACCGTAGGTGCTACAGTAAATTTGTTTTTCTCTTTTTATGTGTGAGAGGTGGCACTTAGTTTGAAAAATGGAGAAAACCGAACAACGAGCTGTCATCAAGTACCTCCAGAAAAAGGGGCTAAGCCCAAAGGAGATTCATGAGGACATGGTCAGTGTGTTGGGTGATGGGGCTCCTACCTACCAGGTGGTAAAAAACTGGTGCCGCGATTTCCGTTGCGGCAGGGAAAGCTGTCAACAGGCCCCTGGTGCTGGTCCTCCAACAACAGCATCCACCCCAGAAAACATTGATGCTGTGCATGACATGATTATGGCTGACAGAAGAATCACGGTGCAACAGTTAGCAGACATCATGCACATCTCTGTAGGCTCAGTGGAAACCATTGTGCATGAACACTTGGGATTCAGAAAGGTGTCAGCGTGATGGGTCCCCAAAATGTTATCCCGTGAACAACAGAAAGACAGAGTTCAATGTTCAAGGGCTGGTTTGGAGCTGATGGGGGCAGACCTGAAGCAGCTCTGTGATAGATTTGTGACAGTGGATGAGACATGGCTCCACCACTATGATCCTGAGTCCAAACGACAGAGTATGGAGTGGCGGCACAGCAATTCACCTCCCCCCCCCCCCCCCCGCAAATTCAGGGTGTAAGCATCAGCACGCAAGGTTATGGCCACAATTTTTTGGGATGCGAAGGGTGTGCTCCTTATTGACTACCTGGTGGGACACACTGTTACTGGGGACTATTATGCAGCCCTAATCCCTAAGTTACGCGAAGCAATCAAGGAGAAACGGCGTGGGATGTTGCGGCGAATAGTGCTGTTTCACCACGATAATGCTCCAGCACACAGAAGCCATGTTACTGGTGCCGCAATCCATGCTGCTGGTTTCCATGTGTTGGAACACCCTCCCTACTCACCCGACCTCGCCCCTAGTGACTTTCATTTGTTCCCGAAGTTGAAGGAGCACCTCAAGGGGATGCATTTTCCCTCAAATGCTGCTGTTATGGACGCTGCGGAAGAATGGCTCACGGCTCAGCCACAGACATTCTTTGAAGCTGGCATAGTGGCTTTACAGCATAGGTGGAAGAAGTGCATTACTGTGAAGGGGGACTTTGTGGAAAAATAATACTGCTTATATGTCAGGGACAATAATTATTGAACCACCCTTGTATATAATTTATTTTGCAATTCCTTTTCGGTGCCATATTGAACTAAGCTGCTATCTCACAATGTCGAAATTTTATTTGAGAACTGCAGAGTGAACAGTGCGGGCATATAGCAGGTCTAGGTATGATCAAACTATCAAAATTCAATCTATCAACAAGGCCATCCAACATTTTGACACACTGTTCCAATGAATGAGGAATAGTTATTTCACACTTTGGAAATAAGTTGCTGCAATTTTGCAACGTGGTGACTGTGTTCAGAGAAACATGAGTTAAATTCTACTTTAAAATGGTCCAAGAATGTACAACGAAGTTTTACCTTGAAATATTCTTTTGTGCTCTTAGTACATGAGCTAGGGCTCAATATTTCACTTATTGGTACCACCTAACCACTTTTGTCTCTATATCCATGAAAGGCTTTTCGGAATGATAAAAATGACAATTATCAGAAAGAACTTAATTCAAAGCAACATAAACTACAAAATTATTTTACATTACTTTCTTTTAGCAAGAGTTGATTGCACATGGTAATATGGAATGCAATAATAGCAATGAAGCTCTTCTAGTTATTAGTTTTAGGCCTAGTATAATGACTAACATGAAAGGTAACAAATTATTTTATTGTTAATCGTTAATGGTTAACCTCAACAGTACTGTTACTTATTACAAATCAAATTAGGATCAGCACCACGGTAAAACATTACAACAATCAATCATCATACTGCTCACATATCCTCAAGTTGAAGGGTCGGGTGAGGGTGTAGAAAAGGGTACCTGTGCCATATTCTGTGCAAAAGGACAAAAAAGACGACTTATTACATACGACTGACTTCACTTTCCGACTTTCAGTTTCAACTTCCACCTGCAATGCCTGGCCTTGGGGAAAAGAGGTAAGTTACCTTCTTAGCTTTACTTTTAGCCTTAAATTTTTGTTTCTTCATGTGTCAATGTGGACAACAGTGAGAAATAGTGTTGGGGGCAGGTGACTCCGGCCAATTTCTAACATGCCTTTAAAAAGGGACTCTATAGATAAAGGCGGGGCCGCGGTAGCGGTAAGTCAATTACCCCAGGGGCAGAGCCCGGAACCGGTGGGAAATTTGAACACAAAATTTCAACTTTAAACTGCTGTACAGTAATAAATACTTCTTTCCACGCTCCAATTTTTCAAGTCATGCAGAAAACGGCCTGCAGTTGCCGAAAAGAAATGTGCACGATGTTCCACAAGATAACGTATTTACACATGCTGAGGATACCATTCAACAATATGTTGAATGATATTTCTCATCGTGTCTCGTCACTGTTTTCCATACCTGTCAAACCACATGAACTCATCCAGATATTCCTGGATCCCGCAACACCAAAGAAACATCAATGAGAATATGTCGCGCCACGGCAACTTCATATTCTCGAATGTTCCCGATGTCATGGAACGATCAAACCTACACTTTGGACAACGCCACCAAGCCAACTCAGAATCACCTGTGCCATACCTTAATCTCATAAACACATTCCTACGATACCTTCTGGAACACCGTGCACATTTCCTCGAAGCAGCCAGCAGACCATCTCCCTGTAAGTCAAGTGCAATGTCCCGTATGTCTCGTCGAACAAAGTCCTCTATGTCCTTCTTCCGTTGAACGTCTGTCAATCTCATATTTAGTCCTTTTGTCTTAATTCAATGTCACACAAATCAATCCCAATGTCTAAAGTAGCACAAAACAATTGCAATGTCTCAAATATCCAATCCGCCAATAAATTACATAAATAATATATTGAAATCACAAATTATCCCATTGCACAAGTCATTCGTAACAAGAAAAAATTGCAAATTATCCCATTGCACAAGTCAAAGATAAGAAGAAAAAGAAAATGTTCAGACGTGCGCCTGTGACATGAATCCAAGAGGCACCATGATCAAATCCTTGCAAAACCGTTTCGACGTTACATAAGGAATCTAAATATTGAAAAACGTAAGTTTCCTACCACGTAGATCTAAAAAATTACTTTCCGCGCTATTTAGAAACATCGTTTCTTATGAAGAACTAATTTTCGTAACGAGAATATTTGAAATGTGCGAAAAATCGAGGGTGCAGAAAAGGGTACCCGAGCCCACTTGAGTCTATTAGACAGACAAGTGCAGTTTGGCAGTTTGCATAAACGCACACAATTAAATTGTAACAGTTCCAATACCACATCAGGTGCAAGTAGAGAACGCATCCACTGAATGACAAGGTTTTTATCTTCACCATTCATCAATCCATATTCTGTAGGGCTTGGCACCGTAGGATTTTCCTGCAGGTCACACTTCCACATTGCTACCTGGAAATTGGCTCATAGAACATGCATTCAATGACAGTCTCTGCATGGTGGCTGGATTTAACCTCTCCCCTCTTGGTACAGAATAGCTGATAGCACAGTTCATTTACCAGTGTTGGAAATGGCAACATACCTGCAGGAGGTAAACTGCTGAGTCTTGCGAAAGACTTCATCACTGACCTCCCATGACTGACCTAGTAGGAAAGGTCTTTTCTGACCATCTATATGATATGATTTATTTCATTCCTTTGACCATCGTACAGTGGTTGTTTTCCACACATGGTATGGAACATGTCAGCACATTACAGTTAATAATTATTTTCAAATAGGTACAAGTATGAAGACATTATACATAACATTTAAAAACATTGATTACATTATAATTGATTCTCCTTGTTCTTGCTGTTACTTGCAAGGTTTACATTAATTTACATACATATAATAGATAAAATCAATACAAACATATACATGTCCTAGGAGTTCATTTAGGATGTGACAATTTGCAATTTATTGTCAGGTACTCTTTAACAGAATAAAAACAATGATCTAATAGGTATTTTTTTACATGCCTTTTATATGAGATAGCTGACTGTATTATTTTTATGTCACTTGGAAGGTTATTGAAACAGTGAACAGCCATGTATTTAGGTCCTTTCTCAAATAATGTGGTGTTGTGTGATGGTATTGTGAGGTTGCTGCCATTCCTTGTATAATATTTATGTGAGGAGTTGTTACATTTGAAGGAATCGTCTAAGTCAGTTTTTACATACATCAGCAGATGAAGTATATACAAGCATGGTGAGGGTAATATGCCTAAATTTTTAAACAGTCTTCTGCAGGGTGTATTTCTCTTAGCTCCTGCTATTATTCTGACAATTTTCTTTTGCAGCACAAAAATCTTATTACTATTAGTAGAATTTCCCCAGAAGATTATACCGTATGTTAATAAAGATTGAAACATGGTGTAATATAGTATTTTCAATGTTTCTAAATTTGATATTGTTTTCAGTGTATTAATGGCAAATATAATTTTACCTAGTTTTGTGGAAAGGTGATCTATGTGTGGGTCCCATTTTAAGCTTTCATAAATCCATACTCCCAGCAATTTGACTGTTTTAACGTGATTTACTGTCATATTACCTAATGTAACATTTGGTTCATTTATCATTTTATTCCTTGTGTGATGGAAATAGACAGCCACAGTTTTGCTGCTGTTTAATACTAAATTATTGTCAGAAAACCATTTGCTGAGTTTGATTGTTACATGTTTGATATTAGAGTTAAGGGTTTGTTCCTTACCACCAGTGATGGCTACACTTGTATCATCTGCATAAAGAGTGTTTCCCTTTGCAGAAGCCATGCTGAGTATTTGAAATAAGTTTTTGTTTTCCTAAAAATGATACAATTCGATTGTTCATGGTAGCTTCTAAAATTTTCAAGAATGGGGAGAGGAGAGATATTGGTCTGTAGTTGGTTAAGTTGTTTCTATCTCCTTTCTTGTATATTGGAATTACTTTTGCTTCCTTCAGCTTTTGTAGAAAAACTCCTGCGGTGAAGGACAAATTGATTATGTGGCACAGTGGGATTGCAATATATTCTTTGCATTGTTTGACAACATAAGTGGGGATTTCATCTACACTACACGACCAAGTAGGTCTGATTTTCTGTACGATTTTTTCAACCTCCATAGTAGTTGCTGGATGCAAGTACATTGTTTTGGTGCACGTTCCTAATTTCTTTAAGTTGTTTGTGTTGTGACTGGTACTAGTGTTGGGGATGGAGTACATTTTCGCAACATTTGCATAGTATTCACTTAATAATGTTGCAACTTCGAGAGGTTCCTTTACAGTCTCAGAATTATGTTGTAGTGCAATATTTTATTTTCTTTTGCTGCCTCCATGTAGCTCTGTATTTACAATTTGCCACATTGTTTTAGATTTATTTTCGGAATTTATGATGGTATTCTCATTGTGCATTTGCTTAGCCTTTTTTATTATTTTTCCTATAGATTGACTTGTACTTGTGGAAATATGTTTCAAAATCAGCTGTGGCATCTTCATCTTTTCTGATTCTGCTTAGATATCTCATTCTTTCACTAGATTTAATAATTCCAGGTGTTATCCAGTGGTTCTTTTGGGTTGCTGAAGTTCTAACTTGTTTCTTGGGAAAAGCTATTTCGAAATAATAAGTGAACGTTTTTAGAAATGATTTATATGCTTCATCTATATCATTGGACTCATGAATATCACTCCACGTTTCGTTGCTTTATAAATAATGAAAATAATTAATATTTTGTTTGCTGAATGACCTTTTACTTACAATTTGTGTTTCATTTTTGGTACTGTTTTTTGGATTAGTCACTGTGGTTGGTTCCCACAACTGGCAAAGGCACTGGCAGTGTCACACCCTTTAAAAGCATTTAAGCCAATTAGACTGTAGCACATGTGTTGTCCAATTGGATTTGCTAGCTTGTTGATGGCAATGAAATGTGTTCAATTCTAAGACCCACACATCTAGTAAATGGGAAACCCCAGACTTTGTTCACTTGCTAGCATTCTATGACTAAAAGTCTCCCTTTAGAACCACTTCTTCTGCTTTTGATGTTTGGGTTTTCTTTGTGCAGACATTGGAGAAGGTCTTCACGTTTTGTTTGGCCATCTCATCATAAAATTTTACTGAAGGTGGATCCTCATCTAACCGCATTCATTTGAATGTCAGCTAGGCTTCCTCTCTGGCTTCAAGAATCCTCAGATGATCCTTGGCTACATCTGGTGAAGCCAGTGAACAGACTAACCTAGTTATTGTCATAAGGAGACACGGGTTTCAGCCAACTATTCTCCATGAGATTGATAAGGGACTTCACATCTGCTTCGCCTCTCCATGGACTTTATAGATCTTGATGGAACAATTTTAACTGTTTTGACCCATCATGTGCCTCAGCTGCTTCAAATACAAGCTTTTGTACTCACCTGTAGGGTAGTACTTCGTCACTGCACCTTCCTTCAAACGAAACCCTTTTGTCCCTCCTGTGTCTGGGTATCTTTGTTCATACTTTCTTCAATTGTTTGGTCAACAGGAATTTGGCCAAAAGTATTGGTGGAGCTGAATTAAACTGAAAAGCCTCGATTAATCCAGAGTGCACATCATCTGGGTGTGTAGTGACCAGCTGACACATCTGTGCACAGTAGTATAGTAGTAAGCGTCGTGCATAATTCAGTCTGTCATACGTAAAGCAGCATGGTATCATTTGTTCAAATGGAGATGAATGTAGAATCCCATCTCCCTCTCTAAATGCTCAGATCAGGGCTAGCAAGATCATGTCTAAGTAGAACATTGAGAAGGATGATAGGCTCCTCTTCCCATTTACGAGAAACTGCACTACTTATCTTCAAATCAGAATGCAATTCCTGAAACTATATTAAAACTTCCCTTGTGTTCTGTCGCTTTGTGTACTTTTCTGTCAAAAGATACACACTCTGCATCATAAGCTCGGGAAGCACGTGGATATTGTAAAGCTGATTTCTCAACTCTTTAGAGTCTTTCTTGACTCACTGGAACTGGACTGCTCTTTTGCAAGGATATACCCTAGAAGTTTGTCCATGGTAAAAATACTAAGACACTTTCGGTGGTGCTGGATTGCCACGAAGTGTTCCTTTGGAATACATTTTGCAAGTTCCAAAAGTGGTGTGTGTTTACGAATTTTGGTTGCTCTAAGCAAAGTTCTCCACTAGTTCCTATCATATGGTGAAAACAGTGAGTAATTCTCTTCACTTGGGGCCTCTTTGATGGAAGATTCCGTGCCCCAGTCATCTTCAGTCATAGATGTATTACCAGGAACAATTAAATTATAATATTTAACACTTTTTTTATCAAGTTAATCTTTTTCAGGCTTCATGATGAAGCGAAGACAATTATTACCAAATCGTTCAAGATGGGACAAATCCCCAACACACTGTCTAAGTTTTTGTAATAATAATAATGATAATAATTATTATTATTATTACTATTATTATATACATAGACGTTGGTTAAACAGTTATATTAAAAAGATCAAATTAAGAAAAACAGTGAATTTTTCCACTGAATGTGGTTCTTTTGTGTAAGTTTTGAACTTGCATAATCATAATTGACGCATGTCTGATGCAATTGACGCGAAGACATGTAACCTCTGAGAAAAATGAAATAGCTACTCAGTTGAAAAGGTTATCACATATTATTTTACTTATATTGGTGCAACAAATATTTCAGTACCATTGAAGTTTTGCCACCTTGGGTGGTACCGACATCTGGGCTGGCTCATGGACTATCTCAGCTGATGCATTATTCCCTCAGATTTGATGGCTAAGTGTTCTAGGTCTCTTCATTTCTTCATCATAGTCTCTAAGTAGTTTCTCTGCTTTGGAATAAATTTCATTAAAGTTCTCAGTACTCTCTCTTAGGTTTTTTCTTTTAATATATCTATTAGAATACTGACATTTTCACAGTACTGAACAGTCTTTCTTTTGAGGTGCCCAATCTTGCACTGCATGAAAACAATTTGGTTACAACAACTGGAGATATTTCAAACTCCCCACAGGATATACAGTGAATAAACTGAAGAATTTGCTCAAATATTTCTCTTCTACTAGTAATTGGTGAATTAATGCAATCACGTCACACTACTTAGTATTGATACTTTTCTGTTCATCTTGTGCCAAACAACTTATGAATGTTACGGTGTCTCACTGGTTTTCTTGCACTGCGTTTGTAAAAACCAAATTCCTTTAAGAAGACTCGAGGGATAGAAATTATAACAGATTTGACAGTCCCAATACAGTTTATTATCGCAGAAATTCCGAAACTATCAGGAAATTGCAGACATTTGGTCTGCAGTCCCATCTAGTGTGTTGAATTACGCAATTTCCTTCCCATCCATATCCTGTCCTATACGACTCCAATTTAGGAGAATAAGATAAGTCCGAAGAAATGTTTATGAACAAGTGGATAGAGCAGGTAATCTGGTAATTTTACTGACCCAAAAAGGGAGGGGATTGGACCCGTTGAAGACCCCCCTTAAATACGCCCATGTGTATGTGTGAAGTACATAATAATGGTTTGACATTAATTTTCAAGGTGGAGAAGGGGCTGTAAAAGACATTCCCCCTTTCTATACTGGAAGAGACCCACAAAGAGCCCTCATGGCCAGGCTGAGATTCGAACCAGGGACAACCTCTGCCAAGGAACCACATTTCTGATCCATAAGTAACATTTTATCTCACAAATGCCGTGCATTTCACATTATGTGTTTTTTTTTGTTTTTTTTAAAAAAGAACATTAAAATACTGACTAAGGCAGAACTTATAGTATAAAAAATAATTTGTCTGAAGAAGACCATGTTAGAGGGTGGAAACTACCTTTTTAGTGCATATATTTTTCATACTATAAATTCTGCCTTGGTCAGTATTTTAATGTATTATTAACATGGAAGCAAGGCTTAACAGTGTTATCAGTGTTTTTTTAAAGAAGGAATTATTGTACTACCAAAGATAAACATTCTGCACAATTTAGGCATTTTGTAAGTCACTTATTATGCGGTAGTGTATTCTCCTATCAAGAAGATTTAAGATGGGCAGGCCATAAGGCACGAATGGGAGAGGAAAGAAGCATTTACAGGATTCTTGTTGGGAAACCTGATGGTAAGAGACCTGTAGGAAAGTCAATACGAAGGTGGAGGGATAATATTGAGATGGACCTATAGGAAATCGGTAAGGATACAAAATTGATTAATTGAATTTGAACTTTTTGGTGTGTCAGCACTTAGGCTATTTTGCACTCTTCACAGTATACAGTAGGGTGTTTCATTTTACCAAAGATGTGATTTTCATATGACTTTGCTCATCTCAGTGATGTAAAATATATATATGCCAAATTTGAAGAAGATTGGATAATATTTAGGGGTTGCACACATTGATCACTTTTATCTCAAACTAGTGAAGTAATTGAACTTTAAAATGGGAACCAAAAAAAATAATTTGGCTGCTAGAAAAGGTGCCTCGTGGTGAGTTTTTAGTTGCTCTGCTCCCTTCAAAGGAACAAGTACTTTTAGTTTTTATTTACCATCACAAGGAAATGAAAGAAACACTTTCAGATGCTGCTAAATCTACCAGTACTAAACTACAGGAAGTGTGGAGGAAAGCAAATAAATATCCCTGTTAAGACTGAGGAGAATATCTGTGCTGGTATACAGAAGCTGTACAAAGAATACCAAAATCTGGGTAAAGAGAAATCGATAAACACTGATAAAGCAAATGTGAAATGGCAGATTTGGAAAGGTGATCTCGTTGAGTTATTTGACATTTCCCGTCAAAATGTGATGGACATGACTAGCGTATCACAAGAAGATAAAGAATTTCTTAGGTCACAAAGAGAAGATCGTATGAGTTCGTCAATGAGTGGAGTACACAAAGTTTTCGCCTCGAAAATAAGAACTAAGTGTACAAAAGAAGACAAAAATGATTCATATAAGAATAAACATTACAAAGCTATCACTGAAATCAATAAGACAGTTATACTGGAAGACTCATCTCCATCATCATCACCACCTAAGCCCCGCGACAGGTTAAGTTTGCAGCAACTTTTTGCATATTTAGACCCAAATGTGCGCGCAGAATATAGTTCCGCTGCAATAGTGTGGATTTTCTCACTGTCTGTGATATCAACATTTCAGCGGTTGGGCCAAGACTGGCATGGGAGATGCTCAGCCACGTTCTCGCATGGATTAATACATAAAAATTGATGCAAAGTTAGCCTGTCACGAGGCTTAGTGACGAAGAGGCCACGTTTTCGCCTCCAGCTACGAAAAAATTACGTTCAAGTCCTAGATTAAAACATCTTGATCAGACACTCACGTCCACTTGGGATCAAGAACAGCTCTCTATTCGACAAGCAAGTACTTCATTTATAGCAACTGCAAAGAGCCTTGGCCTACGATGTTTCAAAAATTTCCGTATATCCAGCTACAGTTTACCGAGCTCAGGCGATCAATAGAAGTAAAATGGCTAAGAAAATCGAAGAGTCACTATTTGAAAATCCTCCTCATTTGGTCTTGCATTGGGATAGTAAACTGTTGCCCTCAGTTGCCCATGGGAGTGTCAAAACTTTGGAAGATAGAGTTGCAGTTCTAGTGACTGGCAAAGATTTTGAGCATTTTCTTGGCATACCTGTTGCCCTGAAAAGCACTGGTGAGCAGATGGCTGAAGTAATTATTCGGGAAGTGGACCGATTTGGGCTACGTGACAATATCATCGGTATGTGTTTTGATACTACAGCATCTAATACAGGACTGATTCAAGGGGCATGTACCAGAATTGAAAGGGAATTCAGACAAACATTGCTGTGGTTGGCTTGCCGTCATCACACCCATGAACTAATATAGACGGTGTTAAAGGTGGAGCTTCTGCGGAGCATGCGCACTCGTCTGGTCCCCCTCGAACATCCGGTTACGCTTACGGTGCTATGGACGTTAATATGAAAGGGCAAAGTGGAGATTCTTTTACAAGGAAATAGGGTGTCAGCTGTGTAGCATATGGTTGCACAGTTCAATCGGGAACAAATTTATTGAGTCAAGTATCAGTTCGTAGGTTTCCGAAGGAAGTAGAGAGACGAAACCTGTTGATACAAGCAGAACGAAGAAAGGATTTGTACGACTTGCATTTTGTTACAAGCATGTTGATCGTTTATCTGTGTATTGTGTTGTGGTGAAAAGCACGCCTCTTAGTGAGGTTTCAAACCGAAGCGACACGTGACAGCAGTAGTTCGTACCGAAATGACAAGCGACACAGGCCCATTTAGTCTATAAATAAGCATTCACCGCTCATGGGAAATCAAGTCTCAGGTGGCACAATACAATCAATTGGAAATCTGAGCGACACATACAGCTTGTCGTGTTGCTTCTGTTCGAAAAATTTCATTGATCACTGAGGATTCACTTTTAAGTGCACGGAGATTACACACCGAAGCAACAAGCAACAGCCCCTTTACTTTAAAGGAAACAATTCACCTTCCATACGAGTACAACAGACCGAGGCGACACGATGCATGGTACTGAGAAAACAACAGTCCAGTCCAAGCGACACGTGCATTTTCTAGTGGTGAATTGGTTCGAAAGGAAGCTTTCAGACTGCAGCGATACGTGTCTCTTTGAAACCAACATTCAAAAATAAACAACGCCTTCCGAATTTAAGAGACACGACAAATTGCAGGTGTTGCTCGGAATGGGCCGTTTTATCAATACCGTGCATTGTGTTGCCCCGGCCTGTTATTTGCGCAAGCGTGAATGGCTTGCTTTAGATCGAATGCTTCTGTGCGAAATCCCGATATCGCTTGTCGCTTCAGTCTGAAAACTCCCTTGTTGTTTGAAGTAAATTCGTGCAAGTGAAAGTAGCATGCCATATCATAGGTTTTCCCTAAACCCCAGAGGCGGCGCGTGCCTTTTCAGTCAGGCAGGGCACATTTTTCTTTTGGGTGGGGAAGGGGGCAGTTAGCCTCTATATTCCTCTTTAAGGTTTTTGAGGGGCGTTCCTTGATATAGAGTAAGTAAATTGTTCGAACAATTTGGAATAAAATTAACATTCTGATCAAGATATCTCTCCAAAGAGCATTAAATACTCACTACGTAGGAATACGAAAAATCAGAAACATATGGAACAAATTACATGCATAAAAAAAAACTCGAAGACTGACGTCGGAACCCTATACGCTTGCAGTAACTAAACTTTGGGTAGATACTGGAATGATTAGGAAAATGTTACACTGCAGTTTCTCTTCCATTGTCAATGAATTGAAAGGCGTAGATATTAAAGTTTCTACATGATTCAATGTCATATTCACCAAGTATCCACTAATATCAATAACTAACTAGGAAGATGATGCAGCGTTAAGTTCAGTTACAACACTTTACATTGGCCATGTTATCCCAAAAAGTTCGTTTATACTTACGAAGATATTCTGCATGTCAAGTTGCTGGAACACAGACACAATTACACAAATAAATAAACACGTACAGTAACTATAAAATCGCGAAAACTAATTATTTCATAAGCGACCAATACGCACAGACGGAACGCAAACTCGCACACTAACTCAAATCCAAATCCGTATTACAATGGGAAGAAAAGAGGAAAGGAGGATCTTTTTGAAAATACGAGGGACTAGTTTGTGCAATAAAAAGTGTTGTCAACTTTTCAGGTCGCCGGAACAAGCGCGAACGAATGAACTGGCTGGAAGAACGAATGAACTGCCTGCCAAGCGTTGGAAACACTGAACGGTGAAGGAGGCAAACATGAATGGGCAGGGCACCTCGTTCACTGCCCAGAGACGGCTACGAATTTTGCGCTTTTCCATTGTGAGGGGACCGTCCCTTGGGTCCCTTGCTTATGCTGTAAATGTTTGGATCAGTCAGTGACGTCACGTCTCCAGGCAGAGCTGAGATTGGACTCTCTCCAACAGGACGGATAAATATATTAACCTCGCACAGGGTGCATACCCTGTAAGTCTGGTTGCAGCAACGTAGGGGTTGAGGGAAAAAAAAAATATTTACGCGTATATACCGATCGTCTCTTCAGATGAACTTTTTATGTTAAAATTGTTGTGGGGCAGTGCCCTAGTTGCCCTTTATGTAGCATCGCCACTGCTAAACCCCTCAGGCGGAAAGGCGACGTTGAAAGCACATATATTTACTAGCATTTGTTATGTGTCATTTCATTTCTTCTGCAGATATGTTGGCAAAGATTTACTTAAGCATACTTTATAATATAATAATATCACTAGTTTTATAAAATTATATTTCCCTCACTTTTCCATTTACAAAATAATTGAATATATATCTAAATTTTAATTTTCGTACGTTTTGAGTTCGTCGTGTGTGTACATGAGATACTTGTATGTAGTATGCTACACAACTGGCGGCCACAAAGACACGTCATATTTGTACTTATAATCTGCTCTGTAGTTGATCATCCGACGGATTCTAGACGTCCACCCCTTCATAGTAGAAATTTAACAAATACCTTTCTTGACTATCGTCGTACAACTGATGAAAACAAACGCCCATTTCTTACTTCGTATGCCGGTGAATCTGCCCTGGCAACAACTGGGACTGGCCTAAACCGGAAGTTCCGGGGGGACCGGGCAAGACCGCACCAATGTTCATGTTTACATTTTTAACACGGTCTATTGAAAGGAGTGTTTGAGGAGTGTTGTGGCGTACCATCATCCAGATTTTTCGGAAGTTCCAAAGTCTGTGTGCTTCACTTGATAAGAAGTCATATACGGCAATGCTGGATGAAGAAAGTCCCGTTCCAGGCTTTCTAGAAGAACAACGAGTGAAAATGGTTAACTACATCCAAAATGTCCTAAAACACGGAAGTCATCCAAGAGAAGACTACAAAGAGTTATTACAACTCTCACTCCCGTACCTAGGAGGTTGGTCTCAAAATGACTTCAGTTTCAGGATCCCAGGGGCTCTGCATCAAGGAAGGTGGATGGCAAAGGCAATATATGCACTTAAAATTGTCCTCTTCACTTCACTAAATAGTTGAATATTCCTCAACGAGAATTGAAAGGAATGAAACGGGTTGCACATTTTGTCAGCCTCGTATATGTTCGCTTTTGGCACGAGGTAATTGTAAGTCGATGGGCTCCAAAGAATGATTTGGATATGTTACAGCTTCTGAGCACTTACCCAGATGCAGACGTCAAAAAAAGTGCTCTCGCAGTTACTACGAGACACCTTTGGTATCTGTCAGAAAGAAACGTAGGATTGGCTTTTTTGGACGAACATATTACTCAGGCTGATAAGGAATATATGACTAAAAATTTAGAAACCAAACCTGCAAAGAAAAAGGAAATGAAACAATTAGAGGGTAAAAATCTAGTTTTTGAAGGAAAAGACCTGAGCCACTTCGTTACTAATAAAACAAAGACGTTCTTTGAATTGTTTGGGATCCACGACGTGACAGAATACTGCAGTGATTCTCTAAGAAGCCATGTGAATGCTCTCAAGGTGGTCAATGATACTGCAGAAAGAGGAATTGCTCTGATAAAAAAGTTTAACGAATCGGTCAGGGAGGAACAAGAAAAACAATTCTTGTTGAGGGTAGTCGAGCATCACAGAAAAGTCATTACCAAGCGAACAAAAGAAGGGATTGCATAGTCCAAAGTTGATTAATATAACACATGTTTTGCCTATGATACTACCTATTAATCTTAGTGTCTAGTTTTAATATTATTTTAAGTTTGTGATTTCTAGTTTTTCCAATAAAAGTAATTAACATTGAGAAATCGTATTTTTTGCCTACTTTTACAAAATTGATCAAAGTGTGCAACCTCTAAATATTATCCAATCTTTTTGAAATTTGGCATATATATCTTTTACATCACTGAGACTCTGGGCGTAAGCAAAGTCTGCAAAAATTTTACATTTTATTTTTTGCCTTACAAAATGAAACACCCTAGTATACAGTGTCCAGCCCCTTACCATAACTAAAATATAACTTATACCGCATCACTGTAATGTTGAAGGACTAAAATATTCTTACTTGGGTTAAAAGCTGAGGCTGTAAAGGGATGCTCGGACACTTGAGGACAAAACAAAGGACAACACACACATAGCCCTATGAGGATTATACTGGCCGTAGCTACAGATGCCAGAGCCTCATTAAGTAAGGATGAAAAAGATTGGATTGATCTTACACATGATAGGGACAGATGGAAGGCTTGTGTTGCTGCAGCCATAAACCTTTGGGTTTAAGAAGGCTAGAGAGTTGGTTAGTATTCTTCCATTTTACCTGGCATACCACTAAACAAACTTTTTTCATGAAATTGCTGGAAAATTTGCAGTTGTTTGGAATTGTGTTTTTGTTTTACTTGTATCCTTGCATTGGTGTTCTATTTGTTTGTTATTAGTATAGAATATATATCAGTGTTCGGAAAGTTACTTTTAAAAAGGTAACTAGTTACAATTACAGTTAATTGCTCTAAAAAAGTAACCGTTACAGTTACTCATTTAAAAAGTAACTCAGTTACAGTTACCTGTACTTCAAAAGTAACTGTAAGTTACTTTTATAGGTAGTTACTTTCTGCTGAAAATTTTCTTGCAACCAAATTACACAAATCGACCATTAATTATAATAAAATATTATTTGAACACTTTCATGTATTTTACTTATGTTACTGGTACATAATATGTCTTCGTATATTTATATTTATTACAAAATAAAGTGCGCTCCTGTTCTTTGCGCAATGCAATGAAGACGTATGTGGGTGTGGAGTTAGGGCCCCACACTTTCTTGATCAAGGCCGATGTTGGGGTGATGTGATCAGCACCATGTCCCTGGCTGCCTTTACCCCCAGAGTTTCCTCCAGGTACCCACCCACTTTATGCGATGCTGGGTGGGTGCCGGAACATCTTCAACAGGTAGAAAAAATCCAGGTTCTCCCCCACCGAGGATCGAACCAGGGTCTCGCGCATGGTAGTCAGGCACCCTAACGACAATGTGGTAGTACCCCCGTTATTCACATTTTCTTAATTTTCACGTAGGAGTCATTCCATGCCAAATCAACACAGATATGTGCAATTTCAAACCTGACCATCTCCGATATCCATGAAATTTGGCGAGTTGAAACTATGCATGGAACTTAGTAACTATGAGAATTTTTAGTCTCGTGCGTCTTGTAATTGTTAAATTATTCAAGGTCAAAGTTAGCAGAAATTGTCCTTTTTGAGCCTGCTTAGCTATACTAAATGTGCTGTAACTCCGCCCCTATTCTGCCTAGGAAGCTCAAATCAAGCTTATTGTACAGGGAATTGAACAAGCTTTCCAGTGATGTATAACAAGCCCACCTTTGGATAAAAATATAATTTTGTCAAATGACCTTGACCTTTGACCTTGAATATGTCAAAACATCACCAAAAATCGTGCAAAAAATATATTTGGTCCCTCATGCCATACTATAAAACAAATCATAACATCATTCTGAGACTGCAATGGGATCAGAAGATACAAAATAATATGCGTAACTATATGACTGATAAAAGCCGCATTACATGAACCATGACGAGTCAAATGTCCCTTAACACCTCCTACAATATACGTATAAAGGAGTTATCCTGGTCATGAAAGACATAGGTTAGGTACAGGAAGATCCCTAGCTGTGTGTGTCAAGCGCAGATCCGGCATAGTGTTGACAGCCATATTGAATTCAACGCAAACTTTCAAAGGAAAGGGGGTGATGTGATATATCAAATCAGGCTAGAATTTCACGAGAAATGAAGCGGCGAAGGTTTCTCCAACGTATCTTTAGCTAGAAAGAGTTATTACGGCATGCTCGTAACCATTTTCCCCTTTTCGAGGTGTTAAAAACAAAGCATTAGAATGCTCCTAACGTCTTAGGAACTCATCGAGATCACGCTGACATCTTGGGAGAGAACAAATTATACGCACCATTGCATATGATTTTTATCAGCAACATTCACCAAATACTTGAATAGTGGAGAATATTGGGAACAGTATCTCAAACAATTACGTGATACTTCATTTGGAATGAAAAATTCTTCAGTGACGAAGCTATTTTTTATGTTCATGATGAAGTTAATAAAAATTATATACAATACCTGTGATTTGATAATCTACAGTAGACAGATCCCGCCGAATAGTTGTTGCTGGTAAGCTAATGATGTGGTATAGGTTAGTGTATGGAGAACGGGAATGGTTAGTCCATATTCAACAATGGAACCTTAAATGGTGAGGGCTTCTTGGATGTGTTAAGTGAACAGGTTTTTCATCCTTGCTTACGGGATATGGTACTTTTCCAGAGTTTTGAAACAGGACAGAGTGTGACCACGCTATGTGGACATTTTGGCAATTTCTTCATGATAAATTTCTAGGTAAATTGATGGGCAGATGGGGATCTATTAAAAGGCCTGCACATTCCCCAGATCTAACATCTTAGGACGACTTTTACCTTCAGAAATATTTGAAGAGAATGGTGTATGCACTAAAAGTCCCTGATATTGACCAGCTGAGAGAAGGCATAGTTGCTGCTAGCGATGATGTTGCACCTGCTACATTGCCAAATGTTCTATGTGAGTGTGAGAGACATCAACGAGTGTGCTCACAGGAATACTGACAACATTATAATGTGCATATATCGTAAGTGAAAGATATGCGTATAACTTTTTGCTGGCTAAAGATACGTTGGAAAAATCTTCGCCGCTTCATTTCTAGTCTGATTTGATATATCACATCACCCCCTTTCCTTTGAAAGTTTGTGTTGAATTCAATATGGGTGTCAACAATATGCCTGACCTCAGTGGCGCAGGAACGTTTTTCATTTGGGGGGATACAATATTCAGCCTCCCATATATATATATATATATATATATATATATATATATATATATATATATATATATATATATATGTATGTCCAATCAAGTGTCGCAATAATAATAATTAGGATAATTATATTTAATTAAATTAATATATTAATTAATTAAATATGTACATTAATATTGTATTGTTATTATTACATGAATAGGTAACAGATAGTAAAAGAATAGAAATATAACAGCACGTATTCATTATCTAGCGTACGTGTAGTTAAGATCGCCAAGATTTGCACAAAAACAACTGCCCTGGCAAGGAATTTAATGTCAGATAGAAAAAGAATTGAATATTTATTGAATAACAAAAAAAGGAGTTAGATCCAATTAACGAAAAGTAAAGTTCCTGATTAATATTTTATGGATATTATCATTAGTAGTGTGAATAAATCTTTGGAACCTTCAAAGCCGAATGAGCCAAATTCCTTGCCTTCCAATAAGTTCAGCGGAGAAAACCATCGAGTATACAGGGTGCAGCAGAAATAACTCCTGGATTTCATTCGTGAATAACAAAGCAACGATAGATGTTACGCAAAATTTTATTTCACAGTTGGAAAGAACAATGATTACCATTTTGTTTCCCATATGTACCGAGACAACTCCATGAACGCCCCTACTTTTTTGAGGAAGACGGCACGCAGTTAATGTAACGTCTGACCGTTATGTATGGATGTTACGCAACTTCCTGCAGCCGCAATCGAACGAACGTGGCAAATTGGCTGTGTGGTTCCAACAGGATGGTGGCACAGCACGCGTATCTATGAACGTGCTACGTGAAATGTTTCCAAGGCGTCTGATCTCACTTCGAAGTTACCTTCCATGGCCAACTCGTTCCCCCGAGCTCGCACCCTGCGACTTCTTTCTGTGGGAGTACCTGAAGGCTAAAGTTTACCAAGGAAGGCCGAGGACAGCCAATGATCTGAAAGATGGTATCAGACAGGAAAGAGCGGCAATACCGACCAGACATGACTAGGAGCGTAATGCAGAACTTCAGGGCGAGACTTCAGAAATGCGTACACTGTGCAGATCGGCATTTGGACGATATCATTTTAAAACAAAGTCAACCATGTCACACAAAATGGTGACTTGTGGCAATTTTGGCAAAAAATAATTGGAACATTTTGTTCTTTGCAAATGTGCAACAAAATGGTAAACCTTGTTCTTTCCAACTGTGCAATAAAGTTTTGCATAACATTTATCGTTGCTTTGTTATTCACAAATGAAATCCGGGAGATATTTCTGCCGCACCCTAACTTTTAATTGTTACGCTGTTCAAGCATGGTATTGGCATTGATGGAAATTGAGTATAACAAATGCTAAACAATTATATTTTGATAAATTACTTTTACTACTTGGTAAGTCTTTCGGGGGGGAAGGTGTCCGGACCCCCTGGACCCCTACAAAAAAGTCCTTCATACCTAGGTATAATGTGAAGCCATGAGAAATATTCGCTTTTAGAACAGCACACACGAATGTCCTCTTATTTAATGCAAAATATGCATAAATATTTTTCATTGTTTTTGTTAGAATTTAAGTTTTGAAAAAAACACAAAAAAAACAACAGATTTTAAAATCAGTTAACAATTCTCAAACATATAAGGCTAAGCTCTGGACCTCATTCTGAGCTTATTTGGATTTCACGGAACGGAAAATCAGAAGTGAGGGGGATCTTGAGCCACCCCAACCAGGAATAATCGTCTCCCACCCACGGGATATAGAAACTACATTATATAGAGTTCCACTTCAGTTCCGTTCATTCTAATTTTAAAAGTCCCATAGCTACGCATAAAAATATCTTTAAACAATTCATGGCAGATATGTAGCACATCCAATGCCTTTTGGAAGCCATGTATTTGGTATTTTCTCAGACATCTATAGGGTGTTGTATTAAAAAAGAAAAAAATGAGTTCAGATGGTTCCCAATCAACTCGTAAGAAATCTAACTTTGAAATATTTGTGAAAAATTTGACAAATCATTTATTTGTAATATAATTAGCTGTACCTAATGACGTTCTTCAAGTACTGAAAGTAATATCATTCGGTACATTTACAAAACCGAAATCCTTCAGCTCTCAGAAGTAGCAAGGAAAGCCATACGCTCAAAAGTTTATTCTTTCTTTTCAATTTTTGGTGGACAATGTGAAGAGCCGGCCAAGGTTTATTTTCGTATGTAGTGGTATTAAATGCAGATACATGCGTGTGTTTTAGGAAGACATGTCAATTTATCTTTTATGTGAAAAGGTAAACTTTAATGTAAGCAGAAGCATGTGCACGTCACAGTTAAAGATTTTCGCATCTACAAAGAAAATCCAAAACACATTCCCACCTCGCCGGACTCCGTGGCGGAGGGGTTAGCATATCGCGCTATGACGCCTGAGGTCCCAGGTTCGAATCCTGGCCTGCCCATGGGTGTTATTTTTGAGTGTCCGTCAATTTCATCATATCATCATCACTCATCCTCATCTTCGCGATTAGCCAAAAGTGGCAGAAATGCGAAGTTAAATAAACCAAATCAATCGATCAAATATTCCCATCTTACTACCAGAGACTTTGTAAATCCAATCCAAATTCTACCAATAGAACCTGCAGCGAGTCTCATTTATCTCGTGCATTCATCTGATTAATGTAATTTTCTTACAATTTGACTTTAGAGTTTAACATAAAATGGCGTTGTGTTTGTGTTGCATTCGATATCACAATAAGATTTTAAGCAATTAATGTCCAATTATAAGAATACCTAATACATAGCTAAAAAATAGCCCCCCCTGATAAAATCGCAAATTGCACCCTGTTTAAATGTCTAGGAAAGATTTCATTTCACCTAGTAATGATATCGCGATGCGATGAGTCGAGAATTGTCACAGCCTTATCTCGTCTCCTGTGTGGTGAGGTCCTTCTCGTTCTTGTTTGTGCTTATTTTTCTTTCGGTTTCCACTCTGAAGTTATGAAAACTAATTCCAAATTCACCTCATTCTCAGATAGGCTAATCGGCACTCTATTTTTTTTAAAAAATATATCTTAATATATAGGTTTAAGTATAGTTTTCCAAACGCCCTCTTACAAATTTATGAAAAATATGTGTGAGATACAGGAGTGCATTGTAACCCCTCCCCCTTAAGTTGGTCTGTCGTGTCTCGTCTCGTTCGTGTAAGTGTTCCGTTTCGGAAAATACCATTGTAAATATTCAAAAGAAAATGGGGTCAGTCATATACTCTTCTGATGAAGATTTGTATCTTATCTTCGAATCGACGCGACCACTGCTTTAGAAATATGTACCCTCCGCCTTTTTACACAAAGCAGCAATCGTCTGCAGCGTAATTGTCAATGAACTAACTAGTAGCAAGCACAATGTAGTATAATAAGTTTACATTTAAATGTTTTGAATTTCTGTGGTAAGGACTATAATGCTTAAAATTTATAAACAATAATACATTTTTTATTGGGCGAATTGATAATAGGTAATTTTAACAGTAGCACCTTCCGTCTGCTGTCAAATTACCAAAGGGGGTACAGGGGGTACAACTCGATTTACGCATTTAGGGGGTACCAGGTCCAATTTTCAGAATATACAACTGTTATTATGCAACATAAAATAAATCGATGTTATATATGTATGTTGTTTTCATGATGTGATCATTTGCAGTGGTATTCTTGAAAATTTAATTTTTCAGTAATCAACATAACTGTAAGCTATTTTATTGAAATTCCTTGCACGTATTTGATTATTATTTGGATGTTCAAGGCTTTGCTTCATCAAGTTGTAAAAAAAATAGCACAGTTCTTAGTAAACACACTAGTATATTTTGAATTATTAAACAATATTGGAAATGTCAAAAGCAATTGTTACAAGAAATAACAATGAACGGAATTTAGGAATTTTAAAGCAATTACTGAGCAACTGAAATTGAGGTGTTGTTGTCCATAATGAGAAATAAGAATGAATAGTATTGTTGATTCTTTGATGACATTGGAACATAAAGAATACAGTAACTATTTTAGCATTAAGTTCATAGGAATGGATCAAACTGAAAGTTATTCCAAGTAACAATAAAGTACTGGTATACAGTGCTGACATAAAATATCATTAAAACTTTGAATGGTTCATTCACCTCCTTAATTAATGTGTACAAAACCGGGTGACTGAAATAGGTTTTGTCTTCATAAAAGAAAGTGTACAGTCCGGTTGCCTTAGTTGCAACCAGTAACTCAAGTGTGCATGAGCTAACAAAATAGGTGTGGAACAGATAGACAATCAGGTTAAGAAATGCATTAAGAAGGGAATGAAAAACAAACGAAGTGAGTGATAATAAACCATGACAACCAAAGGGATACTGATCTGAAATCTATAATGTTGTCACACATGTATCTACATTCTACCTACTTCCCCTATTGCATGTAAATTCATCCTCTCAAGTTAGTCTTGACATTTGTGGTTGGAGAGTATACGCAAACATTTAAATTACAAAACCAGGTGACACAAATTATACCTTTATATTCACTAAAAATATAACAAAACTGCAAGAGCATTGCACTAAATTACAGAGTATTTACAGAATACCAGATCAGTAGAAATTACAGTACACAGATATTTGGTGATACCGACAGAGTGCCAATGAATAGGTCCTATTCCTGTTGTAGGGAAGCTTGGATTAATGTAACAATTGGAATAATATTTTAAATCTCATACCATTAAACATAGTTTATAGATAGTGAGTAACACGCACGTAACCAATATGCTATTGCTCATATCATTGATATATTATTTTAATCTGCCAGTTTTAAATCTTTACCCTGGAAACTCCAGTAAACGTATGACATTTTCCTCTGGTTCAATGCAAACATTTATCATCTCACTTGAATGAGAAGATACAAAGTACAAATAGCCATGTACTAATTAAGGTCAGCATTGACATTAATGCACAAATTATGCAAGTATCATGCTGAATTAATCAAAAACAAACTACATGGATTTATTTGATTGATTGATTGATATGCTTTATTTTACTTCGCTTTTTGTTCCACTTATGGCTAATTTGCGAAGATGGGATGAGTGATGATATGATGAAATTGATGAATGGACACTTACAAACATCCATGCCCAGGCCAGGATTCGACCCCTGGCATTGTAGCACAATATGCTAACCACTCCACCACGTGGGCCGGCTACATGAATTTATGACACACACAAAGTAATTTGTAATGCCAAAGCTTGGTTTAAATTAATATAAGCACAGACAGGTTAATCGGGACTGGCCTACAGTTTAGTGGGATTCAAACCATTACATGCTTCCACCAGGAATCGAACCTGTGGTCCCTAATTACAAAGTGACAATGCTATCGAGAAGGCCCTCACTTATAATGTGTTACTGACACAAGGATGCAATATTTTGAGGTGGATTCATGATAACAACTCAATTAGACATTTGAGGTTGGCAACTCAGAACTAGACTTCTGTGGTAACATAATCTCTAATCTAATGTGGTCTATCTCATGTGTTGTCAATGCAAAGCTTCACTGTTGAATGTTCTTAACAATTTCACATTTCTCAGCATTAGTTCCAGATTGAGCCCCATAATATGCAGTGTCTCGACATACAGCACTGTACCAGTATTTGTGGGAAAAATAGGAGAAAACCATAAAAGAAAGTCAGCGATAGGATATGAACTTGCAACTTTCCAAATAAGATTTTAGTTTCACAAGAGAGTATTAAATTCGGTGACAATGTACAGCTGTTAAAGCACATTGTCTTAAAATCTTGCATTTCCTTTTCAAAGTTAAAATACAAGATTTAATACATTATTCCATTCTATCTTTCTGATTCTCCCCAGTATTCCTTTTTGTTTAGTAACACAAAGAGTGAAGTACAGTACTTGTATATTTCTCTACAACTTTGTGAAAAAATTCAAAGGTGACACTACTTTATCTATATCCCACACCCACCAATACTCTCTAACATTGGCAAGCAAATCCAGATGAAATGTGAAACTTTTAACACTAAGTAGTCGATATTTATACAATTTTATGTAGATGTCAAATTTTAGACTGACTCTTGATGTTTAATGAAGGAAACTAACTAGATTTATATTAAAAATGAAAAGCTATAATTCTAATGTTTATTTTATTCTTTTCTTTTCATTTCAGGTGAAGATGTAGTACTAAAGGGTCTTTCATTAAGAGTGATACTTTTTAAAATTTGAAAGAAAAATAAACCACTCAACGTATCAAAGTAAATTGTGCTTTATTTTGAAGCTTAGACATTGCAGTTATGTTCTGAACAAAATACCGTTCAAATGTCCACCACGGCTTTGAACACACTGACACACAGGATAGCTCCACTGATCCTGATTTCAGTGGAAAAATCATCTTCTCAGACGAGGCGCATTGTTGTCTTAGTGGATTCGTCAATACACAAAATTGTCGTTATTGGATCGAGAAGAACCCACAAGTGGTCCATGAGGTGCCATTGCATTTAGAAAAACTCACTGTGTGGTGCGGTTTATGGCGTGGCGGCATCATTGGACCTTATTTCTCTCCAGATGATGAGAGAAGAACAGTTACTGTCAATGGCAACCGCTACAGATCCATGTTACGCGAATTTCTGTGGCCAGAACTTGAGACCATAGATATTGAAAACATGTGGTTCCAGCAGGATGGCGCTAAGTGCCACACAGCTAAATGCTACGCTCGATTTGCTGAGGGAGAAGTTTGGCAACCGGATCATCTCAAGACGTGGATGTGTGAATTGGCCGCCACGGTCGTGTGATTTAACACCCATGGATTTTTTTCTTTGGGGCTACATCAAAGCCCAGGTCTATGCTGACAAGCCATGAACTTTGGAACATTGGAGGCAAACATTCGTCAGGCTATCGCAGACATAACGCCACTAATGTTGGCCAGAGTGATTAACAATTGGAGTTTCGTGTGCGTCAGTGTGTTCAAAGCCGTGGTGGACATTTGAACGATATTTTGTTCAGAACATAACTGCAATGTCTAAGCTTCAAAATAAAGCACAATTTACTTTGATACGTTGAGTGGTTTATTTTTTTAAAAAAAATTAAAAAGTATCACTCTTAATGAAAGACCCTATACATGATGAGTTGTCTGCTTGTTGTCCCCTTCCCCTGTCCACAATAAGAAAATCATTTATTTTTAAAGTTTTGCTAACACCTAGGTTATGAACACATATCCTTATTATTTTAGGGCCTCCAGATCATGCTGTTTTGTAATCAAGGTGTCTCGGGTTCAAAATAGTAGAGACATATTACACAGTGGTTTAGAACTCACTTTAAACTGCGGATCTAGACCTTATTGGCTTATCTGGGTACAAAGTGAAGTTAAATGGCTTATCTGGGCTTATTTAGCATTTCTATATTTCCACTTTTTGGCTAATCATGATGGCAAGAATGAGTGATGATTAGATTACATAGATGAAAGGGAACTCACAAAAGACACCCTTGCCAGGACTCGAAGTTGGGAACTTTGGTGACAAGATCAAAAGTCGACAACTCAAGGTGTTCACTGCTTTATTTTAAAAGGGAAATACTGGATGTATTCATATGCCTTTCTAAGCTGGAAAATTATACTCTGTACACATGTGTTGGGTTGAATTCTTGGTGGAAGCCTCTAAGTTTTGTGTTGACCCAGCATCAAGAGGACATCGAGAAGACACTAGAAAGAAAGAAGTAGCCCATTCTATGATTGTTTGATTTTTCTTCGCTTTTCTGCCACTTTTGGGTAATCAAAAATATAAGGATTAGCGATGACATGATGAAACTGAAGAAGAGACAGGCCAGGATTTGAACCTGGGACCCTTGGTTCCGTAACATGCTCTGCTAACCATTCCACAAGTAGGCAAGTCTAGAAACCTAGATAAGCGATGGTGATCATGCATCGTCCAATGGAAAGCCACTTGGTACACCTTGGCCCTCAAAGAGTGGTTGTAACAAGGGTTTAGTTTAATTCGCTGACAAGGATATGAGTTCATACAATAAGTTACCATAACTTAAATAATATTAATACTCTGTCTCTGGAATATGTGGAGTAAGGTTGCGCATAACTGAAGAGAAGGGGAGAAAGCAAGTTGGCCGAGCAAAGCATTGCTGCAAATGGCTGGTAGCTGAAATTGCTTCCCCTCTCACAAGTTTATTGGTCAAGCCCTCTCGAGTCACCACTTGCACAGACACTCGTTTTCCTTCACTCACTGCAGAGATTCCAGGAACAGTGTCTAACATTTAAGTCTTAGATATACATGTAACAAGTGTTACAAATGTATTTTGATAATTCTGTTACTCTATCATGCTACCAATCTGTGCAACATTGCAGGAATGTTTCTCCTATTTACAGCTTGGAGAGAACAGGAGTGAACACAAGACTGTATAACAAAGATGGAAACCAGTGCATCATTCCAATTGGAGACATGTCGCAGAATGATAAGTATATTATTTATTTCTGAATATTTTGTTAGTGCTTTCTTAATATTTTGGTATTTTTATTTCAGGGTGTCTGTCCGACAAGAAGACAGGTGACCTGTTAACGTCTGGATGTTTCCAGCGCTCACCTTGAGAGCGGGGTCTACTATAAGGGTTGGTGGGAAGGGGAATAGTAGCCGATATCTAGATGAACACTGGAATTATCATCTAGGGATTGGCAGTGTTGCAATATCTTCCTCTCAGACAGACATGTTGCCACCTTTAAGTTCATTCTGTTTATTGAACTATTTTCTCTCTTTTTCAAGTTAATTTCTACCACTGTGCCCATCTTCGAGTTCTGGCTGGAATTTTGGTGAGTATTTTTAATACTTTGATATTTTTATTTCAGGGTGTCTGTCTGACAAGAATACAGGTGACCTGTTAACGTCTGGATGTTTCAAGCGCTAACCTTGAGAGCAGGGTCTACTATAAGGGTTCGTGGGAAGGGGAATAGTAGCCGATCTCTAGATGAACACTGGAATTGTTCATCTAGGGATTGGCAGTGTTGCAATATCTTCCTCTCAGACAGACATGTTGCCACCTTTAAGTTCATTCTGTTTATTGAACTATTTTCTCTCTTTTCCAGGTTAATTTCTACCACTGTGCCCATCTTCGAGTTCTGCCTGGAATTTTGGTGAGTATTTTTAATATCTAGATATTTTTATTTCAGGATGCCTGTCCGACAAGAAGACAGGTGACCTGTTAATGTCTGGATGTTTCAAGCGCTCACCTTGAGAGCGGTGTCTACTATAAGGGTTGGTGGGAGGGGGAATAGTAGCCGATCTCTAGATGAACACTGGAATTGTTCATCTTGGGGTTGGCAGTGTTGCAATATCTTCTTCTCAGACAGACATGTTGCCACCTTTAAGTTTATTCTGTTTACTGAACTATTTTCTCTCTTTTTCAGGTTAATTTCTACCACTGTGCCCATCTTCGAGTTCTGGCTGGAATTTTGGTGAGTATTTTTAATATTTTGATATTTTTATTTCAGGATGCCTGTCCGACAAGAAGACAAGTGACCTGTTGTAACGGTATATTTTGTGGTTTTAAGCTGATTCTCAGCAACATACACAATATACACAACCATACATTTTTGAATCCTTGTCCCGAGGTTCAAAACTTGCAGTACCTGAAGTTCTGTGGATGCTAGTTTAGGCAATAGACACGTACCTCTTCAAATTACAACTTAACGCCCATTTCCTTTTAGATATATATAGGTTTATTCATATTATATTTACAGAAGTTAATTCTTGGCCGTTATTCACAAAATTACATTCCGGTGTACCCTGTTCCCCCTTCCCGAAGAGAGTGTGTAGACTCGCGTAGCCACTGGCTCCACGAGTAAAAAAAAAAATATAACCCTCAGTACCAAAAAAGGTGGCTGAAGGTATGTGTGTTGTGTACCTGGTTTCCCACATGAAATAAACTATTGGAATAATGTGAAAAGAGCAAGTGTGTGTATTAAAAGAAAGAAAGTTAACATCCCCGCCGTCGGTTCACATAATACGGAAAGAAAGCTCGCCCAGCTGCTCCCCTCAGAGAATAAGATACCTCTTACATTGCTGTACTCCGCCAAACATCTGAGACCGACTGCTCCCCTGCCCTTCCTAATGACCTAAACCGTTACTGGAAACTTACCGCTCCCCAACGGCCAAGAACCCAAAAGTACAGGAATACATAGCCATACACAATTTATAACATAAAAAAAAAAGGATCCAGTAATGATCGCATCATTACATAGTCCCCCCTTCCTGCAGAGAGAAAAATCAGTTCTGTAACCTAGAATATTAATAATAATATACACAAAGCACTTGTCCGCAGTTTCTGTTCACTACAAACACACTTCCATTAGAAGATCACACGACACTGACAGTCAATGTTCACTCTAATTTTGTCCACAAGTGTACTTCGAGATCCGCGATCTTCCCTCAGCACTGGAGCTGGTTAACCCACGTCGATTCTTACCCGCTCAGCATCTCTTCCATCCTTCCTCCTGGACCAATGAGAGACAGTCTCCTGGAAATCCATCCAAGTCACCAATGCTGCTGGTTCGACTCCCGGCAATGCCACTGCTCTGCGCTCCTGCCGAGATCGGAAGACACCGCTTCGACCAGTTTCCACATGAATGGATCGAAGTGGCTTTACATCCGAAGATGTCACTGCTATGCCCAGCGCTAGAACTGCGTTCACTCGCCACCGAACTTCGACTTCTCGACGAAATTACACGGTAAAAGAATACGCACTAACTTTGCGTTACTTTCGCGATGAAATTGACTTCGGGACGACACTTTTGTATGAGTACTGTATGAGGTATGAGGTAGAGAAAATAAGTGAAAGATAGAATAAAGAAAAGATAGATAAGCCCCTATGTACAATATTTACAAAATATCTCCCTTTGAAATTAGACTAGAATCTGTTTCTCAGCTTGTAACGCATCTGGGATATATCTTCGTCTTGCTCCTCCTGCCGAAGTTACATGCGCTCTCTTTGCTGAATTGGGTTCGGCTACTTTCCTTGCAAAGTCAGGTGGCGTAGAATAAGGCTTTAAGTGGTCACTGTTGGCTCTCAATATTCTTCCGTCCCCGCTGTGTTTCATTTTGAAAGTATTTGCCAAAGTTTGCTCCACAATTGCGTGTGATCCAGAGGATTTCCCCGAGAATTTACTGGTTACTCTGTGGGCCTTACCAGAGAAAGGATGTTCCTTAAGCCAAGCTTTATCCCCCACCTCAAACGTGCATTTGCGGCGTTTCTTATCACAAGGTTTCTTCTTGGCGTCTTCCATCCTGAATTTCGTTTCCTCCTTACTTGACATGAAATCTTGCTTATTCCTGTCATCTTTTAATATGCAGCATGGCTGGCACGACTTACAATACTGGATAACGTCTTTAGTTAGGCCTATCCAAGTGTATTGTCCCCTAACCTTCGCTAACGTTTTCAATCTCCCAGGATGACAAGCGAATGCATTATCATGCAACGACACGAGAATTTGCGAACGTAGAGAAGTAGGTGCCCATATTTTCCCTTTTCCCTTCCCTTTGTACTTTTCCATAGGCAAATTTCTCCTAAGAATTCCCTCGTTGTCGAAATACGAAGATTTGGCCTGGGTCTTCACCTTTTCCTTGTACTTCTTCGTTCCTTCCACCTCCTCATTCCTTGTAACCCTCGCTACGTCAGCAAGAAACCTGTCTTTCATTTGCTCGGAAATGAGAGAGGCTGTGTCCAGAAGCCTACGTGGCTCCTCAGAATTGTATTCTTCATTTCCCTCAATGGCAGAGAATGGCAACAATGAAGAATCTTCCATTTGTTTACTTCCAGAGAGACGAACCATGGGCAGTTTTGTGCTCGGAAGCAAATTTTCCCTCTGTTTCTTCCTCATTTGCTTCGCACTTTCTGCAGTACACAAAGCGCTGAAATCTGCAACTGATTTCTGCACTGTGTCAGTCGAACATTCAACATGGTCAATCATGTCCTCAGTTTCGGCGTGTGGTTTGCAATTTCCCATCGTCGCGGTTGCTTCAGCAACAGTTTCATTTCTTTCCATCGTCGCAGTCATCGTCGCGGTTAGCCCAGCTCCAGCTTCCACAGTCGACGTTCTCTCCTGCTGCGAGAACGGAAGCCTCTTTCCCACTTCCCTCTTCTCCGCAGAAAACAAGTGAATGACGTTACTGTCCTCGAAACTGTAGCCTCCCTGCTTCAAATGTAGCGATATGCCAGCCTTCCTTATGAACCCACGACCTGCGATAAATCCCGTGAAAGAATTGCGCAGAACGACGAATTTATGCTTAAATTTCATCCCATTCAAATGTACAGTAAGATACATTTCCCCACATGATTGTACAGAGCCTACTGCCAAAGAAATATTAATACGTTTATTGTGGATCTTATTTCCTTGTTTTTCCAATTCTCTTGCGATCTCAACAGACACGGTGCTCACAGACGCACCAGAATCCAAATATAGCGAGAAGTCCTTTCCCTGAACCTTACAGGTGACTAACGGTTTTTTGTCGCCAGAAGTGAAATTTCTGCAGCTGCGTATTTCCCTATTCCTCCCCCTGTTTTGCTTTCCTTCTACGTGTGCAAGAACTGGAGTTATTTGTTCTGGTCTAACGGTATATTTAGAAATGGCAAAGGTGGCACCTCTCTGCGGACCATCATACCCCCTTCTCCTCGCCGGTTCTTCTGCTCTCGACGGGGTTCCAATATTCCCGGAAAGGCTCAAGCGGTTGAAAAGACTCGGATTTATGGCACTCATTGATACTTCTGTTCCCACGCGGCCGAAAGGGTTCGTTGTCCCCGAGGCTGCTAATTGCCTTGTGACACTCCCTGAAGTTGACGCTAGTGGTAAACTGCTATCTCTTAGTTCAGGACAATAGTACAGAGCTTCTGAATACAATCTCTTTTGAATGTCCATAGAATGGGTTTCCAAATCTTTGATTGTTGCGAATGTTCTGTTGTACAAGTGTGTTCTGAATTTAGGATGGGAAAATTTCAAAACATGCTGGATGACCTCGTCTTCTGTCTCCCGTTTCTCCCTCATTGCAAAAAGCTTCCTGGTGTGTCGAATAAATGCAAGAAGAGACTGGTCTGGTGACTGGTAATTGTTCTGAATTATCCTTGCTATTTCCGAATCATAATCGACACTAAAGTATTCTTCCAAGAACGCCTTCTCAAATTCCCTAAAAGTGCCGAATGGTCTCGAAAATCTGAACCAATCTGCAGCGATTTCCTTCAACGAAAGCAGCAAGATTCTATCTAAGAGAAAAGTATCCCCAATTTCCATGATTTCCTGATAATTGCGTAATTCATACAAGTAATCGTGTGGACTTACATCGCTGACGTTTCCCTTAAAGATCGGAATGTTAATGTTGCTTTTTTCCAAAATTTTGCTCATTTTCTCCTCGCCCGTCCTTGCCGAAGTTCCTTGCGTACGGTTTAGAGAAAGTCTCTCAAGTTCCCCAACAATATCTTCCTCAGACCTTCCCTCCAAGTTCGCATTGCCTAGCAACTTGCTAATGAGCTCCCTGTCTATTTGAATTGCCATTTTGTCTTCTGTTATTTTCTTTCCACTTCACAATAAATAATGCCTTCAGTACTTCTCACAAAAAAATATCCCGACTCTGAGCCCCCAGTATGTAACGGTATATTTTGTGGTTTTAAGCTGATTCTCAGCAACATACACAATATACACAACCATACATTTTTGAATCCTTGTCCCGAGGTTCAAAACTTGCAGTACCTGAAGTTCTGTGGATGCTAGTTTAGGCAATAGACACGTACCTCTTCAAATTACAACTTAACACCCATTTCCTTTTAGATATATATAGGTTTATTCATATTATATTTACAGAAGTTAATTCTTGGCCGATATTCACAAAATTACATTCCGGTGTACCCTGTCCCCCCTTCCCGAAGAGAGTGTGTAGACTCGCGTAGCCACTGGCTCCACGAGTAAAAAAAAAAATATAACCCTCAGTACCAAAAAAGGTGGCTGAAGGTATGTGTGTTGTGTACCTGGTTTCCCACATGAAATAAACTATTGGAATAATGTGAAAAGAGCAAGTGTGTGTATTAAAAGAAAGAAAGTTAACATCCCCGCCGTCGGTTCACATAATACGGAAAGAAAGCTCGCCCAGCCGCTCCCCTCAGAGAAAAAGATACCTCTTACATTGCTGTACTCCGCCAAACATCTGAGACCGACTGCTCCCCTGCCCTTCCTATTTATAGGCCCCGCTAATGACCTAAACCGTTACTGGAAACTTACCGCTCCCCAACGGCCAAGAACCCAAAAGTACAGGAATACATAGCCATACACAATTTATAACATAAAAAAAAAGGATCCAGTAATGATCGCATCATTACACTGTTAACGTCTGGATGTTTCCAGCGGTCACCTTCAGAGCAGGGTCTACTATAAGGGTTGGTGGGAAGGGGAATAGTAGCCGATGTCTAGATGAACACTGGAATTGTTCATCTAGGGGTTGACAGTGTTGCAATATCTTCTTCTCAGACAAACATGTTGCCACCTTTAAGTTTGTTCTGTTTATTAAAGTATTTTCTCTTTTTAAGGTTAATTTCTACCTATCATTGAGTTCTGGCTGACATTTTGATGAGTATTTTAATAGCATCAGATATATTGCCATCTTTAAATTTATTCTGTTTATTACAAGTCTCTTTTCTCTTGCAGGTCAATGCAAAGGGCTTCACAGAGATACACGAAGAAACGTATTCTGGTAAGTACAGTACAATCAACCATTATTACATTGATCCGGTAATATCTAACAATTCCATCCTACAAGCACACAACTCATCATTTATTGGAGACAACTTTCTAGCTTTCCTTTAATAAAACAGGTAAATAACTTACATGTCTGGTAGGTTACATGCAAGTCAATGTTCTTATTAATTTAATTAATTATCTTAAGAATCATTAAACTAATAGTAATATAATTAAGCCTTGTTTCAATTTTAAAAACACTAAATTTGCTGACTGGGGAATGCACCCATTTAAAGTGCTTTTAAATCTTAATAAACTGTCTTGGTCAGCAAATTTAGTGTTTTTTAAACTAATAGTTTATTTGAATAAAATACTTACTATAGTAGTGTATATTTTGTATTATGATGTATAGTTCCAACAAACAATGTCAATATTCTGTTCGAGTAGCAGATTAGCACTATATATTTTTTCATAATAAAAATTTTACGTCACAAAGTTAGAGATGGGAATTTTAAGACAGGGGTTCGGCTGCTCGAAATGCATTTTGCATACATTGTGGGTAGGAAAATTGAGCATAATAAAAATATTCATGTATCTTCTTCAGGAAACTTAGGTCCAAAGGAGAGTTCTGACCACCCCCACCTTAAGTGCACCTTCAGTCTGTCGAAACTTGTTGACATCCAGGTTTGACAAAGAAAGGAGTGAATATCACTGAAATTTAATTTATTTAATAATTTTCTTAGGAGCATGGTACATAACTCAAGAGTTTGCAAGTTATATCAATGACTAATTTTGAAGGTATTTGCTCCCAAAATGCAGGTTACAGAAGTTACCTTTCATGTAAGTTGCAACTTTTTTCTTTTGTATGTTAAACATGATCTGTGCCTGCAGGTGAAGACAATCAAACCTTCTTAATTCGAACTATTATATTTGAAGTGTTTAAATACTAAGAACACCAAACCTAGCAAGTTTTACCTAGTCTCACAAGCACCATCAATCTGCAGTTTGGCATTAATGTGACAATTAATGCTTTCAGTTGTACTACATGAAATAGGAAAATAATTTCTTTGAAATGGAGAAAACTCACCCCATTTTCTCTGGATTCATAACATTAGACATAATAAAAACGAGAGAGGACAAAAAACATAGTCTCTTTCTGCAAGGTTCCCACATGAGGGAGAGAAAAAATGTGTATATTTTTAAGAACTCTTGAAGTTGTATCTGACTTAAATTGATGTCATTACTTCTAATTTATTTCTAAATGATGACTACTGATAACATAACAGTTTATTATCAAAATGTAAGGGGACTTAACATGAAGTCTCGAACATGAACAATGTTACAAATGGCTATGGTTTCTAGTAATGAGTTGTTTAGTGATAATTACAAAATATATCGTGACGATAAGAAAGACCGAAATACAGGAGGTGGAGTAATAATAGCAGTGAGGAAAAACATTACATCCAGGAGTGTTATTGTAGATGATAATTTTGATGTCTTACATGTAAGAATGAATTTAAGAATATATAGTAGCTGTGTACTTTACTCCTTCCTCAACAATTGATCGTTATATGCATTTTTATTATCTGTTTGAAAATTATAAAGAATTCCATAATGCCAACATTATTATTGTCGATGATTTTAATCTGCCACAAATCTTGGATTCGAGTTACAACCTACAAGTAGGTGGATCGTGCTAGAGCCCCCTTGATAACTTTTTGAGTCTACATGGCTTACACTCATTAAACAACACACAAAATCATAATAATAGAACAATGGATTTTATCATACTTACTAAAACATATAACTACATACATGCAATGGTTATCAATGGAGCATGACACCAATAAGAACCTAGTAGGATTTCAATTTTGACACTTTTAAAGAACTTTCCATAACACAATATTAGGCAAATAAAACTGGTTTTAGCAGATGAGGAATTTTATCCCCTTTACAAAGCTGACATTTTCATATCAAAATATTCCACATTAACTTGGCTTCATTTTATAATGAATACCTTTTACAGAATTATACATTGAAATCAAATGCACCGTGCATTAATACTTGAAGTAAATTACAATTACTGTCCTTTTACATTATTTTTTTTTGTGCATTTGTTTTTTTCTTGTGTAGTGGTTGGTATGTGTTTGTGTGTCTTGTGCAGTAGTTGTGCTGTGTAGTGTATGAGTTTGTCTTGTGTAGTAGCTGTGGTGTGCTTGTATGTGGGTTTGTCTTGTGTAGTAGGTGTGCTGTCTAGTGTGGTTGGGATTGTCTTGTGTAGTAGTTGTGCTGTCTAGTGTTTGTGTTTATCTTATGTAGTAGTTATGCTGTCTAATGTATTTCTGTTTGTCTTGTGTAAACGGTGATGTGTATGTATGTGTCTTGTGTTGTAGTTGTGCTGTCTAGTATGTTTGTTTTGTCTTGCGCAGTAGTTGTGTTGTCTAATTTGTTTGTGTTTGTCTTGTGTAGTAGTTGTGGTGTGTAGTTTGTTTATGTTTATATTGTGTAGTAGTTGTGGCGTGTTTGTGTTTATATTGTGTTATAGTTGTGATGTGTTTGTGTGTGTCTTGTGTAGTAGTTGTGCTGTGTAATGTGTTTTTGTTCGTCTTATGTAGTAATTGTGCTGTCTAATGTGTTTGTGTTTGTCTTGTGTAGTAGTTCCTCCATTCATATTGGGGGTTAGGCGTAGAGCTGACAACTCTGCACTGTAAAAATACATGTCAAGAAACAGCAATATAAGGCCATGGATGTTCCCAAGGTAAAATATTCCGGAGGTAAAATAGTCCCCCATTCGGATCTCTGGGTGGGGACTACTTTGGGAGGTCCCTGGACTAAGGATAAGATCTACGTTAGGAATAAGGATATTAAATTAGGCACCTGGAATGTTCTGAGTCTTTACCGGCCTGGGGCATTTCAGTGTACAGTTAATGAGATAGTTAAGTATAAATTAGATGTGGTAGCTGTCCAGGAAGTTAGGTGGCCAGGAGAAGGGAATTGTAAAACTAAAAATTATACTTTTTTCTATGGTGGTACTGAAAATCATAATTTTGGAACAGGCTTTTTCATAAATAATAGAATTATCTCGGCTCTTAAAACAGTAGAATTTATTAATGATAGGATATCATATGCAGTTTTACAGGGTAGGTGGTGTAAAATTATTTTAATAAACATACATGCACCAACGGAAGATAAAGATGATAATACTAAAGATGATTTTTATACAGAGTTAGAACAGGTCTTTGATAAATTTTCTCAGTATGATATGAAAATTCTGTTAGGTGACTGTAATGCACAGATTGGCAAAGAAGAGACATTTAAACCCACGATTGGTAAAGAAAGTCTTCATGAATTAAGTAATGATAATGGTATAAGATTGATTACTTTTGCAACCTCAAAGAATTTAATTGTGAAAAGTACCACTTTTAAACATAAATATATCCATAAATATACCTGGTCTTCTCCAGATGGTAAAACTCATAATCAGATAGATCATATTCTCATTGATAAGAGAAGGCATACTAGTATAATTGACGTTCGTACACATAGAGGTGCTGACTGTGCCAGTGACCATTATTTAGTAATTGCTAAATTAAGAGAAGACTCTCAATGATAAATCATAAGCAACAAAATCTAAAAGTTATAAAATTTGATACAGGAAAGTTTACTGATGAAAGAATTAAGAAAGATTACCAAATTAAACTGTCAAATAGATTTGATGTTTTGCAGGATTTAAATGATGATGAAAATATAAATGAAACAGACATAAATAAGAATTGGGAGCACATACGTAATGCAATAGAATCAGCAGCTAAAGAAAGTATAGGATACCATAAACCAAGAAAAAGTAAGCCATGGTTTGATAATGAATGTCATAATCTAATAGAAATAAGAAATCAGGCTAGACTTAGGTGGTTAAATAACTATGATGATACAAATCTAAACAATTATAATAGAATAAAGCGAGAAGTTAACCGCACGTTTAGAAGTAAAAAAAGAGATTACTTGAAAAGTAAAATTAACGAAATTGAAACAAACAGCAAAAATAAAAATATCAGAGAGTTATATAAAGGTGTAAATTAGTTTAGAAAGGGGTGGCAACCTAAAGTAAACTTGATAAAAGATAAAGACGGTGATTTTGTAGCTGACCCAAGCGATATTCTAAATAGATGGAAGAACTACTTTAATGACCTTTTAAATGTTCATGTAGGAGATAAATCAGAAGTAAATGAAGTACACACAGCAGAACCTTTAGTTCCAGAACCTAACTTGACTGAAGTTAAAGATGCTATTAAAAGGCTAAAGAATAACAAAGCACCTGGCATTGATTTAATACCAGCTGAGTTAATTAAATATGGTGGAAATTCATTAATATGTCAAATTCATAAATTAATTTGTTTAATATGGAATAAAGAAGAAATCCCTCAACAGTGGAAAGAATCCATAATTGTTCCTGTGTTTAAAAAAGGTGATAAAATGAACTGCAATAATTATCGTGGAATTTCTCTACTCTCAACAACATATAAAATATTATCCAATATTCTTTTAAGAAGACTAACCCCATATGCTAATGAAATTATAGGTGATTATCAATGTGGATTTAAACGTAACAGATCAACTACAGATCAGATTTTTCACATCAGACAGACACTTGAAAAAAAGTGGGAATATAATCAAAATGTCCATCAGCTATTCATTGATTTCAAAAAAGCATATGATTCGGTCAAAAGAGATAAATTATATAATATATTAGTAGAGTTTGGAATACCTAAGAAGCTTGTTAGTATGATAAAAATATGCACCAGTGAAACAGAAAGTAAAATTCGTGTGGGTATTAATATGTCTGACAAATTTACAATTCATGATGGGTTAAAACAAGGAGATGCATTATCTCCATTGCTCTTTAATTTTACCTTAGAATATGCTGTTAGGAAGGTAAAATAAACTAAAGAAGGACTAAAATTAAATGGTGTGACTCAGTTGTTAGCATATGTAGATGATGTGAATACAATTAAGAATAATGCTAAAATATTTTTCAAAACTGCTAAAGAGATAGGTTTGGAAGTTAACAAAGAGAAAACTAAATATATGCTTACAGGGTGAAACCAAGTGTTAGGTAATAATCAAAATCTAATTATTGATAACAACTCGTTTGAACCAGTTTCCAAATTCAAATACTTAGGAGTAATATTAACAAATGAAAATTATATTAAAGAGGAAATAAAAAGTAGGCTTAATTCAGGAAATGCATGTTACTTCTCTCTTCATAAACTTTTGTCTTCTCGTTTAATATCTAAGAAACTAAAAGTTAAAATATACAAAACAGTCATTTTGCCTGTAGTATTATATGGATGTGAAACTTGGTCCCTTACATTGAAAGAGGAACATAAATTGAGAGTATTTGAAAATAAGATCCTTAGGAAAATATTTGGACCTAAAAGGGATGAGGAGACAGGTGAGTGGAGAAGGTTACATAATTTAGAACTACATAATTTGTATTCATGTCTAGATAATATTAGAATGATTAAATCAAGAAGACTTAGGTGGGAAGGCCATGAGGCACGAATGGGAGAGGAAAGAAGACTTTACAAGATTCTTGTTGGCAAACCTGATGGTAAGAGACCAGTAGGAAGACCAAGACAAAGATGGAGGGATAATATTGAGATGGACCTAATGGAAATTGGTAGGGATGGAAAAGGATATATAGATCTTGCTCAGGATAGGGACAGATGGAAGGCCTGTGTAGCTGCAGCTATGAACCTTCGGGTTTAAGAAGGCTAGGGATATATCACTAGGGTATATATTTGAGTTTGGTAAATTTACGTCACTCAATATTGCATATTGTAGCATCACACAGAATGAGTGTGAACAAACGGGTAGGAATTCTGCTTCTGTCATCTGCGTTGGAAGGCAGGAAGGGTTACATGAGCCCCAGAATCATTCACGTGGCTCTCTGATCAGTACGCTGGCTTTCAAGAGAGCATTGCATGTGTGCTGTAGAGATCCAAGCTTTCCCGTCATTCGGCAAAGGAAAGGCATTGAAAAAATATCCTAGAACGAGTGTTGTTAGTGGAGCGGAAAATAAAGGTAAAGGTAAAGTGCTCCCCCTGTGCCTAGCACCATGCCATGAAGACGTATAGTGGGTGTGGGGGGTAACGCCCCACACTTCCTTGATCCGGTCGTGAGTGGGGGTGATGTGATCAGCATCATGCCCCTGACCACCTTTACCCCCCAGGGTTTCCCCCAGGTTTCCTAACAGTAATACATTGCTCAATAGTCGATACCAGTTACAATAGGTGTGATTAAGTACAGGGTGGTCCATATGTCTTGTTACCCCCTCGAATCAATATCTTCTTATCTCTAATTCAGTGTTTCTTTTGAGAGATGGCTGACACAAACTCCTACAATGTAGAAGAGCGCCTTGTTGTCAGTGTTTGGGCCCATGAACGTCCACATACCGACACGACCATGGAGGATGTGCGACGAGATTTCACAAGACGATTCCAAAAAAATGCACCACCAAAAGTGACAATACTGCGTTGGGAAAAGAAACTGTTTATGTTGGGATGTATCAAAGACAAACCGAGGCCTGGCACCAACTAAAAGACAGAACACATGTGCAGGAGAGGAGGCATCTGTGCTTCGGTCACCACAGAAGTCACTGCGCAAACGGTCTGCTGAGCTTGGAATCCCGAAAACAACAATGTTACCACACACGAAGAAGGATCTTCGATTGAAATCCTTTAAATGAGCAAGCGTCAACGAGCTCAGTGATGATGACATGCGTAGACGACATGCAGCATGTGGAAGAACGTTGGAGGTATTTCCGACACTCCCGCAGCGGGCTGACCTTTTCTTCTCCGATGAATGCGCAATATATCGAAGTGCACGTGCAAGGAATGTGTATTTCTGGTCGAAGGAAAATCCGCATTATTACGAAGAGCTGGAAAACAACACCCCACATGTGATGCTCTGGGTCGCTATGTCCGCTAAACACTTGATAGGTCCCTCTTTCTTCGATGGCGTAGTCAATCAACACTCCTATCTCGCCATGTTACGGGCATTTTTTGTTCCACAGCTCCAAAGAATGAATCTCCTGGGACGTTCCTGGTTTCAACAGGATGGAGCACCGCCTCACTATGCCATCGCTGTCCAGGAATATTTAAGTGAAGTGTTTCCCAATAGGTGGATAGGACGCGGATCGGTACATCATCCGGAGCCTCTGGATTGGCCTCCCAGAAGCCCTGATCTCTCGTCTTGTGACAATGTCCTCTGGGGCATTATTAAGGAAAAGGTATCACAACAACGATACCAAACAACAGAACAATTAAAGGACGCTATTAGGGCAGCCTTTCAGACAACAAACTTTGTTTCGTAAAATCTCACACAGGTCATGGCGCCGTGTCATTTTGTGCCATGAAAATAATGGTTGTCATACTGACCTTTTGGATGCGTGAACAACATCCTGGTTGACGCTGAATCCATACGTCTTACAAATTGTTATATTGTTATTATCATAATATAAAATTATGTAAAATTGTTGGTGTCACACGACATGTGGAATGAATGGCTACCTTACACTTCATTATATTATATTGTATTATTATAAAGTTAAGTAAAATTATGGGGGTAACAAGACATATGGACCACTCTGTAGAACTAAACAAACATCTGGCTAGAAGCATTTGCTGTACACCCTACATAATTAATTTGATTCTTATGAATTCTGAGGTCAAAACTAACGAGTGCAATATGTCAAATTAAAGGTAAGAGTTTACGATAGGGCTGAGCCATTACAACTTTGAACCGAAACTATGATTTATATATATATATATAAATATGTATGTATGTATATGTGTGTGTGTGTATGCAGTGTTCGAATTGAAGAAAATGCAGAGGGAGTAAAGCTTCACAACTATCGATCAGTGCTGGCAATTAGGGGGCATGCTGGGGTAGTTGCCCCCCTTTTAGTCCCTGAACTATAGCCTTTTAATGATAAGCCTTGACTACAAAGAAAAAGTAAACTGTCTCCCCCCCCTACTTTCGGCAACCGATTGCTGCAACTGATTTCGATGTATGAACGCAGCATATCAGAAAATTTTGTCACAGAAAAATCGTCCCTATAAGTAGGGTTGAAAATTATTCGAAAAAAGATTTTAGTGAGGGGGATAATTTTTTTCCATGGCATTTTTGTTGGGCTTTTTTCGTCTTTTACCCTTTGCATAATTTGGCAGGTACGAACCTCAAAACTCACAACTGAAACTGCAACTGAAATACGTTAGCTGAAGTTGGAAAAAAGCCAAAATATTCATTTTTAAAAAAGCTGGCATTTTACCAGAAAAAAAATCATACATTCAAAAGAAGCTAGATAATTAGATAATTCTTTATTATTAGTGTTGACACATTAATTGATTGAGTTGGTGTTTTAAGTCCACTTTATGCACAGTAAGGCTAATCGGGACTGGACCTACAGTTTAAAGTGGAATCCGAACCACTATGTGCCTCCACCGGGTATTGAACCTGGGACCCCTTGATTGCAAGGCAAGGACGCTACCATTGTGCCATCGCGGAGGCCTAGTGTTGACACAGATTGATGAAATGCCATGCAAAGAACGTCAAACATTTTGTTAATTTTCATCAATATTGTTGCCACTGCTTGACCACTCTCGAACAGATCCCTTTGATTTTTGATGAACATAATATAAACTGCATCCATGAAAAATTTAAAGTGAAATAACTGTATCTTTTTGCACATCGTGAATAGCAAGCTCGAATTTATGGCTCAAACAGTAAATGACTGTCATGCTATCCCAAATAATAATAGAATACACATTCAGAGGGGGGAGGATTTTCTTTCCCTGGTTGGGAATGAAAATATAAATGTAGAGCTGGGGATGAAAAAGTAGAAGGGGGGAAATTCCTTGCCCCCCCCCCCTTTCAATTTGAATACTATGTGTATGTGTTCCTTGTGCCGAAACACGCCTGTTGAAATCCAGTTATCCAGGTCGGGACAAACAAAAGTCTAAAGTTGGAAAGGAGAAGGGGGATTTGCCCAGGTATTTGAATTTCCAGGAAAATGTACCGTGTCTGAGACATGTCTACCACTTTTATGAGTGATGACCTTTTGACTGCGGGAAGTCTCTTAAGAGAGAGATGTCCGCAAGCACCAAAGAAAGTGGAAGGATTACTCACAGGTGCATCATTGGCTTTCGGGACCTCATTGGGGTTATTGTTACACGCATTTGTACGAACAAAGCCTGGTAGACTTGGAAGAGAACTAAACAGAAGCAGAGAACTCCTATGGGGATAATTTCACGTTACGCTTGATTTGCATGCAAGTTTAATCTGCATATGGATCTTTGTGTCAAGTATTTGCTGTTCATCGAAACTTGAGTACAGGTTAATTTAAAAAAATGCACAACTATTTTTTTTTTTATATCGAAGGTAAGTTGGAAAAGGTGAATGAACATTTGAAAAGGAACAAATTTTGGTTTTGGCCGTGCTTCTACATACTCAAAAACAATTATATCGGCTAGTATCAGTGCGAAAATATCAACTGATACATACTTACCAATGCTGATAGTGATACATTGGTATTGGTATCGGCAAAGCTTTAGTTTACACTTCAATATTTGTTTGGAACACTTTCTTCTCAGAAGCCTAGGTTATTAGCAACTTCATGATTAACATAAAATCATTAGTAATAATACAATTTTTTAAAACTAATCTGCTATTTACTAATTAATGATTGCTAATATCGAAAAATCTAAAGTAACCTAAAATATGAAACACATCTTAAGCTTTGGTTTTTAAAAAAAGAATGTTGAAATCAGACCATTAGTTTCATAGATATAGTCGTTTTTTTCAAAAGTTAACATCTGCCATCTTGAATTGGCTGCCATTTCTATTAGCTACCACTTCAAGATGGCAATCATGTTTTTTTGGTATCCTTACACCCATATAACTGTGGTGTAAAGGAAAATTAGTATCCCCAAATTATACCAAATTCTTAGCTGGCCCATAGACTATAGTTTATCGCACTAGGCAATGGATATATCCAATTAACATTGCATGTTAATGTAGAACCATTGTCACTAACACTCGGAGAATTATGAGGGGAATTAGGTAAATAGATCACAAACTGATGTGGGATAGCTGATGGTATTCAGTTAGTAGTTGCTAGATAGCAGATGCATACATGGGCAGCTCAGTTTAAAAATAGCGACCATGTTTGAGGAGAGTAAATGAAGATGGTATAGGTGGAGAAGATGAATCAAGCTGGCAGGTGAGTGAGAGCACATCAACTGCAATAGGGTGCTCTCATGGTTAGACTACAACATAATGCATGATAGTTTGAATTTCAGAAAAGTGTGTGCATGGTGGCGGCAAACGTTTCGCTAATGGTGAAGATGTTGAATTTGAGGTGTGACTGTGGCTGGGACAGCAGCCCAAAGACTCATGAGGAAGGTTTTGGGGGACTGATAAAGGGATGGGATAAGTGCATCAATGTTGGTGGAGATTATGTTGAAAAATAAATACAGTTTTTAAGTCAGTATCTCACTTAGTATTTTTTTAAATAAATGTTTGTGACCTACTTACAAGTACACTTAGTACAAATAACTTTTATGTATGATTCTTATGTACACTGGCGAACTTTAAAAAAAAGTCTCCCTCCTCTCAGTTAGATTGGAAGCAACAAACAAAAACCGATATTGAATTGGAAACACTCTAGCGTCAATGCCGAAACTCTATGCAAGATAAGGAAGAGCTGCACAGTTGTCAGTCGTGAACACCACACAGAAGAGCAATGTTAACCATGAGTCATCAAGGAATTAGCACAGCGTTTCTTTCTGTGGTCATTCGGCCTCGGAGGAAATATTTGTTGTCCATTTTGAGCTTTCAAGAAATCAGGTTCTGAGCTGGCGATTTATTTCTTTCATGAATGAAAATAGGTTGTTCATTTTTTCGTTTCTTTTCTCTCTTTTGTCATTAGCTCTAAAACAAATATAAAAAGAAAACGAGCAAAGAAGGTCGTTTCTTTCGGCACGTGACAGGCATATGTGGTAACTTTGCTATTTTTATGACCATATTATATCCCTCTTGTTTACTTTCAACGATAAGGACGAATGTTGGAGTGACCAGAAAAAATGAACGAACACAATAAGCTCTTAAATATTACCCACGCTTCGAAAATAGATTCCGGCCCCAGTGGCAGAGTGGTTACCACATCATGCTACGACGCCAGGCATCCCGCATTCGAATCCTGGCCTAGGCTTGGATTTGTGAGTGTCCATTCATCAATTTCATCATATCGTCACTGATCCCCATATTTGATTGAGTTTGTGTTTGAAGTCCACTTGCTACCACTGCGCCATCAGGGAGGCCTCCCCCATATTTGCAACTTAGCCACAAGTGGCACAAGAAGCGAAGTAAAATAAAGGAAATCAATCAATCGAACATAGGGTCTCCGGTTTCATAGAGCAGTATACAAAGCACTTGGTCATGAAGACCCTCAAAATTGAAATAATAAGTGGAACAAAAAACCAACCTGATATTAGAGTATTTTAAGAGTTTAGGCAGATTAACAGTTCACGTCAACCTACAACAATTTCACCTGTATTGTGTAATATATGGTTCTGCACTAATATAATTGAACGTGCTCTTGCGATAATAGTTCCACATTTCCGTCTTGCAACACACAACCTCGACTAGGCACGATATGTGCATTTCCTTGCCCCTTTTCTGTATTTTTTTCTATTTAGGATATATTACGTTGCCTTTTTGTCTCTTGGTTAATCAGTGGCAATGAGAATGATTGACCAATTGATAACATGGATGAGATGGGGCAATCATGCCTTAATCATGGTTCGAACTTAAGACCTCTGTCTTCAAAGCACGTTACAATCTGCCACGTGTGTCTTTTCTTCTCCAGTCATCATTAATTTCAAGAGGTAGAAAACGACGTTACTCAAATTGTATAAATAATTTCCATGACCATAAACATTTGTTGCACTTGAGAGAAATCCATACCCTCGTAATGTTATAAGTTGACCTAGTTTATGTCCCAGGAACCCTTCCTTGCACGAAAATCACACTGTGTCCACATGATTTACGACTGAACGCTTACTAAAGTAATGGAAATGTGCATCCCCATTTCCATTAATCGTTCACTCTTCATATATTTTGAGGTCAGCTAATTCGAACATACGACCCTAAGACAGATACACACTGCAAAAAAAACTGCAGTGTCAACAAAGTAATTACTGTATATTTATATATTTTATTTTTAGTAATGGAATATTTTTCCCTTCAAATTCTTATTTATGTTTGTTTGGTTTATTTTACTTCGCTTTTCTGCCACTTTTGGTTAAACGCGACGATGAGGATGAGCGATGAAATGATGAAATTGATGAAGGGACAGTCACAATGAACATCGAACGAACACAATGCCAAGGCGGTGTTTAAGCAAGGTGTGTTAACCACTCTACCACGGAGGCCGGAATCCTTTTTAGTTAGGAGAAATCGTTCCTTGACAGCAAACTAAGAACAGTTAATATGCGTCACGTCAGAGTTATAATATTTTAAATTTCTAACAATCAATTGGGACTTACTCTTAACCATTTTTTTGCCTACATAAAAACTTCCACACAGTTAAGATCGTTTACACTAAGGACAATAGCGTTAAAGTCCATGCTTTAAGGAATGATTAAGCACACTATGATGACGGAAAATAATAATTTACATGGCTATATTCATGCATTACATCGGTGAAACATTAATTTTCGTTCAGGAAGAAATATTGAAAAACGCAGGGACACAATGACCAATTGATTTATTTATTTTACTTCGCTTTTCTTCCACTTTTGAGTAATCACATAGATAAGGCTAAAAGGTGTGTTAAGATGAAATTTGTGAAAGGCAATCACAAACGTAGGACACAGCCCAAACTTCACAGACCATTATACTGGCCTTGTGTCTAGATGCCAGATCCTCGTTAGTCTGCAAAATATACTCCATTGTCACAATGACGTAAGCATTCGTAGAATAAATTTGTATATCATTCTCCCCCTCCCCCCAAAACGTGAGCTAAACTAGTGCGCATTCTGTGATATGTTCATTACTTCTCAGGAACCACTGTAGCCTTCAACTACTTTATCCTGAAAAAAACTGCGGGTTAGGATGTTAACAGATATTTCAGGGACAATATCCAAAGAATACTGTCACATACGCAGAATGCAAAATATTTCTATTTTCTCATTTCTACTACAACCCTGGCGAAAAAAGCCGGCTGGAGCGTGGTGCTGATCGTATCACCTCCGAAATGGCCGAGCTCGTGAATATGCGGTGCCCTACTACCACATCTCCTAAATGTGTCTTCATGGCACGTTGCTATACACACGAAGAAACGGGTGTCGACGTGCACACGCACACACACATACACAGAGAAGGGGCGGGGGGTAGGAACAAATATCTTCCACAAACTGCCCAGATCATGCCTAACAAGACTCCAACAGAAATCTTTCCGGAAACAAGTTTACGTGTGCATAGGGTAGTGATGGCCTTGTCTGCAACTGCCTTCCCCCACTTTCGTATCTAATACAGGAGTAATGAAGTGTTTCCAACTACCTTCCAATCTAACTAAGAGGAGCGAGACCATTTTTTAAAGTTTGCCAGTGTACAAACAAATTTATACAGAAGTCAGAAGGTGATTTTTATAAAAACTTGCTCAAAAGATGTGAAAATGTGTGGCAACATAAGGAAAACATTTCCAACATCTTCTGTGACAATAGCATGTCATTACTTGTAAATGTGAAACATTTAAATTAAAATAAATCTACGTGTTTGAATTGAAGAGTTACATACATCACATTTCCCTAACAAGTGGCATGGTTCCAGTCACTATATGGGCGTGCATGAGCAACACAATAACTAAATGAAGGAACTGAACTATGTAAAACTAATAATACCCAAGAACATAATACCATATTGGTTACGTGTGTGTTACTCACTAACAATAAACAAAAATACGTTAGAGTATTCAAATTGGTCTACTTACGCAAGTGAGTATGTATTCTTATGTGAACGACGTTTCGGGAGCTTTACTGCTTCCTTCCTCAGGTTGTCGTTTTCGGCTCGGAATATCAAGCCATGTCAGAGAAGTGTCACGTAAGGATACTGGGTGAAAGGTTTAGGTTAAAAACACTTCATAGTGCTTGGCATATACAGAATTAAAACTACCTTGTTAAAAACCCTTAAAACTCACAATAAAACATGTTAAAACCACCACTACGGTAAACTGGAGTGGCCGTTGAGAGCCCCCACTCCCTTTCAAGGTGAAGCGTGCGAGCAGATGGCACCGCGCAGCGGAGTGGTAGGGTACTTCCCCTCCCACGAGAGATCCCTCCCCTCTCTTTTTCTTTCCTCTCGTCACCAATCCAAGGAGAATTCGCATTCCACTTCGGCTGCTTTCTTTACCTCCGATGTGACATGGAAGCCTATCGGGGCACTTTATTATTCATATTGTCCCACTTTTTAAAAAAGCTAATCCATACATCATCTAAATTGCCTTCGTCCCGGTTCAGTTTATTTCTGTGTCCCGCGCATATGAATGCCGTTTCGTATACGTTCCTATCCAATTTACTATTACTTCTTTTGATAACATCTCTCTTTTTATTATTCTATACCCACTGTTTATTATATGCTCTGCAAGCCCCGTTTTCGGATCCCTTTCTTGGATGTTCTTATCGTGTTCCCCCCATCTAATATGCATGTTCCGGCCGGTTTGTCCAATATATTCCATCCCGCAATTGCATTCAATCCTATACACCCCTTTTTGTTCATCGGGGTTATTTCGAATTTTTACCCCCCTCTTATAATCCATGAAATGCTTTTCAATATTTCTAGGTGCTCTCGTGCCGCATTTCACACCATACTTTTTCACTGTTTTTTCAATTTTCTCCGTGAGCCCTTTACAGTACGGTATCCCAACATAATTAACTTCACTATCCAACCCTCCCTTTTTCCCTTCCTCCTTAGTGAAGTTAATTATGTTGGGATACCGTACTGTAAAGGGCTCACGGAGAAAATTGAAAAAACAGTGAAAAAGTATGGTGTGAAATGCGGCACGAGAGCACCTAGAAATATTGAAAAGCATTTCATGGATTATAAGAGGGGGGTAAAAATTCGAAATAACCCCGATGAACAAAAAGGGGTGTATAGGATTGAATGCAATTGCGGGATGGAATATATTGGACAAACCAGCCGGAACATGCATATTAGATGGGGGGAACACGATAAGAACATCCAAGAAAGGGATCCGAAAACGGGGCTTGCAGAGCATATAATAAACAGTGGGTATAGAATAATAAAAAGAGAGATGTTATCAAAAGAAGTAATAGTAAATTGGATAGGAACGTATACGAAACGGCATTCATATGCGCGGGACACAGAAATAAACTGAACCGGGACGAAGGCAATTTAGATGATGTATGGATTAGCTTTTTTAAAAAGTGGGACAATATGAATAATAAAGTGCCCCGATAGGCTTCCATGTCACATCGGAGGTAAAGAAAGCAGCCGAAGTGGAATGCGAATTCTCCTTGGATTGGTGACGAGAGGAAAGAAAAAGAGAGGGGAGGGATCTCTCGTGGGAGGGGAAGTACCCTACCACTCCGCTGCGCGGTGCCATCTGCTCGCACGCTTCACCTTGAAAGGGAGTGGGGGCTCTCAACGGCCACTCCAGTTTACCGTAGTGGTGGTTTTAACATGTTTTATTGTGAGTTTTAAGGGTTTTTAACAAGGTAGTTTTAATTCTGTATATGCCAAGCACTATGAAGTGTTTTTAACCTAAACCTTTCACCCAGTATCCTTACGTGACACTTCTCTGACATGGCTTGATATTCCGAGCCGAAAACGACAACCTGAGGAAGGAAGCAGTAAAGCTCCCGAAACGTCGTTCACATAAGAATACATACTCACTTGCGTAAGTAGACCAATTTGAATACTCTAACGTATTTTTGTTTTTCAAGAACATAATGAAACTGCACAAATTTCATACAAAAAGTTACATTTTTAACATCATAGTATTTATTATGTATTTGGTCAATATTGAATAAATATGTACTATGTAAAAATACGATTGCTAATTTATTTATTCTAGTATTATTTAACCCAGTGCTACTCCAGGTCGGATCTGTCACACCATTAATTGTGGGGGAGCATGGCGCTCACCCCATTTATTTTTGTATTTTTAATGATTTTGTTTGCAAAAGTAGACTCCAATCAGGAAATAGGGCATTACGAAGCAAATAAAATCTACTGTAACTCATTACCAGGCAAAAATACTCTGGTGCTGTCATATCAGTTGCCCATAAGTCTTGGATATTTTGAGGAGATGATTTCATAACTCCTGCTAAGAACAGTAATACAATCAGTGCCTTTATCTCGTTCACATTTGTGCCTAACACGTCACACTAACGAGTGTAATTTTGTCTCATCTTATACAAACAAATGTTTGCACAATTCCCTAGTTCAACAATCACATGATCAGGAAAGAATAATTCCTAAAGCTCAAGAACTGTCGTCGCATGCTGAGTAGTTCCTTTCACACCGGGTGGATGAATGACAATGTTATTCTTGCTCCTTCGCCTGTTGCATGGTGCAGGATGAATGTTCCACATGGTGACATTGTCCTTACAGACATCATGAGATCCCCTGTGCTCTCCAGTGTCAGTATCGTCAACTGCCACCTCACTGCTGTTGTCATGACTACTGCTATAAAGTTCACCGCCTGTCTTCACTATCATCATCTGTCAGGGGGAAGCTTGCGCTTTTGTTGTAAGATTCCTCAAAAAACCAATTCTGAATCAGTTCATCACGTTCCACATCACTTCATAATCAGAATCTCACTACTTCGAACTGCACACGAAAAGTCACATGGTTGCTTGCGGGTAAGAGCTGCACTCCCTTCTGCTTGTGCCTCCGACATGACTGCAATGAAGACGGTTCAGAGAGCATTAGCGATGACTCATACTTTGGATTGTATTATCTTATTGAAGAGGATTCTCAGAAAGGAAGGTAGGCGAGAGCTCGGCTCTCACACTTCCATGAAGTTCGAATTGAAAGTGTTTCAAAACTAAAGTATGTGCAGCACTCAGTAATGGCAGGTTAAACAAAATACACCAGATAAGCTATCATTATTGTTCTGTGTTCCACGAGTGGGAGAATCATGATAGAAAGGGCGGAGGGGATTTTCAATGCTATTTTAATGGTTAATGTCACATTGCTGTGTACAACAGAGGACATTCATATTATCAATTTATATCAACTTTCTTAAACATGCCTTTATATGTATGATTTTGGTGATTTTATGTTTTTATTGTCAAATTGTATGTTCCAGATAATAAATCTGATAAAGGAATTTAAAACTTCAAATTATAAAATTTAAAACATTGTTGTCAAAGTACATTTATTTTTCAGGTATTGTACGGCAGCGAATGCTAACTTTCATGTTGTACAAAAAATCAATATTACAAAAAATGATGTAGCACTGACAGGAAAATAATAACAGGAAATAAATGGATCACTGGAATGTCAAAGCTGAATTACAAAAGCACAAAAATGGAATTAACAATAAACAACAGTACACTGAAGGAACTTCATTCAAATGAAAGACAAATATGTATAATTTTGTTTGTTATAATCCTTCAAATACTTCACATACATTTACCTATATTTAAAATTGAACGAAAATCTAAAACTTCCATATGAGAAATATTATAATACATAATGTTTCATAATGTTTTTAGAGGGTAAGAGAACTGTACTCAACCTGAACTTGAAGAAACAAGCAGGTAGAAAGAAGAAAGGTTTATTCTGCTGTAGTACACAGCCATGGAGTTAGGTTGCATTAGTAAGGAAACAGCGGATATGTGTGTGTGAGGAAGACATTCTACATGATACAATCACTGTGTCACATGAATTTAATGCATCTAGTCACAATTCTATTCACATGTGAAAGAGTATAAAGAAACTGGTTGTTTGTACAGAAAAAACAGAATGTTATCTCTCTTGTGTGTTCTGTCATCCTTGTGCAGACATTACACATTTGCAGGTCTGAAAAGATGGAGATCTTCTTTCTTCCTGCACTTGTTTCATCAAACTCTGTAGCTCACTTGTAACAGATCCTAGTAATCCCCAAAAAATTATGAAAAACCATGTAATTTTATTACCTGATTTGCTTTGAGTGAAATTGTTTTTATAACTTACTTTTCTGGAAATAATTTATTTACTGTGCCCTTAGAAACAAAGATAACACAAATATATTTCACATATTACTTACAAAATCTTAAGTTTGAAGGAAAATATTATAATGGTTATCTCCAATTGGAGCACTAAGGTTGGCTGAGTAACTAACAGGTACAATAATTATTTTAAAATTAAATCAAACCTGCAAATTATAATAAATATTTAAAAAAAACAGCATTAACTGTTATGAAATGAGATCATAAAAATAAAATTCTAGAAAGCTATATAAACATATATAGTCTTTAAATTGAGTATCTTGTTGACACAAAAGCAGAAAGAACTTTCAAACAGTTTTAATAATAAAATAAATAATTACAAAACCAATAAATATTACTTTCTGAGAATATGGTGGCTAAGTTAAAGAGATCATGGTTTATCTTGTAACTTCTGCATTACTATATTGTGCATGAATGTGTAAAGGGTTTGATCAAAGAACAAGACAGCACAGCAATCTATAATAGTGAATAAATTTCTTTGGAAATTCCTGAATATTCTACAATACCTTAAGACAGCAAGAAAAGTGACCACTACCTTGACATAATGAGCATTCACTGCATACATTTCAAATTTGTGAGCAATAATAAAAAAAAAAAATTCTACCAACTTTAAACTTAGAATTTCTATACACTGCTCAGTACAAATATGACACTCGTGACCAAGCTAAATCCTAAATAATTATGAACAAAATTACCAGCAAAAAATATACATAAATATTGTTGTTGATATAATCAATCATTGCCAAATATCACTACGTAGCATTATATATGCATTGGTAAATAAACAGTTGTTTTGACTAGAACATAATGACACATTGAACTTCTATGCATTAATCAAATACAGGAAAAGCTTGATTTTCATGTCAGATTTTATATTTTCCTGTGTTACACATTCAACATTCATGATCTCAATGCTCTCAATATTACAAAGTTTTCCCAGAATTAAGTTTCTTCATCTTGGTCTCCTGAAAACATAACATTGAGGTTTGACTATATCGATTTAGTTAATTTCGAAGTTAACACGGGTGACTAGATAATGTCACTGCTTTGAAAGGACTATCAAACTGAATTAATAGAAATGCAATGTAACATGTTATTTCAATTTTCATAACATATATAGTTAGTATTATAAATACCAAAGAGCTCCCATCCAGCCTAATGGATACCACTCTTGCTTTTGTTGCAAGCAGTCAAGGATTTGAATTCCAGGGGGAGTTCCAACAAAAAATTTGGTTTCCACTCAGCATCATGACAACTGCGAAGCTACTTAAAACCAATAGAAGCAGATTGGAAAGCAATGGTGAATAAGATTGCTGGAATAAGATTAGAAAATTAAAATCAATCGATGTAGGCCATTCGGAAAGTAAAGAACGTTTGTGCATACAACCATGCAAGTGCAGGGTGTCTACCAAAATAACAGATCCAAAATTCTTGACTTTTTCATGACCTTTCTGTCTTTTTTCTTGACTTCCCTCCCTTTTTTTTAACATTTATTTAATCGCCCGCTACTTAATTCAGAAGATAGATATTTTTATTCAATGAAAAACCTCTACCACAAGGCCAGTTAAGATCAAAACTGAAGCTGTACTTAACAAGAGATTTAGACTTGCTTTCATTATTAATGCATGTAAAATAAATGCTTCAGACTTCATCCTGAATGGGAAATAGCCACATTACTTTATTCAATATTATTACAAAACTTCATGCATACAAGAATGCAATTCTTAAGAAACAAAGTGACCAAATCTTAACCACAACTCAATACAATTTTAGATTTCCAAATATTCAAATTTATCAATCCCAGTACTGGTATATAAGAATATAAAATTCACTACACTGTAAAAAAATAGCAAAAATTCTTGGCCACAAGCATAATTTCTTGACTTTTTTGACCTACCTGTTAATTTCTTGACTTTTTCTTGGGTGGTAGACGCCCTGAAGTGGTTTGTTGCAGCTGGTCATTCATTTGCTGCATTCAGTGTGGTGTAGCTAGTTGGTGAACAATGTTAGAGCCGGTGACATGCATCGGAGACTTGGAATCTATGGCGAAGTTGTTATGAATGCGGCAAGTGTCCGGAAACATTGCAAAATGTTTAGAATGGGTCAACACATGTTAATGATGCGGAGTGATCCCCTGTCAACATGGATGCACTGAAATAAAAGGTGGACAACACATTCAAGAGAATCGACGCAGCTTCAATTTTTTACCCTTTTCTCAAAGATGAAGGAGCACTTGGTTGGCAAACCCATTGCAAGTGATGAGGACCTACAGGATGCTGTGATGGATTTGTTGAATCACCAAGCGGCAACATAATACAAGGAGAGGTTAGTTAAACAACAAGTGCTTCAATGTCAAGGCAACTATGTGGAGAAGTAGGTAAAAGTATGTGGCAAATCATGTATATTCTGTTTCTGCAATATTATCAATAAATATCTTTGTGTGGCAAAATGTTCTTTACTTTCCGAATGACCCTCGTACAACTCGGTGTTTCTCATGAGGAAAAAAGTATACACAAGGTATAGGTACAATATCTACCTGAAAATCATAACCATCAGAAAACTACATTCTGTGATCTAGTCTTGCATGCAAAGTAAAAGTACATAATGTTTCACGACAAGAAATTATGCATTGCATGTATGAAACAAATATTATTTTTTTTCTGTGAAGCATGGACAAAATCACAACCTTTGTAATCTTGACTACAAATACAGTACTAATAAATAAAACTACACTAATTAGAACCTCATGATTCTTTTATGTGAAACAGATTTCAACTTTAATGACTCACCCAAGTGTAACTTCTCTACTTGCTATGGGCTCGAAAATATAGTTTATAAATGTATACTTTTGTGCAAAATATCTACAGCAATTGGCATGAAATTCTTGGCCACAGTATTATTTTGACTTTCAATTGTGGTTTTGATTTGCTAAAATTTGTACTAATACTTTTATTCTAGTATTGAGCAGAAGCAGGAGGAAACAATATCATTACGAAACACACAATACACAGACATAAAGCATTTACCATGAAAAAAAATACACACAATGTCATATGATATGTTAAAAAAGGACATCCACTCACAGCACAGACTTTACCATATTTCTTTATCCTGCACTTCAACACTGTTGAAATCAGGATATATTTACTAAATATTTACAAACTGGTATCAATACTTCAAACTGTTCAATAGTTGTGAATCCCAGATGAGGATTAATTAAACAAAAGAGAAACAAGAAGCTACCTCTATGTTAAAAATAAGTAACTGAAGCTTATTTTTAACTTTAAAAGCTAAGTAAAGAAATGCTTAGCAAGTCACTATTAAAACATACACATACAAATGAAAATATTTACTTCTAGATATCTATGCTTAGTAAATATATTGCCAATACATAAACCAAAAGGTACTTATACTTTAAGCACAACAGAATTTCATAAAAACTTGAAATGAAATTGAAAATGTATAGCTCATTGTTCTCACAAAATCTCTCTCGTCATATACTTATTTTTAAACATAGTGTTTTGGACATTAAAAAGACAATGTGAATCCATTAAGTATACTTTAAGCACAACAGAATTTCATAAAAACTAGAAATGAAATTGAAAATGTATAGCTCATTGTTCTAACAAAATCTCTCTCGTCATATAATACTTATTTTTAAACATAGTGTTTAGGACATTAAATAGACAATGTGAATCCATTAAGTATACTTTAAGCAGAACAGAATTTCATACAAAAGCTCATTGTTCTCACAAATCTCTCTCGTCATATAATACTTATTTTTAAACATAGTATTTTGGACATTAAAAAGACAATGTGAATCCATTAAGTATACTTTAAGCACAACAGAATTTCATAAAAACTAGAAATGAAATTGAAAATGTATAGCTCATTGTTCTAACAAAATCTCTCTCGTCATATAATACTTATTTTTAAACATAGTGTTTAGGACATTAAATAGACAATGTGAATCCATTAAGTATACTTTAAGCAGAACAGAATTTCATACAAAAGCTCATTGTTCTCACAAATCTCTCTCGTCATATAATACTTATTTTTAAACATAGTATTTTGGACATTAAAAAGACAATGTGAATCCATTAAGTATACTTTAAGCACAACAGAATTTCATAAAAACTAGATATGAAATTGAAAATGTAAAGCTCATTGTTCTCACAAAATCTCTCTCGTCATATAATACTTATTTTTAAACATAGTGTTTTGGACATTAGAAAGACGTGTTTAAACAGTTGGAAAAATTTACATCCTCACTGCAATCAACAAAGTGCATTAACACAATCAATTGTACACATGCAGTATTCAATGTTTGTAACAATAAAATATCACACAGAAGTATCAAATGAAACCTCAATGAACATTTTTCTTTCACAATGCAGGATATTTTCACAACATCTAGTCTAAATACAATGAATAGAAGCGATATGATAATATCAGTTTAGAACATATCAATTAGCCTTTCAATTGTAGCTCACAAACAGTTTGGGAATAAGAAATAATTACATATTCAAACGTGGAGTTGATGATTTGTTTTGTAATGCTTTTAGATCTCAAGCAATTTAATTGTTCTTTTGCATAAATTAATATGAATCTATATGTGTGTGTGTCAGTCGTCATATGTATCAGTGTTTGGAAAGTTACCTACTTACTTACTATTACTTTGCAGTTACTTCACACAAAGAATATTTCTCATAAAACATACTTCACAAATGAACTACAAACTGCTTGTCTCTTTCTCTTCATTGATAACCTAAAATTAGGTTAACCCATGAACTGCAGTGTCTATATATATATACGGTATTTTGAAATTAACAGTTCTTGTATTGCAGCAAGTCATTTTTATAGACACCACTTTTTCGTGCAATTATTAGTCTATATGGGCTATTGGCAATGCATTTGGCACATGTGTAGTAGTGTAAACAAAGATGGCGGCAAGTTGTGTATCTGTTGCTGTGGAACAGCGGTGTATAATAAATTTCTCGTGAAGGAGAACGTGTAACCTGCTGAAATTTGGCGTACATTGCAAGCACAGTATGGTGAATAAACACTGTCACTGGCAAGAGTGTACGAATGGTGTCAACAGTACAGTGAAGGGCGGGAGTTGGTAGCAAATGAACCGTACGGATTTTTGAACCGGTAAGATTTTGGGAACTGTCTTCTGGGACATGAAAGGTGATATCCATGTGGATTTTTTTGATTTGTATTTGGGCAGGATGCACTTCCAGACAGATGAGGAACTCAAGAATGCTGTCCTGTAGTGGTTATGACACCAACCTACTTCTTTCTACGCCAAAGGCATCAAGGAACTTCCACAATGATGGCAACAGTGTCTGGATGTTCAGGGAGAATACTTTGAAAAACTGACATAGTTTGGTGCTTCTATGTATGTATATTTCCTGTCTAGAAATAAAAGTATTGGTCAATCTTGAACGAGCCTTGTATACATAACCACTTATACAGAGATAACTTAAGGCACACAAGTGATATGCATTGTACACACAAATAATTCTCCCATGGTGAAATACATCATCTAATTAGTATGATACAATTTGCCAAGTCATATTTAGATTTAGTTTACTCTGTACTAACTCAATGACACACACTGAGTACCTGAGTGAGATGATCTTAGCTGATTTCTTTACATTTCCTAAAAGTTGTGTTTTTAACTTAATATTTACATATGTGCATTTGCATTACTGTTGGATTAAAAATTACAGATACTCGAGTTTGGACTCCAATTAAAAATTAACATAAAAATGAGTAGTTAATCCGATAGTAGTCTTGTGTGTATTCTATAAACTCATATATCATGGAACAGTTATGATTGAGACGAAAACAACTCTACACAAATATCTCATCAAATATTCACACACGAAAAGCTACATCTCACATAAGGTCAACAAAAGCTATGGTCAAAAACATAAAAAAATTACATACATGAAAAAGGCAAACAATGAATAAATTTTCTCAAGCTTATCGACCAGGTCAATTCTGGAACAAGTTCCGAGCTTTTGAGAGCTAATGTCAATTCTGGAACAAGTTCCAAGCTTTAGCGACATTAGCTCTCAAAAGCTCGGAACTTGTTCCAGAATTGACCTGGTTAATAGCCCAAGAGAATTTATTCATCATTCGTCACCAGGAAAGCTTCAAGACTTACTTAAAAGGCAAAGAATTCTCAAATCTCACATAAAAAAATCAGTAACAAGGGAATAGTATAATAGCAATGATAGTAAAATTTTCCCCCTTATCACACTGGAATGTAGCTATTCTCACTTTCCTGAAAATACTTTGTAAAAAGTAATAAATAATAATGCAAAATACACAACCCTAATGCAGTGCAAATTGCACAATAATACTAGTGTTTCAATTAACAGCACCCTTGATATTATCACATAAAACTGCTCACAAAAATTGTCAAAATCTGGACACCACTCTGTAAACACGAAAAGTCCGGTTTTCAAAAACAGACTTAAAATATTTGCTGTAGCGAGGTGTCGCATAGCGTACTTCATCACAAAACCTTCCTGGTAGTTGAGCATGAGGTTTATTGGGATCTTTCTTCCGTACTTCAGGAAACTACGGAAAAGCAAAAAAAAAAAAAGGTGACAAAAAAGGACTGATCAAAAATAAGTCTGAAGATGAGTAAATTTATATTTACACACCATTAAAAGCTTTCTCATATTCCAAATTGTTATGTTTGATAAACTGTTGAGAACGTTCTACATTATACTAAGCTGATTTGTAGTACACTTTTCTGTGATTAATTGCGTAAATGTAGCAAAGCAAACTTGGTAAGATGACATGAAGCGCTTACGTAGTATTGCACAAGGGTTATTTTGGCCACAGAAAAGGTTCTAAGTTTTTTCCCTATCTTTATGTTATTGCTGATAGCAATTTAAATATGATTTTATGATGAAAAATTGCATATAAAATTTATATTGAAAATGATAGTATACACTCCATTCACACAATAGATTTCATGTTAATACGAGGTGCATTCAAGTTATAACAACACCTATTTTTTTTTTTTGCAGGACTGGAAGCAGATAGAAACATGAGGTTTGTTGTACAATACGTGGGAACTCATTGTCCATGCGTGACAGAGATGGCAGCACTGTACAGCACATAGAACTCTAGCGGCAGCGGCCAGAGTGAGGACTGTTTTGGATACTTGAAATGGCGACGTTTTCATTACAAGAGCAGCATGTAATCATTTGTTTTCTCCATTTGCATGTGGTGTGACACCGACTGAAATTCATCGCCAGTTGAGTGAGACATGTGGTGATGGTGTCATGGATGTGTCTAATGTGCGTTCGTGGGTGCGACAGTTCAAAGAAGGCAGAACGTCGTGTGACAACAACCCAAGACAATCTCGGCCTCGCACAAGCTGGTCTGACGACATGATCGAGCGAGTGGAGAAAGTTGGTTTGGAGGATCGCCGAATGAGTGTGGAATACATCGCCTGCGAAGTTGGCATTTCTGTGGGATCTGTGCACACAATCCTACATGAAGACCTGAAAAGTGTCCTCCAGGTGGATGCCACGAATGCTGATGGACGACCACAAGTCTGCGTGCGTGACATGTTGCCAGGCAATGTTGACGCGTGATGACGGCATGAATGGGACTTTCTTTTCATCGATTGTGACAATGGATGAGACATGGATTCTGTTTTTCAACTTCAATCTGTGTCACACCACACAAAAATGGAGAAAACGAATGATTACATGCTGCTCTTGTAATGAAAACGTTGCCATTTTAAGTATCCAAAACAGTCCTCACTCTGGCCGCTGCCGCTAGAGTTCTATGTGCTGTACAGTGCTGCCATCTCTGTTGCGCATGGACAACGAGCACCCGCGTATTGTACAACAAACGGCATGTTTCTATCTGCTTCCATCCTGCAAAATAATAATAATAATAATAATAAAAAATAGGAGGTGTCATAACTTGAATGCACCTTGTAATGTAAAAAATAGAGTTATTACACAAATTCCAGATAACATTTGCATATTATATGAGTGGCTCAGGAGTAAAACGTGATAACCCGTACTCCAATAAAAACTGATTTAACATTTTATTCACTTGCTGCACAGTCTCCAGTTGCTGTACAATAGTTGCTTCCTCCAGTAGTTGCTGATTGCCAGAAACACATGGTAACATCTTGGTAAACCATAAGCCACAATGTAATAGACCTGCATTTTTCAGTTTCATACTTTTGTGAGTTATCAAGTTTCACTCCCAAGCTGCTCATATATTACAAAAATATTAATCTGTCAATAACTACAGACATTATTTAACCTCACCATTAACTCTGTCTTACTCCATATTGCCTTAATACAATTAGTGTGATGAGAACTAAATGTTGGGCACATTTTTTAGCATGCAGCAAGTAAATAAACTTACTTTGAACTATAGTGTTTCAAAAGTTGCGCGACCCAAATTTTCATGGTTTATAACATGAAAACCGTAAGAGATATTTACACCAGTTTCCTGCATTATAAAGCCTCATCCATTGAGATATCTTTCAATGCTTAACATTATCGGTTTACTGCAAACAGAAATTATATAAAATAATAAATGGCGATTAAAAGTGTAAAGATTTTTCCAGAATGCCACTTTTAGGCCAGAAAAATATGTAACAAATTACCAAAGGGTCATAAAAAATCATATAATTGTATGTCCTGCACCGTGTGGTGTAAGGTGTCATGCTTTGGGCTCCGGCTACGGGATGCATGCAGGTTCAAGTCTCCTGGGGGGATCCGTAACGACTTTTCTCCTTAGATTTCAACCTGTGTATGAGACTGGTGGCCAGTCAACATCGTGAGGAAATTTGGGAGCTATAAATGAGTAGTGTTACCTGGTCATGGAAACCTACAACGGCTGGGGGATCGTGGTGCTGACCACTGGTTGGATGATTTCCCACCTCAGGTGAGTGAGTAAGAACAGCAGTCGATAGATATGCCTGGGATCTCAATGGGTTGTTGTACAATGGGATATATATTGGAATGGCCAACATTTAAGCACATGTTGCTTGCATCTGTTGACAAATTTTGACCTGCTAGTGTTGCCAGCTAAGGTGATATGCCCCTAAAATGGCACTTTTTCACTTAAGCCATATAATCGCATCCCAAATCAATCAAATACTGCACATTCCGATAATTTCTTACATATCTTGCCCAAAGTGACATTCTGGAACAATTTTAACATTATGTCATCTGTCATTTATTAATTTATAGAATTTTCTGTATAGAGTAAATTGATAATATTACACATTGAAAAATATTTCAATGGATGAGGCTTTATAATGCAGAAAACCCAGTTTTCATGTTATAAACCATCAAAGTTTGGGTTGCATGACTTTTGAAACACTCTGTATGTTATCTATAACTATTAGTGAATTATCCGCATCAAGCATACAGACAAGAAAAGTACAATGCTTACATGTCCATTCACAACATCCATAATATGTGGCAGTGAACATTGTCCATGATGAGCTGTTAGGCAGATACTGTCCTCCAATATTACATACGATGCATTTGCCTCTCTTAAGATTTTATGCACGAGATCAGGAGGTTGTTTTGCGTAAATCTGATATATCTGCATAGAAAAATAAATCAAACATTTTTTTTTCTCAATTCGCCATGTGAGAAGTTTGGTATGGAACAGATGGGAAGAAATGTATACCAAGAAAAACTTTATAATACTGACAGCTACTTTTGAACTGCGAGTACAAAAATGTAAGCTCTAAGTCTCATTGAACCATTGTTTTTGAAGAGCACGGTTTGACAATATCAATAAAACAATGCAAAGACCATTTATAGCATGTTCCGCTTAGAAGGATCGAGAAATATATGTTCACCATTTAAAACAGAAGGTATTGTTATGATTTTCATTTTACAGGATAGAGAAAGAAGAGTTTACATGATTCTTGTTGGGAAACCTGATGATAAGAGACCTGCATGAAAGTCAAGACAAAGATGGAGGGATAATATTGAGATGGACCTAAAGGAAATTGGTAAGGATGAAAAAGACTGGATTGATTTTGCCCGGGATAGGGACGGATGGAAGGCTTGTGTTGCTGCAGCCATAAATCTTTGGGTTTAAGAAGGCTAGAGAGAGAAACTCTCCGAGTTTATACACCAATAGTGAATACACATGCTTGTGCATGCACGCCAATGTGTAAGGTGGGAACAAGCCTGGCACTATTCAGTAGAGCAACACACACACGATGGTAAGAATGTGGATGTTTAGATGTCTACAGGGTAACTCAAGGTGAACACACTGAGTTGCATTTGACCATTTTCCTATAAATTCGGAGAGTTTCTACATCAAGATATGCAAAAAGGTGCATTAATAAACTATTATCTACACTTCAAATTATCAATTATTTCTTGATCCCTCTAAGCAGAACATGCTACATATTGCATAAACAGACACTGCATTCCTGGAATTGACAATGTTTCGATACTCTCATGGTAATTTTATCAAGTGATGTAATTGGTATATCCCTTCAATAGAATTGCTCATGTTTTGTTTACATGTGCCGGCTCCCATGGTGAAGTGGTTAGCATATCGTGCCACAATGCCAGGGGTCCTGGGTTCAAATCCTGACCTGGGCATGGATGTTTGTGAGTGTCCATTCATCAATTTCATCCTGTCATCACTCATCTCCATCTTCGCAAATTGGTCAAAAGTGGCACAAAAAGCAAAGTAAAATAAAGCAAATCAATCAATTAATTTATTTACATGTAACAACACATCCCAGTGTATGTGTGATTTATTTTTTGAAGTACAAATGCAACAAGCAATATGCAATACTTAGTACCATGTTTCCTTGCAATGCAGTTTTTTTTTATTATTTTGCCTTGATGGTTAATTGAGATGATGAAGATGAATGACGATATGACACTCACAAAGGAACACTTACGTGGAGGTTGGTTTTTGGAACTGAAACTTCAGTGGCAAGATTGTTAGTCCACGGTTTCTCAACATGTTTGGACAGTGAGGTGGTTGGGTATAACAGTAGGTAATTTTATGAAAAAATTACTTAAAATCTCTATTGAATTACTTTTCCCTCTGCTACTCTCCAAAATTTTATTTACACCCCCCCATAAAGTAGCTCATTACTTTTAGCTGACATTTTGAATGACACACAGACAAAAAAATGAAGTGTTAAAGTCTGGTTCTTGTCCTTAATTTTGTGAGCAAACTTCAGGCAAAAAGGACACTGTATATGGGAGCCAGGGAAATCCAATTATTTTAAAATATTGTCTATTTCCTTGTATTTTGGTTATTTTACATAATTTTTCGGTCATGATTGGCTAATTGCAATGACGAGAATGTTCTGATGAAACTGATGAAGGGAAACTAAGAATGAACACCCATCTCAGCGTCATCGCCTTGTAATCAAGGGATCCCGGATTTGATACCTGGTGGAGGTACATAGTGGTTCCAATCCCGCTTTACACTGTAGGTCCAGTCTCGATTAGCATATCTGTGCAAAACGTGGACTTAAAACAACAATTCCAATCAAACCCATCTTAGGCCAGGATGCAAACCTGGGAACTTCCTTCAGTGGTGAGATTGAAAGCATACCACTTAACATGCTCGGAGTTTTTGTTTCTAAGTCCACTTCATGCTCAGGGATAACAGTAAGGGACAGGGTAACACAAGTTGCCAAGTTTTGTTCATACACATGCACACACTGGGAAATAAGGCTGGTAGGTGAAATACTTACAGACAATAGGGCATCAGTTGCAAGGAATTTGATTGAATTGGTGTTTTAAGTACACTTTATGCACAGTAAGGCTAATTGGGACTGGACCTACAGTTTAAAGTGGGATCCGAACCACTATGTGCCTCCACTGGGTATCAAACCCGAGACACCTTGATTACAAGACGACGACGCTACCACTGCGCCATCGGGGAAGCCCTACTGCATTTTGAAGCATGAGAAAACCGAATCTGTTATCTTCTGGAGTTATATAGAGGATCTGCTATTTGGACCAACACTGCCCCAAATTGAACTGGAAGAACACAATATCATAACCTATCACTTAGGAAAACCAGACAATGCTACAGCAAGTGAGGCTGAATTGGACAAACATCTGCAATGTCACAAAGATTTTTCCATACTCAAGCACTTGTAAAGTAAAGAGGAAAATGAAGATAAAAAAAGTTTGAACATTTATATTTTCTGATGTAGTGAGTGTGTGTTCTGAAATGTCACAACAAAAACTTTGTTTTTATGCTTGTAACAGCCATAAACTACGAGATAAATAATATCTCTTTACATTACCAATAACTATGTTACCTTATCCCTTCCTGTTAAACCAAAATAACAAGTGTTTTAATATGGAGCTGCACCATAGTTTCACAGACACACAAGGAACATGGGACAGGCTAGTCGGTACTCAGCTGGTATTGGCTAATATAAATACATAAGTGTATTGGTAAAATTACTAATAATTTTGACGATCTGACATGCCTATAATTAGCCTGCAATTTAGTGCAAAATTTTGTCATTTTGTTCTTCATGAATATGAACATATTCAAAATTTCTGGTTTTGTGCAGCAAACGTCTAAATACACAGGTTGTTTTCCAAAAGTAAAAATCACTGCCGTCATCTGTTACACATATTAATTAAATATTTATGTTCTTAAAGGAATCTTTGCAATCTTAAATTGGATCAGTAAGATATCAGCTATCAGCAGGGCTCGAAATGGAAATTTTCATGAAACAGAATGCTTTACTTTTGCCAACATGGCCTTGTCTTTTTTTGTGTATGTACAGCGATGAAAAAAACTACTAATGAAATGATGAACTGTATTAAATTAAATTTGTATACTTTGTACACTGTATAAATTAATATTAAAAATATTTACATAAATATCAAATAATATAAAATACGTTAGACACAAGTCTTCTGGAATTTTATTCCATTTTTAAAAATTTACACAGAAAGAGATCGTGAATGGTAGTCAGCTCGCAAACAGATAAGTAAAAAACGAGAACCACAAGGCACGAAAGAATGAAGACAACATCATCTTTTTCTAAGCCCCCCTGGCAACAATGTAGCTTCACATACGGATGCCATAATGTGTACTATTAAAGAGTATTAACAATTTAGTTCACACTGAAAAGAAAAAGACAGTAAAATAAATTTAAAAAAAAATAACACAAGGGTCCATTGCTATATGTAATGACTCGGAATGGAAGGTTCCAGATATTTACGAACCGGCATACTATTCCGGTCCACTGGTCCATTTCGAGCCCTGATTATCAGTACTGGCATTTTTTCAGCATCAGTAAACGGTTCATACTGGTTCATTCCTAAAATATAAGTCAGTTTGAAATATCTTGGACATATCCTTTTGGGATTGAAATTGACTCATTCTTTCAGATTCCTTGCAGAAAATTCCAACACAGGGTACTACTGCAGAATGTTTATGGCTACAGCAACATTAGCGTGCAAGAAAAAGCAGTTAAGGAAGGGCTGACTTGCGTACATAACAAACTCTGTCTTCACACAGCAGGGCAATATTTATCGTGAATAAAACAAACACTTGGCACATTTCGGGATCAAAATCAGTATATAAAATGCCATTTCGATGTTAAAATGGTGAATAAAAACCTAAATTTGAGTATTGTGCATTGATACTCATAAAAAGATAACACAAACTAAGAAAGATGATTACTAACCTGCTTTGTTCTTTCTCGCAACCACTTGTTCTCAAAGTGAGGGTGGTTTGTTATAGCTCGCCCTGTGCAAAGCTTCACAGCCGCCAACAGCTGCATGCTGCCCGTAAATGCAGATGAGGGTGGAGTTTTGGAACTTATCCACTTCATCAGTTCCACTGTGTCAGGGTCATAGAATTCCATAAGCTGTTCAACTTCCTCAGCCAGAGTTGGCATAAACTGTGGTAAAGATGAGTGATCCATTAAGAACTGAAAAAATAACAGTACACTGCCTGTCACATTATAAATGAGGGATGCAAGACAAAGGGCTGTACTAAATTTTAAATAGTGCACACTCCAAATCAAGTTACTTTAGTTAATATTAGAGCCGAGCTGATACCACTTTGAAGCAATACTTACTGATGGTGTTACTTGAAAATTGTAAATTTTTAAAATTAAATTAAAAATTATTTTAATATATATATTTCCACTGGAATTATATCATATCAAACTACCAGTTTTCCTTTAAAATATTCATAATTTCACATCACATAATCATTTAATCTAAAATTCACTTTTCCCCAGATTGATGTTGCGAAAAAATTGCGAATTATGCCTTTCATAAAATTTCCACAACGTTTAGATTGCGAAAGTGTCACATGCCATTTTTGCAGACCTCGTAAAACACACAGACTCTGGAAAAATATTGGCTGGTATAAGTGATTAAATTCTAGCCAATATTCTCTGACATGTATTGGTATCGGTTTCAGCTCAGCCCTAGTTAATATTAAAGTTAGTTTCAGTACCAAACTGTGCTTTATTCAGATTCCATTATTTTATAATAAAATTCAGAGTAATCAGGGGTAGAAAAAATTTAAATAATTTAGCAGACAGCAATTTTTCTTTCAGGAGTCACAAACAGGCTAAGAAAAGACATGAATCAAACTAAGATAAAGCTACACATTTGGAATCAGACCTTAAAACATCTAATTTATTAATGAAATACAAGATTGGATTCAAAGTAATTCATTTTTAGAGATACTTATCGAAATAGCCATCAGTCAGCTCCCAGTCATCCTTACAAAATTGCATTATGTGTCTATTTGATTTTCCACCGAAATACAGAAAACATATACTGTACTCTACCAGGGGTACTGGGTTCAAATCCTAGCTTCAGCATGGGTTTTCTTTGTGAGTGTTCCTTCATCAATATCATCATATCATTTCTCATCTTCATCTTCGTGATTAGTCAAAAGTGGCAGAAAAGTGAAGCAAAATAAATCAAATAAATACACTGTTCTCGTTATTTTCTTAAAAAAGTAATGAAAAATCCTATAAGCAAACTTAAAATATTATTAAAATATTTATAGCATTAAAATTGAAAATTTAGGTGCCAGGTAAAAATTTTCTGGCACCATGGCAACTGGGCACCATCTTTTCTGCTCCTGCAATTGATTCAGAGTCTTGTATTATCCATAAGTGTTACATGATATTTTGTTTGATCATTCTTAGAAAAGTTGCACCAAACACTTCAAGTTCCTTATTTAATTTTAAAAATAAGTCTCAAATTTAGTTTTGATGAAAAACTTAAAATGTATGGAAATCTTGTATATAGCTTCAAGGTAACCATGAAAATTGAATGTATAATGCAGGAAAATGGGGTACAATACATAACATTATCAAAACAAAAACAAAATTAATTGATGCAGAAAATAAAAAATATAATTAAAATTCCACAATTATGCTGTTTGCATGCCTGTATATTGAGGAAAAGGGAACAGGTTACACCAGGTACAAATAATGTAATTTTGTGTGAAAACAACAGGCTTTGTAATTTATATATTCCACCCAACATGTGACAGTTTTGTTATCTAACTTTTGTCATATGGTACACTAATTTCTAAAGTCAGTCTCACATGACACTTAATTTGATCTTGAATACAGGATTGAATCCCTATCTGAAACTTCCAAAAGGTTTTTCCATTCTCAGTTCAAGAGGGTAGGTGTAAGGGGTCTCACACAAGTGTTATTAACCCTTAAATGTGGGACTGATGTCACCCAATGTAGGTATCAACACTAGGCATGCTTTCAGCAGGCAAAGGCTTTAAATAAAAATGTATATCTTGGTAACTATAAATGCTACATTACAAATTTTAGCTTGCATTATTTTGTATAGATTAAGCTACAGGCCTATGGTTGAAAAAAAAATATATTTATCGTCGACGAAGAAGAAAGAAAAAATCTTGTCATTTTTTTACGAAATTTGAAATTCGTCAGGCTCCCATGTAGGCAATGTGGAGACGTGAGGGTTCAAAATGTTACCTGCATATTGCCTGATATGTTCCATTCTCGTGACAAGAATTAAGCGCTTGCTGCTGATACTTTCAAAGAAAAAAATAATCTAATGTAAAACAGTGATTGTTTTTCGGCAGGGGTGGCTCCCGTGGCAGAGTGGTTAGCACATTGCGGTAAGATGACAGGGTCCCGGGTTCGAATTCTGGCCTGGGCATGGTTGTCTGTGAGTGTCCATTCATCAATTTAATCATATCATCACTCATCCCCATCTTCACAAATAGCCAAAGTGACACAAAAAGTGAAGTAATTTAACAATATCAATATTTTTCGGCAGGGAATATAAAATTCTGGTTTTCACAAAAAAAAAAATATTCCTCAGAAGCTATGTATTCTAGAATTACAAATTATACCTAATTTTCTTCAGTCCAGACTAGGCTACAAGCTTGTGGTCGAAAGAAACATATTTTCATTTGACAAGTAGAAGAAGACAACAAACTTAATTTGTTATTTCTTTACGAAATTGGAATTTTGTCAAGCCCCCACATAGGATGTCAGGACTTGAGGGTTCAATACAGTACCTGCATATTGCCTGATCAGTGTATCATTTTCACAGCAAGAATTGCACACTTGCTGCTCATACTTCCAAAGAAAAAAAATTGTAATGTAAACGCAGTACTTTTTTTTTTTGGCAGCAAATCCCCAACCTTTGCTAATAACTAATACGATGCCTCAAGGCTCATGTAGCACTCAAAACATGTATCACCGAACATTACCTGTGCACAGTATGTTCAGATATGATAAAAACAAATGTGACATGTGTCACTTCCTGGCATTAGCAACTACACCCGAATGTGACATACAAGGGTCGTTCAAAGTTGACCAAGACTTTCGTGTGTAAAATATTAATGAGTCAATGTAGTGCTGCATTACTTCAGCAGGACAGACCATGATTCCTTGTGAGTAACCATGATCCTTTGCAATGCATTTGGTGCATGCACAGTAGTGTAAACAAAGATGGCAGCAAGTAGTGTATCTGTTGCTGTGGAACAGAGGTGTATAATGAAATTTCTCGTGAAGGAGAAGGTGAAACCTGCTGAAATTTGGCACAGACTGCAAGCACAGTATGGTGAACAAACACTGTCCTGGGCAAGAGTGTACAAATTGTGTCATATGGGTTCCCCTGCACCCAAAAAAAGCAAAGCGCTGCCGTCTGCTGGTAAGATTTTGGGAACTGTCTTCTGGAACATGAAAGGTGTTATCCATGTGGATATTTTGGAGAAGGGTGCCACAATTAATGCCCAGTATTACTCAACACTGCTTCACAGTGCTGTACGTGGGGCCGTTCGGAAGAAAAGACTGGAATGTTGTCGAAACATGTCATTCTTCTCCATGACAATGCCAGGCCACACACGGCCCATTTGACTCAAACAACACTGGCCAACTTGCACTGGGAGGTTTTACCACACAGTCCTTACAGTCCAGATTTAGCCCCCAGTGATTTCCATTTGTTTAACGCTCTAAAAGAGCATTTGAGTGGGATGCACTCCCAGACAGATGAGGAACTCAAGAACGCTGTCCTGTAGTGGTTATGACACCAACCTGCTTCTTTCTACGCCAAAGGCATCAAGGAACTTCCACAACGATGGCAAAAGTGTCCGGATGTCCACGGGGAACACTTTGAAAAACTGACATAGTTTGGTGCTTCTATGTATGTATATTTCCTGTCTACTAATAAAAGTCCTGGTCAACCTTGAACGACCCTTGTATATGGCATGTCCCGGCAATTAAGGAATATGGTAATTGAATAAACACAATGTACCACTTGTTAAATTTTGATGGTAATAACTGTAGAAGAGATGGAAAAAAATTTTCAAGATTGTTTCATGCCACATGCCAACATTGTAATATAATAAAAGGTGCTCGCTCACTTTGTCATGTGTAAGATTTGTATTCAATGTTTCACTTTCTTCAAGAATAAGTTTTGAAACAGGAGAGACTGCAGAGTTAAAACTAGGTATCCATATGAAGGTTAAAATACAACCCTTTTACCCTTCCTATGAATACCTACATTTACACTTTTAACGTTGCAGTCTAAGTGGGGTAAGCAACGTAAATATAAAACAAATCAATCAATCAGTCCAGTCCCGCAACATGGCCATGCAGTGTAAGGCATCATGCTTTGGGTTCCGGCTACGGGGCATGAGCAGGTTTGAGTCTCCTCGGAAAAGCGTAACAACTTTTCTCCTGAGATCTCAGTCTGTGTGTGGAACCAGTGCACCACTTGGGACCTTACCACTTGCAAAGGTACCTTCTGTTATTGTTGGAAAAATTATTTTAAATGGATAAAAAAAGAAGAACATATGCAGTAGGTATAGTATGTTACACGTGTCACTGGTAGCACTAAGTTGATTACTACTCTACAGAGAAACTGGCACAGCACTGAGGACAAGGGGGAGAGCCACTTGGAAGCAATAGCACTGCAGAGTCTCGAAAGCCAGAAAACAGCGCTGATGGAAAATGATGTTCTGACCACACATCATATAACAAAAAGCCATTTGACAAGCCTTGGCCCTCAAAGGGCTGTTTGCACCACTGGACATCAACAATACAACTTCATCATCTACTACACACAGCACAGCATTTATCACATCATCCCAGTTGTTAAATATACAATATGTATGTACTACTGTAAAAAAACTATAACAGTGGGAAAAGTCAGACATATGGACTAAACTACAAGAAAATCTTTATTTTTGTTAATTAGCGTCACTCATCTGCCACTTTTGGCCAATCACGATGATGATGATTAGATAAAATTGGTGCAGGGACATCACAAAGAACACCCATATCCAGAATGGGACTTGAACCTGGAAACTTCAGTAACACTTAACATGCTTGATCACCGATCCGGCCAACAGAAAAAAGTGTAAAATTTTGTGCACTCCTTGATTCTGATTGATAGTTTAATGAAAATTCAAATGTTCTTTAAGGACGGTTTCTACTTCATCACATTCAGATTCAATTAAGGACAGGAGAAATTTCAATCCTCGATTGTGAAAAAGAAAGCTCACACACAGGCCTGAAATAAGAAGTTGGCATTTTATTCTGAATTCAGGACTAAACTAAGTGTCATTTGAGACTGGCTTAACAGGAAAAAAAATGAATACGTACACTGTAAATAAGTGCTATCAAAATAGAAACTGCTAATAAATATTTTATGAAAGACAAAAAAGCCTTTGATTCACACATTCCGAAGAATCTAAACATGTTCCACAACCAATCATCGGTGATTCCAACACTAGCCAAAATGCAGGCATGTGGTCCCCACACAAACTTCATTCGCAATACAGCAGCTGCCATGAGAGCCAAAGGAAGAGAAATGCCTGTAAAGGAATGCAAAAGTTGGTTTTAAATTATATTTCACTGTCTGAACTGTTCTCAGTAGAACACATTATACAAATATAATAATACATTTCTAAAACCACCATATTTAATTCATTTAAAAATAGTTGGAACTGCATTTAATATTTTTTAAAGAAGAGACCGACACAAATTCTTTTCCAATACCAATAAAGTGGAGATATAAAATTTACCAATACCGACCCTGATATTGTGGCGATGTTATATGAGGGCATTTTGAAAAGTTTTGCCTCCTATGCAATAACTCTGGCAACACTGCCCAGACACGTGGAATTGGTGTGAGAATAATCGCTGATTCACTGACTGTTGTGGCATCATGCATGCACACAATAGTGAGTAAAATGGCGACGTACAAGGATGTGCAGTTAAAACAACATGCTGTTATTGAATTCCTCACAGCAGAGGGTTGTGCACCCGTTGACATTCATTGATGAATGCGTGCTATGGCCAGGCCTGTGTGGACGTGAGTACTGTCAAGAGGTGGGCAAGGAATCTGAAAAGTGACAATCCGGCCACGACAAGCCTGCATGATCAGGTCCGCAGTGGATGACCCATAACAGCCACGTGACACGTCCTTTCCCATTGCACTAATATTTATTGTTATTAATTACCTTTCTCGTTGTACAAATGTTTATTGTTATTAAGCTTAATCTCTGCTATTTAGTATTGATTCTTGTGGTATTTAATATTTAGATCTATCACTGATAATGTCAGGATAGTGACTGACCTGTATATTCATATCTTGTATGAGCTGTTGCCATTGGAATTACGATCGTGTTTTGTCTTTACTTTTAATTTAGGCTTTGAGTTTTAAATAGTGGTCAAGCTGAATTGTAAGAAGCTGTTATTTCTTTCAGTGAAATGGATGAATGCACATAAGTATTTATTTTGCTAAGAAGTAAAATATACTTCTTTTCTCTTAGTGAAAACTTGACTTCAATTTATTTTCACCAACTAAGGAACAGAGATATTATCACCCCTACCCTGAGAGGCATCACATGAATGCTACAAGCCTTCATGTGATAATTTTTATTGTGTTTGGTTTAAATCATGTTCTCTTGACTGAAAGAACGTGTCACACGGATGCACAGGGAAAGTGTTGATGACAATCTCTTGGGGCTGCGACGGCATAGTCCACACAGAATTTTTGGATCACAGAACCACTGTAAACTCTGATCGGTACGTGAAGACTTTGAGGAAACTGCGAGTTAGGACTGGCAAGAAAGCAATTCTTCAACATAACAATGCTTGTCCACGGACGAGTCGCCAAACACATGATGCATTGCAGCATCTCAAATTCCACGAGATATTACCCCACCCGCTGCACAACCCAGATCTCGCACCTTGTGCCTTTTCCTTCTTCTGAGGCTGAAAGAGCACCTGAAGGGACACATTTCAACAGGATGCAACAACTTGCCCGATGTTGGCATTTGTGTGTTGACAATGATGGTGACTACATGGAAAAGTAGTGACATCCTGGTAGAGGACATTACAAGCTTTAAGAAGACATATAGTTCACGTAACTATGTTGCATATTATTGACGTTATTGCGTACGAGGCAAAACTTTTCAAAACGCCATTGTATATTACACAGGGATGGACCAATATGAAATTTTGGCCAATACCAATAAAGTACCGATATAACATTCCAAATAGATCTTGAAGAACCTTAGTGGTTCATTAACCTCCTTAATAAATGTATGTCACCAGATGAACCAAGCCTCTGCAATGCAAAAGAAGCTACAAATATAGGCATTTACTTTTTTAAAAAAGTAAGGAATGGAGACTACCATGTTTATATCCTTAAAAATGATAACAAAATGGCACAATACGAGGTCTGACACAAAAAAAAAGTACTGAATTTATATTTCATAGATGGAAGCAGTTGGAGTAAATTGGTTAGTTTTGTATCCAAGCACCATACCTCCCTTCCGTCTGCATGAAATGTAGACTTGCCCGACCTTAGCAGTTCCGAGTGAGGCATCATTCCGTGAACATGTGTAACTGTGCTGTGATGGAAAATGGCTAGTTTGAAAGTGGAACAAAGGATTAACATCAGCTTTCTTGTTAAACTTAAAAAGTCGCCAACGGAAACATTCCGAATGCTGACCGTGGCATATGGTGTTACTTGTATGTCCAGAGTACAAGTAATTCAGTGGCATAAATGTTTCTTGGAGGGGAGGGAAAGTGTTGAAGACAATGATCGTTGAGGCAGGCTGCAGTCTTCAGTTACTGACACAAACATCAACAGAGTTCGAGAAGTGATCAGAAGTGACCGTGAGGTTTTGACCAGACTTCCCGAAAAAGTGAGGAGAAAGAGGCCTCAACTGTGGAAAAAACCAGGACAACGCACTGGACCATAAGGCTCTCTCTGTCAAGCAAATTTTGGCAGGTATTACCGGATCTGGCACCATGTGACTTCTTCCTTTCCCGAAACTAAAGTTTGGCCTCAAGGGAACACGTTTTGACTCTGTTGAAGAAGTCAAGTTGAAAACGGCAGTCCTCCTATGTAAACTCAAAGAAAATGACTTCCAGTATTGCTACCAACAGTGGACACAGCGAATGTAGAAGTGTGTGAATGCCGAAGGGAACTACTTCGAAGGTAAGTACCAGAACTTATGAGTCCAATACTTTTTTTTTTTTGTGTCGCACCTCGCATTGCACTAAATTGTAAGATATTTGTTCCACGAAGACCCTCATTCACCTCCTTAATTTATGTAGAGTCAGCGGCAATAAAAATGGGATACATACGTGGGCCGTTCAAGTCAATCGGGGACTTTTTTTTTTCCAGGTTTAAATAGACGCCTAGGCTGGAGGTTTTGTATGCAGTAGGAACTGGCAACTGTGTGCTGTTACTGGTAGGCGGCGCTCATTTCCCGCGTTTCTGCATAGATCGTTATTCAAGATGGCGGACAACAGTGTGAATGTCTACATGGAACAGCGTGTTGTGATGAAGTTTTTAGTGAACGAGGACAGAAAACCTGCAGAAATTTACAGAAGACTTCAGGCTCAGTACAGTGATGAGACACTCTGTCGCAGTAAGACATTTGAATGGTGTACGCGCTTCAAAGATGGCCGTATCTCTATTACTGACGATCCCGGTCGTGGTGGATCACAGCCCACGGCAATCATTCCTGGAAACATTCAGCGCGTGGAGCAGCTGATCCTGGACAATCGTCGCATAACCTGTCGTGAAATTGCAAGGGTGTGTAATCTGTCGTTAGGAACAGTGAACACAATAATTCATGATCATTTGTTGTTCCGAAAAGTGAGTGCACGGTGGGTCCCAAAGCAGCTGTCCGCTTTTGACCGACACAGAAGAGTTGAAGTCTGCAGAGAACTCAAGGACCGCTATGGCATGGAAGGCCAGGATTTTCTGAATCGCATCATGACATGTGATGAAACATGGGTTCACCATTTCACTCCAGAATCCAAAAGAGCATCGATGCAGTGGAAGCATACGGAATCACCACCTCCCAAGAAATTTCGAACAGTTGCGTCTGCTGGTAAAGTGATGGCAAGTGTCTTTTGGGATAAACAGGGGATTATTCACGTTGATTTTTTACCCCATGGTGTCACTATCAACAGTGAGTATTACTGCCGTGTTCTGCGTGATGTGCATAAGAGTTTACGGAAGAAACGTCCGGGTTTCATCACAAAGGGTGTTCTCTTTTTGCAAGACAATGCACAACCGCATACCGCTCAACACACATTCCAAACATTCCAGGAAATCGGCTGGGAGATATTACCACCCCCCCCCCCCCCTATAGTCCTGACTTAGCGCCAAGTGATTTTCACCTGTTTGGACCCCTGAAGGAATTCCTTGGAGGAAAACATTTCAACACTGATGATGAAGTGAAGAATGCTGTCCTACAATGGTTCCGCTGTAATGATAAATCCTTCTATGCGGAAGCATTCCAGGCGTTAGTTAAACGCTGGGATAAGTGTATAACTGTAGCAGGAGGTTATGTGCAAAAATAAATCCAGTTACCACACTTTGAAATTTGTTCTTCTTTTTTTTAAAAAAAAAAGTCCCCGATTGACTTGAACGACCTAGTAGATCCTGAAATTCTCTCTTCCCTGCATGGCTTTATGTGTTTTGTCTAATTCTAGGGTGATAAGCGAACAGCAATAGCAAATGTACAATGGCAAGTTAGTTCCATCTCCACCGTAGAGTTAGGCAACACACATAACGCCACACAGGGACGTGAGTATTTCAGGATCTAGGTGTTTCATTTTTATTGCCAGTGACTGTACGTAACCAGCAGACTGAAACAGGTTTGGCCTTGTATAAAGATAAGTGAATATATTATTCCTTTACATTGATAACTTTATATAGAAATTTTGCTCTAAACTTCAAACCATTTATGGAAATATTGGATCAGTGCATTAGCTAGCAAAATTACTGATAAACTGAAATGTTAATATCAGCTGATACTTACCGATCTGTGCATGAGTTATTTTCAACATGGGTTGGCAACATGCACAATGAATTGCACGAGTTATTTTTAGTCCCCACCCTACCACTTACTCCCCCTCTATCATTTTATTTCTGAAGAAGGAGTGGTTGTCTTCTGAAGCAAGCAATGTGAAAGTCTATTTCACCTGCTGAAAAGTTATCGCTGCAAACACTTTTGACAACAATGCCCCCTTCCCCTCCGGCCATGACCTGCTTCGGCATGTTGAGAAGGAAAACAATAGGCAAACGATTTCCTCATATGTCGCTTTCCTGAGATTGTAACCAACCATTGTAAACAAGCATTTACAACAGCCCTCTTTTACTGCGCCGACAAAGAGGAGGTGTAAATTTAGCAGCTGCTGCTGATGTCATTAGGCAGTTGAAGAGCACCAGCATCACTGTCGATGCATATCGACTCTTGGATTCAAGTTCATGAGAATAGAAAATGAACACGGTTGCATGGCAACGAAAAAAGGTTCTGTTCCATCGGTCAGCATGTGGCCAAAAATGCCATCGGTCAGCACATGACCAATCGGGACTTAAAAAGTTAAAACTCTGATAACTACATAAAAGGGGAAATGTATATTTTGTGTAATAAGTGTAGTTTTCAAATAAAATGTAGTTAAATTCACCATTTTATATACCACTATTGATCCCAAATTGTGCTTTTGTACCAAAATCTCGATCTTTTATTCACCATAAACATGTGGCTCAACAAATTAGTAACTAGAAGAAATGGCTAATATCTGCCTCTTGGTTGCTACACCATGTAACATTATTTAGCTAGTTGCAAAAATGGCATTACAATCCTGTAAACACACAACTGAAACTGCATATAAAGTAGGATAGCCGCAATTAGCAAAAAATAGGGCTGACCTGATACCACTTTGAACCGATACCGATACTCTTACCGATTCCCACCGATACCGATACTTGAAAATTACAATAATTAACATTTTTCAAAATATTGTAAATATTCTTTTCCAATGATATGCATCAATTAACCAAGAAATTTGCTTTAGAATATTCAAGAATTACATCAGAATATTAAAAATAGATGTTACGTACTAAAAAAAAATACAGATTTTGTACAAAATAAAAAGAAGTTTCATTTTTTCATAATTTCCAGGATAATTAGATTCCGTGAAAAAGTTGCACAGCAATTTTGCTGACCCTGTGAAAGACCAATATGCCGGTAAAGTATCGGCTGGTATAGGTAGATGAATTCCAATGGATATTTTCCATCTGTATTGGCTCAGCCCTAGCAAAAAAGCCAACGTTTTTGGTCATAAAAGTTAGCTTTGTATTGAAAAAACACCTCACCATTCAAAACAGCTGTTTTTTGCAACTCTAAAGGTAATCAAATTTATGAAAAAAGAAGATAACTTTGTTTTATGCAAACTGATACTATGATGTGATGGCATTACTTACCAATATGGTACGTCAAATCTGGTCGAAGCCTCAGTTCTGTGAAGATATTGTCTAGTTCATCAGAATCTTCCGATTTGCAAGCATCTTTTGCAAAAATCTCTCTCCTGAGAGCGCTGACTGGACTAATGGCTTCACTATCATCACTATCTTTATCACTATAGTCAGTTTTCAAACTATCCAACGTAATGACTTTTCCTACATCTTCATCACTCACCTTAACAAAGAACATATTATTTTCATACATACTGTTAGGCCTTGGTTCGCTCCATCTGAACAGTACAGATAGGACAATTCCCATTAGATATAAAAACAGCACAAGGAGGTAAGGAGGCAACAACAAGCCCTGAGTGAGTCGCTGCAGTGTGTCCGAGTCAACTGACTGAAAAATTGCATTACAAAGATACAACCTTGTATCAAAATCCGTTGGATCTTCAAAAAATTTGTTTTTTGTGAAATTGTATATGTGATCATCTTCATCAACATTTAGCAAAATCTGAAAGAGAACAAAAATACAATTACTTCTATTGCAGTAAAGTTAAAATTTAGAAGAAAATAAAGAAAGAAAGAATACTATATTTCTATAATGCCTTGCATCATCACATTGAAGCCAATAAAATATATACAGGATGTTTCTGTGACTGTGTTACAGGCTTGCAGGGATGATGGAAGGGAACAAACGCAACAAAATGAAATAGGGAACGTTGGTCCAGAAATGCCCCAGTCAAAAGTTACAAGCCAAAACAATCGAAGAGCAGACAACCATGCACAACGTGGAGGGGAACCATAAAAAATGTCTGGGGAAGTGGAAAATAAACACAGAAGAATCACTGTAGTGGCTTTAATGAGTAGTAACTGCAGCCATCATTACAACAGTTGTTCAAAGTGATGCACCTCTGCCTCGATATAGGCATGACAGCGTTGCACTAAGCTCTGTCGCATCCGATCTAATATCCCAGGAGTCATTCGGATCAGATCACAGGCTGCAAGGATTCTTGCCATGAGTTCCTCTGCATTATTCACAGGTGTCTCGTAGACAACACTTTTGACATGACCCCACAAAAAAAATTATTCAAGTGGGTTTAGATCAGGTGAACAGGCAGGCCAAGCAACAGGTCCGCCACTTCCTATCTACCGCTGTGGGAAAGTCTGCATCAGAATATCACAAGCACCAGCTATTATTTTCCAATCATATTTCATTTTTTTATGTAGCACCATTATTTTCCAATCATTTTTTCATGTAGTTACCATTATTTTTCTATCATTTCTCCATGTAGTCACCATTATTTTCCCATCATTTTTAGTTTTTCTATGTAGTCACCATTATTTTCACAATCATTTTTGGTACCAGGGAACACATTTTGGTGTAATAATAATCCTTCTGCATATAATTCCACCGCCTGGAATTTGAGCCAGTCCAGTACTGCCATTTTTAATACTCACTTTTGTGAACACAGTTTCTGTCAGTAACAAATCGGAACAACAAATGTCTGTATTTCTGGAAATTTCATGTGAAAATAATTTTTTTGTGCACTTTGCCAAACACATGCTCAACAAGTTCATTGGTCTGAACACTAGGCCTACAACTCTCTCTCTCCATCTCTGTAGTGAACAGTTGTACAGCCTTCCGTAAACTCAAGACACCATTACCCTACTCTTCCTTCACTCATTACTAGGGCCCGGGTCCTATAAAACTGGAAAATATGTATGTAATTATGTCATAAAAAATTTAAAATATGTCAGAAAATGCAGAAATATTCTCAGTAAAGCCAAAAATATACACAACAGTACTTTCTAATTTCCAATTATATGGGAAGTCAATATCTTTCAGGGTGGGGGGTGGGTATAATATGAAGTCAGAGTCCCTTTAACCCGAAACATGTAGTGGGAAAATACTGAAAATATCATGAGGTTCACTGTAATTATCCTAAGTTTCATTTACTATTATGTCAGAATTACACCTTTGTAGAAAATAAACCGAAAATGACAGCTTGCTGCAGCTCTGGTAAATCTAGGGAATCAATATACAAACACAACTTTTTAAGGCAGATTTTAATTATGTAGAATCTATAAAACAACCTGCAAAATTTTTGTCAGAAAAAGTTACACTTCATACGTTTTCCCTTTATAAAGTTACTGTTTGATTGCCAATAGTGTAGAGCATGGGTGAATATTCCGTGGAATGAGTCACTACCTTACAGTAGAAAATGAACTAATTTATTAATTATGCTTATGTGATAAATTTATTTTTACAGTTTCATTCAAACTATCCTTACATAGATGCATATGTTTTTCTAAGGACTAGAGGTTAATACAACTCTATATAGTGCTGTTGAAAAAGCCGAGAGACATGTGTCTTCGTCCTGGTCCTACTAACCAGCTGGCTCTACCAGTGTGTCGCTCACACTCGGGGTTCGGTTGTTCCGTGATACTTCGGGAAAAGGAGCTCTTCATTCTTCGTAGATCTTCGGCAAAGGGAACGCATGAGCTCTACTCATTCTGGCCCGATAGCTACTTTGAAAGTTAAAGCTGCTTAAAGAATATTGTATTGTAATATTTTTTTTGTTCATTTGCATCAAATTTTGTGTTGTGAGTTATCCCAATACATTTCATTTGCTTTATTTCCAGAATTTGTATCAAAACCATACGTTTAAAAATCACACTTAACAGTTGACCAAATCACTGCGGTTCAATTGACTCAAAGGGAATGAATATTAGAACTCATTCAGGTCTTGAGGCAGCTAGGTAGTGCCGTGAAGCAGGTGAGCGGGGGAGAGTGTACGTGCGTGCTTCATTCAGAGCCCGAGATCAAGAAGTTTTCAAGAGAAAGAGAGATTATTTCTGGTATTTTAGACCAACGCCTGATTTACTGGGTATAAACTGTAGACTACAAGATTGATTGATTGATTGAATTAAAATTTTTGGGTGCGTCAGCACCTCAGGCCATTTTGCACTCTTCGATGAGTGCAGGGAAGATCCCCTTATCTAAAACCCTTACCTTAAATTTAAAAAGATAAAAAAAGGGGTGTAAAAAGCCCCTCAAGAAAGGTTAAAAAATGCACGTTGTAAACAGACCTGCATTGGACAAACACAACACATTAAAAAAGGCAAGGAAAGCTTAAAACTACCTCAGAAACAGTGGAAGAGACCTGCTCTTATCAAAAACATTCGTCAAAACACTGACATCGTTACCCAACATGGATGAAGAGTCCTTGGGAAGGTTAAAACTCTGTCTGAGGTTGTTAAAATCGGCACATTCAAGAAGAATGCGTCAAATGCTTAAAACAACGTCACAACTACGGCACAACAGAGGGTCTAGTCCTTGCAGCAAATGGCGATGCATTAGACGGCTATGTCCAATTCGGAGCCATGTTAGGGTCACTTATTCTCGGCACGATGGCCGAGACGAGGCATGCCAAGCACCAGTGACGAGCTTGAGAGTACGAAGCTTGTTCCTCCTTGTCTCATCCTACTCGACTTGCCATGTTTCAAGAATGCAACAAAGAAACACATTCTGAAGGTCCCTAGCTTTCAGAAGGTGGACGAGAACGTTGCCGTCTGCATCAGCAGACTTAGCGGCAGCATCGATTCCCTTGATGCCCATGTAGACTACAAGAGAAATAAGAAACAAATGTGCCTGTCATTTTAATTCAGACCAATGTGGAAAATAGAGTTACTGTTCTAAGTCCACTTTATGCACAGTTAGGCTAATAAGGACTGAACCTACAGTTTAACGTGGAATCCGAATCACTGTGCATGTCCCTCCACTGGGAATCGAACCTGGGAACCCACGATTACAACCACACATGCTTTTCAATTTTTACTTGAAAAGAGGATCTCTTGGATGGCATAGTGATAACATTGTTGTCTTGGAATCAAGGGGTCCCAGGTTCTATACGAGGTGGAGGCACATAATGGTTCCTATCATACTTCAAACTGTAGGTCCAGTCCTGGTGGGGACTGTGCATAAAGTGGACTTAAAATCAAAACTCATTTGAAAATAGGACGTAAAGCCAAACAGAAGGTATTAATGCTCTTCTGCAAACAATCTATTTTTCCACATTGGCAGGCCTCCCCGATGGAAGTCGGCCTCCGTGGCGGAGTGGTCAGCACAGTGCTACAATGCCAGGTGTCCCGGGTTCTAATCCCGGTTAGGACATGGATGTTTGTGTTTGTCCATAATGAGAAAAACTGAGAATATAGTAAAACTGTGTGATATGTGTGAAAATTGAGGGAAAAAAAATGAATGCCGGGGTATACTACTGCTAAGGGATATTTGTAGTGGTAACATCCTCGCCTTGCAGTTTAGGTATTTTGGTGACATGTAGAGTTTACTTAAAGCATCACAGGGTTATCACAAAACACAAACATCCACTTTGAAATTATGCTGACAACATTTGAAACTATGAGTTCAACTGCGGAAATTGGAGATAATAAATCAAAATGAGAAGTTAAAGTTTTCTGTAACAATTAGTTGATAAAAAGAATGTGAAACAAGTTATTATAGTGACAGAAGAATTCATAAAGGAGGAGTTATAATAACAACAACAATGCTTGTTTTAATTTCTTATGGTATGTGCTTCCCTTGCTGTAATTATCACGGACTGCCTCTGTAGGGGCAGTAATGTACCGATTCTTATTTTTACTTTTGACTGATTGTTGAGAAGGAAAAAAAAGTAAAACAATTAAAACTGCTTATGGTGATTCTTGTGCCAGCACAACAATGACAGAGAACATTTTTCCTCAAAAATGTTCGCACTGCTATCAATTGTCGGTAGGATAAAAAAATGGGGGGTATTATTGTTCTGTACTAGTTGGTAAGAAAAGACAGCATCTGCTTTTGATTTCTTTGTCTGAAATTTTCTTATACTGCCATCGATAAACTATCGTTGTGCTAAAGGTACGAAGAATAAATTACAAAATAACCGATTATATGCAAGACAATTATAAAATTATACAGAAATATGTCTTATTACCAGAAAAATGAAGAAATGTTTTAAAAACAGGAAATTGGTAAAATTTGTCAAAATATACCTTATCAATTACATCCATTTCGTCTGATTTCCAACAGATATGTAAAGATCTCACCCCAGTATTTGTTCCGATGCCAAATTAAAAACATGTTATAACATAAAGTCCCGGGCCCTACTGTCAGACATAACTTCACAATGAGCAGGATGCTTATTCATGCAGCCATCATTACTCTCTGTAACACAAATGCAAACAACAGCAGACTGGTGAATATATGGTTACTACATGCAAGCACAATATGACCACTGTAACCACTCATGTTTTATACCCAATCGCCCTTTACTTTTGAAATGCACCTCATATATTACACACATGCCCACACACAGTGATTTTTTCTGGCAGTACACAATTGTACATTTTGGCACCTTTTCATAGCTCAGAATAAAATCTAAATCAAACATGTCAATGAAAGAAATATAGGGAAACATGTATGATCAGAAATGAATATGCAATACTTTTTTTAGTAGTTGAAATTTCATTAACTTTGCATGATTATTACTTGTGTTACATAGCAGATCAATTAGCAACAGAACTGAAAACTTTGTGCCTCGAAAATAAGCACTGTGTGTGTGTATATACAGGGTAATCAGAACTCAACATATGTTCTTTCTTTTTAGGTTCAAGATGAAATGTAAAGAACAGTTCTGAATTTTTGAAGTTTGTAGTTTAGGCCTGAGAAACATTACCGTTTGCTGGAGTACAATAGTCCAATTTGGGTAGAACAAGCACTTGCATAAATCAATCTTTAACATTAGTATCCAGAGTATTTTTAAAATGGTACAAAGATTTAAGTTTTCCCATACAGGCTTTCCTTTCACAATACATTTGACTTGTACGTACCTCCGAATTTAGGTGTTTATTGCACACAATTCCCAGATTTTTGCTTCAACTCACTTCGCCTTGCATTACATTTTATAAAGTTTTTTAATGATACTATGAGTTCCTTTGGTCATTTAATTGGAGAGAGTTTCCAAGTGATCAATTTGTTATACTAAATACACGGCCATGAAAATAGGCAGCTGGGGAGAATTGGGCTGATATGGGAAAAGCACATCGAGAACAGGACAAAAGTTACTGGTTCCCGCACACTGTGTGGCAACGTCAACCGGCCTGCGTTGCCTAGTTCAAACGTCAGACCGACCTCTCTCCAGGGCACTTTTGTGTCATCCCTGACCTTTAGAGCAAATACTGTCAGTTTGATGAATAAATTCTCTCATGCTATCGACCAGGTCAATTCTGAAACAGTTTCCAAGCTTTCGAGAGCTGAGTGCTGAGCATCAACCCGGTTTATATGTATCTGGGTATGGATGTTTCCAGTGTAGATAGCAGACCAATCGGGAGCTGCGTCTGTTGCGTCCCTGCTACCAGGCAGGATCCAGTTCGAGCCCTGTGTTGCGATTCAGATTCTCCCTTTTCCCTGTGGATCCTGCCTAGCTAACGATAGTCAGCTGGCAGTGGGGATGCAGCAGTTCTCAATTGGTCCACAATCTACAACAGGAACGTCCATATCCAGATACATATAAGTTTGGAAACTGTTCCAGAATTGACCTGGTCGATAGCCTGAGAGAATTTATTTATCATTTGTCGCCAGGAAAGTTTCGAGACTTACTGTCAGTTTGTATTACATGGATTACAAAGCCAACCTCGATACTGTACAACGGGATCTTTCATTCTCTTAAACTTCCGAACACACGGGGTTTGTGCTCCTTGGCAACAGCACAGACTTCTGCCACCTACCTAATTTCATGGCCATGTGCTTAATTACTAGTTACAAGAGATCAAATTGGAGATTGCTCATCACATAGCGAGAGTCGTCTGTACTACACTGAATAAACATTTGAGGGTTTTCAGCATACTGGTGTTAGTTTTATTTACTTCTTCTTTTGGATGGCGAAGTTAAGGCACAAGCCTTTTCTTACACTTAACCATCTGTACTTCACATTTTACAAATTTAGTTGAAATATCTAACAGTTTGCGAAATATAAAACATCAAAATACCAAAAAATAATAATAAAAAAACACAAAAGGATAAAAAAACACAAAAAGAAAGAAGAGAAAACATAAAAAAATAAAAAAGACAAAACACCAAAATACACATATATGCTGTAAGAAACGTAAAAAGTGCACGTACAGCATGAACACACACATAACAAAAATACTTAAAATACAGAAAAATCGGTCTGTGCTTGTCCTACAAATTTAGATCAAGAAAGGTTGTCTTATGTAATTTTCAATCTTATGTAACTTCTGGTACCTGAAATCCTGTTTTTTTTTCTGTTGCTGAGATATCAGAATTTTTTTTTTTTCGTGTTTCCAATAATCCCTTAGTAAACAGCTTAGTATTGTTAATACCATAATTAACCCTTAAATACCCAGCTGGTCAATTTCTGTCCCACGAAAAAAGTGTTCACATACCTCGCTGGAACATTTTCATACCAAGAACTATTATCATGTAAAATGTGACTTTGGAACACACTGTGATGATTTTTTTGGTGACCCTTAGTACATAGAGAATAGTAATTTGATTTGGCTATAATTTGTGGGGTAAGTCTCAATTATATTACGTCTACTCTTTGTGTGTGGATTTTCACAATATCACTTCTGTTCTTCAATTCTACGCTATTGCAAAATGTTGGGCGATTCTACGTATATCTGGAAGTGTGTCATTAGTAATTAGTGAAAGCTAATGTGAATCTGCGAATAATTTTATAAATTTTCAAAAAATCATATATATTTTTGTTGTTCCTTTTTGTTTCCATACATGTTGCTTTACTTAGCAAAATTTTTTTCAGAAGAGTATCAACACCAACTGTATAACTTTTGAAACTGGAGTGGAACATGTATGAAGCAACCTCCATGCAGCGGTGTTGTCTCTGTGGGAGACAACCACAGTCGAAATTTTGTTAAAAACATTACTTATTTTAATATCATAGCAATCTCCCAGAGTTTTGCTTTAAAATATTCATAGTTGCACATGAGATACTCATTAAATTACATAATCCATTTTGGCCCACAGTATTGTAAAATACAGAGTGATCTATTGAAGTGTAGACCACCATGTCAGTGTTTGCACTATCAGCAAGCGAGGGGCTCGTGGCCATATGCCGGCACTGTAGACTGTCAGCGAATCAAGCGTGCACGTTTTCGTAACTAGTTTAAAGAGTGGTCTATTTGCAACATGGAACTTTTACACCCAGGAATCTTGTTTCAAATCGGCTTTGAACTTCATGTGATAACTGAGTTAACACATATGAATCATAAATAAATACACGCTATGCAGTAGAAAACATTTGCTGAGCCATAATAGACTTTGCGGTTGAATACACTAGGAAAAACACAATACGTAACAAGCACTCTAGCACTTCACAGTGACCAGATTAAAAATCAGGACACACAATACAAAACAAGGACCCTTATCACTTCACAGTCTCCTGTCTACTTTCAGGACCTCCGTAAAAAAACAGTTTCTAGCCCCCTCGCCAGCTTACATTAGTGGGTGTCTTAATAAAGATATATAAAAAATGTGTGTATATCGAAGATGACTAGTTTGAACACCTTCTTTTATAAATCTGGTAAGTAAATCACTTTTTTAAAATAATTACGGAAACTGTTGTGCACTTGATTCATCGATGCTCTATGATGCTGACAAATGGCCACGAGTGGCTTGCTTGCTGATAGTACGAACACTGATGTGGCGGTCTACGCTTCAATTGATTGTTCCCTAGAATGAAAATTAAGCACTTTACACGATTTTCAGCATTTTTATACTCCGTGAAAGCGTTTGTATGACATTTGGACTCCCGATAAGTACTGGCCTGGATCAGTGATTAAATTCCAACCAATACCGACAACAATACACTGGTATTGCTATTGGTTCAGCTCTGTTCACAACATATCTTCAAGGCTTTGCAGACCCTCTGGGAGGGTTTGGTGTCATTGTGGTGAATCTGCAGAACCACAAGTTTCGATCACAGAAATCATCCTGACTGTGACTTCAGGCACCAAAGTCTTGTTAGCTGTCACTAGCACATCTTCATGAGTGTTACAATTAGCTACTAGGAGATTCGAGTGCTTTCGAAATAGGTCACTCCTTGCATCCCTTAACAGTATTGCATCTTATCTCAATATGCATGCATTACTTGCTAACTGCTTTAATGTAGGATATAACTTACTCGTATTGATCCATTGAGCAGGAAGGCAATAACAGGAGTAGCAACACAGACTACAATGGACCACACTAGATTTCCACACAGGCTCAAGTATGGTTGAGAAGGCCGACATTTCAACACATACAGCGCAACAGGAATAAAACTAAGTACAAACGATGACAGAATCATCTGATGATAGAACTGAATATACCACACGGTAAGTAAAGCAACAGCTTGAACTAGTAGAATGGCAGTAACCTGCAAGAGAAAGAAAGATAAAGGCATGAAAGAAAGAAATACACACAACTAATCTTAATTCTATGATGCGTAAACATTTTCCAGCAATAAAATCATATTTAAAAGAATCTTATATCATTCCGCCGTGTGAGAAGCAGAGGAATGTTATCAAATTTACAGGAAAGAGAGTAATTAATGTATTCTTAGGAATATGTCTGACTCTTAATTGGAGATGTGTGACTCAACCTTACTGCTAAGGATTAGAAGTAAAGATATGTCAATCTGATTCCAAATGGAGCTTCAGCGGTGATAATTTTAAAAAAGAAATGTATTACATGCAACTAAAGCTACCCTGGTACAGAGGCTATTTCTCCACATAAGTGCCACCATTGTCCAAACACGAAACAAGTTGTTGTATCCCGGAATCGTAAAAATCCACCGCCTACATCTGGAACAAAGTTGTGACTTCTTCCCTGACCTCATCGCCGTTGTCAAAGTGTTTTCCACCAAGATGTTTCTTTAGGTACAGGAACAGATGGTAATCGCTGGGTGCCAGGTCAGGGCTGTATGGTGGATGTTCAAGGATGTCACATTGAAAATGTGCAAGCAGATCCTTGATGACATTTGCTGAATGGGGCCGGGCCTTGTCATGAATAAAGCAGATTCCATGTGACAACATGTCACTTCGCCACATTTTTCCGATTCATTACGTTCCCGTACACAGTCACTATTTCTCGATGGATCTCCGATGGACACTTTCCTTGTGCCTGCAAAAACCTGATCACGGCGTGCACTTCACATCTGGTGGGATTCGGTACTGCTGCTGCCATTTCCAACGCATGTTCCTCGCACAAGACTCAGCGCAGCACTGACGACTCACTCCCAATCCTCATCCTATGGATCAAGGTTACTACCAGTGTTGCTAACTTTGGTACACATTATTCCCCTAATATGCAAATGTGTTTGTATCTTTACTTTCCTGACACGCCTTGTACATTATAGGGTCATTTCATACTATTAAATTGCACTATAGGGTCATTCCATACTATTTCAGCCAACCCTTGTTGCTTTACAATTTTTAAAAATCTACATATTTTTGCTAATTCACTCTAGGTGTTTGAAAGATATTTGACTGGTTCACAGCTTTTGACTCACTTTGTATGTACATATGTAGTTTCATATTTAATACACATTTTAATAAGTTACATTTTCAATGCATTTATAACTATCTTTTGTCTTGCAATTATTTTATTTACCAATTCCACATATGTTTTATTTGTTTTATTTAGTACTATAAAGGGGCTCATTTTGGCTAAATTTAATCTTTAATTTCTCTCTTATTCAGAAAAACACCATCAAATTGTTACATGATGTTGAGCTTCAAGAGGTCCCACTCTGGTGCAAATTTCATATTTTTCCTATCCCCCATTCAGGTTAGAGCATATTAAACTCTTTTTTTTTTTTAATTTTTAATTTTGAGGGCTTACAGAGAAACAGGGACCCGAGAGGCACTTCATATATTGCATAATTTTCAGACTTAACTAGCACCACACAGTACAAATAAAAAATATGGTTAAAGTGTTTTGCCCCCTTCATGTTATTTCATGCTACGAAGATGAGAAATTATGATGAAAAAAAAACATCTATTGGATTCATTGTAGTACAGCAAGGAAACTACTACTCAGAGCAAAAATGTAATTTTAAAAAAGAAAAGAGCATTTATTTATAAAGAAAATTGTTTTTGCATCATTACATCTGGAATTACAGAACAGAAGTTACAGCAAATTTCACAGAACAGAAGTTTTTCACAAACATCTGAAAAAGGTAAAAATCACTGCGTGTGGCTAATTCAAAATGACTACCAGATCCAAATGGAAGCCTGAAAAAAAATTTTAATTCTCATTTTGAGCACTTGAAGGATATAGAAACAAGTGCTAAAATTGTTGAAATTTTTAAAAATGGTGAAGTGACAAAATTAATTCCAAATTGTTTGAAATGGAATGGGATGGTACGGTATGTTTATCTCAGGAAAACTGTACAAAATAAAACATTGCTACCAATAACTATGGGAAATCATCAATCTGATATAAATGATACTTTTCTGGTTAATAACATCACAAACTAGAGTTGGATGCTTTGCACTTATTACACAAAATTAAATTTTCCATCCTAAAAGGCTTTCGGGATAGGACTGGTTATTTGATAATTTATCAATATTGGCTGACATAGGCATATCAATAAAATTACTGATAATTTTGCAAGGGGGATAGGCCGATATGAAATTTAATTGATCCTAATAAAGTATTGCTTCAAATGTGGAAACACGTCTCGTACAGAAAGTACAGAGTTCTATTAACATGAAAATCAGGAAAAAAGAACAAAAGTCAAAACAGCATGAAAATAAAAGGTTACTGCAATATGCTCCATCCATTTTATGACAAATAAGACTACCATTAATATCTGAAATATGCTACTGAATTATTGAATTGAATTGAATTATGCTCTGTAGAACCTGAATTGAAAAATTAAGGCTAGAACTGATATTTTGTGCAAATTTGTAAGGGTTTCAAACCTGTCACATCAAAATTCTCAAATGAAAAAAAAAAACTAACAATGAATTTGACATGCCAATTAGCAATTGTGACAATAGTTTAGATATATGATTAACAAACTACAGTTGGTAAGTGTTAAGGTTTTAAAAAAAATTGAGATACATTGTTAAATGCAAAAATACAAGTTTATATGTATTTTTTGATTAACATAGAAAGCTTTGTACCCAATTTGGAACAGGAAAGTTACCATTTTGATTCACATTTCATTAAAGGAACTTTTACATTTGTGTATTTCTCATACTTTGCTGAGGAGACAATTTGAGATCATGAACGTCTTTTGAAATTATTATTTCATACCATAAAATTGTATTTATATTCAGGATGAGCTGATGCCAATTTGAAATGAAACTCGTGCAGATGGCGTACTCTAGCCACTGCAATGCTTCAAATTTGTAACAATTAGAATTCAGGTACTCACGTTTTCCGTGAAGCTATTTTAAGTAATTTCTATTAATTTCGGTACCCACTGCCACCATCCTTGTTGGAATTCGTTGTGTTGTTGCTCGGTTCGTTTCTGCTGTTTCTTCCTAAATCGCCGCTAGGTGTGCTGTTGTTGCCTGTATGTCTGCATATGTGTTGTTTGCTGTTGATCGGTGTTAATTGCTGCAGTAAAAGAAGCCAGGAATGGTGTGCCTGAGCTTTGGTAAGGTGGTTGGATGTGGTAGGATGGTAGGGGAAGGAAAACCACTTAATTTTGCTACTGGGGTCTGGTTGCATTGATGGAGCAGGTTGTGTTTACGGTGCAGGTTGTCTGACTTGGATTTCAGCTTTGCTGCACCATGTGGAGAGTAGGTATTCAGTATATCCATGTTTTAGTACCAGTTCCGTGATGGTTGCTATCTCATCCCTCGGGTCTTCATGAGCATGCCAACACATGCCATCATGCACTACAACCATGAACTCAACATAGATAGTGGTCAGGCACACCACGCCTGGCTTCCTTTACTGCAGCAATTAACACCGGTGAACAGCAGATGACACATACACAAACATACAGGCGACAACAGCACACCTAGCGGCGATTTAGGAAGGAACAGCAGAAATGCACCAAGCGACGCCACAACGAATTCCGAGGATGGTGGCTACCGAAATTAATAGAAAATTACTTAAAATAGCTTCACGGAAAATGTGAGTACCTGAATTATCTATTACCGTGTCTCTCATTCCCATAGTATGAACAATTAGAAGTTGTTCAAAATATTGATTAACATTTGCGGGTGAGTGTTTCACCACAACTATAAGATCAATTTACCAGAGTTTTCTTCAAAATAATCAAGACTTACATCAGAATATGTAATTACAAAATACAGATTTTTCATACAATGTTGGTGTAAAATAAATGGAAACTTTGATTTTGCATAATTTCTAGGATAATTAGACTCTGCTAAAGTTTGCATGTGCCATTTTCGTGGATCTTGTGAAAGAAAAGGCCAGAAAAGTATAGGTCGATATTGGTAAATCAAAATCCAACTGATATTTTCTGATGCCGATATTACTGATATTCTTTTTTACTCCCACTGGCAGGCATTATATAAGAACTTCATACTTCCTTCAATCCATTAATTTCATATTTGTAACTGTTCTATTTTGTGAGCAATCAAGAGGTATCGAATGGTTCAATTGTTCACACGGTCAGATAATATTTTACTGAATGATGTAGTTAACTGATATCTCATGGTCAGTACTGTAGTCAGGTTAGCAAATCGCGCTACGAGTCCTGGGTTCGAGTTCCGGACTGGGCATGGATGTTTGCAAGTGTCCATTCATCAATTTCATCATGTCATCACTCATTCACATCTTTGCAAATTAGCCAAGAGTGGCACAAAAATTGAAGTAAAATGAAGCAAATCAATGAATCAATCAAATGTTTCCATTAAATGTATGGATGAAATCAATTAACTTTACAAAAAACATGTCATTCATCTTAGAATACTGATGATGGTAATACCTGTTGGCAGAAAAGAGTAATACAGTATGCGCCAAAATATACAGTACTGAAATTAAAAGACGAACATTACATTGCTGTCATCTGTGAGTTTATTTATCCTGAAAGAAACACTACATACACATTATTAGAGAGTTATAACTTCCTTTTCACTACTGAGAACATGAGCGGCTGGAGCTATGCCCCATCGACAAACGCACATGCGCGTTCGAGGTGCGCGAGTTTCAGTACTGTATTTTGGCACATACAATATAATTGAATGTTGGCAATTGATTATTTTTTTAAGTTTTATTTTATGAAGTTTGAAGTATCTTCAACATTATTCAAACTACAAATATGAAGTTGGGCAGTTTGAAAGAATTCTGAATTATTAACATGTATTAATATCCATTTCCTTGATGGATCTGCTATTTGTCTCTTCTCCTAAAGAATGGAAAGGCAGATTTTTCAACAAAAAAGAAATATGTTTTATTGGCTACAGTATAAGATGTTACAGTATTTTATTTTATTGCATTTATGAATTGTCAGATGGGATACTGTTAAAAACTTTACTAAAAATGTTTGATTGTTGATCGATTTGGTTTATTTCTTTGGCTTTCTGCCACTTTTGACTAAACGCAGCTGGGCAGAATTGCGCTGGTGCCACACATGGCAAAAGCAAAGCAAAAGCAGGACAAATGTCGCTGGTTCCCACGCACTGTGTGCAAACGTCAATAAGGCTACGTTGGCTAGATCGAGCATCAGACCGACCTCTCTCCGAGGCATACAGTTGTCATCCCTGACCTTTCGAGCAAATACTGTCAGTTTGCATCACATGGATTACAAAGATTAACTCTAAAACTCTACAACAGGATCTTTCATTCTCTTAACCCTCCAAAAAAAAAAATGGGGTTGGGCTCCGACCTGGCAACAGCACGAACTTCTGCCACCTGCCTAATTTCATGGCCGTGCATTTAATTGTGAAGATGAGGAGTAATGAAATGATGAAAGTGATTAAGGGACGCTCACAAAGAGCACCCATGCTCAGGCTCATGAATTTAGTGTGACCACTGGCACACTAAAAATGAAAAACATTTATAAAAAAGCAAAACAATGAACAAAATGTTGTTTTCTACGAGATTGAAACTGAAATACAACAGACCTCAATTGTCGGGTTTAACAACAAGAAGCGCCTTTATACTATGCTGCCAATTATTACCATTGTGTTCTTGTTTGGCTAACTTCATACTTCGAAATCTCAAGTTGTATTAAGTCAAACTTCTACACTGGTTTTGATAACAAAAACCACATGTTACATTACTCAAGACCAGCAAAAAAGAGACCAACCAAGCTACAAAAGGATATGTACACATTTTTACAAAATTAGTATAGCAGTCGAAAGATGGCGATAAAGTTTTGATGTGCATTTGGAAAACATAGCCAACCCTTCTCAACATTATGTTCTCGATCATGTGAAACCAAAAGTATTTGACTGTAATAAGCTCACTGGAGTAACGGCCAAATTACATAAATAAATATGTGTGTTCGAAATTTAATAGAGGCAACACTACTGTATATATGGTATGAAATGGAACCGGTGCTTCTCACTTATGCCACATGTTTGTTTGATACCTAAGCTACCTCCCAGTAAAGGGACTCATCCTTCCAACACTAGAAGCATGCACATTGACCAGAGGAAGAGTATCGTTGGAGTTGGCGATCTAAAGTTGTGTAGTCAGAACCCCCACTAATGAGAAAGATCTGGCAATTCTCGCCGTACCTATAATGTGAAGTATTACTGTTCATTTTTGGAACATAACCTGCAACCTGCATCGCAAAGAAGAGGGGACACTTACTGCTGAATCCTTCTATCATTTTGCAGGACAATGCTTGGGTGCATGATTTGTTAGCTTGATGGGACTGGTAGATGCTCTACCAGCCCATGTGACTTTGATTTCATCCTTAAGATGAAGCTTCCGAACTGTTCCTGAGATTTTTCAGGCAAAGACGGCTCCATTCAAACCATGAACAGAACAAGCACTAATATAGAAATACTACGACTTCCACATCACTGGCAACAGTTGTACACAATGCTGGTGACTACATAGAAGGGTTGTAAAAGTTTCACAGAGGTATCTCTTTGTATAATTTGAGAATAAATAGTTGCCACTATTAAATTTCCAACTCACGTATAAATGAAACAAAAGTAGAAGGTATACGCCCTGTAGCAGAAAGTATACACTAATGAGTAAGGAAAAACAGAGGGTACATGGCACAGCCGCCAAGAAGTTTCTCTGCATCTTTAGTTGATCGAAGGTTGAAAATATCAAATTGTTCATTTTTGATTGTTTGCTCTCAGATTGGTGGACTTTTTAATGAGTATTTCCATTGTAGTAAGGCAATACTGTAAAGATTTTTCAGTCCATTATACTACATCTTAGTATCCCAAATAGTTTCTGAGTAATTGATAAGATGTCAATCGGATTCTATTCTTTAGGAGAAGCAAGTCAATCAAGAGAATGGATATTAATTCATGTAAAAAATTCACAATTCTTTCAAACTGTTTAACTTCATATTTGTAGTTTGAATAATGTTGAAAATATTACAACTCCAAAAAATAATCAAACGTCAACATTCAATAATCTTGCTCTCATAGATGGAAGATGAACTGTGGTGGTCTAGTCAGTAGGGAGTCTGACTGCCACACGGGTGACCTGGGTTCGATTCCCAGGTTGGGTGATCTAAGGATGGAATTTTTCCAGCCTTGTCCCCGCATAAAGTGGCTCTGGAGTTCAAATCAATGGGTATAGTTGACACGCTTACTTGGTTAACGTGTAAGATCTGAAGCGAGATGCCGCCACGAACGTGCGTGGGGATAAACAGCGGGCAAGTTGTTTTCGTCCAATCACACTCAACCTTCAGTCAATGGGCGCAGATGTCATTTTGCTCGTCTAGTCCACGTGGAGTCTCAACTGTGCGGTGCATGTATTGTTGGAGCTGGTGGGTGCGCTCCGTCGACTTCAAAGCCAGCCGCTTGTTAATGTAGCTAGCACGTCGACTATACCTGGGAACAACCCTGGGGGGTAAAGCTGGCCAGAGCATGGTGTTGATCACATCACCTCCAAAATGATGGAGATCAAGAATATGTGAGGCCCTACCCCCACATTCCCTAAATGTGCCTTCAAGACACGTTGCTATATGCACGAATGCACGGGGAACTTTATCTTTTATTATAGACAGAATGGCTGGAAAACTGATATGGTTTACATCAGTTTAAATTAGTATTTGGTAGGGCTTTTAATTTAGAACATTTTAAATCTTCACTTTCCAATTTAGAACATTTTAAATCTTCGCTTTCCAAGTTAATGACAGGTCACTTTAGATCATTTGCTGGCTTTCACTGACACATGGACAGGGCAATCAAGTTAATTTATTTTGTGTTGAGTTTCTACTTGGTAGGTCTTCACTAAAATTTGTCTATTGTTCTGGTAGTTTCTGAGGTACTGATTGGTGACATGACTGACATATAAGGGTATTGTTTTTAAGCTTTGCTGGTTTTGTACACTAAAACTCACAACACTCAGAAAAGCTAGTCAGGAGATGAACTAATGTCACCTCTCAGATAGAATTGAATTGGTTTATTAGTTCTTATTCTCTCTAAGATCATTTGTGTAGCTCTCTGTATTTTTTCTTTAAGATTGTGGTAAGCCACACGAAAAAAAAGATTACGAAAAATTATTGTCACTGAGGTTTTCTTGATCATTGTTGCACCTTCCTTTGCATATCTTTCTAGCTTGGACTCATATTCCAAGAGTCAAATGAAAACTTTAAAAGCCCAATCAAAATTATAGGGCAGACTGTATACAGCTGAAATTTACATGAGGTATCAACTGTTTTTTACAAAACAACCTCAAGGCTGCAACACTAATTAAGTGAGCTTCGAAATGCCATTTTTGTTATTTTAAGATGGTGCCTCCCATGCAGGAGTGGTTTCTTGCCGTGTGTCAGCCTAAAACTTACAGAAATTTCTCAGCAAATGAAAATGCAATATCTCTGTGCATGCTTACCACAACAGCAAGTTTACTAATCGAGGTGAAAGTTTGACAATGATCTCAGTGGCAGGTAGATGGAAAGGGCTTCGCAGTGGTTCATAAGTGACTGCACATGGACCCCAAAGACTTAATATTCTTAAGGTATACAGGCACTAACTCAAAGTTGTAAATATATGTAGATCAGCAATAGATCTGTGCTAAAATTCAGCAAACTTTTAAAAGTAAATTCTCTCTCCCTCCCAATTAAATATTTAGCATTATTTTACCTTACCACCAGTCGCCGAATTGCAAATAGATTGCTGCCAGTGTGCTCATATGCACAGACCTGTCTTTTTATGCAATAATTGTTGTGTGATTTCTTAAATAATATATCCATTCTCATTTCTCTCTTTTTTTATCACCACAAAGAAAGAGAGAGAGAGAGAGAGAGAGAGAGAGAGAGAGAAATGAACGAGTACATTGTTAGCCATTGCGTAGTTACTTGTGCAATCAGCTCCAATAAATAAGTGCCAATTTAAAAATGTTACTGCCAGTATTCCTTTTTGGCATCTTAATTTACTACCGGTATCCCATACCGGCTCATACTGGCCCAATTCGATCACTGCTTACCACATATCTTCAGTTACAGTTCATCTATTTGTTAATAAACAATTTAAGAGTTACAAATTCCAAGGACAGATGTCCGTTTTCACATACCTTTCTTTTGTCAAGCATCCACATGGCACCCAAACAGAACAGAACAACTGATTGGATGAGCAGCAAAAATTGTGCAAAATGCCACGTCACAGTGAAAAGAAATGTCAGTAAATATAACACCACAATAAATGGCTTCTGGAATTAAAAAATAGAAATGTTTAAGTATTAGGACCATGATACAGGGTGATTCAAGAAAAAAATATGCACATCTAATCATTATTTTACACATCATTATTAACTTATCTGAGTGTGAGTTGCATGTACTGATAGAGCAACTCATAAAGTTCTTTCATTTATCAGCTTATGTAGTACATTGTTGTAACACCAGGATGACAGTGGTTGCAAAATGGCTTTCTGTCATGGAATTTGCAAGAACAGGGTGATGAACTGGTGAGAATTTTTGGTTTGACAGAACACCACTTCATTTTACCATTCATGTGGCAAGTGGCCTCATTACAAAAGATTAGTTCAGTAGAAAATTCATCATGTTTCACTAGATTAAGCATTTCCATGCAAAACTGTCTGCACAAAGTTTTGTTATTAACTGTAATGGTTTGCAACAACTGCAACTTGCACAGCTTAACATGAAGACATCGCTTCAACACCATCTACACTGTGGGTTGTGGAATACCAAACTCTTCACTGGCTCAATGTGTTGGTTTCTGAGGACTATGTTGACATGATTCCCGAATCCATTCCATGCTATCTGTTGGCTTATCGCCTTCTACTGTTCTTACTTTACAAATGCATCCAGTCTTTCAGAATCTTTTCACCCAATCATAGATTGCCTGTTAGGCAGTGGCTTGCAAATTGGGCTTGAAAGTTGCGATGCATTGTCATTATGAACTCTGTTCTTACAAATTCCATGACATAGAAAGCTTTCTCAAGATGTTGCCATTTTGTGACCATTGACTGGCCTACCGATGGTACGACAATGAAATACAGACTGAAAATAAGAATAAATTTTAAAAAGTCTTAAGAGTTGCTCTATCAGTACATGCAAGTCACACTTATCACTTATATAAATTAATTATGATGGGTGAAACAATTAGAAAAGTGTCAATTTCTATTTCAATCACCCTGTATAATAGAATACATGAACATATTTTTTATTAAGCTCACGTGGATTGTAAAATAAATCTTGATGAGAAATAAAAATGCTTAATATGCAACTAAACAGTATCATCTCTGTCATTTTGTTACTGTAAACTTGAATTAGCATTATCTTCTATAATTGATGCAGAAATTGAACATTGAATATAATCTTTACCAAAGCTAAGAAAGAAGACAGCACTTACATATTTATTACAGATCTATCCAATATATGTATAACATGAAGAAAAATTTAATAGATAAAAGAAAGGCACGTATGAAGTACACAGGTCCTGAATTTATTTTTAGATATGAAATATTCCAGCAGATAATACAATGCAATCTTATGTTTAAAGGAAGCATAATATAAGTACTGAAATGATTCGTACTTAAATACTAAATTTAATTTGGTGTATTATTTACAAATTGAAATCAACAAACAATCTAAAAAAAAAAGTTTAATACAAATTATAATAAAAAAATACTCAAGCATGCTTCAGTCTATTCATACATCAACATACACATTACAAATAGAAATGTTAGAATGAACAATGAATCAATTCAGTCATGCTGTTGTTATCCTTATATAAATATACAATGACACTGCTTATAACTACATTTCTAAATGGATACCTCCATTTTCTTAAGGCTGTCATCAAAACTATCTAATACGTTTTTGGAGATGAATATACAATTGAGGTTTTGAATTAAATGTCTGCTCTCTATATGTTCAGACACATACTGAATATGTACAATCTCTGCTACTTTATAATGGAGCAATGCATTGCTTACTTATATTGGGGAACAAATATACGTAGGCTATTTGGAAATCAACCTCTGGCACGAGCACTTGGCTTACTGCAGCACCACAGCACATTTGCAGAAATGAGCTGTCATATGTTGGATCATGCAACGCCAAGTGGTCGATCACTGTGCTCAGTGCTTGTATGTAGTGAGCAAAGCATGATAGCTGGAGCAATAGAAGCTCCTGCCAAATGTCAGGTTTATAGTGTAAGCTTTTTAGCGGGCAGAAGGCAATAGCACAGAAAAAATCCATCGCATGAAAGAGTGCCGTGTATGGAGAGGTCATGAGTGAAGGTTGTGTGAGGGAATGGTGCTGGAAAATTCGAGATGGATGAACTGATGTGCACGATGAAGGTGGACAAGGAAGACCATTTGTTGCGATTGATTGATTTGCTTTATTTTACTTTGCTCTTGTGCCACTTTTGGCTAATTGTGAAAGTAGGGAACACTGATATGATAAAATTGATGAATAAACACTCACAAACATCCATGCCCAGGCCGGGATTCGAACCTAGGACCCCTGGCATCATAGCGCGATGTGCTCCATCTGTTGCGATGGATGACCTTGTCGAATAAGCGGATGTGGTTCGCGAGTGCCGCTGCTTCACGGTACCAAAGGTGTCTCAAGAATTTCCTGAAATTGGGCGAATCACTCTATGAGATTGTGATGATGAATGAGGCTGAGTTCCCTGGTGGCATCTTTTTTTGAAGAGGGTATACAAAAGATGGTGCAACGTTATGACAAATACCTGAATTCAGGTGGCAATTATGTTGAAAAATAGTTCAAGTATGTGTGTAACTTTCGTGTAATAAATATTAGTTCATTTATGTTTTGTTTCATACCTCTCGGAAGTTGATTTCTGAATTAGTACCCTAGAAAATATCAGTAAAAATTGACAGCTGTGCATACATATAGTACTTACCTCTTGAGATTCTTTTGTGCTTGGCCACATATATATCCCAATGGCATAAAACTGAGCGTACAAGAATGGAAGAGAAAAGCTCTCTCTAAGAGGCACTGTGTAATTGACACGAGTAACATCAGGTCTGCAAGGATAAGCATATAAATCTCAATCACATGTGCAATATTTACTTCAAATTACAATGTGAAAGCAAATGACCACCTTCAAAACTAACAACAATGATAACCTACATTAAAAAATTTGGAACAACCATTAAAATGTTGAGAACTTTTTCCACTCACTCACTCACTCACTCGCTCGCTCGCTCACTCTCTCTCTCCACAGAGTTGCACTAGACATCCCACTAGGTTCTCGAATAAATAAATCAGGAAATTAACATCACCACCATAAAATTCGGATGGGGTGGAATCAAGGTATGGGGCGGGGCTGTTTTTGTGGAATGGTGTTGGTTCTCTGGTTTTGGTACTTGGAACCCTGAATGCCAATGCCTATCGCACACATTAGAAAAAAACTGTGCTTCCCATCTTGTGACAACAGTTCACAAGTGGCCCTTTTAATTTTTAGCATGACACGGTGCCCATCCATAAAGCAAGGGCCATAATTGAGTGGTTAGACGACATGGGAGAAAATTAACTTGAATAGACCTGATCTCAACCCCACTGAACCTCAGTGGGATGAGTTAGTGTCAGTTGCGATCCACTTCGCCATTTTGCAGTAGTAATGGAAGAGACTACTGGCTGACAATTACCACAACTTGGGGGAAAGTCTTCCTCCAAGAGTAGAGGCTGTGATAGAAGCAATACCTTGTACTGACATCAGACCAGCTCCAAGTAAGCACATCCCTACCGGTGTCTGGTCATTATTGGCAATATCTATTGGTGTATCTATTATGGATTGACAAAACACTAGGAAGTTTACTTAGAAAAGGCAATTGGAATGTCAAGATTTGGGACCAAAACCACATGTAAGTACACTTTGGCTTTACATTATAATAAAACAATGGTTATGAGGACATTTAAGAAAGTACAAACATGGAATGCACTACAATTTTACTTTCTTGACATTTTTACAACAGATGCATGTTAGAATGTAGTTTTAAATTTTGTTCTTAGGAACTCCGGTCATTTTGCAAAATGACTGGCACACAATCAACTCTTCAAATTTGAAATTAACATTTTTGAATTTCAGACCTCAAATGAACATTCTGCATTTCATATTCAGTCATATGATGATGCATAAATAATTTGATTGCATACATTCTCCATTTTGTAAAATGGCTGTTGTGTTAATGAACAGACCCAGAGATGCTAATAACATAGAGGCAAAAGGTACCAATAATGGCAAAACAGGAACATAAATTTTTGGAAATTAACAGTATCTTCATCATTTAGACACTCAAAAAAGGCAGTTACATGTATCTTGAAAATATGTAATTATCACTAAAATAGGCAAATAAGCAAACTGGCCTGAATATGAGGCTCAATAGTCTCCATTTCGAGGCTAGGGAACAAAAAAAGATCACTAACTTCAGCCAGCAATATTTGCTACATATTTTGCACACAACCTGTGTAATTAATTAGAGGTTAATTTTTTTTTTCTTTCAGTGAATACGTTTACTGATGTAAAGCATTCTGACTGGCTATTACCACCAGATGCACAATGTATGGACTATGTGATAGTATAAAACAATTAAATTGATAGACATGGGCAAAAGAAAGAAAACATCGGAATCCAATCAGAAAATATATAATTTATGCGTGTATAATGTACATGCATGGATAATGCGCACCCTGGTTTTTGATGGAGAAAAGTGACATACAATTATATCTCATATATTATGTGCAGTACAATCTAGTTTCAAGAAATGGCTTTCATAGTTGTAGGTTGTAAAGCTGTTGCTATGCCGACCAAGAGTGAATGACATCATATCTATTCAATGATTCCATTCACCTCTTCTATGTTGACCACGAGGAGAATATCCTCTTGTGTAAACAATAATGGCACTGCTTTTATTGGTGGTGCAGAACATTACATTACAAAGTGAATACACACTCCATATATACAGGGTTGCAAAATATCTGCTACAACGCTTGGGAGGTGATTTGACAAGTAAAAACAAGGAAAAAATGCCATGTGAAAAAATGTCGAAATCGGCACTGTTTTCGAGTGACAGGCGTGCGAGAATCGCCGCACACCATGTTTAACCTTTTGGAGCCCAAGGCCATTTTGAGCAAAATGCAAAGTTTCAATTAAATGAGTGTAGATTGGAGGCTAATTTCCCTAGAGAGATGAGTGATATACCGTTATACGCGGAATGAACCAGAGATTCAGACTATATAAAATTTATCCAAATTCGGCATATATGTGGCGGGGGGAGGGGAAAAACACTCAAAATTCCAACATTCCCCCCTCCCCGCAAGAAAAAAGTACATGACAGTGTCGACATGCACATGGAAATTATCGCTGACATGTAAGGAACACAAAAATACTTTCATTATTATCATATGACCAATGTAACGTGAGTTGTCCCCCAAAAGGAATGGTCAGCATACCACTGATCCAAGCTTCAAAATGCAGCGGTACCTTGAAATGACTATAGCTCAGAGGCTAATTGCCCTAGAGAGATGAATGATATACCGTTGTACGCGGAATGAATCAAAGATTCAGACGATATAAAATTTATGCACATTCAGCATATATATAGAGGGGGAAGGGGGAACTCCTCAAAAAAGTATTTTTTTTAAAAAAAAAGCTCCCCCCCCCCGAAAAAAAGGACATGAAAAGGTCAACATGCACATAAAAATTATCGCTGGCATGTAAGAAACAGAAAGATATTTGCATCACTATCATATGACCAATGTAAGGCGAGTTGTACCCCTGAAACGAAAGGCCTGCATGCCACCATCTCAAGCTTCAGTTTTCAGTGAAATGCGGGGTTGGGAGCAGTCCTACCAGTTTGGGGAGGGCATTGCCAGTCGGATGGTGCAGGAGCAGGAGGAGGGGAAGGGGAACATCTTTGTGACATATAATCAGAATTACATTCTGATGATATATCAGAGAGAATGTCAAGCTCTTCTTCATCCCAATCGGAGTCTGTATCCATATCCTCCAGTTCATCTCAGATTTCATCAGAACGGAGATTACTCGGGGCAGCCATGGTCGACTATAAGCCTTTTGGGGACACAGCAGGCACAGACGACGCTATCACACTTCACACATCACACGAACGAAGTAAAGATGATGATAAAGTCTTGGGAAGAGTCACACTTCACTCAAAAAAATCTTTGGCACTTGGGCACAAAATGAGTCTCATGTATGCACAATCTTCCAGGAGGAAAAGCTAGAAGGGAGTGACAAAAGCGTGCCAATTCTTGCAGCTACTTCCAAATTCTATGTTTAGACAAAGCAGGGTAACCTTTGTAGCCATTTGTGAAACACTGTGCTCAAGAACAAAGGCTTTTCTCCAGTGCACCTCGAACTTACATTATTACGACGCAGTTTCAACAACCCCTCTTCCACCTCCCCCAACTCCTGCTTGCTCCCGCATGGAAAACATTCCTTTTGACAGATATACAAACTTCCTTCGAATGCAGTTTCCAGGGGTGAGGGAAACGCATTGCTTTAGAACAACAAAGCCAGCCTTCCTTTGTCGGCAAAATTTTTCCCTCGAGAAAAGATGAAAATAGAAGTAACCTTTTTCCCGCCCTTTTCTCGCCATTTTCATGAAAAAAAAACATGCAACAATCATTTCTGTTAAATACATGTGTTAACAACAATATGAAAAAAGAAAATCGAAATTCTAGCCAAAAATAGTGAAGCTATAACGTAAAAACTACGACCTTGAAAGAGTGTCTCAATCAAAACGATCGGGCCCCTGAGGGCTAAATGAGAGCATCTCGATCGAGACGATCGGGCTCCTAGAGGTTAAAGCACAATAACTCAAGAAGGAAGAAAGATATTAATGTTGGATGAAAAGAATACAAAGAAAGTCGTACCTGACGAATATAATGGTGCAGCAATTGAGGCCCAGTGTAAATTGTGGAAGGGGACTCACAAAGAAAGTGGGGAATCTCCTGATGGAAAACACAGGAAATTTACTACTAATTTCTACATAATGTTGAGATCAGAATGTAGTCAGTAAAAAATGACGAAGATGTCCACATGTCCCACTACTGCTGGGACACAGTCCCACACTCGGGAAATAGGAAAATAACTGCAAATCTCCTGTTGCACACGGTTCACATTGCGGTACGAAGAAGAAAAGAAACCAATTTGTCGCATGTCCCACTACTGCGACACCATCCCAAATGGAAAAAATTATGGGAAAACCAGGAAAAAACGTTTTCAATCCCCTAATGTTGACACACTATTTTGCAGTACGGGAAACAAAAGTTAAACAATGGCCACATGTCGTCAGGCTGTACATACTACAAGAGAGCTCCAAAATGAAAGTGGGTAATCCTCGAAGGAATGAAGATGGAGAATGGCGAGAAAACACACAAAATGGCATGTAACATTTCCAGGCACAGCAAATCTTGAAGGGATTCCCCTGAGAAGCACACAACCTTCGCACATGCATATCGTCTGTATGTAGTACAGCGATCTCCAGCATCTTCACTCGCACCTTTGACTAAAAGACATTATGCGGTGTTGATAGGGGCTCACAAACACCAGTATACTCAGACGTTGTTGAAAATGTCTGCCATTGGCTTCAAGACAAAGATGGCATCGGCGAAGCACTGATTGTCTAGTACGTGCAAATACCTCTGGCATGTCACCAATTGTCCCAGCAGCGGCACTAACACGAGCAACGAGGTCCTCATCACTTTCCACAGGGGTTTCATACACGAGCCTTTTCATTTCTCCCCACACAAAGAAATCTAGTGGTATGAGGTCGGTGGAGCGAGGTGGCCACGGTAAAGGTCCACCCCTGCCAATCCAACGATCACCGAAAATATCGTTGAGTAAAGCCCTGGCTCCCTGGTCAAAATGCACGGGGGGCGCTGTCATGTTGAAACCAGATACGTTGTCTACCTGCCAGTGGCACATTTCCCAAAAGTTCAGGTAATACGTCATATAGAAACACCCGATAATTCCCACCACACAAAGTAGAGGGCAAAATGTACGGGTCTATCAAGTGGTCACCTACTAGGCCACGCCACACATTCACTGCTAACCTATGTTGATGATGGTGCACAATGATTGCATGCGGAATGTCCATATCCCAGATGTGGCTGTTGTGGCTATTGAACATGCTGTTCCTGATGAACATTGCCTCATCGGTCCACAAAACTATTGTTGGAAAATCTGGAATGGCAAGTTTGTTGCATGTACCATTGGCAGAAATCCATGCGTAGGGAAAAGTACCTGGCCAGTATGTGGTGTACCTTATGCAATTTGTATTGGTGAAATCCCTCCTCCTGAAGAACATGGAACACATTGCTATGGTGGGTTTGTCGTGTACAAGCAATGACACATGTGCTGGTGTATCCAACACGTCCTCTTCAAATTGCAGTGCGCACAGTGCGGGGTCTTCCATGATCCCACCTACGGGGTAGTAGAGATCCAGGTTCACGCAGTCGAGCATCAAGTCTTTGAAAGAGTGAATGTGCTGGTAACCGCCTGTTGGGAAAACGTTCGTGATATGAACGCCGTGCTTCACGGCTATTTTGGTTTGCCTCTCCATAAACGAGATGCATATCAGCAACCTCATGGGTAGAGTACTCAGCCATTGTCCTGTTCGAGAATTGACCAGCAACGGGGAGCACTTGCCCTCCGAGTGACGGATCGTAACTATCGTGATTAGCACCCACATAATGTCACACAGGTGTCCACACAGTTGTTGCAAACCGAGAAAGAACACTGGAATACGTACTCTAAGTAAAATACTCCTTGGCACAATTCAACCACACACACACACACACACCAGACTAAATTCCACGCTGCGACACACAGAACAGACAGGAAGAACAACGGTCGACTACACTCTCTATGTAGTATCCACCAACGCTAATACGTAACAGGTGACCTACACTTCCAGCACCTCTAGTGGGGCTTTCTGTATCACTTAGCTGAAATAACTCTCAGCGTAATCTGATGGCATAGCATCATTTTCGGGTGAATTTCCTATTTCCCAAGTGTGAGACGGTGTCCCAGCAGTAGTGGGACATGTGGACATACGTCGTCAATTTTTACTGTACATTCAGATCTCAACATTAGGTAGAAAATAGAAGTAAATTCCCTGTATTTTCCATCAGGGGATTCCCAACTTTCTTTGACAGTTCCTTTGCGTAATTTACACTGGGCCTCAATTGCTGCACCATTGTATTCGTCAGGTACGACTTTCTTTGTATTCTTTTAATCCGACATTGATATCTTTCTTCGTTCTTGAGTTATTGTGCTTTAAACATGGTGTAGGCGATTTTCGCACGGCTGTCACTCGAAAACGGTGCTGATTTCGATATTTTTTCACATGGCATTTTTTCCTTGTTTTTACTTGTCGAATCACCTCCCAAGCATTGTAACAGGTATTTTGCAACACCCTGTATATCATATTATTTGGCCAGTAATACATTATAATTATTATTACTTTTTCCTCATCTTGTCTTTCATCCAAAGTACCATAAAAATCAGAACGCTCCTTCATTTTGTGATTAGGTTATTTCAACTGCATTTCACATACTGGTTTTGGTAATACTCTATGTAACCAGAAGTATCCGGACACCCACATGAAAATAAAGTACAAGTTTGGGCAACCCTCCATCGGAAACACTGGCAGTCAATACAGTGTTGGCCCACCCTTAGCCTTGATGACAGCGTTCACTCTCACACGCATTCTTTCAATCAGGTGCCGGAAGGTTTCCTGAGGAATGGCAGTCCATTCCTCACAGAGCACCAAAATGAGAAGAGGTTTTGATGTGGATCGGTGTGGTCTAGCACGAAGTCTGCATTTTAAAACATCCCAGAGATGTTCTATGGGTTTCAAATTAGGACTCTGCGCAGGCCAGTCTAATGGGACGTTGTTGTCGTCAAACCACTCCCCACAAGCCCTACAGTATGAACGGGTGCTCGGTCGTGTTGAAAGAGACAATGGTCATCCCCGAACTGGTCTTCGACAGTAGGCAGCATGAAAGCTGTTAAAATGTCAACGTAAGCTTGTGCTGTGACATTGCCATGTAAAGCAACAAGGGGGCCAAGACCCTCCAGGAGAAACATGACTACACTGTAACCCCGCCACCTCCGAATTTCACTGTCAGCACTATACAGGCTGGTAGATGTCGTTCACCAGGCATTTGCCACACCCACACCCTACCATCGGATCGCCACATTGTGTACTGTGATTCATCACTCCACACAACGGTTTTCCACTGTTCTATGGTCCAATTTCAACACCCCTTGCACCACACGAGGTGGCGTTTGGCATTTGTCTGTGTGATGTTTGACTTATGGGCAGCTGCTCGGCCATGGAAACCAAGTTGCCACACCTTGCCCCAAACAGTAATGGTGCTTGGAGTAGATCCTGATACAGTTCAGAATTCATGTGTGATGGTGGCGATGGATGATTGACGATAATGCTGTACGACCCTCTTCAACACTCGATGGTCTCTGGAGGTCAACATGGGAGGTTGACCTGCACGCTTTTGGGTTGTACACATCCCTTCACTATAACATTGGAAACAGTGGACAGAGGGATGTTTAGGAGGGTGGAAATCTCACACACAGACTTCCTACACAAGTGGCACCCAACCAACTAACCACGTTGATAGTCTGTGAGTTCCTCAGACCATCCCATACTGCTGTCTCACACTGCCTGGAGACTACTGAGTTCGCTGACCATGTGTTCCATGCGGTAGATGCCAGAACTGTGTCGCCCTCTATGATAAACACACGTTTCGTGGTGTGTCCGGATACTTTTGATCACATAGAATATGTTAATTAATTGCTGGCCAGCTACAAGGTGTAGGGTTAATTAATATGTTCCATGTGTGTACTTTTATGTTTGATTGATTGATTGATTTACTTTATTTTACTTCGCGTTTTGTGCCTCTTGGCTAATTTGTGAAGATGGGGATGAGTGATGAAATTGATGAATGGACATTCACAAACAACCAAGCTCGACCGGGATTCGAACCCTTGGCGTCGCAGCGCGATGTGCTAACCACTCAGCCACAGGGTCGGGCTGTACTTTTATGTTATTATTGCATGTAAGTGTATGTGCTTAATGGATTGTGATTATACTGGATATTAGATTCCCCTGTGTTTTAGATTCCCAGTTGGGGAGCCGTCTTTCAAAAGATCGTTGCAGTGGAAAATTCCACGGACGTCCCTCGTAGACTACAAAAAAGGCCAGTTGGGCTTTAGAAAAAAACACTTTTTTACTGCCTTCGAAACAATTTGGAACCTTTACTCGAGTCTTGTCCACTCAGGGTGGCTAGACTGAATGATTGAGAAGTAAATGTAATACTTGGCCAAAGAACCTTCTTCGAGAGTTTAGTCCACTTATGGTGGCTAGACTGATGATGGAATATTATGTATCATTTGGCTAAGGAACCTTCTACGAAAGTTTAGTCCCCTTATGGTGGCTAAACTAATGATGGAAAATATATGTAGCATTTGGTAAAGCCAACCCCTGTTTGAAATCCACAAGTTTCCCAATTAGCAAAAGATTTACATTCGTAAGATATTGCCGAGTCGCATCAGAATGCGTAGCGAGCTGAGTAAGGATGCTGCATAAGGAAACGCAAGACTGGTCGGAATATCAAGTAAGTCGAGGGTAGGCCACAGAGATAGTTAGGCTAACTCTGTGTTGATGAAAGTACCAATGGTTAGGCCATAGGTATGCTTTTGCTTGAATTAAGGAAATTGGTTGATTATGTAAATGTACATATGGAAACACTTTGTAAATATGTAAATAATAGCAACATATAATAAACCCATATAATCCTACTTCAAATGTTCTGATTTAATGAATTAACTCCAAGAACTTCAGTACTGTCTATTTTAAACCAAATATTTATTCACTTTCTGTACATGTGTAACGAACCAGGGACTAAAAATATAAATGTTATGTGAAGGGGCAGCTTTTCACAGTGTCATAAAATCATGGAATACTGTACGGTTTCATGTTGGCAGTGTAGATTATTACGTGCATCACACCATACCTTTTGGGGGCAAAAATTTTGGAAAAAATTGTGCATTATACATGAGTAAATACGGTATTCACTATAGGTACTATAAAGTTACAGCATTCCTTTCAGAAATGGCAAGAAATGGGTTTTAAACTTAACAACATACATTTCCTGGTCAGGAAAGGGGGGGGGGGGGTCCTGATGACATAGTGGTGGCATTGTCGCCTTGTAACCACGGGGTACTGGGTCACTTTAAACTGTATGTCCAATCCCAATTAGCCCACTGCATAAAGTGGACTTAAAACTCAACTCAAACAAACAATTTCCTGGCTGGGGAACAAAAGAGGCATTTTAGAGCAAATTCTCAGCCAATTTATCAATAATATAATTTTGATTAGGTTCTTTCCTAAGGGGTACCTGGTGGAGGTACACAACAGTTCGGATCCTACTTTAAAGTGTAGGTCCAGTCCCGATTACCTATCTGAGCATAAAGTGGACTTGAAACAAAATTCAAATCAAATTACTAAATCACTTCCTTTAGTAGCAGCTCTGTGACAGAGCACATTAAGTGGTTGACTTTTGATCTGACCACCAAAGTTCCCAGGTTTGAATTCCAACCTGGACATTGATGTTCTTTGTGAATAAATCATTCATTTTCATCGTAACGATTAGCCAGAAGTGGCTGAAAAGCGACATTAAATGAGAAAAATACAAAACACTTCCTTTAACTAATTCTACTGGTGCGCAAATTGACTTTTTCTTATCAGCAAGGGCAGTATTTTTTTCACACATGTACAATCACACTACTTATACACTTACAAAAGACACAGCATTACTACAGAGATAAAGAAAAAGAAACTTCCAGATTTCACTGAACTAAACATAAGGTACTAACTAGACTAATTTCACTAACAATGCAAACAGTACCGTAATGTAAAAATCCTGACAAAAAATACAAAATATACATTACCTGTTAAATACAAAGAAGGCCACTGCTAAGAATCCTGTGATCCACGACCCAGCAATGCTCCAAGCAGTCAGGAAAATCACTCCAAGGAACAAACCATGAAGCAGAAAAATGCATCTTATGTAGAAAAAAATGGGAGTCAATCCAAAACTATGGTATTTGTATATGGCTGCTAAAATAAATTCCTGATAAATGTTGAACCTTTCAAATGCATTTATTGTTCGGCCATGCTCAGTTTTATTGTCGTGTAGAAGCTCTTGGTAGCCTTCCCAAAAATCATGTGCGTTAACCAGATGTTTGTAGAAGGAGTAATAAAGCCCTTGCTCTGTTCTAAATGATATCTCTCTCTCTATTTCCTGCAAATTAAAGATTGAAACTAAATAATTTCTACATTAGCTTAATGTGTCCAACTTTTCACTGAAGATGCAAGTACTATAACATACAGACAATTGAGAAATTGTGTAGAACAGTACAGCTGACCGCTCAGGAGAAGATTCCTGACGGAAGTGAAGTGACGTAGCTGCAGGCGACTCCACTATTAGGGTCGGGTGTGTGCACCCTGAGTGAAAAACACATGTGGGCTCGCTGTAACCGGTGCACCGACGCAAGTCGTTTACGGTTATACCCTAAATCTTCTAAGTATCAGCAGTTCGGCATCTTTGACATAACCCTGGAAGTTGTCTTTTACCCAGACAAATCCTGTTTTTCGGGTACTAAAAATGCTCCGGGCAGCTTTTTAGGAAAATTTGGAAATATCCGATTTTTTGGGGTGTAGACAACTGTTTAACTTCAAGATTAGTAACAAAATGTTATTTGTAAATAATCGTTAATATTGTTTCAGTTTTCAAATTCAAAGTAAAGAAATACAACACTCTCAGTTGCAAGCGCAAAGAAAATAAACTTTTCTTGCAACAAAGAAAAAATGTTGGACCTTTGCATCTCTTCTGTTGTCACCGGCACGCCGCATGAGGTTTTGATTTGAAAGCAAATTGTGCATTTACTGCGGCTCTTGGTGAGCAGCAAGTTTCTGACAATAGGTAAGAGTATGCAATTTGCCGCGGCTTACTTTGATTTGAGTTTCATGACAGAATTCAGAAATAAATAATATTTTGAAACTGCCGTACTCTTAGTTGTTAAATGGCAGTGGAGAAGTGAAGTTCTGTCGATCAGCGATCTGAACCATGCCAAAATGCAAATGTGTTTTTAGTGACGACTTACAAAAACGGTTTCCTGACTTTAGGCCTGGAAGAAAAAACTCCGAGGCAAAAATGTCAATTTATGTTATTCTTTTAAAGTAAGAGACCAAGCTTCACAACCATATAATATTAGGACCATAGTGAATAAATATTAGAATATTCAGACATTTACCTACAATGAGGCATATTATTAGTTATACGGAAACGGTGTAAAATTATTTTACAGGGGTGTGTGAGCTACAAGCCCACCAAAACACCAGTAAGCACGAAACGTGTCTCTTCGTCTAAAGTTAACAACATTTTGCAATCTAAAAATGCCTTCTTTTTTAAAGTGTGTCATCTGGTAGCCCTAAAGTCGTTACCGTATATTCTTTTAAAATTCTTTGAAATACAGTCTAAATAATGCATAGGATAAGCAATACAAAAGTAATCTGGCCACTGAAAGAAAAGCAGCAAACTGTTGCTGCGGACACACGCTCTGCGTGATTGACGCAAATCAACTCCCACGCACTTCTAAAAGTCACAGCGGAAGGCTTTCTGCTACCCCTAAAATCTGCAAATGAACCAGTCCTTTCCTTCACACCCACTCCCCGTCACCCCTCGTTTGGGGATCTTCTCGTGAGCGGTGAGCTGTACTTGAACTGAAGAGCTTAATAAAAACATTCTCATTGCAAAAACAAAACAGAAAAACAATATGTACAGTGCACTCTCTTTTATTTGAACTCCAAGGCAACACGAAAAAAAATGGAATTATCAAAAACATCACATCATTTAAAGTTGATTTCAAGGGGAATAAACTTCTGTTCGAATTACCGAGTACTTCAAATTATCCAAGTTCGAATTTAAAAGATTCCACTGTATAGTATTTTATACATGAGCCATAACGAGTTTTGGCGATAGTTAATTTCTCTTTAGGTGCACCCTACGAATGTCACTCATTCTCTTAGAAATAATTCTAATCAAATCACTGTTGTCATTGGTTTTTCAGGCTTGTTTGCTTGTCCAGTTCCTTCAAAGCTGAATCTGTACATAATTTTGGTGTTGAGGAAATATGGATCATGCCAGACAAATATATAGATTATATATGTGTATGTGTAACAATATATACACAGTACGTACTACACAGACAGAGAAACAAATGCATACACATCGAGACAAAATGATCAATCACAAATAGGGCTGAGCCTATGCTATTTTGAACAGATATCAATACTCTTACCAATTCCCACTGATACCGAAGCTTGAAAATTGTTGTTAAAAATAATGATTAATATTACTAGGCAGGTACTTCTCTCTAATTTTACGCATCAAGTTAGAGTGGTTTTGTTTCAAAATATTCACAAAATACATTGGAATGTTAAAATGTCTCATATGTAATCACAAAATAGAGGTTATCGAAATAATATTGGTACCAAATCAATGGAAACTTCGAATTTTGCATAATTTCCAATATAATTAGATTCCGTAAAAACACATGACATTTTTTGCAGATCCCTCAAAAGACCAAACTGCCGGAAAAGTATTGGCTGGTATCGGTAAATAAAATCCAACTGATACTTTCTGATACTGATACATCGGCGTCGATATCAGCTCAGCCGTAATATATATTGCTGGTTTTTCGTGAACTAAAAACTAGAAAAGTGTGTTTTAGATCCACTTGATGCTCAGATAAGTTACTTGAAGAGCACAACTTCTCTTGCCTTGAAGTGAATAATTTCTCAAAACGTAGTGGATAATGTCCAAATAATACTGCATACTAATAAAAACCAATTGCCACTAACATCAGAAAATTTTTGGAAATTACTTTTAGTTGATGAGAAATAAAAAATAAAGTAATATAAATTTTGAATTTACTTCATATGTGCCTTGGGTCCTAAATCACCTAAATTAATACAAAAATGATATACTTACTTTGATATTGCTGAACCCTAATTCATTCTCATGGAGGTTTTCCATGTATTCTGCATATTTGGCTACTGCAAATATGAAAATGATTGCTCCAAAAAGGTAATTCACAATCCTGCAATAGGATTCTACAACTCTTTGAGCTTTGGCTTGCTGTGAACAAAGCAGAGGATATCATTAGATGTGGATTATGTTATAGGGAGGTCACCACACCCTTGTTTAGTTAGTATAAAAAATAAAGACAAATGAATTTCTTGGAATGAGTTGCCATATAAGGAGAAGTAAATAATAACGATTAAAAAAACTGCAAGAAAAGTAGCCACAACAGTAATGCAAGCATTGTTAAACAAGTATGCACAATCAGAATATTGTATACATATATAGTAGCATCTTGGTAATCCAATGTTCCATTTAATATGCCCCCCCCCAAAAAAAAATGGTTGCGTTGGAGGGGACAATGTGCTAAATAGAACAACAGCAAGAGACAATACCTAACAACAATCTGTTTTCATACTATGGGAATGAGAGACGCAGTAATAGATAATTAAGGTACTCACGTTTTCCGCAAAGCTGCAGCATAAAAAAAAAAAAACACCCTCGACCTTATATGTGCAGCAGAAAAAGCAGCCTGTTTTCCTCCCAAACCTCAGGATTCTGACAGCATTCGAACAACAACAGCCGGTATCTTGCAACAAGTGACCACGAATAACAAAACAAGAAAACCTAACCCAGTGCATCAGAAAATTAAGTCTGTTCTATCCGAATTTAGCAAGTGGCTTTATGCTAATGATTGCTGGTGCCTAAATCGGACAAAACAAACCAATTTGTATTAATGCAAAAGGGCGACTACACAAAAAAAGTTATGGAAAAACTAAACAGTGACTCCTACAGTACCATCGCAAAGGACCCCACAGACAGACACAACAAAATAGTGAAACGTGAAGTGAAAAGCAGGAAGACCACAAATTTCTCATCAACCCCCACCTCTCACCCGCCATTGCTTATGGCATCCCCAAAACACATAAACCAGGAATTCCCATGCACCCCGCAATAGCTGGCTTCAACCATCCTACCATACATCTTACCAGCTGGCTCAAAAACAAAATATCTCAATTCAACCACAAGCTCTCATATGTATTTCACAACAATGCCGATGCCAAAAACTTGATAACATCCATAGTGCTCTTCAACGAGCTCGAAATACATATGAGAGCTTGTGGTTGAATTGAGATATTTTGTTTTTGAGCCAGCTGGTAAGATGTATGGTAGGATGGTTGAAGCCAGCTATTGTGGGGTGCATGGGAATTCCTGGTTTATGTGTTTTGGGGATGCCATAAGCAATGGCGGGTGAGAGGTGGGGGTTGATGAGAAATTTGTGGTCTTCCTGCTTTTCACTTCACGTTTCACTATTTTGTTGTGTCTGTCTGTGGGGTCCTTTGCGATGGTACTGTAGGAGTCACTGTTTAGTTTTTCCATAACTTTTTTTGTGTAGTCACCCTTTTGCATTAATACAAATTGGTTTGTTTTGTCCGATTTAGGCACCAGCAATCATTAGCATAAAGCCACTTGAATGAAGAATTTGAGCAAGCACTCAAAGAAATGAGGAATGGGAAAGCAATGGGCACTGATGAAATTCCTGTTGAACTTATCAAATGTCTGGGAGATGGAAAAAGAGAAATACTACACTTATGCAATGAAATCTATGAGAAAGGGGATTGGCCACAAGATTTCACGGAGACTGTTTTGGTACCTCTGCAGAAGAAAAGCAATGTCAGAAAATGTTCTGAGTACAGGACAATCAGCTTGATATCTCACTCGGCAAAAATTCTTCTAAGAATTCTGAACAGACGCATATACTCGAAGGTCAGTGGCAAGTTAGAGGAAGAACAGTTTGGTTTCAGGAAAGGGAGAGGTACAAGGGATGCAACTGGTTTACTTAGGACCATTGGGGAAAGATATTTAGAGAAAGGAAAGGAGGTGTTTGTAGTATTTGTAGACCTGGAGAAAGCCTTTGATAGAGTGAATTGGGTTAAACTCTCAGAAATTCTGAACAAAATTTGGGTAGATTGGAAAGAGAGGAGACTTCTAAGCATGAATTCTCATAGATTTCATTGCATATGAATCAACGAGTTAAAGTGAGAACAGGAGACGAAATGACAGAAGGCTGTGAAATTGGAAGAGGAGTACGACAAGGATGCTGCCTATCGCCTACTTTGTTTAATATTGTAACGGTATATTTTGTGCTTTTAAGCTGATTCTCAGCAACATACACAATATACACAACCATACATTTTTGAATCCTTGTCCCGAGGTTCAAAACTTGCAGTAACTGCAGTTCTGTGGATGCTAGTTTAGGCAATAGACACGTACCTCTTCAAATTACAACTTAACGCCCATTTCCTTTTAGATATATATAGGTTTATTCATATTATATTTACAGAAGTTAATTCTTGGCCGTTATTCACAAAATTACATTCCGGTGTACCCTGTCCCCCCTTCCCGAAGAGTGCATAGACTCGCGTAGCCACTGGCTCCACGAGTAAAAAAAAATATAACCCAAAGTACCAAAAAAGGTGGCTGAAGGTATGTGTGTTGTGTACCCGGTTTCCCACATGAAATAAACTATTGGAATAATGTGAAAAGAGCAAGTGTGTGTATTAAAAGAAAGAAAGAAGGTTAAAGTATCTGCCTATTCATATTATCAAGAAAGATTCTTCGTTTCGCCCCATAGAGAAACGACACCTCTTTACCTCGCCGAATTGCACCGAAACATCTGAGACCGACTGCTCCCGTGCCCTTCCTATTTATAGGCCCCGCTAATGACCTAAACCGTTACTGGAAACTTACCGCTCCCCCAACGGCCAAGAACCCAAAAGTACAGGAATACATAGCCAAACACAATTTATAACATAAAAAAGGATCCAGTAATGATCGCATCATTACAATATCTATTTAGAAGATATAGTAAAAAATTGTTTCCAGAGAACAGGAGGTGTCAAATTGGGAAGAAGAAGAATAAACTGCATAAGATTCGCTGATGACATGGCATTATTCGCTGAGGATGACATAACCATAAATAGTATGTTAGAAGAGTTAAACAGCAGCTGTGAGCAGTATGGGATGAAGATTAATGTAAAGAAGACAAAGGCAATGGTTATAGGATGGAAACCAAGGAATATTAATGTCAGAGCAAACAGTGAAAGAATCCAGCAAGTGGATAGCTTCAAGTACCTCGGATGCACTATAAGCAGTGACATGAGCTGCAAACAAGAAGTGAAAATGAGAATCGCAATAGCAAAAGAAGCTTTCAATAGAAGAAAAAATGTTTTTGTGGACCCATGGACATAGGTCTAAGGAAGAGATTAGTGAAATGTTTTGTGTGGAGTGTAGCACTATATGGTGCAGAAACCTGGACGTTGAGAAGAAATGAAGAGAAACGACTCGAAGCTTTTGAAATGTGGACATGGCGAAAAATGGAGCATGTAAAATGGACGGACAAGGTAAGAAACGAAGCCGTACTGAAAAGAGTTGGTGAAAATAGATCTATACTGGAGACCATCAAGAAGAGGAAAAGAAACTGGTTAGGACACTGTCTAAGAAGGAACTGCCTGCTAAGGGATGCCTTGGAGGGAATGGTTGAAGGATGAAAAGTCCGTGGAAGAAAGAGATATCAGCTTATGGATGATATTAAATTAACTGGGTCGTATGCTATTACGAAGCGTAAGGCGGAGAATAGGGAAAGCTGGAGATTGCAGTGAAAAGCCTGCCAATTAGGCAGAAAACAATGAATGAATGAATGAATCCATAGTGCAAGCAGATAGTGCTAAAATCGCAAGCAACGACATAGTGGACATGTATAATTCAATACCCATAAACCTAGCCCTAACATCAGTTGAAAGGTGGCTGACCATATACAAAGTCCCGGTACTGGAAGTAGCCGAAACTGCCAATTTGCTAGAAGTGTGCTTAAGACACAATTATTTTCAATTTGAAAATAATTTCTATGAGCAATCTGAAGGCCTTGCCATGGGAAACCCACTATAGCAAACATAGTAATGCATTTGGCTGAAAAAAGCATACTCCAAACTCCGGAACCCAAATTCATCAGATATGGATGATACACTGATGACACCATAGTCATATACAAAAATCCAGAAGAGATCAACCTGTTGTTGGAAAAAATAGATAACATCCACCCCAGACTAAAATTCACCATAGAACATGAAAAGCAGGGCAAAATCAATTTCTTTGACCTCACCATCAGCTGCGGGGGAAACAAATTCACAACCACAGTTTTCAGAAAACCAGATGCAGGCAACCAATATATCCATGCACTATCCAACCATCCACCCAAGCAAAAGGCCAATGTATGACTAAACTTCTTCCAGAGAGCCTTCTCCTACTGTTCCAGAGAAGAAGACCTGAGGGACAAGATAGCAACCATCACGGAACTGGCACTAAAACATGGATATACTGAATGTCAACTCTCCACATGGTGCAGCAAAGATGAAATCCAAGTCAGACAACCTGCACCATCAACACAACCCGCTCCACCATCGCAACCAGATCCCAGTAACAAAACCAAGTGGTTTGCCTGTCCCTACCATCCTACCACATCCAACCGCCTCACCAAAACCCTCCGCCCCTACAACATCCAAACAGCACACAAACCAACCTCCAAAATAGCTGACCAACTAAACAAACATAAATGGTACTTCCTCTCCCCCCTCAACAATCCAGGCATCTATGATGCTGAACGCGAGTGCAAGGCTCATTACATCGGCAGATCCAGCAGCACCTATCAAATGCAAAAACTGCCCAACCCACCACCGGATTTGCCAAGCATATCAAATTCCACAACCATAAAATTGAGAAAGTACATGTCAAATACAAAGCACACACTCTGATAGACACAAAAATTAAAGAAACACACGCCATCATGCACTACAACCATGAACTGAACATAGATAGTGGTCAGGCACACCACGCCTGGCTTCCGTTACTGCATCAATTAACACAGGTGAACAGCAGACGACATATACGCAGACATACAGCCGACAGCAGCACACCTAGCAGTGATTTAGGAAAAAACAACAGAAACGCGCCAAGCAACAACACAACGAATTCCAACGAGGATGGTGGCAGTGGCTACTGAAATAAATAGAAAATAATGTAAAACAGCTTCGCCGAATTAACAGTCTGTTATTAAGACAATGCTGTTCGAAAACAATGCAACGTCCTGAAGCAGATGACACCTTACCACTTCTTAAAAGTATAAGTCCAATATTGTTTAACGTTTCCTTCCAAACATCATTGATATTACTGTACTGAGCAAGGCAAGGACAATATTCATAACAATACAATTTGTCACATACTGTAGTTTCTGTTGTATTATTTTTCTTTTAGCTCTTCTGATTTTCAACAGGCTATTCTGTATAGTCTGCCTCTTTTTGTAATTCAAGGCAGTCTGGGTTCCATCCACCTAGAATTATCAGGAGTCTACTGTATCAATAGAGGGTGTATCGTAAGAAATAGCGCAAACTGGTACAGTTGAAAGTACACGATAACAGAAGCAAAAAAAAAAGTCTCAGTAAACATGTGTTTGCAAATGAGCCGTTTTTGAGATAACTGTGAATATGTGGTTACAAGCTACCATTGACTTCATTGTTTGTAAACATCGTCCTAGTTGGTAAAATGCTAATAATGTGTGTGAATGTTTGGTTAGAAGCCGTCACTGATTGCACTGAGTGCTTTAATCCTTGTGTGTCCGAGGTTTGCTCTTTGTTTACAAAACAGAACATTTCCAAGAGGTGGCGTTGTAATCAAACAGGATGGATAGAATCAGTACACAGTCTAATCATACTGTGGGAGTCTCGTCAGTTGTGCTGTACTGCGGAGTGAAAATGGAACCTTACAGCAACGAAGAGCACACTTTACCAACTAGGACAACGTTTACAAACAATGAAGTCAGTGGAGGCTTGTAACCACACATTCACAATTATCTCGAAAACGGCTCGTTTGCAGATCCATGTTTACTGAGACTTTTTGCTTCTATTATCGTGTACTTTTAACTGTTTTAGTTTGCGTTATTACTTGATACACCCTGTATAGTACTAATTTAGCAATGTACTCTACCAATATAAAATTAGTCATCACTAGTAGTGTACAGAGTGATCATAAAATAGGACATGTTATAATTAGAGATTGGAAGTTGAAAAATCATTATTTTTTTTCTGAGCCTTGAAAACAATGCAAAACCTGATATCAGTCCATTTCGCTTCAGTTAGAACCAGAAAACATTGTTTTCATTTTGCATATTTTTTTGTCTTTTAGATCATTAGTATTTTTTGCCATTTTTCTTCATTGTTTAGGTTTATTTTCCTCCTACCCTGTTGTTTCGTGAATTTTAAATGTATTTGTTAGCATAACTAAAATTTCCTGTAGGGTTCTACTTTGAGGTGCTGGATACCATTATTGCTTTAATCTGTGGCTATAAAGTAAAATTAGTCACAATATTAAAAAAATTATAATCTGATGTATGCGAAGAACAACTGTACTTTCAGATACTGACTGACTACTGTATCGCGCAAGGTTCACTCTGAAAGTAAGTGAATGACCTACACAAAAAAACTTTTTGGTGTACTGCATTTTATGTAACCTTGAAGTCAAAATAAAGAAAACTACATTAGAAATTAATTGCTGTTTTCCCCCTTGCTTCTGTAGTTAAACCACTAAATAATAGGTTTTATCGAATTATTCAACTACTCTCTTGTCATTTATGAAAAAAAAAATAATTAAGCTTTCACTTTCAGAGCAAAAATAATTATTAGGTCAATTTTTAATAATTTTAAGGTCACTTCTTGGCTTTTTTTAGGTCATCAACTTCCGAGCCCTATTTATAATATGTTAAAACATATGTTAAAATTTAGTAAGGTGGCAGTACAGGGTTGAACTATGCAACTTCAGTCTCTTAAGAGATACCATATACCAACATTATCTGTTTTATAAATGGGGTTGGCATTCTAGGAACTCTTGTACGAGTGCCAGATCTACAAGCTGCAAAACCTCGCAGTGCGGGGGGGGGGGGGGAGATAAGTGAACCTTTAGGGGGTCCTAAGCCATTGACACAGTAGAGGGTTCGTATATGAGTATGTAAGAAACAAACATAGTTACTAAGGGGTACAGGAACGGATACAATATATACAGGAAATTAAAAGTTAAATTCCATGTGCACATAGCACCATACCATGAAGGCACATTTAGGGAATGTGGGGGGTAGGGCCCCACATATTTTCGATGTCGGTCATCTTGGAGGTGATGTGATCAGCACCATGCTGTGGTCGCCTTCACACCCATCCTCTCCCGGGTACCATTTGATTTGAGCCACTTTATGCTGGGACAAAGCCTGAAAAATTAAACCCTTAGATCACCCACACCGGCTGTCCCGCGTGGCAGTCAGACTACAATCAAATCAGGCTAGAATTTCACGAGAAACGCAGTGGTGAAGGTTTCTTCAACCTATCTTTAATCGGGAAGAGTTACGACTGCATGATTGTAATAAATGTATCATTTTCCAGGTGTGAGAAAACATGGTATTTATATACAGGGTGACAAGAAATAACCCATACAAAGTTTGGCGTATCCTGCCAAGAATGTAGTGTACCGTAGCCAAATAATTGTTGTGTTATTGGATTCTCCATAGTCTTTTGTAACTGTACCTGTTGTTTCGGCTTCATAGCGATTACAGTCTTTGTGTTTCAGACTGTCAACCAAACGCTGTGCAATTTTTTAACTGTGGCGTCAAGGAAAGCGTCAATGTGAAATTGTTCATTTGCTGGGTGTTCCAAAAATGACAGTCTCAGACGCAGTTCATCGATTCAAGGAGCTCGGCCATGAAGGCGACCATCCCGGAAGAGGAAGAAAGCCTACCGTCAACACGTCCCAGAACCGCAAGATCATCAAAAAGCGAGTTCAGCGAAATCCGAGGGTCTCCATGAGAAAAGTCGCCCGTGAGATCGGGATCAACCGCGAATCGGAGCGGCAAATGGCGAAAAAGAACCTCAACATCAAGGCGTACAAGCTCCAAAAAGTTCAACTTCTAACAGACGAAAACAAGCGCCTGCGACTCAAAAGATGCCGCCCTCTGAAGCGCCAGGCCGCAGGTCAGCGATGGGAGGGCATTCTCTTCACAGACGAGAAGCTGTTCACCGTGGAGCAGGAGCACAACCACCAAAACAACAGGACCTGGTCTGCAGAGGCTCCCGGTACCTCAGCCATCGTCGAACACCGCCAAAATCCACAGTCGGTCATGGTGTGGGGCGGAATTTGCGCAAGCGGCAAGACACCGCTGGTTTTCATGGATCAAGGGGTCAAAATCAACCAAGAAGTGTACCGCCGTGACATTATCGAGAATGTCATCCTTCCGTGGGCCCAGCAGCACTCGGCGATACACAATAGACATTCCAGCAAGACTCCGCTCCGGCTCACAGGGTGAAAATGACGCAAGCGTGGTGCAGAACCCATTTTCCGGACTTCATCGCATCGACGGAATGGCTGCCCTACTCACCAGATCTCAACCCAATGGACTACAGTGTCTGGTCGATTTTGGAGGCCAGGGTATGTGCTAAACGCCACCACAGTTTGGAGTCGCTGAAGCAATCGCTGCATCATTAGTGGAACCGATTGTCGCCCGAGGACCTGCGGCCCATCGTGCAAAATTTCAAAGCCCGTTTGGACCTCTGTATCGCCGCCCAGGGAGGCCACTTCGAAACCGGCTGAACATCTTGTTCCTAAGGTCCCATGTCATTGTTCTTCAGTGTTGTTATGCTCAATTGTTTCGGTTTAATAAATTTATGATCACAAACATTAGTACGGGTTATTTCTTGTCACCCTGTATATCACATAACACCCTTCTCATTTAAAAAAAAAATGAGTTGGGTGTGTGTGTGGGGGGGGGGGTCGGAAGAGGGAGCCTTTGATAATATTTTGTGGGCGGGGGCAAGACTCGATCCGGCACTGTCTCGTACCCATACTCCATCTACAATTTGTCTCAAGATACAATCGTCATGAACTCTGTAGCTCCTACATCAATGTGATGCTGCGAAGCTATTACATGAATTTGTGATTCTGTTTTTTTGACATAAAGAGTACTGAGTAATTCTTTCTTTTTCCTTGTGAAAAATAATCACAAAGATGAACACAGGCATATATGGAAATTAGGTACAACAAAATGAGCTCACTCTCGCCTTTTGTGTGAGGGGTCCCAAGTTCAATTCCTGGAAGAAGCTACAAATTTCGATGTTGACACAGCAATAGCAGCAGACTCTGGTCTCGAAAGCCAGAAAATAGTGGCTGACCATGCATCACCCTACAAAAGCTGCTTAGCAGACCTTGGTCTTCAATGGCTGTTTGCACCATTTTTTAAAAAGTAAAACAAAGTTGGTGAATATTATTGAAATATTAAATAACAGCAAGCGTGGCAGCATTTGATGTTATAAAAATAACATGTATGAAGGAAGAAAACCACCCGGCTGAAAATTTCTACTGTATGGTAGACAAATTCTACTGGTTTCGAATGACTTCTACTCTGTACTATGAAATGTATTGAAGCCAAACTGTAGGTCTACTGTACTGAAGAAACACAGTGAATAATAATGCAAAATACTAGCTACAATATGTTGTAAATAGGGCTGTGCGACATTTCAATATATCAATATTTTTAAAATATCTACGCATCGATATCATAAAAATATCGACATCAAAAATATCGACGTTGATATCGATATTCGATATATTGATGTCGATATCAATATTCGATATGTCAATATCTATATTCAGTATCAATATTATCAACGTATGGTGGTGTTGCATTCCTTACGGACAAGCTAAGAATGTTAAGATAACAAGTAATGGGCTCACCACGCGAAGACAGAACTTGAGAGGTGAATGATGAGAGATTGCCTCTGATTAACATGGAAAGCGAATACATGCCACAACCAATAAAAATAACAAGGTTCCTACTTTATAGAACTTGTTGGTTACCCTTGTGTGCCCAAGTATAGGGATGGCATCAACATGATACGAGACAATACTTGGAAAAGACTCGGTTTGAAGTTGTAAATGATTGTCTCGTTCTTGGTCTTGCCTCGATATACAGCATATACACAGCATAAAATATTTTGTAATAACATTTTTCTGTTTGATGCATAGTTTCGACAGCTCAAGTAAGAGGGCAGGTGCGAAACTTCAAATTGAAAGATATAGATTTGTTGGTATTGTCGCGATTATCGATATCGGTATTGTCTGGATCATTGATTTTGGAACTTTTGGTAGGGTCGATATTGGTATTTTTGATATCGATATGATTGTAAAAATCATTTATTGATTGCAAGCATAGATAGTTTAATTCTTGACACCACATTTTTGGTGACTTAGAAGTGCGGTGCAAAAACAGTATATGTACTGAATTTCTTCTGTATTGTAATGAATACTACTGAAGTTAGATATATATATTAATGAATAATTTAATGGAACTCTTCCTTAAGAAATAGCTCAATCTTAAAGCAGCTAGTAGTTTGAATATATGATCATACAGGTTTTATTTTTTTTCAGCATGGAATTTTCATGGTTATTATTATGTCTGTGTAATGCAATTAAAGAAATGAGCAAACTTTTGATCAACTTAGTTGACAGCGTTTGTTTGCTGGTTTTTCAAGCAGTGAGGAGCAAGTCTTTCCTTAACCTAATTTGCTGATATTTTCGTATGAATATACAAAGAACAATATGTCATGATGGATGCCAAAAATGCAGTTTAAGAATTACTTACGTGAAATGTTGTATTTCCACGTTGCACAATTTAATGGTTATTTTCGATTAATGTCTTCATTCATAAAGGGCACGGCATCTGTTCGGAGATGGTACTTCTTTACTGCTTTGTTAGTACAACTAACATCTTTTATTGTGTTCAGCTAATGTGGACTGTGTGAACCACTGCCCGGGAACTAACAAAGCAGTAACATGGTACCATCTCCGCTCCAGACGACGTACCCTTACTGAATGAAGACAAGAGTATCTTCGAAATTAATCGGAAATAACCACTAAATTGTGCAACGTGGAAATACGACATGTCACATAACTAACAATATGTCAGTTTATGACTAAACAGCATGTTTATCAGTTTTCTACAAGTGCATTAACGACAATGGAGCTACATACTATATTCACTACATTTAATTTATTTGTTGTGTGAAAGTATTGCTACATAGCAAATTCCACATGCTTTACCATACATTTATTTTAGTTGTTTTACACGATTTTTTTCATTGAAGTTTCTTTATTGATAATAGTACTGTTTTCATATAGCAATATACTGAACACAATAAAAAATGTTAGTTGTACAATCATGTTACTGAAAACATTAGCAGTACAGATCAGCTACTGAAGACAGTACACACATTTAGGCTACCAAAAGCAGTAGAAAACATTAGCAACACAGTTCAGCTACTGAAAACAGTAGACACGGTTGGGCTACTAAAACAGTAGCAGCACAGTTCATCAACTGAAAATAGTAGGTGTTTCAAAATGCCTATTGATCTACTGAAAACAGGACAGAATTTTCAGTAGGGAAGCAAATTCTTTATGGCTAATGGTTGATAAAATATCAAATAAAGCCAAAGTTTGCACAAGTAGGCCTAAACAATAAGCTATTACAACATTGCTGCAGAAAATTGTTGCAGTATTCACAAAAATGTGTAGTGAGCATCATGATGCATGCCTCTGTGTGAAATGCTGCTATGAAAGAAATGCACGCACAGCTCCTTGGCCTGAGAATCAGCCTCCAAGATGGAGTCATTAGCACAGCATGACACAACACCAGGGGTCCCGACATGGGCATGGGTGTTGGTGAGTGTCCCTTCATCAATTTCATCATATCATCATTTTCAATATTAGCCAAAAGTGGCAGAAATGTGAAATAAAAGAAACCAAATCAATCAATCAACCTTGGCCTGAGCAAATTCTTATGTACAGTTAGTGAAAAAACAAAAGCTACACTGTCTTATTGTAATTACTACCTTGCCTGCTTGCATTTTGTTATATAATACCACTTTTCTATCACTTTAGGTTAACACTTTCTGGTCGGGAATCGGATGTAATACAAGCAGAGTAAAACACCCGTTCCGGTCGCCAATCGGCTAGGATATGATCGCCGTATTTCCATTGCGTTTAAATTTATTTGCCCGAACTTTATGCGATTACCGTTGCACACCCTTGGAGATAGTTCTATTTTTTGCCACCAGAGAGCATCTTATGCTGGTTGGGTAAATGCTTACCATTATTTCATTGTTTTTTTGATAACATGCACAGTGCGTGTTTATGCTGATTGACATAAATTATAAAAATGTAACATCTAAATTGAATTATGTATTAGAACAGACCGGAAAGTGTTAATAATAGCAATGAGGATGAATTTTGTGTAGAGAGAAAATGCAAAGTGACAACTAATCCCAGATTGGACTCAAACCCATGAGGAAAAGCAAGAAATAATGAAAAAAAGTACAAGAAACACACAAAGCTCACCATTAATAATAAAAAAAGTGACTTACCCCTTTTAGTTGCTTCAGGGACTTCCTGTCCTGCTTCTTGGAACCCAAAATAACCCTTGGATCTCTATGCTTCCTTTTTCTTAGTTGAGGAGGCATCCTTTTCTGTATGAAAAATCTCAATACGAACAGAAGCTACCTCTAAAACTAAACGTGTTACCTACCAGTCTGAAAAAATGAAACAAATCCAATCAGAAGTCACAAAATACATGACAGTTACCATTCAATTTATCCAAACAAATTTCTAAGTGTTTAATATAAATTTCCAAACTGTTCTGTAGTGTCTCAGTTTATTTAACTCAGTTTACAATATATCTATTAGGGATGGAACAGATTAATCGGTACTCCATACATGTATAGGTTTATTGAAAATTACCGATTATTTTATCGATCCCATATATCTATGAATATCTTATAATTTACTTCAAAATTCTGCCATTTTGTTATCATTTTTATGGGTAATATCCATGTGCTACTTTATAAAAAATGATTGATTGATTGATTTGCTGTTTTAAGTCCACTTTGTGCACAGTAAGGCTAATCGTGACTGGACCTACAGTTTAAAGTAGCATCCGAACCACTATGTGCCTTCACTGGGTATCGAACCCGGGACCCCTTGATTACAAGGCAACAACGCTACCACTACGCCATCGAGGAGGCCCTACTTTTTTTAAAAAAAGTAAATGTCTAAATAAGCAAATTCTTTCGCACTGCTGTCACCTTGAAAGACACATTTATTAAGAAGGTCAATGAACAATTCAGGTTCTTCAAGCACCATTTGGATTTTTATATCAGATTGGTAGAATATTGGTTATCAGTAAATTTTATATTGGTACTTTATAAAACCAAAATTTCTTAGGGCCCATCCCTCATACACAGTGTTCCCTGACATTCGCTATGAGACTCGGTGGCAAGCGGCCTAGCAGCAGCGCTTGTCTTTCCCGGTGAACGGGGTCCACGACAGTCGTTAGAGTAGGCTATTAATATTACAGTTTTCATATTGTGTACTAACTTTGACTACAGAAGGTGTTCAAAATTATGTCCCTCTGCTGCAACACATTCCTGGCATCTCCGAAGGAAATTGGCATTTACACGTGCAAGTTCGTCTACTGTAATTCCCCGATTTCTTGTACAATACTCTCTTTTAACTCACGGATGGAGTGCAGATTGTCTTTGTATACTTTATTTTTTAGATTTCCCAATTTTTCTTTCCACTTTTATTCAGAACTGACCCTGTTACTCTAAACTTTTTTACGAGGTTTAATATAGTGGTCCTATGTGGAACGGGAACACCAGGAAATTTCATTGCAAAACATCGTCGCACTTCTCCACAATTCCTCTTTCCGAAGTAACACTCGACAAGATAAATCCTTTGTTGTAATGTAAAGTTTTGTGGTGCCATATTAAGTCACAATCTTCAACACAGACATGACACAACACAATTTCTGAGGGAGGATTATACTGGCGTCAGTCTGCAATGTCAACAGAAAGGGAAACAAAAACTCAAAAGATGGCACCACTCACCAGTATGAAACTATACAAGTATCTTGTAAGACCCATTGGCACTCCTGCGAGAAATCTCAATATGTTGGCGGTATAGAGGTTCCTATATTATATGTATCTTGAGAGATACATTTTCCGAAAGATACTACAAAAGGTGACCAAAATACACAAAAGCATTAATAGCATTTACTTGGTGAAGATGGCTATTGAGCTATTTTCATTAATTTAAAACTGTGCATATATGCAGGGTATTACCGGTATGCTTAGTGTGAATTCATTTTAATGTAAGCCACTAAACCCAGTCTTGTAAATAATATTTACCGTAACAACAAAAAAATGCACTAACTATAGGATCTACCTGATGACATAGTGATAATGCTGGCCCCTTGTAATCACGAGGGTTCCCTGGGTCTCCCCGATGGTGCAGTGGTAGCGTTGTTGCCTTGTAATCAAGGGGTCCCAGGTTCGATACCCGGTGGAGGCACATAGTGGTTCGAATCCCACTTTAAACTGTAGGTCTAGTCCCAATTAGCCTTACTGTGCATAAAGTGGACTTAAAACACCAGATCAATCAATCAAGAGGATTCCCACCAACATCCATGGCAGAGTGGTTAGCACACTACACTATGATGCTAGGAGTCCTGGTTATAAATCCCAACATGGCCATGAATGTTCTTTGCGAGTGCCCCTACATCAATTTCATAATAATTCAATCAATCAATCAAGGGGTTCTGGGTTCGATACCCTTTGGAGGCACATTACGCAGTGGATCAGATCCCACTTTAACTCTAGAAAGGTAATGCTTAATCAAAATGATGATGCTTAAACACACAAAGCTTTCCCCCTTCCCTATTTACCAGATGACATGATTGATGTACTCAGTACCTTCGGTTGGCATTGGGCTCTGAAGGAACTGATACTGTCTGTGTTGAATTGCTGTCCAGCTGATTCGTTATTTGCGGTTGAACTTTGATTTGTGTAGTCATCCAGACAAAGCGTTAATTTTAAGTTAAGTCTAAGGTGACCAGACATACTCTTTTTAAGAGTATTATACTCTTTTAGAGGTTCATCTACTCTAAACTCTTTTCAATTTGCAAAAATCCCCAAATATACTCTTTTCCATAAAAACAAAGGTAAATATGATATTGAACAACATATAAAATCGAAGTCTCACACAGAATGTTCATCGGTTTCTGAGACAGGTAAGTTGGATGGTTTCTTCAAGTGTATTGATGGATACAGTAAGTCAATATGGTTTGGAAACTAAGGTTGTTGAATTTGTAGCAGATAATGCACCATTAAATTTTGGTAGCATAAACAAGACAACATCAGGAAATAAGAATGTGCACAGAGAGTTAGAATGCAGATTAGAAAAAAATATTTTGCCTATTGGTTGTGGGGCTCATATTCTACATAATGCAATTTCTGTACCTTGTCTAATGTGTAGATGGACAGAAGTTGTGTGCATTGTTTAGCGATGTTATATACATTTGTGAAGTTGTATACATATATTATATTTCATTGTAGGTATTGAAAGAAGTGCATTTAAATATTTTTAATTGTTATTATGCCAAAAAGATGAATATCACGTACAATGAAAAAAATATAAGAAAATTTCTCAATTAATTGATGGGATGGGTAACTGTCAACATGATTGATTGATTAGCATCTGTTCATCTTTTACATAAGTTTGGACAGTTTTAGTGAACTGAAGAGACAGAAATTGATAATTCTGTGTTGATAGACGATGACAACTATGATGTTGATCTGAAGATTTATCTCATCTGGTGCACAATTGCCGTTGCTTTTACTTGCTTCTGTTGCGTACGTTTGATGACGTAACCCCCAGTGTTTCCAACCACGCCGTTGTTTTGCAAGTAGATGAAAACACCATGTAGAAAAGGGTACCGGAGCCGAATGGTTTTTGGGGCTATGCGTGAATGGTTTGTGGGGCATTTTTCGGTTAAAACCCCAAGTTTTAACTACGTTTGCCTAACTTAACCTAGCCTTACCGTGAATGGTTTCTGGGGCTATGCGTTAATTGTTTGTAAGGAATTTTTCGGTTAAGAAGGTTGGAAACACTGCATACCCACTGATGATCCCCGACGCGCCAAGCTGTGCCCACCATATTGTGTCTTACGAAAGCGAAAAAAGGAAGAACAATAAATACTCGTAACATGAAAAATTGAAATTATTTTCGTGAGAAAAGCAAAATCCTTCCATAAGGAATGTTTGGCAATGCATAATAGGTAAGTACCAATGTCAAACAAGACGCAATGAACGAGTGAAAGGTGTTTTCCCCATAGCAAACACGTAATAAATTTGGTTTCTGAATTGATTATTTTTGTGCAAAGTAAACAATAATTTAGATTACTATGGTACGAATATCAGCATTGTCATCCTAAAATACTAGTTTCTACCTGTAAAATTATAGTAATAAACTTACATGGATATCCGTACAAATGCATATTTAATATCTAAAGGTATACACCTAGAAAAACTAATTTTATATACATATTTTCAAACTTCTGTCACTGACATTCCATTCCTGTTTACCTCCGGAGTCAATTGTTTCCAGTATTGCCAGATAGCACAACAACAACACGTCCGTGTCTAGAGAGGAACTAGGGAGTGCTTTCAGTGCACTAGAAACGAGTCAAATGCTGGAAAGGGTTTGTTTCTTTGTTTCAAAATCACTGTTTATTGTAGGACATGCAACGAAGTGTATGAATTACTGGAATCAAGCAGTGGCTGCGTTTTGGCGGACGTGGGTGGGGTAATTGCCCCGCGTGCGAGATTTTTTTTTTACAAACAGCTTAGGGAATTATTCAATCAGATGTGAGGATTTGTTTCCCGCGCGTTCCTGTCGTCTGCCATCCAGGTGGATGGTTCTGGTGAAAATATGTTTTAACTTTTGCAAGTGATATCGCAATGGCAACGAACCATAGGCGTGCGCTCGGGGCTGCAAGAGAGGGCAGTTGCTCTTCCCTAATACTCTTACTTAGAAATTTTGTGTAGAGCAATCTTATCACCATTGTCAAATAATACGTATTATCATGGACGTCCCGCAGGATTTTTCCAGGGAGGGACAAGCAAGGTATTTTTTCCAGGGATGAAAACGAGACACATTTCCCCACATAGTAGTGTTGCCACCTCAAATAACACTTATTCAGATTGAAGTTATCATATTCCTGCAACATTTTTTTCAATAATTAACTAAATTACTGTGACTGAAGCGAGATATATATGTGTGTAATATATAAATTTATGGTAAAATCCATTTTCCAGGGGGGGCACGGTCCCCTCTTACCGCCCTTCCGGACGTTCATGCGTATTATGCTCTGAAAGAAAGTAAGTATTTTCAAGCCGTCGAAAGTTCCAAGCAATTACGGAAAGGCGCAGTTTATTTCCTATGTAATTGAACTATCCAACTTCGTTCTCTTCGTTTTTGTTGTTGTTGTTGATGTTGTTATTAACACTCCCACATACTTTATTCGTTACTTGTGTTTCCTCTAGTGTTTGCAGAATACATTTCCTATACATTGGAAATCAATAGTGGCGATTGGATGCCGAAACTGGTTAGGGCAGGGCGCCTGTGGCCAGAATTTTATTTCGGGGTGGATCATCTCTTATCAGCAGCCGCCATCTAAAAGCAAAAACGAGTGGGGGGAGGGTAAGAAGCCCTGTGCGTCCCTTACCCAAAAATAGTGGCACTGGTAACATTGAAGAGCATAGGCCCATAGCCCTATTTCTAATCTGTGCCCATAGCTTTATTGTCTGCGCCCGCAAAAGTTTTCGAATGTGTTATTTATGAAAGATTGTTGTCACACATATCCCCAGTAATATCTGCAAACCAACAAGGCTTCGTCCCGGGGAGATCCACTGTTACGAACCTATCTGTCCTAAGTCATTTCGTTGCAACTAATCTAGAAGAAAGAAAGCAAGTAGATGTCATCTATACAGATATATCCAAGGCCTTCGATAGAGTAAACCACGATATTTTGTTGAGTAAACTCCCGTATTACGACCTCTCCAAACCCGCACTAAATTTATTTGCTTCTTATCTAAAAGACCGTAAGCAGAACATATCTTACTCGTATAAAGGAATTTTAACAGTAAGAGTTCGCAGTCTTCTCAGGAGTCCCCCAGGGTTCAAATCTCGGACCTCTGTTGTTTCTAATTCAAATCAATGACTTACCAAAGTACCTGTGTGACTCATTCAGACTCTAATACGCGGATGACTTAAAATTCGGTAGGACTATTTGTAATATTGATGACTGCAAATAGTTACAAAATGAAATCAATACAGTAACAAAATGGTGCAGAATAAATGATCTTAATCTGAAGATAGAAAAATGCTGCGCGATGACTTACTCGCGAAACAGAAAGCAAATTGACTTAAATTACAAAATAAAGAACACAAAAATTAAAAGGGTTAACGAGATGAGAGATCTAGGAGTTACATTTGATTCAAAACTTACATTTGCAACACATGTTGAAAGGGTCGTAAATGAGGCACACAGGAACCTAGGGTACGCAATTAGAATGAGTAAAGAGTTTATGAACAAAGAAATAATGAAAATAATATTTAACGCTTTAGTCCGAAGCAAAGTAGAATATGCAGTAGAAATATGGGCTCTTCAGGACAAAATGTACACGCATAAAATAGAAATGCTGCAGTCTAAATTCGTAAGGTACGCCACTTATAAAGAAACAGGCATTTATCCGCGATACGAATACCTCTGTAAACACCACAACCTGCCTTCTCTCAGCAAAAGAAGGAAGATGCAATTGCTGTTTCTTATACAAAATCATGAACAAGTGCAATATTCAAGTGCAACGTCTTCTAGAACAAATACACACACGTGTTCCTATCTCCAAAACACGATCCAAAGGGGGCCTCTTTTACTGTAGTAACAGAAGATCGAACATTATAAATAAATCACCTATCAGGAGAATGTGTGAACTGTACAACAGATGTTCCGAAAGGGAACCAAATTAGATATATTTCACATGCCTATTGGGACATTCAAAAAAGTTATTCAAGGAATGGAAGAATAAATGTAAACATAAACGCAAATTTTGTAAATATATATTTCTTTCGTAGTTTATACTCAATTACATATATGTACGTACTTTCTAGTGTGTCAATTATTTACAGGTCCTTTATTACACACATAATTAATTTATTTCTTCAAGGTAAATAACTTCTATCCTTGATTTATACTGTGTTTATTTTATTTCCATATTTTATGTAATTTATAATATATTATATTAGTATCTCCTTATATAAGAAAATTTTTGCGGCATTGACTTACCCCCTCAATAGTATCAAACTTTTATTCTGTGCAATTTTTCGATTGGATGCATTCTGCATGCGATATTCCATACTATCATTATAAATGGACCACCCGGTATATATATATATATATATATGTATGTATGTATGTATGTGTATATATATATATATATTGTACGTACATGGTGGTAAAGATCTGAAATACTGAGTGTAAAGATAAATACGTCGTGCATTGTACTTAATAGTTGAAATATTGTATTCATGTAGGCTACTTTTGTAGATAATAGTTAGATATTTTATTCCACTCTCTTCAGTTAACATAAAAAAAGGAAAAGTGCTCCCCTGTGCATAGCACCACGCAATGAAGGCGTATAGGGGGTGTGGGGGTAACGCCCCACACTTTCTTGATCCGGTCGTGAGTGGGAAAGATGTGATCAGCACCACGCCCCTGACCGCCTTTACCCCCCAGGGTTTCCCCCAGGTACCCATGTTATTCGACGCTGGGTGGGCGCCGGGGCCGCTTCCATCGTTAGAAAAGTTCCCGGATTTGAACCGGCCGGGGATCGAACCCGGGACCTTTAGCATGGTAGTCAGACGCGTTACCGACTGAGCATTATATAACATGCATTATTATAACTCGGTTTGTTAACTGTTGTATACACATATAATTTAGCGTTGACATGTTTTATGTTTATTTACATTTCTTCACAATAATATTTCTTATCAAACTGTAAATTTACAAACTCAAAGCAAGAAATGTAGAACACTGTAATTGGGCATTCGCCTGTTGTGTTTAATAATACATAAATAATAAATAAACATTAAAAGGTGTTTATTCCTGCTAGGGAAGTAAAATTTATTACCACTACACACTATTAAAATTACACATTTGTAGGAATTCTGGGGAGAGGTTCAGGTTCCTCCTGACTACGTACATGGTGGGGGTGTCAATAACAGTTTAATTTTTCTTCGTAGACAAGGTTTAGCATTAAGAGGCCATAGTGCGGGGGTAAAAACGTGTGTGTGTGTATGCTCGTGTATAGGTTAAATTCCTATTCTTACATGTATAATTCTTTCTGTTTTTTATTCCTCTGTAATTTTTATATTGTTTTTTTTTTAAATAATTTTCAAAACTGCTAAAGAGATAGGTTTGGAAGTTAACAAAGAGAAAACTAAATATATGCTTACAGGCCGAAACCAAGTGTTAGGTAATAATCAAAATCTAATTATTGATAACAACTCGTTTGAACCAGTTTCCAAATTCAAATACTTAGGAGTAATATTAACAAATGAAAATGATATTAAAGAGGAAATAAAAAGTAGGCTTAATTCAGGAAATGCATGTTATCTCTCTTCATAAACTTTTGTCTTCTCGTTTAATATCTAAGAAACTAAAAGTTAAAATATACAAAACAGTAATTTTGCCTGTAGTATTATATGGATGTGAAACTTGGTACCTTACATTGAAAGACGAACATAAATTGAGAGTATTTGAAAATAAGATCCTTAGGAAAATCTTTGGACCTAAAAGGGATGAGGAGACAGGTGAGTGGAGAAGGTTACATAATTTAGAACTACATAATTTGTATTCATGTCCAGATATTATTAGAATAATTAAATCAAGAAGACTTAGGTGGGCAGGCCATGTGGCACGAATGGGAGAGGAAAGAGGAGTTTACAGGATTCTTGTTGGGAAACCTGATGGTAAGAGACCTGTAGGAAGGCCAAGACGAAGATGGAGGGACAACGTTGAGATGGACCTAAGAGAAATCGGTAGAGATGGAAAAGAGTATATAGATCTTGCTCAAGATAGGGAAAGATGGAAGGCCTGTGTTGCTGCAGCCATGAACCTTCGGGTTTAAGAAGGCTAGAGAGTTAGTTAGTTAGTTTTTTTTAAATATTTCAATCTAGACTACTACTAACATCCATATTCCAAAATTGTGGAAATATGGTCAGGCTCCACAGCCTTAACTTCGCTATGTAAAACAAGACGAAATAAATAAATAAAACAATGATGCCACCTAATGACCGTCACTGATGAAAAATAATAAAGTAGGTGTAGTTGTTTTGAATCTGTTGTACAAAACCATTTTTACATGTAAATTAATCTCTGAATCACAGAGAGGGGAAATGAAGGAGGGGCAAAGAACATTGGTGCAACGGAAATTGGGATTTTTTAGACATTAGACTGTCGATTAGTCCGGACACACTCTATAGATGGCCTTGTTGCGTATCCATCAATACAATAAAATACGATAATAAAATACGGTTACTCTTTCAAAGAACTCAACCCCTCCATTTTCTTGAGGTAATATTATTATTTTAGTAACCCATAACAATAATTACGTGGAATTTTTCTTCAGAGCAAATTCAACTTCATAAAGTAAAATTCTCCTGTAACAAGAAGTTAGAAATGCGGATTCGATATATTTTTGTTCCAAATAATGCACCTGGTTTAACTTAAGCAGTATACTAACACTAAGCATTATATTTTAAGAAGTGATGTTATCCATAATATAGTTCATGTCTTGTAATGCAACTATAGTATAAAACTTCACATTCACCCCAGTAAAGCGCCAAACACGCACTTTTAGAACAGATCAATGTGATCGAAGTGAGCAAGAAGGTTCTTTGCAGGCTTTCAAGATTTCAATATAATGGGCTGTCAATACTTTCTTAGGATCCCGAGATATTTAGTTTTTTTTTTTTTTTATTTGGCACGTTCGCGTTTGAAAACGTGTGGATGCCATATTGCTAAATACAGTCTCCAAAATTTAATGTTCGAACTCTCTCTCTCCACTACAGAAATCTCTTGACCACCTAAGATTAAACACTTTTTCAAGAGCTTCCTATCATTCCATTTAAAATTAATGCTCCATCCTACCACCAACATTTCCATGCAAAATTTAGACTTACTGTTGGTATTGAAGAGTGGATATTGCTTCCTCCAAAAAGAAAAAAAATCTCAGTATCCACAGCAGAATTTCCGCAACATTCTAAGACAATAGTAATACGCAAGAATTGACTACCACCTCAATTTAATGCTCAATCCCCCCTCTAATTAAAATACTAGCCATTCTAAGACCTAGAGTTTGGTTATTGTCCCCCACCCCCAACGTTTAATTCAGAATTACCCTCCAAAAACCCACGTGCCAATTAAGGTCTAATATGTGAGTTTGATAATCCCCCCTTTTCTTCGATAATACCCTTAAACACTTTCTTATCTTTATCTAATGGATTAAATATGGTGCATTTAAGGTGTAAATTTTTCACATATATTTTGGAAAAATATCTAAATGTTGAATTGTAGCCTATATTATTTGAAGGGGAAAAGTCCTCCCCAAAAATCTCGATGGCGCAGTCTGCGCCAAATTTCTCCCTTCCCTAGTGGGCACCCCTGCAATAGCCTATCAAAAAGACAAGGGGTGCTTGCGAACCCCCTAATTTTCTTCCACACCCCTTTTTTTCAACACCTATGTTCAAGGGAAAACACTGACTCTTATGCATTGCAAAGGTTCAAAAAGTGTGTTTTTACAGGCAAGGATAATTTTATTTTGTAAGGGACCAAGTTTCGCATCCATATAATAATACAGGCAAAATTACTGTTTTGTATATTTTAACTTTTAGTTTCTTAGATATTAAACGAGAAGACAAAAGTTTATGAAGAGAAAAGTAACATGCATTTTCTGAATTAAGCCTGCTTTTTATTTCCTCTTTAATATAATTTTCATTTGTTAGTATTATTCCTAAGTACTTGAATTTGGGAACTGGTTCAAACGAGTTGTTATCAATAATTAGATTTAGATTATTACCTAACACTTGGTTTCGGCCTGTAAGCATATATTTAGTTTTCTCTTTGCTAACTTCCAAACCTATCTCTTTAGCAGTTTTGAAAAATATTTTAGCACTGTTCTTAATTGTATTTATACCATCCCCTAATAAGTCTACATCATCTGCACATGCTAACAACTGAGTCACACCGTTTAATTTTAGTCCTTCGTTAGTTTCTTTTACCTTCCTAACAGCATATTCTAAGGCAAAATTAAAGAGCAATGGAGATAATGCATCTCCTTGTTTTAACCCATCATGAATTGTAAATTTGTCAGACACATTAATACCCACACGAATTTTACTTTGTGTTTCACTGGTACATACTTTTATCATATTAACAAGCTTCTTAGGTATTCCAAACTCGACTAATATATTATATAATTTATCCCTTTTGACTGAATCATATGCTTCTTTGAAATCAATGAATAGCTGATGGACACTTTGATTATATTCTCACTTTTTCTCAAGTGTCTGTCTGATGTGAAAAATTTGATCTGTAGTTGATCTGTTACGTTTAAATCCACATTGATAATCACCTATAATTTCATTAGCATATGGGGTTAGTCTTGTTAAAAGAAAGTTAGATAATATTTTATATGTTGTTGAGAGTAGAGAAATTCCACGGTAATTATTGCAGTTCATTTTATCACCTTTTTTAAACACATGAACAATTATGGATTCTTTCCACTGTTGAGGGATTTCTTCTTTATTCCATATTAAACAAATTAATTTATGAATTTGACATATTAACGAATTTCCACCATATTTAATTAACTCAGCTGGTATTAAATAAATGCCAGGTGCTTGGTTATTCTTTAGCCTTTTAATAGCATCTTTAACTTCACTGAAGTTAGGTTCTGGAACTAAAGGTTTTGCTGTGTGAACTTCATTTACTTCTGATTTATCTCCTACATGAACATTTAAGAGGTCATTAAAGTAGTTCTTCCATCTATTTAAAATATCACTTGGATCAGCCAAAAAATCACCGTCTTTATCTTTTATCAAGTTTACTTTAGGTTGCCACCCCTTTCTAAATTCATTTACACCTTTATATAAATCTCTGATATTTTTGTTTTGCTGTTTGTTTCAATTTCACTAATTTTGCTTTGCAAGTAATCTCTTTTTTACTTCGAAACGTGCGCATCATTCTATTATAATTGTTTAGATTTGTATCATCAGAGTTATTTAACCACCTAAGTCTTTTTTATTTCTATTAGATTATGACATTCGTTATCAAACCATGGCTTACTTTTTCTCGGTTTATGGTATCCTATACTTTCTTTAGCTGCTGATTCTATTGCATTACGTATGTGCTTCCAATTCTTATTTACGTCTGTTTCATTTATATTTTCATCATCATTTAAATCCTGCAAAACATTAAATCTATTTGACAGTTTAATTTGGTAATCTTTCTTAATTCTTTCATCAGTAAATTTTCCTGTATTAAATTTTATAACTATTAGATTTTGTTGCTTATGATATATCACTGCGAGTCTTTCTCTTAATTTAGCAATTACTAAATAATGGTCACTGGCACAGTTAGCACCTCTATGTGAACGAACATCAATTATACTAGTAAGGATATTGATTGAATTTAAAATAATGGGTGCGTCAGCACTAAGGCTATTTTGCACCCATCACGTTATACGGGGTCCAGCCCCTTGTCCATTCATGAATTTTATCATGTCATCACTCATCGCCATCTTCGCAAATTAGCCAAAAGTAGCACAAAGAGCGAAGTAAAATCAATAAAATCAAACAATCAATTTTCTCAAAGGAATTTGGTTTTTAAAAAATGCAGTGTAAGATAGCCAGGGAAATACTGTAACGTTCTCAAGTTGTTTGACACAAGATGGACAGAAAAGCACGAAAACTAAGTAAGGTGACTTTTGAAATTGTATACACTAATTTTAGAAACTTTACTGTTGCCAATTTTTGGACCATTTTGTAGTAGAAATGAACCCAAGTTTCTCTGAACACAGTCAACACATTGAAAATAGCTACAACTTATTCCAATATGAAATACCTATTCCTCATTCATTGCAATAGTGTCAAAATGTTGGATGACCTGGTTGATAATTTTTACATTTTCAAATCTGAATGAAAAATGTGGCAAGCAGTAATTAAAGAGACATGTCCAGGGTCTGCATCGTAGGCAGTAGAAAATTGTGACAAGCTTTTGTACTCAAATATGCACACATTGTTGGTGATCTTGGCAACATTGACAGTTTCATCTTTAACATCCGACAATGTCCTCGCTATTCAACGGGAGATTCTCGACTAATGGACCCTGCACTGTTAATTGTACAAATAACACCAATTTTGTTATTTTCAATTTTGTAGCAAGGAGGAAAAGACAAATTCCAATATTGTTTTTTAAAGTGAAGCTGGGATTATCTTTTTGAAAAGCATTTTCTGTTCATTTTATGTAGAGAAATTAGAACTTCGTAGATAGACTTCATTTAATAGATTTGTGGCCTTTCATGTGGTGGCAGATTGGATTTTGATAGCCAGATCATAGCTAGGGGGGTTATACGTCCAGGATTTTCAGAGACAATCCCGGAATGGTATAATTTGTCTCTGTGTCCCGAATGTTTCTTCAGGATGCACAAATGTCCTGGAATCGGGTGGGAAAGAAGAAGTGATTAAGACTGTACTTTCCTGAACTTTTTTATATTTAAATGTGTGGATTTAATTTTAAAATGCTCATTTTACAAAACAATCCAACTCCACATTGAACCGCTCCCTCTCCATAATACAAGAGTTATCGAGTTACAAGAAGATACTGCAAACATCTTTGACTTCTCGATGGCGCCGCCGTCTGCTAGCGGTGCTGAATTTCAGTTACGATTCTCTTCCATTGTATAGTAACCTGCTTACTACAAAGAGTCAGTTCCTATCTGTTCAGTCCGCAGTTTTCATATAAAGTTCCCACACAATGTGTGATGTAAATGACAATTATGTTGTACATACATACAACACTATCGGATCGAGCCTTCTCCACCTTCCCCACCCCCAGCTCCCTACAAGCTTCTGGTCAGTAGTGTCCCGGGTTTTCAGTTATGAAATATAGGAACCCTAATTGTACCAAAAGTTAAACCCCCCTCCCCTTACGTGAACTATATATACGCCGATGACTACGGCCCTCCCTGGACAATGATTGTCTATCTAAAATTATATATTTCCCACACATAATTTCATTTTGCAATAATTTATGTATAAGAGCGTTGCAGTTTGCCCTCTCCCTCCCCTCCCTGTAAAAAAAAAAAACATCCACCGGTTGTCCATGTATGTCATTAGTCTTCCTTGAACAAGCGTTTCTTTCAAATTTCCAAACATGTCGTTGTTGTGCTAAAATCAAGCGAAAATGAAGCAAGTATCTAGTATTCTTCATTTTCAATGGCATATTATCATAGATGTCAACGAATAATAAGTGTAATAAGTGACGAATATTTGTGTATAGAGAAAAAAACTAGTTAAACTAGATGCTGTCGAATCATAAAATGTGAAATTAATAATTTAGTGGACAATTAGTACTCATCTAAAATCATTAAGATAGACGGGAAATTGTGAGCACTTAAGCACATTGCTCTTACTGTCAACCAGTAGTATCAGGGTACGAAATTCCCAACCAACGACATTGTCTTGAAAATTCTTGCCATCAAAGCTTTCCGGGGGGAGGAGTTTTTGTTAAAACAGCAAAGATAAGCAGTTAGTCTGGACTTTCAATATACTACTGAAGATAATATCGAAACACACGAAATAATACAGGGTGTACACAAAGTCTCTGACACATTTTACTTATTAATAAATCAGAAACTAATGAAGATATAAATTTACCAGTGGCAACGATATATATATATATATATATATATATATATATATATATATATATATATATATATATATATATATATATATATATATATACTCAAAAAGTTTTATGTCCTGTATCAGTTGTAATGATGCGATCATTACTTGATCCTTTTTATTTTATATGTACATTAATTAATTTAATTAGGTCGGTCGGCTTTTAGTTTCATGTGTTTTGATAATGTTAGTGTGCAACTTTTGTGTATGTATATGTATTCCTGTACGTTTGGATTCTTGGCCGTTGGGGTAGGTAGGTGTGTCGCTGGACAGCCGACCAGCGGAAAGTTTTCAGTAATGACTTAGGTCAGGTCTACAATAGAAATTTTTTGAATGTTACAAGAACAAAACAAGCTGTTTCTAGAAGTTACTGAGCCCCAGAATGTAGATGTAATTTCAGAATTTCTCCATCGGGCTCAGGTTTCCTGTAAAAATGGTTTTTGTATTTGCCTACCTCAGCCCTGTATATGTATTGGTCGAAACGACTCGCTTTCACAAAAGTACTACAAACGTAACAGGTAATAATTCTGTGTCAGTATTTCAAAGGAATGAAGTAAATGAGTAACATGAGAGTGTATAAACATCCCTAAAAATGTTTCCTTCCCGATTTCCTACGAAAATTTGCGTCAGGAACATCTCTTCGTAAGGTCCAGCAGTAGTCGGACAGCATTGCGGCACTCCATTTGCCTTAATACCGCTTTTCCATTAGAGCAATGTCTTGGTGAAACCGTTCACCGTGTTCGTCACTAACGGCACCAAGGGAGTTGGGAGGATGTTCAGGTGGTCATTCAAGAAATGTAATTTTAGAGACATGTTGCATCCCATACGTTGGTATGATCTAATTAGTCCATGTACAATATCGCGATAGTTCACTGCTTTATGGTTGCTTAGAAAGTTTTTACATATACTTGTAAAAGACAACCATGCCATTTTTTCAACATCTGTTAATTGTTGAATGAAATTCTCGTCATTCATCAATTCCCTTATTTGAGGCCCTACAAATATTCCTTCTTTAATTTTGGCATCGCTGATTCTTTGGAATTTCTGTTGTAAGTACGTACATGAATCCACGTGAAGTTCTGTCCATGGCTTTCACAAAGGTTTTAATTAGTCCCAATTGTATGTGCAGAGGAGGGAGATACACATTTTTGGGGTCAACAAGAGGAGTGTTCGCCACATTCTTCTGTCCAGGCACTAATTCATTGCGAAGAGGCATTTTTCCCCACAACAGTGATTTTTCTGTCTCTCCTGTCCCACTTGCATAAGAAGCAGCAGTGCTTTGTGTATACAAGCTACATGCCAAGCAGAATTGCAATTAACTTGAGATCTCCGCATATGTTCCACTTGTATTTCTCATATTGGATATTTGTCAGAAGCTGTTTCAAGTTCTCATACGTCTCGTTCATGTTAACAGCATGAACAATTGGTACTGACGGGAATTTGTTTCCATTATGGAGAAGTACAGCTTTCATACTAACTTTGCTGGAATCGAAAAGACGCCAATCGTGTGAACTGTATTCATGGCCAAATAATCCATAACGGATGAGATGTCATTACAAGAAACCATGTCTCCTTCGTGGGAGAAATATTCTGAGAAAATAGTATGGCGGTCACGAAAAGAAAAACACTTTCGTATCGCAAGCGAGGAGATTCTAAAATTTCAGTCGCGAAGCTAAAAGTTCAGACTGTTGCTTAGACAAATTTAAATTCCGCGTAAGGTCGTTCAGATCCCCTTGTGACAATAAGTGTGGCACTATTGATGACACTTCGAATATTGGGTCGGCAGTTTCGTCAGCTCTTGCACTTTCTTCCCCGTGTTGATCACCACAAACATCTTCACTCATAGTCACATTCTCAGGAGGCTTTGGTACCGGAATTCTTCATTGTGGCATAGAGATATCGTGGCTGATAGTAAATTTGGGTACTGCACAGTGTTCCTTGTTTTCGACGTGATTCCAGCTATTTTGGTCAGGCAGAAATAACAGTCAGTTGTGTGATCTGTTGGTTCCCTCCAAATCATGGGAACAGCAAACGACATGTGACGTGATTCTTTTGACCAGCTTGTCAGAAGTGTAACACAGGTCAAACAGCATATGTGTGGGGGGGGGAGGGGGCATGTTTTGTTCTGGTCCCCACCTTTACACCCAAAAGAAAGTTCGTAGCATTTCTTTACAAGAGGGGTAATTCGTCGCTTTTGTGACTTAAATGTCAACTCTCCACATATATAACGAAACGAATTCGGGCTACATACGCAGGTACGAGGCATTTTCCTCTGCACTAGCACTACACACGACTTCTGAAACTTCGAATTACAACCTAATCACAGGCAGTCACTTCCCACTCCGTCAGAACTCACAATGCTGAGACGCAAGTGACAACAAACAACACGGCGATTCTACGAATTCGGGCATGACTCATCGACAGTGTGTCTCTATTCACGATTTGGTTGATTGATTGATTGATTTGGTGTTTAAGTCCACTTTATGCACAGTAAGGCTAATCGGGACTGGACCTACAGTTTAAAGTGGGATCCGAACCACTATGTGCCTCCACCGGTTATCGAACCCGGGACCCCTTGATTACAAGGCGACGACGCTACCACTGCGCCATCGGGGAGGACTCACTTTTGATATGGAAAGAAAGAGAGAAACTTTCTGAGTTTTTCTGTCGATTAATACCTATACTTTGCTTGTACCTATTTCTAGGCTGATATTATTCAACACTGAAATGTGTCACACACTTTGTGTACACCCTGTAATAAGAAATAATAATAATAGAAAAACCCACGAAGGATGTCTGTCTTGGTGTGTGGTTGTGAGTGCTTCATCCTTCTTTCCTCTCCCCTCTCTGTCGCTCAAGTGCTGGTAAGAGCATCATGGCAAAAAAGATAAAGTGCTCCCCTGTGCTTAGCACCACGCCAAGAAGGCGTATAGGGGTGTGGGGGTAACGCCCTACACTTTCTTTAACGCATCATGGGTTAAAAAGAAATTTCATTGATAAGGAAAGAACCGCTATTTAAAATAATTATAACAATACCAGGGGCAGTTGCACGAGGAGCAGAGACAAAGAAACCGCCGAAATAACAAAAAGACAAAAAGGTTGGTCGAAAGTAAACGTCGCGGCTACCTAGAAAAGTATTGATGCCCTATGGAATTAGTATTATTGTCAAATTCTAGAAATTAGGCGCTTTCATGAGGTCATTAAAATGTAATGTATTAAAATTTAGGGAATTTCTCAATATTAATTTACTTATAAAATAATATTCCGTAGTAGTGCTGCATCATTTTAACAATACTTTTTAAAATTTTTTTTTACTACTAACCATTCTATATAAAGCATTGTAAAATACCTACTTGTGTATTGTGTAATAATACTTTCCAACATGGAAGTTGCATAGCAACAAATATGCGCAAGAACAAGTACAAGTTTACCCCAACGGATGCATTCAGTAAATACAATCCGGCTACGTTCTGCCTTCATGTCGCCCCAGCGTTCGTGAAAGAACAGGGGGTACGGTCGTACCATCGTACCCCCCCCCCCCTGGAGCCGCCTGTGGATAGTTTCACTTACTTTAAAAAAAAAATCGATTTACGAAACAGAAATATGGTTTCCAGTATTGTATCATGGGACTATGTGCTAATAGGCAGGAGTGCACTGTCTCAACCAGAGAAGCCTTGGGCAAAGTTGAAAGTTTACATATTGGGCCACTCCGAAATACAGAATTAACTTACTTGCTCGCAGATGGCCATCGACAGGAAAAAAATACATCTCTTACCTTTATAGATAGCGTATGTCGTAAACGTACAGTGTATCAATAGTCTAAGGCAGCTGGTAGTGATAGTAATAGTAGAATTGCAGTAATAATTACTGATCATACGAATAAAGGTTTTATAGTTTAAGAAAAAAAAACACGTTTTTTTTTAGGGAGGGGCCAGATCCGAAAATGTGTTCAAGGGTTGCCCAAAATGAAAGTGAGACTTTTGGCTTTTTCTGTAATGATTTATTGGTTGGAATATATGAACATACAGGAAGCAAAAGTGATCCATGGGTGACATATCCTACACATAGTCACCTTGTCTGTTCACATTGGTATGGATACCCTGAGCGAAGAATGTCTGTGGTTGACTTGGTAAATTTGGTTTAGATAAAATTTTCACTATCGTGCCAAGGTATCGGACATTAAGTTTCTCGAATTTCGGGAAGAGATCCCGACTAGTATCGTCCCTGTACAGTGGGATCCATGAGTATTACCATGCAAATTGTCCACGACTATTTTCATTATTTTTTCTCTTACATCCTGTGTGTTTTTAAGCGATGGTTTTTATGTATGCTGGTTAAGAAGTTGTCAAAAGCTTGTTTTGAGTTTTCTTTTAATTCTTGAAGTTCTTATTGGGTCAAATAAAGTGCACGAACATGGTGATGGACAATTTGCACGATAATACTCATGCATCCACTGTACCATCCCTATTTAATTCTGTTCTTTAACCTAGATATTCCATTCATAGTTCATCCTATTCGCAGTGGCGTCGCGTGCGGTTCACATACGGGTGTTCACAATAAAATTTTTATACTCAATGGAGATTTTCCTCTCCCTTGTAACTTCATCTTCAATTGAAAAGTAAGAATAACAGTTCAACTTATCTTCAACAATTACCCCCCTCCCTCAAATCACTCTTATATTTGAAGTAATACAAGATTTTTTATTCAATTAACACCCTTTTAATTACGTAATTTACAATTAGTACTGGCTAGTGCAAACTAATTAGTATAACATACAATCTCAGGAATGTACAACGCAAGACTACCATACTTTGCAATCTACTTTCTATTACACCGACCATATGTTAACCAACCACATTCATTCAGCATTGAAAGCACGTGCATCGTTAACGGGACAGAGGGGAGGACGCGTCCAGTCCAGAAAAAAATGTACTATGTGTATGTAAGATATTTGGATATTATACAGAATGTCCCCCCGCTCACAATAACTCGGTTGCGATGCTTATGATTGAGTGTCAGTCAATGTGACATTGCTGATATTCCTTCTTCCCTCGTGTTTCGTATTTTCCCTCCAAGCATCATTTTGCCATGGCTCAGAGAGATTGATTTTCGACCATTTCAAGGGTTCCTAAACTTATTTGCTTCACGGCGCACTTAGTGTTTCAAGATTTTTCCGCGGCGCCCAGAATGTAGCCCTCTCTAAAACTTGCAACGCTCAGTTACTTGTAAGATTGCATGTCTTGAATTAAAAATTAAACACGTAATCCAAATTGAGAAACATTTCATATGTAAAAATGTACTAAATAAGCACATATTTGAAACATTCATAGCATTGACTAACAATTCAGTGAAAATATTGGAACATTTCGCGGGGCCTTGTAAGTCAATCAAGGTGCCCCAGAGTGCCGCGGCACACACTTTGGGAACCACTGAATTAAAGCGTATAGTAGAGTAGAGGAGGCAAATATGGAATGTTCGGCCAAAGTGGAATACCATGATTTCTACAACTACATACGCCTACCATCTTTCGGGGTAGTTTAGAACTATCAGACGGTGTGTACAAATGGCATTACTGATGCAACCCACCGTGATTTTTTGCAGACAGAGCACATGAAGCTGTCTTCGAGGGACAGGACTTTTTTTCGTTACCGTCGTTTTGCACACACAAAGCAAACACAAGGTAAGATTTCTGCAAATGTTCTATGTATCATTCTTCACCAATGTCGTAGCTAAATAAGCATTGTCAATTAGGTGTCCTGGAAGTTTCCGTTTGTATCTCATATAAGATAAAAAAAAGAAAAATATTTGGTGGGTAATGTGGAATACACGAGTGTGGTTAATGTGGAATAGCATTCCACATTACCCTCTCTTTCTCAGGCCTTGATACAATTTGTTAAAATCACATTCTTATAGTTTTATGACTTCCTGCATGCAGTTATAAGGTACAGTTAAATGCCAGAGAATGTTTACCGTCATGTTGTCAGTTGAGTGTGTGTGTATATATATATGCGTGAGTAAATGTTTTTCCTTGCATAGACCTAAAGTATTCCTTCCGATCTAATTTAAAAATTATAATCTTGTAACAATTTGTGCTAGGATGTTCTATTAGTCTATGGAAAATAATAGGTTATATTTGCCCTGCGTGTGACTGGTGTTTAATATTCACCTGCCTATTAAAAAATTATAAACTTATGCTTCAAAGAACTAAAGAACAGCTTCATTTAAATGCAGAAGATACATTGCTCAGCCTGTAATTCTAGAAAAATTACGATTGTGCTGTTAATACATGTTCAAGGGAGGGAGGGGGGTTGTAGGGGTCCAAGACACCCTCAAAATTTCCGCAACTTGTGATTTGACAATGCGAACATTTTTGGCAAATACCATTTCCTCAGCATTTATCTTATTATGCGGCAGTCATTCCTTCTTCAGCCCTTGTTGCTGTTCTTATTACGAAATTAGATTTTCCTAAACCCCTCCAGAAAAAAATGAAATTATGCCCATGTTAAGAGTAGCATAGTTACTGTAAATGTATAACCAAAAAATCTTCAAAAAATCAAATCAGTGTGAAGGGAAAGGAAATGATGAAGTGACAAAATCCAAAACGCAGCGTGGTAAGAAGCAGGAAGACATTGAAAGTACAAGTGAATCGGCCATTGAAAGTGATGGAATCAGTAGTGTGATTGGTGAAAGTGAGGTCCGAGGAACCCAGACACTGAGTGCTTGTTCTGTCGAGAGAATTGGTCGACTGATGTTCCAGGCAGTAAGTGGATCCAGTGTTTATTGTGTGAATTGTGGGCCCATGAGCTCTGTAGTGCATCAGAGGGAGATGTGTTTTTTTGCGATTTTTGCAAGTAAATTTGTAGTTTTTCATGTAACTGCATAATGAATAAATAAATGAGCAGAACAATAAGGCTGTGTGTCAAAGTTGTGAAATCTCCAATTAGAAGGGTAATGTGGAATACTGTATTCCACATTACCCCCTACTTTAATTTAGTTTACATTTAGCACTTTATTCAATAACGTTTTTTCCTCAAAAGCACATTAACTATTTCAAGTATTCTGAGAGTGTTTTTAAAAAAGGAATGTGTATTGTATCTTTTTGTTGAATTTTCATATCAAAATTAAAGTAATTACAGTTAAAAACAAAAAGGGTATTCCACATTTGCCTCCTCTACTCTAACATCTCTTCATCGTCGTCATTAACATGTTAACCTGTGATCATAGTGATTCGGATTACACTTAAAACTGTAGGTCCAATCCCGATTAGTCTTCCTGTGCATAAAGTGGATTTAAAACACCAAATCAATCAATCAAACATATTTACCATCCTTGATCTTATGCATTGCACGAAACGAATCGTTCCAGAAGCAGTCTTTTGGAACCGAGTCGCTTGTATATGTGCAAATGGTAACAAACGCCCAGGATGTGTCCTTTGCCCGTCCATGCAATCGAGTGAATTGATCAATTTCAAGAACTGTCCGATGAAAAAAAAATAACAATTTTATTTTAAATATATTTACCTATATATTTTTTAAATGTATCTATTGCAAACAAAACTACTTACTGATTTGCCCGAATAAGTGGCTAAAGAAAGTGCATGTTTAGTGTGTGTTATTTAGCCACTTATTCGGGCAAATCAGTAAGTAGTCTTGTTTGCAATAGATACATTTGCACACGAACTCGCTCCTGAAGGATGACCGGCCGAAGCCTATAATTGAGCTCTAGATATTACACAGAAAATAAAATTCTCACTGTGGGTCAAGTAATTGAACGCTACACACAATGCACTTAATAACGATATCAAGAGAAATAATTAAAATTAAATTCTACATTATGCAACTATGTAGCGGCTACGCTCTTGTGCCGAATGCAAGAACTATTGCCGCTGGCTTATGGGCTCGCACCACCGTGTTCGCACAGCGCAGAGAACATTTTCGGGGTATAGTGGCCAATAGCCCCTTAGCTGCCAGTTTGATGCAACACGCACAGCAATTGTGTTCAACGCAATTCGTGGAACACCGTGGGAGTCAGTGTTATGTGACGTGAAAGACGTCGTGTCAGATAAATTGTGTGTGTGTACTCGAACATCAAAGAAGGATTTTTTCTAATAAATATAAGTATGTGTGTGTGCATTTAATATGTACGTAATTTAAAACACATACATGAGTGTTCACGTGCTCATGCGTTTCGAATAATCTAGATTTTTGTTGAGTTGGTGTTTTTAAGTCCACTTTATGCACAGTAAAGCTAATCGGGACTGGACCTACAGTTTAAGGAGCCTCCCAGATGGCGCAGTGGTAGCGTGGTCGCCTTGTAATCAAGGTGTCCCGGGCTCGATACCCAGTGGAGGCACATGGCACAGTGGTTCGGATACCACTTTAAACAGTAGGTCCAGTCCCGATTAGCCTTACTGTGCATAAAGTGGGACTTAAAAACACCAACTCAAACCAAAAAATTAAACCTACAATTTAAATTGGGATCCGAACCACTATGAGCCTCCACCGCGTATCGAACCCAGGACCCCTTGATAACAAGGCGACGACACTATCACTGCGCCATCGGGGAACCCCACGAACAATGTAGATAAACGCTACGTGAAATACAATTATTATTACTAGCTACGTTACTTTCAGTATTAGTTTTTCTGTGTAATTTCTGTGTGTGTTTAGTAAGATCGAGAGCATTGAAATGCCAGAGGAAAAGTTGAAGTTAGAACAAAGAATTTTTGTGTGTGACACTTATGCGAAAACCGAATCATTTCTAGACGTTTTAGGCATTTTTTATTTGTGAGAAACCCTAAAATATAACGCCTATAGAAACAATCCTCATGGATAGATGAACTGAAAGGCAATATAAGAACAGAACTTACAAGAATTTCGAAAGAGTAACTTTTGTGTGTCAATCAAAATCTCATCAAAAAATGCGGGGAATGTGTAAAGTCACTTGACCACCGCTTTGAAGAACTCTTATAACACAGGTTAGTACTTATTATGCAACATAAATATAATTGTCTGCATCTTAAAGATTTGTGCGAAAAAATCAGCCTAACGTTACGGGACGAAAATGCCGGCATCTGCGCCATGCCTCAACGTCTGCAGTCAGCCGCTACATCGGCCCCGAGCCAAACTGAACGCAAGGTATAGTGTAATTAGGCATCAAACAAAATAGATTGAAGCCTTCTTAAAAACGAGGAACACGGGTTCGATACTCTGTATTCATCACTCCATATTTAGATAGGCTTATGAGACACTTCACAGTAATTACTAGAGAAAGGAATTTAAGGTGTATAATTATGGTCGGGAAAGGAAAAGAAAAGGTTCTGCTAATGTTTTCAAAAAGGTGCAAATAGGATGCTTATAAAATGCCTTTATTCGATGCTCTCTTTTTCTGCTCATTCTGTATATAATGCGCGCGGACCGCAGAGAGAACTGTAGTTATATAATCCGCGCGGACCGCAGAGAGAACTGTGGTTCTGCCGAATAGGTTTTGTTGAAGTTTGTGTTTTCTCTCGCGGGTTTTGCTACATTATCTTGGGAACTATTGGGGCTGCAATTATTGTATTATACCATTTTATAGCTCTCGTTCTGCTCTACAAAATGTGACTATAGGATTTTATGTAGCTACTCAAGAAGAATGAAAATCATTTATTTTTCTGTCCAATTTTTTAACAAAACATGAGAGAAAAGAAAGGAGAAAGGTGTTCAATTATCAAAGAGGGGGTAAGAAGAGGATGAATGTGCTAATCTCACAAAAAGGTGCAAAAAGGTGCAACAAAGTGAGTTCATTTTACTTGATGTCATGTCCTAAAATACATATCTCAAACTATCGGTATGAAAACAGCTATATTTCCAGAAATATAGCTGTTCTCAGCCTTCAAATTGTAACAATGAAATTAGCTTAATTGTCACATGTAGAAAGGATTATTACGAGCTGAAAGCCGCGAATCATGTAATTGCATTTAATTATCATGTCCCACATGTTGACATGAGAGCGGCTTAATCTAGCAGCTGTTTCATTTGGTTTTTAGCTCCTCATAAAATGCTCACTTCAGGAGAACAAGCCGACCGTTAACCTCTTCTTGCGGCGTTAAACGTGGGATTAATGCTAATTTAAACCTGGTTCAAGAACACCATAAAAACACAATCAGAGATTTCAGAGCGAAATGTTCTTGAAGTAGAATTTTTATTCTGACGGCAGTAAACATTATAGAAAGCAAGTAGTACGTGTGACCTTCAGCGAAAGTGAGTCTATTCTAGAAATAAATAAAACCAACAACAATAAAAATCTAAGCTAGCCTAGAAAATTAAAGTGCGTGGTGATAGGCAGTAATAAACGTTCTTCAAACATAGAAAAGTATATAAGCTTATGACAAAGTAGACAATAAATGTATTGATATGGAGCTTATTATCTTCACTCCAAAGCATAATTTTATATTAACTTTTGGCTCAGTAAATTTCTGATTATGTAAATACGAAAAGTTCACTGCCGCAAGCCATCCACCCCTTCTTGCTTAAAATTAATATTAAATGTTATTAATGTGTGCCAGTTTCTTAGCAGAGTCTATGTTGACAATCACATCATCTTATTTACACATTCTTGGAGGTATGTTGTAGGATTCTACGGTCACAAATGTTTGTATACCTGCTACCCAAGACCTTAAGATATATAAGGAGTGTCCACAAATTGTGTTTACACTCTTTGAACGTTAGTGGGAACACTAATAACATCAAGTCTAAACTTTTTGCGTGTCACATACCTTAAAGTTATAGATGTTCATTGGCAGCAATACTTTCTCTGCATTGCCACAGAACAGATCGACAAATCAACAAACAGCAGATATGGTTTACACAGGAAGGGAAGCACAGACATAGGCGTGCACACGGTGGGGGGGCAAGGGAGGCAATTGCCCCCCCTAATCATGTACGTCCGCATATTTTTTTCCACGGAGGGACAAGCAAGGTAATTTTCCATGGGGGCATATTACCCCGATAATAGTGTTGCCAGATCAAAAGACACTACTTGAATTTGAAGCTATCGCATTAACGTATGTAAATTATTGTGACTGAAATAAAATTATACGTGTGAAATATATACCTCTTAGGTTGACATTCGATTTCTAAGGGGAAGGTGCGGCCATCCTTGCCCCCCCTCCTTCCAGACGTCCATGTTCCTACATTATTATACTTTCACCTAGAAATTTAGTGTAGAGGAATCCTATCGCCATTATTAAACGATATTATACTCTTAAAGAAAATTAAGTATTTTCAAGCCGATTAAAATTTAAAGCAAATACGGGGGAAAAGGGGTTCAGTGGCACAACCTCAGGAGGGCAATGGGCATTGCCCCTCCCAAACCTTGGATGGAAATCAATTCTAGAGAGGCAAGGGGGCTAACATTGAGATAAAAAAAACAATACTAGTAGAATGTAACAGTAGCAGGACAAAAGGATAATCAAGATGGAATTAGATTTCAAATTTTTCTTGCATTATTTCTTCCAGACGGCCAAGAGCACCTGCAGGGAGCAATAAAAATACATTTCGTAAAATTTTATTGCTCTCTCCGCTCGCAATATCTGCTTTTCTTACAGTCTTGTCAAGTTCAGAGCCGTAGCTAGGGGGCGGCGGGAGTTGGCCCTGGGAGCCGAACGATCTAAATGAAAGAAATTGTAAGCGAGAATGCCATGGCGTCCCATGATATTTGTTGTGCCATTTCAGAGATAATTTATTTATTCGTTACGGTGCGCCTATGTTGCTGCATTATATATATATATATATACATATATATATATACACACATGTATATACGAGGGTGGATCATTAAGTATCGCACAACAATTTTTTCCCGCTATGTTATTGTGGCTGGGACGTTGAAATTTTACAGATGTATAGTTTGAAGTTCGCGCTAGAGACGGCACTTGTTCGATCAGCTATAACACTTGCGGCAGAAGCGTGAACTACTTAACAAAGATGGCGCGCCTGTTATTGTCGTCAACGTGTGGAAAACAAAGAGCTGTAGTTTGTTTTTTGTGGGCGAAAGAACAAAACCGTAGTGAAATTCACAGGGAAATGTTGGGCGTGTATGGGGAAGACTGTTTGGACCAGGTGGTGCACATTCTTTCAAGGAGGCCGTGTGCACCTTGTTGACTCGTCACGTTCCGGGCGACCAGTAACAGCTGCAACGGAACGGAATGTTACAGCCATTGAGCAGACAATTCTCAACGACTGGCAGATCAATCTGAGAACATTCTCAGGGCGGTTCAACATTTCAGACTTCCATCTGTTTAGCCAAATGAAGAAATTCCTAGGTGGCCAACGCTTCAATCCCGATGAAGAAGTGCAATCGGTTGTGCGCAGATGGATGTATTCTCAAATGGCGGAGTTCTATGAACAGGGTATATTGAAACTAGTGCCACGATGGGGAAAATGTGTTGATAGACTTGGCTCATATGTGGCCGCGGTTGCTCTGTCGGTAACGCGTCTGACTACTATGCTAAAGGTCCCGGGTTCGATCCCGGCCGGTTCAAATCCGGGAATTTTTCTAACGATGGAAGCGGCCCCGGCGCCCACCCAGCGTCGAATAACATGGGTACCTTGGGGAAACCCTGGGGGGTAAAGGCGGTCAGGGGCGTGATGCTGATCACATCACCCCCACTCACGACCGAATCAGGAAAGTGTGGGGCGTTACCTCCACACCCCCTACACGCCTTCATGGCGTGGTGCTATGCACAGGGGAGCACTTTACTTTACTTTTTTTACTTTTAGACTTGGCTCCTATATCGAAAAGTAGCTAAAAGATGTGGTTTAATTATGTATAATTTATGTTGTCTTACCTATTAAACTTCTTTTTTAAAAAATTGTTGTGCGATACTTAATGATCCATATATATATATATATATATATATATATATATATATATATATATCAATGCAATGAAACTAATAACAGTGAGATAAAGTGAGGTTTTTCTTTCCCGACTGAACTTTTATCAAGGCTTTTGCTCCCCTAATCCGAGGGTCTGTGCACGCCTATGAGCAGAGGTAGTGTCATCCAGTGGCCATGGCATTGTGGGGTACACATCGTTCTTCAGTTTCTCAGAGGTAGAAATCTAACGGTGTTAAATTGGGATATCTGGGTGACTATTTGACACTTCTTACATTGCTGGAAAGAAATATTGCTCACCTCTGTCACTTTGGGTACACAAATGCCTACCGCCTGGTGGCCTGTGATGGAACTAAAAACAACAGAATGCCTACACACGCTTACACACACACTCATTGTAGATATTTCAGCTTGAAATACAAAAGGTCCAGTCAAGTTATCTTTAATAGTTTCTGTTATTAACTTTCAAAGAATGTTTACACTATTTAGGGACACTCTGTATGTGGAAAGAACTGTAGTAAGTCCCACTGACAAACGAGTTAGCAATTTTGTTACGTGTTTTAAATACATGATTCTGGCTATGATTTGAGTATAAGGGTATACTGCACTGTGTGAATTAAGCTTTGCGGCGGATGCCAATTCAATGACGTACTTGTGATTTCATTTCGGGAATTAGCTTTTTACAGTATTCAAAATTTGTATATGTTACCAGTCAGTAAACTAAACTATTGCCTTGCTGTTCTAAGTACCTCATTAACTATTATAATAACATTTAAACGTAATTGATAAACACTTAGTATTATTTATATTACATTCTAAGCAAGCCCAAACTAATACTATAGCCTGTGTAAGATTTTGGTTTCTCTCTCTCTGAATGAAAGAAGGTAAATGCCAATAGATGGCACTGATCGCAGGTTACGTCATTCAGTTTGCCGGTTGGATGTAAGAATCCTGAACCGACACACTCCACTTCCAGCTGGCACACGTTCAAAATCACAATCCAACAGGGAACTCGACGTGACGGGAGAGGTCAACAGGGGACTTAGACGAACGTAGTGGTGATGGTTTAATTTCATTTCTTTAGTAGAGAAATAGTTTAATAGTATTTTATTTAATTTGGTAGAGTAGTTCGTAGTATTACATTAATTTGCTTGTTGATCTTTACCGAGTGATCGTCATTACAGACAAGTAGGAAAAGGGGGAAATTTAACAAAGAAATATTTTCTTAGGTAATCAGGTGAACATGGATGAATAATGATACCAATTAAATAGTCAGCGAAAGGAGAGAAAGTCAATTATTAGTTAAGGATAACTATTGAAAATTATCTTGATTTATATATTAATGTTATCTTTGAGGTCATAATCGCTAATGACAGTTTATGTGTATATATAATATTATTGTTCTAATACTAAATTGAAGTTTTGTTAAATAAACTGTCATCCAATCCTATCCAGTGAACTTTATATTCTAGTAATTAAATTACTTGATGTATGGTGTACCACGTACCTATGGGGGTCCAGTATGTAGGTTCATAGCTATCTTTCATCGGTCAATCGGAAGGGTATGTTTAATCCCATCTTAAATCCGAAACAGAGCAAGAAAGAAAGGGCTATAATACACAAAAATCCTATTGAACTAGCAACACCGAAAACTTGGCCAAATTTCTAATTCTGAGTTCAAGCTGAATGTCTATGAAACCTACGTTACAAGTTTCTTGTCAACACTTTGATACAAATAAATTATCATAACTATGCTATGAAAACGCATATGGATAATAGCCTACTGGACTGGAACCTTCGGTGAGGTTGTTCAGTTGCAGAATGTTGTCCTTCCTTAATCCACAAGACTGCATAGTTTTCGGCAGGGAAATTTTTGATGGCTGGACCATTAATGGACACGAATTATTTTCAATTGTGTAAACTGTGGGTTCAATCCCTATCTGAGCACGAAGCGCACTTAAATGCAACAAATAACATTTGTGTACAATGTTTAATAACATGCGCATAATTTCCAAAGAGAATTGCAAACAGAAATATACCATCGATATTCAAGCTTGGTATCAGAATAACAAATTAAAGAGAATGCGTAATTGTGAAGCCAAATAACCAAAGGAGAGGATTAAACATTTAGTTGGTATTCTTTGAAAACACTCGGAGGGTTTTCTTTCCTTAGCCTTTGATACGGCAGTCCTTGAAAGACCTTGACCTCCTTTGATACACCGACAGCCGCCTCTGCTCCGTGCTTTCTTCTCCAGGCTATCTTCCCCGTTCAAAGGCTTCTTCGCATCATCTTGCAATCGGAGCTTTGTGTACCAATTTATCTTCTTCTTTTAGGCTCGACCGGAGAAACCTTCACCACTTTGATTTAGTCAGGTGTCTGGTTGGAATTTAAAACCGAGATGGTAGGCTCTTTCAGCTGAGTTGTATACAAAGTAAATAGCGTGTGCAGAACATATGTTCCACATGTCCCCGCGAGGGCCCTCCCCGTGGCGCAGTGGTAACCTCATCGCCTTGTAATCAAGGGGTACCGCGTTCGACACCCGTTTCAGGCCCATAGTGGTTCGGTTCCCACTTTAAACTGTAGATCCAGCCTATCTGTGCATAAAGTGGACTTAAAAACAATAACAACTCAATCCATGGCCTCGATCCCCCTCGAACTATGAACTATTTTAATGTGAACCTATAAAACCTACGAAAGTAACATTGACAATTTATCAGATCTTGCAAGAATTTCGATTTTGTCTTTGCATAAGTGAATGAGTTGTTTGTGGAGAAAGACAGGCTCCAGAAGTCTGCAGCCTGCAATATTTGGTAATTTTAGTTTTATAAGCATTGATGCAAGGCTACCAGACGTTCCGATTTAGACGGGACAGTCCCTTCTTTTTAATCCCTGTCCCGACTTTTCTCGAAATGCAGTCATGATGCAAAGATGTTCCAGTTTTTAAAATTTAGTCACATTCAGACACATTCTTCATCATAAGAATAATTGATAGTCCGTATAATTTAATTTATAAAAGATCTATTATTTTCTAAACATAGAATTATCATGACTGTTATTTGGTACTGGCCTTTGTCTGTAAGTGACTGTGTTACTGATTGTCGGGTCGAGTGGGAGTGGGACGGGGGTTGTCTATCTATGAATTGAATTTTTCCCGTTACTTTGGACAATAATATTGCAACTTTACAATTGTACTTTTAACTCTAGCTCAATGCAGTAAAAACTGCATATCCCGGAACCTCTATCAGAAGGAAACCTGTAAATACGGAAAAAAAAAGTCCTTAGAACTTACCGATTTTATACCTGAAAATGACGTGCTTAAGGCGGAAACCTCCTTTACGCGGAAACGGAACACCATTTAAAGACCATCGAAATGTTTTTATTCTCAGTAAGACGGAAATTTCTTCCTTTATTTTTTCCCTCGCAAGAAAACAATGCAATACTGTAAGTGGAACACGCCTCTGTTGCCACTCGCTTATCGCTAACATTATCGATATGAGAGAATGCGCTACAATACTCATAGCTGTTACGATTCCGTTTCTTTCTTTCATCTCTTATCCTCTTTCTCCACCTTTCTTTGTCTATGTCTCCTCTGTTCTTTCCTCATCTTTCTATTTTTGTTGTTATCTCTCTTTGTTTCTTTCTTTTTCTTCACTTTCATCTCAATCTTTCTTCACCCCTCTTATTCCATCTTTCAATCTTTCTCTTTCCCTCTATGCACATCGCGCTTCGACGTCAGGGGTCCCGGGTTCGAATCCTGGCATGGGCATGGATGTTTGTGAGTGTCCATTTTACTTCGCTTTTTGTGCCACTTTTGGCTAATTTGAGAAGATGGAGATGAGTGATGATATGATGAAATTGATGAATATATCGCATTTTTATTCATGTACGTACATGCATTAGTACTCTACATTATAAGTAATGCGAAATGTAAATCTGTCTTTCCATTATTTCCTGCATCGCTCTATACTGTATTTAAAGTCAACCCTGTATAAGAAGTAAACTGTTAAGACGGAAAATTTTGCTCGGAACCATCATGTTCCGGGATAGACAGGTTTTACTGTATTAACATAGCATTGTTGGTCTTATCTAATACTCCAACAGCATTTCGCTTACCGCGGGGTGTTTAGCAACTGCGGCCTATGGTACCAGGGCCCAGGGTTCGAATCCCAGCCTGGGATGGATGTTCTTTGTGAGTGTTCCTTCATCCGTTTTTGATTATTTTTAATTGCGATATCTGTAATCAAAAATTGGAACAGTCCAATAAGCCATGTGTATTCTAAAATATAACAAATAATATTAATTCAAATTAGAGGTGTACTTGAGAATTATTTCTTAAAATCGTAGCCGCAGATCTATTCGTCAGTCCGAAATATAATTAGGGTGCGTTTCTGATTCAGATGTAGCTGTAGATTGTTTAGATTGAGATTGTAAAGATTTTATTTGACTTGAAAATGTTATCCTAGAGGTACTTGATCAAACTTGCGTCCTACATATGTTCACATAAGGCCAATAGAAAGTGATAAAGCCTTTCTTGTTTTATTCCTCGTCATGTTCAATGCACCGGCGTGAGCATGGGAAAAGAACATGTTTCAAGGCAAGGGAGTGGCACGCGAGAAACTGACCCTCCTGTCCTGCTTCGGGAGGCACACCACACTTCATTCGAAGCCTCATCCTGAATCCTCGGCGAAGGAGGAAACAAAAAACCTGCTCTTAATTGTCGACGAGCCGAGAGAGCGGTTTTACTATCGTTTCGACTGCTGTGAAACCTCACCGATGGTAAACAGAACGAAGAAACGAAAGTAGACACACAACTTCTTTTTTGGACTCGATTGCTCACAGAAATTTTTATGGACGTCACCAGAGGCAGGCTTCCGATTTTTATTATTTTTCTTTTTTATGTTCCTGCGTCGCTCGCAATTCATGTCAAAGTAGCTGATATGAAACCAATGGGTTTGGAAGAGGGGAAAAGTGGATCAGTGGACGAAAATTCGTGCCAATGGAGCAAATATTCTTGTCTTAGCTGATAATTTGTTCAAAATAGGAGTGATCTTTAATGAAAGTTGTTTACATCTGATGGAAAGCAGTAGTCCACATTGCATTCTGAATGAAGTAATTGTTTGATCAGCAAGAAAAGTACAGCCATACATTCTCCTATTGCAAAGTCAGGGTCAAGCTCAAGGTCTTACCATGTCGGGTTTTGTCTATTAGTGAGAGTGAGTGGCATGTTGGGTTAAATTATACTCGCATCTCTACATGTTCTAGTATGAATGACTATACTTGTATCATTTCTAGACCTCGGATTTTTAGGCTCTAAAAATCCTAAAATAGGTTCGAAAAACCTTAAAATAGGTTCGAAAAATCCTAAAATAGGTCCTTAAAAATAGGCCCGAAAGATCCTGAATTAGGTTCAAGAAAACTTAAAATAGTTCAAAATTCATGAAAAATGCTGATTGGGTATAGTCACCTATATACTGAAATACGCACTATCTTGCATAATGTTATGTGTGTTGCCTAACCCTACGGCAATAGCAGAACTTTCCATTGGATATTTGCTATTAAAATCCACTCTTCGCCGTATAGTTTGGCAACAATCTTTTTTCATGTTATCCACAGTAAAACTCCGCAATTTTGTCTGTGAGGATCATCTTATATGATGGAAATAATCTTTCAACGAAAACATAGTCAGTGGTGGAAACTTCAATGCTGAAATGTTAGTTTGCAAGGCGTGAATGCCACAAAGCACCGAAGTGACGCGAAAGTGAGCAAGACCACACAGATCAGACCACTTTGGACTGTAAAGGTAACAGTGGCACCAGACGTTTTGCTTTGTTTAGCGCTTTGGAAAATCACACGGACTTGGAGGAAGGGAAATCAACAGAGAGTACGTTTCAAACACCTTCGTCATTGAATTTATTTCGTGACCAAACATAGCAAATGCCTCTATGTGACATAAAAATTCTGTAAAACCTTTAAAAATATATAAAAAACTAAAAAAAGGCTTGATTTAGGCGCATAAACCTAAAATAGGTTCTAACAAGCAAAATAGGTTTTTTAAGGCACTATAAAACTTCATCAGTTGTTGCGTTCTGTAACGAAATGTTGACATAACTTATTAATTTTTACATACATTTAAACGAAAAAATAGGTTAAAAACCTAAAACCCGAGGTCTAATCATTACCCATTGTAACATTTAACGTGCAGGACTACTGACATAATTGATTGATTGATTTGGTTCATTTCACTTTGTTTTTCTGCCACTTTTGGCTAGTCGCAAAGATGAGGATGAGAGATGATATAGTCAACAGATACGACCTTGGAATGCAACAACACATAGTATCTGTCTGGTGGACATTCTCGTCTTTTCGCCGACATATGCCAACGTGCCTATCAGTGGCGTAGCATGGGCATTTCGGGTGGGAACGCCAAGTCCGAAGGAAAGGTCGGCCCTTTTTTGGTTAATAATTTACCCTACGGAATTAGTAGCCACAGGTGTTGTTTATTTGCATGAAGTCAGCTGAGTTTGCAATAAAGCATCATCATCCATGCAATTTTTAGCTAGAAAATGAGATGCCTCACTATGCAACAAATGTTTTGAACTCTGGTGTTTTTTACCCTTCGGCATGACACAAATCATTATAAAACCTACCTGAATCACAAGCCTCTGGACAACAGTAGACGTCATTGTTGTGAATGATCCAACTAATGATTGATTTGGTTTATTTTACTTTGCTGTTCTACCACTTTTGGTTAATCGCGAATATGAATATGAGTGATGATGATATTGATGAAGGGACACTCACAAAGAACACCCGTGCTCACCCCGGGATTCGAATCACGGGCCTCTGTCGTCTTGGCGCGCTGTGCAAAACACTCTGACATGGAGGTGGGTGGATGATCCAACTATCGTACACTCTACTAACATAACAGTGCCGATTAGTAATTCAGACCACTGTTTATTACGTCTTGAGAATGTTGATAAACATTTTAAAATAATTTTGTCCAGAGACCATTCGATGTTAAGAGTTTTCAAATGAATGCTAAACATTTCCATTGACACAATATTAAGCAGTTACATAATAACTAAAAAATAATAACCCGCAAAACTATTATTTTTTTATTATTATTAAGTGGTAGAGCAGCCACAGGCTGAACTTCTACCACGAGGACTTCAGCAACTTATTTGACAAAAACTGTGTTGATCTTTTAGTTTTTAATGCACATCGCTGTTCGTGCGATAAATTATACAATGCAGTGGCCATTAAGAAGTGGTATATTTGGATTTGGTAAAGTTACGTCAGTCAATATTGCGTATTGTAGCAACACACAGCACGAGTGGCACGAGCGCGAAGAACCGGGTGGAAATTCTACCGCTGTCGTCTGCTTCAGAAGGCAGGAAGGGTCACGTGAACCAATCACGTAGCCCTCTGCTCCATACGCGGGCGTAAGAGAGAGCATTTGGGCGCGTGCTTTAGAGATGCAAGCTTTCCCTCCTGCTCGGCGTCTGGCCAGGAAAGGCATTTAAACAAAATGCTAGAACGAGTGTTGTTAGTGGAGCGTTGCAGGCGGATCGCGAGAAATAGCTATTATAATGCCATGAAGGTCAGACATATATGAAATTAGTCAAGATTTACTTTATATTTACAGCATTTACGCATTTTTTAAATATTAAATCTGGGAGCGCCGGGCGTACGGGCGTACTATAACGCTACGCCACTGGTGCCTATCACCTATTGCCTAACATGATAATATTCCAAACTTTTTGTGAGGAGTGTATAAGCCTGACAGAACAATAAGTAACATTGACAATCGTGAATCTGTAGATGCTATATAGACCTAGTACTTCTTTCGAGGGCGTGTTTGAATATACGTATATATGTATGCATGTATGTATAGGTATGTACCTAGGTAGTATATATGGGGTTGGTGTAGGGTGGTGATTTGTGATTTTAGCATAGAGGAAGGTGGACTAATCTTGTATATTTCTGCAAATAGCTTCGCAGAAAACTATAGTAATAGATTCTCAATATTTTAAACCTCGCATGCAGTATCATTTTAACCTAGTATATATATTGTTGATACTGAAATACAAATGAACACCATTCTAAGTTAAATTATAAAGTGCCAGTGGCGACGAAGGGGGCAGTTGCCCTCCAACTTTTCGCCATTTTTGCCCCTGCACTATGCTAAACCTTATCTACAAATGGAAATATACAGTCTTTGTCCCCCCCCCCACCCCCAGTTTTGGCACCTTACCCTCTCGGTTTGGAACCCAATCACCGCCACTGAGTGAAACTATTATACGAAAACTAAGATTTGGACATACATAAATCTGTTGAATAGACTGAGATGAATGAGAATGTTCCTGCATTTTCAATGGCTTACCAGTTGCTTTGTCAAGGGCACTGTGATGCTTAGCCTTGATCCATGTTGTTGCAATTTATTTGCATTGACGTTATATATTTAAGGTCCATTTATTGAAAGCAAAAGAAAGTTTGAAAGTGATGAAACTTCCAAATGATTTCTCAGACCAGATAAGGTTAGATTCATGGCGCTGCCCGAGTTCTCAGCTGTAGATATTGGCCCCGTCTAGTTCGTTGCACTTTTTACAGGTGTGTAGGTGCAAGGCGTTCAATCAAGTAGACGAATGGCAGTGTTCAAGTTCAGAAGATGCAACGAATTCCTGTCAGTTGCTTTAAACGTTCATTTGATTAGTTAGCATGCACCACGTGAAAATACACCACACAATACACAGCTCTAGAACGGTGCAGATACCAAATACACCAAATCAACGAAACAGACGAGTTGGTGTTGCGCAGTATAACCAAATAGCGTAAGTAAGTATACGGGGTTATTGGTAGAGCCAACGGTCAACGACGGTACATCCTGTGTTGTTTTAAGGAATAGAATTCTGTTGATGGGAAGCAGACGTTGTTATTTGCTCATTCACGTTTCATTTCAATGCATGATCATCACATTTAGAAAACATACTGAATGAAAATGATAATGGACAATTTTCTGTTGAGTGTACAATTTCGAATAAATTCACAAGTCCGCCGGCCCCCGTGGCAGAGTGGTTAGCACATTGCGGTAAGATGACAGGGTCCCGGGTTTGAATCCTGGCCTGGGCATGGTTGTTTGTGAGTGTCCATTCATCAATTTCATCATATCATCACTTATCCTCATCTTCGCAAATTAGCCAAAAGTGGCACAAGAAACGAAGTAATATAAATCAATTCAAGAATTTACAATTTATTTGAGTGAGATGGGAATGTATTTTTGGTTTTCTTCTGTTGATGCTAATATCTTTAACTAATGTCGCGCACATGCTATGGAATCGTTTTATTGAGTAATCAAGGGGTCCCGGGTTCGATACCCAGTGGAGGCGCATAGTGGTTCTAATCCCACTTCAAACTGTAAATCCAGTCCCAAATAGCCTTTATGTGCATAAAGTGGACATAAAACATAAATTCAATCAATCAATCGATCGTTTTATTGAATCATTGAAGTGCTTTTTCAGTTCGCTTTATGCAGAGATAGGCTAATCACGACTGGATCTACAGTTTCCAGTGAGATCGAAAGCACCAGGTATCAGACCCGGGACTCCTTGATTACAAGGCGACTCCTTATTTCTTTATATACGACTATGTTCACATGGCGAAATTAAGGCATTAATGCCTTCTCTTCCACTTAACCATTGATTACAGTGATCATTGTTTTTCTTTACACTTAATTAAGTACAATTAAAAAATGAAAAATAAAGTAATAAAAGAAAAAGAAAATAATAAAAATAAAATTAAAATAAAATGAAAGTAATAGCTACAGTTTGTATACGAGAAGTCATACCATTAATAACAATGGTCCTTATTTTTTTACTAATATAATGAAAAATATAACTCAAGAGTAAAATTAAAAATAAAAGCAATACAGTTTCTACATGGACACCCCCACACACACCCTCACACACAAATACATACAGAGAAAGCAAATTTCGTGAGATAAAAACCTAATGCTTTTTTTCTGGGAATTCAATCTGTAGGTCCAATTGTACGTATAACATATGTGATTTTCATTGTCTTTTGAATGTTACAATTGAGTAAGTGGCTTGAATTTCGGGGGAACAGTCTATCCCAGTGGCCTGCAGAGGTAACGGTAAACGAATTGGCATAGAATTTAGATCTGTGGAGAAGAAAGGATAGCAGAGATTTTTCACGTGATCTCGTGTTGCGGAAGTGAAAGTCGTTACTACTACGCCATCGGGGAGTCAACAAAACTATGAATATTGTAACAAATTGTTTCTTAGAAAGGGTTATGGTGGATACATCTGTGTCTTACTTGAATCCTGAGTAAGATTCAGACGTACCAAAATTGCGCCTTCTCTATCATTTATGATATTTCATTAATTTAGTGTACATATTCCTCGCCTCAATTAACTTAGAGGGTTAGAAGAGATTAAGAAAATAACCCAAAATATTTTTAAGTTTCATTTAAGTCCACTTAAATGCACGGGTAGGATAATCAGGACCGGACTAGAATTCGAACCACCATGTGTTTCCATCTGAATAGAAGCCGTGACCCCTCGATTGCAAGGTGACGACGTTAAAACGGCGAGGGGAAGATAATAACAAAAAATACAAATGATATAATATATATCGATTTCACCGTCAAATTGTATTGTATGAATAAATTCGATGTATAACTTAAATTAGCTTACACTGTTGTTCAAGTTGGAATTTATCATTCTTTGATACTTACTATACAGTACAGTGCCGGATCTATAAACGGCGAAACCTGCAGTGCGGAGTGGCCCAGGAATAAGCAAGCTTTTAGGGGGCCCTTGCTATGCCCTTTACATACTCAAGTATGTGTATGTAAAACAATACACGTAATAATCCGCAGGGCAGAGAACAAAATACCATCTAAATATTGTTGGGTGAAAGGATTTGTGATTAATTGTAAGATGACTAACAGACGGTATTTTTCGATTACTAACTTTATGCTCCATACCATAAACTAAACAATAATTTAATTCTAACAGCGAGTTTTTCTTCCCTAGCTCTGTGGTGTCTGACTACTAATAGTGGAGATTGTATTGTACGTACATCTGAGTTAAGAGGCGAAACGGACCTTGCTAGAAGTCCAACACGGGCGGAGTAAGGGACGTAAAATCCGTCTATAGAACGAAATTACTATTTACTTTGAGAGGAATCAAACCTGATTTGCTTGCCTGGCCACCACAGCACACCAAACCCTACACATGACGAACTGATAGCAAAAACAGAGTAATTATAGAAATATTATGAAACAGATGTTGACCCATCATCCCCAACTGAATTGTTGTCACTTCAAAACTCTCACAAGTGACTTATCAAAAGTTTTATCTTTACATGATTTTGAAAAACTTCTGTGTAAGAAGTACAATTCCAGAGGTATATATGCCTGAGTGGCGAAGTGGTTATCACAGAGCGCTAAGATGTCAGGGGTGACGGATTCGAATCCCAGCCTGGGCACTGGTACAAATCTACAGTTTAAAAAAGTAATTGTTTTACAACATACTTTTTGCGCATGACTTACAAGGGGATTGCTCGGAGTTCTCCACCGAGGATTGTGATGAAACTTGCTCAAAGGAACTAAGTAGTCAAGAGTAGCATACAGCCGAGAGCGTTAATTGATCAACATTCGATTCTCACCATTGAAGTTCTCGGGTTAGAATTCCAGCCTGGGTGTCGGTGGTATTTGTCATTGTCCCACATCAATTTCCTCTAATCATAAATCATTCTCATCTTCATACAGTACCACATCCCCCACACATTATACTGTATACGCGCACACAAACAAAAACACTGGCCTCCCCGATGGCGCAGTGGTTGCGTCGTCGCCTTGTAATCAAGGGGTATAAGTGGTTCGGATCTCACTTTAAACTGTAGGTCCAGTCCCGATTAGCCTTACTGTGCATAAAGTGGACTTAAAACACCAACTCAATCAATCAACAAACAAAAACACACTTATTTACCTGGCATAATAACAAGACTTGAGCCAAAATACACAAAATGTTCTCTTCGTTGCTGATGTGTATCGTAACTCAGGTGGTAAGTGAACAACGGTACCTTCCCTGCTGTTGTAGCCGCACCCGTTTTGAACAAACAAAATTTAGTAGATAGCTTTATTGACTTATTAATGACTATGTTTAAAATAGCATTTGTACAGAAGCTACGTTTTCTTTGCGCCTTCAATGTAGATGGGCGTCTGTTTACAATTCATATTGATTCAGTTGGCACTGGCAGACAAGATCGATTTATTGAACAAGTGCACGCTATCTTTGAAAAAGATCAGTTGTTAATGGCTTGGTTGTTTATGACCTAAAGTGTCTAAAAATTGAGTGATAAAATAATCTTTCAATGGTTAAAGAAATAACCTAAAACTTTTAAAAATTCTCATAAAATTACATGATATTTTAAAATGTAGGACTAAGCTTCAAATTTTCATAGATGACAAAAGAATCACGAATTTATAAAAATACTTGAACCATTGGACACAACTGGCTGTTCGGTGCACTGAACTATTGAAATAAGATATAATACTTAGAGTCAACATTACTTTTTATTGCAACTGCATACAGAACACGAATTGCATCAAATCAAAGTTGACGTACTTTTGGTGCATCATGCTGAAAAATGAACGAAAAAGACACGAAATGTGATCAAAATGAGAGAAAAACATTACAGAAATGCCGAGAATTTTATTGAAAAGTGAACAATAAACACAGGTTAATGTGCAAGTTTTGTTTCTTTGAAATGATGGTGGTTAATCACATATGATGCATTTTAGTAAATCACACGGAATAGGAACTGATAAAAGTACTCTTTGATGCATTTCTATGTGTATTTTGATGCACCAGAAGTGCATCGTTAGTAGCTATTGCACTTTAATAGCTCCGTCTAGTCCGCTGCACTTTTTGACCCTCTCTGCACTCACGCGTCTAGTTATTTACGCGGTGCAACCCGACTCGTCTACTTCGTTGATTTGGTGTCAAGTAGTGTATTTGGTGTTTGCACCGTTTGCACCACGTTTTGGAGTGGTGTAGTGTATGGTGTATGGTCACGTGGTGCGTGCTAACTAATCAAATGAACGTTTAAAGCTGCAGACAGGAGAGACATTTGTTGAATCTTCTGAACTTGAACATCGCTTTCCGTCTACTTGGTTGAACGTCATTTCTTTGCACCAGCCTGACACCGGGATACACGTGCACTACACCTAGTGACAAAAAATAAAACGAACTAGGCGGGACTAATATGTGACTGGAGTCAACACATTTGTGTAAAATGACACATATTGAGTTCTGTGTGATGTCTGCAGCATTAAATCTTGGATTTCTTCCTATGTTGGTCGTTATCCAGGCACAAAGAAGCTTACCTTGGCCTCATCTGTTCTGAATTTCGTTTTTTCCCAAAATGTCATTCCGCTTACGTTCTTGTTCTTGAGGCAAAACCCACTGGCCTTCTTAAAAGAACTCCTCACAGAACCCCCATAATGCTGATGAACTAAATTGAAGATGTTAGTGTTCTAAACTTAAGAAATCAACGAAACCTGACGTTCACTCGTCGTGAAATGAAATCAGCGTTGATCAACTTTCGTTGATTGTACACAGTAATCTGCAAAACTGCCCTGTGGTGTATGGGGAAATCTTGATCTGCTTAGAATCAAACAACCAGTAAATTCAAAACAAAAGTAAATACGTAAAATAAACAAATGCAATACGTTCTGGCAGTAGCAGCGATTGGGTTCCAAAACTGAGGAGACGGGGCGGGGGGGGGGGGGGTGATGCTTTCCCCAGTAAAGAAAAATGTCTTAAAGAATCCGAAAGCACTTAATCCACTATCTTTCATGGCACCTCTCGTCCAGGTTTTCACGCTTTCACCATTCGAATTATAGTATATGAAGTCTTTCCATATATCTCAGGGGGGTGGGTCCCCGCGGCTGGCCCCCCTCTGCGAGCTCCCTTGATTATGTTTACCATTATCTTGAAGACCCCGAAATTCTGAAGCTCCTATAAGAAATGACTGAAGGAATGGATTGAAGTTTAGATATTATCATTTTTTTAAAAGTGTTCAGGTATTTAATTGATGTTTCATTTAGAATTTCTCGTGACAAAGTGTTCTAGCATCATGCAGAAGATATATTTATTCATTTTTGTTGGTTCATTTTACAAGTGGGTGTAAATTATCAATACATACATGGTATGACTTACAATACCTACACACTCATAGACTGTATAGAATATCAAGATGAGCAACTTTTAAAAATAACGTTGTGCTTGCTTTGACACTATGAACCCTCGAAAAACAGTTATAATGCATCCACGCAACACTTAGCACAAATTCAGAGCTGGTATTGATAATACACACTCCTATTTCGTTTTCAGTCTCATCGCATTTCAACAAATAATTACAACAAATAGACAACATCCTAGTATTCCACAGCTAACAATAGCAAGAAGAGCATGCCTATAGATTGAGGCCCTAGTTAGACAGAAGCATTTCCTATAAAATTTTTGCTAGCATAAATGCTATGTAAATGCTTCAAAAAATCTTATAGCAGACAGAACTTTACACGGAAGCATATCATGGAACATTTTGGTTAGCTTTTGCGATTACAATGTATAATATATACAGCACGAAAGGCACTTCACCAGAGTGCACGGTGTTTGCAAGAAATAACTAAAACTAAATTGAAACAACTAAAATATTCTTCCATACGTGTACTGTGTACGTTATAAAGTATGCATTTAAGCAGCGCTATTGATTTGTAACTAAAAACTTTTTGTAGGAAACGTTATTCCTCTTCGTTGAAAACTTATCGGCTTTTAAAAATATGAAGTGATACATTGTTTACATTTCACTCGGCCGCCATTGCATCTGCACTCGTGACCTGGAGCTCTCTCCTGATTGGTTATGCTACGAAAAATGCTACGGAAAGAGAGTCGGTTCTATCCCTCAGAAATGACATGAAACATGCCATGGCATCTGAAATGGCACAATTACACGGTAACATTTTGGTTATGGCATAAATGTTAAGAAAAATGCTAAGTCTTGAGCGAGCCTAAAAGCCATAAGGATGAGAAACTTCATAGACTGTAGTTGTTGCTCCGTGCGTGTGCATTGTAAACTCTCATTGAGTAGAAATATCGACCAAAATTATCTACGTGCTTGGAACTTGCATGCTCAGAAACTGTAACATTATGTGCATGAAGTTAAGTACCATTCCGTGGTGTCGTGAGCCTTTAAATATATTATTTATATATTCGTGTGCGTTGCTCTGCATCTGAATACGTTCATTTATCGATTCAACTTAATGATGTCAAAATCTAAAATATTTCGGTGTTTCTCAGTAAAGTCAACTTTATTTGTTTGATTGATTGAGTTTGTGTCAAGTTCACTTTCATGCACAGAAAGGCTAATCGGGAATAGAGCTTCGTTTTAAATTGGGACCTATCTGAACCGCTATGTGTATTTCATATATGCACATGGAATTCGCAACATGTGAGTTATTATAACCAGTCGACGGCCTGAACTGAAGGTAACCTTAACTTGTCAACACCCACTTTCTCTTCAGTCGTGGCAGTATTTGAATCACTCCTTCCTTCCAACGTTCAATATGGTTTTCTCGTGAAGATGTGCGTTATGTAACAGATCGATTAAAAGGAAGCGATCTTAAATACTTTGTGTATGTACAAAACACAAGAAAATGTTTTGCCATTTCATTCGAAAACCTAATGCACACATAATTATGTAATTTGTTTTTTCTATGTTTCCATTCTTCTTTAATGCTCTTGGGAAGAAGGGAGAAGGATGTTATGTTTCTAAGTCGCACAAAAGTTAACATTTTGAACGACGTACGCAAATGGGAAATAATTTAATTGCAGTTTTAAAGTTCATTGCCATCGGGCACCGTTAGTTTATTTATAATACGACTAAATTGACATGACGAAATATACAATTCACTCATAGATAAAAATCATGATCTTTATTTTAAAAAATCATTTTTGATGATCTTTATTTTTTAAAAATCATTTTTTGATGATTTTTTATTTAACTCGGATTTTTTAATTTAAATTGATTTATATATATATATATATTTAAAAAACACGTTTCAAATTGCTGGAATGGTTTTTGGCACCATACAGATACATTTTTCTTACAGAAAGGCTTTTTCTAGTAAATGGACTGTAAAATATTTGAACAATTTGATTAAAGCAAATAAAAATATACGTAAATATACATTTTTCTGTTTCTGGTACTATATACTAGGGTGAATCAAAAAGTAAGTTACACCCGACCTGTGTTCCTGTACTAAGAGAGATAAAATAATCACGCTTGGTGGCAACACTGTCTGGAATGTTTTCTTCACGCACCAGAAGCAGCCGTGCTTCAGCTGGTTTAGTATGCGAGTGGTGACAGTGTCAATATGGTGCGTCGTATTGAGGTGGCGTCCAACATTGAGGTGCGCTCCGTCGTTCTATTTTTGGGGGCACAAAGGCATAATCGGAGTGAAATCCATCGTCAAGTTGTCCAGGTGTATGGTCAGAATGCGATGTCACGCCCCTTGATCGTAAAATGGTGTCAGATGTTCGAAAAGGGAAGATCGAACGTGAACAACGAACCGCGTGTCAGGCGGCCTGCAACTGTGAACAGTATCGACAACGCGGAGCGTGCGAATGCAATCATTGTTGCTAACCGCTGCTTGAAAATTAAAGAGATTGCAAGTGAACTGAACATATCCTATGGTAGTGCGTCTATGCTGATTCGTGATCAGATTGGTTATTGTAAACTGTGCTCTCGCTGGGTGCCGCGCTTGTTAACCGACGGACACAAAAATCAACGTTTTGATGCTGCGCTGTCATTTCTTCGGCGTTATTCCACGGATGGTCCGCAGTTTCTGGGCAAAATCATCACAGGAGATGAGTCCTGGGTGCACCAATAAACTCCCGAGACAAAGAGGGCATCCATGGAATGGAGGCACAAGGACACCAAGACACCAAGAAAAGCCAAAACCTGTCCTACGGTTCGATAGGTCATGCTGACGATCTTCTTCGATTCCGAAGGAGTTGTTTACAGTGAGTTTGTGCCCCGAGGAACAACACTCAATGCCGCAACATACTGTGAGACTTTAAAGAAGCTGAGAAAAGCCATTAAAGATCGAAGGCCCGGAAGATTGAGTGATGGGGTTGTTCTTCTTCACGACAATGGTACCCCCATACAGCTGGTGTCACACAGGATTTACTGCAGAAATTCAAGTGGGAAGTGTGGTCTCACCCTCCCTATAACCCCGATTTGACACCCTGTGACTACCACCTTTTCGGTCCTCTCAAACGACACCTAGGGGATCAGCGTTTCGCGTCAGGTGAGGAAGTGCAGGAAGCAGTCTCAAAGTGGTTCAAACAAATTGGACGGAATTTCTACACACAAGGAATCGAAAAACTGGTCACACGATACGAAAAATGTCGAGAAAAGTTAAATGTTCATGCGTTTTCGTCCAATAATTTTATTCTTTCTAATGTGTTTTGTTTGTTTTTACAGGGGGGTGTAACTTACTTTTTGATTCACGTACATGAACAAACTATGGAAATGTTTGTTGAGTGTGTTAATAAAACTATAATAAAGTAACTTTTCTACGGGTGAAAATAAAACATTCTGATTGCACTATAGAATTTTAAGTTAAAATATTTTCTATAGTCTTGGTAGCTGATATTTGGCATTTTTTAATTAATTATTTGCAAAATATCAGCTGCCATGTATATTTATAGTGTAATGATTTTGACACAATTTACGGATTAACATGATTAGTATTTTGTATATTATTCTACACAAAATGGTTGTTATTTTTTGCCTGTAAAAATTATTGAATTTTAAATCATGAGAAATTAAAGTGTGTTTAGAGTTTATATAGGCCTACATTACATTTTCTTTCGTATGGGCTTCACCCCATCAATGCATATATTCTGTTTCCTTTTCCTTTCTTGTAGCCTAATTAACACCATTAAATGATTACGAAATCACCAAAAGTGATTCTGATATCTACAAAATCATTATGTACATTATTCTACAAATTATTTATTTAAAGTGTTTAAATCAGTAAATGTTTTTTTTAAAAAATCACCTGATTTAAATCTTTATTTAAATCAATCCACCTTTTCAATTATGTGAAATGAAAAATAAAAAATAAGATTGATATTCATACACATACACACACACCACACACACATACATAACCTAATTTAATTTTTTTCTTCTCATCTTTCTTCTGGGTAAATTAATATTTTGTGCAAGTACAAGAACTGTTATATTTAATAGGTCTGTAAATAGGTAAAGGTGAAGTTCCCCGTGTGAATAGCACCGTACCATGAAGGCACATTTAGGGGATGTGGGGGTAGGGTCACATACATTCTCGATCTCGGCCATTTTGGAGGTGATGTAATCAGCACCGTGCTTCGACCGCCTTTACCACCCAGGGTTGCCCCCAGGTACCAATTGATTTGAGGCTGGGTGAGCTCCAGAGTCGTTTTATGCGGGGACAATGCCGGAAAATTCCATAAATATCACTTGCAAAAAACATACTTGGGGTAAACATTGAGGGAGGAAAGCTGTAGAGGATTAACTTGTCGATTTATACTCTGTCCCGGCTATCTCTGGAGCAAGAGAACGAAAACAAGTATGTGCGCAAGTAGTAACGCGAGACTGCTCCACCAATGAACACGTGAGAGGGAATGGAATTGCGTGGAGGCGGTAAAGCAACTGCGGTTACCAGCCTTCGCAGCAGCGTGTACTGCTTCGCTCTGCCCACTCGATTTCCTCCCCTTCTCTGACGCTATGCGCGACTTTGCTCTAGAGATAGTCGGGGCAGAGCATAGGAACCCTGTTCGCTGTTCCTCCTTGCTCATTCTGAATCCATCGAACGTACATTGGCCTATATGGTACGAAGCCACACGCAGAATTTTTTGATGTGGCTATCGCTTCATAGAAATTTATTTTTGAAAAGTCATACTTTGTTAAAAATAGATTTTTGGAGGCTCTCACAAATTTGTACACACACACACACAGGCGCCACCCGTCATATATATATATATATATATATATATATATAAATTTATGGGAAATTGTTTGGCTTTATCAAGTTTTTAAATGTGTCATTAAGTTTAATACTTTAGCGGAAATGTATGGTCAACACCCAATGATAGTGCACTTACCGATAAGATAGGTGGCGGATTAAGGACGTGATAATTGTGAGAGGGCAACATATACTGACACGGATACTAGGTTGATTGCGTGAAGACTGCCTTGATTATAGGTTTTTGCTTTCTGCCTTTCTTTTAGTCATTTATTGATGGAATTTATTTCTTTGTACACTAGAATATTTATATTGAAAGAGTATTGCCATATAATTTATGAAGAGCAAGCACAATGGTCCTAGAGATGGTCCTTGCGGAGCAATACTCTTCATATTAGATATTACTGAATAAGAATTATTAATTTTAACTTTGAATTTTCTGTCAGCAAGATAGTTTTTATATCATTTACAATAATTATCTGGCAATTCATGTTTATCGAGTATATAATATAATATCTCATGATGTACGTCGATGACCTTTGTTATATCTAAGTATAAGACATCAACCTGACTCCTCTTCAAAAATGATTGGGTTATGAAACTTGTGATGTATACTTAAATCAGTTGTTTCTGACCTGTTTCTTTATAAAACCATGTTGATCTTTGTTTATTAAAAGATATTTTGGAAGCTGATATAACCTACTTATTATGTATTATATTTTGGAATATTTTCCAAATAAGTCAAATATGGCAATGCGCTTATAGTTTTCAATACCTTTGAAACCTTGAAATATTCTATTTTATGTTTTCAAGACATGTGCAAATACGTTTTGGCCAAGAAGTAAATTTTTTAATAGTTTATCTCATATTAATAATGTTGCTCTTTGAGAACTGGTACCCCTTTAGCATATATCCATTTATTTGGAAAATTGTCTTTCCTTAAAGATAAATTAAAGTTTTTGTACTAGTGTAGGTGTTAAAGTTTCTCTATTAACTTTTATTATATAATTGGGAAGAAATGACGGTGTAAAAGAGCCCTTAAGTTTATTTTTCTTAACCGCTGCTATTACTACACGGGACTGCCCTGCAACTCGTATTCCCAATTCTGGCTGTTATTTTGGTAGTTGGATTCGAAATATGTTGTCCGCTTCTGCTGGGTCACTAGTCACGTTGGCATAAAGGGTAACGAAACAGTCGATTTTGCCGCCAAGTCTGCTGATGCAGATGGCAACGTTCTCCTTCACCTTCTGTCAGCTAGCGACCTGCAGAACGTGTTTCGTTGTTACCTTCTTGACACTTGGCAGGAAGAGTGGGAATGCTGAAAAAGGGAACAAGCTTCACGCTGTTAAGCCCACTATAGGTGCATGGCATTCCTCGTCCCATCCTTCTTTGTTCTTACTTGACTGCGTATTGGACACAGCCGTCTAACGCTTAGCTGCATGAGTTGGACCGTCCGTTGTGTCGTATTTGTAAAAGTCGTTTTAAATATTCTGCATATTCTCGTCGAATGAGCCGATTTTGCTTTCCTCAGGCAGACTTCTAATCTTCCAAACTAGGGGTCCCGGGTTCGATACCCGGTGGAGGCACAAGTGGTTCGGATCCCACTTTAAACTGTAGGTCCAGTCCCGATTAGCCTTACTGTGCATAAAGTGGACTTAAAACACCAATTCAACAACATTCAACAACAACAATCTTCCAAACTGCTTGTCATCCCTGTTGGAAGATGACAGCAGTGTTTTATCCAATGTTCTTAGCTTTCTACGAAGAGCTGGTTTCCTCCACTGTCTGTGAGAAAGTTTTTAGAAACTTATTTCTTTTAAATGTGTTGTGTTTGTCCTGTGCAGGTCTGTTTACAACCTTGCACTTTTAGCTTTTCACAAGGAGCTTTTACACCCTATGTTTTAATATTTTCAGCAAGAATTTTAGATAAGGGGATATTTTCTCGTACACATTGAAGGGTGCAAAATGGCCTAATATGCCGACGAACCCAACTATTTTAATTCAATCAATCAAAATATGTTGCAAAGGCGTTATAGCAGCAGTTAAGCCATCATTGCTAAAAACATAATCATAAACGTGTTAGGTAGCGCCGCGTCTTTACTAAGAATTAACCCGTAGCTCTTAACGTAGCGAGAAAAAGTCTGATAACGCTACGTTACAATTTTCAACTTTTTTCTCTTTCCTGAGAAACTTGGTCTGACTGTTCTAATACTGTCGCTGATTACAATGGCGAAATCAGTTTCTTTCAATCACGCTTTGTCTATGAGAAAAAAACAAATAAAAATGTTATATTTTTGTTCTTTGTGTTGCTTTTGGTCAAATAGGTACGTAAAATACATGAATTGTTACGTGTAAGTGTCTCAGTTTTAATGCCATGAGAAAATCTGAGGTGCACTATGACTTCTTACTATAAGAAACACTTCGCTGCGTGACGCCATCTTACACAGCGGCTTGTTATGTTCTTCTCAAAAAAGAGAGGGAAAATCAGTTGGGTAACAACATGACAATCTGCATGGTGCTGCTTTCTCTTCGAAATTTACGTAAATACAGTAAAACCTCGTTAATCCCGACCCCGATAAGCAGGACTTCGCTTCATCCGGACAGGCAAAAAAAGCAGAATGCAAGGTTTTAAATGTAGCTAGAAGTCAACAATCGCATTCGTCATATTCCTCCGTAACGGACTCCCCTTGCTTTAAGCCAACACACAATTTTTTGAAGTCGAACAACATTCAGCAACAAGTTTGTTAAAAAACACAACCCCGAGAAAATGTCCTTTGTGCATTGCATATGCCGCCATTGTTAGAATATACAACAATTTACTGTAGGCTACTGTATAGTGTATTTAAGCCTACGCCCTTATAAAACATCATAATAAACGTGTTTTGTTGCTATAAACGGAGTTTTAATGCACTTTCTACTGTTCTTTTAGGTTATTTAAGTTAATCCGGACTTTCGTTAAACCTGTCAACTTATCCTCCCCATTAGTCCGGATTAACGAGGTTTTACTGTATTACCTAGTTGTATACAGTAGCAACACACCACTTGTTCCGAAATATATATTTTTGACAAAAGTTCGGCTTGCCAATTTGTTGCACCAAGCGCTTCAAATAAAATAAGAATTTTATACCGTCGTCGCCTTGTAATCAAGGGGTCCAGAGTTTGATACTTGGTTGAGGCTTATTGTACAGTGGTTCGGATTCCACTTGAAACTGTAGGTCCAGTACCGATTAGCCTATCTGTGCAAAAAGTGGACTTAAAACAACAATTCAAACAAACAAGAATTGTGAGCAGATATTTTGAATATGTCCTATATGTTTCCGCAGTTCATATTTGATTAAAAGCAATCACTGAAACTTATTTTTTACCGACATCTAGAGCAAATTTCATCCAGTCTTTGCAAAATCGGTATTTATTATAGTGAACGTTATTATTAATATTATTATTGAAACACTTTTGAAAGCTCTGTCTGTCTCTATTCAAAGTGTAAACGTCAATGGGCTGGTCAACCAAAGCTAATTGTAGGTGGCAGCACGGTACTTGTGTCTTCACGCTTTCGATGGGCAATTGTTCTCCCATTTAAATACATGGGGAACTTGATGCTGAACGTGCAAACGTGCTGTTATTATGCAAGTTTATTTTTATCTTAACCTCAGACATTATGTCGGACATAATAGATGAATTATCAGTGCTGTAAAACTAGGATTTTAATAAGGAAGATCGTCAACAACAGGAAATACATCGAAACTAAAAAAAAATGCACAATGTTTGTTTACGTCACTTGCAATTTTCACAATGTAAGTGCTTATCAATGGCGGCGATTGCGTTCCAATACCGGGGAGGCAAAATGTGTCGAATAGTAGGAGGGCAAATGCCTCCCTCGCCCCTCCCCTAATCGCAGCCACTGGTGCTTAAGTTATTGTTGTGAATTGGTCTATCAAAAAAATACTTTTGTAACATGATATCACACTTTTCGGCATGGTTAGTGAATATGTTCCCCTGTTTATATTTATATGTACACATTTTATCGAGAAGAATGGTTGTTACAAAAAACATCTTCTCTTTCATGTCTCGGAACGTCTACAATGTTCTTATTTACAGGAATTTTAATTTTGAAAGAGCTGTAACCAAAATAAATAAATAAAAATAAAGGACGAAAGTAGGAGGTGGAAAATACCTACTTAATACAAAGAAAACATACCACAAACAAATGAACATTCGTCCAAAATCAGTCGCGTACCTTCCTCTTCGTCCGTTCAACTAGGACCATGAGGAAGCATGCTCCACTCTGGCCCTCCGTCTCCACGAGTCGTGTGTCTGCACAGGATCTTTTGCGTGTGGTTCCACTGGAACATTAGATTATTGGATAGCATAAGTATAATAATAAATACAGCATATGCACTTAATACATTTTGTTTGGATAATTTGAGAAATTGCTCATATTACTCCAATCGCAGATTAATTACACATATTTTCAAACAGAAAAAACATAATGCATAGTGTAGAATCTAACGTTTCGTATTATCTACTCATGGCAGCTAGGGACGACCGAAATTATGTAAAGTTTAGAGCTCCTTGTGCATAAACGTAAGATATATGATACTTTGACCGTTCGAGCTACCCTTGTACAGTCACGGACACTGCTGGATTGTAACGATTCCATTGAAAATCAATGTATTCATTACAACCCGGCATAGGCGTAGCTAAGGGGTGTGCCGGGTGTGCCTAGGCACGCCCTAATGGGCTGCTTTATCAAAGAGAATTAAAGACAGATATTTCAATAAGAGAGAAAATAAGCGGCAGTTTGTAAGAAGTTGAAAATGTCATTACTTGGTACAAACGTGTCCATTATCGCTGATGAAACAAGTGTCTATAAATTTTTTGATTTTTTGGTGTCGTTGGAGAAAATATATTTACTGCATTCTACTCTGTACTATAGCGCTTTTCTTCTATACCTGTCACAAGCTGCACGTGTGAGAGAGCTTTCTCCAAGCTTACCCAAGTTAAAACTAAATTAAGAGCAACTCAGAAGCAGGATAGATTGGAAGCCCTGCTCTTGCTATTTGTGGAACAGGAAAACGCTTAGTCTATTGATGTAAATGAAGTTATTGGTGAGTTTAAGAACATTGTACGTACCTTTTAACAGACGTCTCTTGTTATAGATGACGTGTATTTCGATGTATTTGTTTGTAACATTTATGAACATTTTGTGTGTCTGTAATTTCTATGCAATTTGATTTTTTTCTACTACATATATTCAGAAATTTTCAACACTGTCATTTAGTAAATTTATATTCCTTTACAAACATCAGTGCAGTTAAAGAGCCAAGTGATTGTGTTGCAAAATATGCTATTAAAAAAGGTACAAGACCTCATTTTTTTTCTTTGTGCACACCCAAATATAAAGTTCTAGCTACGCCTATGCAACCCGGTACTGTCCGTGACGTACGTTAATATATTAATTCTTAGGTTGGAAACTTATGACTTGCTAGAGAATTCAAAACTTTAAGTAAACACATTTTTATTGTCGTATTACACAACAAACTCTAACTTTCGGTGAAAAATACATTTGAATATCCATTCCATCGAGCTGCAATGTAAAGCATAGGGTTACCAAAGGACGTACAAAATTATTTGGGCGCACAACTATGTTGGCGCCGCCACCGTAAAAGTTTGGCAGTGAACAACCCCATTCTTTCGAAGTAAAATCAACCTTGAACAACCTCCACGCTCCTTGCACTTTCAACAGATGATGTCAGCAGGTTTCTCCCTTGTGACTGGTTGAAAATTTTAAAGAGAAAGTTACAATGAACATTAATTTCATCTAATTTCTGGTTCTAGTAAAACAGTAAAATTTTTGATGGAATGAGAAAATGATTCATGTACGTGAAAAATGAAACAGTAGCAAATTCAGGGCTTAGATACTGCAATTTAGGAAAGATCTATGTGAGCGGAAATGAATAAGGTATCATTCAGAATTATAATACGTTAATGATTTTTCCAGTTATTGTTAGTAAAACAATAATAATGCCACAAAAATTATTTTGCAAATATGTATTTCCTAATTACTCTTGAATCTAATGATGCAGGACATTGGCCATAACAAAACTTTTAGTCATACCCTGACGATTCACCAATTAAAGTAGATAAAATCATGTATAAATAAGAAAAAAAATAACCAAACCTAACTCCAGGATTGTTCGCCATGTTATTACCGTAACTGCTTCTTCTTTCTTCGACGAATTTAAAACTGGACTACGTTGAAACAGGTCGACCGTCTTTTTAATTTGTTATCCGTTCAGCTGAACCAGTACCAAACTTTCCGGGCCATCCACTTTCGTTCGATTAGTGAAAGTCGATTGCGGCAACATTAAAATCGCGCATCTTCCCGCTGGCATGCATGCATGTCGCTTGCTCGACACACTAGTTTTCCGTTGAATTCATTCGTCATTAAAATCGCAATACACAGGCTCTCCCTTTTGGGTACTCAACAGTAGTTGTAATTGAAATCGCGATTTCATCATTAAAACTTCACAACACATAAAAACTTTCTTTCTACCTTATATTCTTGTAATTCTCTTACGTTCTGGAGACATTCAATGCGAATTTTATCTGAAACAACCTATTTTTCAGATATTCAGGTAGTGTGTGAACGGTAATGAATTCGGAAGAGGTGGGTCACCCCCGGGAATTAAAATGCCCTTTCCGAAAATTTCAGTAACCAGCCAGAGCATTCGACAATAACTAAGAAATTTTGGCAAATAAGCTCATTTTGGCTTTCTTTCATTCACTTTAATTTAACACAGAACGTATTTTTCAGCTTTTTCTTGTAGTAGTAAGCACTGATTCAGTCCTCTGTATAATTAAAATTAAATAATTAAAGAATTTAAATTATTGTTCGTTTTTTAAAAATAAACAAAAATATTTTGATCTAAAAGGGATGAGGAGACTGGTGAGTGGAGAAGGTTATATAATTTAGAACTACGTACTTCGAAGATTATCATTAATCTTTCAATTCCTTTTCGGTGCTATAATGAACTAAGCTGCTATCTCACAATGTCGAAACATTATTTGAGATCTGCGGACTGAACAGTGCGGGCACCCAAGCACTGACTGTTTACAGTAAACAGCTTACTATGCAGTGGAAGAGATTTGCAACTGAAATTCAGTGCTGCTAGCAGACGGCGGCGCTATCGTGGAGTCAAATATATTTGCAACATCTTCTTGTTACTCGATAGCACTTGAATTATCGAGAGAGAGCGTTTCAATGTACAGTTAGATTGTTTAGTAAAATGAGCATTTCAATATTACACATTTAAATGAAAATAACGTTCAGAAAAGTATAGCCTAATAATAATTTCATCTTTCCCACCCGATTCCAGGATATTTGTTCATCCCGAAGATACTATTCGGGACACCAGAACAAATTATATCATTCCGGGATTGTTCCGAAAAATCCGGGTCGTATAGCAGGCCTAGGTATGATCAGGGTATCAAAATCCAAACTATCAACCAGGCCATCCAACATTTTGACACACTGTTTCAATGAATGAGGGATAGCCATTTCACATTTTTTGCAATAAGTTGTTGCAATTTTGCAATGTGTTCACTGTGTTCAGAGAAACGTGAGTTCAATTCTACTACAAAATGGTTAAAATGATAGACTACAATGGTTTACTTTGTAATATTCGTCTGTGCTCTCAACTGGTGCATTGTGCATCCTATTTGACGGCTGGGGGGGGGGGGGTGTTCTAGGTCTCTTCATTTCTTCATCATAGTCTCTTTGTACTTTCTCTGCTTTGGAATACATTTCATAAAAGTTCTCAGAACTCTCTCTTAGATTTTTTAAAAAATATCTTGACATGTTCACAATACTGAACAGTTCACTTTCTGAGGTGCCCAAAAAATGTTGCACTGCATGAAAACAATTTGGTTAGAACAAGTGAAGATATTTCAAACTCACCTTAGGTTTATACACAGTGAAGAGACTGAAGAGTTTGCTGAAATATTTCTCTTCTCTCAGTATAATTTAAACTCTGTAAAGTTTATTCAATTAGTGAATAGAATTCCACAAGCCACGCTACTTAGTGTTCATACTTTTGTGTCCATCTTGTGTCAAACAACTTGAGAATGTTAAGGTGTATCCCTGGTTTTCTTGCACTGCATTTTAAAAAACGAAATTCCTTTTAAGAAGACTCGAAGGGAAAAAAATATAACTGATTTGACAGTCAGAACGCAGTTTCTCATCGCAGAGATTCCGAAACTATCAGGAAATTGCAGACATTTGGTCTGCAGTCCCATCTGGTGTATGGAATTACGTAATTTCCTTCCCATCCGTATCCCGTCCTATACGTCTCAAATTTAGGAGAATAAAATAAGTCCGAAGAAATTTTTATGAACAAGCGGATAGAACAGGTAATCTGGTAATTTTACTGAAGCAAAGGGGGGGGGGGGGTTGAACCCGTTGAACCCCCCTTAAATACGCCCATGTCTACAGATATTATTAGAATGGTTGGGCTAGAGAGTTAGTTAGCTTAATTAAGAAATAGGATGGATCAGGATACGTTTGAAGCTTGTGTGTAGGTGTCAACTGAGGGGTCGGGAATCCACAATAAGTTCCATTGATGATATCATCCACAGATATGCTGTAGAAAGCTTAGACACATTTGTTTGCTGTATTTCTATGCTGTAATATTAATTTATTGGTTCTCGTAATGTCATTCTTAAAACGATTGTCAATTATACCTAATTACACTTAATTTAATTACATATCAGAAGTAAGGGTAATTTAAAAATAATATTAATATAAAATAGGGTTGAACCGATGCCACTTCGAACCGATACCGATGCCGATACTCTTACCGACTCTTATCGATACTTGAAAATTGCAATAAATAAAAGTTGTTCAAGATATGTATTAACATTAGTGAATAAATGTTCTTCTCCAATTATATGCATCAATTTACCAAGCAATTTGCTTCAGAATATTCAAAAAATACACCAGAATATTAAAATGGATGTTTTATAATCACAAAATCTAGTTTTTCATGCAAAATTGGTGCAAATAAATAGATAATTTTAATTTTGCATAACTTCCAGGATAAAATAGACTCCGCGAAATTGTGGCACGGTATTTTTGCGGACCCCTTGAAAGACCAAAATGCCGGAAAGGTATCGGCAGGTATCGGTAAATGAATTTCAACCGATACTTTCCGATACCGATACAGGTACATCGGCATCTGTATCGGCTAAACTCTAATTACATTAACTTGCAGTGGTTCTGCGGTAACAATGAAAATAGGTGATTCTAATAGACATCAATTACCTAAATCCGAAAATAACAACGGTTTTTGTGTATCACGTCCAGTTGTTGCACAATGTAAGTTTTTTCTTATATGTGCAGCGTAGGAATACTTCCGCATGTCTCCACATTATGCTGAATATGAACAATGATCTTGAATGAAACAAAAATAAATGAGAAATACTGGCACATTAGATATGATACACAATGGCACTGTTCAAACAATTGTGGGTGTTATATGTTCAATGGGACTTCCGGTGGCGGTAATAAGTGAGTCGGACGTGTTGCGTTGAGCTCTCTAGTTTTCGCAAATTACGGTAAGAAGAATCAGGTTCTAGTGTTATCCGGATATTTTCTAGTGTTTCGGAAGTTGTTAGACGCCCGATGTAAGTAACTCGGTTCCGTGGTTGTGAATAATTGTACAAGAAATCGCTAAAAACTGTGCTTAGCGAAGTACACAGATGGTGCTTTGTTTTGATTCAAATGAACTGTTCTTCTGAATCACTGGACTCAAATATCAATATACACACCGTTAGCCACATCTGTGGTTCGTCAGCCTTCCATTGGTGATCGAAATGCCAAAAACCTAAATAAAATCTCACATCGGACTTGAGCACGGGGAAATCATGCTGTATAAAAGACGACATACAGCACATTTTCTTAATTCCTTCCGGACACAACAGGAACGATACAATCGTGGTGTACAATTTGACAAGCGTTGTGTGCACCGATAATATGTTCTTAAACGGAATTGGGGGGGGGGGGAGGCTTGTTTTTCACCAACTTAGGCGTCTTCGTAATCTCTTCCCGTTTTCCTCAAGCTCCGACAATGAAAAACAGGACTTTGAAACACCTAAATCCCCTCCACTCATATTACAAGGATCGACTGTTCAGATTTTCGCTCCAGATAATCACTTCATAATTGCAGGAATTCGCTCCCGGATGATATTACGGACCCTAAACTACAGAAGACCGAATCTACATCTAGAGTTTCTAACAAGAGGCCCCGTGATAGTGGCGACTCATCTGGTGAGGATTCCCGAGTAGATACTGAGGGCTTTCAGCTCAGTAAGAAGACGGCAAGGAGATTACCGATATATCAGCCAATATCCATCCCACTGAATAATCAATTTAGTGCTCTTCGGGAACCTGAAACTGAGGATGCCCCTGGTGATAAAAGGGATGATACAACCACAAGAAATTCTATTCAAGACACCCGTCGAGTGAAACCACCATCTATATATGTGTTTAACCTTAACAATTTATATGCCCTTTCACAACACTTCAAAGCACTTAAAATTAATCCTACAATATACCATACCTCTACTGGATAAAAAATTCATTTTGCCTCTATGGAGGAGTATAATATTGCTATTCATCATCTGAAAAGCCATAATCTTGAATATGCAACCGGGACCCAAAGAGAGGTTCCAGTACTTCGAGTTGTAGTGCGAAAACTTTCAAAGGATACAAATATCATGGATATCGGCAGATTCTATTAAGAACTAGGTTATGATGTGCTCAAGGTATCTCAGGATCAAAATACCCATAAACTCAAACCATTAGAACTTTTTCTGTTGACCATTAAAACGACGGAATTTGCTAAAGGAATCGATAAAGAACCGTATTTTGAACATCACCGTGTGGTGATAGAGTAGTATCACGCACGCCAATTTATACAGTGTTTCAAATGTCAGAGACTGGAACATGCCCAACAGAACTGCAATGCTATAGCTCGCTGTGTCAAATGTGCTCAATTACATGATACACGAAAATGCCCTAAAAAGACTGTACATCACCTGCTAAATGTGTAAACTGTAACGATGACCATCCTGCTAACTTTCGCGGATGTCAAATTTTCCAACGTGTACAACGAGCTCAAGAACTCCGAAAAAGTGGTGTACAGTCTTCTTCCAACACTCCTAAGCAATCACCTCCTTCCTTACAAGACCAGACAGTTTCCCCTGAACTACCAACCACTAGGAGTTATGCTAATGCTGCAAATACAAAAACTAATACAAAAGGCCAGGAATTTAAGGATATTTGGACTAGCATAAAATAAATTTTCGATTTCAGGGCTTTTCTTCAAAAAATTAAATCTGGTCTACAGCGAATTAGTCGTGCCAACACAATCGTAGATAAGTTCAGTGTTGCAATGGATGTTTTGCATAACCTTTTTGGAAATGGCCCTTAATGGTACTCCGATAAGTAGAACATTGACGTTTGTTCAGTGGAATGCTGATGGAGTTCGTACTCAATTCCTGACCTTCAAACATTTTTTGCGTGAATAAAATGTTGATATATCTCTGGTGAATGAAACGCATATGAAACCCCATAATAAATGGAAAATTGCAAATTATACCATCTATAGAAACGATCGGTTCCCGGGACGGAAAGGGGGTACGGCTATAGTTGTGAAGTCCTCGCTATTTGTATGTCAACTTCCATATCCAGCTCTAAAAGCTTTAGAAATCACAATAATTGAACTATTAACTACAACCGACCCACTAATTTTGATAGCAGGATACAATGTTCCAGAACAGCTCATTCCTATACAAGAACTAGAGACTCCTTTTAGATTGGGCCGCAAATTGGATTTAGCTGGCGATCTACTAAATTGTAAAACCCTGCATGGAATTCGCGTTTAGTGAACCGTGGAGGGTGCCTCTCTTCTCCAAAGTGTCCAACAATTGAACTTACTCATTCTTGCCTCAAGAGAACCCACTCATTACCCAAGAGGACGGTGACTTCCAGATATGTTGGATATCTTGATATATCAAGGTGTAAATATTATGACTGGTCCCTATTTTATTCATGATCTAGACTCGGACCATCAACCAATACTATTTGAAATTGTTCATCATAATTTATTGAAGCTCCCTCCTCCAAAATATCACGTTACAACAGACTGCGATGCTTACACCACAGCAGGCATAAAAACGTCTTAGCTTCACTCCACTATCAGAACCCCGCAGTTATACAATAACCACGGTTGTCTATCCCATGAGGATATGATCCTCCTCAACTGTAAAAAATATTACCGACGGAAATGGCAACAAACTTACAACCATCGCTACAAAGAGTTGTATAATCAATTTCATGATCGATTTCGCCGATATCTAATTCGACAGCGACAGGCAGATTGGGACACCGAATTCTCAGGGATATCAATGCAGGATAGTAGATTCTGGCAATCATTAAGAAACTATCTGCGAAAGAATCCACAATCCGCTGCCCACCCTCTCCAGGGTCCAAATGGCATGGTCTACACATCAGAGGACAAGGCTGAAGTGTTCTCCACACATCTGGAGGACCAATTCCACACACCAGATCAACCACACAATGGCAATTATATCCATAATATTCAACATCGACTGGAACAACTACGACATGAACCACTCACAGCCTATCCACTTCTCACAACCCCTCAGGAGGTCAAAGGTGTTATAAATCTTCTTCGACCTGATAAGGCACCTGACTTTGATACTATTACCACATTAAAACTGAAGAACGGCCCCAGAAAATTGCTAGTTTTTCTAGCAAAAGTCTTCAATGCTATATTACTTACCGGCTATTATCCATCAAGTTGGAAACTAGCAAAAATAATCCTTTTGCCAAAACCTGGATAGAACATTCTTCTACCACAGAATTATAGATAAGTCTCCTGAGCCATGTTAGCAAAATCTTTGAACAGATACTACACAGACGATTACAAGCTGTGATCGATTAAAAAGGCTTGCTACCGCATCACCAATTCGGATTTCGTAAACAGCACAGTACTACTATACAACTGGTCCCAGTAGTAGAGTATTTTACAGGAAACTTTAATCTCAGTCGACATACTCTAGGAAAATGTCTCGACTCCGACAAAGCTTTTGATCGAATTTTGCATTCTGGATTACTTGTGAAACTAGCGGAGTTTGGAATTCCTGTTTATTTGGTGCAATTATTGGATCAGTATTGGCAAAATAGACAATTTCAAGTGCAATTTTTAAGTGCTCGATCTACCGTTAAGATTATACGTGCTGGTGTCCCTCAGGGAGCTGTTTTATCTCCACTTCTCTTTGCTTTATATACCAGTGATATCCCTGCCACTCATAAATGCATGTTAGCTACCTATGCAGATGATATTTCCATCTTCACAAATAGCCCTTTACAAGAACTATGCTACAGCAGGATGATACAGCAATTATTAGAGTTGGAAGATTGGTCTACTCGCTGGTGCATGAAGTATAATTCACTGAAGAGTGCGGCAGTTTTATTTACACGTCGACATAGACAAGTACCAAAGATTCTACGACTCCAGGGATCTTCTATACCGGACAAACCTTTTACCACATATCTAGTAGTGGTTTTGGACCGAAGACTAAATTTCCATAAACACATCTCAACTGTGACAGCAAAAGCACAAACTCGAGTTGGACATTTGTACCCAGTTTTCCGAAATCCTACCTTGGGACTGAAGACTGGCTCGCATCTGTATAAGTTGATGGTACGTTCCACAGTCCTGTATGCAGCACCAGCTTGGGGTCATCTCCGACCTTCAGTCATTCGGAAATTTCAGATTATACAGAATAATGTTGTTCGACTTATTACTGGACATATCGGAGATACTAGTATCTCACAAATCCATGAGGACCTTGAACTAGATTATGTTCAATCTGCTATATATGCCATGTGTTACAACTTCTGGACAAAGATCCAACAGCATCCAAATCCAGCAGTTCGGGGCATTGGAACTCGACCACAGGTCCGGATGTCCCACTCCATGCCCCAAAATTTTGAACAAATCTAAATTCAAAAAATGCTATTGCATTATTATGTTATGTGTTACATATACTCCTTGTTTATGAGTACTTCGAAATACTGTTTTCAATGGAGCAGATTAGTGTTCCTTGATAGTGTATCTATAAAAGCAGAGACTGTGAATTTGTTGTTTCTTTGTTACTTATTGTTACTTATATATTGTTATCATTATTATTATTATTATTCTATGTGGTTATTTTATGTTTAATGTGTCTTTAAAGTGATGTGTAAAAATGTAGTTTGTGATTAGAACTTTTCATCAGTGCACCGAACTATTGTATGCTTTGATAAATGAAAGTGATTATTTCCTGGCTCTGTCAATGCAAAATTATAACAAGGTACTCAACAATTTCAAATTTGTGAAATAATACAGATGAACTATTGTCCAAATCCCGGCCCACAGTCGACCCAGGTTATAGCAAGAGAAATGTTGTACATACACTACTTTGTAAGAACATGATAGTAAGTGAAGGGCCCAATGGTCCCGATACTTACATAAAACCTGTCAATAAAGCATTGGCGTTGGCATTGTTTAATGGGAAGGTATGGAAAAAGATTCTTTCGTGAATAAACTGTACTTCTTGTATTTCAGTGTGAAGTTAGGTGATAACGATAAATCTTTTGCTCCACATAGTGCATGTAACACTTGTGTCGAGGTATGAAGGAAAACTAAAGGCAATGCCTTTTGCAATACTTATAACATGGCATGAACAGAAAAATCAGCATGCTGACTGTTATTTTTGTTTGTCCCAGATTACTGGTTACAACAAAAAAAAAAAAAAAGGAATTTAATACCCTGATAAGCCATCAGCTAAGCGGACTATTCTGCATGGACCTGACTTACCAATACCTAAACAACCAGAAGTGACAATGAATTTAAAAGCATTTCCTCATATTCAAGCATTGATGAAATGTATCCCGAAACAGAAGAGTTAGACAATTCCGAAACTATTTACCTAACCTGAGTTGAATGATTTTGTACGCAACCTAGAGCTCAGAAAAGGAATGAGTGAATGACTTTGCTAAAGACTACATGAAACGAATCATTTGAATCCTGAGGTTACATTTTCTAGGTGTAGAAATCGTGACAAATATTTATTTTGGAAATACTATATATAAGAAGGTCAACTGGTATTTTGAACCCATATCCCTAATCTTGTGCAACAGTTAGGAGAGGAAGGATATGATCCCAGTTCCTGTTTTTTTTATCAACTCCTGCAAACGAAACCTTAAATTTGTTTTGCTAAATAATGGCAAACAATTAGCATCCATTCCTCTTGCACATTGTACATTACTAGTTGAGTCATGTGAAATGTTGAAGTTATTTCTGAACAAAATAAAGTACCAGGAGCCTCAAGAGCAAATATGCGGTGACCTTAAAGCCATTGGTTTATTACTGAGACAACAGGGAGGATACACGAAATTTCTGTTTTATGTGTGAGTGGGATAGTAGGGCGAGAGACAAACATTGGAATACTGTATATTGGCCTGAAAGAGAGGAACTGAAAGCAAAGTCCAGAAATGTGACAAAAGCGAATCTAGCAGATCGTCAGAAAATTCTCCTTCCCAAATAAATGGAATTATGAAACAGCTTGTAAGACACTAGATAAAAGTGGCCTGTATCCAATACTTATGCAAGAAATTTCCTTAATTATCACAAGCTAAAGTCAGAGAAGGTGTATTTGAGGGACCGCAAATTCATAAGCTGATGATTGATGATTATTTCAACAAGACAAAATTGATGAAAATACATGGGAAGCATCCAAAGAAGTTGTGAGGAAATTTCTTGGTAATGAGAAGCACCACTGTACAAATATATTAAGAGAAATGTTGGACAAGTTTAAAATGCTTGGTTGTAATATGAAGTTGGTTATTCCTTGCATTTAACGTATTTAACGTATACATTTTTGTTTTAAGTCCACTTTATGCAACCCAGGACTTAAGGGGAGACATGCATACATTGAATTGCTCCACAATACAACACACATGAACAGGAACTGCAAAGACAGCACGATCAGAGTGATGCGCTTGCATTGATACTGCAATTCAGACGAGCTGCCAACGGACAGGGCGAAACATGCGCCGCTCTTTCTGCGCATACACAACATTGGGTTGGGCAACGTCTTCTAATAATCGTGTAATAATCGAAAATCGTGCCAATATATGAATTGCAACTTATTTCTTCATTCAGCTGACTTGAAAATTGTTCAGAGTAGATGGGTTTCCGTTCCAAGAATAGGCTATCGAAATACTCGATATCATCATGTATTTGGATCAAATTTATGTGAATAAATTTTAAAAATTTTGATTATTTTGCTTTCTTTTATATAGTTTTGGTTTTTGAACTAAAGTAAATTTAAAGTAAAATAGCGCAAGCAGCATCATTTTATGGCTCACCGTTATCTCACAAATGCAATTTTTCGAAATTTTCAAAATGGCGGATATTTCTAAAAAATTATGTATGTTACCCACCCCCGAGTTTTGATGTTTTCTCCGGAGGTACAGGGGGCCCCAAGGAATGTAATAAAACAAAAATTAGCTTTCCAAATTTTTTTTCCGTCTCCTACACTAAATTGGAAGAGGCCTTGCCGTTCCAAGAAAATATTACAATTTAATAAAATCTATATCAAAGAGAAGGCACACTCTCCATGTTTATTCAAAAAGTAAGCAATTTTTTAGGTCCTATAGATACAAATTTCCAAAACTGTTTAATAAAGTAAAGAGCGATGATAATCAATGTCAAATGTTAAACGATGTTTTAATGTAACTCTAACACACACACACACACACACACATATATATATATATATATAATGTAAAAAAGTTGTCAGGAAATCGAGATTTGGTATTTCAACAGAATTGAAAGCATTCCTATTTAATAAATAGAAAATGCTAGTGGTTTTTAGTCTACTTCGAAACATCTATTCTGGTAAATACGTATTCTATGCACATAGCATATCTGCTACTGGGTTGACCGATTCACTAACATAAAAGGTTTGGGTTTCAAATTGCTTATACCAACGTCTTATGTTCTTCGCAAGTGGAGCTTAAACATGGAACTTCACACGGAAAGCACGCTGCACAGATATCACTGATTCACGTATCGCAAAGTTCAGAACACAGAAGGACTTCTGCTAGGGGCTCGCCATCTCGCCTATTCTATTCCTTTGGTACGCCAGCGCCGCCAACCTGGAAAACGGAGAACTAATGAACACCAACAACATTTCGAACATTCAAGTCATGGATGAATACTGAATGAACACTGTTCACGTATTCTACAAGAAGTTATAACAAGGAGCAAGGACAGTTGACTTTCTCTTGGTAGACAAGGCTTAGCATTAAGAGGCCATAGTGCGGGGGGAAAACTGGCAAAACTTTGGGCGGCGACCCCTAATTGCTGATACTGTCTGAATTTAGTCGCAATTTTGGTTCGAGGTAAAATTTTCATCCTATTTTTGATTCTCATTTACTACAGTATCATACGAGAGACTAGCTTTTGTTTCGAGATGTCTCGAAAAGTCTGCTCTCGATTTTTGAACGCTGATCTAGACGTCGTTTGAATTTCAAGACCAGAATGATACTATTCTCGATACCGTATACCGTTATACCAATGCCAAAACCACGAATGTGCAAATTTTGACTCTTCACTTAAGTGAAGATTCTGACTATTTTTTGTTGATAGATTCCTGTCCTAACGTAGGCTATATGACCTAATAAACAGCCAGCCATACCTACATCATTTATCCATATGTAAAACTTTTTAAAATATTTTTTTAGGAAACTCAAACTCGAATATTAAAATGGTTTTATATCAAAAGTAAGATTTAGCAGGTTCGTGAGTCTGGAATTGGTGCGACGATATATTTAATGGTAGTGCGAACAACGGTTAAGAGTATATTATACAAATGAATGATATTAAGATTAAGTCTGATTTAAGAAATTGAGTGTGGTATCTGCGTTATTCTGTATTGCTGACTCCGAAATAAACCAATCTTTTTTTCTGTGCAAGACATATTTTCATTATACAATAAGAGAGAGTAATTGGAGTTCTGCTTATCAATAACCTTCACACCGAAATTCAAAAAGATTTCAAACGTTTAGCATTATCGTTGAGGAGATGAGTAATTTTACAAACTTCGAATGTTTAAACTTGGCGTTTAAATGAGTGTAATTTTGCTTTTATTTTTAGTTTTGTAATGGAATTCACAAGGACATTTTTAAGGATTTGAATTGAAAAACATGTATGACTTACAATGTTTATTTTTACATACGCGTCAGTATGTATCACGTTTACATTTTTACAATGTTTACATTATTTAATTACACTCTACAGAAATATTTACATTTGTGCAGGTATTTACACGATTTACAAAGTCCATATTTACAAGATTCACATTTAACAGAACATATTTACAAGAGTACAATGTCTATTTACATCGGAGCAGACAGCTAACGATGTCAAACTTGCAGGAACCACGATTTCCGTCGTGTTACAAAGTTCTTGGCAGGGCTGGAGGAAACTCCTGACTACCACCGGCGTTTGTTCAGGCTCCCGCCAAGAGCCCTTCCCCTCGGACCTGCAGCCTCCAAGGGGTGAGTGGTGGAGTCGAAGAGACGGTGCCCGGTGCCGAACCCCGGCCCACGGAGTAGAGCAACGTCTTCTTCTCTCGCGCAGCATCTAGCCAAGCTGTTCGGGAGTCCGCCGGCATGTTGCTTTGCACGGAGAATGCGGCCAAAGGAATCACCCCGGCCTCTCGATCGTTTCCACGATCCGCAGACGTTATGCTACCACCTACGCTGAAGTGCGGGGTCCAACTTTGTACAGACATCCTCGCCTCCGACGCTGACGAACGTAGTTGCAATGTTTGGTACGTCAGCTGGCTGCTTTCACAATTTTCGCCATTTTGGCAAGACGTTGCTTAGCGACGAGCACCAAATTTGATTATTAGAAAAAGCAATTATTGCTATCCAAAACATTTTGTGGGTTCGGTAGCTATAGTACCGGTACAAGAAGAGATGAATCTCGTGAATAAAGCCACCTGCCTCGTTCACAGTCTCGTCACCAGTTGCAAATCTCATTCTGGACTTAGCCCCGTCTCCAGTTTCGAAGCATTTTAGTTGTTAATTTTACTTGAGAAGTACATTAACAAAACATAAAACATATCTGTCAAGGAATCTCAAAGGCGCTCAATTTTAATAGGTAGGCTAACCAGTAGTTACATTATTTTCCGAACATCCCCATCCCGCCCAAGTCCGGTTAGCGAGCCTACCAACAGACTAGAGCGTGAGCGAAAGTTTAGCGATAGGTGCTGTGTCGACATGATGTCATCGGCACACCTGCTGCTTGGTGGCTTCGGGAGTTTTGACTTCCTCCCAAGCTGCCAATGCAGAACAGTGACAGTAATCTCGTCGTACTAAACGTTTGCGAGAAAAGGCGATACCATAATAGACACTAAACAAACAAAACGGTTGAGGTACATGGAAGAAATGCAAGATCGCCGTCTACCCGGGGTTTAAAGCGTAGGTGCTGCAGAGCGAAATTTATTTCAATATCTTCAGAATGGCTTTCATACTAAAAAGAGACCCAACTATACAAGAGAGTATGAATTATTCCCCATGTTGCAAGTGGAAACGGTTTTTTCAGTTCATTATTAAGCAAGACGCGATGCATGTAAAATTTATTGAATAAGAATTTACAGAATCCCATCCATTCCTTGTGGAGGAGAAAAAGCAACAACTTCAACTTCAAGTTGCGGCTAATCAAACGGGAGTTTCGACTTTTCCTACAACAAGTGTATTCTTCAACGTGCAATCTTTCCGTTCATGTAAAATAATACTCCCATAAGCTTAATGATAAATTTTCTCCTCCTCCCCTCCTACAGGGTCGGTGAGACTGTTTAAAACATCGCGTCTGGCTGGACATTGAAACTGATTCTCGTGCCCTTAAGTGAGCCGGAATGCACTTGAACTCAGTTATGACAAATCAGTTTGGTGCCGGAACTCAGTTTCTGCTGCGATACTGGACATAACGTTACATGTTATTTGCATAATACACTACACAAAAGTCCATCCTGTGTTACGTTAAATCTTGTAAACACTATATTAAATGGAAAAGATAAAGTTCTTGTACTAAATTTGTCTCCTGTTAGTGGGCTGTAATTCTCGTTTGCAGCACTTGTACTCTGCTTATTTAGAAGCAAACTGTGCTACAATTCTCGTTTGCAGCACCTTGTACTTTGCTTATTTTGGTTGCAATACTCGTTTGCAACACCTGAAATAACTCTGTCTCCTAATTGTTCCGTCTTTGAAAAGGATTACTAGGTTTCCTCCCTTCGCTCACAATGTATAAGTGGCTCCTCCAACAAGTTCGGGGTGCAAACTCTCGAGACAGGATAATCCAAAAACAAGACCGAGGCAACTCAAGAAGCACTTCAGCCGATTCAAAAACATCCAGGGATTGCTCTTGATCTCCTCTTTAACAACAGAAGAAACAAAAATATCAAGAACAAGCACGCATATCAAAGTTCAATTCCAGAGATACTGCACAAACCGATGGTCGCACTCAAGTAAATTCCACTGTATACAACTTCCTACTGCAACACTACGATCCCAAGTATAGAACTCATAAGCTGCTTCTTCAACAGTTGCAAAAATACCTCCCCCGAGCACAAGTAGAACAAATTATATTTACCAGAAATGGCATCATTATAAAATCAAAAGATCCACAATTTCTCTCCACCCTGAGAAACAAAGTTTCGTTTGAAATTTTTGGACCACAGGCTGCTCTTTTCCAACTGACACCCAAAACCGCCAAACAACCATCACCTCCAAACAAAGCACCACACATGTCAATGGTTATCAGAGGCGTAGATCCAGAACTTGCAGATCAAGAAGTATTAGAAGAACTGCGTTTGGAAGGCCATGAAGTCATAAAATGCGTTCTAATCCAGAACAATAATGGTCCAACTTACCTGATGCGAGTCATAACAGATTGTTCCAACACGATCGATCGCTTACTTCATGAAGGGGCTTATATATATCGCCAACGACACAGGGTGGAACCTTCACATTCAAAAGCACCCCTTCCCTTACGATGCGAACGCTGCCAGAAACACAACTCCCACACTACGGCAAATTGCCCCGAAACACCTATCTGTGGCTACTGCTCTGGCCAACACGCAACTTAGATTGCACGAATCTAAATGCACCACCCAACTGTAACACGTGCAAAGAGGCTCATCCCTCATATAGTTATCGCTGTGCTGCCCGTCCAAATCCTGAAGCATCACGTCCCGACCTGACTGTACCATTAAGAACGATGGACTCCACAACTCCACCACAAAACTCTTTGAAACAACCAGTGACGGTTGAAGATCTACTTCGATTCCAAACATTAACTCTACAAAATATACATCCATTCCTGCGCCAACATATATTACAACAGATAGTACTGACAGCTAAAACTCTTTTTCGTGTCCACCTGTTTGCTACTTATTCTGGTCCACACGTACATTTTCAAATTGTACCACTGGAAACAGAAGTCTAGGAACCTAATTGTTATTTATATCATTATGGCAGGCTGTATACAGTATAATTTTCTATTTCTAAATATCCGATCATTGCCTAATCGAAAAGTTATATTGCAACACCTGCTTCTGGAAGAATCTGTTCACTGCTTTGCTCTAAACGAAATCTATCTCGCTCCAAAAATAAGCTGCCATATACCACCATACAATATTTTACGCCACGATGGTCCACCGGGCTTACGAGTAAACGGCGGCACAGCAATTGGAATAGATAGAAAATTACCATATCGAACAGTTACCTTCCCACCAAACTTCCACTTACCAGAACATACTGCTAGTACCATCTACTTTCCATCCCGGGTCGTTACATTTGCTACCATCTATGTAAGACCAGGGGAGACTATTCCATACCAATTCTTTCAACATATCCAAAACCTCAGTAAACATTATATCATAGCAGCGGACATCAATTTTCATAGTCGCAGCATGCAAGACAAAACAAACAAACTTTTTTCAATTTCTGGACCAAAACACCACAGCGGAATTCCACGTACTGCCCAGAGCCACACGTCCCATAAGTAACACTACCCCTGACGTCATTATAACATCAACATCTCTTAGCGCCTATTTGAACATATCTGTGCTGGATTCCAGTGGCAGTGATCATGACCCAGTAAAAATCACCTTAAATCTTGGTAACCGCAATATGAGCAGTAAAATACAACCCCGAAAAATCTGGTGTTACAACAATGCAAATTGGGAAGCATATAGTGCAAAACTACAGCAAGCATTTTTTGACCCACTTCCACCACCAAACAATTCAGAGGAACTCGATGCGGCGGTGGAACATCTTACTGCACAGATTACCAGTGCAGCAACCACTAACATACCTACGACCACTCTCAATAGTTACAAACCAAAGCTACCTCCTCAATAGCTTCATTTAATCACGGCATCACGACGAGCATACAGGGACTACCTACAGACGAGAAATCCTGAATCCCTTAACTTACACCGTCAATGGCTGCGTACAGTTCAAAACTATATAAAAGCTTATAAACAACGTCGATGGATTGAAACATGCAACCAATTGACCGATGAAGACCATCACAGCATGTATTGGAAACGTTTCAAGGTGCTCACTGGACAATCCAGTAGTACCCCTTATCCAATAACAATTAAGGACACAGCTCTAAACACCGACATTGATAAGGCTCAGGCCTTCGCAAATGTCTTGCAAGACACTTTCACTCAAACAACACAACTAGCTCCAAATCTCCGCCTCCAGGCCAAAATTGACAGAATCACCAATCCTCATAACAGGCAACTGCAACCCAGTAATACACACGCTACTGATCCTAATAATGCTCTAACTGTTCCTATTACAACAGACGATATTCTCAATACTGTGCGTAGGAAGAGAAACACTGCTCCCGACTTGGACAATATTACATACGTATTTATTAAACACGCCCCACTTGCATTGCTGTCATTTTTGGCCATTATCTACAATTTTATCCTCCGCACAGGACACTACCCGACAGACTGGAAGATTTCGAAAGTTCTAATGTTTCCAAAGCCAAACAAAGATAGTACTAATCCCGCAAACTATAGACCTATTCAGCTCACATCAACCTTTAGCAAAATATTCGAACGCATCATTGTTCGACGCATACACATGCACTTACTTATAATTTACTTCCGTGGCACCAAGCAGGCTTTAGACCTCAACACAGTGTCCTAGATAATTAGTTAAAACTAACGACTCGCATCACAAATCATTTCAACACTTCGAAACCATCATGTCTAGTGCTATTCGACTTGGAGAAAGCATTTGACAAAGTATGGCATGCTGGACTCATCTACAAGCTCCATAAATTCCACCTACCGCTTTGCTATATCAGATTAGTCCACAGCTTCCTAACAAATAGGATCGCTTATGTCGCTGTAAATGGAGCAATGTCATGCCCCATTTTCCCCAACTCTGGTGCTGCATTATCACCACTATTCTACATACTATACGTTGCTGATATGCCAAAAAAAAACACAAGTTTTTATCTACCAATTCGCCGACGTCACCGCATTTCTGGCATCTTGTTCAACCATCCAAGCTATAAACAAAGCTCTCCAACCAGCTATAAACTCCTTCCAAAGATGGTGTGACACATGGCGTCTCACAATTAATGCTCTCAAAACAAAAGCATTGGTGTTTCTACAGACAGGCTGTCGCTCGAAGATCCAAAGGAACCCAACATTATTAAACATTAAAATACGGGGAACTCCTATTCTGCCTACCACCACTGCAAAATACCTGGGAGTCATATTTGACTCCAAGCTAACCTGGAAACCTCACTTGCTCAACATTGTCCAGAAAGCTACAAATCGTCTAAGGTTACTCAAACGGCTAATTGGAACCTCCTGGGGACTCAACTTACAGGTCGTCTTACATACCTACTACAAGGCTTTCCTTCGACCAGCAATTACTTACGGCCACACTGCATGGGTATCAGCACCAGATTCATTTTATAATAAACTACAAGTTCTGGAAAGACATGCTCTTCGTTTGGCCTTCAGAGTAGTCCTACCAAGTCCTACACGACTACTATACGAGCGAATAACCTTTCCCGAAATCACAACCCTCATCGAAGCCATCCGTCACAAATATATAACTGGTCGAATGAACTCGCACAATCCACAACTTCTCAGCACAATGTATGAAGATGCTCTACACGACTGCCTTCCTACATACCACTTCACACCATTACAGCATCTCTTAACCATGTATACCTTCCTGATAGATCCACAGCATCCAGACTATCAGCTGTATAATATCCATCATCCTTCGGAACTACGGCACGTGATATATCCAACACATGCCGCACCATAGCAAATTATTACTTTCCTAACTGAAGTAAATTTCCCACTACCGGCACTGAATAAATAAGATCTGAATGAACTACCCTCAGAATAAGTAAATATGTACCACTCCAATACAGAAAACACTTAGACCATCACCTTGCAAGGGAAAACATTTATGAAAACAATTCACTTACCAAAGAGAAGGTGTACCCTTCTAAATGGAAAACGAGGGGAAAAAACCGCCAAAGAAAAAACTGTGACGTTACAAACATCGGTGTTTGTTGTTAATTAGCCCCAACAATTGTTTCTAGTTTTGCTGTTATTCATATATGTGTATACAATGTACATTACATCCATGTTTATATAGAGATATTGTATACAGGGTGTCATTTTAATGGCGCCCACGGACCACGGAAACGTACAGAGGACATCAAAACAAACAACTTTTCTCAGTAACATTTTTCTCGTTGGTGCGTAGTTTCGGCGCTACAGTCGCCCAAAAAAGCCCATTTTGCCGCCTGAATGCTGGCAACCACACACAACATTTGATTGCATTTGTGACGTCATATCCCGTCGTGAAGCGATGCGTTCCAGGGTTGTCAGGAACGCACATATTCTGTGAAAAATGATATAGCTACAATCAGCCACATTATGTACCGTAAAACGAAATGAGAAAACACGTTCTGTAACGTAACAGGAAGTAAACAAACGATACGAAAAATGATAGAAATAAAATAGAACTCAAGTGGAAGTGGTCATATCGAATTTTGCCTCAGTTTACATGTCAAATATTTGCAAATCTAGTTACCAAGTTGGCATCTACAATTTAGTCTATCCACTTCGTCATCTGATGCTAGTTGTCTGTGACACAATGAAACTGAACACATGACAAAATAGAAATGAAAGAACTCAAAATTCCAAATTTAAGCAACACAGAGGCTAAAATAATGTATATTCAGGGCATTATGAGGCAAGTGGCAAAAATCGTTGAAAATACAGGGATATATGTAGTAGTAATACAAGCTCTCCGACGACTGTGTTTATCCATGCACCGGATACACATGTAGTAGTTGCAGCTGTGAACAGGACATTCGTTACTGATTCATCATAAAATTGTTACTGTGGTTGTACGTGTTTTAGCCGTAATGTAACAACGTGAACCTCGGATACTTCCCTTATCAGTACAAAAGTACCACATGGCATCTGGACACAAACCTGTAGATATTAACCTTGCACAGAGATTTGCAAATATTTGACATGTAGTGGGGCGTAAACAGCCACATGTAACCTGTAAGTCTAATAACATTTATTGTTGTTGATATTTGACATGTACGCTGAGACAAAATCCGATACTGATACTTCATTTTCAATAGGTTTTGTAGCATTTCTCATATCGTTGGTTCACTTTCCCCTTCTCTTGAGATGACTGCTGATCTTCTGGCTGGTAGGCTATGATAGTCGGTCTACTGGACGCGTTTCTCGCTTTGTTTTACAGCTAATAATGTGGTTGGTAGTTTGTAATTTTTCACAAAATTTACGTGTTCCTTGCAACCCTGCCGTGTGCTGTTTCACCGCAGGAAATAACGTCACAGATACGATCAAATGTTGTGTTGGTTGCCAGCATCCAGGCGGCAAAATGGTCTTTTTTGAACGGCTGTAGCGTTGAATCGACGCACCAACGAGAAAAATGTTACTGAGAAATGTTGTTTGTTTTGATGTCCTCTATATGAATCTGTGGTCCGTGGGCGCCATTAAAATGACACCCTGTATATAAATTTAGCTTTAAGATACACATTATGGCTTACTTTGAGCATTGCATTCTGTAAGCTTACAGCTAATTATGAAAAGCTTGATGTAAGCATGCCTTGGCAAGCTTGCTGCAACTTCCACTTCTGGTAACTAGATTGCTTAATGCAAGCTTGCATGCAGCTAATAGCTTGCAATGGCAAGCTTGCTGCTAGCTACTTAACTTGCCATGGTAAGCTTGCTTCATGCTTGCAGCAAGCTGTCTGTGCTATCTGGGTTGCCATTGCGCCGTTCCTTAGGCCCCGATGAAATTCCGACAATTTTCCTTCGCAAACCTGCTGACTCCTTGGCTCACCCTATGTGTCTCTTACTAAACATGTACTATTATGCAGGTGTGTTTCCTGAAGTGTTCAAGCGTGCCATTGTTGTACCGATCTATAAACCTGGAGACAAACATTCGGTAAAATCTGATCGACCTATCTCTCTTTTGTTACCTCTCTGTATCATCTGTGAGAAAATAATCAAAGACAGGTTGCTGAAGTTCACATCTCTCCATATAAATACTGCTCAGCATGGTTTTCTTCCAGACAGCTCTTGCTTGACCAACCTATCGGTATTACTTTCTCATGCTACTCAGTCTATCTGAAACAATTCCCAGCTTGACGTTCTATATTTGGACATTTCAAAAGCCTTCGATAAAATCAACCATAATTTCCTTCTTCAAAAATTACAATCCAGATTTCACATCCATGGCAAACTTCTATTTTTGCTAAAGGCCTATCTGCATGCACGAGAACAGTGTGTTATCATCTTTGGCTCCTCTTCCTGGTTTTTACCCGTCTTGTCTGGCGTCCCCCAGGGGAGTGTCTTAGGCTCACATTTGTTTCTTCTTTACATGGATGATCTGCCCGACAGATTGTCTTCTCTTCCCATAAATGTACTTCTCTGTGCCGACGACTGTAGACTCTTCAAATAAATTTCATCTGAACGCGATTCACTAATCCTACAAGCTGTTACAGAACTACTTTTGTGGTGTCGCCAGTGGAAACTTGAATTGAATCCTCTGAAATCCTCCTGCCTCACCATTTCCTTACAAAGGAACAAAGTACTCTCGAAAACAGTCCCATCAAAAAGTCTTCCTCTCAAAAAGATATTAGTGTTAGCATCGACGAAAAGCTAAACTTCAATGACCACATTACATATACTAGTAAACGAGCTATGCGTCTCCTTGGCATTCTGTATAGGTTCCCTGAAATCCAAAACCAACCAGCCATTAGCATATTTTTCAAATCCTTTATCTCTCCCATTCTTGAACACTGCTCTCCCATCTGGACTATGGCTTCTAAAACTAATCTTCCCAGGTTTGATTCTGTCCTCAGCCTTTTCCTCGCCATTGCTCGCCATAGAATTCCTTATCTCAGACACCTCCATCAAACAGATATTATGTACACTTTGAACATCCAGTCACCACACACTCGTCACGAACTAGCAGACATAAAATTTTTGCATAAAATCATTAATGGCAAAATTAAAACCGAATTCCTCGTCAACCAATTTCATCTACGAGTACCCTCACGGCCAACCCGCAACGTAAATTTCTTTCATACTCACGCTACAAGGCTCTCTCCCCTACAGCGTTCACTTTACTATAGGCTCCCCCACTGTATAATAACTTGTCTGTAAATGTTGATATTTTCTTGTCAGAACACAGTTTCCGACAAACACTAAGAATATACATGTAACAATTAATTTTTTTCGTCTGCCATCTTGTATTGTCTTGTTTTGTTGTTGTTATTTTTATTTTTTTCTTGTTGGTACAGTATGAAATGGTATTTCAGTACTGTATCTGAAACTTTAAGTACGTAAATAAAAAAAATAAAAAATACAAAATATCCGCTTACATTCTAGATAATTTCATTTCGGTCTATCATGCCAAGAGTTTCACACACAAGTTGGTCGTCAACCACCAGTTCAACATAAATGCGTCATCACTGACACGGCCGTTACAGTCTGCATTTCTATCACAGATTGTATAAAATTACTCTTTACAGTGATTTTCGCAAAACAAAGCCAACGAATAATTGTAAAATATTTCATATTTACGCTCAAAATATTTTTGTTGAATCCAGACATCTGAAACAGGGGAACAGATGGAAGAGTTACTTTTACAATTTAATTTAAAATATGTAGGTTACTGATTTATACTATTCACTGGTAAATACACATATTTAAATCCATCCGAAATTGATTTCTTGGGTTGAAAATGATCATAAAATTATCTTCTTCTATGTTAAATAAATACTGATAGATTTAGTTTAACCTTGCTATTTAATTTAAACACAGCAATGCTTTCCTAGCTATAAAATCCTTATTATAGAAACTAACCGAATGCTCGAACCAAATAAACAGTAGATGCAAATTTTTATGAACCAATATATCAGAAAGAATACAAGTACTTAGCAGATCATTACGCTATTTTACTATCCCCTTGTTGGTGTAATTCATACTCGGCAATGCAAGATTCGGCAACCATCACAGACTGATCAAGAGCAATGGAAATCTTTTCATCAAACCACAAATTTCAAAACAAGGCAATGCAAAACGCAATACGTTCTGGTGAACTGATATACAACCTCTTGTAAATTGATTAATTAGATGAGGTAAGTCATTTATTGAAAGTTCTCCTACATATTACTCTACGTATATTTGAAATACTTTAAATTAATTATAAATTCAGTGATAAAGAAAGCTTTTTCCTAAAAAGAAAAGTGTACAAAAAAAGGAGTGCGTCTTGAACGCCTATGTGTCTCATACGCAGGCAAATATGATAATTTGTGCAGAATAAAGAGGCACGTCTTAGCATAGGTTTTCCTATACCGTACAGGCGCAAAGGCGAAGTACATAGCTAAAATATTTGCCAACATTTGTATCTGTCATTATTTCTTCCTGCAGATTTGTTGACGGTGCTACAATTCAGCATACACTATAACAATACCACCAGTTTTATAGCATTCTATTTCACCCACTTTCCCCTTTATAAAATAAGGTAAACCGGGGTATTACGGAACACGGGACATTAAGGACCGTGTGCTACAATTTCGTAAAAAGCGCAAAGAAATACAAAGCAGCAGGCGCACCAGCCGTGTGCAACTCAACTCAACTCGTTTGTGTTGTCATTAATGTAAACTAGAAAATATACATTCCAGAATGCATACTGTTTGTATTTTCTTGAATAGCTCCTGATGAATTTCTTCAATGACATAGCAATTTGGTGATCCTTAATACCCCGCTTTACCTTAATTGAATTAACTTCAACAGTTAATAGATCATGAGCTCAATGTTCGAATATAGTCCCGATTATTTTTTTTTTGCTTATCATGCAAGTTTAAAATAAAATCTACTTCCCTAATCTGCAGTCTAGAAAACTATTCGAGGAGTACTTTAAGATTGAATTTGACACTATCTGCGATTGATTTGGGAACGAGGTTCGAACCTGGGGCTTCTGATTTCGTAACAAGTTACGCTCATTATTCCACGTATGACCTTGCACGTCTTGTTAACTGGTCGCACATGAATACACTTTTGTAGTGTAAGTTCATCAAAAATAAGCGAACACTCCGAATGTATAGGTAAAGCTTTCCCTTGTGCATCGTCAAGAAAACACATAGAGGTTCAGGTTTAGGGATCTACGCATTCTTTGTCTCGTCCAGAATGATTGATTGATTGAGTTAGTATTTTGAGTCCACTTTATGCACAGAAACGCTAATCGGGACTGGACCTACAGTTTAAAGTGGGATCCGAACCACTATGTGCCTCCACCGAGTATCGTCTAGAATGAGGAATGATGATATGACTAACACCACTTGTCAGTAGACAGTAACACCCCTAGTTGTTGCTCCCAGATGCCCATTTATGAAAGACTGCATCTTCCCCAGATCAATGTATGCAGGTACATAGACGTTAAAGTTTCCACATGAGATTAACCACTCTGGGAGTCGAACCCGGGTTTTGCTTGGTAGTCAGACGCCCCTGTGGAACATATAATTCTGTGATAGAAATTTCACAAAAATTGGAAAATGTCTAAAATGAATAATAATAATAATAATAAATATGAATAGTGTACAAAAAGACTATCTTAAAAAGACATTCAACATATCTTGTCGTACAAATACAGATGATGCAACCACCAACTATGATGCTTTACAATGAAAATTGTCCACCATTTTATCGGAAGTGACGTCGAAACGTCACATTGGTGAATGTGGTCGATCAGTCGATCCTGATCGTTCTAGCAGCTTCACACTCGACATTTCAATCGCGATATACGACAATGAAATATAAAATAAAAATAAAAATTGTTGCGGAATTGTAGTTTTTCATGAATCTAACCTAACTGTTTGAACAATATAGACGAAAGTAAATACTGTAGGCATCGAAACATTGACTTTGATAATGAACTATGCTACGTCCCGTGTAGCGGTGCACTTCACAAGTACACTTAAGTTATAAGCTCAGCAGAGCATGCTGGATAATCCCAGGGTTCGGGCTAGGTTACTGCGTTCCTTCCCCTTGGATCCACAGGTGAAGTCCAATGACAACCCACGAGGTTGTCCTCCTGATGCAGGTATCCACAAGTACGAAATACCCTTTCGAAATAAAGAAAAACCTCAATATGATCAACTTTACGTTTATTATAGACACGCACGTATATTATATAAGACTAAAATTACAATTCAAATACTTTCGAACGGTACAGCACGAGATGCGTAAGCCTATCTTTCCCGTAACGCGAAGCACCTCTTGTTACTTCAAATCTCTCCGCGCAACTACTAACCGTTTTTCCGGAAGGCGAAAACACCTCCTCAGTTACACAGTGTTACCAGACACAATAACCTTTTAATACTAGGAAGTTTGATAAAAGCCAACAGTAATATATTAGAAATGTACAGTAATCTGGCACAGTGAATTTAGGTATTTGGTGGCAACAATGCAATGAAAAGCGCGTGATCTTCTCACACCACAAGGGTTTAAATAAATCAACAATGGCTTTCAAAATATAAGAGAAACAAACAGCTTTTGCCAGAAACATGAAACAACAAATAGATATAAAGAATTTAACTCAGAAATTAATAACTTAGGCTTCACTAACTTGATTAAAATGAAACTTACAACAATCTTTAGAATATTTAAAAGCAAATCAAACGATTAATGTTGAAACTATGTAAATTGCTTAAATTTGCCGCTATTCATACTTGTAGATATGTGTATAATTTTGATTATAAAGGCGGCCATATTAGAAAATTGGTTGAAGACATTAATATATATATATATATATATATATATATATATATATATATATATATATATATATGAATCATCAACTGTATAATACTACTAATAATAATATAAAATATAATAATAATAATATAAAACCACGAAGTAATGGCAAACTCGGGGTCATTACATCTACGTGAACAAACAGTTTGGTGTACGTTCCATCCAGCCCCTAAATGTCCCATACACACATTGACGGCGCCAGGTGAAAGTGACGGTGGGCAAAGGGGGACTGGAAAATACCGTAGAGGGGCAGTTACATTACTTGCACACAATGTATACGTGTGCATGGACGATCTCTCGTTGAGCTAATGTAGCCTGCAAAGTATATTAATACTAAAAGGACTAATATATTCGAGCAAACTTAGTATTTCATTAGGCCTACAGGGGGTTGAACTGAACCTCTAGATTGTCGGTGTTAACTTAGCATCACGAGGTCAATTGGAATATACTAGATAGAAATAGTTCGATTGATTGATTGGTTTGGTGTTTTAAGTAAACTCTATGCACAGTAAGGCTAATTGGGACTGGACCTACAGTTTAAAGTGGAATCCGAACCACTATATGCTTCCATCGGGTATCGAACCCGGGACCCCTAGATAGAAATGGAGTTGCGATGGAACTCAATTTACTGTTCATGTGTCAATCAATGAATAGCTATTCATTGAACTTGACCTATAATTAATTTAGTGGGCCTTGATATGTCTAATTATAATTTTAACATGTATTTTCGATATATCCTGAATATACCGGGTGTACAAAAAAGAATGTCCTAGTTTTGAACCTCTGTTATTTCATACATATTTGGCGTACGACAATGATGTATACATATTAATATATTAAACTAAAGAGTAACACTCACAGTTTTTTTGGTTCACAAATGTTCAATGCGTGACCATTTTGTAACCCGGCATACATCCAAACGATAAGACAGCTCTTCTACACCCGTCACATTATACAGGGTCTAGCCCCTTATTGTAACTAAAGTCGACATCTCTCTCTGAGGACTAAAATCTTAGCTTGTACTTAGTAATCTACCCATGATGTTGATGTCGTCTGCATACAAGGACAAAATACAGGATAGCAAGCAGCCCTACTGAGGATTATAATGGCCCTAGGTCTTGACGCCGGAGCTTCATTAGCCTGGAACATTGCAGTTACCGAAGTGTATACTTGGAAGCGAAGTATTAGAACATTTTAAATGTTTAGGCAGATTAACAATCCACATCAACCATAACCAACAATTACATTTCTATTCTGTGTCCTCGTTAAATTCCTTTGACGTAATAGTTACACACACAAGAGCTAAACTTCTGCGCATTCTGTGACCTTATTTCCTCGTTACTTCTCCTCAGGCACCACTTGCGGTATAGCACCATAAACACTTCTTCAACTAGTTTTGACCTCCTATGAACTGCAGGTTAGAATGTTAACATATGCTTCCAAGACAATATCCAGAGAATGCTGTCACATATGCACAATGTAAAACTCATTTACCTCCTTGTTTCTTTGACAAGATTAGGTTAGATTAGGTTAGGTTACTACATAGTTAATGTCTGACAGACTCAAACAGAAAACTTGGTGGAAACAAATTTACATGCATTGCTTACGCTGTGTCTCGGGGCACTGATGACCTTGTCTGTAACGACTTTCCTTCCTATGCCCTGTCCAAGCTATCTGTGGAGCAACGCCGCGCATAGCGTCAGAAAAGAGGAGGAAATCGAGTGGACAGAGCGGAGCAGTACACGCTGCTAAGAAGGCTGGTAACTGCAGTCGCTTTCCCTCCACGCAATTCCGTTCCTCTCACGTGTTGATTGGTGGAGCCGTCTCGCGTCACTACTTGCGCAGAGACTTGTTTTCGTTCGCCTGCTCCAAAACTAGGTGCGACATTGTATACAATCTCTTATGAAAATACAAGAGTAATGAAGTGTTTCCAACTCCCTTCCACACGCCTAACGGAGGGTTAAAGTCAAGAAGGGCGTTATGGAGGTTATTGCAAATTGCTTGATCACAGCATGACTCAATGGGTTCGTATCATGTACATTACCAAGTAAAGGAAAACACGAGAAGACAGTCGACAATAGCTAAAATCAGACGGCACATTTGTAAAAATAGTGTCAATTTACTTATTTTATCCCCTATCTTATGGATAGATCTACCTTTAGTTATTGAAATGACCAGTGAGAAAGATGTTAATATCATCAGAATTGTTAAATTTTATTGACAAATGCTAAAGTATATAAAATACACATATACAAGACAAAAATTGCCGAGAGTTAAGAACCTTTACGATCTATTTGAATTACGCATAGGTTTTATGTACGCTATCACTGGGCGCATTGTCTCGTCGCCCGGCGTCAAACGATGTTCTAATGTACATCTGGGCGCATTGTCTCGTCGCCAGGCGTCAAACGATGTTCTAATGTGCATCTGGGTGCATTCTATCGTCACCCATCGTCAAACGATGTTCTAATGTACATCTGGGCGCATTGTCTCGTCGCCCGGCGTCAAACGATGTTCTAATGTACATCTGGGCGCATTGTCTCGTCGGCATGACGTCAAACGATGTTCTAATGTACATCTAGGCGCACTGTCTCTTCGCCCGTCGTCAAACGATGATCTAATGTACATCTGGGTTCACTGAGTCGTCGGTCTGCGTCAAACGATGTTCTAATGTACATCTGGGTGCATTGTCTCGTCGCCAGGCGTCAAACGATGTTCTAATGTGCATCTGGGTGCATTCTATCGTCACCCATCGTCAAACGATGTTCTAATGTACATCTGGGCGCATTGTCTCGTCGGCATGACGTCAAACGATGTTCTAATGTACATCTAGGCGCACTGTCTCTTCGCCCGTCGTCAAACGATGATCTAATGTACATCTGGGTTCACTGAGTCGTCGGTCTGCGTCAAACGATGTTCTAATGTACATCTGGGTGCATTGTCTCGTCGCCAGGCGTCAAACGATGTTCTAATGTGCATCTGGGTGCATTGTCTCGTCGCCCGGCGTCAAACGATGTTCTAATGTACATCTGGGCGCATTGTCTCGTCGCCAGGCGTCAAACGATGTTCTAATGTGCATCTGGGTGCATTCTATCGTCACCCATCGTCAAACGATGTTCTAATGTACATCTGGGCGCATTGTCTCGTCGGCATGACGTCAAATGATGTTCTAATGTACATCTAGGCGCACTGTCTCTTCGCCCGTCGTCAAACAATGATCTAATGTACATCTGGGTTCACTGAGTCGTCGGTCTGCGTCAAACGATGTTCTAATGTACATCTGGGCGCAATGTCTCGTCGCCCGTCGTCAAACGATGTTCTAATGTACATCTCGGTGCACTGCCTCGTCGGCCTGCATCAAACGATGTTCTAATGTACATGTGGGCGCATTGTCTCGTCGGACTGGCGTCAAACGATGTTCTAATGTACATCTGGGCGCATTGTCTTGTCGACTTGGCGTCAAACGATGTTCTAATGTACATTTGGGCGCAATGTCTCCTCGGCCTGGCGTCAAACGATGTTCTAATGTACATCTGGGCACATTGTCTCGTCGGACTGGCGTCAAACGATGTTCTAATGTACATGTGGGCGCATTGTCTCGTCGTACTGGCGTCAAACGATGTTCTAATGTACATCTGGGCGCAATGTCTCGTCGCCCGTCGTCAAACGATGTTCTAATGTACATCTCGGTGCACTGCCTCGTCGGCCTGCATCAAACGATGTTCTAATGTACATGTGGGCGCATTGTCTCGTCGGACTGGCGTCAAACGATGTTCTAATGTGCATCTGGGCGCATTGTCTTGTCGACTTGGGGTCAAACGATGTTCTAATGTACATTTGGGCGCAATGTCTCCTCGGCCTGGCGTCAAACGATGTTCTAATGTACATGTGGGCGCATTGTCTCGTCGGCTTGGCGTCAAACGATGTTCTAATGTACATCTGGGCACATTGTCTCGTCGGCCTGGCGTCAAACGATGTTCTAATGTACATTTGGACGCAATGTCTCGTCGTCGTTTCAATTCGGAAACCCGGCCCTTCAAGGATCACAGGCATTATGAAACTTCAACTGCTAAGGATTGCACCATCAAAATTTCTCGAACAGCTTACCACCTGACAAAAAAGGGCATTTTTCACATCACGTGAACATGAATTATCTACAGCAGGTAAATTGAATATGGTTATAGACGCCTATTTCTTCAAATTCTTTTTGGATGGGGGTTAAGCTAAGAAAAGAATAAATACCGATTCCTTTCTGTTTGCTGGGGTGAGGAAAGTTTTTTTCAGTAGTAGAGACCCAATATTAAACACACTTGAGAACAACCTTTGAAAAAATTGTAATTGCTCCCAAAACACTGCACATCGAACTTTATTATCTGGACAAAAAACAACAACAAAATTTTGAGTACATAATTAAATTATACAACATAGGACTTTATATGTAACTTTTATTGCGAATTTGATTATCACATTCTGTTTATAATACTTATTGTACTATCCATTAATGGAGTTCAATACCTTTACACATGTACACGCCCACTTGTATTAGCTATAACAAGTACTAGATTGCTCTTGTCTGTTATTACGGCGGGTGGCCTAAATGCTGGCAAGGGAAATGGGGAACGGGGAAGCGACCAAACCAGTGCAATAAGAAACACAGCAGCTTGTAGAAAGAGGTGCGCGCAGCACTCCTTTCGCGACGTCGTAACTCTCGGCGTCACCGCTGTTGTCCTGTTGGTCTCCTGCGTATTCGCCGCTCTCTACTTTCCTTGTAGGCCGCCCGCCGTAAGACCAGACAAGAGCAATTGTACGTGCTTTACGGGGCACTTCGTTCGCTTTCACTTGGTACCTAAGAGGTACAAAAGCAACGAAAAATGATATAAATCTAATACAAACGAGAAAAAGCAATGTACTTCCAGGATGTAAATAAATGAAGTAGTTTAAGGTGGATCATTACTTGTAACAAAACCGACTGAATCTTGTTTTTTCTCCTCTTTGGGCTACTTTCTTTTAATCCACAATGCCTGATTAATACTTTGGACTGGTATTTATGGGTGGTCGATTGATTGATTCAGTTTATTTTACTTCGCTTTTCTGACACTTTTGACTAACCGTTCAGATGCACGATGATGTGATGGAATTGATGAATTGCTAACCACTCCGCCACGAAGTTCGGCTATTTATGGGCTGAAAAGTAAGTCAAGTTGTAGGTACGGAAATCAGACGATATCATCCTCTGTCTCGTTCCCATACCTGCAGAATCCAGACGAGGTTGATTAACTGTGTCAAAGATTCTAGTCTCGGAGTGCAAAGTGCATCAGAATTGTTCGCTATGAGATTTACTGACTGGCCAGTTGCAGATAGTTTCGACGTGTTTCTCTTTTAATTCTCCCACGCTTATAATAAGTTTACTGTGATAACACTGCACAACAAATTTGAAGACATGTTCTGTCCTTTAGATGAAATCTTGTGATTTGGACTAAACAAAGGATACAGAATTGAAATGTGAAAACCGTATGCTTCTATCAAGCATCTTTTTTATTGGACAGCCACCTGATGCATTGCTACAAGTATGTGTGAAAGGCATATTACAATACACTGTACAGTAAGAAAACACAGTAACAATACATACGAACATGACGTTGTGGAGCATTTACGCTTGTACATATCTGTAGGGGTCTCCCTGATGATAGACCAGCAATAGTCAGCAAGCATACTGCCGTTCAAACGCCTTCTGAAACGCTTTACAAACACCGCAATATCCTGGTGGAACCTTTTCCCATGTTATCACTGACTCCTTCCAGGTTTTGCGGGAAAAGCCCACACGTGAGTCTAGAAAGTGTAATTTGAGTAATATGTGGCACCCCATGACATCATGTCACTAACAATGGATTCATAATTTTGTGCTTTCAAATTACCCAGGAAATTAGAGCACACCATCTTGAATTCCTGCCCTGCTGGGTCTGAAAGTGTAAAATCAAACGCACCATCATGAAGATCGGCATGGGCGGAGTTTGAGCTCTTGCTTTTGGGAGGGTGGGGGTAGACTCTGGGAGAAGCATATGATGTACCTGAAGGTTATTGAATATCTCCTAGTTTATAAAGGGTCCGGAAGCCTTTCCGGAAATAAAAAAAATCAACTTAGAAACACTGAGTTTTAGGCCATTTAAATTTGAAAATGTTAAATTTCCTCTCTTAAGTAAATAAATATTAATTAGTATATTGGTTGTCAGTTTTAAAAGAAGCAAAACAGCAGGATTATTGCATTTTGCATTTCGTTAAATTTTTATTATAATACTCGTATTACTTTAAAAAAAGTTACGGTAAGCTTCAGAAATTTTAGAAAAATGAAATTGAAAAGTTCTTTTGATGCCTCGGCAATAACTGTTTGCTCAACACAAAGTCATTTTAGGTTTTTCTTTTTTCAAACTGTACACATCAATCAAATCGTCTAACACCCGCTATTGCGGCGCAATTACCGCACATGACATCATGCCAAACGTCAAGATTTGCGGTATGGCTTCATAACAAAAATGTAGTAACTGAACTTAATCATGTGTTATTTTTTTAGTCTTTTTTTAAGTTGGGGGCCAGGCCCCCCTGGCCCCTCCAGAACTCCGCCTATAATAGAACGGTTTTAATTTGTGTGTTAATAAACACACCTTCCAAAACCTTTGCCTCACTTAAGCGTGGGAATTTCGTCCAGAGATACCTGAAAGCTTGGTCTTCTCGGCCTAGTGCTTTGAGAAAGATTTTCATCAAACCAAGCTTGATACGTAATGGGGCAGAAAGACATTGTGACTGATTGATTGCGTCAGCACATGTGGCCGTTTTGTACCCTTCAATACGCAGGGAAATATCCCCTTATCTAAGATTGTTACTTAAAATGTTAAAACAAGGGTTGTAAAAAGCGCAAGGTTGTAGACAAGACAAAAACAATACGTTAGAAAGTTTAATTTAATAAATGCTTCCTTACAGACCAGCTAAAGCTAAAATCATTTGATAAAACACTGTCATTATTTCGCAACAGGGATAAGAAACACCTGACGAGATTAAAAGTCTGCCGGAGGAAAGAAAAATCGGCACAGTGAACTAGAATATGTAGAATACTTAAAACATTACAATACAGCACATGGAAGGTCTAACCCTTGCAGCAAGTGATCATAGGTTAGAAGGCTGTGTCCAATACGCAGTCGAATAAGAACTTCTTCTTGACTAGAGAGAAAGGGAGGGACGCCATGCACCTATGGTGGGCTTAATCGCATGAAGCTTCTTCCTGGTTGTCGCAACCCACATTTTGGGGCTTGTCAATTGGATCTCGTGATATCTTCTTGATGCCTGTCGCGGCGGCTAGTGTTTACGGACATAATGATTATCCCTGTTCCGACTGTCCCACTCACAGAGGAAGCAACGGTATTTCATGCATACATTTAATCCTGTCATGGTATAATTTCGAGCATTCATTCTTTGTAACACAGTTGAAACAAACTTTCGGCTATTGTCCCACACGTTTCTTATGTAACTTTCAAATTTTGTGCTTTTGGCTAAATGACACGTGATACACGGAAACAAATTGCAGATTCGTTTCTGTCATGCACAAATACATTAGAATCACACATTTTCATCTAGAGGACAAATTTCGTGTTGTGCAGTGTAATTTTTGTAACTAATATTTTCGGAACTAGAGCCCAAGAATTTGCATCTCTTCCTCTTCGAGACAGAGAAGAGAACAAGCAGAACATGCTTTCTCAACTAAATGCACGGCCATGAAATTAGGCGGATGGCAGAAGTTCGCGCTGTTGCCACGATGGAGCACAACTCCGTGTGTTCGGAGGTTTAAGAGAATGAAAGATCTCGTTGTAGAGTTGGTCTTTGTATTCCGTGTGGTACAAACTGACAGTATTTGCTCGAAAGGTCAGGTATGAATGACACAAAAGTGCTCCGGAGAGAGGTCGGTTTGACGCTCGAACTATGCAACGAAGCCCGGTTGACGTTGCCACACAGTGAGTGAGAACTTTTGTCCCGCTCTTGCTTTGCTTTTCCCATATGTGGCACCAGCGCAATTCTGACCAGCCGCCTGTTTTCGTGGCGTACGTTTAGTTACAGCTCTGCGCTACTATAATATACGTAAAGTCGTCATGTGCAGATGAAAAGTAAAACAACGTGTATTCGAAATTTTTAAAAAGGCAAAGCACAAAATAGGTTAATAGATAATATTTACCTGTAAATCAAAGATCGCAATAATAATAGAACCACTACTTTTGTTGCTATACTGTTTAGTATTTTTTTAAGCAACTTCCAGGGTTATCAACAATTGAAATTGTAACACTGTCAAGATTATGCGGCATTGCATTGTTAATGAACAATTTTATGTATGAATATGGGAAAATTGTTGTTCCAAATCTAATGTGCCAGTTTATTAATGTGATCCAATGAAAAGTAAAATCAAGCAGCTTTAAGTCTGGAGAGCACTTGGATGGGTGACCCGACCAGTCTATTCTACCGAATCAAAACATTTCAATTACATAAAACATACTACAGTCTCGCAGAATTAACTTGAGAGAAATGGCCGCTCTGTGAGTGATGCAACTGCGCTCGAATTGTCTAGAGCGGGGGACTTCCCGCTGTAACGGGCCAACGGAAACTAATGTTCGGGCGCGCGAAATGTTACCAACTGTTGAAAGGACTCACGTGCAGTGACTGGTGAAGCAAGCGAAGTGGCAGTGTTTTCAAATTACGGAATAAAGGTAAAGAATAAACTCTTCATCCATTTATTGTGTAAGATAGAATACTTATAATTTTCTTAGCATGTCCTCTTAATACAGTGATATTTCCATTACACAATGTAATTATTTTTCAAATCTCCCATCTCCCGTTGTCAGCTGATTGCCCGTGATTCGCGTCAGAGTCAAGCGTTCGCTGTAGGTTGGTACTCCTGCAGCGGCGCCGGCAGCCATTTATCCCAAGTTAATTCTGCCAGACTGTAGTAACAAAGGATCAACTCACTGCTGCCACCTATCGGAGATGCCAAAAAGCACAAAAGATACTGACACGCTGCACGGAATGTTCAGAATAAGATACAGTTCTGCAGTTCTGCAGTTCTGCTTTGAAATAAGCGTGGAAAAAATTGCAGATCGTATGCTTCATATATCATACAAAGGGGTCTTAAGAGTTCAAAAACTGTTCCCTATTTATTAACAATAACACCAAAGTGAATCATTCTGAACCACCCAATTCTGTTCCGTCTCAGGCGTTTATTGATCGAGTCTTCTCGAGTTGCTACCTGTTTTCGTTCGCTTCCTCCGGAGATTTCCGGGACAGGGTATAGAAGAGGAAGGGAGCTTTCATACTGAAGCGCACGCTTGGAAGCTAATTTTAAGAAATAAATGCAACTTTTCAAATTGAAACGACACGGCAAGCTGCATGTGTCGCTCCAACTGGACTGTGTTCTCAATATCGTGCATCTTAGCACCTATTTTATTCGCCCATGCACGTGAATGTTTTCCTTTAGACTAAAGGGGGACGTGCCATCACTTCGATTTGAAATCCTTATGAAGATTGTGGCCTGTAATTTCGCTTCGATCTGAAAGCCCAGGGCAACTGTGATGATCTTGTTCATATGCATTTACAAGAATTCTTGCTGGTAGAAGACAAGCGATACTTTGGTTTCTAACAGTAGCAGAAATATATACATTATGTTCATTTGTTTTATATTAAATATTACAAAATTATTGTTTAATTTACATACATATATTACCACTTGAAAACATATTTTCAAGAAAAGTTCTTAGAACATTTAGAATAGAAAAAGTATAAAGGAAAGTAAAATGCTCCCTCGTGATTTGCACCAAGCCATAGAGGCGTATAGGGGGGTGTGAAGTCAGGATACCACACTTTCTTGAGCACGGCCGAAGTTGAGGATGGTGTGATCAGCACCGCGCCCCTTGCCGCCTTTTACCACCCAGAGTTTCCTCCAGGTACCAGGTTCGAATACCGACCTTGGCATGGGTATTCATTGTGAGTGTCCCTTCTTCGATTTCATCATTTCATCACTCATCTTGTCCTCACTATCAGCCAGAAGCAAAGCTAAATAACAAGAAGAAAATCAAGCAATCCATCATTTGGTTAACAGAAGATAATAAGACTTTCACCAACGAGGAAAAAGGTTTAAGGGAGACTACATAGGAGTAGTTTTAAAATTAAAATCAGCTGAGAGGTCATGCATATCTGCAGAAGGAAATCGAATCTCCTGAACTAGAAATGGTATATCATCACAATGCAGTGTAGACATTATTTCTATTTCTTGTGATGTTATGTTAAGAATTTATTGCATGTACAGACGATTTCTCACCTTCACCATTTGCAAAGAATACTAAGTTGCTAAGGTGAAAGGACATCCACTCTTTATTGAAATTTCCCCTTGAAGATTTTAGTGTTTTGTTCCATATTTTTTTGTTGGATTAATCTAAATATGTGACGACGATAGTATTATCCAGAAACATAACTAAAATACAATTAAGTTTTCAAATATTTATATTGTTACAATTAATGATCATTGATTGTGTGTAATTGTTTGGAAGAAAGTTCCCAACAGAAAGTAACTGTAAAACTAACTTACAATTTGTTTTCAAGTAAATGTCACTAAGTTACTTTTTAAAATGATTAACTGTAACAGTTACTTTTTGAACCAAGTAACTATAATTCAGTTTCTTTTAAAAAAGTTACTTTTCGATCTGTGATAAGAACATAGCTAAATGTGTTGTGAACCGACTACATTACTAATGTAACAGTTAGCGAGAAATTACAATTAAGTAATGCAAGTGGTAAAGGAGTCAGTGCTCGGAAGATATCTGAATGCGACAAGAGATGGCGTCATTTCAAAGAAAATCAATTTGAACGCTGTCTGCCTCTGACATGAAGGTAGGCTCTTCTTGGGAGAAGAAAACCGTATTCTCGTGTCTATTAGCAGCACGCGTGTATAAGCCGCACCCCCTTTTTTGGCCTTAGATTTCAGGAAAATAAAATTTCTCGTGTATAAGCCGCACCTCGTGTATAAGCTGCACGATTGGCTTTTTTCTTTGCGAAGGTAGTCAATTTCAAGTAAGTATTTCAAAAGTATTTTAACCTTTATTTTAGCGCAATGATCTACATATTAATACCGTATCATTCAGTTTGAGTCCTCAAAGCCCTTATTCACTGTCGTTGCTGCTACTCGTTGAAATATTTTCTGCACAAGAAGTATTGTCATCTTCATCACTAGCATCATCATCCCACAACATTTCATCCTGGGTACCATCTAGGGCCATTGGATATGCCGCACTTCAGAAAACTCTTCAAAATTGTCTCCGACTTTACACTTTCCCATGCTGCCAGAATCCATTCACACACTTGCTTGACAGTCGGACGTTTGATCTTTCCTGTTGCTGTAAGCTCGTGGTTTCCTGCACTAATCCAGTCATTATACAGACGCCGGAACGCAGCTTTAAACGAGAGAATTACACAAACAAACTCCCAGGAATCACAGCTACATCCGTTTTCAACTGTTGTAATTTTGTCTGTATTCTTTATGTCTGTTAGCTGACCACGAAAGCTGTCCCACACCAGCAAACTCTTTTGCTTCAGCAATGCACCAGACCTTCTATTGCACACTTTGTCTATCCAGTCCAATACCGGTTCTTCGTCCATCCATCCTTTCTGCTGGACACGTATGATATAACTTGACAAGTTTAAAAACAAGACGCTGCAAATAGCTGTTGCGCAGCTCACACCACATTTCCCCACTCCATTCTCCGCAGCGACTTTGGTTCGAAGTGTTGCAACCTGGAGGGAGCGGAATGGTCAGGATTTTCAACGAAATTTGTATTCGCTTTTTCCTGGGCTGTTTTCTACCTGCCGGAGTACAGAACTTCAGCTCACCTTTCGCCAACGACTCTTCTTTTCCTTCTTTTAAAACTTGAACTCCCCGATGGCGTAGTGGTAGCGTTGTCGCCTTGTAATCAAGGGATCCCGGGTTTGATTCCCGGTGGAGGCACATAGTCGTTCGGATCCCACTTTAAACTGTACGTCCAGTCCCGATTAGCCTTACTGTGCATAAAGTGGACTTACAACAAATCAATCCAATCCAATTCTTTTAAAACTTGAGAAACCATCCATTTAGATACTCCCGTGGCGGCGCTTGTAGACTCGACAACATTATACTTAAGTTTATGTAACTTCTTCTGAATTCGCAAATATGTTGCAACATTGTAAACAATTTCTCTGGCCTGTCCTCTAAGGGGCTTTCCAGACCAGATTGTGGATTTCGTTGGACCCGGCATGATTTGATTTTTGTATTTCAAAAACATGCAGGCAAGAGTAAAGAGCAAGAACATTTCAGTGCTTTAAAAAAAGAACACAGGCAAGCGTGTTATCAGATTGCCTTCTCGTAGTGATTGTTGGACGATAAACAAAAGAACCCACACCCCACTCGGCTTTTTTTTTAAAAAAAACAGGCCACTGCTCGATGTCGCATTCAGAGAATGAAGTCATTCGCCCAGTAGTTTTTCTTCGTTATAAACGTTAACGCGCGTGCGTAATAGTACAGTTTACGATCCGCGCACCGCACGCATTTTCAAAGACCGGATTAAATCTAATGAACCACTGATAAACTGATATGAGCCGCCACCGACAATCTACACAGTAAAAATAGTTTGTCATATTTGTTTTAGCTTAATTTTGCTGAGTTGGCACCACTCATAGCCTCAAGGCCAGACCAGTACGTTGAAGAGTGGTGGGGAGGATGACGTAATAGGAAGTGCTCCGCAGCGATCTGCGCATATCGCGACTTAACTTGTCAGGCTATAATACCCGGCGTTCTTACGCTTCAGTACAACATACAGTGGCAGTTTCCTTCCATCAGCGAGAACACCCAACATCGTTGTTTCTCTCCACCCGTGGTCTTGATCGATACGGTGTGCGAGCCTCTCGGTGCAACTGTGCTGGACATAGGCATGTCCCAGCGTTGCCGATCTGAGTGAAGCTATAATCATTGGACTTTTGCATTCGAATCACGTATTTGCAAAATTTAACAATTTGCTGATGAAAGAAAGTCTGCAGGGAAACGTTGCGCAATTGTTGTCCTACGGCGAAGCGATACACTTTTCCTACGCATAAAACGTGAACACCATCCCGCATTAGCTCGGAAAGCTTGACGACTGATGTCTAACTTTGAAGCTACTTCACGAGCTTGAAAACGTATCATGTCTACGGTTACAGCATAGTCAGCACTTCATCTCTCATTTACAAAGGCCAAAACTTCTTCTTCTACCTGTGGAAATTTGGCTCTTTTTCCACGAAATGTCTTTCTCTTGCCACTTGTTGCAGCAAGTTCTTCCTTCTGATTCCTCCATCGACGAATGTTAGACTCGTCCACATCGTAACATCGCGCTGCAGATCTGTTGCCGTTTCCTTCAGTATATCTATCGCTTGAAGTTTAAAATGAGCATCATAGCTGATTCTTCTGCCAGACATCCTCCCTTTGATAGTACCAAACTAGACCTCAGGCCCACAACCTTCTTTAACAACTTCACTTTACTGAATGGCTTCCAGATCAATACGACAGTAAGGATGATTCGTGTTCAAAGATAAGATATTATCATATTGTTGCAAAAAAAAGTTTAAAGATATCATTTTGTTGCAAAGCCTGCTACAGATGCATTGTTGTTGGATTTGCTGTTAATGAATCCGTTATGTGATAAAGATAACAAATCAACGCACATATTTTAGTATCCTAGCAGTAGCTGCACTGTATGAGCGGCAAATGTTTTCTCATTCTTGTGTATAAGCCGCACATGCTTTTCCTATCATTCGCGTGTATAAGCCGCACCCTATTTTTTGGTCCACTTTTCGGGGGGAAAGTTCGGCTTATAGACGCGAAAATACGTATTTAGACATATGGTATCTATACCACGCAAAGGATGAGTACATGCATGTTTCATATGGAAATCAACTGAATATAGCAAAAAGGAACCATGACTTTCTGTAACTTCCAGTCGTTTAAGCGAATTGTTTCGATTCTTAATGTAGAAAATTATGTTCTTTGTGCAGCCATGTACCAGATAGCCTGGGTTCCGAATGCTTAAGTATTTCCGCAACTTATGTAGGAGCGTTAGGAAGTACTTTAGAATACTGGAAAATATTGTGAAAGGAAGTTCGAAGCTTGGAAGCTGGTGCAATTAAAAGCTTAATTAAGTTTTATTTACCGGAGAAATCATGATTTAAAAAGCAGCTTAGGTAAGGATCTGCGTTTTGCATAGAAGATACGTTATTGGTTCACAGTCTTCTCAGACTTCAGTTCCAACAGATTTTCGTGCAGGATATTATGTGATCATGTGCTGGAAGCAATTAGTACTAATTTCTAATTCTGAGTGCCCTAAACCTGACATATCTAACCTAACAACGAAAGCATTTATGGGGCATTCCGCAAAAAGTGGTATGTAAATAATAAAATTAATTAATTTGGAAATTATTGTTTCTAATTTCATTAAGGTTGAGATGTTTGTGAGTGCATATAATTTACACATTTCACCAATAAAAGTTACTAGCGTACCTATGCAGTCTACAAAACAGGCAATTAAAATCAAATTTTGATACATTTTTAAAGCGTCACACACGTAAGGCACTTTTGTTAATGCTTTTCATGCATTCAGCCTATGCCATCATACTCACTTTTTTCCATTTGTTAGCTGACACCATAAAGTACTTCATAATTCTATGAAATCAATTCATTGTGAACATTTTAATCGAATCTCATGTCTAGAACGTTAAATTTTGTGTTTCAAAATGTCACACACGTAACGCTGGAATGTCCCTTATGATTCTTTTACTAATGCTGAGAAATGAAGAAATGAAGTAAGGCCTACGTTGTTTGTGCTCCGTAAATAATGTGATAATTTAGTGTGTTTGCACGCTTTTTAGCCTGAAATAATGTAACAGGATAACGCAGTATGTACTAAACTAAAGCTGTAACTATAAAAAGTGAAACTAAGGAACATATATAATGCTATAATGCTAAAATTTGTAAGTGAACCAAATGTAAACAAACGAATTACAAGTGAACAGCGATTTAACGTGTGCAACTACTTTATACATCGCGATAGGAGGCAACTTAGGAACTGCTTGAAAATGAGTACGTGTTCTGCATGTTCAAAGCCTGTGTCAAGGCAGGACATACTTTCAAAAATACAGTGCAAGGGCTGTTTTAACTGGTATCACACCAATGTGTTCAACTAGAGGGGAATGACGTAGAATACATTAAATCAACAAATGAAGTATGGCGGTGTGTAAAATGTGCGAAATCCAGGCGTGGTAGCTTGCTAGAAGAAAGTGCAAATGAACCATCAGGAGAAGTCAAACCGTCTATTACGGATGTGTACAGTGGGATCCATGAGTATTACCGTGCAAATTGTCCATGACTATTTTCATTAATTTTTCTCTTACATCCTATGTGTTTTTAAGCGATGAATTTTTATGTATGCTTGTGAAGAAGTTGTCAACAGCTTGTTTTGAGTTTTCTTTTAATTCTTGAAGCTGTTATTGGGTCAAATAAAGTGCACGAACATGGTGATGGACAATTTGCAAGGTAATACTCATGGATCGCACTGCACATACGAGCTATTACAGGGTTTGAAAAAGGAAGTGGAAAATCTGGGGAAACAACAAGAAACCACCGAACGCGAATTAGGAAAGTCGCTTGATATCGCACACGAAAAACTTGACGAAAATGTAGAGTTGGTGAAAAAACAATCTGAAACCATCGCAACGTGTTTGCTTCAAACAGAACAGTTAAAAGAAGAGAATATTGTCACAGATTAACAAGATCGCTTACTTCCTATCTCTCCTTTGTAATCTGTGCGTATACCAAAAATGGCATGTGGAGCCACCCTACGGCGCCTTCGAAACTTAAAGCATTGTCATAGCAACCGCTCCGCCAATCACGTCTTACTCTTGGCAGTGACAGTTGAATGCGTCTCAGCGCAGTGATCTGCTCACCGCACCCTTCCATTCCTGCTTTTATTTTCTGCTAATAATTCGGATATATCTCGTAAGGTCGTATTATTTATTTCAAAATGTTCTACAAGGATAAATACCGTTGTTCAGTTAATGCATGTTACGTTTGAATGATTTCTACATCTAAGTTACGAGATATACCGTATTAGTAGCCCAGAAACACAACATAGGAATATAATTTCAAGTTTCTGAAATTCCAGCACGTAAATCATTCCGTTGTGCATGAAAAATGGTCCGTGTATTATCCGTGGCAATAAGTATTTTTATTTCGTATTCTCCCTATTATGCGTTGCTTTTCTGACATTTTGGGCAAATCGCAATTTTATCTTGTGTAAACTCTACGGCGATTACTTTGTTCGTAGGTCAATGCGTTTTACCCCTCCCTCGTCGTTGTTTATTTAGCGTCGCATTTTTTCAATTTTAGGCTAATCGCGACGATGCTATGAAACATTGATGACAAAGAAAGCTCTAACAGGGATTCGAACCCAGGACCCCTGCATTAACTGAACAATGGTATTTATCCTTGTAGAACATTTTTATGCACTTAAATAAAATAAATAATACGACCTTACGAGATATATCCGATATATTAGCAGAAAATAAAAGCAGGAATGGAAGGGTGGGGTGAGCGGATCATTGCGCTACCCAAGGTGTTCTAAAGGGCGCTCGAGCCATCTTGCAATATTTCCCAAATTATCTCTTTCTCTTCATAACAATTGCTGCACAGTTTAACGTGGGCGGCAAACAGCAGGATACAGCACACTTAATATCAGCAACTGTTTCTGGTGCCGTCACTGAATATCTAGTATTATAGGGGGATCGGCTGTAATTTTCTCCCTTGTGTACCATATTCAATCGCAAGATGTAGACATTTGTGATTTACCAACGTAGAAAATTCCATTCATGTGTCTATGGACTCATAAAACGAAAGACAAATGCATCCACTTTCTCTGCAATTGATATCAGTGAAGTACCCATTTGATGCTGAAAATGCCAAGGAAACAAAATACAGGATTGGAAGGTTTTGTCTCAGGAAATAAGAATAAAACATAAAACGTATTATTAAGAACTACTAATGGAACATTAGCGCTATTCATCTAACGAAACCATTACAAATCGGCTGGGGGCTTACATATAGCCAGTACTTGTTTTCCAAACTTAAAATGTGATGTAATATATTAACAGGACTTTCATCGCACAGTTTTTTCTTACGGGCTTGAGTCCACCTGGGTTCAGTCTCTGGGTTTTCAGCCTGTGTATAGGACTGGTGGCAACCCACCATCCTGAGAAAATTGGGGACCTACAAGTGAGTAGCGCAACCCAGTCTGGGAAATCTCCTATAACAGCTGAGGGTTCGATGTGCTGACCCCACATCATCCCATTGCTGTTGAAGATCTCCACATCTCTAGATAGGGTCGTGGGAGGCAGACTGGCAGTCAGGAGATAGGCCAAGGTCCTTCCAGTGCTGTAGAGCAGTGGATCTCAACCTTTTTCAGTCGGGGACCCACCTTGAGTAATATTACACTTCATGGGACCCATAAGATGGGCACCAGCGGAATTACTTTGTAGGGGTGTGCACCCAGTTTATAATCACATATTTGCTAACATCGAAGTCCTCTTTTACAACAACACGGCCTGAATTTAAGTTGTTAAAACAATATATCTAAGTAATTTAATGTAATGGGTTTTTAAGACCCAGTAAACAAAGTTTCGAGCCCAACTTCCCGACCCACCAAATGTCCCCTCAGAACCCAGGAGTGGGTCGCACCCTATAGGTTGAGAAACGATGCTGTAGAACCATGGGTTATGTTATGCTGTACATAAAAGTAAATATTTTACACTACAGTTAATTTCTATCATAACTTACATTCAGTGTTCTGTAGATGAAATAATATTTTGGAAAATACAACAAGAAAACTAGTTCAGTGCCATTATGTAAAATATATTGTTAACATTAAATATACATGGAATCTAGAATAAAAGACTGAAATAAGTCTTAAAAATCCTAGATCAATTAATTTCCACTGTATTCAATGCTACCGTAATACTGTTAATGAAAGTCCATCAAATAAACCATTTACAACTCACTATGGTGACATGTTCTATTTCTCGTGGAATTCTCAGAAACATTCCCGAAGAAAATAACAATTTCACAGTAAATGCACTACACTTTATGAGTTATTAATGATTCCGTAGAAAAGTAAAACATAATATATTATTGCTAATAACAAATGAAAGGGATAATAAACAAACACATTGTTATACAGGTACATGTATTTATTGAAACATTGGCAATTAATATTCTTTGCTTAACATATGACAATGCATTGAAGTCCTCCAGACTTCTTTATAAAAATATAAGACTTTAAACAGAACAGTAAAATTTTAAAATCATATTTTAAATAATCTAAAAGTAACTTCCAGCGTCCCATTTAAATTTCCTACGAAATTTTTCACACATGAAAAGCATTGAAATAACGTCCAAAATTGTAAGATTGAATGATTTAGATCACATCACTAGTACCTCTTTTGAGAATTTAGAAGAAAACAGTATATGCTAGCGGCATTCCACGGGAGCAAATGTTGGTGAAGCAAGTGAGCAAAGTGAAGACAGCATTGACGACATTCACAATCCACATTGCAATGTACTTACTTGGTTCTACATCTGGGAATGCATCATACACAAACTTGTTTCTTGCACTCCACATACTCTTTATTCTTTAAGTTTTGTGAATAATATCTTGTTGCCATATTTCTTTCCATGCATATCAGAGCTGTAAGAGAAAATAAATTATTTTAGAAACATGTAATAATACAACATAATGCAACAAGATTTACATATTTTCCATTTTTTGTCATTCAAAAGAGATATTTTCCATGGTGCATAGTCATTTGTGATCTGAGGAAAAAGCTTGCCATCACAAAGAAAATATACTTAAAGGAACATCCATTTACTGGATCATTGTTAGTTTCTGTTGAATTGAGACCATACAAGAATAGCCATGTATAAAATGAAAGAAGGTCCATTATATTGGGGTGAAATGTTACCTGCTTGTAAATATTTTATTTAATGTAATATGTTTATTTTTTTTTCATATTTACTCAATTTTTACATTATTTCTCATTGTAAGTTACATTCTTTGCTTGGAACCATAAAGTGTGGGACAATGTAAATACAAAAATTACTGTTATTGTAGAAGAGGGACATTGAACTAAATTTCCGAACCTACTCAGCAGTTATGTCCCACTGAACCTTACTACCTAACCTAACTGGTGCCAAAAAAGAAACAACTTTGGCTTTCAATAACCCCGTCTAGTTCGCTGCACTTTTTCATTCTCCTTGCACTAAACCGTCTAGTTAGTTATACGGTGCAACACCAACTCGTGTACTTCGTCGATTTGGTGCGAAGTAGTACATTTGGTGTCTGCAGCGGGGCTAATGTAACTTGGGTTCTACACCAAAGAGTTAAATATAGTAAGATGCAACATGAATCTGAAGGAAATAAGGGAACTATACGTTTGAACTAAAGCTGAATCGAATTCTATTCATGTAGGTATATAAGTACACATTGATGAACTTTTATGTAGATAACTGTATTTCCATCACTCTAATGCATATGTTTATGCTAGGTGTAGGTTTGAGGGATTTTAGCATTATAATTATGCTCCTATGTGATTAGGTTGTAACAATCCTTACGTTTTAAGTGTGATAGGTTTCATCGTCTAAATATTGGTAGGTTTCATCGCCTAAGTATTTAGAAACTTTCCATGATCTGTTAAAGTTTATAATGTTTTCAATATGGAAACAAGTAGTTGTATTTGTACTATTATAAACTCAAGAAAGTATGAACCCCCCTCAAGCAGATTTGGCTACACTTAAAACAAGCTCAACATGAGCATATGAGCTTTTTGCTCAAGTGTGGAACCCTGTCTAATCCAAGATTTTTGTAAAAAAGCCCTCATGGATTCCATGAGAAAGTATGACCCCCCTCGGATTGATGAGGCTACACTTATAAAAGGCACTTCTGTGAGATTGTTGTCCATAATCCTGTCAAAAATATGCTCCTCTTGATATTTTTTTGGCCACACTTAAAACTAAGCCAAACTGCTCATAAGAGCCACCTACACACACACCCATACCCACCCATATTTACTTCCGGTCTATTTTTGGCTATTTCTACCTATTTCTGCCCACTTCCGGTCTATTTCCGGTCCATTTTTGGCCATTTCTACCCATTTTGCCCACTTCCGGTCCACTTCCGGTCCACTCCCGGTTTACTTCCGGTCCACTTCCGGTTTACTTCCGGTCCACTTCCGGTTTGCCTACTTCCGGTCCACTTCCGGTCCACTTGTGGCCAAGTTGTGGCCTATTTCTGGTTTATTTCTATTGCATCATGCTGTGCAACAAATTATTATCCAATAAATTATTAGATACGTGTTGTTTTCTGATTGGGTGCTTATGACATAATGTGATTATGTGTTATATTCTGATTGGTTTATTGTTTCAGATATTTTCAATGCGGTCCGTGCTTAGGGTATATAAAGAGATTTTGCATTGCATATCAGCCAGTATTGTAAGAGCTGTTGAAGAGTAAGGTTGTATTGTTCCAGTGCTGCTTATATTTTTTAATTGCAGATTTGTATAAATTGAATTACAAATCACACTGCTGAACCCAACTGATATTTTTTATCCAGCATAGAGTTTTGATTTGACCCCCAAGAAATTTTATATAAATACCAAAGCCAAAAATATTAACACACACACACACACACACACACACACACACACACACAAAGCACAGTGCTGAACCCAACTGATATTTTTATCCAGCATAGAATTTTGATTTGAATCCCAAGAAATTGTATATAATAAACAACAACAAAAATGCCGAATCAAAAATATTGTAATCAATGCAATAAAAATATATCCAGCCCCAATTGGGCTAAGCACCAAAAGATTTGTGACCCAGACAAATACAGAACTCCCACAAAAATATGCCCTAAATGTCATAGAAAATACAGCATGCAATACTTCACATATACACATAAAAATACTTGTTCTGTACAGTCATCAACATTGCCCCCACAAGCATCTACATCTGGTCTGAAAAGAAAGCACGAAGCACCTCTTAATGCCAGAGCAGCAAAGCAGCCACGCTATGAACCCATCCATAGCAGTTTTAATGCCCAACTTAGGGATTATCGGTTTGTATCAGAGCCAAGATGCGGTATTAAGAATTTTTTGAACAGTGTAAATCCTGATCTGCAGGCAATTCTAAATGCACAAAATAACCCTTATAAGCTGTCCCTCAAATTGTTTGCACAATATAAGAAACCAAACGGCACAAAATTTACACAGCCCCACATAACAGAAACTGTACCTGTATATTCAAATGCAAATTCAGATACAATAATAAGCAGGTTGATAGATCAATTGAATATTAAACACTCTGAATTTGCAGCAAAAGAGTCTGGATGGAGCCTATGCGGTTCTCCACACAAGTTATATGTTAATATTTCTGAATTCTGCCCATTACAAGGATCTACATATTTGCCATTACCTGACAATATTAAAAACAAAAGAGCCGTGGTTAATATTAAAAATAATGATGAGAAATGCTTTTTGTGGTGTATTTTAGCTGCTTTGTATCCAGTTTCAAGGAATCCTCAGAGAATAAATTATTACAAACAACATGAACATCTTTTTGACGATGCAATGAAGGGTTTAGAATATCCAATGTCTGTTCAGAATATTGATAAATTTGAAAAAAAGGCCCGGAATATCAATGGCAAACAATTATCTATTAATGTATTTATTTGCTCCACTGGCCGTGGCAATTGCTTGATAGAACCTCTCAGAATCAGTACATTTGATGATGATTCTGCTGTTCCAATTGATTTGCTCTTAATTGAAGGGGATGGCACATATCATTACACTCTGATACATAATCTTGAAGCTTTAGTGAGAACACAACTAGACAAATCCAATACAATATTCAAGTTGTGCAGAAGATGTTTAAGTGTATTTGATGGCAGGAAAATGGTGAATGGGGTTCGGGAAGTGAATGCAGAAATTGCCAAAAACAAGTTAATTGAGCATCTGAAATACTGTAACAATCATAAACCTGTTCATATGGTGATGCCTAATCCAAGTGAAAATTGCAAATTCAAAAAAATTGAAGCCTTGTTGGAACACCCAGCATATATTGTCTGTGATTTTGAATCAAACCTCAAATCTCTTGCATTTTGTAGCCCAGATCCTGAAGAATCTTCAATTACACCATACCAGCTACATGAACCTTCCAGTTTTTATTATGTGGTTGTACAGGATGGTGTTGTTAGTAAAGAATATTCATACATGGGAGCAGATGCCATCAAAATATTTGCACATAGAATAGAAAATGAGTGCCGTGACATAGCATCTAATATTTTATTAAAATCAAAACCCATGTTGCCTTTAACAGAGAAACAGATTGAGGATTTCAACAATGCAGAAAAATGCCCGGTATGTGATTCTGAATTTTCAGATACAAATATCAAGGTGAAACACCATTCTCATACAGATGGTAAATTCTTAATGGCCCTGTGTAATAGCTGTAATATTAAGATCAAGAGACCAAAATTTATCCCCATATTTTGCCATGGAGCATCCAATTATGATTTCCATCATCTGATCAGATATGAGGGGTTTGACAAGCAGAATTTAAATATTTTAGCTGAAAATGATGAAAAATATATATCTATTAGCAAAATAATTAAAGTTAATGGTGTTCCTATTCACATAAGATTTCTTGATTCTTACAGAATTTTATCTGCTAGCCTGGCTACACTGGCCACTCAATTATCTGATGATCAATTCAAAATTACATGTGCCTTGTTTCCAAATCAGGACCTGAAAATAATTAGGCGGAAGGGTGTATATCCGTATGACTATGTTACAGATTTTTCTAAATTTGATGAATGTTCTTTGCCACCACAACAAGAGTTTTACAGCAAAATCAGAGGATCTGGAATCACTGATGATGATTATCACCATGCCCAATTGATGTGGAACAATTTAAAATGCCAGACATTTGGTGATTATCACATGGCATATTTGAAACTTGATGTGACCCTCTTAGCTGATATAATGCAGGCATTCAGAAAATCTTCTATGCAAAATTATAAACTGGACCCAGTGTATTTTTTCAGTGCCCCGGGCCTAGCATGGGATGCAATGTTTTTAAACACCAAAATGCCATTGGATCTGATCCAAGATCAGAACATGTATCTGTTTATGGAGGAATATATAAGAGGAGGGATGGTGCAATGTTCTCAGAGATATGCCAGAGCAAATAACAAATATATGCCTGATCATGATCCAGCACGGCCATCAAATTATATATTGTATGTGGATGCAAACAGCCTCTATGGTCACGCTATGATGGATAAACTGCCATATGCAGGGCTTGAATGGGTTGAAGATTTCAATATTGAAGATCTTAAGGATTTTGATGACAGTAATTATGGCCTATTCTTAGAGGTTGATCTGACAATTCCAGATAATTTACATAACAAATTTTCTGATCTGCCCCCAATTCCTGAGGTTCAGTGCTCACCTGGCTCTAAACAGAAGAAGCTCATGATGACACTGGAGCCAAAACAGGGCTATGTCATATATTACAAAAACCTCCAGTTCCTGATGAAACATGGTGTTCAAGTGACCAAACTTGGCAAAGTTTTGAGGTTCAAACACTCAAAATGGTTGAAATCATATATTGATACAAACACAGAGCTTCGAACATCTGCAAAGAGCCAATTTGATAAGGCCTTGTTTAAATTGATGGTCAATTCTGTATATGGCAAAACAATTGAAAATGTCAGAAAACATACCGATGTTAAAATAATTACTGACCCCAGCCTGAGCAAAAAATTGGTTGCAAAGCCTAATTTCAATTATAGAAGAATTTATGATGAAAATATGGCACTTTTCAACATGAAAAAAACAAAAATTAAGTTTGATAAACCTATTTATGTAGGGGCTGTGATATTGGAATTGGCCAAATTACATATGTTAAAATTGTATTATGATGTGTTGAAACCTTTTTATAAGGATCGTGTAAAATTGATGTACATGGACACGGATAGTTTTGTTCTTGATATTCAAACAGAAGATGTTTATCAAGATATTTCCCAGCCTGAATTGTTTAAATATTTTGATACCAGTGAATTGCCAGGCCATCTGAATATTCAACCCCACAACAAAAAAGTGCCTGGCAAGTTAAAAGATGAGACACTTGGTGATGTTATTGTGGAATTTGCTGGGTTAAGTGCCAAGATGTATAGTTTTAAAACATGTAATGCTGTTGTCAAAAAAGCCAAGGGCATTGGCAGAGTTACTGTTGAAAAAGAGCTTGAATTTGAAGATTATAAAAATTGCCTCAAATCATGTAGCACCACCAGAACATCAGAATCCAGAATTCAGAGTGTGGATCACTTATTGACTACAAATATTGTAAGAAAAGTGGCTCTGGACCCACATGATGATAAGAGATGCATTTTATCATGTGGCATTCATACTTTACCATGGGGGCATTGTGATTTGAAAAATGGGAATCAATGCACAAGCACAGAGCATGATTTGAAATAAATAAACATGCCTATGAACTTATTTGGGTTCAAAAAACGGGCTATTATGGACCTGCCAACACCACAACCCTCTTCTGATATGGTATCTAAAGTAAGTGGCTTGTTAATTATTCATCTGAACAGCATATTTACAGATGTTGATGATGAAACAGGTAAAACATTGTACATATTTAACAATAATTTAAATCATTACCAATTACCTGTTGGTGGGCAATTGCAATTTATTACAACCCCTGAGGGTGATGTCAAGATTTCAGTAGGGAGAAATATTTACAGAATTAGGCACTCAAACATGGTTTCTGGCACTGTTTATACTGTTTCTGCTGGTGACTGCTTATATATTGAGGTCCCTGGATCTTATGATAAGCTTATACCTTTTTTTATAGAATTAAGAATCAGATACTCTATAATAAATAACTACTAAACAAAATGCCTAATGATATTTTTGGCCATACAAGACATGAAGATCACAGTGATGAGATTTTGATGCTTGATGTCAGAGTCAAGAAATTAAGAAGTGATTTACAAGCTTTACAAACCACACTCAATGCCAGTCTTCAATTAGAAATTACAAATTTACAATCACAATGCATGGACCCTCTTCTTAAAATTGATTCTGAACTCAAACTGCTGCTTCAGAAATATACTGATTTGGCCACATTGGATAATTTTCAAAGTTTAGAAGAAGCTGTAGCAGCTCTTCAAGCCAAATTTAAGACCCAGGCTAACAACTCTGAGCAATTGAAACAACAATTGGAAGAGCAGATAAATAATGTCCAGACACAGCTCCAAACAATTGTCAAAAGCATAAAATCACAAGAAGATTTTGATCTAGTGATTTCCACTCTAAAAGAACAGATTCAGTCACTCCAAATACCTAATCTGGACCCTCTGAACAATGCCATAGCCGAGGTTAAAGAAAAAATTGAGACACTTGAAAATTTTATGAACAATTTGCCATCTTCTGATGCTTTGAATGCAATAACTCGGAGTGTTGCAAATATTAAGTTGCAACTTGAAACATATGAAGATTTTGGAAAAATTCAAAGTTCCATAACCCATCTTGAAGGTACAATAGCAGCAGTGCAAAGTGATTTGGCAAATGTACTAGAATCCAGATTGCCTGGGATTGTAGACACACTCATCAGTGTCCAGCACCAAATCACAAAGCTTGAAAACCTCAACACTGAATCTGAACTATCTCATTTTCATCACTTGATAGATGATATCCAAACAAAACTTGAAATTTTACAACAATCTACACCCTCTCAGGCAGATATAGCCCTGCTCCAAAATGCTATGCAAAATGTGGCTCATGCTTCTGAATTAAACAATGTGAAATTGGCACTTGAATTTTTACAAAATACTGTGTCAAATCTTCCTACATCACAGGAACTTAAAAATATTAAGAGAGCAGTGAATAGGATATTAAAATCAGAAGATATCAAGAATATCCAAACAGAGATCAAACAACTTACTCAGACAGTAGCCACTCTACCAACCAATCAACATATTAATGAACTGCATGCCCTGTTTGAGGATATCAGAAGACAGGTCCATGATCTTACTGCTCAAAATTCAAAATTGGCAGTTGTTGAAAATTTGCAACAAATTGTAGCTAATATCAAGCAACAGCTAGGGACCATGGAATCCAATCAAGCAAATGCTCTGTCTGTTTTTGCCACCCAGCTACAAGAAATTGTGCAACAATACAAAAAACTTGTTGTGGACATAAAAATCAAGCCGGGCCATGATGATGTTGTTAGGACCATCAATGAGCATCTTGAATCTGTAACAAGCAGATTGCTCACAGCAGAAAAGGAAATAACAGGCATCATCGAGAATCCAAAACATACAGTAATTCTTGAATTGTACAGCATCCCCAACAAAGAATATGATTCTCCATTTACACCAGGTGGCAAAATATATATGCTGTCCCCTGCACAATTTTATTACCAGTTCTTTGTTGGTGGCACATTGAGACCAATCAAGATCAAATATTGGCTTCAACCACAGGCACACCACTACCCCACCTTATCAATAACAAATGCTGATAACAAAGTGAAAATCACCAGTGTGGAATTAGAGGATTTTACAGACCCCAATACATTAGAAACAGCCTATACTGAAGATGATGGCTCTTTGGAATTTAAAATACAAATAGGGGACAAATTATATTTAGAAAATCCTGCAGTATCAGCTGCTGAACACCCTATAGTTGCAATATTCTTGTTTACATATTATATCTAGACAAATTATTGTTGATGAATTACACAGACAAGCCCGACATAATTTTAAGAGACTCCCAGTAGTCACAAAAAGCATAGATGATTTATGGCAGAGCGACTTGATTGAAATGGCAAGTGGACAGTTGAAAAACTTAGACAAAATCAACAAGGGCCACAAGTATCTACTCACTGTAATAGACACATTTTCAAAATTTGCCTGGGCTGTGCCACTCAAATCCAAGACTGGAAAATGTGTTACAGAAGCTTTTAGAACAATCATCAATTAGAGTGGAAGATCCCCGCGCTATTTGCAAACAGATAATGGCAAAGAATTTTATAATTCAGTGTTTCAACAATTTATTAAAAGCCAGGCAATACAACATTATTCGAGTTACAGTGACCTCAAGGCCTCAATTGTAGAGAGATTCAACAGAACCTTAAAAAATCTTATGTATAAACAATTTACCCTCCAAGGTAATTATAAATGGATTAATATTCTTCCAGAACTTCTACAAAAATATAACAATTCTGTCCATTCCACAATCAACATGAAACCCTCTGAAGTAACTTCATCTGATGAGCAAAAATTGATCAGCACTGTTTATTATCCTAGATATCAGCCAACAACAAGAAAGGCCAAATACAGGGTGGGGGATCAAGTAAGAATCAGCAAATATAAGCACTTATTCAAAAGAGGCTTTACAAGAAACTGGAGCACTGAATTATTTACAGTGGTTCAGGTTAAACCCGGGACCCTTAACACATATATAATAAAGGATCACCGAGGAGAAATTCTCAAAGGCAGGTTCTATGAACAAGAGCTCAGCAAAACTAAACAGCCTGACACATATCTCATAGAAAAAATTATCCGCAAAAAAGGCAACAAGTTACTTGTCAAATGGCTGGGACTTCCAGAACACAGCTGGATCGATGCAAACAAAATAATAATATGAACACCTGGGATGTTATAAAGAGGCTGCCAGAACCTGAACAGCAGAATAAGAGAAATGGCAAATTGCTACCTGATAATATTAGGTGTCTTATTGTTGGGCCATCTGCTTGTGGTAAAACTACACTAATAGTTGATAATTTTTTATTGGCACCCAACTGGTTAGACTGGAAAAACAGGCACTTGTATATCTTCTCTAAGAGCTTGGAACAATTAAAATATCAGCAGCTTATGAAGCTATATGATGGATTGGATATTGCAACTTTTGAACCAGATGTTAAGCCACTTCATGAATGTCTCGATAATTCTGTTGTTGTGTTTGATGATATTATATTGGATAATCAAAACAAGGTTAGAAACTTTTTTACACAGGGCCGGCACAAAAACATTGATTGCTTCTACCTGGCACAGACTTTTTCAAAAATACCCAAGCAACTGATCCGAGACAACAGCAATTTTATTTGTATGTTTCATCAAGACCATACCAACCTCAAACACATACATGATGAATATGTAGGTGGGGACCTGAGCTACAATGATTTTTCCAAGTTTTGCAGCAAGTGCTGGAACCAGGACAGTTATGGGTTTGTCACAATTGATATAACAAGAACACCCAATAGTGGCAAATACAGAAATAAAATCAACAATTTTCTAGACATTGAAACATAAATAAATAACCATGAAAAGGCCAATCATTGATGATCTTAAGTTAAGATATTATCTTGTAAAAAGATTTAAGGGATGGAAATCAGAGAACCGTGGAATTTATGAAAAACACAAACAAACAGAACAGCCTGTAATTGATGCTATTAATAATTTAGGTAAGAATATCAAAACTGTTACAGAGCAAAATCAAAATTTGCTCACAGAGCTTGTACCTGTAGCTGCAAGGAACATATTAGATTATCCATTCACCCCACTTTCCAGTATTCATACACCTAGTCCTATTGCTCCTAGAAGAATTGAGGCTAGTCAGGATCCTATTGAATTGGGTCTTCTTGCTCAAAAATATTTAACCACACCTAAAGACAATAAAGATGAGGTTTTTGGCTTATATGCTGACACAGAGCTTGATGGCAGCATCATACATAGAATTGGCAATTTCAGAGTAACATTTATGGGAGATGATATAATTGTATATTCAGAATCTCGACTTGGAGAAAAAGGTGCTTTTGTTAAGTACTCCGGAACACCTGGATTGTGGGAACTGATGACTAGGAAAAGGCCTGGCAGCTATACAGATCAAGATTATGAGGATTACAAAGAAATATTAATAAAATCAGATGCTCTATACCAGAACAATGATCCCACACAAAAAAGAGTCAAGTCGAGCAGTGGGGCAAAATACAACAATTTAATCAAGCCCATATGGTCACAGATCAAGACTGGCAGTGGAATCAAACAATACAACACCCTGCCTAAAGAATTTGTGTGGGTTGATGATGTCAGGAAACTTGTAGATAGGCTATTGGTGATAGCTGGGGAGGAAAATGCTGGCAACCACAATTTTTACAATGAAAAGGTTGGAATTATGGACATGATAAGCACAAAATTGTCTAATTTTATAGTGAATGACACTAAGGGGATTGGATATCTTATAAAAATTATTAATACTCTACCCCCCAAATTTTGGAATATTTCTGAGGGTCGGGGCCTTGTTAATGACATTATAAACAAGCTGCCATTTGAACTACATATTCCAGGCTATCAGTATTGTGGTCCAGGCACAAAATTGGATCATAGATTAAACCGAGGGGATCCTGGTGTTAATCCTTTAGATGCTGCTTGTAGAGACCATGATATTGCATACAACACACATTCTGATCTTGACAAGAGACATGTTGCAGACAAGAAATTAGAAGAGGCTGCATTTGGCAGATTTGTAAGCAAAGATGCTTCTTTAAGTGAAAAAATAGCAGCATTGGGAACCACCATAGCTATGAGCACCAAACAAAAATTGGGGTGGGGGTTGTGAATATGTATATAATAAACCTACAATGAAGGCCAAGGGTGTTATGTATCAAGTACCTTATGCAGGTCTCAAATCTCTTAAAACTATTGACAGTCTTTTGACCAAAAAACAGCGCAAGAAAAAAAATTCTTGTATTGCAAAGGGTCATGGTATGAAATTGTTGCTTAGTACCCCCCAATTAAAAAAATTACAACAATCAAGAAAAAAATCACATGTGGGGGGATTTATATTTACCATCCCTGCCATCTTAGCTGCTCTCGGGGCTGTGGGGAGCTTGGCCGGGGGATCAGCTGCCATAGCAAAAACAGTAATAGATGCCAAGAAGAATAGGGCAGAATTAGATGAGCAGACGCGCCATAACCTGGCAATGGAGAAACAGGGCAAAGGTGTTAAAAGAGCCATGAATAAGTTAAAAAAAAAACAAGAGCCGCTTACAAACCAAGATATTGAAGCTTTAATCAAGCCACTGGGCATCAAACATTTTAGAGGTGTGTACATGTCTGATTCTTTGCCAGAACAACCACTCAACAAAGAGTGTGGCATTGTTAATTTGGATGAGTACAAAAATCAGGGCACTCACTGGATCTGTTATCTTAAATATTTAAAAAATGAGGCATTTGTGTTTGATTCATTTGGAGGTGTTCCACCTGAAAATTTAATAAAATATCTAAATTCAGCTAATCTTTATTACAATAATGCCCGTGTTCAAAATTTCAAAGATGTTAATTGCGGACATTTGTGTTTATCTGTTCTTAGATATATGTCTCAAATAAATAAACCATCAATTGAAGATTTTCAAAAGGCCTTGTGGTATCTGAAACATCATGGGGGTATTTCATCTCACCAGCCAAAATTCAATATTGAAACTCAAATTGCATGATGACATAGTATATCCCAAAACAATAGCTCTCAGAGCATTTTATGGCATGTACCTAATCCCCAATATTACACACCACAACAACACAATTGCAGTAGGGGATGAAAAAATTGTCATTACTCCAGGGCAGTATAATCTATCCACTCTAAATGCTCAATTACCCAGAGGTGTAGTGTTAAGTCAAAATTCTGTCACTCACAGAGTAGAAATTGTATCTGCTACAGAAACAGTGGATCTGGGTACTATAGGAGAGCTGTTAGGCTTTGAGAACAACACAAAACTTGAAGCAGGCATCAAACACACTGCTATGAATATACCTAAATTCTTGGCCATAGAGACTCTGAATATTCACTGTAATGTAGCTGAGGGTATGATCACCAAATCAAATGGCATAGGCACTCACAAACAAACCGGCATTATTGCAACATTCAAACCTAATTCTGAATTTATGGAGCCTATTATCTACAATCCATCCCCAACATTATATTTTCCTGTGTGTCATAACAGAATAGATAATATTGAATTGATGGTCACTAATGAAAAAGAAGAATTAGTTGATTTTGCTGGAGCCACAACAACTGCAATCATAGAGATTAACATTTAAATAAAAATACATACAAGAAAAAAATGGAAAATATTGAGAGTTATGAGCTACAATCATTCCCCCCAAACAGGAGGACATTTGCAAATTTAAATCAACCCAACACAGAGATTGAGGTTGATCTTGATGTATGGGATGGATTTATACACCCCCACAGAGCAGATCTATACATCAAATTTGATGTTGTGAAGCTCGATGGAACAGATTATCCGGCAAATTCAAATATAAGACTTGTAGATAATTTTGTGCCACATCTATTCTCTGAAATTGAGATCAGAAAGCATGGCGTTGTTATAAACAGAGTGGATTATCCCGGCATTACCTCCACAGCTTTGGCCACATTAAAATTATCCAAAACCGAGGCTTCATACTACAAAATCGGTGGATTTGAAGCTGGTGATAAGATATTATCTAAGAACCACACTGTGCTGTTCCCCATGCGCCTATTGCCAGGATTCTTCTCAGATTACAAAGATATTATGTGGAAGGGTGGGTTAAGAATTACATTTAGAAGAGCTGCAAATGATAACAATGCTTTGATGAGGTACAGTGCAATAAACCCTACAGGAGAAGCTCTGCCCAATACCCTACCAGATGCAGGCAAATGCATTATTCAGACTATGGAGTTAAGAATCCCTGTTGTTGAGTATGAGGCCAGCTATGCTCTTAAATACAAAGCTGATATAATAAAAAATCCACAGGTTCCTCTGCAATTTTATACATATCAATGTGTACAGAAGCCCGCAACTGGTTCTTATTATGAATTTGATGCCACAAATTCATTCTCCAGCATACAATTTGACATGCCTGATTTTGTAGTGGTATTGTTTCAGACTGGGAGACACAACAATCAGGAAAAAAATTCAAGCAAATTTGATAACTGCAACATCAAGGACATATATCTTAAAAATGGCAGAAATGAGGTATTTCCTAGAGAAAATTATAATTTAGACATGTCCAAGAATGATTTCCTTAAATTATATGAGGCATTTACATCCTTCAAAAGGGTCACTACAGGCAATACTGACATGTATTACACACCAGATGAATTCAAAACACAGAGACCCATGTTTGTAATTAACACTTCAAGAAGAAAACAGGTTGTGGTGAATGACAGAACAAATATTAAAATTATCTGTGAATTTCATGAGGCATTACCTGATGACACTATATGTAGTGTTATTCTCATAGGGGAAAAATCATATGTTTATGATGTAAGAAATGAGAGAGTCACGGAGCAATTCTAGAGGGTCTCTGCATATTGCATTGTTTTAATATACAATTTGAACCTGGTATCCAATTAAACTTAAACCAGAAGTAAATATGTATGGGTGGGTATAGGTATGGGTGTGTATATGGGTGTATCTTGGCCTAGTTTTAAGTATGGCCATCAAGAAGAGCATATTTTTGACAAGTTTATGGACAACAATCTCACAGAAGTGCCTTTTATAAGTGTAGCCTCATCAATCTGAGGGGGGTCATACTTTCTGAGGAACTTCTCGAGGGCATTTTTACAAAAATCTTGGATTAGACAGGGTTCCACACTTGAGCAAAAAGCTCATATGGGCATGTTGAGCTAGTTTTAAGTGTAGCCAAATCTGCTTGAGGGGGGTTCATACTTTCTACACTTGTAAGTGGTGCTTATCCTATAGCCAATACCACTACTGAAACAAAAAATCGGAAGCAGCGATTAGGAGCACGAGTAATCGAACAACATACGTTATTAGTACTCACACATTACAATTTTCTGCATCTTTAAAACGGACAAATTGTTTTTCTGAACTTTCAAATTATTTCAATGGTGATTTCCAGTATTTACGATGCCTTCGTTCTCCTGTGAAACTTGTAAATATCAATACATTACACAATCTGCACCATTACCCGTTCACATATACACTAATAATCAACATATGATATGATCCCATGTGTCATTCTACTTAAATGAAACAATACTAAAACCGAATTATTCTCTTTGACAACTTTTCCCCATAAACAAAATCATTTTTACACTGTAAATACACATGTCCCACATAAGAGTGAGCACAATTCATAACTAACTAACCTTTCAAGATTTCCTTTATAAAGATCAGCTCTGGATTCCCCTTCTTGGATTAGAACGACACACAGTATAGCAACTAAATGAGTCACAATTGCATTTAGACGAATTAGAGCAATATGGTAGAAGAAACACTCTCGAAATATGTGGTGTTCCTGATAAACAGAATGAAAATTTGTTTGAAGTTGTAAAGAGTGTAGGGCGAGTTTTAGATATTGAAGTAGATAATCAAATGATAGACATAGATTAAAGAAGTCTCCTCAACAAAAATCTGCAGCCATTATTGTTAAATTTGTTAGGCGAGTAGATAAGGATAAATTTATGGAAAGGAGAAAGGTAAAAAGAAATCTAAATTGTCTTCATTTGGGTTACACTAACAATGATATGGTATATATTAACCAAAGTCTCACTCCTCTTAGAAGGAAATTATATAGTGAAGCCAGGGCAATTAAACGGGAAAGAAATTATGCCTATGTATAGGTTGATAATTCGGGAAATATAAAGTTGAGGAAGAGAGAAGGTGACAAGGATGTATATGTAATAAGAACAACTGATGACATAGATAACTTGAAGCAATAAATGGCTTCGTCTGATATGATGGTTTACTATCAAAATGTGAGGGGTCTCAATACAAAAACTTATGAGTTTTATGTAAATAATATAGCAAGTAGATATGATATCATTGTCCAGAAACATGGTTACATAATGGGGTCCTAAGCAGTGAATTATTTCATGATAATTATAGGGTCTTTCGTCATGATAAAACTGGTAATCATAAAGGAGGTGGTGTTCTTATTGCAGTTAAAAATAAAATACGTTCAGATGTTGTTGAACTAAAAAGTAATCTTCATATGTTATGTATTAAAGTCTCTATATGTAACGAATTGTATTATATAATCGGGATCTATATCTCTCCTGCTTCCAAAATTGATATCTATAAATCATTTTACAATTTGTTTGCATGTAAAGAAGAGTTAAAAAATAATCTATTTATAGTTGGAGACTTTAATTTACCGTTGATATCTGACTCTTCATACAATCTACAAGAAAGTGGGCCCTGTTATAAATTGTTGCAAAACTTTTTAAGTTTCTATGATTTACATTCAATAAACAATGTTAAGAATGGCAATAACAGAACCTTAGATCTTATACTTACTAATGTGTATAGTAACATTAAAGTATCTAGAGATGAATATCCTCTTGTTAAGGAGGATATACATCATCCTGCATTAATTATAAATGTGTCTATGGAAATAACGGTCAAGAGTATTAAAATTAATATCACTCTCAGAAGGAACTTTTGTAAAGCAAACTTTATGCGCATGTACGAATTATTACGAGGTATAGACTGGGCATATTTATACAAAATAGGTAATGTAGAAGAGGCCATAACTTATTTTTATAATGTAATTAATAAGGTATTTGATGAAACTGTTCCATATAAGAAAACTAGTATGCACAACAAATATCTACGATGGTTTACCGTAGAAATTATAAATAAATTAAAACTAAAAGAATATCATAGAAAACGAAAGAAAGATAGTGTAAATAGCGAGGTAGAATATAAAAAGCTTAGAAAAATAACTAAAATATTGATAGATAAAGCATACAAAATCTACATCAAAGAAATAGAACAAAATATACAAAAAGATAATAAAGGATTCTGGGAATTTGTGCAAAGTAAAATGGGCAAGAAAACCAATTATAATCCTACAATGGTCTTTGGAAATAAATTACTTGAAACGAGTCAACACATTGTTAATGGCTTTGCGTCCTATTTTAAATCAGTGTATGTAGATAGTACTGGTGTTTATAATCCATCAGAATATTCTAAAACGGAAGTCCCTTATGAACTATCAATTAGGACAATAACATTTAAAGAATATTTTGAAGCCATAAAGAAATTGAAACCAAAAAATCAACTGGGCCGGATGGAATCCCTCCTTACGTATGAAAAGCATGTACAGAAATATTAGAAAAACCTTTGTGTTCAATATTCAATTTAATAATAAAAAATCAATACTTCCCTAATCTATGGAAATTAACGCAAGTCTGCCCTATTTTAAAAACAGGAGATTCTAGAAATATAGATAATTATAGACCCATTGCAATTTTATGTGCACCAGCAAAAGTATTTAAACATATTATATATATGCGAATATTTAATCATGTAAAGAGTTTTATAAGTGAAAGTCAACATGGATTTTTTACTGGTAGATCGACAACAACGAATCTAATTAATTTTGTCCAATATGCACACAACATAATGCATGATCGTTCAAGTATGCATGTAATTTACACTGATTTCTCTAAAGCATTTGATAAAATTAATCATGATGTCTTGTTAAAAAAACTTTCAAGTTTTGGGTTGACACATAATTTTTTGTCTCTTATTGAGTCGTATTTGAATCTTAGGAAACAGTATGTAACATATAAAAATGGTAAGTCATATATGTATACTGCACAGTCAGGGGTACCTCAAGGATCCAACTTAGGACCATTGTTTTTCATTCTTTTCATAAATGATTTGCCGTTACATGTTAAACATTCATATTGTTTAATGTATGCTGATGATGTAAAGTTATATAAACAAATTAACGAGCCCCAGGATGTTATGAAACTACAAACAGATTTAAACAGTTTATTTGAGTGGAGTGTTAAAAGTAATCTTGGACTTAATATCAAGAAATGCTGTTTTATGATAATATCAAATACAGAACATACCACACATTATGAGTACTACATTAATCAGGAAAAACTGAAACAAGTGAAAAGTATTAACGATCTGGGAGTAATAATTGATTGTAAACTAGCGTTTCATGAACATATATCTCATATAATAAATAATGCGTATAGATCTTTGGGTTTACTAATAAGAAATTGTCTCAATTTTAGCAGTACTACTTCTATTAAGCTTCTGTATAGTGCCTTAGTTAGAAGCAAACTAGAATATGCATCTATTGTTTGGTCGCCACTTTACAAAACCCACATAAAACAAATAGAACAAGTGCAAAAAAAGTTTTTGAGATATCTATATTACAAGAGGTACAACATGTTTGCATACGCAAACAGATTTTCATATGTCCTTTTACTGAAGGAATTCTCATTTATGACACTCAGCAATAGAAGAGATTTAGGACAACAGATATTTCTTTATAAAATTATAACTGGGTTGTTGGATAATAGAGAGTTTCTTCACCTAATATGTTTCAATGCTAGCACATGTAATTTAAGAATAAGAAATGTATTGCTATATAATATCCCTAAAACTGAAAAGTACAAACAATCACCATTAATTAGAATGAGTAGTATGTATAATAGAATAACATCCACAAATCCAAATATTGATTTTAATCTTAACATTTTGGAATATAAAAATGCTATAAAAGCCACACTTAGAGATACTTTCACAAATGGTTGATTATTTATTGTATTTATTAATTATTGTAGAATATGTTCTATATGTATCCCTATATCCAGATAAATGTGTGTTTGTGTATATATATAATGTAAATATATGTATGTGGATAAGCTTAAGGATATGTGTCCATTAATATGTATATGTATTTATTTCATTGTTGTTTCTATCCTATTATGGTCATATTTATTCTGTACATTCATGAGAAATGTGATAATATTGGTTGTGGATATATGAATAATTTAAGTTTGTTGTGTATATGTTTGTATGTGTATGTATATGTATGTATATATATATATATATATATATATATATATATGTATATGTATATATATATATGTTTGTGCGAGCACGTCATTACTCTACGTTATATAAGTGTACTTATGTTATAGCTAATAACTATGTGATATGTATGTATGTTATTTAATCTCACTTATATTCATATTCACATTATTTATGTTATATTAATGCCTCTGTAATTGGAGATATCCTTTCTCTGTAGAAGGCAAATAAATAAATAAACATGACCCGCCTAACTTAATGACGAAAGCATTTACAAACGTAAATGCACCTTTGCATCACCAAGCACGTGAAGTACATATTTGGCAGCAACATATCGAAGGCTACATTAATCGAATGACTGCTCGCAAAAAATAATCACATAGCAGTAAGAAAAAACATCGATCTCCGAAAACTATGCAGTAAGTAATAACTCACACTCTGAAGTACTTATTCACTAGAGTTGGAAGTGGTCGGAAAAAACCTGACTTTTTTGGAAAAAACGGAGTTTTTTACCGCGGCTTTTTTGGTTGGGCTTTTTTCACAAAAGTGTCTCAAATCAATGAAAATACATGAGTAGGCAATATTTGTCCTGTTCTATGGTTTTCGTTTATCTCTCTACTGTAAAATATACACTTATATCTAAATATAAAATACAATTTATGATATGAAATTTGTAGCTAGACATAAACAGTGTTTTCAAAAAGCTGTTTCTTTTAATGTGAGGTTCTTTTCGAGTGTCATCTTGATATTTCGGTAGGCTTATTAAATATATCTATGTAGTACAAACATATTCACATAACTAGAGTAGTTTTTTATGTGAACCTAATAGTATGATATGATTTTCAAGGTTTGAATTTGTTATACGAATTCGTACATGATGCAAAAAAGATAATACTGCTCTACCTTTTGAAAATCGAGTATCAAATCTCTTTACATTAAAATTTGTGTTCAGTAAAATATATTTGTATTCTGGCTTCCCAGTGCATCATGTATAATTTGGTTAAATGACCGCTAAACCTGGTCACGGAGCAACTTCTGATGTATTTTGTCTGCTTCTTGCAGTGATTCTCAACTTTTGTGAACTCACAGCCCGGTAAATTTATTTCTTACAAGTCGATGCCCTGATCCCAACAATTTCACTCAGAAATACATTTCTGATATTTAAAGTTCATATGGAAATTAATATGCACCATTCATTAATATTAATATATCAACTATGGCATAATCATAGTTCAATTATATAGACTTGCTGTCAAATATAAAATTATATTTAAATTAGTTGTTAACCCTTGGATGCAATGAACCTTTTAAGGACCGGTGGTTGAAAAACAATGTCACCAAAACTGAAGCAGAAGCAAATAAGACTGGTCTGGCCGCAAATGAAAAAAAAAATCTGGACCTACAGTTTGAAATGAGATCTGAAGCACTCTGACTCCATTGAGGATTGAACCTCAGACCCCTTCTTATTACAAGCCAACAGCATTACTTTATTCCACTCCAGAGGCCCATTCATGATTACAAAGGAACCTTCTATCAAAAAGCCGGCCTTTTTTCAACAACAGTACTTGTAATTTGTTTTCTGTGATTTGCAGGCTAAATTAAATCTTAATGTCTGATGAAGTAGCTAACAATCTTATTAAGTATAGAGAACATTCAGGCCTAACCAACACATGCCAGTGGGGGGGGGGGGGGTGACATTGAAGTGACAACTGACATGGGACCCTTCAGTCTGTAAGCAAGCATCCACCACGAATTCACAAACAAGACCAAGATGACATGATGCACACCATTGAAGGAGCTTACAGATTGAAGTCACAGATGACAAGCGACACAGTTTCCTTCAGTATAAATCAAAACATTCACCGTGCATGTAAGAATAAGAAAGACCGAAGCGGCACGATGCACGCCACTGAGAAAACAGTGTATTCCGAGCAACATGCAAGTGACATGTTTAGGTCGTTGTTGCACTTTGGTACAAAAGGTTGAATGGATTAATGAGGGTCTGCTTCCAAGTGACATGTCACTTGTTGCTTCGGTCTGAAAGTTCCCTGGGAAAATGGTACATACCAAAAGACAAGCGACACTTGCACCTTATGTTGCTCCGGTTTGAAATGTTACATTTAATTCTAAGGAAGCAGTGCCATCTGTCGCTTCCGTTTCAAAGCTCCGTTAAACAGGATATATACACACATTCACGTAATACGTATACTTCTGCATGTGTGTGTTGTGAACAGTAAAGATTTTTAATTGTTCCGAAACAGCAAATATTTTGATAATAACATTTCTTTCATATTTTATGACATCAACATTTAAATTTAGACACAAACATGTAAAAAATTGTTTTAAGACCATTTCATGGTCAGATGTGCTCATGAGGACCACGTTTAGTATTAAGGGGGAGAGGGACAATTTCCCCTATGTCCTTCTCTCTTCGGCAGCTGCCGATCACTGTTGCCAACTTCACTCTTTTGGAGCCAGATCTGCCTCTTTCGTGGATTCGTTTGGCTGTGAACTATGGCACCCGCCCCTGCCCCACTATGATGCCATCATTGGCTACGGCTTACATAAACAACTTCTGTCATAATTATACATTTTGCAAGTGACGTGATATTGTTTTATTGGCTGCGTCGCCCCACCCCATCTTACATCCCAGCTACCTTTTCTTTATAGCGCCTTGGCTGACGTGAAGAGAACGTAATATTGTTTTGCGGGAATAGTTTATTTTGGAATTAATACGACCATCGGAGGATTAATGAGATGGGTGATGCCGCCGGATCTAGACTGTGAAAACTAAGAATAAATTACCATCGCTTTAAAGCTAACGGTATTAACAGCACCCCCTCACCCACACCCCCACTCATTTGACACCTAAAATTACCCCAACAGGCACTTTATCCAGTTTTGTAAATCTAGCTCCTTGAAAGTTTTTTACTCCGTTTACGGTGAAATTTAGCTCTTTTCTGTGCATCAGTTTTGGCAACACTACCAGGATGGCCGTAGGAGGCAAGGAGAAATGCATTGCTCTTATGGAAGTATTATTTTATTTGTTCTCTTGGGAATATCAAACTTCCGATGGCATAGAAAAATATATCAACGGATAAAGGACAGACTGAAGTAGTAATTGACAGGCGGAAATGTCGAAACTTCCATTTTATTAGCCGTAACTTTAAGTTGAAGTTGATTCCCCATAAGGAATACATGGGTTTCTGAAAATTCTTATTCATTCTTAATAATCAACTTTAAAAAAAACACTTCCACTTGCAACATGTGGAGAAATTCATACTCTATTGAACGCCAGCTTTTTTCCTCAGCAGCATTGCCCATTCGGACGATATTGAATAAATGCACAACTGGTGCGAAACTGTCCCTCAACCCCTTATACCGGGGGCAACTCACAAACCCATACTTTATTTTTTATCACTAAAATTCAAGAAACCATTTCATTATTGAATCAATGCTTACTTTGCTGATTATATATGTGCAGTTATGTATTAAATTACAAAAAATACAATCTTTAATAAAAAATAATAACCAATTATTACATGAGTGTCTCACATATATTTTATCATTAACTAAAACTCACAAAATTCTTAATAATTTGTTATTAATGCTTTTTGTTTGTAGAAGTGCAGTTATTTATTAAGTATAATAATTACAATAATTACCATCATTACCAACCAAGTGTACACTGTCACTGGCATGAGTGTCTCGAATGAGATGCATTCAAAGATGGTACCTGATAAGCCCACCAAGTGCATGTTGCCTCCTATTTACAATGACATTTACGTTTTTATGAGCAAAAGTAATATAGAAATATTGGGAACATCCTAGAGGACAATTTAATTTATTTTCAAACAGTTGAAAAATCTAAAAAAATATACATGTGGTGGGCCTGCAAGCCTCCCCTCTTCACCTTTGTAAGCTAGGGTTAAAATTGTATCTGAACCACTATGAAATATGCGTCCAATGGGATTGGCCAATAATCTGTCTCTTGGCAGCTACAATAGGCCATTTTTTGTACCTAGTTGTAAACTATGTCACTACAAACCTGTAAACTCATAACAGTAACTTCAAGTGAAATAGCTTAGCTGTAATTGGTAAAAAGCCAAAAAAAAAACAAAATTTCCGGCATCTTTCCAAAAAAGCCAGCTTTTTATCGGAAAGAAACCGTTCATTAAAGAAAGCCAGCTTTTTTTTACAACTCTATTATTCATAGACATAAAGAGAAATCAAACCATGTAAAAAAATACATGTGTACCATACCATGATTAGTTCAGAATCAAACAATCTGAACTTGGGCCGAGATCCCTTCTCAATTCAAATGTTACCCAATTATTAACATTTGCATGTGATTACTTTTAAATCAAGTCAGGTACGTTGAGTGGTCGACTCACGATCTCCCCACCAAAGGCTTCTGTTTTAAGTTTTTCTCTGAGTATCCTTTCATCTGGACATCATTCATCCTTACTACCAACATTACCTAAAGAGGTAGAAACGTGAACCTTAAGAATCTTATTTTACTCTGTTTTAAATTTGACGATAGTTTAACCCTTTTAACATATTTTAAACGCTTTTCAAATTTATCTCAAGTATTACTTAAATTTTACCATGTTAAGTGGTATTATACATAACAGCTTCCCCATGTGTTTCCACATGTGCATTTTCTTATGGGGAAGCAGGTCATCTAATGGCTTTTGTCTGGTGCCATATTGTCCACTTCATTTTACGAGGTTACGCCTGCTCAAATTTGGAACACTCCACAATCAACCAGTTACCTGTGATGGATAAAATGATGGTGAAGTTGATATGTTGATATTTCAAATTCACACATAAGGAGATATTGCATGTTCATTTAGATAGCAACTCCAACTCCATCCAGTTGTACACATTTTTGTGTAACCTTTTTGTCTCATTTCGAAAGATACGTGCAAATGGTTTGTGCATTGAAAGCGCACACGGAAGTTTCATTTGTGCACAAGCGAAAATCAATGATATTTGTAAGTGTTTTAGTGAGCTGTTTAAAAGCTAATTCTCAGACCTTACCTTTCGAAATGAGACAAAAAGGTTACACACAAATGTGTACAACTGGATGGAGTTGGAGTTGCTATCTAAATGAACATGCAATATCTCCTTATGTGTACCATGTTTCTGGAAATTTTGCGAGAATATTTGAGATAATGTTAGTTGAAAAAAGTTACTTTCATCACAAACAAGTTTACATTTAATATAATCAATGTTCCACAAATGTAAATATGATGTTGATATGTTTATAGAGGAGGGATGGGGGGGGGGAGGAGTTCACCTTGGAAGAAATGAAAATTATTCAGCCAATAGAGATCCCTGTCACGCACGCCCGTCAATTTGCATTTTGCATGTTGCATTTCTTTAAAGAATTTCAGAAATTACTCTGCACACATTCTCGAATGTGAGAACCGGTAAAGCGAACTCTGCGAACAAATGAAGCACGAAATTAGCCAATTTCCATTAAACCACACGGGAAAGACAAGCCAGTCTATTAGTGACGAAGGCAATTGCACTCCGCGTGTTTTCGCTGCAAGGACGTCTCATGCCTGGAAGTGAAAGTGTTCTGTTCAATCGATCGCTGCCAATTGCGAAAGCAATTATTAGTTTTTTCTCCTCTTCGGGAAACAATAACTGTACGTGAATTAAACAAGGAATGTCTTTATTGCTTAACTGCTGAGTAATTTAAATTCCTACATGCACACAGATCAATTTTGCACACAATGATGACGTTCATTTGTTTGAACACGAAAGAGCATTGCGTCTATTGAAACGAATTTCCAATTCAGTAGAAATGTCAATATTAAAAAAAAAAATCTCCTGGTACTGATAATAAATACAAACAAGGAAAATTAACGTGTAGAGAACTTTCGATTTGATGCATTCAGTGTAAAGTGCTGGATCAAAGAAGTAAGCACTGCTTAAAAAAGGCCGACGAGGCCTACTGTTTTCACAAATTACATAATCTGGATTAAAACGCTTGATGTGGATAAGATCTGCTGCAATGACCTGTTTGCAACCCATTGCCCATGCTCATAATAATAATATTTTTTAAAATTAAATTCCAAACAAGACTAAAATCTTCGTATTAGTTAGCATTTAAATTGAAAACAGGCAAAAATACCCTATTTTGACTTATAAAGCGATACGAAATGTTTTGAAAGTAGACAATAACAATCTTGGATACAAGAATTGTCAATGAGGAATTTATGTACTACCATCAAGACTCAAGTTTCTTACGGATTCGTATCAGACGTTTAGCAGCAGCCTCATGACCACTTCTTAAGAGTGCTCGCAGGGTTGTCAATTCCTAATTCAAACATTGGATAACTCCAGCAATTCAACGGATAGTGACTGCTGTACACACGTCAAATGCCATTTAATACAGATAGGCATTAATATTTTCTGTTGCTATTGATTGATCACACATTTGATTTATTTTACTTCCTTTGTTCCTTTTGGCTAATCGCGAAGATAAGGAATAATGGTGATAAGACGAAATGGATGAAAGGACAATTACAAACTAATATGGACGGAGTAAAACAAAAGCCAGGCGCCAGAGCTTCGTTAGTCTGCAAGAATGCAGTACAGGACGTAACAAAACAGAAGCTTATTTCAAAAATATATTTACAGGAATTCACAAGGAACTTTCTAATTCACTTAGTTTCTTTGTTTTGTACGATTTATACATTTTGATATAAAACGTTTTATATTATAAAATATATAATAATGGAACTTCGGGTAATCATACTATCTTTTTGGTGTATGATTTGGAAACATTTGCTGAAATTGGAACAAATTAGATATAATTACTTTTCTGCCTAAAATATATGAAAAAGGTATGGAAATATTGGGGGTGTTTTACAGGAACTACCCAGAAGTCGATCATGGTTGAGTTGCAACAATGTTTGTGAAAGGAATATAAATATTTTACCCCATGCTCATTTCCCACATAGTATTGTCGGGGACACAGAGTGTCTCCTAGAGCAGATTGAGCTAGAAGACGTTTGAAGGAGCGGGATCGCGTGGAGAAGGAAGAGCGAAACAGGTGCCAGCCTTTGCAGCGTCGTGTGCTTCGCCCATTCACTTTCTCCCTTTCTCTAACTTATGCGCAGCATTGCTCCAGAGATTCCCGATGCATCCCTTATTTTGTTGTGGTAATGCAATCAACATTTACTCAGAGGTCCGGAACGGAGGCACAATTAAACTGTAGGTCCAGTCCAAAATTAGTCTATCCTTACACAAAGCAGACAGCTCCCTCAGACGTGCTCATTGGTTCAGCCATCTCGAGTCACTAGTTTCGCAGAGACTTGCTTTCGTTAGCTTACTCTAGAAATCCCCTGGACGGAGTATAGAAGAAATTTAAAACATGAAAACACACGGATATAAATTGCATAGAAAGCAGAACATGCAAATGCACTTCTGAGACGATAACGAATCTTTTGCCGCCGGAAGAAATTCTGGTGCGTACAAGATCATATTTTCTATTCTGATCACACCTGTTAGAGTGAAGTTTTATCAGTCTAAGCCATTCTCAATTTCAAGTTTAAAATGAAATTGTGGATGTTACTGTATTTAAGGCTGAAAAACCCTATTACTGAAAAATGTCCTTGATTGGGCATTGATGGCGAGGGCCAATTATTGGCGACGGCGATCAATTAGACAACGAAAGTGGAGAGGAGAGCGGAAGATGTAGTCCGGATCTCCGATCTGGGGCAGGCGTGTACTAAATCATCTATTCATTGATCCCTCGTCGGAGGAACTTTCACCACGATTCTGGCTTCCAGCGAATCCATTCTGGCCTTGAAAGGCTTCTGGGAGCTTAATTATTCATAATAATTACCTATCCCGAATCAGAGTTGGGTAAGGGACCTCCGTCCAGAGACGCGTTATTAAAAAGTTATAAGCCAAAACTAGTTGGAGCTGCCTATGACAGTGGAATAACACGACTGAAAGATGTGACCTGTAGATTTAATACAGACATTACAGTCCAGCAGAATTAACTTGAGACAAATGGCTGCAGGCGCTGCTGCAGGAGTACTAACCTACAGCGAACGCTTGACTCTCACGCGAATCACGGGCAATCAGCTGACAACGGGAGATGGAAATTTGAAAAATAATTACATTGTGTAACGGAAATATCACTGTATTAAGAGGACATGCTAAGAAAATTATAAGTATTCGATCTTACACAATATATGGATAAACAGTTTATTCTTTACCTTTAATTCGTAATTTGAAAACACTGCCACTTCGCTTGCTGCACGTGAGTCCTTTCAACAGTTGGTAACATTTCACGCGCCTGAACATTAGCGTTTCCGTTGGCCCGTTACAGTGGGAAGTCCCCTGCTCTAGCCAATTCGAGCGCAGTTGCATCACTCACAGAGAGACCATTTCTCTCAAGTTAATTATGCGAGACTGTAGTAAAGTGTATCGTAGCACTCTACGGAGAAAACGTTACAGTAGTTGTTCAAAATGGCAGCCCCCAGCGTCATCGCCAGTTGAATCTCTTGTGTATTCCCCAGTTGCCTTAAGCCTCATTTACATTGGTCGAGTAGGCGGGAGAGTAGCTGGAGCGAGTAGGGTAAAGCGAACTACTCTCCTCGTGTAATCAACTGGGAAGAGTACTGGTGCCAGTACTCGCTCCAGTAGTCAGGACATTCGACGAGTTGCTTCCTCTCCCATAGATTTTTTCACTCGCGCGTAAACTAGGCAGACCAGTCGATCAATGTAAACGCTTTCTGAGGACAGTATCTGCGTTATGTGAGTGTCCATGGAATTTATGTCGTGTATAGGAAGAAACAAAAGAAACTACGGACGTATGAGGCAATAAGTGTTGGGGGATAAACTTGATGTTTTTGAAGTAAAATTAAAATTAAAAAATATACGTTCTACGTACAACCAAGAACAATTGAAACTAAAGAAATCAAGGAAATTAGTTTTCTTTCCCGACATGTCCTCATGCATTATTTTATTCATTTCTCGTGAAAAAAAAGTGTGTAAGCCGTTTCACAACGTTCTATTTAAATCGCCAACGACATCCATGGGTTCATTCAGTCAAAATAGCACCAAACAGCTGCAGCTACTATCTTACTTTGCTGGAGGCGAGTAGAAAGTGTGGCAAAAGTAGCAAAAAGTGGGAGACAACTGTCCCCTTAAGGCCCCCTCCCCCTCCGCCAATCGGCGCCACTGCTTGTGAGCCTGCAATGCGTTGCAGTTTTCAGGGTACACTGTCTGGCAGTAACGGTTGGCGATTGGGTGCCGAGACGGGGTCACCCCTTGCATACCCTCCTGGCAAGAATCCTCGCTGACTGTGATTTTGTCAGAACGACTCCGGGGATGATAGACACAAATCTTTCCTACTATCAGATTAAACATTATAGATACTCGAGTTTGGATTCCAATTAAAAATTAACCAGTAGACCAATTCTGTGTTTATCTATTTTTTTCGAGTATGCCTTCTATTTTTTATTGTTGTGAGGACAAAAAAAGGGCCGGTTTGAAATTCTGTAAATCAAAAACGGGCTGTCCGATCGTTATGAAAGTTTAGTAGGGTGCAGGATTTCTGGAAAGAGTGGTGAAATTGTAGAGATATTTTATAACACAAAGTATTGTTATCTATGACTTACAGGCCGTAAGTTACAGCAACTATGATTATTATTATTATTATTATTGTCATTATTATTATTTGAAGTAAAGTTACATTTAAGCTTACAGTAAATTTTACACTGATTATCTAACTATGAAAAACAGCTTTTTGTTCTACATGAATTAATGTTAAGTATACAGTTATGCAAATTGCATACAGATATACAGAATATGTAAAATTAAAAATGTATGTAATTTAAAATAACATAAGTAGTAGTAGTAGTAGTAGTAGTAATACTAACAATAATGATGATAATAATAAAAGTTTCTGTGACTCTGCTCCCCCCTCAAAAGAATCCTGTAGAATACCATTCACTGCAGTCCCTAATTTTCTTCCGCACCCCCCTTCCAAAACCATATTTCAACCTAAAACACTATTAACTTATTGAGGATTTGACATGAAATAAGTAAACGAGTGAAGGTTTGGAAAGAATAGATCAACTTCACCATACAAATAAAATGTTTTTCTGCTAGGGAAGGTGACATGCACCAGTGTTCATATTCGGAAGGTTGCAGATGCAAATTCAATGGCAAATCCAGGGTTCGATACACAGGTGGAGGCACATAGCGGTTCGGATCCCACTTTAAACTGTAGGTCAAGTCCCGATTAGCCTTTATGTTCACAAAGTGTACTTAAACAACAATGCAATCATTTCAGTCACAGTAATATGATATGATCCATATTTCTGTGACGTCACAACTTGTAAATATGTAACTCATATATTATTTTGTGAAAGAACACGTGATTTTCTGTTATTGTATGTGAATTTCACCTTGTTTGTATTGTATATTTCTTGATTAATAGTTATTGTATTTTATGTTCTATTATGGGCAATTCAATGTATTTTTATATTTGAGAAAATGCGTTGTGTGAATTTGGAATCTAAACTTGTGTAGATGTCAGTTTTGTTTCTAGCATCTTTTTGTAATTAGCAAGTGATTCATCTGTATTTGATCTGTGATCTTGAAATGGTATAAAAGCAAGGATTTCGCATAAGAAATTAACACGCATTCGCCGCAGATCGTCGATAGAATTTAAACTGAAAAGAACTGCTAGGTGAGTGAGTGAGTGTGCCTTCCGTTTACAATCATCAACTTCAGTCACATCAATAAACCTCATGTGGAAAGAGTATCGATAATTATAATTTACCATTTGCCTTATCCTGGTACGATCTCTATTCTCCCAGAGGATACGCGGTTGATGAGCTACGGGATGCGACGATCCAGCATCGTCTTGTCTATAGCGGACGTCGTTCCCTCTGGGTGCAAGATAGGCCTATGCGATCATAGGTATGCCGATAGCCACGCATTGAGGTTACGTGTTATAGTTGAATCAAAACACCGTTGAAGCGAGATCCTTTCCTTCGTCCCAAGTATATTTGCATTATAATTGCAATAAATAAAGAAAAAAAAAACCTTTCATTTTATCTACTGCAGTAATGTGGTTTTATTTATCTGTGCTGTGAAGTATTGTATTTGCCTAACATTACCCCTGTACCTGAGAGGAGTCCAGGGACGCTGACTTGGCAAAATTATTGGGGGGGACCTCTGATCACTGAAATAAATTAATGAATGACTCACTCCCTCCTTTTTTTAGGTTTTGGCCTCAGTGTTCGGAATCTCGTAAAAGCCCATGAATTCCTCAAAAATATTAAAATTGTCATTTACAGTTCGAATGCAAAATGTCAATTGTTCACGGATGGATATGTCACAAGTTTCGTCAACCATAATAGCAAAATATTCCCGACTTTTATATCTGCTACCACGGAGCGCAAAACAGATCTCCCTAATATCTCAATGATCTCGTTCTGTATGTCATGTGAGAGCCATTTGTAGCCCGAACGTCCCATCCATTCTCCTAGTTCATGCACATCTTCTTTTGAAACTCTATTTAGTAAAAATGTTAACAATACGCATAATTATATATTTAGTATATAGTAATAAATCATATGTTTTGCTGTCTTTGGTCATAGCCCCCCTCCCCGAAAGTTGATGGTCTATAACATTTCAAATGTGTATTTAAAGTTAAGTTCATGTGGCACAATTTAGAGTAAACTTTACAAGAGAAGCAAAATAATACATTAGATCCTCTGAAGCAAAATTATTTGGGGGGCTCTGCCCCCACATCGTTAACATTGGGGGGCTCGAGCTCCCCAAAGCCCCATGGAGTCGGCGCCTATGGAGAAGTCTGTGTATTTCAGAGAGTCTCATCGTTCAGAGCTGAGCCTTATACAGTTATTATTAGTAAACATAACGTTGTTAATGCTAAATATAATAAAACGCTTATAAGTATCAAATTTATGTTAATTATTTAAAGGGTGTTGCAGGAACCTGATAACTTCAATCTGAAGAAGTGTTTTTTGAAGGGACAACACTATTAATGGGAGAAATATGCCTCGTTTGCCTCCCCCCCCCCCACCTCTTGTTTGAATAAATATTGCGGACGTCCATGGTTGTTGTCGTCAGTATATACAACGACACTGACGTATCTTGTTATGTAATGAAAGTTATGAAGTTGTTTGACTTGAGTTGTTTAACATGTCGTGTAACTAATGATAGGTTAAAGTAAGAGAGCGAATAAATAGTTGAAGACGACTCTTTCAAGAAAGCTATTTCCAACGCCGTTGGGCAGAATGGTTGAATGTCAATGTATATCATTAAGCACGAGCACTCACAACAGGCCGTTTCCTTGTTACACAGGTTAATAATTGCTGAAACGAAAATGCAATTTCAAGGTAATGTCAATACCACTGCATAGAAATGCATGGAATGAGTCGAAAAATGCAAAATTATACCAATATCTACATCTGAATGTGAACGTGGGTTCAGTGCCACTGGTCAGAGAAATCATTTAGGAGTTGCAACACTTTTAGAATGCATTGAACCTCCAAATTTTCTGATTTATTAAATATTTCAAGTTAATGGTACTTTTCTTAACCTCCTGAGACCTCAGGAGCAAAGTAATGAGCAACTTTTATGATTTCATGAATGTAACTGTCATTTAGCAAAATAGTCAATTTTTTATGGGGTAGAAAACGTTTTGGTTCTACCCACCTCCCCCAAAGTTAGGTCCCAACTTACACCCATGCGCGACACTCATGCATATCTCCTTTATGTCCCATATGCACTGAAGCAACAAACTTCTGTCTTTTGCTCTCTCACCATCCAAATAGGAAATGTATGTTCTCTTTTTAGCTGCAAAGCTGCTATTGTGTTCTAAGCATCATCAATGACGCCTTCTTTTAATATAAGGAAGAAAACATTGTTGTAACTCGTTGTTGAAAGGTACCAATTGTACCTAACTAGACGTCCCATATTGTTACAATGTTTATCACTCTAAAGCATCGTTTCTCAACATATGGGCCGCGGGTATAGGTGTAGTATGTCTCCACATTTGATCACGGCAGTATGTCTCCACATTTTTTCTCGATACGTCATTGTGAATCACGTTAGGTTAGGTTAATAAAACATACACATCTTGCTTTCTGTTTCCTTTACCTAACCTTACCTTACCTAACCTAACCTAACCTAACCTAACCTTACCTAACTTGGTTAACAAGAAAGTAAAGTGGAGGAAACGTACACAAATAAAAAAAAAAACTTGAAACAGACATACATATCACACCTACATTCTTCCAATGTGGAGACATACTACACCTATACCTGGATCGCAACCTACTGCTGGGTCCCGAACAGTGATGTGCGTCTACGCGTAAACAACGATAGTCTACATTCTACACGTAGACTATTTTATACACTTAGATTACGTAATCTATGTAAACAACATGGCGAAAGGTGATAACTTAGCAAAGGGCGCCGTGGAATTAAAACAAAATTATTCTGCGTATCATTTGCTGTTGTGTGAGGAGAACTTTTCATACTCTTTCTTCCCAATTCGAACAATTTCTCACCTAGGAAGAAACCTAATGTAGGAAATATTCTAGTGTTTTATGGGGAAAAGACCACTTTTGCCTCACGACTGCCATCTGTTGTTGTTTTTTGCATACTATTTATCTTCTCCCATAGGTGATAATAGAAGAGAAGAGAAATTTTGTTGTAAATAGGATTCTTTTCATTTCGTTAGGAACCAATACAGTTGAAAATGTCACTTTCCTTTCCTGAAACCCTTGAAAATTAATTATAATGCACTTTAGATTGTCTACGTAGTCTATGTAAACTACAACCCAATGTAATGTACGCCTAGATTACGTGTAGACAACGCATGTAGACGTAAACTTATAGACTACGGCACATCACTGGTCCCGAGGGGACATTTGGAGGGTGGCGAAGTTGGGCTTGAAAATTTATTTACTGTGCCTTAAAAAACTAGTACATTTAAATTACTAAGATATATTGTTTTAACAATTTAAATTCAACCCTTGTTGTACGTAGTCTAAACTCTACATTTCTGTTATTCTAGCTCTACCGTTGCTTTTTACCGGCATCTCTTTGACGTTTAACTCAAGGAAATCGGATATGTGTGGTTTCCGTTTCGGCATTCCAGAAAAAAATAAATCAAATTTGTTGCCAGGGTACGTAAAAAATTGTAACTTTTCTTCCTTCCAGACCTCAGAATCTTTTGTGAGAATGACCTTTCCTTACCTAGTGAGTTTTGCGACGAGATTGAAAATTACTTTCCAGAAAAGTCACAATCAATTCAATTGGATTCGAGAACCATATTTTGGAAAGTTCAAACATGTTATCAGTAAAACTAAGAAAAGAACTGTGTGATATCAGCTGTGATTTTGGCATCAATACTAAAATTTCAGATTCAAACTTAACAAAGTTTTGGATATCTTTAAGAGGTGAGTATCCTGAGCTTTTGGATGAGGCATTAAAGTTGCTCATGCCATTCTAAACCTCATTTTTGTGCGAAAAGGTATTTTTATCTCAAGTGAAAAGCAAGTACGGAAATACACTTAACACGCACTCAGATTTACGACTTAAGTTAACATTGAACCCAATATACCCCACCTTATGCGGAAAAGGCAGCCCCAACTGTCACATTAGTTAGGTGAGTAAAAAAAAAGGAATGCTTTAAATTTCAGCACGTGTATTTAGTTAGATGTTAGACTAGAGTAAATTAGTCATTTTAATTACATATTTATTTTTCTAGAATGAAGTATGTGTAGTGGCGGCGATTGGTTCCATAAACGGGAGGCAAGGTTCCAAAACTGGAGGGGAGGACAGGAATAGTTTATTTCCCTTTGTAGATAAGGTTTAGCATAGTGTGGGGGCAAAAGGTGGGGAGGGGGCAACTGCCCTCCCTTAATCCCTTAATCGCCGACACTGAGTATGTGTAATTTGTTTAAGCAAGCATAAAATAGGGCTTCTTAAAGTATTCTATGTTATCAAAAATTCTGCGGGCGCGCATGCTTATGGGTCCCATGAAGTGTAATATCCTTCAGTGTGTGTCTCGGCCTGAAAAAGGTTGAGAACCACTGCTTTAGAGAGATTAAATCCTTGCTTGGGCAATTTGTTGTTGTTGACCGCCCTCCCTCCCCCCACCATGAGACATGAGCTCCAATTAGAACTGTATACCTTCGTTTTAAGTGTTATTGACAGACATGGGCGTCTGGAAGGGGGAGGGGGCGTGCCTCCCCTGGAAAATTAAAGTCAACAAAAAATTATGTATTTCACACATACAATTTCATTCCAGCCACAATAATACGTGGGTCGTTCAATATATAAGTTTCCGTATGCTGTAAAAAAAAATATTTTGAAGATACATTAGAAAACTATACAAACATGTGTAGGAGGATCCTTCCTCACTTCTCCACATAATCCCCATAGAGATTCAGGCATTTGGCCCACCGTTGCACCAATTTGTCCATACCCTTTGCAAGAAAAGCAGGGCTCTGGCTATTGAGCACTATTCTCACATTCCGCTTCACTTCTTCATCTGTTTCGAAACGATAACCTTGCAATTCAGACTTTAACACCGGAAAAAGATGGAAATCACTCGGCGCCAAATCGGGGCTGTATGGAGGGTGGGGCAGCCGTTCCCACCCCAATTCTTCAATTTTGTGTTGTGTTTGCACTGCTGAGCGTTATCGTCAAGAAGAATGACACCAGCTGACAGGAGACCTGGTCGCTTATGTCGAATTGCATTTTTCAGTTTATCCAATGTTTGACAATAACGGTCAGCATTAATTGTTCTTCCTCGTTCCAAAACGTCCATAAGCAGAACGCCCTTAGCATCCATGCTTCTGAACTCCTTATGACGCGAGCCCGCGTTTCCCGAACAAGCATTTACTTTTCGCCCTTGAGCGCATGCGCCTTCACGTCTGATAACGAATCGATTGTTGTTCCTTGTAGACGAAGGATGGCGATTGTCAACCATGTGCTTCTTTTTAATGGCATTGCTTTATACAACATTTTATAGCATAGGGAAACTTATATATATTGAACGTCCCTAGTATGTGTTAATTATTGCATGAACATCATAAATTCAAATTTAAGCAATGTTTTATTAGGGAACAACACTATTTTTGGAGTAAATGTTCCTTGTTTGCCCCCGCTGGAAAAAATACCTTCCTTGCCCCTCCCTGGAAAAAATCCTGCGGACGTCCATGTTGACAGACAAGAATGGTTATCGGTGATCTTTCAAGGGGCTCTGCACTTAGGGCAGTTTGGGTTCTCACGCTGCTTTTATTTGAATTGTTATTTTCTAAAAATTTCCGGGAGGGCTTTAGCTCCCTTCATTCCTCTCCTCTCAGTGTCTGAAGTACAATGCACATTTACTCGTGACTGTACGTACAAGCTTTGGCAAATTTTCCATCCGGTTTTTGACTATGTTACGTACGAAATTTCTTGATCGTCACGTAACATGCTTCGCTCCCGATGATGTTTTTTTTGTTTCTAGGTCACCACCTCCCATTTCGTTGTGCTCGAGTCACGCCACAAAGCCACCGAGGTTCCCTTAAATTATTAGAATCAGAGAACAGAAACGAATTAAAAATGGAGTCATTGAAAACGAGGAAAGCCTTACGAGAAAAATGCAAATTCGTCGGAAAAATTGCTCTGCTCAAGTGACCTCTACCACCTGACCAGAAGAGCTGCGCACGTGGTCGTTGGGAGCGAGCGCATTCTGCTTCTCTCAAGGAGATTCTAATTTTGGTGAAAGCAGGAAAAACGCAGCCCGGTAATGTTCCTTTAAATGGACAATTGAGCTGGGTGGGCAAATTGGTGTAGCAGTGCTATGCTGATTGTGTTTCAGGGGAACGGGAGGGGAGGGAGGTGCAGAGGAAGGATTCCGTCTGTACCAACCCAAACCAGATACTGAAGTCCTTGGGCAACAGCAAATCTGCTGAGGCCCATATATATAAGCCCACTGCCGATTATCCTGATTATTGTCTCGTGAAAGTGTAAAAGCAGTGACAGGATCTTAAAATGTCTCTAGTAAAGGTAAGTCTGCTTGGAGCTTGCCAATGGGAGTTTAAATACTTCTTGAGGTACTCAATCTTCAATACAAAACATAGTTGTATTGTATTTCCAAGTAGTTAGTATATTTAATATATTTTTGGCACATAGCAAATATCTTGTTCTTTTTTTCATTTTGTGGCCATTTTTACAGCAATATTCTCAAATGGAGCTCCTTTTGCAAATGGAGACCACCCCAAGCCTCTTCTAAATGGGTTGCATCCGTAAACTTACAGGTTGGGTGAGAAGTAACTAGGCATTGAAAATTTGCTGTAGATTTTATAATATTGAAGCAACCTCAATGAAATACTGTGCATGCACATTATGGAATATGATTACATATGTGCCAGTTCAGAATTCAATGCAGTCACCGCCGGCATCCACCAGTTTCCTCCAACGAACGCGGTGGAATCCACGGTCTTCTGTAGGAATTCCTTCGGAACATCCTTAATTCATGCCTCCAAAAGTTCCACAGTGCGGGGTTTTGTCTTGTACACTTCCTCCTTTCCTCAGCCCCACAGGAAAAAGTTACAGGGCTTGAGGTCTGTATTTCTTACAGGCCAATCGTGAGGTCCTCGTCGTCACAGTCAACGCCCCGGAAAATTGTGGTCGAACCAGTTCCGTACGGAAAGTGTAAAGTATGCCGGCGCGCCGTCTTGCATAAAAGCAAGCTCACCAATGTTTCCACACCGAGATACAATGGGCCAAGCATAGCCTTACAAATGGTGCCATGCTGAAAATATGGACCTACGGCCCTATCGGCTATCATATTGTAAAATTCGTATGCTCATATGCAATCCGATCCATAATATACGTGTATTTACTTATATGCACAGAAGGTTTCATTGAGATTGCTTAAATATTAAAAAAAACTACAGCAACATGTCAATGCCTAGTTACTTTTTAGCCGTCCTATACAAATAGAGTTACTGGAAAACACACTCCAGACATTATCATTGCAACGCGTTTTGATTACATGTCTATTTCCAATTCCTCTCTAGATTAAAATTTAGACCTTGAAAAGCTGATATTTACTTTAATTGCTATGTGCAATCTCAGTGCTGAATGAATACATGAAAGTCTTATTACATTACGTTCCTAGGGGTGTAAGGGGGACCCTTCTAACCCAAATGTTATCCTAACTTCCACGTAGTACACGCTGAATACATTTTGCAGACTAATGAGGCTCTGGCGTATGGATCCATGGCCAGTATAATTCTCTATGGGTCTTGTGTCCATATATGTTTTGTGATTGTCCCTTCATTTACTTTCCATCATTCATCCTCATCTTCGCAATTAGTCAAAAGTAGCAGAAAAGTGAAGTAAAATAAATGATAGCATTCATTCATTCATTCACATGGGTTAAGTTCGTAGTTGTTGTTTTGTATTTTCAGCAAAGGTACACCCTACAGTTAGGCTCATAGCTTACAATATTTGAAGAACCAACCAACTTTTAGGAAGTAATGCCAATCTTTCTTCAATCAGTAGCCTTTTAGCAGAGTACTTTCAGTTTCTTTTGCCTTATCATATCACACTTTTACAAAAAAATGCCTACCACATGAAGGTATTCACCGTTTTGTAATTTTTTTTCTATTTCTCAATATTTGCTACTGTAATCTTCAAAATGAGCATCACCACTCCTGAACATATGCGCGCCTAGGAATGTCTTCCCTTTCATCGTTTCATCATGAGTTCTATATTTTCACATCTTTTGTTGGCTCAAAAGGTAACTCTCTGAGCACACCGCTGTTCCTGAGATTTCCACTAATTCTCTCACATGAAGGTGCTTGAAGCATTCGTGTCACCTTCACCTTCACTTTCACCTCAATGCAAAATAAACCAAGTCACACGTTCTATACACGTCATCTTCGCCTGTTAACCTTGCCGTGTTCTATATGTTGGAGAAAATATGATATTGGAAGTGACCAATTGACCACCTAAAGGCAAAATTCCTAATAATTATGAGATTTATTGAAATAAAAATAAGTTTCATATTACAAAATGAAGGTAAGTCTTTGCACTGTATCTCGTAGTACACATGAGTAAAAATCTCTTTCTGCAAATGAACAAAAAATGCACAAACAAAAGTCTGCAAAACCCATATTACCCCACTGATGGGGGTAAAATGAGCACACTGTTGAGGAATGTGGGCAGTTATATTTAATGGAGACATTTAAGGACATATATACGTAACTCTTAGTCACAGGATAGCACTGAATGAATGCATATCATAAACATGTCCTGCAGTCCTCAAATTTTCTCATTCTCCTAACATGTAGGGCAGATGAAATTTATTCTTCCTGTGTACCAACACAATGATTATGGTACCGGAAAAAAACAAAATTGACAACAAACCCACTCCACACCACGATGCCAACGTTTGCATACAGGAGACTGACTGTCATCGCTAGGTGCATTCGTTAATGGAATATGATGTGAACAGGCACGTAACCAGTGGGAGAGCTCGGGGGGCCGAAGCCACCTATTCTACAAATACAAATTTCATTTATAGTGGTATTTAGTTCTATTTCCTTAGTAGGATTTAAACATCTTGTAGGGAAAACAAGTAAGTAATGTACTGAGAAATTCATCTTCAGGGCTACTCTCCCCTACTTTTTCGTCTTTAGATGGCAACTGCTAATTAGGGATGAGCCCCCACCCTCCCTCCGAATAAAATTCTGGCTACGGGCCTGGATGTGAATTTGTTATGGATCGTGAAGAGTTATGAATACACTTCTTTTCTTTGCAGTCTCTGAGGTTTCAAAAAGATTATATAGCTTAGAAGCTTATCTTTCTAAACTGTCCATATTACACCGAATTGCTGTGCTCATTTTCCACTGAATTGCAACCTTTTATGTAAGTTGGTCGTACTGCGATAGACGAGCCACAACACCAAGGTGCAATTCATAGTATGTGATCCACTGTTCTAGCATTGTTGTTACTACATACGCAGATCATTACATCGAATAATATTCTTCCCAGATCTTAACTCCTGGTAGTCAACAATAATATCAGCAGTATTTTTTATTACAATTTTAAGGGGCACTTCCCTTTAAACAGGTCCAGAACGCTTATTTTCGCCAGCGCAGATGGGAACGCAGTTGCAAGTGACAATCAAGACACCAATGTTGTCAATGTAGAGTTGATTTTTTTTCACCACACACAGCATACACTGTGACGCAATAACATTAATAGTGCCCATATTCCCCTAGTTCCTCTAAGCCGAGTGCCCCTTTTACAGCCTATTACAAGACAACATTTACACCTGGTGTATATTTCACAACAACGAGGGTAGAGAAACATTAAGAAAAATATTAGCAAACATGAAACGAAACATAAAATAAAAAAAATATAAGAGATGTAGAATATTGCCTTATTGATCTAATTCATTGCAATTTTTTAATGTCGTCACTTTAATGTGAACTGAATGTTAAACCCTTTTTTTGTGTGTGCATTTACATGTTTACTATACGTTCACGACCTCTAGTTAATAGATAGCCCTCCCCGATGGCACAGTGGTAGCGTTGTAGAAGTGTAATCAACGGATCCCGGATTCGATACCCGTTGGAGGCACATTGTGGTTCAGATAGCGCTTTAAACTGTAGCTCCAGTCCCGATTATCATCCCTGCGCATAAAGTGGACTTAAAACACCAACTCATTCAATCTGGTTAATAGGCACTCATTTAATAGCATTCAGATTAGAATATTCACATGGAATGGCATTAAAACACTAATTTTAGAAAAAAATGGAGATCCCATGTACCCATCTTTGCTATGATTAACAGCCTGTTCATCGTAAAACTATATGCATTGTTTTTATTTGATATTGTTAAAAGTTTTACCCATATTTCTCTATGCCTAATCTCAAGAACCTATCTCCGTAAATATTATTCTTAGTTCTGATATATTTAATGGCTACAATCAGTCCCGAAATGACTGTGTATAAAGGCGTTGGAATGGTTAAGTCATAATTTTAGATGCATCAGTGCTCAAAGTGGAGGAGCGGGGGACAGTTAAGAAAATTTGTGTGAAGCATTCCTTCTCCACACCTTCTTCATTGTCTGCACGTTGAACCATACAAACCTCACCCTACTTATCCCCTAATTCGACCAGATCATTCCAAGTAGGAATTTCCACTTCTAGTATTGAGTTACACTACAAGGTTGATCGTGTCTTCCCGTTTCGCCTTATCCCATTTATTGCGTTTTCACCTCCTCCAATACAATTTCGCGTGATTTTTGTGACACGAACTTTCTAAGGCGAAACGGGACATCCCATTTCGCGTTATCCTGTTTCGCCTTACACACAAAAAATTTCCCATCTGGGAATATTATCGACTTGAAGGGTAATTCATAATGGGAGCGCAGAGCTTGTGATGTTGCCTACCTTGTTCTCCATCACGACCCGTAGGAGCACCGACCTTTCTTGGAAAACCCTGATTGGTCCGACCTTAAAAAATGTAAACGACCAATCACGACGAATATTCACTGTAATCAATCGTATATAACAGAACGTATGCAAAAACATTTTGTTAATATCAAGTTATTGTTAGGTTAGGTTAGGTTAGTTTCTTAGTATGAGTCCAAAAACACGCGATAAATTCACGTTATATCAATGTAGCATGGTGTTTTATTACATTAATAATAATGACCCTTCATGTCGATAATTAGGGAGACAAATTTATGGTAAATAAAAACTGAGGAGAGCTGTAAATAAAATGTTAGATCAGCGGTACATACCAGCGGTGGAAAAAAAAAATTGGCACACACTTTTCATGATGAGAGGAAACAATATACAAAGAGCTATAAATTGATAAACTACTTCATTTTTATATACTGTTCACATACACAAGTACTTATATTTCTACTGTAATTGCCAGTAGCTTCGATTGGGTGGGGCAAGGATAGTTTACTTTTCTTGCTAGACAAGGCTTAGTATTTAGAGGCCATAGTGTAGGGGCAAAGAAAGCATGCAAGTTCAATGAAACTGGAAGTTGAGTAGACATTCGGGGAAAGAAAGGAATGCAGCTTGACAGGGAGCAAAGTTTTCGAACTGAGATTATGTGCATGGGAAATCCCAATTTTCAGCGTCTTCCTGATGTGATCGAAGATAAAAAGTTCTTCAGCTGCAAGTGGTAGGAAACTTTAGGCAAACGTTTCGTTAGAAATCGACAGTTTGCGCGCACAACCTCGATTGCCGGTTTTTGCGTGTTTTCTACTTAATTTGATGATATTTCACGGTTATTTCGCGAAAAAGCGTTCATTTCGTGGAAAAGCACACATTTCGCATTACTTCGCGAATAAAACTCATGCATATTTCATCATTGGGGGTGTAGTTACGTGCAGAATGTTCAAAATTACATCTTTTTTTCACATTTCGCGATTTCGCGCATCGCGAAAATTCAATGTCCTTATCGATAATATTCCCTGGTGGGAAATTTTTTGTGTGTAAGGCGCATCAGGGTAAGGAGAAATGGGATGATGTCCCGTTTCGCCTTAGAAAGTTAGTTTCACACAAATCACGCGAAATTGTATTAGGTGGTGAAAACGCAATAAGGCGAAGCGGACCGTAATCAGGTTGATTTACACTTCTATTGCCTAAACTACAAATTATAACATTTCAAAGTCAACACCTTTTTATGTTTTAAATACATAATTATCTCTGATGAAAAACTAATATATCCATAAATAGGATTGAACTTTCATTTTGATGTACTAACTAACTCCTCTAGTCTTCTTAAAGCAGAAGTTTTATGGCTGTAGGAACACAAGCCTTCCATCTGTCCCTATTCTGGGCAAGACCAATCCAATCTTTTCCATCCTTACCGATTTCCTTAGGTCCATCTCAACGTTATCCCTCCATCTTCATCTTGTCTTTCCTACAGATCTTTTACCATCAGGTTTCACAAGAATCCTGTAATCTTTTTCATGTACTTAACAGTAAATATCAAATTATGCTCTCCCTTCCTGAGAAAATTCTTGAAGCTTATTTTGGAGAAACCATATATGTCTTATAATAATATGTTAGTAATCTCGGCGGTAGAATACGTTGAAGGGTAGATTCAAAATATTGCTTTCGAAGTTCCTGTGATTGAATCCATGGCAGGGTATGGATTGAGTTGACCTATAAACCCCATCACATTATAACGTACGCAGAGGGGCAAGAGGAAGAAGTTACCCCCCTAACATTCTTACATAGAAATTTAGTGTAGAGGAATTTCATCGCCCTTATTAAACAATATTATACTCTTTTAAAAGTTCAGGGGTCCTGGGTTCGAATCCTGGCCTGAGCATGGATGTTTGTGAGTGTCCATTCATCAATTTCATCATATCGTCACTCATCCCTATCTTCGCAAATTAGCCAAAAGTTGCACAAAAAGCGAAGTAAAATGAAGGAAATCAATCAATCAATCACTATTTAAAAAATGAAGTATTTTCAAGCCGACGAAAGTTCCAAGGTAGGCTACTACGGAGGGGAGGAAGGTGCATTATTTCCTGTGTAATTGAACTATCAAACGTCTTTCTTCAGGAAATTTATTGTTATTAACACTCCAACACACTTTATTCGCTAGCAGTGTTACGCCTATGCATTTGCAGAATAAATTGCCCATACATTGGAAATCAGTAGCGACTATTGGGTGACAAAAGTGGGGGACCGGGAGCAAGGAGAGTTTACTGTTTCTTTGTAGACAAGGTTTAGCATTAAGAGGCGATAGTGTGGGGACAAAAAGTTGCAAGAAGTGTGGGGGCAAGTGCTCCCGCCCCGTAATTGCCGTCATTATTGGAAATGAATAAATTTAATTGTTTTGAATCTGCTGTGGGTCTACCCAAGCCTAGGTTTCATCTAATCTTCACCATCGTCATCATAAAACTAAAGATACAGAATAAAGACATTAAATGAACCAAACAATATACAGCAGTGGTGTATAGAGAATTTAAGATAGTAGGTAACCGCAGTCCAAAATAATTAAATTCATCTGAGAACTGAAGGTTTTTGGAAATAAAATGACAGGTATCAGAAACAGTAAACATAGGAAAATACTGTAATTATTGAAATGTTCCATCAGCAGGAAATTTTCTGCTTTTCTTTGAATTTCAATTGCTTCGGCTATTAGGTGGTGGAAAAACATACAGGGTGCGGCAGAAATATTGAGACGATTTGAAAATCGCACCACCAGAATCTCCCGACAGGTGCAAATTCGTGTCTCGTTGTGAGCAGTAGTGTATAGCCTTCAGTAGCCATGAAGCGTTGGTCAAGTGAGCATCGTGCATTCGCAGGGGAATGTTACTTTAGGAATAAAAATTCTGCCACTATAACGAAACGTAGATTCAGGCGCCAGTTCAATATTGGGAGAAATGGGAAAGTGCCGAAACGACAGACAATTCTGAATTGGGTAAGAAACTTCAGAACGATTGTATCAGCCACAAGCAAGAAGAGCCCAGGAAGCTGTGGAAAGGGTCAGGGAAGCTTTTCTGCGCAGAGGTTTGTTTCAGGGAGGAATTGTGTCCATCTAACTGACATTATTTTCAAGACATAGGCATCACACGAAATGCTTTTGTATGTACTTTCCAGTCATCTAATTGTTTTCATTGTTATTTTGAGATGTAATATAGATTTTGAAATTTGAAATCGTCTCAATATTTCTACCGCACTCTGCATGATCATATGAGGTTGGATTGTTTGGAATTTTAATAACTTTAAAAAGAAGTAGATTAAGTTTCCTTTCATTTTGCAGGCAGTTCTTCTCCTAGCAGCGGTGGTAGCTGCTATCTCTGAAGCAACGCCTATTGGTGGATATGCTGGAATTGGTGGCATTGGCGGATATGGCGGAGGTCTGGGAGGAATTGGTGGAGGTCTGGGAGGAATTGGTGGACTGGACTATTATGTAAGTGATAACTATGGAAGTATTATTAAAATATTGACTGATGTCTCATGAGGGATGGGCATTTGTACACTGACCATCGTTAACCGAAATCGTTGATAATTACAACTGTGTAAGGAGAAGTCCAAAATCAAAGTATTTTGTCATGCGCTGGCATAGGCATTATATTTTTCAAAAAGTATTTGTTATTGCAATGAAAGTAAACATTCCGTGATTATAAACGATCACAAAATTTTAATTATGTAAATTACGAAATGTATACCGATACCATTCGAAGAACAGCTCAAAGAATTTTAGCGGATGTGTAATTGTTGGCGTTAACTACAACAATAGATGGCATAACAATAAAATAATGAAAAAAAGGAAAAATCTGTCGATTGATAATGTGTTATTGTAAATGGCATTGTTGTTAGAAGCAAATTGTGTTACTGTTGATGTTTACTGCATGTTTAGGTTTGAATTTCAGTTCAGTGTGAATTCTGTAGCGTTTGGAGATTCATGGCGAACCCACAGGAACGTAGTTGGTGTGTATTGGAATACCATAACACACGGAGTGTAGTAACAGTTCAGCGTGCCTTCCGACGGACCTTCAGACATGCGGTACATACTGACAAGACGATCCTGAGATGGTACAGAGATTTTCTAGAGCGAGGATGCATATGTGATCATAGGAAAGGCCATTCAGGGAGACCATCTGCCAATATGGAAATTGTGGAACAGGTGCGGGAGACATTTGTACGTAGTTCTATGAAGTTGTGCGTAGAGCTAACCTGCAGATAAACATCCCTAAATCCTCCGTGTCCAAAATTCTACGTACTCGTTTGAAGTTTTATCCCTATAAACTGCAGTTACTGTAAAAGTTGAAACCTGATGACAGTGAAAAACGACTTGCTTTCTGTGAACATTTATTAACACTTATGGAGAATACTGAGGACCTGTCAGCGAAAATTATTTTCAGTGACGAAGCAACGTTCCACGTCAATGGGAAAGTACACAAACACAATGTTAGGATTTGGGAGACACACAATCCACATTTTGTTTTGGTGGTTGAACGTGACTCCACAAAGATAAATGTGTTCTCTGCCTTATCGAAACTGAAAGTGTATGGGCCATTTTTCTTTCACTAGGACACTGTCAACGGTATGAATTACCTTGATATGTTCAGTGAGTGGCTTTTTCCACAATTAGAAGAAGAAGACAATTCATTTATTTTTCATTAAGATGGAGCACCTGCTCACTGGCATCTCGATGTTCGGAATTTTCTAAATGAGAAACTTAAAGGAAGATGGATTGGGCGCTCCGGAAACAAAGATGATGTGATCTGCAAGTGGCCACCGAGGTCCCCTAACTTGTATGTCTGTGAATTCTTTTTATGGGGTCATATAAAAGATATTGCATACGTACCTCCACTGCCTTAAGATCTGGAAGATCTGAAACGCCATATCATTGCCGCCATCGGGACCGTCACTGTAGATACGTTGCAACGCGTGTGGCATGAGTGGAAATATCGCCTTGATGTTTCCAGTGTGACACGAGGAGCTCACATTGAGTGTCACTGAGGTAGGTAGTTAGGTATTCAATTTCTTTGGGTTTCTGTCTCTAATGGTACCAACTATCTTCTATATAGCTATATAAAAATGGATGTATGTGTGTGGCTATGTGTGTGGGTGTGTACATATGTTTGTTCCGGCATAACTCTCGAACATCTGAAGCAATTTTAACCAAACTTGGTACAAGTATCACTTGCAATCTGGAAATAATACTTTTGGGGTAAGACACCCTTGGCACCCCTAGGGGTGGGGTGGGAAGGGGTGACATGTAAAAATAATCCAAAATGACAGATATTAAATTCCGCACAAACAGACATCCGTGACTCTATGCAATCCAGCACAACGACAGTGTTTCTCGGGTTGTCTAACATTCAGGCTGTGTTGCGAAAACGACCGATATTAGTGTGAAATCCATAGTTTTCGTGACACTCCCAATGCGGTTCAACTTCAAGTTCATCACCTATCGGCATGGGGGGTGAGAGGGGGTGAAAAATAAAATGCCACAAATGACCTACATTAGTGTCGAATCCATAGTTTTAGGATTCGCTAAGCTAATTGGTGACATTTACGATCACATTTAAAATTAGTTAAATTTTACACTATAGTTAGAATTCATTATTTTCCTGTCTAATACAAGATAGGGATAAATAAATACCCGGGCAACGCCTGGTAATCAGCTAGTTTTATATAAATATGAGTACCGAGAGCAATGCTATATGTGTTTATAATCACGGAATGTTTTTGTGAACACACTGTATATACAAATCACGACATTCACGAGATAATCATGTGAAGAATTGTAAAATTCATCGTACATTTAGGCCATACTTCCGAGGTGGAGTGATCATACTGATCACATTTCCAACTGGCGGCTCGGAAACAACGAATCAGTGATCAGTTAATTCTCTTCGATTGACATCGGGCATTTTCGAGTCACAAGGCACCGAGAGTTCCTGGCGGGACGAAACAAATGAGCGTCAAATACACAGCATGTTGCCAACGGTACTGTAAAACGGAGGGGGGGGGGGGAGAGTTGATCAGCGCCGTTAGTGGATAAATGTTGTAGAATAGCACACAAAGCACGGAAAATTAGTACACAAAACACCCAAACACTGTACAAACATGCTAATGAAAATAACTGACAAAAACAGACATACGCTTGCGAACGTTGTAACGGGAGAGCGATGTTACTCCTACATCTTTTACTTCGTAACTGAGGTTGTTGACACTCATCGAGCTAAACCTCTCAAATTTAGATGGACAAATTTTCTGTTCTACAATTCTTTCTGGCCATTGCTTCCATGCACAAAACACTTGCATAAGTCCATCCTTCACGATAGACACAAAATTGCAGACCATATATTCCTCCAGGGCCTCCTCGATTGCAAAGTGTTAGCGTCCTCGCCTTGTAATCAAAGGTTCCTGGGTTCGATACCCGGTGGAGGCACATAGTGGTTCGGATCCCACTTTTAACTGTAGGTCCAGTCCCGATTAGCCATACTGTGCATAAAGTGGACTTAAAACACCAAATAAATCCAATCCTATCCATATATTCCTCCATAAAGTAACCAATGGGAACATCAGAAGTGGGCCCCTTCTCCAGGAAATTCACTTTCGAGTGCCTTCTCGCACCACAAGGTTTTCACATATCAGAAACCAAGATTTTGCCTCATCCAACGTTCTCTCTTCCACTGACGACCCGGCTAATTCAACACTTTTGCAAACCGAATAGACATTGTTGAAAAACAGGCACGTTAGAGAAGGCTATTGTGTAACAGTATGTAAAGTACTTTAGCACATATATGTATTTTAGTTTATGTTGATATTCTTTATTGTTACTTTCTATTGTTATTTTTACTCTATCTTCCATTGTTTTTACATTTGGAATTCTCTGGTAAATAAGTAAATAATGCGATTGGTGGACGGATAGAGCTATGTAGCAAAATGCAGGCCAGCCGCCGCTTGGCCCCTCGATCAGTATAGCATATCGCGCTACAACGTCAGAGGTTCCAATCCCGGACTGGGCATTTGTTCTTTGTGAGGATTCCATCTTCAAATTCACATCATGATTCATCCACATCGTCGCGACGCCCCCGCCCCCTCCACAAACGTCTCCCTCTTCCCACACACATGCTCTTGATTGTCGTTATGCATTTGAAATACCAATAGCTGGATGGTGACCCTAATTTCCAGGGCAATTCTCGAATTGGAGAGAGAAGCTGGAAAGGTTTCTGATCACTCCGGTCTTGGTCTCCGCTGGTGTGAACATGGCCTTCACAACGACCTTCCACGCGGCGTAGCGAATCCGTTACGCTACGTGATTCCCTTCGAGGAACCGTTACACGGCGTGGACGTCCTGATCTTCCGCAAAGTGTAACGTAAACAATACCGCCAACGGTCCTTTCGCTTTCCGTGAACGGATTACAACACGCACATTTTAAAATTATAATTTCCGTTTGTTTTTTTAAATGGTGGCTGGCATTGCCATTTCGAATTTCCTTCAAAACACAATGTTCCGGATGCATTATGCCAGAGCCTTCGCATGGAGGAATTACAAGGGAAAAGCTTTTATATGTGTTTTGTTGTGGGCAAAAATGGTGTAAGTAAGTTTAGAAAAAGAAAAGAAAAGCATTTCAGTTGTCCTTGTGACAGAAGCCAAAACTATTACTTATTTCATTTCATTTTACATTAAGTTCGTTTCAGAAACTGTTTTGTGGTACCCTTGACTGGTTCGGATCCCACTTTAAACTAGAGAATGTGAAATATTTTGCATGGTTTATGAAGGTTTTGTTGTTCATGAACGTTTTCAGTTGATTTTAGCCCTCGGAAATGTGTTCTTGTGAAGTAAAGTACGTCTGTTACCTTAGCGTGTTACTTTACCGTGTAGCAGAACAGCCTGAAGGCTTTGCGCAAGTGAATATAGCACCCAAAACGACTTTCCACAACAGCAGCTATAATTTTACGTAGTTAGGTTAGGATTGTTAGGTTTTTGTACTGATCGTTATTTTCGACGTGTACTTTCGCTACTTTAGTGTACAGTGTCTCTCAAAAGTTTTAGGACAACGACATTTTAAACTAGGCAACACAATTTACACAAGCCGTTGGTGGGTTGCGTGCAGAGTTAGGCTCAATTTCAGGGTTGCCACATGCACAATAGATATTTATAAAATACGCGAAAGAAATATAAACAAGTATTATTGTATAAAATTATTAAAAATATCACTATTATATCGCAAATGACAAAATTCTTTCTGAAAGAAAAAAAATAGGTTTTCTAGTATTTCATCGCTGATGAGTCTACAATAAGGAAAAGAGGTGAGAGGAAACGAAAGGTTACAAAAGAGAGGAGAAAGAGAAAGCGAAAGGAGAAGAGGAAAAGTAGAGGAGAGAAGAAAGATAGGATAGACGAGGAGAGGAGATGTAGTGAGGAGAATGGAAAAAGATTCGAGGAGAGATGAGGAAAAAAGAACAAAGAAGAGAAAAGAGGAGGCAAACGAGAGGAGAGGAGAGGAGGAGACGAGAAGACGGAAGTGTAGAGTAGAGTAAAGGAGAGAAAAAGAGAAGAACGAAAAAAGAGATAATAGTGCAGTGGAGTCGGAAATCTAAGACAGGAAAGGAGATAAGAGGAGTGGAGAAGAGTGGGATGGAGATAAGATGCGAAAAAAGTAGGGAAGGCGATATGAGATAAAAGCAGAACGGAAAGAGGGGAGAGAAGAGGTAGTTGCAGAAAATATCGTCTGAGCGTCAAGAATGGATGCATTGGTCAAATTATCGACATGAAACATTCAATAACATTTTGAAATGTATTGGAGAATATATTAGATCGGTGCGAAATGCCTTTTGGCTGGGTTCAGAGCAAATTAAAATCTTCCATGTAAGATCTTTGATTTTACCTGCGATTACACCACTAAAAAAATGAACGTAATTTTTAATATTTATAAGAATTATTCAATTCTCCTCCACTTCTCGGTTCGTTGAAATGGAGATTTTGTAATTCAATATTTCCCCTCCCCCCATCGTTAATTCCAAACTGAATCATTCCGTTTCACACGGCGTGGACAATGAACACAATGGGATATGTCTAAAACTTACGAAAATTTTCTGCCACCGGAAGGGTTTGAACCTGCGACCATCAGATTGACAATCCTGAACGGTAGCCACTACCCTACAAGCTTTAGCTCCTTAAACCAGGTAGAAGAACCACTACACCACGCCTTTATCTTCGAATGAAACAACAATTTTTTTTAAGTATTCTGTCCCTCCAATATTGTAAATGTCGTTTGGTATACGTGTAGTTGAACTTTTACTTTAATTTTGATTTGCTTTCTTGTAGTATAACCGATATCTTCGAGAAATAATTTTCGAAGTGATTAAAAACGAGAATATTGGTAGTTGTGAAAATGCGAGTTATTTCTTCTAACGTATTATTGTGATTAGACATTACTAATGGAAAATAACTAGAGGCTTGAACATTACAGGACGATGTTCTTTTCCTGTGATACTGTAACAGACAAAATGCTTAATTACTGATGCAAGTCTTGTGTCCAGAACAGTCTTATGAAATGTATTTGCTATTGCGTAAGATAACACGAAATAATTACACCGTGTGCGAACTACCAAATCTGTGCAACGTTTATACGTAAACAGGCGGAAAATTTTATTCATAAAATCACTTCACATTTGACAGTGTTAGTCAAGAGAGACTCGTGGGACACTGTGTTAAGGTGCTGGACTAAATCCTTCTAATTTTTCTTCCTCGAAGAACAACAATTTCTAAGGAAGCGCAACAGTGATGATCTTTCTTATTTCTTATAAATGCTTACACTTTCCTTTAATTGGGTTAAAAATAAATAAGAATATTGCTTGCATTTCTGTCATTGACGTAGACCAGAGAGAGAGACAGACAGACAGACAGATATTACAAAATAGTTCAAATAGTGCGAGCGCCATTAAAAAGTCATGATAATTCTATGTTGCGTACTTAGAATTATTCATACAATAAAGAACATGTCTAATTGTGAGTTAACAAAAAAAACAATAATAAAGAGACATTTTCGCATCACGATTGCAGTTCGAAAAAGTCGGGACAGGAATTGAAAGTAACGTACTGTCCTGACTAAATCGGTGAATCGGACGTCTGGTAGCCTTGCATCAATGATTATAAAACTAAAACCACCCAATATTGCAGCTTGATGACTTTTGGCCAAGAAACAGATTCATTTATACAAGAGTAAAATTGAAATTTTTGCACATCTTTGCATTGAACTCAAGTGGGAATAGGGGTAAAATTAGCATGTCCAGAATTGCCACACATATAAATAGTTATTTCATTAATATTTGTCAATGTCTTTGAAGCAGTACACAATTATCGTTAGAGTATCATAATCCATGATCTTATATATAAAAATATCCCGTTGAACGTGTGTCAATTCATTTATTTGTTTATTTTTTTTTATAAATTCCATATGCAGAACAATGTAGCCAGTATATACTGCTATTGCAAATAATGTTACCATGCTCTTGTTTAATGGAAGGGATTCTTTTTTAAGGAACATCTAGTATGGAGGATGGAACGTGGGACAGCAATGCTTTCAAGAACTCTAACCAATACATTACGCCCTTTGTTTTCTTGGAGCTACTGTTCCTAATTATTCTTTCGCCTCAATATTGTAAACGTTATCTGCAAAAAAGAAGTTAAATACTCAGATATAGCTCTGTACTTCTAGAATTACTTTATACACATGCATTTGAAATTTAACTCTGAATTTCTTTCTTCGTATTAGTATATCTAAGCTTGTGAATATATTTTATTTGTAATTTTATAACGGTTTCATGAACATCTACGAAATAGTTCCTTATAACTTGGAATATGGTGAATAGATATGAAATGTCTTGAAATTAATTTTCGACCACTAGATTTTGGCAAGGGAATTATGTGTGATCCGTTTCCAGTTATTCATTGCTTAAACAAACGTTTTAAAACTATGTGGAATTTTCATTCTGGGATAAGTTTCTTTACTTGCTACATGTGAACTACACTCTGTCCCACTTATCTCTGGAGCAGGTGAACGAAAACAAGTATCTGAGCAGCGATGAACACGTGAGAGGAATGGGATTGCGTGGAGGGAGGAAAGCCACTGCAGTTACCAGCCTTCCCAGCAGCGTGCACTGATTCGCTCTGTCCACTCGATCCACTCTCCCCTCTCTCCACTTCTCTTCCGCTATGCGCGGCTTTGCTCCAGAGATGCTGGGACAGGGTACAGTTAATTGTTTCTCAAAATGTATCATCTATCTCTGTGTGCCACACATTTAATTCTTACTCACATGAAAAAAAAATGTCAATTTGTATTCAGGGGTAGTTTCACAGTTACAAACTATTTTGACCTTGATGAGAAGTTTAGTGTAAGTAGGCATTTTGTTTATAATTTTGAAATTGAGGTCGTCTAAGGTTGAAATCCTCATATTTAGGGTTGAACTCGTCACTTAAGAGGTTGAAGATCGTTCTCTACTTTGTGCGTGACCTTCTTTATTTTTCTATTCATTGTTCATCCTCATCGTCGCGATTAGCCAAAGGTAAAATAAGAAAAGTCCTCCTCCGTGGTCTCCGACTGCAGGACGGCATGGATTCGAGTCCGCCTATGCTCACTCTCTAGGTTCTCGGCCTGTGTATGGGACCGGTGGCAAACCCACCATCGTGAAGAAATTGGGGAGCTACGAGTGAGTAGCGTAACCCGGTCTCGGAAATCTCCTATGGGGCATGTTCCTGGGTAAACAAAAAATAATCGATCAGACAATTCGATTATCGAAGGCGATAAAATAACCTCCGGTTGATCAAGTTGCCAATATACAAGGGTTGGATAAAAAGTAATGGCAACACTGCTGTCCCGTGAAAGGGGTGAGTCACAGCGCCACAAGCGTTTCGTGGCTGATAAAGGAATGTCAGACGAGGAAGTATAGTGAGTGGGAGCGATTGTATGTTATTCAGTCAAAAACAGCAGTGCTCTGAAGCAGAGGACGAGAGTGCAAGCGCCCTAACAATATGTTTAGGCAAGAAGAACAACGTCTCTCAGGCAGACGGTCAACGCAGCCTACTTCTGCACCTTCTTGCAACACCACCTTCGTCTCGCATTAAGAAGGAAGCGACGGCACGGTGTCCCATCATCCTGCTTGACAATGCAAGGTGTCACACTGCGAACAATGTGACGGCGCTCCTGCATAACTGGTAGTGGGAGGTACTGGAACATCCGCCGTATTCACCGGTATGATACCGTGTGATTACGACCGTTTTGTCAAAATGAAGGAACCACTGGGCGGGAAGCACTACGACACGCGCGAAGCCATCATACGTGCTATAGGGCGGTCACTGCGGGACATCGACAGAGATGGACGCGCTGACGGTGTACGACGCCTTCCATACGTGTGACAGAAGGTCGTAGAGATGAGGGGCGATTACTTTGAAGGAATGTAACACGTGCTCCTCTGCCAATACAGTCAAGTACCAATTATACCAGTGTTGCCATTACTTTTTATCCAACCCTTGTAAATAAATGGAATACAGATTGTCTTCGAGGTTACATTGTTAAAAAGGAGCGGATACACGTATTACTATCCCAATAATTATTCAATACGGTGTTTTGTTTGTCAGGAATTATCACTTAAACTATTGCATGTTGAGCTGGTGCCTACCTAGCCGCCTCTGATGAAATCTACCATTCTTCAGATTCTCTTTAAAATTCGACTCTGGTCACTTGTAACGTGCTGGGTGCAGACACTGTGCATCGAAGCACAGTGTTTTGCGATAAGAAGCGGCCTTGAATAGCGTGAGTGAGTCACTTTGATCGCGAGCAAGCTAGACTACCAAGCTTGTCTGCCTTTGAAAACCATGTCATTTTTTTCACGGTTTCCGAACGCGATTGCTATTGTAGAAGTATATATTCTCTAAAAAGAGCAAGAAAGGAAATTCGACCAATGTTCTCCCGTCGTTTAAAACCAAATATTATCTATTAAACGAAAAGTTCACGATTGTCAATAACCGGTTTAACCTATCTGAGCATAAGGTGAATGTAAATACTAAATTTAATAGAAAGGTTCTCCAAAATTTCTCTTCCACTGTCTACGTAAGGTCAGTACCCAGGGGAGAGGCCATGTGGGCCATGCTTCCCCCTCGAACCCTAAAATATTTAAATGTGAACCTATAAATAAATAAATACGAAAATAACATCGTCTATATTTGAAATGAGTAAAAATTTCAATTTTGCTTTTGTATAAATAAATCTGTTTCTTGCGCAAAAGTCTTCAAGCTGCAATATTGGGTGGTTTTAGTTTTATTATCATTGATGCAAGGCTACCAGACGTCATATTCACCGATTTAGTCAGGACAGTACGTTACTTTCAATTCCTGTCCCGACTTTTTCGAACTGCAATCGTGATGCGAAAATGTCTCTTTATTATTGTTTTTTTTTTGTTAACTCACAATTAGACATGTTCTTTATTGTATGAATAATTCTAAGTACGCAACATAGAATTATCATGACTTTTTAATGGCGCTCGCACTATTTGAACTATTTTGTAATATCTGTCTGTCTGTCTGTCTCTCTCTCTGGTCTACGTCAATGACAGAAATGCAAGCAATATTCTTATTTATTTTTAACCCAATTAAAGGAAAGTGTAAGCATTTATAAGAAATAAGAAAGATCATCACTGTTGCTCTTCCTTAGAAATTGTTGTTCTTCGAGGAAGAAAAATTAGAAGGATTTAGTCCAGCACCTTAACACAGTGTCCCACGAGTCTCTCTTGACTAACACTGTCAAATGTGAAGTGATTTTATGAATAAAATTTTCCGCCTGTTTACGTATAAACGTTGCACAGATTTGGTAGTTCGCACACGGTGTAATTATTTCGTGTTATCTTACGCAACAGCAAATACATTTCATAAGACTGTTCTGGACACAAGACTTGCATCAGTAAACAAGCATTTTGTCTGTTACAGTATCACAGGAAAAGAACATCGTCCTGTAATGTTCAAGCCTCTAGTTATTTTCCATTAGTAATGTCTAATCACAATAATACGTTAGAAGAAATAACTCGCATTTTCACAACTACCAATATTCTCGTTTTTAATCACTTCGAAAATTATTTCTCGAAGATATCGGTTATACTACAAGAAAGCAAATCAAAATTAAAGTAAAAGTTCAACTACACGTATACCAAACGACATTTACAATATTGGAGGGACAGAATACTTAAAAAAAATTGTTGTTTCATTCGAAGATAAAGGCGTGGTGTAGTGGTTCTTCTACCTGGTTTAAGGAGCTAAAGCTTGTAGGGTAGTGGCTACCGTTCAGGATTGTCAATCTGATGGTCGCAGGTTCAAACCCTTCCGGTGGCAGAAAATTTTCGTAAGTTTTAGACATATCCCATTGTGTTCATTGTCCACGCCGTGTGAAACGGAATGATTCAGTTTGGAATTAACGATGGGGGGAGGGGAAATATTGAATTACAAAATCTCCATTTCAACGAACCGAGAAGTGGAGGAGAATTGAATAATTCTTATAAATATTAAAAATTACGTTCATTTTTTTAGTGGTGTAATCGCAGGTAAAATCAAAGATCTTACATGGAAGATTTTAATTTGCTCTGAACTCAGCCAAAAGGCATTTCGCACCGATCTAATATATTCTCCAATACATTTCAAAATGTTATTGAATGTTTCATGTCGATAATTTGATCAATGCATCCATTCTTGACGCTCTGACGATATTTTCTGCAACTACCTCTTCTCTCCCCTCTTTCCGTTCTGCTTTTATCTCATATCGCCTTCCCTACTTTTTTCGCATCTTATCTCCATCCCACTCTTCTCCACTCCTCTTATCTCCTTTCCTGTCTTAGATTTCCGACTCCACTGCACTATTATCTCTTTTTTCGTTCTTCTCTTTTTCTCTCCTTTACTCTACTCTACACTTCCGTCTTCTCGTCTCCTCCTCTCCTCTCCTCTCGTTTGCCTCCTCTTTTCTCTTCTTTGTTCTTTTTTCCTCATCTCTCCTCGAATCTTTTTCCATTCTCCTCACTACATCTCCTCTCCTCGTCTATCCTATCTTTCTTCTCTCCTCTACTTTTCCTCTTCTCCTTTCGCTTTCTCTTTCTCCTCTCTTTTGTAACCTTTCGTTTCCTCTCACCTCTTTTCCTTATTGTAGACTCATCAGCGATGAAATACTAGAAAACCTATTTTTTTCTCTCAGAAAGAATTTTGGTCATTTGCGATATAATAGTGATATTTTTAATAATTTTATACAATAATACTTGTTTATATTTCTTTCGCGTATTTTATAAATATCTATTGTGCATGTGGCAACCCTGAAATTGAGCCTAACTCTGCACGCAACCCACCAACGGCTTGTGTAAATTGTGTTGCCTAGTTTAAAATGTCGTTGTCCTAAAACTTTTGAGAGACACTGTACAAATAAACAGTTTTTACGAACAAAAAGCGGCAAAATACTCTGAAATTACAAATTTTAACTTACGTGGGCTATTCTTTGGCATCAAATATCTCCGTTGTTTGTGCTTTCCTAAAGCTGGAACCACTTTTACATTACGTAAAACATTGAAATCTGTCGATTAAAAGAAAATTCGACGTAATTCTCGAGGGGTACAGTGGGTACACGGCCCCCTGTTTTGTTTTCAATCTGACGTCATCTGCATAAGAGAACATTATTTTTGTTAAAAAGAGGTGCTAAATCCAGTTACTCATCTCCAGTGGCGTGCTTCGCATTTTCTAAAATGGGCGGTTAAGTATACTTTTTGTGGTAGTTAGTCCTAATTTTGCCAACTTTTCCTTCCCTTGTTTATTAGGAATGCTAGGCCAAGGGGGGGGGGTTATGACCCTTACCATTCCCCCATTGGGCACGCCACTGCTTCTCCCTACTTAAGAGTGCCCATTCTTCTCTCTCCTAAGTGAAGAACCCTCTAAATTTTGATGACGCAGTCCACGCAATGTTGTCATCCCCTGTTGGCACCCATTTCCTCAGCAAACTAGACAATTAATGTTAGCCTTCAAGGAGTTCGGACGTGCATGAATAGCTCTCTCTTTCCGCTTGAGTCGCCCGCTGTGAACCGCATGTAAGAAGGTCCGTCTACCCAACTCGAGCTTGCACGGAGGAGGGGATACTGCAGCAAAAGTACTTACTCTGTCGTAATATTTTTAATTGTTAAGAGCAGTATTGCCCGAAAAATGGGAATCAGCAAAGCTGAGTGGCAACGGATTGAAAACTCCATCTCGACAGCCATAGCCAAGGAACTAAACCAACAGTTCGGAGACCTGGACAGACGCATCGCCCTGGCATTTGCAAGTGATGCGGTGTTGAAAGAAATTAAACCAGCGCTGACCACTGCAATTAAATCTGCCGTGGAGGATGCCATTCAAGAAGTAAAAAACGATCTCGAGAGGAAAATCTCTGAGCTAGACAAGCAAGTGAAGCAAGTGCGAAAGGATCTGAATTCCCTGGAACAATATGACCGTCGCCTGAACCTTGTTTTTCATGGCATCAACGAAAGTGAGGGTGAAAAGTGTGAAGTGATTGCTTCAAAAATCATCAATGAGCAGGTGAAAGTGAAAGTGCCACAAGATGTGTTTCATCGTGTTCACCGACTGGGAGCACCGCGACGTGATGGCAAACCCCGGCCGATCATTGCGCGCTTTGTTACCTACGCCCAGAGAGACTTGGTCTACAAGAACAAGAAGAACCTCAAGGCTACAGGGACAGGTATTTTCATAACTGAAAACCTAACAAAAGCAAATTTGGACCTTTTTCACAAGGTAAGGCTTAGTAAAATATTCGAACGAGTATGGACAACCGATGGGAATGTACTTGCCCTACACAACGGAAACGTGGTTAGGATTAGTGACCCGGAGGACATCGCAAAGTTCAGCAGAAAGTAACGCTGTCCCGCCACACTCCCCTCCTAACGGTGGTTGTGTTTATTTTTGGAACTGCTTTCCCCATCAATGACGTACGGGCAACGGTGACCGGTCAAAAGTAGAGGGGAGGGGAATGCAGGAGAACATTCCGCGCCGAACCATACTCTCTGCATTCCTCAATGGTGGCGAAAGGAGGGCATGAACCTGTCGCACAATAGACTGTTATATAAATGTAAACAACCCTCAGCTTGTATTCTAACTCACGCCAGAATATATCGGCAAGCTCAAAATTATATATTTCTCCCATTTTTAGTTAATCAACAAATAGTTTCACTTTTTTTTAATTTTTTTTTATTCTTTTGTGTCAGTTTTCACATTTTTATACTAATTTTTACTTTTTTATTCTTAAATTTTTACATTTTTATTTTTTACATTTTTAAAAATTTTATTGTAGTAATAAGTCACTATGATAACTAGCACCTGTTTTTTTGAATTAAGTGTTATGCGTATGCACATTTTCATTGTTATTGCCATATGCAATTCACACTCGGGACAGAATATATACTCCATGACCAACAGTGGAGGAAACGATAAATATAAATGACCCTACCAATGTAGTCAATGGTGCAGAAACGCCAATCCCAATCAGAATTCACTCCAGTTACTTTGATGAGTCGCCCATTAATATCCGCCACAACAATTACAATATAAAGGAACAGCTCGAAGCTGAAATAAATAGATCTGAAAATGGCTTTAAATTATGTCATCTAAATATTCAAGGTTTACTCAACTCCATAGACGAATTTAAAGAAATTATATCGAACTTAAACTTTGACCTGATAGCCATTACAGAAAGCTGGTTAAAACCGAATATTAGTAATAATATAGTGGACATCGAAAATTACACATTAGTTCGACAAGATAGATTAAAAAAATCTAGAGGTGGTGTGTGCTTATACATATCTAAATCGCTTAAATGGAAACTTTTAGACGGGTTCGTTAATAATGATATCGGCGTAGAGTACCTTGTAATCGAATTAACTATCGATAGGAAAAAAATTGGACTTATGGTAGCATATAAACCCCCAAATGTCAGCTATACTCACATCAGTCACGTAGCAGATATCCTCCAACACCTATACTTAAATTACGATTACTTCATTGCGTTAGGCGACTGGAATATCAACATGTTAAGAAAAAACGAAACCAGTACTAGACTCCTTCAGAGTATAATCAAGGAAGTTCACGGGAAACAATTAATTACCAAGCCAACCAGAGTGACAGCGACGTCAAAGTCATTAATTGATTTAATCGTTTGTTCACAAGATTTAATTGTAAAGCAAATTGGGCAGAGCGAGTTACCTGGAATCACAGATCACCATATAACATACTCCATATTTGACCTGTACGCACCAAAACAACCTAAAAAAATTATCAAAATTAGAAATTTCAAAACCATGGACTTGGACAAGTTTCGTAAAGACGCGGAAAATGTGGAATGGTGCAAAATCGAAAGAAACGAGGACGTAGATGCAGCGGTGGAGGCCTTGAATGATAACATTATCAGATTAATAGATAAGCACGCCCCCCAGCGAAAAATTCGTGTAACCAAACCTCCCGCCCCCTGGATTTCAAATCAAGTAAGGGAATTCTGGAAGTTGCGCGACTTCTTTCATCTGAGATATGTAAATACAGGAGACCCAGACGCTCTCCTATCGTACAAATACTTCAGAAACAGAGCCAAAAAAGCAGTCAGAAACGCAAAATTTAAGCACTATAACGAAACGGTAAATATGAATGTAGAAAATGCTAAAAATTTATGGTCTAACCTCAGAAGCCAGGGACTTTTACCAAATAAAAAGAGTAATGCGCTCTCCTCAGATACATTTCGGCCGAATGCGGTAAACGAGTTCTTTGTTAAGCCGAGTGCACCCTCAGATAACAATGCAGCGGTGATTGATGAAACTAACACGTATCTTGAGCAACCCAACAATGACACGTTCTTTTTTACCCCAGTAAGTAGCGAACAAGTACGTAAAATTTTTAACAAAATGAAATCAAAAGCGTGCGGTTATGATGGCATAAACCTAACTGTTTTACAGTATTGCATCCCCTTTTGCTTAGAAGCTCTTACGCACATTATTAATCTTTCCCTTTCCAAAGGTTGGTTCCCTCAAGAGTGGAAAAAATGCGAAGTAACACCTATACTTAAGAAATCCAACCCCACAGAAATAAAAGATCTACGACCTATTAGCATTCTATCCACAATGTCCAAAATACTTGAAAAAGTAATTTATGAACAAATACTTTCACATATTCAAGGTTTCCTACCACAATTTCAATCTGGCTTCAGAAAAATGCATAGTACTTGCACTGCGCTGGTAGATATCGTAGACAATGTAAGTAAAGGAATAGATGAAAATGAAGTTACACTTTTAGTCTTGTTGGACTATTCAAGAGCGTTCGACTCGATCAATCATGAATTGCTATTGGCCAAACTGTATCACTATGGCGTTACCGGAAACGCGTTAAATTGGTTTCGATCATATCTCGGCAACAGGAAACAACGTGTGAAATATCGGGAACCGGAAGTCACATACTCTAAATGGTTAGTTGTTCAACAAGGCGTCCCTCAAGGAAGTATATTGGGTCCACTACTATACATGATTTACGTAGCTGATTTCGACCGCGCTGTCCAATATTGCCACTACCATCAGTATGCTGACGATTCGCAAATCTATATTCAGTGTAATACAGAAAACTACGATAATGCGATTACCAAACTTCAATCCGACCTTGATGCTATAACAAATTGGTCACGGAGAAACTCTCTTCAATTAAATCCATCAAAATCTTGCTTCATGACCATAGGAACTCATGGTACCCTTAAGAAACTTCACAAAAACGCACCTTCTCCTCCAACTCTTGGCAGTATGCCGTTAAGCGAAGTGGATACAAGCAAAAACTTGGGGATTGTGTTCGATAGACACTTAAATTGGGAGCCACAAGTCGAATTTATTGTGAAAAACTGTATGGGGAAACTTAAATCTTTGTATCATTTAAAACATACTCTGGACGCTAATGTTAAAGATCGTCTTATGCAAGCACTCGTCCTATCCACATTAGACTATTGCGCTCCAGTGTACAGTAATATATCCCAGGGCTTAAACTATAAACTTCAAAAAATTCAGAATTGTTGTATACGTTTCATATTTAACCTAAACAGAAAGGAACATGTATCCCCCTATTTAAAGAAACTTTCTTGGCTAAACATTAACAATAGAAGAAAATACTTAACACTCACCTTGATGCACAAAATACTTAAGAGTGGCTCCCCAAAATACTTATCCGATAAGATCTGTTCTCGTAGAACATCAGCCGAACATAATATCCGCAAGAAGCACAATCTAAAAATCCCCAAACATAAAACCGCCACATATAACAAGTCCATCATTGTTACAGGGATCAGGGAATGGAACAAACTGCCTGCACCATTGACTAACATTATTTGCCATCAAAGTTTTAAGAAAAATCTGAAGAACTTACTATTGTCCCAACAACTTCATTAACCTTCATATGTTAACAATTGCACCTGCACTTATACATCATATAATGCATACCTAACCTACTCCCCCCCCCACACACACATTGAACTACCTAAGACTTATTACTTATCTTTACTCAACGGTACATATACTAATCTATTCAATGTATTATTTTATCATTGTATAATCTTTATATTATCTTTATTGTATTATCATGATCATTATGTGTTTTTTTTTCTTTATTTTTATTTTTATTCATTTATTGTATCTTTGACAAGGGTTGGTTGTAAGAACGGCCCATGAGGCCGAAACACGCCTGCTTAAATAAAGACCATTCTATTCTATTCTATTCTATAGGCCTCCTCGATGGCGCAGTAGTAGCGTTCCGGTAGAGGCGGTTCGGATCCCACTTTAAACTGGAGGTCAAGTCCCGGTTAGCCTTACTGTTCAATATGTGGACTCTGCCTCTTTGCAAAGAGGTGGAAAGGGGAAGAAGATACACACATTTCTCGAGTGAGTTTGACGCAGTTTGACGTTTCTGCGGTGAGCATACGACAGAATTCCGCTCTTCCAGCGGTGGAAGGGAAGTCCAGCTGTACGTACTACTGTTGCCAACTTAGTTTTCTGGAGCAAGGTTTGTCCAAAGCACGAATCGCACCAAGTACTTATCTTTTCGTCTATTGCGTAACTGGTCTCACTCGTAGTTCAATCCAGCCTTGGCTTTGCAGTCTAGCTCAAGTTGCTTCAGAGAAATAGTATCCCCGTTCGTTTTAGATGGGATTTGGCTCTTTTCTGCCAATCCAATGTGACAACGCTGGCCTGTGTCCGGCAGGCCTCACCGGTAACTCGGCATAACAGGCATATGAATAACCCCCTAGCACACTTGCCCCAAAGTCACCACTCTTCCCTTGCAGTGGCGCCCTTCCCTCTTGTTACCTCTTGAGGGTAGCGGAACGGCCTCCCTCTTCGCGTTTGTCGGCTGCAGAAAAAAATGTCCTCTGCAATATACACTCGACTGCAACACTGTCGGTTAACGTATTTAACAATGTTGTTATTTTATTGAAAGGACTTTTTAATTCTTTTACATTTTGCTGTTACCTGCGGTAACACCGGTTACATACACGCCACGCCTCTCCTCGTAGTCATGTGTTTTGTTCTCATGTGTGCTGAGTGCCCCTTTGCAGCCTCAGCTTTTAACCCAAGTGAGAATATTTTAGTCCCTCAACATTACAGTAATGGTAAGGGGCTGGACCCCGTATAATGTGACGGGCGCAAAATAACCTAAGTGCTGACGCACCCACAATTTCTAATTCAATCAGTCAATCAGCTGAGTTTCAATGATGTGTCCTTTTTCCATTGAGCTTTCAAGATTACTGAGATAAGATTTGGAGAAGATATTTAGCCGAATGATTTAATGGGCCAAGACAAAACTGCCTGCCAACTGTTGCCTATGCGCACTCAGATTTGTGTCCCCATTTTCATTTTTAGCGCCTAGAAAGTCTGGCCTTAATCATCAGTGACTCCCGCAGGGGAATGGGATTTGAGAAATATAGGTCGAAATTCTCAATGCTCATCCAATAAAGAAGACAGTATATGAATGCTATTTTAGCTCAATATGAATTTTTGAATGGCATTTATTTACACAGTGTGCTGCACCGTGGCCGGGCTGCCTAAGGCGTCAAGCTTTACGCTCGAGCTAATGGACGCTCGCTGGTTCGAGTCTCCTACACTCTATTTCAGGAATCTGTGGAGCGAGGCCGCTCACAAAGGCAGAGAAGGGGAGAGAACGAATGGATGGAGCTGAAGCAGTACATGCTGCTGCAGTCACTCTCCCTCTCAACGCAATCCCGTTCCCTCGCACCAGTGGTCGAACCGCCTCGAGTCATTACTTGCGAGAGACTTGTTTCCTTTCGCTCGCTCCAGAGATACCCGGGACAGAGTATAATAGGTAGCGTAACAACTTCTCTTACGAAATTTCGGCCAGTGTATGGTATAGTTGGCCGGCCACCCATCTAGTGAGAAAATTGGGGGAGCTACGAATGAGTAGCGTAAACCGGTCATGGAAAACCTACAACGACTGGCAGCTTGTGTCCTAATACATGGTTGGAACATATCCCACCATCTGCTAGGGCAGGACCGGCCCTAGGTATGTCCGGGGCCTGGGGAATACAATAAACCGAAGCCTATAACCAAAATTTTTCAGAAGTCTGAAAAAATAGGAAATTTTTGTTCCTTAGTCTGAAGTATAAGTGTTAGTGTCCTGCAGCGAGAGCATTTCGTTCGAGCGCCAAATAGTTCTCACGGAAGACGCTAGATAGTGTGCGGATCAATCCATACCAAATGGTCCAACACTGTTATGCACGACCATTTTTTTAAAATACATTCATTTTTCTTTTGTTGCTGCCCCTATACAAGGGTAGTTCAAAACAGGCATCATTTAATTGAAATTTCACTTCGTTTGAAAATAGCGACCATTTCTGTTTCATGACTGGGGCAGTTTTGTCTTTTAAAAAGTGTAAAGGTAAAAAGTAAAGTGCTCCCCTGTGCATAGCACCACGCCATGAAGGCGTATAGGGGGTGTGGGGGTAACGCCCCACACTTTCTTGATCCGGTCGTGAGTGGGGGTGATGTGATCAGCATCACGCCCCTGACCGCCTTTACCCCCCAGGGTTTCCCCCAGGTACCCATGTTATTCGACACTGGGTAGGCGCCGGGGCCGCTTCCACCGTTAGAAAAGTTCCCGGATTTGAACCGGCCGGGGATCGAACCCGGGACCTTTAGCATGGTAGTCAGACGCGTTACCGACTGAGCCACCGCGGCCACAGTTTTGTCTTTTAGGACAGTTATTTAATTACGATAACTCAATTAAGAAAATTGAGAAATACATCGTTTACAGTACATGTCAAGCTACATTTTATGTTCTGTACCGTTTCCCACCATCTTTAATGCAAATGGATAATATTTAGGGCCAATCTGATATTCAATTTTGAAGAAAAATGAAAATTTAGGATCTTGGCCTCACATGCGAGAGCTAATCAATACAGTCAATGGGAAATACGTGCGTTTGTAATAATATTGCATTGAAAAAGACAACAAAATAAATATTATTATTTTAGAAATCACACAAACCTCTTGTTATGTGTTCTCCGCGGTTTACAAAATTATTATTTTTTAATTCTTGATATTAAAATTTAATAGCAAAAATAAACATTCATAATGAACTCACGGAAGTTATGGCGGGTAGACAATCTTAAACATAGGCATTCTTGCTTCTCAGGGCGGGAAATAATGTATAATTACGAATAATATGGAAGGATAAATAAAATTCAAGTTTTGCGAAATTATAATTTTCAACGAAATCGCACATTTTACAGTGTTTCAGATCGCACTTTAAACTGTAGGTCCAGTCCCGATTAGCCAATCTGAGCATAAAGTAGACTTGAAACAAACATCTGATAATATTAATCATTGCACTTTTGCAAATGAATATACCTGGAATTGTCTTGGAGGAAAAGAAAGTTGCATCAACACATGGAATGGGCAGACACTACATAACATACAGCGTATTAATTAGTTCGCAACTTCATGCAGAAATAGTAATTAAGACGCAGAAACCCGTAATTAAACTTCGAAGTGAGGAAATATCTCACTTCCTCAATTCGTAACGAAGAGTGTGTCGTGAATATAATAAACTCTGCTGCACCAATATGAAAATTTCTAGTTACACTTTTGCAGAATAATTATAAGTAATTTCAATTGAGTGGGTCATGTTTTCACGACATAATTTTTCGTTCTCTTTTCATGTAAAAACGAGAGAAGAGGGGAATTTATGGCAATATTTTTTTTCTAGGGTTGAGCCGATACCGATGTCGATGTATCGGTATTGGCCGGTACCAGTGATATCAGTATCGGAAAGTATCGGTTGGATGTTCATCTACCGATACCAGCCGATACTTTTACGGAATTTTGGTCTTTCACGGGGTCCGCAAAAATTAACTTGGAATTTGTGCAAAATTGGCAGTTTCTTTTTATTTTGCATCAGTTTTGCAATACAAATATATTTTGTGGTTACATAGCATATTTTAATATTCTGATGTAATTCCTGAATATTCTAAAAAACATTTCTTGCTAAATTGGTGCATAGGCTATACTTGGAGAAGAATATTTACACACCAATATTGATCAATATTTTGAACAAAATTTTAATTATTGCAATTTTCAACTATCGGTATCGGTGGAAATCGGTAATAGTATCGGCATCGTTATCGGTATTATTTTCTTAAACTCATTAATTTGATTCTTACATAACCTAAACAAATTAATAATTCTAAACTCTTAATCCCACAGTCTCCCTATTCACACAGATATTAGAATTTTAACAATAAGTTAAGATTTATATTATTAAAGAAAAATGTTATGCTTGCTAATACCGTTAAGTTGCTGGAAACTGGACATTCCATGTCAAGTCAAGTCATGTCAAAGTTTTTGAGAGAAAAATATAAACGTTTCCGAAATTTTGGAACACAAAGTTATGTTTTTTTATCAATTTTATGTGTTCTTGGAAATGAGGTACTACCTGCACCCAGAAATGCCAGGAACAAAAATAATGACAATATTATTTCTCTCGCAGAAAATATACATGCATGATGCTGAGGGAACAAATGCTGCAAATTTTGCCAAATATTGAAGGCGGAGACATAAGAGTATTAAAAAAAAGACATGGACAATGTGACATATAGTAGACAAGCAAAATAATATCTTAGGAAAATTAATGATTATAAACAATGGAAGAGTTAAAAGAATATATTTATGCTCTTAAAAGAGAAATACGGTATGTCAATAGTGGCGGCGATTGGATTCCAAAAATGTGGTGGCCGGGGGGGGGGGGGAAGGGGCAAGGGCAGTTTACTTTCTCTTGGTAGATACGGTTTAGAAAAGTGCAGGGGAAAAGTGGCAAAAATAGAGGGTGAGGGCAACAGTTCCCCGATGCCCTCCCTAATTATGTCAGAATGTACAGTATATTCCAAACAATGCAATAGTGACTCTAATTCTGGTGCTTCGTACCGACTCAGATCCAAAATACCAATTTGCATGTTGAAAGAACTAATAATAATAATAGACTAAGAAAACATTTTTTCATTTTTTCTTTCCTGCAGGCTTATCCCAAGTACACCTACCAGTACGGAGTGAACGACCACCACACGGGCGACATCAAGAGCCAGCATGAGACGAGGGACGGGCCGATCGTCAAGGGCCAGTACAGCCTGGTGGAGCCCGACGGCAGCGTCAGGACGGTCGACTACGTCGCCGACGGAGTGCACGGGTTCAACGCCGTCGTCCACAAGACTCCCAACGTGCATCCGGCCTTCGGACACATAGGTTACGGAAAGTGATGATTTGCTCCACCCGACGATGAGCATGGGCTACGGGACTAAAAAAAGAGATCTTAATATATAATCAATTATGAGGGTTACTGTAGGGTGTATGCGTGCGTTTGCTTTATCCATACATTAAAAAGTCTGTTTTAATAAAGTTTTCTTTATTTACCCTTGCACAATTTCATTTTTCTACATAGAGAAAATGATAACACAACAAGCCTTGTTCCCATGATTAATTTAACAGTCAAACTGCTGAACAAGGCAGAATTTATTGTCAAATAAATATACTATAAACCAGGGTTGTTAAAGGCCCAGGAATTGTAAATAAATTCAATTCCGGTCCAGTAGACAAAATCAGCAAGCGTAAATTCTGGACCGTAAGGAACGTTTTTATCTGAAAAGTATTTCAATTCGGTCCAGGAACCTTTTTACCAGATCAACTTAAATACGGTCCAGGAAAATTTCTTCCGGCTGAATTTAAATACGGTACAGTAACCTTGTTTCCGGCTCAATGTAAATACGGTCCAGGAAACATTTTTCAGACTGAATTAAAGTGCGTTCCAGGAACCTCTTTTCCGACTCAATTTAAATTCGGTCCAGGACCTTTCTTCAGTGAAACAATACGCAACTTGGACCGAATTTCAATTGTGCGAGAAAAAAGGTTCCGGTCCTGCAGCGGAACCCAATAGAACCCATTCCTGGACCTTCAACAACCCTGCTATAAACGCGACGTTTCAACTTCAGACAAATCTAGTTTGAATTCGGTTCAGAGTCTGGGGAAGATCTTGGTATAAGGTTGAAACGTCATGTTTAAGCTTGGCGTCCACTGAGATGCGGAGAAACGCATCAACAGACGCATTTCCGGCGTCTAAGTGGGCATTAAGCTTAATAGTATATTTATTTTACAATGAATTCTGCATTGTTCAGCAGTTTGAGTGTTTTAGAAAAATAATAGCTGAAAAGAGTGAATGCTACTCATGGACTGCTTAACCACGAGACTTACTTGTTTTTATTAGTGCGTTTACACATTTATTTCTTGTTATCAAATAAGACCTAAACTTATTCTATTTGATTGGTTACCATATTTCAGCGCATAATCGTCGTAGAATTTATGCCAATAATTTCTTGCAAAAAAAATTATGGAACTGTTATTGTAAGTTATTTCCTAATTGAATTATGATGCGGAAGAAATTGTAGATGTGGTGGTTGAATAATCAAGATACCAGTCAAAGTTTCATGATATTCATAATATATTAGCAAACAGACAACTCATGAACACGGCATCTTCTTCACCTGCTATAAATAGAAAATTTGAATCTTGAGACAAGTGCAGTTCAATATTCCACTTTATAGTTTTAAATCCACTTTACTGCTCAGAAGTTTAAGAAGACTCAGTTTATCATACATTAAATATTTGCATAAAATCATCAATGGTAAAATTAAAACCGAATTCCTAATCAATCAATTTAATCTCGATTATTCATAGCTATGCGTACCAACACAGCCAACCTGCAATGTAAAGCTCTTTCACAATCTCACTATAAAACTCTTCCTTCTACAGCAGTCTCTTTTCTATTGGCGTCTTCGCTTGTATAATAACCTGCCTCAACATATTGACATTTGCTTACCAGAACACAGTTTCTGACAATCATTAGGAATGTATGTGTAACTTGAAATACTTTTTTCTGTGCCATCTTGAATTGATTTGTTTTGTTGTTGTTCTCTTGTTGCTACAGTTTCAATTTAAGGTGGTTTGATTCAAAACTTTGAGAAAATAAATATATAAATAAAATATCCTGGTAAGAATTCCAATGCATTCCTCTTATTGGTTCAAAATGTAAATGGATTATGATTACAAAAACTCAGCCCCCACTACTTTTCCATTCCACAAAGTATAACTCTTCTGCATTGAAATGTATGTGCCACATGTGAAACTTCATTCTACATGAACTAACTCATAATGATATTGATCTTTTGTTATGTGGATATGTAATTATAACTTCCTGAAAATATAATGAACAATATTTCATCAAGCTCATGCTAAGATAGTTTATTGTTTTTCATTTATCAGCGCATGAATGCTACTTTCTCCTGTTTTTTCTTTTTCTTATCTGTATGGTCTATTCATTTGTTGCATATACTGGATATTTTCCCTTCTTTACTCTATTTCCAGATTACAACATTTACTTGGTTGAGTGCTGGTACTTAAAAATCATTTATTACTAACCTGCCTTTGGTGCAAAATTAGGATGTAGGGAATAGTCGTGAATGTACGTTAAAATTAAATAGTCCAAATCCGCACACGCTATTTTCTCTTGACAGTTTAGTGAACATTTTTCGAGTCTGGAAAAAGTTAACGCATTAGTTGTTATTGATTTGTACATTATAGTCAAAACTTTACTACAGTGTTTTGAAGTACGATATAACAAAAAATTAATTTTCTATGTCCAAAGATTCTGCGCCATTATAATTGGTTTCGTTATCTGACGCACCGATGCAACGATTACACCATGAAAGGTCTGAATGAACAGAGTGGGACGATTATGCGGTGAAATATTAGTTTCCTTATAACGGGTGTTCAGGTTCCACTCGCTCACGGCCCTTTTTTTTCGTTTACAAGAATCAAACTGTTGGTCATAATGTAATGAAATTTGCTACAGACATACATTGGTGTATGAGAAGCATGGTGACGTCATTGGAGATGGCGCTACAGTCTCTCTAGTCCTTGCGCTTGCTTCTTGGCGATTCTACCGTTAACTGCCAATCGTACGGACGTGTGCTTTCAGTCTGAGTTCTTGGCCCTGCTGTTGTGTCGTAATAGCTATTTTCAGCAGGATGGCGCCACTTGCCACACTTCCAACGACAGCATGCAAGAAATTGTGTCCTTCTTTGAAGATCGTGTCATTGCCAAGGGATTTCTTCCTTTGGGGCATGCTGAGAGGAAAGGTCTATCTTAACAAGCCACGGAATATCATGGAACTGCAAGACAGCATTCGGCGGGAAATTGACGCAGTGACTCTTGATGTGTTGGTGGCTACCTTCTGTAACATGGAGAAGCCTGTGCAGACTTGCATTGATGATAATGGTGACCACTTCCAACACTCGCTGTGACGTCATCATGCTTCTCGTATACCAAGGTATGTCCACAGCAAATTTCATTACATTATGACCAATAGTTTTATTTTTATAAGCGAAAATGAGGGGCCGAGAGCGAGTGTAACACTCTGTACTTCAATTCAATATTTTATGTCCCTTATTTGTTCATTGGGTTAATCGCAACAATGAAAAAAGTGAAGAACTGATGAAGTGGATGATGGGACAAGAACAATGATCCAGGAAAAGGTTGAAACCTGGGACTTAGGCTTCGTATCGCCTTACGCTAGCCACTTCTTCGTTAAGGCTCGCATTTTAGTTAATTAACTTCTTCTGCATGTGATTTAATGAATGCAAGCATTTAATTTATTGCTGGATCGTGGGCGGATTGTAAGAATAGGAGGGAAATGTTGGCCTACTTCAGGGATTGCTGAATTAATTATTTTCATTACCAGCATAACAGCTATTCAATACATTGGTTGTTATTAATATCCTAGGAAGAAAATTATATGGAAGATTCTTGAACCTCTACATGCCCTGTAAAGAGGTCGGATTAGTAACAATATGGCGGCCGTACTTTGGGCAATCCATGTGAAAGTGCCCCTGAACCTCAATTTCTAAAATGAAATACAATGCTGTAACTTGATCCTATCTTATGAGTGAACAATCTAATATTGTCTGTTGGATAAAAATTCAAGTATTATACATAATTAAGTTAGAAGGTAGAAGGTATTTTACATATTATTCGTTCATTTTAACTTTTTGATTTAGTAGTGTTTTTCTATTGTGTCCTTCTCGTGACAACAAAGAACAATTCACTTCTTCTTTAAGTGTTACATTTCCGCTTCAGCTCCACTAGAATATTCAATGGTCAATTACCTTCTCTCTTGGCCTTAAATAATTTATTCTCTACCATTTGACAATTCACAGAAATTTAGAGAAATTTCTTATTAAGTGAAGAGGCAGTGTTTCGTCTGTCCCGCCTATGACAAAATTGTTCACTTGTAGCTACAAATCTGGGAAAGTATTTTAAGGGTAGTTATGTTTAATTAACATTGTTTAGTTTCATATTTCATTGCACAGAAGCTGTAAGAAAAATGTTGCTTAACTATCAGTAGAATAGTTAGTTTAATATAAAAACTGTAGTTCTCGTGTCCCATCCGAGACAATGGGATGTCCCAGTATAAACTTAATGCATCTTGAAGATAGCTGTACGTGATGTCACTGCGAAACAGCATAGCTTAGTTGAAGCTCTTTTATTTGAGATTCTGGCAAGGAAAGTATGTTATTACTTCGTAGAGGAGGAAAATATTTTAGTGTGGCATTCCCTTAATGACTAGCAACATAACAGAAATCGCTTTAATTTTAAAATGGTAAAATACAGATGGAAAACATATTCTCGTGTTTCTGAAGCTCTTAGCTATGTGCTCCTTAGAAAGTTGTCTGTGTTCTCACTTATCGTCACATACGTTTTAATATGCCAATGAAGTCTTACATAAATAAAAGAGTTCAAAATAAATAAATAGTAAGTTCTATTCGATTCTTTAATGTGCGAGAGACGTTGACGAGGCAATAATTGAAGTAATTTTGTGATTGTAGTATTGCTATTTTTAATTTTTTATTATATTTCATGAGTATTTAAGGTGGGAATTAAATTATTACCAAACCCTCCCGACACGCACTTGCATTCCAATATGCCATACTCAGAAGGGGTTAGAAGGACAAAGTTCATTTTATAAACAAACAAGCTTCTATTATCTTAATTCGGCAAATTTGGTCTGACCAAAATAATTTGAATAAATAATTCGGCATATAAAGGGGGGACGGGGGGAATGTTTTATCTTTTGGGGGGAGTACGTCATAGGCCTTGGAGGGGATGGGCAACCCTGGAACGTAGCAACTGGGAGGAACTCATCGAAGGCGGACAAGTTCCTGGATAGAAGCCCGACGCCCGAATTTCCTGTACAGTGAAGTTGGATCGGCAATTATATAACTTTCTTGAATTGAAAGAGCTTATTTTTCTTTTTACATGTTGATAATAGTTTATTTTCGTTGTCCACGGTCAGGTCAAGCATAAGGAAGCTCGTCCCGTCGGAAAGTCTCAACACATTTTCATCCAAGGAGATTTCGGAAGTACAAATCGGATTTTGGGTTGTTTCCAGTGTTTTCCTACGTATTTCACACAAAGAGGTTTTTACGTTATCATATTTTGGAATTTCAGTAACTAGTTCATAACCTCTATTCGTCAAATTCCCAAATTCTTGTTTGTAGACGACGTTCACTGGCGTAGACAGCTCCTCCCTTGCTCTTTTCCTGCACACAGACATGTTTTTTACAACTTCCAACTCTGCAACATTCGGAACACACTGATGAGGTTTTCTTTCCAAAACGTCGTTGTTTAATGTTGTCTTTAGTGATCCCTTGCACTTCAGCCGGCGTTCCTTTACACATCTCCAGTAGATAACATTTTCAGTCTTACGGGCAACACGATACTGATGTCCGTCCAGTATGATACAAGGTTTACCCTTGGCACTGGTAACAACTTCCATTGCGCATTCACCTGCAAGGAAAAAAGAAGAACATTTGAATGTGCGCTTCACCCACGATCTTTTTCTCTCTGTGCGCAGATCACACCGTGCGCTGCTCCCACGTGCGCTTCTCCCACGACACCGAAACAGCGGCGTATATACAGTGTTCCACCGAAAATCACTGCATTAGGACATCCCTGTCAGACATCAATCACCTTACACACCACTGTCCAATAATCGTTCTCCCCTTCGCTTCTCTTTTTCAATCCGCAGTCCTTACTCTCTCTCGTATTCTCGTCAACTGATCTCACTCCCTGTCAATTCCAACACTCCAAGCCTCCTCGTCTCCCAAGTCAATAACCTCATGTTTCCTCATTGCTTATTCCGCATTCCTATCTCTGTTCCCTACTATGCTAAGAATGACATAAGACTTGTCATTTTTGTCCAATACCTTGAGTACGATACGAATTCAAACTTCCGTGGCACTATTGTTCTTTGACCCACTTCTTTATTTCCTCTCTCTGGGGTTCACAGTCTATTTTACATGTAAACATGGTTACGTACATCAGACTCAAAACAACTACACATAATTTATTGATTTCCAACAATGACGGCGATTAGGGGGGCGTGGGAGGCAATTGCCCCCTCCCCAATTCTCGCAAATTACGCAAACTGATTACAAGGTAGCGTTTATACTACATTCATATTGTTTCTCTCTGCATAGATATGTGTGTGCGTATGTGTGTTTGGACTGGAGTGAGTTTAAGACGTATGATAACATACTCTATTTACACATTTTCAACCTCATACATAAGGGTTTCTGAAACTATGATGCGCGTACCAGCAATAGTACACGTACAGTGGGATCCATGAGTATTACCGTGCAAATTGTCCATCACCATGCTCATGCATTTTATTTTACCCAATAAGAGCTTCAAGAATTAAAAGAAAACTCAAAACAAGCTTTTGACAACTTCTGCACCAGCATACATAACAATCCATAGCTTAAAAACACGTAGGATGTAAGATAAAAATTAATGAACATAGTCATGGACAATTTGCACGGTAATACTCATGGATCCCACTGTACCTTCGAATACTGGTACAGGAGTGGGCAGAAAATTACTGTAAAATCTCCTGTATCTATTATTAGTACATAATTACAGTTATTTCTTATTCATTGTGAATAAAAGAGAGTGATCAAAGTACAATTTTAGTAATTGTATAAAATTAGTTACTACGCGGGGCAGAACCGAGATTTTTCCACCCGTTCAAACGGGTTCGGCGCCCATCCGACGGCCCCTTCTACGTGATAGGGCATATTTAAATGGATGTTTCCTTTGTGTGCACGATCCCAGGGAAACTTACTTTCTGGATACGCCTAATAATTCAACAACGTAAAGTACCACGTGATGATGCAAACACTTGGCACTGAATACCTGTGGGGAATGCCACACATTTTGGCAACGCAGGGGCAGAATTATATTCCAAATCTCTGATTACGTCACCCACCCTCATTTTGGGTTGAAAATCCGACGGCAGCGCCAGAAAGGTTTCTTATCTTGGTAGAGCGTTATGTGCATCACAATTAATGCGTTTTGTGGTGCAGATCAGGTTAAATGACAGAAGACTCTTTCATCATAACGAGGGCTAGGATTTTTATGACCTGAAAATCACCAAAATATGTCTTAGGACCTAAAATTGTACAAAATATGCACTATAATTTGAAAAATATGCTCTTGTAACTGGACTGTTTCAAACATCAATATCTAAATGCTGAGATATTTTCACTATTTTTAGTTCACTTTATGGACCCTGAGTTGCAATGCACATTGAATACTTTCTGTAAATTTTCAAGTAAAAATTAAATAGAATTTGCTGCTCTACAAAATAAAAAGAAACTCTCGAGTAAACATGGGAGCAAAAACAAACCCACTTCGAAAATGACTTTATATTTCTTGAAGAAGCGAAAATATGCTGAATATGACCAAATATCCATCAAAATATGCCTTATCACGTAGAAAGGGCCAAATATGCGAAAATATGCCCTTAAAAAGCACCTTAACTTAATTAGTTTCTTCATAATATGAATTTCTATTATTAGGAATGCGATTGCTTCTGTAACCCCTCTGATGCTACAGAATACGTGTAGAAAGGGCCTCCCCGATGGAGCAGTGGTAGCGTCATTGCCTTGGAATCAAGAAGTCCCTGGTTCGATAGCCGGTGCAGCCACATAGTGGTTCGGATTCCACTTTCAACTTTAGGTCCAGTCCCGATTAGCCTTACTGTGCATAAAGTGGACTTAAAACACCAAATCAAACCAAAATACGTGGAGAGAAATCGAATTCAGGTTGGACATCCTCCGTATCACAAAAGGAGCTCATGTGGAGCTATACTGAGCTGTACTGAGTTGTAACTGCTACCAATAAAACTTGATGAGTTTATCTTAAAAATGCTTGCTTTCTTTTTATCTACTTCTATTCATATTAAAACAAGAAACTTTTAAAAACTGTCAGTCTCATTCCCGACACCCTGTAAGTTTAAGGAACACGTCACCCTTACCAAAAAAAAAATATGCTAAGTCATGAAAATCATAGCCGTAATCTTAACTGATTCCAACCCACACTCGCTACATGGTTTTTGTCATTTCCACAGATCACCAGTTAAGTTGTAATTAGAAATTTGTGATCTATATTTGTCGTGGTTATCTCTGGAGCAAACGAACGATAACAAGTATCTGCGCAAGCAGTGACGCGAGACGGCTCAACCAATGAACACGTGAGAGGGAACGGAATTGCTTGGAGGTGCTATCTGTGCATAAAGTGGACTTAAAGAAAATCTCAAATCAAACAACCGTACACAGGATTATGCTTGCTGTATGTTCAGTCGTTCAGGGCCTTTTTGGCCTGCACGATTGCAGTTGCCGAGGTGTAGTACTTGGAAATGACTTTAACATGTGGGTGTGTTCAGAAGAACATCATAACATACGTGCGTATTCTTTATTAGTTATTACTAGGGCTAGGAATTTTATGACTTAGCATATTTTTTTTTGGTAAAGGTGATGTGTTCCCTAAATATATAGATATTCATATTGTGAAGAAACTAATTGAATGAAGGTGCTTTTTAAGGGCATATTTTGGCATATTTGGCCCTTTCTACGTGATAAAGCATATTTTGATGGATTGTCAGTCATATTCAGCATATTTTCGGTTTTTCAAGAAATGTACAGTAATTTTCCAAGTGGATTCGTTCTTGCTTCCATGTTCACTCGTTTTTCCTTCTTTTTTTTTTTGGGACTGCAGCAAAATATTTTTCATTTTTAATTGAAAATTTATAGAAAGTATTCATTGTGCATTTCAACTCATCAGGGCCCATAAAGTGAACTAAAAATAGTATATGAAAATATTTCAGCATAAGTTAAATATTGAAGTTTGAAACAGTCTAGTTATAAGGGCATATTTTTCAAATTATAGTGCACACTTTGTAAAATTTTAGGTCATAAGAGCATATTTTATTTTGCATATTTTGGTGATTTTTAGGTCATAAAAATCCTAGCCCTAGTTAATACAGTCGAAATGTGTGCTTTCAAGAATGTAAAAATGTGTAAATACAAAAGAAGGACGAGAGAAGTACGGTGGGGAAAGTGTATCCACCAAGAGACAGACAGTTTTGTACAATGCTGCCGTGAGCAGAAATTTTGATTGAGAAAAAAGATGTATGATTTATCGGATGAAAAATTTCATGGTGTATGTTGAAGCAATTTTACTAATATCAAGTCCTTAAGAAGACTACCACATGTTTTCTTAAAGTCCTTGCTCATCAAAGCGTGCTGAAAAATTCTTGATAATCGCACTCGCTGCACACTCTACATAATTCATTCGTTTTATATGAATTCTGAGCTCAAAAGCAAGAAGTGTATTATGTCAGATTAAAGGTAAGCGTTTATGCTACAATGTTTGTTTGGAACATTTTGTTCTCAGACGTCTAGATTATTAATAAATTAATGATAAACATAAAATTAATAGTAAACGTACAATCTCTTTCTACTAATCCGCGATTAACTACTTAACGGTTGCTTCTATTGAAAAAAATCTAAGGGTAACATTAGATAACATTAAATATAAGAACATATATTCAGCTTTCATTTGAAAGAAAATAGTTGTAATTGGACCATTGGACTATATTTAGTTTTTTCAAATGTCAACATCCGCCATTTTAGATTGGCCGCCATTTCTATTAGGTACCACTTTGAGATGGCAATCATGTTTTTTTGGTATCCTTACACAAACATAACTGTAACATCAAGGAAAATTAGTACCCCTAAATTATACCGAATTCCTGGCTGACCCATAGACTTTATCTGTTCATTTTGAGTTTCAGAACACGGATAATAATTGCGAATCTCATTTGATTGCATACGTATAAAATGTTCTTGTAGAAATTGATATTTCGAAAAAAATTTCACCAGATGTGTGAAGTTTCCTAAATTTTCTCTCGTTTCTCCTGTGTCTAACAATTCTCTATGTTCTCGAACCGCTAAGTTATGAGAAACCAACAATTGTGTTACGCCTATCAACCTTTCAAAGAGAACGTTTCCTGAATATTCTAAAATCAAACGACTACCACCCGGTTTATTTAAAATGCTAAATATTTGACGTATTCATTCAAATTCTAATGTTTCACTAGAATTTATAACCGGTTAAGAACATAATATTGTAATTTTATCGCCCACAATATTTAGCCCTTTCCACCCAATTTTTTTTTTCAATAGTCACCTTTTGATAATGTTTTTGAGGCCCATGTTCATTTTTAGTCGTCTGCGAATAACTGCAGCCACTAGGAAGTGTTTATGCGTGTTCTATATCAGATTGGATGAACGAAGATCTATTTTTGATGTGGTTTCGTCACGTCGTTTCCAATATCTCCGGAGAACCCCTCATCTTGGACAATCACAGCAGCAACATATCACTTGGGATTTGGAAAGTGTCTCTCAAAAGTTTTAGGACAACGACATTTTAAACTAGGCAACCCAAATTACATAAGACGCTGATGGGTTGCATGTAGAGTTAGGCTCAATTTCAGGGTTGCCATATGCACAATAGATATTTATGAAATACGCAAAAGGAATAAAAGCAAGTATTATTGTATAAAATTCTAAAAAAATATCAGTATTACATTTGCGGCAAATGAGAAATACTTTCTGAAAGAAAGAAAATCGATTTTCTAGTATTTCATCGCTGATGAGTCTACACAAAGGAAAGAGAGGAGAGAGGAAACGAAAGGGGACAACAAATGAGATGAGAAAAGAGAGAACGAAAGGGGAAAAGGAAAAGTAAAGGAGGGAAGAAAAGATAGGACAGACGTGGATAGGAGAAGTATTGAGGAGATAGGGAAAAGATGCGAGGAGAGATGAGGAAAATGGAGCAAAGAGGGGAGGAGAGGAGAAGAGGATTTTTGAGAGCAGAGGAGGAGACGAGAAGAGGGGAGTTGAGAGTAGAGTAGAAGAGAGAACATGAGAAGAACGAAAAAGAAGAGGAGAAGAGTGCAGTGGAGTCGGAAATCTAAGACAGGAGAGGAGATAAGAGGAGTGGAGAATAATGGGATGGAAACAAGAGGCGAGAACAGGAGGGAAGGCGATATGGCATAGCAGAGGAGAAGAAGGGGAGAGAAGAATGAGAAGGAGAGGGTAAGGAGAGAAGAGAAAGGAGACGAGAGGAGAGATGAGGTATATATGGAAAATATTGTCTCAGCGTCAACAGTTGATGCATTGATCAAAATATCGACATGTAACATTCAATAATATTTTAAAATGAATTGGAGAATGTATATTAGATCGGTCGGAAATGCCTATTGGCCGAGTTCAGAGCGAGATAAAATCTGCCACGTAAGATCTTTGATTTTACATGCGATTATACCACCAAAAACATGAATGTAATTTTCATATTTATAAGAATTTTCCTCCACTTCTCAGTTCGTTGAAATGGAGGTTTTGTTATTTAACATTTATCCTCCCCCATCGTTAATTCCAAAGAGAATCATTCCATTTCACACTGCGTAGACAATGATCACAATGGGATATGTCTAAAACTTACGAAAATTTTCTGCCACCGGAGGGATTTGAACCTACAACCATCGGGTTTACAATCTAGAACGGTAACCACTACCCTACAAACTTTCGTTCTTTAGAATAGCTAGGAGGAGCTGACCGGTGTGAATTGTAGATGCAACTTTCCTCCTACATGTAATGTGCAAAGAATACTTGTTTGTAACAAAGAAAACGAAGGTAGTACGAATCGGCGCAAACATTTAATGCAGAATTGCACATGATGAAAACTTTTCATTCGAAATTTGCGGAGGTATCCTTGCATTGAACTGGAGTGGGTAAAGGGGTAAAATTAGTATACTAATGTCCTGAATTACCACAAATATAAATAGTTATTTCATTAATATTTGTCAACGTCTTTGAAAGTACGCAATTATCGTTAGAGTATCACAATTCACGATCTTATACGTAAAAATATCCCTTTCAAAGTGTGTCAATTCATTTATTTGTTTAATTTTTTTCAGTAAATTCCAGATACAGAACAATGTAGCCACTTTACACTGCTATTACATATGATGTCACAATGCTCTTGTTTAATAAAAGGAGAATTTAAAAAAAAATAACACTTCGTAATGAGACTCGAACGTGGGACCGCTAGATGTGCAGTTTAGAACTCTAAGCATTACACCACGCTTTAACCTTTACTTGAAACAACACTTTTTATGTATTCAGTCGGTCCAATATTGTAAATGTCGTTGGATATTAATGTAGTGAACTTTTACTTTAATTTTGAATTGCTTTTCTTGTATTAGCAGCTATCTTCGAGAAAGAAATTTCGAAGTGATGAAGAAAAATATTGGTAGCTGTTGTGAAAATCGAGTTATTTCTTCTAACTTATTATTGTGATTAGACATTATTAATGGAAAATATCTAGAGGCTTCTACATTGCAGGACGCATTAAGTACGATTTATGCACATTAAGGCTAATCGGCTCTCGACCTACAGTTTAAAGTGGCCACATTGTGTATCCACCAGGTATCGAATCTGGGACTCCTTGATCACAAGGCGGCGATATTACAACTATGCCATCGAGGAGGCTTCGAATTATGTGAATGTTTATAAATAATGTAAGCTTTATTTCAACATGCGAATCCTCAAACTAAGCGTGGTGTAGTGATTAGAGTTCTGGACTGTCCATCTAGCGGTCCCACGTTCGAGTCTCATTACGAAGTGTTATTTTTTTTAAATTCTCCTTTTATTAAACAAGAGCATTGTGACATCATATGTAATAGCAGTGTAAAGTGGCTACATTATTCTGTATCTGGAATTTACTGAAAAAAATTAAACAAATAAATGAATTGACACACTTTGAAAGGGATATTTTTACGTATAAGATCGTGAATTGTGATCTCTAACGATAATTGCGTACTTTCAAAGACGTTGACAAATATTAATGAAATAACTATTTATATTTGTGGTAATTCAGGACATTAGTATACTAATTTTACCCCTTTACCCACTCCAGTTCAATGCAAGGATACCTCCGCAAATTTCGAATGAAAAGTTTTCATCATGTGCAATTCTGCATTAAATGTTTGCGCCGATTCGTACTACCTTCGTTTTCTTTGTTACAAACAAGTATTCTTTGCACATTACATGTAGGAGGAAAGTTGCATCTACAATTCACACCGGTCAGCTCCTCCTAGCTATTCTAAAGAACGAAAGTTTGTAGGGTAGTGGTTACCGTTCTAGATTGTAAACCCGATGGTTGTAGGTTCAAATCCCTCCGGTGGCAGAAAATTTTCGTAAGTTTTAGACATATCCCATTGTGATCATTGTCTACGCAGTGTGAAATGGAATGATTCTCTTTGGAATTAACGATGGGGGAGGATAAATGTTAAATAACAAAACCTCCATTTCAACGAACTGAGAAGTGGAGGAAAATTCTTATAAATATGAAAATTACATTCATGTTTTTGGTGGTATAATCGCATGTAAAATCAAAGATCTTACGTGGCAGATTTTATCTCGCTCTGAACTCGGCCAATAGGCATTTCCGACCGATCTAATATACATTCTCCAATTCATTTTAAAATATTATTGAATGTTACATGTCGATATTTTGATCAATGCATCAACTGTTGACGCTGAGACAATATTTTCCATATATACCTCATCTCTCCTCTCGTCTCCTTTCTCTTCTCTCCTTACCCTCTCCTTCTCATTCTTCTCTCCCCTTCTTCTCCTCTGCTATGCCATATCGCCTTCCCTCCTGTTCTCGCCTCTTGTTTCCATCCCATTATTCTCCACTCCTCTTATCTCCTCTCCTGTCTTAGATTTCCGACTCCACTGCACTCTTCTCCTCTTCTTTTTCGTTCTTCTCATGTTCTCTCTTCTACTCTACTCTCAACTCCCCTCTTCTCGTCTCCTCCTCTGCTCTCAAAAATCCTCTTCTCCTCTCCTCCCCTCTTTGCTCCATTTTCCTCATCTCTCCTCGCATCTTTTCCCTATCTCCTCAATACTTCTCCTATCCACATCTGTCCTATCTTTTCTTCCCTCCTTTACTTTTCCTTTTCCCCTTTCGTTCTCTCTTTTCTCATCTCATTTGTTGTCCCCTTTCGTTTCCTCTCTCCTCTCTTTCCTTTGTGTAGACTCATCAGCGATGAAATACTAGAAAATCGATTTTCTTTCTTTCAGAAAGTATTTCTCATTTGCCGCAAATGTAATACTGATATTTTTTTTAGAATTTTATACAATAATACTTGCTTTTATTCCTTTTGCGTATTTCATAAATATATATTGTGCATATGGCAACCCTGAAATTGAGCCTAACTCTACATGCAACCCATCAGCGTCTTATGTAATTTGGGTTGCCTAGTTTAAAATGTTGTTGTCCTAAAACTTTTGAGAGACACTGTACATGCAGATTGCAGTGATGCAGACAGTGCAGCCAATTATAAATGTTTTTTTGTTCAGAAAAATAGACATGGTATTGTATACACCATTGTCAACATATGTGACCGCATGGGTGGGCAATAGTATGCTTTGCATCAATTTCATTTTCCATTTATAACTCTGTAACTTTTACTTACTTCGAAAATCGGTGACCAAGAATGTAATCCTGAATCTATGTAGTATTTTCTCTAAGAAAAAGAGCTTTGTAAGTTAATAAATAAAGTCACTCTAACCGTTCAAAACTATGTGCGTCCAATTCGCCCGCTATCCCCTATATTCACTGCAGGAAAAACATGCACATATAGAAATGAGTATATCTCAAGAACTAGCTGCGTCATTCTCTTCAACCTTGACAAAATGTGTCAATAATTAAGTACTAACTATATTAATTATAAAACACAGGAATAAGAAATTACATCTATGTATTAAAGAAACTTTGAATGCGTACACAATTTAGTGTTAGGTGTTAGCATGTTGTATTTTTCAAGGATATTCTGTCTTTCAAAAATACAGTTTGTTTTTCAATTCAACGTTTTGAAAAATATATTTCAAATCGTTTATTCCAACCAACACAAATGCTATAGCACCGACTTCTACCCCCTTTTTGCGTAATTTACGAAGATAATAACGTATTTTATACTACTACTACTGCTAATAACAACGTTATTATTATTATTATTATTATTGGTATGTTTATCCTGGTACTTGCCCCCCAGACAAAAATTCGTGGTTGCGCCTCTGTTCATAATGCAAGGAAAAACAAAATTCCCGTCTGGTCGCCTGGACCCAGGCAAGATTGTACAACACGTTCCCTTTCTACAATTCCACTTCGCACGAGGAATAGTTTCACTGCATTTCCCGCCTGCCTTTTCGTTTGTTAGTCATAGTAAAAAAATCTACAGTCACGGTCTTCTGCGAAGACTGGCACGACCTTTTTCGCCGTCTTGCTTATTTCCCCCTCCTACAGGTAACCCAGAAACGGCTCACACAATGGAAGTTAACACCTGCTATTGACAAAAACAAGCTGCCTCGGAAGAACAAGAGGAGAAGGCGGAGGAGAAAATAAACACTCTTTCTGTCAAGGGCACACGGCGTCGGCCTTCTCAATCTGGAAAAGGATGTTGGAGATGTTCCGTCAGTGTTGCCAGATCTATTGACTTATGGGAGGGAGTACTAATTTTTTCTCTTTCATTTCTGAAAGACATGTAGGACTACCACCTGTATATTTAAGGATTTTTTTTGTATCCGTACCGCACATACTTCACAATTTCTTGTACGTAGACCATAATCGTAATCACTGGCGTACGAAGATGGGGCCTGATGGGGTTATAGCCCCCTTCAGATAATCAAAATTTTCAAGTAAAAGCAGTGAAGAACTCGAGAAAACCCAGAATGGTAAATTCAAACTCCCCTTAAAATGACATCTCATTGCCATTTTTGGGAGTGGAAAGTTCTAAAAATACGAAATATCGTATTGTGTATGTATGTATTTATTATTATTTCCCCTAGAAAGCAGGTATGTACTATTCACCTTTACAATTCCTGCACCCCCGAAAAAAATCCTACGTGCGCCAGTGGTCGTAATATAATGATAATACCTTACAATTTACTTTCCTGTGCCTACTTTTATCCTCTCATTTAATAACACAGAATCTAAATATTAAAATAAAAAAAGACAATTTTTCTGCTAGTTCTGCATTAATGTGGTACATACTCCACCATACTAAAAGAGAAACACAATTTATGAGATTTATAAATAATATCTTAAGAAAGAAATATTTTGGCATATCTCTTTATGTTATTGAAATAGCTAAAGTAAGAAGACTTGGATGAGCAGGAATATAGCAGCACGTATGACATAGAAATTGGCACTTTTATTACAACAATTTACAAATGTAATTTTCGAAACGATTGATTAAACTATATTTGTAAAGAAATTTCCATAAAAGTTCGAACGAGTTCAAAATAATCTGTTGTAAAAAATGATGCAGAGATCTTTTAAGATGTGTTGTTTTGATAAGATCTATTTTAATTATTTCTAAACCATATTTAATTCTACTAAACTAGAACATAAATCCGATTTCATACCACATGATTTTTTACTAATATTCTTCGTATTTATCTAAGTAGGAAAATCTAAATATCCGTATGTAAATTTTTATGAAATTAGCAGTATATACAAATTTCAACAAAAGACAACATTTCTGTATTTATTTATAATCGATGTGTCACGTCGAGTGTAAGTATCGATTATTTGATTCCCATGGTTAACCTGACAAATCGATGCAGTTATTGAATATTTCATAAATTTGGTACTTCCATTTCACGAAACTTCCTTATCTTTGTATCTGTTGTAATCGATATATATCGAATAGTTCGATTGTTTTCTAGAACAGATCAATGTATTAGTCTGCATTGAGAGTAATCGACAAAATGGATACAGAATAATCTTCATAATTCACCATTCTTCCTTCTTCGTATTTCTATTTTCGAAGATATAACTACAAATCGAGATAATGCGTTAAACTATAATTTGGTAAGTCTTCAGCAATTGAATTTTTTATATCTTCATCAAGGTGGATCGATCAGGTTGATTTAAATCAAAATTTAAATCAAGATTTTAATCAGATGATTTTTTTTAAAAAGTAAAATAACTTATATAAATCACCTTAAATAAATAATTTATACCTAGCTAGAATAATGTACATAAGGATTTTGTAGATATCACCCCAGAAAGCAAGCAGCAGTCCATGCATTGGCGTCACAGTGGATCTCCATGCAGGACGAAGTTCAAACAGACTGTGTCGGCGCGAAAAGTGATGTGCACCGTGTTCTGGGACAGAGAACGCATTGTGCTCATCGAGTTTCTGCCCAGAGGTGAGACTGTGAACGCTAACCATTACTGTGAAACACTGGCGACATTGCGACGAGCCTTTCAGAATAAGCGATGCATTAAGCTCAGTGCCGGGATGATCTTGCTGCACGACAATGCGAAGCCGCATATAGCTAGGCGCACTGCAGCCCTTCTGGACAGGTTCGGTTTGGAGGTGTTCGATCATCCATCGTAGAGCCCGGATCTCGCTCCCAGTGATTACCACATGTTCTTGCACCTGAAGAAGTTCCTATCCGGTCAACATTTTCACAGCGACGAAGAGGTTCAGACGGCTGTCACAAAGTGGTTCGGCCCCCAGGCGGCGGACTTCTACGACGCAGGTATACAGAAGTTGGTCCCACGCTATGACAAGTGCCTGAATTCCGGCGGGAATTATGTTGACAAGTAACTGGACAAGTGCTGTATCTGTGGCAATAAATCATTGAATGAAATAATGTTTCCTTTTTGTGCACGACCCCATGGAAACTTACTTTCAGGATGCGCCAAATATTTAAATTCTCCTGAATTAAAATTAAATAATTTTTATATGCTAGAGTAGTAAACATTTTGTGTAGTAAAATATGCAAAATACTATTAATTTTTAACTGTAAATAGTGACATTAGTATTAAACTGCAAAAAAAACATGGCGGCTGATATTTTGCAAATTATCATTAAAAATTGCCAAAATTCAGCTACAAATATTTTAAGAAATATTTAAAGTTACAATTATAGGATACGTGCAGAATGTTTTGTTTTTACTGGAAGAAAAATTACTGAAAAAATGCATTATTGTTTCATTAACACAATCAACAAACATTTCGATAGTAGGTTCATATGTAGAATCAGAAACAGAAAAATGTATATTTCCATCATTTAATCAAACTGTTCAAATATTTTAGTTTTACTAGAAAAAAAGCCTTTCTATAAAAAAAACATACCTATATGTATGGTACCAAAAACACACCAGCAATTTTAAGCGTGTTTTTTTTTAAATATATATATAAAAAATCGATTTAAAAAAATCAATAAAAATGATTTTTTAAAATAAAAATCATTATTTTTATCCACCTTGATCTTCATATTCTTTGTTTCCAAAATATCACCTGGTTACTTTAGATTTATTGTCATTCCTCGGAGTCGAGTCAGACAGATGGGTCGATGTATTTAATTTAATTTGCGTTGTCAACCAAATTTCTCTTTATAGCTCTGGTAATTTCTGAGATTGCAATACTTAACACACATGGTCGGGCAGACAGACAGACCTAAACGGAAGTCTCATCGGGGAATTTTTTTTTACAGATTTTGATGGTAACTATCTAGAAGTAAGAATCTAGTCAAGTGAATAGAATTAATAGATGCATATCAGTTGGAGTGATACCTTTTGAGACACTTATCCTTCTGTCTTTGAGTTTGAGTTTTTGTTTTTAAGTCTACTTTATGAACAGAAAGGCTAATCGGGACAAAACCTATAGTTCAAAGGTTTCTTTAGTTTATTTGGTGTTTTGAGTACACTTTATGCACAGTAAGGCTAATCGGGACTGGACCTACAGTTTAAAGTGGAATCCGAACCACTATGTGCTGTCACCCGGTATCGAAACCGGGACCCCTTGATTACAAGACGACGACGTTATCACTACGCGATCAGGGGGCCCGTTTATCCTTCTGTCATGTGTGGAGATTATAGTGAATTAGATTCGTGGAACGTACACTGAGCAAATTGCACGTTGGTCTAAAACATCCTAGAAGAGAAATAGAGAACATAGTCAAAAACTAGGTTGTCGAGATTCTAATAGTAATAAGCTTTACTTTGAAAAGCTTAAAACAGATTCAAATCGTAATACTATACATCTACATTGATGTAAATGAAATAATGAACATAATTATCGAAAAGGTTAAACGTATTCAGAAATGTGCTTGCAAACCTCATTCAGATTGCATTGCATTGCATTGCACCGGGCTATGTGTGGAGGCAGGATCCCAAATATTTTCGAACTCGGAAGTGATGTGATCAGCACCACTTCTCGGTTGCATGTATCGGGCGCGTACCCAGAATGTATTGAGGGGGAGCATGACCTGAAAATGTGGAACCAAGAGAAGATACTAAAGACTATTGAGTTTATTGAAATAGATTATTTTACGTCACTTTATGCCACTTTTGGCTAATCGCGACGATGGGAATTAGTGATGATGTGATGAAATTCATAAAAGGTCACTCACAAAGAACACCCATGCCCAGGCCGGCCGGGATTCGAACCCGCGACCTCGTGAGTCATACTGTGATAACCACTCCGCCACAATGGTCGGCGAAATTATGTTGGAGTATTAGATGTGACCACCAATGCTATGGTAGTACGTACAAGGACCATTGAAAAGACATGATTAAAATAAAATATATTTATAAATTAAATGATTTATTTATTTATTTATTCCAAGTTTCAGATACAGCACTCGTAAGGCCATTTTACACTAGAAACTATAATAAATCAACAAGAACAAGTCAAAGATGGTTTTAGGTAAAAACAAAAAAGGTTAAATATAAAGATGATAAGACATAAACGAGGAAACAAACAAAGATTTACATATTCATTCTTAAGAAGATCGGAAAATACTTTCAGGGCAAAAATGTCTATGTTTGTGGGCATGGACGTCCGCAGGATTTTTTCCAGGGAGGGACAAGGAAGGTATTTTTTTCCAGGGGGGGGGGCAACATGGCATATGTTCCCCAATAATAGTGTTCATCCCTCAAAAAACATTGCTTAAATTTGAATTTATCATGTTCATGCAATAATTAACCCACATTATTGTGGCTGAAATTAAATTATATGTGTGAAATATGTAATTTTTGGTTGACTTTCGTTTTCCAGGGGGGGTGCACGGCCCCCCTTGCCCCCCCTTCCGGACGCCCATGTTTGTGGGTAGTTTATTGTAGAACTGGGGGCAGCCTGTGGAAAAGGGAGCGCTGTATAAGTGAAAGCCTAGCGGTAGAGTTGTGGAACAATTGAATGTTACGGAACTGGCCAGTATCACAAAATTTTTTAAAAAAATTAAAAAATCCTTACTTCCCCTATTTTATTTCCACTGATACTGATTTACAGAGTTCCTAGACAGAATGACTAGATCTTTCGCTTTCAGTATGTGCCGTGAGCGAAGGGAGCTCCAGTATCATGAGGTCTGTTGAAAGCAATTGAAAACAGCGGTGACGGAACCCGCTGAGCCAATTAAAAGTGAACTTTGTAGGGCTGTTGCATCACGTACTTTAGAAACATATTTATTGTTATTTATTATCCGTATATTCTGAAAGATTGACATAAGCAGGAAACATACTTTCTTTGTCCAAAATTTAATTTGAATTGAATTGTGTGTTTGTTTTGAAGTTGTTTACTTTTCCAAGCCACAACACCATTAACAAAAGTAATAGTCATTGAAATGGGAAAAGGATGTTTGTGATTTCACTGATACGCACCTGGCAACATTGATTCTGCCGGCTAACGACATGACCGAGATGGCTTTCCCGAAAGTCCCGTGCAATCACCCTACCCTTGCTTTTGTGAGCGCATTTGCACCCACCCGAAAGAAGGACGGAGGTCTTTTGCCTCAATGAACCTTTGGGTGAATTCACGAGGAATGCTTACTCAAGTGAAAGTAACAGAAAATAAAATGAAAGGCGTAGAAATTTCGCAAATGAAAGTCTCTCCCCAACTCCTAAAGAGAACGAACGGTACTTTGTTCATCACGGTTCTGATTGCGGCTGACGCTTGTCATCTGTTCTCCCAGCCTCCTCCCTGAGGCCAAGATAAATGCAATGGGAGAGAATTAAGTTATGGCCTGTAGAGACAATGATTGTAATGTATCCCAAAGTATGCCGCCTGTAGTTTTTCTCTGGTTTCAAGACAATGCAAAATTAACTTATTCATGGTGGTGGTGTCGTTTAACAAGTACTGCACAAACATGCAACAAGCTGCTTCGGTTTCAAAAAACTTTTTTTTTTAGAAGGTTCTCAGTGTGTATAATTCATATCAAGGAGCCAGAAGGATTTTTTCTCAAAGAGGGCTGAGTAAGATTCATGTATTGTCCCACAGTCATAGAACTTATATTTTACCTATTATTATTATTATTATTATGCAAATACAAAAATTAAAATTTAGTGAAAATACCTTAGCCCTGGTGACAAATTCTTACTTGAGTCGTCCACATTTTAAATAGAAACTGGATTCTCCTTGCTTCCTTTCCATAATTATTTATCACCCATGATTCATATACTTTCGCAAATTAAACATTACCTCCAAATAATAATAGTACTTCGATATCGGTATAGATTATTATTACTGTATGATGGAAACAACTCTTTTTATTTTCGGTGAGACCGAATGTGTGTGTGTAGGCTATGTATGCGGTAGGAGATGTGTGTGTGTGTGTGTTAAATTGTTATCAAAGTAATGCTAACATCTGTACCGTAAGTAATTAAAGATTATTAAAGGGGATTGGATGTCATTGTATGTCACTCATACAAGAGTTTATCTAAATTTTATAGATATTTTAACATCAGAGATGCATTTCATGATTTTAATCATGGGAAGTGCAACAATAATTTCATCTGTTACGAAAATCGAAATGCTTCAGTAAGGAAAAAATGGCTAATTAGAAAGAAATGCAAACTCAATGCTTATGGGCCTCAATATTCACATAATGTAGCTTATTTTGTCTTAATTATGTACGTTTGTTATGTATTATTTTGTCTTAATATGGAATATTTGAAATACCTCGCTTCATTGCTGCACCCATTATATCCCTATATTGGCACACTTCTTATCAGTAGCACACTCAGAAATTTGTAAGGGAGGGTAGTATATAAGACTCTAAGAGAGTGGGGTAGTGGTATGTCTTTTGTTAACAGCCATTTTCCTTACATTTGACGCTTTTTCTGTAGAAAAGTTGGGCCAAAGGCAGGTGGTATGGCACCCCCGTACCTTCTGCGTAACAATCAAATTGGATGATTTTAAAAAAATATAAAATTGTGCTCGAAATTCCTTTATTTCACCATTTGCTCCATACGATGTGACCTCGTATGTATATATATTGTAATGTTGGTTGCTTATATTTAAGGGTGCAAACGAAGGGTGTCCTTTTTATCTCGAGAGAAATTACGTGGGTTATAAATTTAAGGAAGTGGCAACACTGTCAGGAAGAGGTGATAACACCGTGCGTTTGCTGTCAGAAGGTGAGCAATGTCAGTTAGGGCCCAAGTCGATCTGGTGGAGTACCAAAAATGGTCGGTGCAGCGAGTGCTGTTGTGTATGTACATACGAGGTTGAAATGAACACCATTTTGTTCGCTGTTTGCTTTGTAAGACAGCGATTTTGGTTCAAAATTTAGGTGACCTTGGCATAAGTGCATGAGAATAGCATCAAGACTTGCATGAAGCTTGTAGCAACAATACCTATCCGGATCTGATGGTTGCACACTCGCTTCAATTAGTACTCCGGAAGTTTGTTTCTTTATACAGCATATTTGCAGAAGATACAATTCAAAATACAAGTGTATCAATATACGCTGTATAAAACACAACTTATTAGTAATTTCGTTGACCCTGTACAATGGGTAAATGCATTTCTTGAGGAGGTTGTCAGTCAGAACATGAGGAAAATTACATCATGCTGGGTTCCCTATATTGTCACCATTGCAAAACTATCAGATACGGTTACGTACTGTTGCTACAGGCTTTATGCAAGTAATGATGACATTCTCGTTCATTATTTCCGTGGACCACCTGAATTTTGATCCAAAATTGCTGTCTTACCTTGGCAGACATGTGTTAGGGCAGATAAGAAGGAACAAGTATTATGTGACGATTAAGTGAGAAAGAAAATAGGTGCATCATCTGCGTAGAAATAATGGTGGAAATGCAGTCGCCTTATAATCAAGGGGTCCAAGGGTCAATTACCGATGCAAGTACATTTCACAAACGTTTGGTACCCACTTGGAACAGAAGACCCGGGTGAAGATACTATCTGAGCATAAAGTGATTTTAAAACTTGACATTTTTCCCCGTAGGAATGATGACAGCGCAACATTTGATTTGTCCAAAGGAAGAGTCTCGACCTCCCCAAGGGAAAACTACTATTCTGACTTCTTTAATTGTATTTTTAGTGTTAATAAACTTCCATTGAAGCTATCGTGAGATGTCGAGGAACACTGGTTATACAAACAGCTCACGAACTGAACGCAAATAATATGAGTGTGCGATGAGCCGCCATTAAGAGCCCATCGACTTTTAATGGGATTACATAAGTCGTCAAGTATTTGTTTTTACTTCTTGGTATCTTAACGTGTGCTTAGGTGTTTGTAAACTTGTTTATGTATATACAAGATGTTCTTTGAAGCTTTCTTATTGAGCACTGTTAGTTTTTCACATGGTGTTCATCTGCCCGGGAATTTTGTTGGTTTGGGAGAGGGAGTATGCCTTCTGAAAAAAATCATTAGTAAGTATTATATATTTTCAGTTTCAGAAAATTGGGAGAAAAACTAAAGCCCATTTGATGTTTCCATAGGCTAATATGAACTGAAACTACTGTTTAAGGTGAGATCCTTACCAATACCACCATCGACAACATAAGGAATCGAACTATTTATTGCATAAACCAAGAAATTAAGTAACTGTCGGGGGATATAGCACATTCATCTCGGCACAACACTTTTTAATCGTATTAGTTAGGATGTTTTAATGAGAAGACTGAAGTATTGACAGGACCACGAAATCGATGGCACAATGAAATATCTCATTTCAGTTTGAATTTCAGTTCTAATTATTGTTACAAGTCAATTTTATGCACATATAGACTAATCGGGACTGGAACTACAATTTAAAGTGAGGTCCGAATCACTGTGCAATGTGCCTCCGCCGGGTATTGAACCTGGACCCCTTGATTACGATCAAATTTCAGTGATATCGCACATGTGCAAAGTACTTAGTTATCTAATAATGATGTGAAATATTGAACTTCAAATTTAAGCTTCAAAAATTAGAAAATATTTGTGTTCAAATAATTGGCGTACCACAGATAGACGTGGACTTCATACTTAAAAAGAAAATGTTGTTTTCGGAACACATCACCACAGTCACGAACAGTTTCATGCGTATTATGTTGGGCCTGCTCTATTGTTTTACCGAAACTTTTTACTATCAAGGCTTGAGAGATTCCTCGGTATTAGTGCGGTTTGTCAACTAGTTAGCGGTCTACCAGTTTTAAAAAATGCTTATATTGTTCACGTAATTTTTGTTACGATTGATGCTAAGCAACGTTTAGTTCATCGTGCACTGTTGTGGACTTTGAGAGTAGTTTTCTGTAAGGGTGTTCCTTCATAATCGAGAACCAAGAGATTATGAGAAATGATTTTAAGTAGGGCCAAGTATTTCTTTTTTTGTACAGAAGCGTGCTAGATTCGACACTGTCAAGGTGTCAGTTTATAAATTTTTATGATGATATGGCAGAAATATGGTACCTTATAAATATTTTTGAAAATTTATAAATACAGTAAACGTGGGATTAATGGAACAGAACAGTACCACCTGTTACAATGACTTAAGGAATTGCGCATAATTTATTTATCTTGCCTAATTTTCAGTCCAAACGAAATTCTCATTTGTGTTTTTACTTAATCAGGTAAAGGAGAAATTAGAGGATGAAATCCGTAGGTTGGTTTCAAGCGTATGTATATTAACAAATAACACCGCAGGTCAAAATCAGCATAACTAACTAACTAACCCTCTAGCCTTCTTAAACCCGAAGGTTCATGGCTGGACAAATACAGGCCTTCTATCTATCCCTATCCTGAGCAAGATCTATATACTCTTTGGCATCTCTACCGATTTCCTTTAGGTCCATCTCAACGTTATCCCTCCATCTTCGTCTTGGCCTTCCTACAGGTCTCTTACCATCAGGTTTCCCAACAACAATCCTGTAAACTCTTCTTCGTGCCACGTGGCATGCCCACCTAAGTCTTCTTCATTTAATCATTCTAATAATATCTGGACATGAATTATAATTATGTAGGTCTAAATTATGTAACCTTTTCCACTCACCTGTCTCCTCATACCTTTTAGGTCCAAATATTTTCCTAAGAATTTTATTTTCAAATACTCTGAATTTTTGTTCCTCTTTCAATGTAAGGTAAAGTTCCACATCCATATATTATTACAGGCAAAATTATTGTTTTGTATATTTTAACTTTTAGTTTCTTAGTTATTAAACAAGAAGACAAAAGTTTATGAAGAGAAAAGTAACAGCATACAAGTTTTTTTTCTCTTTAAAACAAACAATTTTTTCTATTGCTTGGATCATTTTTTAATTGTTTGCATAGTAATTATATAGTTTCAATTGAACATCTGGGCAAAATTAATGTATGAACATACAATATCCATGATTACTAGAATAATACACATATTTTCGTAATGCCAGTGCTCGAAGTATGAGCTTCCCAGTTAATTCAATTTTTTATGGTTCTTTACTTTACACACCTCTCCACACACCGCTTTATCTATAAACATTTAACTTCAGATTCCAGTTTATTTCTACAACAAATAAATGTTTTATACAATAGTCCACCGAGTTGCAGATACTTTTTGAAAACGCAAAATCTAACTTGTGAAATCAAACAGTTATACTACTCATTAGTCTTCTCGGGGAAACGGAAAGGTTGTAGAAATTCCCTTGAGTCATTCTTGAAAACTGGGTTGTCAAGTTGTTGTTGTTGAGTTATCAATTTTTTGAGTCCACTTTACACACAGATAACTAATGGGAGCCTCCTCTATGGCGCAGCGGTTGCGTCGTAGCCCTGTAATCAAGGGGTCCCGGGTTTGATTCCCGATGGAAACACGTACTGCTTCGGATCCCAATTTAAACTGTAGGTCCAGTCCCCCATACCCTTACTATGCATAAAGTGGACTTAAAACATCAACTCAATCAATCAATCAAGCTAATAGGGATTGTTTAAGGTGATATCCGAACCACTATGTATCTCCACAGGGTATCGTGCCCAGGAGCTCTCGATTACACCACGATGAAGTAACCAATACGCCAACGGGAGGCCCCAGGGTTGTCATGTGTCTAGACTTTCCCATTGTTGACGGCTTCCCGTGTCTTTTCTCAAAACAAGATAATTCATAAATCTATATATAAACTCAAAAATATATACTGCATGTGTAACAAGATTTTTCTCTTGTTGTTATAATGAAACGACCACAATTACTTTGCTTTTCTAAAAAAAATCGAAATGTGTCAAAATATAATTCTCAAGTTGCTCCTTTGCAAGTTCAGATATTGGAAGAAGTACCCACTGACTTTGCCGAAAGAAATTTCATTGAATACGTCTTCCATCTGTCTGTTCAAGAATCCTGCACGAAGAATGACAGCAACTGAGTGAAGCAATGAATGAAATACGCAGTTGTTCATTGTATGCGCTGGAACGGATGTTGTGTTGGTTCATCACAAGAACGGGTAGAGCTAGTCTGACACTCTGTGCTGTGATAAATGGCCTCTTGTATTGCTGAGAGTCGGAACTGGAGGACACGTGTTTTGCAGTGGTTTGTGTGTTCACTACAGATGGCTGACAGCTTCATCACTGCTGCTAGGATTCGACTTTACATGCTACAAAGGCTATTTATCTGTAATCATGTGAGTTTTAAACTTCCTAACTGAACTGTTTATCATCTCTGTTTGGTTGATGATGACAGTGTTTTCACAAATGTGTCTAGCTATCTAAGATCTGGTCTATTCCACTGAGAAATGTTTAGTTTATTCTCACTTTTTATTGTGTTGTGATTCTTGTGGAGATCCCTTTAAGACCTTCCACTTTTGACATTTATAAAGGGGCTTTCTACAACCTTTTTTAACGTTTAAGTAAGGAAGTTAGATAAGGGGATATATCACGGCATGATGGGTGCAAAATAGCCATATGCCAAAGCACCCAACAAATTTACCTGAATCATCATCAATCAATGAGAGTAGCCTGTCTGAGCATGGGCGTCGCCAGAACTGTTTGTAGGAGGGGGGGTCGGGCAAATGATAAAAGTTGAATTGTAGAAAAATAATAAGTATTATTACAACGGTTATTAATGTTATTATACAATAATAAATATTATAAACTAACAAAAATAAATTTAATTCGAGGTAATAATAATAATAATAATAATTATATAAATTGGGAGGTTCGATTCACCAAACAAGTAAATACCAGTACAACTATTTGCTATTATTTCTTTTGCATTTTATGCAGTTAGTATCTGAAATGCATTTTGATATTAACTTTTGCACGTCTCGTTCAAGAAAAAGGCTTTAATGTCAGGGAGGATTATTTTTCCATAAAATTTGTTGTGTGACCTCTCACCTACAACTGTAATTATTATAATTTTGAAAACTGTGGAACCATTTGGTCTTTGGATGAAATTGTACACTATAACCTTATTCCTGCATTTTTCATTCAATGTTTTCGATCCAATGCATTTTTACTTTGATTATTCTGTTCCAATACTAACTAAATGAACTGTATTTCTGTTCTTAACAATAAGAGTAACAAACTTTCGGCTTTCTGGTATCTTTAATTGAACAATGTCAATTTCAAGGGGGGTCAACCGACCCGTTCGATCCCCCCTTCCGACGCCCACGTGTCTGAGCGACAGAGCTCGATATCTATACACCATCGTACTGTTTATATTTCAGAACATGAAATAACACCAAGAAATACCTATTGGAAGGTAGAGAATTCTCATCGAAATGTTACAGATTGTTCTTCTTATTAATGCATCATGATGAATAAATAGAATATCAGCATATAATTGATATTTCGACGTGTCAGAAAGTAGTTCCCGAACTCTACCATACTTTAATGAAGATTTGGTGCAAAAGTACATGAGGTGCATAAATGGAAACGTTACTTTGTTTTATCACAAGCTATACAGAGCGTATAATAACACACGGATGGTATAGTCATTTACTTTTTTCAAGTCCCTTATAATATTCATAGATAGAAACAATTCAGTGTTTAACGAAGGTTTAAAAACAATTCATTCCACAGAATTCGAACGCAAAACCTGTGATGCTAATAGCTAGGCTACGTAGATCTGTACATTATGATCTACAAGCCATTAAGGCAAATTTCTAAAGGCCTTTTAATTTGATACTAGCTTATCCTAATTACATCTGCACCTTTCCCTATAAAATTTTACCGAGCCATTGTTTGAGGCCCATTGCTGCCACACTTGAACGCTGAACCTGTAATTTCGCCAGCTGTTGCCTTGTCCAATGCCCTAGCTTCAAACCTATCGTTTATCATATTGCTGTTCTCCATTTCAAAATTAGCTGGTATAGCAATATCTACAGCATGCTCTTCACGTCCAAGGGCCTACTCATGTAAAAGCGTGAAGATTAAAACCTACATTTTTGTATCTTCAAGCAGGCTTGTTATTTATTTCTTGAGCATTTATTCTTATGTTCACTAACTCAATTTTCTTGTGCTACATCAATAAACTTTCTCTGCTATAATTAATCTTTTATTATGTTTGCCAAATTTATTAATGTGCTTAATGCTGCTTAAAAATAAATTAGATTTTCACTTACAGTTTATTTTGTATTGAAGTTTTATGTTGATAAGATATTTGATAAGATCCTTGAAAATATTAACCCTAATTTACCAGTAACCAGGCTGAACTTCGCCCATGAATAAATAATTTCTAATTGCTAAAAGTAATTTAATGAATAATATGAAAATGAAACGAGCACGTCCATACCTGGTCTACATGGAGGTTTGTGCCCTTTCAGATGAATATCGAATATCAAATGAATGAGTGTTCCTAAATGTAATTTTTACGCTGAGTTCAACGGTGCAATCCGTTGCAGAGCAGTGTAATTAACGCTGCCTTCCGCCATTGATTAATTTGTAGAATTTCCTGTATGTAGTAATATGATAATGTTACACATTGAAAAATAACTCAATGAATGAGACTTTATAATGCAGAAAGCCCGGTGTAAATATATCTTACGGTTTTCATGTTACAAGCGATCACAATTTGAGTTGCGCGACTTTTGAAACATCCTGTAGATGCTCGTGGATGCACAGGGTGAGAGAGAAATGAGAAAGAGATAGACTAATACGGAAAGATAAATTATAAAGAGAAAGAGAAAGACAAAGATGATTTAAAGAGAGAGGGACAGAGAAAGATAATGGAAGAAAGCTGACTAGGTAATAGAAGAAAGATATTACTAGATAATAGAAGAAAGAGATGACTAGATAATAGAAGAAAGAGCTGACTAGATAATAGAAGAAAGAGATGACTAGATAATATAAGAAAAAGCTGACTAGATAATAGAAGAAGGAGCTGACTAGATAATAGAAGAAAGAGCTGACTAGATAAAGAAAAACATAGAAATACAGAGGTAGAGAGAATGATATGAAAGGCAGAGAGACAGACAGAGGGGGGAGAATAATAAGAAATACAAAAGAAAAAAGAGAGAGGCAGATCCCACTTCCACATTCTCCTATAGGTATGCCTTCACGATCTGTTGCAATGCCCTTTTACCTTTTCTAATCTGTTCTAAGTAACGGGTCTACCAATTTGAACGTCACAACTAGAAAATTAGATAGAATGAAAACCACAAGTGATAATGATATATCTTTTTTATTATTTTGAAGAGCAGACAATGGCATTAAGTTTTGAACAATATGTCGTTCAAATGTCCTCCTCTGCTTCGGTGGGTGGAATTGATTCTGAATGTCCAATTTTCCAGCACGTCTGCACATATACTGAGCGGTATAGCCTCAATGGTTCGTTCGATGTTCTGTTTCAGGTCACGAACTGTGCGTGACTTAGTCTCATAGACCTTAGATTTGACATAACCCCATAGAAAATAATCCAGTGGAGTTAGGTCACATGATTTTGGCGGCCAGTTCACGTTGGTCGATTATGTTGACCATAAATTCCTCTCAATGCACGAAATGTCTGTCGAATTGAACAAGAATTTTGATAATAAATTCGATTAATTTCTATGAGTTGTTGCATTGTGTATCTCTCCATGATAACTTGCCACAGACTACTGAACACAGATGTCACAGTTCAAACTCGTTACTTCAGTCAGTGTTGCCACAACACTCTTTCAAAGTTCTGACGTTCAAATCGGTAGTTGAGTTCTGAAAATCTAAGGACTTCATGAAGAATTTTGTAAAAAAGAAGATTAGGAAATTCCGTGTATTAATTAGTTCCTCATGTAAGAAAAATCTAAATACTTGAGGTAAGATACTTTCAAACGTAATGGATTTTTTAATAGAATGAAACAAGTTGTGTTAAATTTTAAGTTGTCCAAACGTGGAATTCTTTAGTATGAGAGATTTCACTTTCAGAAACATCACAGTGTCCTATGGGGTCATCCCATGGCAAATCAACAAGGTCCTCAACCTTACATTTTTTGGTTCAATTGAAATTTGGAATACTGGAAGGACCACCTGAGGTAGGAAAATTTGCAAAGTTGCAGATCCATATCTTTTGTATTTCCGAAATTACAGGAGTGCAAAATGTACGATTTTTACATTTTTTTCTCAACATCTTGTTAAATTTGAATTTCAGTATTTCGGCAATCATGGCACCTATACATGTGAATCAAACGGCGTTGGAAAGGTATTCAAGAAATGTTACGGCAAGAAAAAAAAAAAGTGGTTTACCATTTTATCAGAACCGGGTGTTTCATTATTTTTCAAAAATATTATGTCATGCGTACAGTATTACTCAAATAACTGTACAAAATTTAGAAATGAGACGTCAATAGAATCCGGAGTTATATTGGATTAGGTTTGGTCAGATTAGGGTAGGGTAGATTCGGTAATGCATGATAAAATATTTTGTTAGACATAAACCTAAAATTCAAAAGTAAAAATATAACAGCAATGAAAATTAAATATCGTTTGTATTATCGTACATGAAACTTATATTTACATTCCTGGTTCTTAGAAATACAGGGTGATTCAAAAGTCCAGTGCAAGAAAATGATTGATTGACTGATTTGCTTTATTTTACTTCGGTTTTTGTGCCACTTTTGGCTAATTGCGAAGATGGGGATGAGTGATGATAAGATGAAATTGATGAATGGACATTCACAAATATTCCTGCCCAGGACAGAATTCGACCCCCCGATCCCTGGCGTCTTAGCGCGATGTGCTAACCACTCTGCCACGGGGGCCGGCTCCAAAAAATGAAAACATGAAAATTGTTAGAAATAGGCGAGTTTCAATTTAAAGTGCTTGAATTTTCAACGGAGCTTGCACATTGGAAGCTGTACACTAGTACAGTGGGATGCACAGATATTGATCGGCAAATTGTCTGTGACTATTTTCATTAATTTTTCTCTTGCATCCTACGTGCTTTTAAGGACGAAATGTTTACATATGCTGGTGCAGAGGTTGTCGGGAGTTTTGGCTCAATTTTTGTAGCTTTTCTGGTATAAAACAAACAAAATAAACATGGTTATGTATAATTTGCTTGTTAATACTTGTGCATCCCACTGTACTAGCCTCATTGGTAGCCGAACATGACTCATGCTTGACCCGGAATATTGTATGCCATTGCAATAAAATACAGTACTGAACAAGTTAAGAATTGATTACTATAATTACAGGCAAAGTAAACAAGTAAAAAACGTGACCATGTTATGCGCACGTCCCCATCCCAGGCCACTCGAAAAGGCAAAAAATGCGAAATGAGAATCAGGCTACAGTACGTGCTTCACACTGTGCCACACATTCACGTTTTTTTTGTTTGTTTTTTTACTTAGGATGTTACTTTTTTATGTAATGTTTCATTGCTGTTAGTTAATTGATGCAGTTATTCAGTTAGTTAATTTTTTAGTAATTAGTGGAATAGTAAATTTTGAATACTCTATTCTAAAGTAGATTATTCTAAATATTATATTTCAGCATATACTATTCTAGAACAAGAACTAACATCATGGTGAATATAATGGAAAGATCAATCCTTGATCTAAAATTTGCACTAAACTATTCTATATTCTACTTTCTATTGATTTTATGCACATTAATAAGGATTTTTTTCATAACCCGGATAAATGGAAACATTAGAAATGAAACAGTGTATTCAAATAGGTGGGTTTTATGTGACGTCAGGATTCGCAGAGCCGCCATATTCGTGGCCAATTTTGTTTCTCGTGTGCCAGGAAATATCGTGAAATAACGCGAGATTCTGTTTAAACAACCAAATTCTGCACAATGTACCATCGTAAACAAGGTTTGTTTACGACGTGCCATCATGGCTGCTCGATCTCACAATGCAACAGTTTGTGACGTACAGAGCTACAACATACAATGTTACAGCACTTCGATTATTATTCGTTAATTTAGAATTAATCAACTTTATCGTATTGGAAGAAACGTTGGGAAAAAAACAAATGCCTAGAGTACAGCAAAAGCTTTACAACACTGTCCACCTTGAAATTCCGTTCTGTGTGTTGCTATGCGTATTTTATTGTCGAATCACAGTCAATAATTGTTCCCGAAAAAAGTGTTCAAATTATATCGACTCATTCTAGCTTTATAATAATTTGTTTGCTTACTTTGGTTGGAAAATCAAGTCAAAACACTTCTATCTTGAAAAATAACTATTACAGGTCATTTGGTGCATTGAGTCATCACATGGAAACTTACATAGTCATTGGTGATTTTGTGCTTACTGAAATTCTCAAGTTTTCTGTATTAAGAAATATCACATAGTTATACTCGAATACATTAGCTTTGTAAATTATTCAAACTGCTAGTATACATAATTGTACTCGTATATTTTATAGATCTTTCAAGCTAGCAGGATATTTCCACATATTCTGTGGTTTTCTTGTGCACTAGTTTGGAGATATTATATTTGAAGACTCAAATTATTACATTAGAACGTTAGTGCCATCTATTGACATTTTTATAACTATCGGTAAATTCCGTAGTATTTGTCCAAAATGTATTTATATAGGTGGAATCCGTGTATCGGTGTAGATACAGTGCTTCTGAAACTTTTTCCTCATTATATCCTTTTGTCGTAACTAAACGTCGAATGTACCCTCACCATAGGTTTTCTCAGAATATACTGGGGAATTTTTTGGCTGCCTGATTTATGACGCATTCTTGATACGTTGGAGGCGTACCCTCTCTACCCTCTTCATGTCGTTCAAGTAGCCCTGGAGAGTCTCCCCGATGGTGGTAGCGTCGTCGCCTTGTAATCAAGGGGTCCCGGGTTCGATTCCCTGTGTAAGCACATAGTGGTTCGGATTCCACTTTAAGCTGTAGGTCCAGTCCCTATTAGCCTTACTGTTCACAAAGTGGACTTAAAACATCAACTCAACTCAACTCAAAATGTAGCCCTGAGAACTACTGGTGTAGCATATTCAGTGAAATGAAATCGCGTGGAAGACTTGATTTTCTGAAGAATAATTTGTAACAGTTTTATGCAATTAATTTACAATACATACCTTCTGTAAGCCATGCAAGAATAGCCATTTTGTGCACACTTCTTAGGACCTCATATGAAAGTTCCTGAAACATGAAAAATGTCCGACTCTACCATGGTAATGGTCATCCAAGGTTATTGAATGCTAAATGCATGGTTATACTTACACAAAATATATTGTCCTTACATACTCACTGCACATATATAGGGTTTATATAGTCCTTTTATTATGTGCTGTCGACTCTGACGATAATATCAATATATTGTTCACAGGAAAATCGCATTTGTATTTAACACAGTTTTTGTGCTTTTTGTTCATTCTTTCTTTCTTCGAGTATCCCCTCTCTCTTTTTTCACTTTTGTATTTCTTATTATTCTTCCCCTCTGTCTGTCTCTGCCTTTCATAATTCTCTCTCTCTCTCTGTCTTTCTATGTTTTTCATTATCTAGTCATCTCTTTCTTCTATTATCTAGTCAGCCTTTCTTCTATTATCTAGTCAGCTCTTTCTTCTATTATCTAGTCAGCTCTTTCTTCTATTATCTAGTCAACTTTCTTCCATTTTCTAGTCAGCTCTTTCTTCCATTATCTAGTCAGCTCTTTCTTCTATTATCTAATCAGCTCTTTCTTCTATTATCTAGTCAACTTTCTTCCATTATCTAGTCAGCTCTTTCTTCTATTATCTAGTCAGCTCTTTCTTCCATTATCTAGTCAACTTTCTTCCATTATCTAGTCAGCTCTTTCTTCTATTATCTAGTCAGGTCTTTCTTCTATTATCTAGTCAACTTTCTTCTATTATCTAGTCAGCTCTTTCTTCTATTATCTAGTCAGCTCTTTCTTCTATTATCTAGTCAACTTTCTTCCATTATCTAGTCAGCTCTTTCTTCTATTATCTAGTCAGCTCTTTCTTCCATTATCTAGTCAGCTCTTTATTCTATTATCTAGTCAGCTCTTTCTTCTATTTTCTAGTCAGCTCTTTCTTCCATTATCTAGTCATCTCTTTCTTCTATTATCTAGTCAGCTCTTTCTTCTATTATCTAGTCAGCTCTTTCTTCTATTATCTAGTCAGCTTTCTTCCATTATCTGTATGTGTCCCTCTCTCTTCCTTTCTCTTGAAATCACCTTTGTCTCTTTCTTTCTCTTTATAATTTATCTTTCCGTATTAGTTTATCTCTTTCTCCTCTCTCCCCCTGTGCATCCACGATCATCTACATAATGTTTCAAAAGTCACGCAACTCAAATTGTGATCTCTTGTAACATGAAAACCGTAAGAGATATTTACACCGGGCTTTCTGCATTCTAAAGCCTCATTCATTGAGTTATTTTTCAATGCTTAACATTATCATGTTACTACATACAGGAATTTCTACAAATTAATCAATGGCGGAAGTCAGCGTTAATTATTTCCAGAATGCCAATTTCGGATTACAAACATAATTTAGAAATTATGGAAGGGTGATATATATTATAAAATACATTATTGTATGTGGTGAACTAGCAGTTATGGCCAATGTACATAGTTTGTGCATGGCAACGATTATGCATCTTGTTTTATGTGTCTTATGGATGTTTAAGTTTTAATCATGTAATCCACCTTGTTACAAGTTTGAATATATTTAATTATCAAGTTCCAATCTTGAGATGTTTATTTCTGTTTATGTCATTAATATTAGGACATAACAAAATGGCGACGAGGATTAAAGAAGATAAATAATTACTACTGTAAGTAGAATTATAGTAATTAAGTCCAAGTGAGCCAGTATGGAAAAACACATAAGTTTTATACCTGCATTTGAGGCTTATGACCCAAGCCAGGATATAAATTCGTATATTAAAAGATTCAAGGCTTTTATTGAGGCTAACGATATACAAGAAAGGAAACGAGTGTTTACTCTTATTTCTGTAATCGGTAGTTTACCACATCAAGAACTGGAACACAGATTAAGTCCAAAGGATCCACAAGATTGCACCTTGGAGGAACTCTTTGATACATTGCGAAAAATATATGCACAGCAGGTAAATAAATGGATTCAACGATTCGCTTTTATGCAAATAAAGCAAGAGCAAGGTGAGACAGCTACATCGTACATAAATCGTTTAAAAGTTGCTGCAATAACTTGTGAGTTTACAACAGATGAATTAGACACTCGTCTTAGAGAAAAACTCGTGTTTGGACTACCCGATAGTATACTAAAAGATCGATTACTGTCAGACATGCCCAATACATTCGAAAAGGTTTGTGATGTAGTACTCCAACATGAGATAATACGCACAAATAAAAATAAAGTCAATCAAAATGCATTTTTGGTAGGTGAAAATAAGCAAATACAAGGCTCACGTAGATTCGGTACAAACAATTCGTTTGATAAAGCTCATTTTTCAAAGAATCAACAAGATACAAGAGAATCAAGATTGGGAACAAATAATGCATACAAAGGCATGCCACAATCTAAACCACATACTGCATTTAGCCAAAAATTTGTATCATGGCAAAATCAGGCAAATGATATAAAATGTAAGCGCTGTGCAAGGTTAGGTTGTACATTCAAAGAGAACTGTCCTGCATTCAATGCTATTTGCAGTTTCTGTAAGAAGAAAGGACATTTCTTGACTGCATGTTTCGAAAGAAATAAACAATGGAAGGAACCTGCAGTCAATTTATCTAGTATTTATAAAGGAAATTGTGAAATGAGAAACAGTAATTTGGATACCAAATGTAATGGTTATGGAGAATGCAATTCCCAACATAGCTTATTCTCTGTGCAAGAAGATAGTACGTATACTTTTTTAACTACAAACACGCAACAAATGTACAATAAGAAAGCAAACGAATCTATTTCTAATTTGCAACACGCAGCTGTTCAGATTTCATTGCGAAACGAACGTTTACCTTTGTACATTAATATTATAATACAAGACCAATCGTTAGAAGCTATTGTCGATTCTGGTAGTTTTGCTAATTTCATTTCCAAAGATTTGTTAACTAATATTATTGGCAACTTCACACTGAGTCCGTTATTAAATTCATATACTTCGATATCAGGTGAAAGATTGTGTTTATTAGGCCAATTAAGCTTAAAACTTTACTATCATGGCAAAATGTACATGATGCCTTTTGTTGTTGGCGATAAGATTAATACAAATATATTAATTGGTAGAGTTGGAATGAACATATTATTTGGTGATTGGCGCAGCAAACTTCTAAATGAGTTTCCTGAAACTGATTATGTTCAAAAGGAAGATTCTACACATGCATGTTTAGGTCTTGAATCAAAAGATTCGCTACCAGATGCTTGTTCGAAAAATCAGCGTTCAAGCATAATGGATACTCCAAAGGTACATCAGCAAAGGATTGATGATATAGGTGAATGTTCACGAACATCAAATGTGCAAGGGCAAAATAGCAAAGCCATGATTATGAACAAACGTAAAGCCGACGTACATAATTCAAGTAATGTAAAACAAATGAACATTGAAGACTGTCGTTCACAATTACTGACATCTTTTGCAGAATTGTTTAATGAGGATATTAGTACACCCATTAAAGATTTCAAGGTATCAATACCTTTACAGAAGAATGCTAGGCCTGTGTTCAGGAAAGCGTACCGAATAGCATATTCATTACGAGATCAAATAAAAGAAGAAATATATAATATGTGTAAGCAGAATATTATAGCTCCTATAGAACATTCAGAATGGGCAAGTCCTATTGTGCCAGTTAAGAAATCAGATAATTCCATACGTATCTGTGTAGATTACTCGAAAACGGTTAATTTTCAAACCGATGGTTTAGTGTATCCTCTACCAGATTTTCCTGATATTTTACAAAAAGTTAAAATAGGAAAGTACTACACCAGGCTTGATTTGCGTTCAGCATTTTTACAAGTTAGTTTGCATCCAGACTCACAAAACATATTATGTTTAAATTATGATTCTCACTTGTACAGAATGCAACGTTTACCATTTGGTACAAATGTTTCGTCTCAGCTTTTCCAACAGGTAATTGATTCAATTTTAACAGGATTGGAAAGAGTTGCAGCATTTATTGATGATGTTATCATTTCTGGAAATAGTCTACAAGAATGTTTCCTAAGAACAAAACAAGTTCTGGAACGCTTTAAAGATTATAATGTCAAAGTCAATTTAAGTAAATCTGAATTCCTAGTGCAAGAAGAGATTTACTTAGGAAGACGTTTCACGGCAAATGGAATCACACCAACTGAAAAGCATGTGCGTGCTATTTTAGAAAGTCCAGAGCCAAAGGATAAGGTTCAACTACAAAGTTTTTTAGGGATGGTTGCATTTCAAAGCCGTTTTCTACACAACTTGTCATCTACAATACCACACCTATATCGACTTCTGAGGAAAGGCGAAAAATGGTTGTGGTCTAATCAATGTATATCGGAATTTAAGGCTGTTAAAGATAAGATTGTTCAGACACCTGCTATAATTCCTTTCGATCCTTCAAAAGAAATAATCCTAGAAACGGATAGTTCTTGCTACGGTGTTGGAGGACGATTAGGGCACAAGATAAATGGCGAACATCGAACAGTGGCGTGTTTTTCAGCTACACTTTCACCTGCTCAGAAGAATTACTGTCAGGGAGAAAGAGAGGCATTAGCCATTGTTTCGTCTGTGAAACATTTTTACTTATATCTGGCAGGTCAAAAATTTACAATATACACTGATTCAACGACTGCGAAATCATTGCTTGATTCGAATACACCAGTGCCAATGCAACACAATGCACGTTGGCAGAGATGGAAAATATTCATGGCATCTCTGAATTACGAAATAGTGTATTCTAAGAAGGTTCCAATAGCAGACGCTTTGTCAAGATTACCACTGCCAGAAGAATTGCAATCAGATTTTGTTTTGACAGCGTATGCAGATTTAGAACAAAAGTTACAACCGTTACGTATATCGGAGATCAAGGAACATACAACACACGATGAATTGTTGTCTAAAATAAAAATTTACGTTAAGAATGGTTGGCCAAGAGGAATTGATCCACAAAGCAATGAGGAAGCAGTAGCTTTATGGAAGAAACGTCTGGAACTGTCAACAGAAGATCGATTGTTGATGTGGGGAAATAGAATTGTATTGCCAGAGACACTGCGATGCAAGTTTCTGACTCAAATTCATGGTCTGCACAGTGGCGTAGTGAGATTAAAACAGATTTGCAGAGATTTAGTTTGGTGGCCTAAAATGACTTCTGACATTGAAAGTTTTGTTGCAAAATGTGATGCTTGTCAGACGAATGCAAGAGCTCCAGCAAAAGGACAATTTATATCATGGACACCGACATCACAACCTATGGAACGTGTACATGTCGATCATTTCTATTTCAAAGGTTATTTATTCCTGTTGTGTGTTGATGCTCACACGAAATTTTTGAATGTTTGGCAATGTTCTAATTTAACGGCTCAGGAAGCAATTAGACATTTAAAAAGCCAATTTTACATACTTGGCTCTCCAAAAGAGTTAGTCTCAGATAATGGACAACCCTTTGCAAGTGAACAATTTAAGATGTTCTGCCAAAGGTTGGGCATTGAACTAAAGCATTCCTGCCCATATAAACCTTCGGGAAACGGGTTGGCTGAGAGAACAGTCAATACCGTGAAGAGGTATCTAACTCATAGGAGATTTTCCAAAAGGGGATGTTAGAAAATTAAATACTGAAGTAGAATCACTACTGCGTACAGTAATACACTGGCATAACAACACTCCATTGCCATCAACTGGAACATCTCCAAGTTCATTAATGTTTTGTTACAACACTGCAAGTAATATAATCATTAAAGATGACACTAAAAATGTTCATTATGAATGTGAGAAATTTTCAATAGGAAGTAAAGTATATTATTACTGCCCTGAAAGAAAGATATATAGGAAAGGAGAGATTATTGAAAGATGCAGTTTTGCTGTGTATAAAGTAAGAGATGTAGAAAGTGGCAGGTACAGAAATGTACACTATTCATTTTTAAAGATTCTTCATGAAACAGGAGGAGATTCAAATCAGTCAGAAATACCCAAGGAATATGACGATAGTGCATATCATGCATATTTATATCCTCCGATTAAAAATGAAATGCATCGGCAGGAACTAAGCGACAGTGAAGAACACAATGCTCACAGTTCGTCTCCGAAGCTAGAAAGTAGATCATATTCGAAGGAAGCGAGCAGACTTGGTCCAGGAACAAGTTTGTCTTCGAAGGGAGGAAGTGATTTTGTAAGAAGGAAATCTGAAAGAGCAAAAAGGCCAAGAGTGTTTTACCCCTCATAAGTTTGTTTTCTCTAGAAGGGGAGAAGATTGATATATATTATAAAATACATTATTGTATGTGGTGAACTAGCAGTTATGGCCAATGTACATAGTCTGTGCATGGCAACGATTATGCATCTTGTTTTATGTGTCTTATGGATGTTTAAGTTTTAATCATGTAATCCACCTTGTTACAAGTTTGAATATATTTAATTATCAAGTTCCAATCTTGAGATGTTTATTTCTGTTTATGTCATTAATATTAGGACATAACAAAGGGTTATAATTAGAAGTCTGATGACTGATGCCACGTTAATCTGTCATTTTTTACTAATGTAGACGCATTTGATGGGTTTGGGACTGCCGATTATATGGGTTACGTCGGAAAAGTGCCGTTTTAGGGGCATACTACCTTAGCTGGCAACACTATCAGGTCTAAATTTTCTCAACAGGCGCAGGGAACATGTGCCGATCTATTGGCCATGAATTTTCATAAAAATCATAATTTTTCGCCGAAATTGGGTTCTTGAGAGGATCAACATTTCTAATTGCGTAATGGTGATTCATCGGGTGGTGCAAATTTTATGTATTTTGACAGGAAGTTTTCAGAACTGGAATATAAATTTTCTTCGGTAGGATGTCGGCTGCTACAAATGTTCTACATAAATCTAAATATTATGGCGGACACTTAGAACGTCCTTCATTTGAAGATACTGGGGTTCCTATTAGAACTTTTTCAATTGAATTGTTGTTGTATCAAGTCCACTTTATGCACAGAATGGCTAATCGGGAGTGGACCTACAGGTTTTTAAGTAGGATCCGAGCCACTATGTGCCTACACCGGGTATCGAACCCGGAACACCTTGATTACAAGGCGACGCCCTGCATCGCAATGTGTGTTTCCTGAAGAAATTTTAAATTTCAGGTCATTATGGCCACAATAAAACCGGAGTGAAGGAAAAATATATTGTTTAGTACTGTAATCTTTATACAATCATGCGAAGTCACATTAAAAATACTTTACTACTTTTGGAGAAAAATAATAAAACTGTATAATTATCCTAAAAAGAAGCAGTGTGTCAATCCTATTGGGGGAAACTCGGTTTTAGATTCGGCCTATTGGATTCAAATTACTTGAATTGTGTTTACTCTGTCCCAGCTAACTGTGGAGCAGGCAAACGAAAACAAGTCTCTGCGCAAGTAGCGACGCGAGACGGCTCCACCAATGAACACGTGAGAGGAAAGGAATTACGTGGAGTGGAGGAAAGCGTCTGTAGTTACCAGCCTTCCCAGGAGCGTTTACTGTTTCGCTCTGGCCACTCGATATCCTTCGCTTCTCTGACGCTATGCGCCGCCTTGCTCCACAGTTAGCTGGGACAGGGTATACTTAATCACTTTGAACGACCACTCCCGACGACATGGCACTCACGTCATAATAAAATAATTGCTCATTTAGCCCAAATTTGAATTTTTGTATAGTATTTATGTGCATTATAAATGTCATTCATTATCCTGCTAGAGAATATTCCCCCATTATTTTTTTCTGACGCTCTCACTTCTCTCAGCACAGTACACAAACCTAACACTGTGTATGCCGAAAGCTAAGTATGTGCTAGGATAGAATGGTATTATTCGAATATAATAAATGGTGTAAGGGGTGACCTTCCACGTAGTACAGTTTCTGACACTTCTGGCTTGAAATGAATACATTGACTTTCAATGGAATCATTACAACCCAACTGTGTCCGTGACTGTACACAAAATTGTCAAGTCCACTTAGTACATCTGGACTGCATTTTGCAGCCTAACGAGGCTCTGGCGTCTGGCCAGTATAATTCTGTGTGTTGTCCTGTGTTTTGCCCTTATGTGTGCTGGGTGCACCTTTGTAGCCTCAGCTTTTAACATATGTCAGAATATTTTAGTTACACGACATTACAGTTATGTTATTTTAACTGAATGGCTTATTGCAGAAAGGGACCTGAGTCACTTTTGCACAATTCTGAGAAAAACAATGAAAAATCGTATAATATTAATAGTGTAAGAAAGAAATGTGCCGTTGTTGGCTCAAATATTCAACATAATGAATAGTTAATTTTGCAACCCTCAATGCACCCCCCTGCAGTATGCTGCTAGACACAGTGGAGATGAAAAAATTAACTCCGCTACCTCAAAAATGTGACTCAGGTCCCTTTCTGCAATAAGCCATTCAACTATGGTAAGGGTCTGGACCCCGTATAACGTGACGGGTGCAAAATAACCTTAGTGCTGACGCACCCAAAATTTTAAATTCAAATTCCAATGCTACTCGCAAGGACAAGACGCAGTGCTATGGCTACTACAACAGGATTAAGCAATCCGATTGGCTAACGTGACGTGACGTCATTGCTGTGAGCACAGACAATGTGAGGTGAGGTTAGGTTAAGTTACATAGAAGAAGAAGAAAAAAGTTGTGATACTAATTCCAACCGCTATATATTGCCGAAAACAATAGGAAACGCATAGTTATGATAAGGTAGTTTGTAAATTATCCTGTGCTGTGTAGTTATGGTAAATGGCAACGAGATGGGAGAATCATGGTAACTGGAGAAGGGAAGTATATTTTCACGAGGACAACTTCCATAATACCTTAATTCATATGAGGAAGCATTCAGCGTGCACGAACATCTTGATAATATTATTCGTGTGATTAATATTCATGAGCATGAAATAACACCAACACACGATATGTAGCACAATCATTTCACTGACTCTGTTGTTTGACCTGCTTAGCGCCATCTCGACAGCCTTCGAAGGAACAAATTGTATCACTTACCAAGTGAAATGAACATCGTAAAAATTGAATGCCTCAAGACAAGGCTTCGCAGGAATAGTTTTGATAAAAAAAATCCGACTCGAAAACGAAAAATGCAACATGTAAACATTTCTTGAAAACAATGTTGGAAAACGAAAGGAAGAAGCAAAAAACAGAGGAGGCTTCCTGTGGATGAGCTAGTTGAAGTCACTAACAGGAACCTGGCAAAACTGATCTTCCCTTTCAAAGCAGCAGCGTGGCTGCAGGTGAAGTAAAAAGCAGATCACAGCGTAGCAACTGACCTGCATTTGGCCAACCTGTTCGCCTAAAGCGCTTCGGGGGGGCCGCTCCGAGTTTTCTCTGCCCCGCCGACATATATAAAGTTGTTTTCTCACGCCGTTCGCCTCACTCCAATACATGAGTTGGACCAAGACCTTGAACTCGCTAGGAATGAAGATACTAGCGGTGAGTACTGTTGTGTGATTTATCGTAGGACGAGAGTAACGAACCTTTGAGGACTTTCGCCTGTGCAATCGAATGCAGTATCGGTCGCCGAAGATGAAGTGTGACAATTGACGATGTGGTTTCTAAGTTAATTTCTTCAAATTATTTTAGTGAAATGGTTTTGCATAGTGACTACCAACAGTTGTTCTAAAGTTACATAAAAATTGAGCCAAATCGCTCTCGAAAAGAAGTGCAAATGGCAGTAAACAATACCAACTGCCACCTCTGTGGTCTTGCACCTACCCACAAACTCTACATCGAATAGTCTGGGTACGAATCCTGACCTGATCATGGATATTTCACTGTGTTTACCCTTTCATAGAATCATCGTAGGCTCCCCGAAGATTCTGAACAAAATTGACGAATTCAATCTCCCCAAGCTCACGGTCAATGATAAACATTTGCCTCTCTCCACTTGTGTTAAGGGAATTACGCTCAACAATAATCTTACCTGGAGAGAACACGTAAACTCCGTGTGTAAAAGAGCTTTCGGTGCACTACACTTTCTTTACCGGCTTAAAAGCTTCCTCCCCGAACGTACAAAAACACAACTTGTACAATCTCTTGTTTTCCCTATAATTGATTACTGTGACACTGTCTATTCGGACGTTAATCACGAACAATATAGACGCCTTCAGCTTTCTGTTTCGTTTTCGACATAAAATATTCTGAACATTTGACATCGTATTATGCGAAGGTCGAGTGGCTGAAATTAAGTGATAAACGGATTTATCGCAACCTTGTCCTACCGTACAAAGCCCTAGAAATAAAAGACCCAAAATATCTCTCCAGGCGGTTTCAATATCTTTCCGACTTTCACTCCCGCAACACCAGATCACGTGAAAAATCTCTGATATCCATCCCTATCCACAGATCTAACTTCTACGCCAATTCTTTTACCGATACCTCTGCAGGACACTGGAACAGACTGACGCCCCCGAAATCCAAGCCTCCTCCTCAGTTGTAACATTCAAAAGACAATTAAAAGTATACATGCAAAACAATTGGGCCTAGATTATACATTTAGCTCACGAAATCTGCTTTCTATGTAGGTATTAGTGTGGAAATATGTGTGTGTTTGTGTGTCCATAGAAACTGTAGTGCTTTTATTTTTAATTTTACTTTTCAGTAATATTTTTCATTGTGTTAGTAAAAATAATGAGCAATGTACCTAATTAATGGTTAATCCACGACTTGGCTACTCGTATTCAAACTGTATTGAATTCATTTTATTTTCATTCTACTTTCATTACTTTATTATCCTTTTGTTATTTTATTTTTCATCTATATTTTTTTCATTTTTTAATTATATACAATTAATTGTACAGAAAACAATTGACCCCTGTAATTAATGGTTAAGGCTCGGCTGGACCTTTGGCATGCAAATGGGTGATTTTTTTCAAATTTTCCTCTCCATTCGAAAAACTTCTTGGATATTTCAAAATATGAAACATTACATCAGCTTAGAATTTCTTCTAGAGCATTGACGTGAATTTTCATGTAGTTTCCTTTCATTGATGTCTAGATATTATCAATACTTTAATAGACTTATGTAATCACAAAACTATTGATAATATCTAGACAACAATGAAAGAAAACTACACGAAAATTCACGTCAATGCTCTAGAAGGAATTCTAAGCTGATGTAATGTTTCATATTTTGAAATATCCAAGAAGTTTTTCGAATGGAGAGGAAAATTTGAAAAAAATCACTCATTTGCATGCCAAAGGTCCAGCCGAGCCTTAAGTGGAAGAGAAGGCATTAATGCCTTAACTTCGCCATGTAAACAAAGTCGTTAATCAATAATTTTTATCGTCACGATTAGCTTAAAGAGGCATACAAGTCTTAAAAACAGTAACAATGAGAAATACATACAAAACTAACAAAAAACAACAATGGTTTGGCTTGGTTACTGACAGATATGTTTCGCAAAAGAAAATGAGGCTGAGATGAATTAGTAATTATCCAGGCTTTACAAGGGTTACGAACTCAGGATAACCTGTTTCCCATGATTTATATGGTTCTAGTGGAAGGAGGACGTAGGGTGGAAAGCGAGATAAATTACTGCTTGAATTAGAAAAAGTTGAACAAATGGTTTTATAGTTTTACACATGGAGACCATGCCAAATATAAATACAATTTTTTTACATAATTCTGAAACGAAATCCAGTAACTACTTTTTAAAGAAAATATACTTCGTGACGTCCGTTTCCTTATCCTTTACTAAAATTTTGCATCTTTTTTTTAAGGATATGTTGTTAAAATTATATCCATTAGTTTATATCGATTGGTTTGATTGTCAATGAGAACTTACTGCTGAGTCTTTATGTCTCTGGGTTGCATTTTGTCGATGTAGCTACTTACTCGAAAGATATCGAATTAATAGTTAAAAAGTTGTTTGGCTCTCATGGACAGATGGACGCACTGATTCAAATTGTTTATCTCGTCTCAGGAAGGCTTCTCCTTCTGCTAAATGTTATGATTCATTGATTTACTTAATTTTACTTCGCATTTGTGCCACTATTGGCTAATTGTGAAGATGAGGATGATTTATTTATTTATTTAATAGAAGATTCCAAATACAGCGTTAGCCATTTTACATTGGAACGAAATCTGAGGACAAAATAATAACATAATACAACAAAAATAATAACATACAAATATGACATGTGGTTAAGAGACTTACATACTTTTAGTTACCTTTCTTCTAAAGCGGTCAAGATTTTCAAAAATGTCTATTTGGCTTCCTAGATTATTATATTCACTGGGCAGTCTATGGAACAGAGAGCGCTGGATGAGGCACAATCTCGGCTTCTGAGAAGCAAAAAGTTGAGTGCTTCTTGTTGAGCGGGCAGGCACACGAAAGTGAATTTCCTGAAGAAGGCGGTCACTTCTGGTGTTGCCATTCACTATTTTATGTAGAAATATATGGTCAGCCAGTCTATGTCTCTCTTGAGGAGTTTGGATATTTAACATTTGCAGGAGGGTGGAATTTTGCAAGTCTTTTGTGGACGGAATGCGGTGATGAACAATGGCCAGGAAGAAATTGAGGACGGAAATTAGTCTATCTGAATTTGAGGGGCATGCCATAGACCAGATCGGAGAACAGTAGAAAGTAGAAAGGGATGAAGGGACAATCACGAATACATATGGACAACACACAACGAAGTCCCATAGAGGATTAACTGGTCATGGATCCCGACGCCAGAGCATCGTTAGTCTGCAAACTGAAGTCCAGGATGTACTATATGAAAGTGAGGTTGACATTTTGGTGTCTTTCTTACACCCCTACTAAATTGTATCATTGTGTCTTTAGTGGTTTCCGAAAAAAACTGGAGTGTAAGGGATGATCCTTCCACATAGGACACCCAACTGTCAACCTCACTTCCACGTAGTTCACCCAATAGTCAACCTCACTTCCACGTAGTACACCCTGCACTGCATTTTGCAGACTAACGAGGCTCTGGCGTCTGTGCTTTGTCCTTATGTGAGCTGAGTGCCCTTTTACAGCCTCAGCTTTTAACCGAAGTCAGAATGTTTTAATATTTTAGTTAACAACATTACAGTTATATTTAGGTAAGGCAAGGGCGTGGACCCGTATAACGTGACGGGTGCAAAATAACCTTTAAGTGCTGACGGACCCAAATATTCAAATCAAATCAAATCCGAATAAACTGTGGGACTAGTTTATTGAATTTATTTAACTAGAACGGACAAGCGAGCTCAACAACTGAGAACTTAATAATGAACTTGAATAATTGGAGTTAATAATTCACAGTTTTTTCATCATTCGAAACTATGACAAGGTTAAAAATTTAAAAAGTATAAGTAGCAGTTGTAAATCTTTCAGTTTAAGTAGGCCTACATGTTAATCTATCATTTGCTAACCTTCAACTTTAGATTTTTCACTTTTTGAGTTATCGGCAGATCAGTTTAGACAAATTGTTGTCTCTTAAGGAGTCAGACATTAACAGTTACCATATTTGCAGGCGTATAAGACATGTGTTTGAGGAAAAAGCTTTATCACTTAATAGTGGAATTAATGTACAGTATTTCAAATTTAAAGTAATGTGAAGGACTACTTTCAACAAATAACTTACCTAACGTAACTAGGAAAGAATACATTATTAATCCTCTTCGCCACACACCGCAAGGAAATTGTCTAACTTAGAACAGAGAACATTTCCAGAGACGAAGGTAATTAAAACATTAGCATCGGCGTATAGGACTCACTCTGTTTTTCAGGCCTATTTATAAATGAAAAACGTGCGTCTTACACGCCGGCAAATACAGTAATTATTATTACTGTAATATTACAGTAATGCGCTATTCTCTGGGAAGTCTATCCATACATGAAATTTGGTATATCTACAGTGCATTCCCTTACATTCGCTACGAGACTCGGCGGCAAGCTGCCCGGCATCAGAGCTTGTCTTTCCCGGTGAACGGGTCAGCGACAGTCGCTAGAGTCGGCTATTAAAATTACAGTTTTCATATTGTGTACTAACCTTGAAATTATAGGTGATTATCAATGTGAATTTAAACGTAACAGATCAACTACAGATCAAATTTTTCACATCAGACACACACTTGAAAAAAAGTGGGAATATAATCAAAATGTCCATCAGCTATTCATTGATTTCAAAAAAGCATATGATTCGGTCAAAAGAGATAAATTATATAATATATTAGTAGAGTTTGGAATACCTAAGAAGCTTGTTAGTATGATAAAAGTATGCACCAGTGAAACAGAAAGTAAAATTTGTGTGGGTATTAATATGTCTGACAAATTTACAATTCATGATGGGTTAAAACAAGGAGATGCATTATCTCCATTGCTCTTTAATTTTGCCTTAGAATATGCTGTTAGGAAGGTAAAAGAAACTAAAGAAGGACTAAAATTAAATGGTGTGACTCAGTTGTTAGCATATGCAGATGATGTAGACTTACTGGGGGATGATGTGAATACAATTAAGAATAATGCTAAAATATTTTTCAAAGCTGCTAAAGAGATAGGTTTGGAAGTTAACAAAGAGAAAACTAAATATATGCTTACAGGCCGAAACCAAGTGTTAGGTAATAATCAAAATCTAATTATTGATAACAACTCGTTTGAACCAGTTTCCAAATTCAAATACTTAGGAGTAATATTAACAAATGAAAATTATATTAAAGAAGAAATAAAAAGTAGGCTTAATTCAGGAAATGCATGTTACTTCTCTCTTCATAAACTTTTGTCTTCTCGTTTAATATCTAAGAAACTAAAAGTTAAAATATACAAAACAGTAATTTTGCCTGTAGTATTGTATGGGTGTGAAACTTGGTCCCTTACATTGAAAGAGGAACATAAATTGAGAGTATTTGAAAATAAGATCCTTAGGAAAATCTTTGGACCTAAAAGGGATGAGGAGACAGGTGAGTGGAGAAGGTTACATAATTTAGAACTACATAATTTGTATTCATGTCCAGATATTATTAGAATAATGAAATCAAGAAGACTTAGGTGGGCAGGCCATGTGGCACGAATGGGAGAGGAAAGAGGAGTTTACAGGATTCTTGTTGGGAAACCTGATGGTAAGAGACCTGTAGGAAGGCCAAGACGAAGATGGAGGGACAACGTTGAGGTGGACCTAAGGGAAATCGGTAGGGATGGAAAAGAGTATATAGAACTTGTTCAAGATAGGGAAACATGGAAGGCCTGTGTTGCTGCAGCCATGAACCTTCGGGTTTAAGAAGGCTAGAGAGTTAGTTAGTTAGTTAGTTAGTACTAACCTTGACTACAGAAGGTGTTGAAAATGATGTCCCTCTGCTGCAACACATTCCTGGCATCTCCGAAGGAAATTGGCATTTACACGTGCAAGTTCGTCTACTGTAATTATCCCGATTTTTCGTACAATACTCTCTTTTAACTCACGGATGGTGTGTGGATTGTCTTTGTATACTTTATTTCCACATTTTTCTTTCCACTTTTATTCAGAACTGACCCTGTTACTCTAAACTTTTTTACGAGGTTTAATATAAGCTACTGTCGCGGACCCGTTCACCGGGAAAGACAAGCGCTGATGCCGGGCCGCTTGCCGCCGAGTCTCGTAGCGAATGTCAGAGAATGCTCTGTAGCTCCGGTAGCTTCCAGGGTGCAAATAACATTAACGTCGAGATCTTTTGAAGCGGACAATGCGTGTGTTGTTTTGTAAAATGAATGTTCAGAATTTGCAACGGAATTACGAATTCATATCCCCAGATGTACAAAAATATTAATGTAAACCCGTTCGCTACTAATTGCTCAATTCCTGGCAATAAATTAATTAAGCGAGACCGCGGGAGCAGACCGACTGGCCTTGACCCCCCGAAGCCTTGACCGAGGGAAGGAGCCACGGCCGATGATTCAGAGAAAAGGAAAAGGAAGGCTTCTCCTTCGGGGGAAATCGAGAGACCTACGCACCAGGAATAAGAAATAAGCTTTTCTGAAAAGGAGAAAAGGTGTTACTTTCTCTAGTGCAAGAAATGGGCACGTAGACTCGTGAAGCATTTACGTTGCTGTTCATGGACGTGAGCAGGATTCTTTCCAGGGAGGGGCAAGGAAGGTATTTTTTCTAGGGGGTCAAACAAGGCACATTTTCCCCAATAATAGTTTCCCCAATAATAGTATTGTTCCCTCCAAAAACATTGCTTAATTTTGAATTTATGATATTCATACAATAATTAATAAATATTGTTGTGGCTGAAATGAAATTATATGTCAAAAATATATAATGTTTGGTTGACTTTCATTTTCCAGGAGGGGCCACGGCCCCCCCCTTGCCCCCCCTTTCCGGACGCCCATGTTGCTGTTGTTTGCATTCTGTTCTAGGTGGCGCTGTTGGGTGGGAATGTGTCTGTAGGGTGTATTAAAAGTGTAAACAAGTAAATTGCTCCCTTGTGCTTTGCACCACGCCACGAAGGCGTATAGGGTGTGTGGATTTAGGGCCCCACACTTTCTTCATCATGGCCGAATGTTGGGGGTGATGTGATCAGCACCACGCCCATGGCCTCCTTTACCCCCAAAAGTTTCCTCCAGGTACCCACTTTATACGACGCTTGAACAGGTGGAAAAAACCCCGGTTCTCTGTCGCTGCGGATCGAACGCAGTGCCACACATGGTCGTCGGACGCCTTAACGACTTTTTTATTTAAATAGAGAAACCTCTAAGCGGCAGCCTTCCCCACACATAAAATTCATACATGTTAATTTATTTCAATTCTCACTTTTCATCAGGACAGACGAACACAAACATCCATGTCCGAGCCTGGAATCGAACCACTCCGCCACGGAGGTCGAAATCGACTGAGCTACCGCTGCTACTCGCAATATTCCTTTCAATAGTTGCTCTGTTCTTTTCTCTATATTAATCACCACCACCAAGCCCCATAAGGATGAGGAAAGTAAATGACAAAAATAGCAATGATACATTTCTTCATAAACTCCTGATTCAAATGGTTTTGCTGTGCGTTGTGACAATCGCTACAGTTGACGAGTTGTATCTTTGCGGGTGAACCATGACCAAATCCTGCTGCACAATAACAAGGGGGCGAAGTTACAGGCTGCTTTAGCCACCGCCCTTCACTCTTAATTTGTAAGAGTTGTGCGTGGTTGCTACGAAAATGCTACTCCTTGCGCTAAGCTGCCAAGGCTGCCCGCAAAGATACAGTTCGTCAACTGTAGTTCACGACAAGCGACGAAAATAGAAAATTACAAATTAATGTACAGTACCCGGCAATATAAATTGAACAACTAGATCCTGAAATGCTCGCTTCCCTGAAAGATGTTATGTGTGTTGCCTAACCTTACGGCGATAAGTGAATTGTAATAGTAAATTTGCAATGGAAGCTTCTACCAACACCGTAGTGTCAGGCAACACACATAACGCTTGCAGGGAAGCAAGTATTGCAGGATATAGGTGTTCCATTTTTATTGCCGTTGATTGTACGTAACGTGACTTAGCGAGAATCAAATAGGTCACCAAAATATTTTTATCCCCCCGGGTGCCATTTGATTTGAGGCTGGATGGGTCCTAGAGCCGCTTTATGCAGGGACAAAGCCGGAAAAAATCCGACCTTAGGTCACCCACCCCGGGTCTCCCACGTGGCAGTCAGACTAGAATCAAATGAGGCTATAATTTCACGAGCAATGCAGAGGTGAAGGTTTCTTCAACCTATCTTCAATCAGGGAAAAGTTACGTTTCCATAATTGTAACAAATATTTCATTTTCCAGGTGTGAGAAAACAGTATCACCCACTTTCCATTTAAAAGAAAATTGAGTTGAATTCAATATGCGGAAATCCGCTTGAAACACATCTGTTTCTATTATGACCAATTGTATCCAGCCTAACTTCCTTACTTTTTATAAGGGACGTTAAGGGACTTTTGAATCACCCTAATAAGCCCTTATAGGTGACTTTGTCAACATGAGATCAAGAATTACACACACACATACATTATATAGTATGTGCAGGTATGTGCACATATATACGTGTGTACATATATATATACAGGGTGATTCAGAATTCCCATTACACACTTCTAGGGGTTGTAGAGGGGACTTAGTAGATCAAGTTTTATTAAGGAACCCATGTCCGGAAACGTACAGTTTTGGTACTACACAGATGACAAGATCACATAATTTCACATGTCCCGCTTTACCTGCATCACAAGAGCTGCTCGATATGGCGACCCTGAAGTTCATTGTAAACAGTGTACCTCCAAAGTATGTTTGCATATACACGCTCACAAATACCTCATGTGTGCTGAATCGTGTCTGCTGCAACCAGAACTCGTGAAACAAGGTCTTCCTCCGACACTACATGAGTCTCATAAACAAGACTCTTCATGTGGCCCCATACGAAAATGTCATGAGGAGCAAGATCAGGCGATCGTGGTGGCCAAGGAATTAGTCCACCGCGACCTATCCAACTGTCCCCGTATTTTTTTAATAAGATGTTGTCGGGCGTCATGGGAAAAATGTGATAAGGCGCCATCATGTTGGAACCACATGTGCTGTGTAAACAGATTGTAAACAGAGGACGTTGGAAGCCACACACATGACATCAGGTGACTGAAGAAGTCGCCCTTCTGCAAATAGGGTTGCCTACCGTGAAGCGGGAGATGTGAAATTATGTGATCTTGTCATCTGTGTAGTACCAAAATGGTACGTTTCCGGACATGGGTTCCTTATCAAAACTTGATCTAATAAGTCCCCGCTACAACCCCTAGAAGTGTGCAATAGGAATTCTGAATCACCCTGTATATATATATACATATATATTTAAATATAATGTATATAATATGTGTGTGTATGTATAATGTGTGTGTGTATATAAAGGTAGGCAGATAGAAGGGGGCCTTTGGCAATATTTTGTGGGGGTTCCAGGATTTGTAGATCCAGCACTGGATACATGTGATTAAGATGGAATCAACGGTTTGTTTGTCTGCATCAAGCTCCGGCGCCGGACAGGTATGGGAATTCTGTCCCACTCCTCCCTGCAAGCTTTCCATAGACCATCCAGGGTGCGCGGGCGGCGATGTTGAAGACGCCGTTTCAACAGTCCAAATGCGCAAAAATCCATTGGACTGGCATCTGGGCTTTTCACAGGAATGTCTTCAAACGGAATGACACGAATTCCTAATTCCTCTGCCATTTCCTGATAAAAACGTAGTGATGTTCTGGCGGTATGACTCGAAGCCTTGTCCATATGGATCATCACCTGGTTCGCGTCCATTCCTTACAATTGTGGGTTGTCTTTCCGATAGATAGGTGTCAGAATGGAGTCTTGGAAGTATCTGGCATTCACGTTCACGTTTTTGTCCACCTTGCGTATCATCAACTTTCCCTCATATCCGAAACCCGTCACTACCATAAAGCCACGAGGGAAACTTTCCCTGCACTGACGAACAAAGTTGCTGCGCCCATTGCCGTCAATGTCACGGTATGTGATTGCCCGAATGTGACCACCAGCAGTGAGATGGATATATGATTCATCCATTGTGGCCGCGGTGGCTCAGTCGGTAACGCGTCTGACTACCATGCTCAAGGTCCCGGGTTCGATCCCCGGCCGGTTCAAATCCGGGAACTTTTCTAACGGTGGAAGCGGCCCTGGCGCCCACCCAGCGTCGAATAAAATGGGTACCTGGGGGAAACCCTGGAGGGTAAAGGCGGTCAGGGCGTGATGCTGATCACATCACCCCCACTCACGACCGGATCAAGAAAGTGTGGGGCGTTACCCCCACACCCCCTATACGCCTTCATGGCGTGGTGCTATGCACAGGGGAAAACTTTACCTTTACCATTGTGACAACTTTCTTCCATTTGGAACCCGCCAGGTACTTTTCATACAGTTTCCTGCAGTTCGTCTTACATTCGGCAATGTGACGCGGTAGAAGGTGGTGTACACGGGCCTTCCGCACACACTTCAACCTGAGGCTCTTGCGAATTGTTTTGTTCACAGTTGACGGTGCGATGTGAACTCTGTGGGCCATATCACGTTGAGTCGGGGGATTTTCTTGGCACACCAATCGACGGATCCCTCTTCGCACTACGGGTGACACTTTGCTTGCAGCCCTTCTCCTGGTGGTTTTCGTGGGCGAATGTTTCGCAAGGAGAGCCTGTTGTGTTTAACGGGCCACAACAGCTTTCGCAGTAGTCACCCCGAGTGTTAACCCATTCTCCCGACACTATTTCACAATGGGTACGTATGAAAACTTAGCATGGAAAAGTGCCATTACGTAACCCTCCCAATACCGGTTGATTTTCGGCGCCATTTGATGACATTCACTACCAACACTCACGCACTTACAAGGTCAGACACAACACTGCTCCCGCCAGCAGACCCAAAGTTCCAGCATGATACGCCAGGTGGCAGCACCGAATCGACAATGGTCGGATATAAAGCGAACAACCTCTGTATATGTGCGTGAGACGTATATGCTTTGACCCATTGGGTATTAAATTACCAGTTTTCATTTTAACAAAATGGGTACCACATAAAAATTGTCACTCTCATAGATTATTACTGATATAAGTATAATGATTGATAAAAATTCCTGAGATATAGATTCACTGGATGATTGTGCCGACCTTCGTGGTTATCACAGCGCGCTACGACGCCGGGTTCGAATCCCAGCCTGGCCATTGGTGTTCTTTGTGAGTGTCCCTTGTGCTTCATCACATCCTCACTCATCCTCATCTTTGCGCCTCCCCGATGGCGCAGTGGTGGCGTCGTCGCCTTGTAATGAAGGGGTCTCGGGTTCGATACCCAGTGGAGGCACATAGTGGTTCGGATCCCACTTTAAACTGTAGGTTCAGTCCCAATTAGCCTTACTGTGCATAAAGTGGACTTAAAACATCAACTCAAACCAAACCAAACTCATCCTCATCTTCGCGTTTAGCTAAAAGTAGCAAAAAAAGAGAAGTAAAATAAACGGAATCAATCAATCAATGTTAACTTTACTGAACGAGGCAATAATCGAAATATTTTACAACTTCTCGATTAGTCAGAAACTCAGAAACATAAATTGTGATGATCTGAAAGAACTTCTAAAGGTGGCAAAAGCAGCTAAACTGGCAAGTCCATCTGTGTATTGCAGTTCAACAACATAAAGTCAAAGACCAACTTTTCTTTCTCCAACTGGATAATTAGGCAGAATAAAGGATTATGAATTAGTTCACACAGTCAAAAATATTACATATTGCACAGAACTCTACTTGAAATGCATGAAATCAAGTTTGATGTTATTTAGATGCATCAACTGACACACTTATACGTGTAATTTTGGTTTCTTTGAAATTATATTTTCTGATAATAAAAAAATAATAATACATCTTCTGTATTAAGCGGGCGAGCTTCAGATTAGGGCTGTTCTGCCACCCAACCCTTGTCAATGTAATGTAATGTTACAATGTATATAACTCGGGACCCCATGATTACATGTATCTAAACGGTTATGAATTGGAAAGCTCGTTGCCAAGTTGGAATCTACAATTTAGTGTATCCACTTCGTCCATTTGATACTGGTTGCCTGTGACACAATGAACAATTGAGAAAATAAAATTGAAAGAACTCAAAATTCCAAAGGTAAGTAACACATAATGTAATGTACTGGGTGGCTCAAAAAGTCACTTAACACCCCCGGTACAAGGCCAATGCAGCGCGCAACGTGGAAATGGTGATGGTCAATCGTTACCAGGCCAAGGGGGAACCACATTCACGGTCGGCGTCCATTTTTATGTCCGCCAACTTGAATTCAACTTCAGAATTTTAAATGGGAAGGGGGTGGCCAGAGGCTAGAGTTTCACGAGAAATGCAATGGTGAAGGTTTTTTCTAAGTATCTTTAACCGGTAAAACGGTAAAACGTTATGACTCAAATCTTGTACCAATTTGCTCCTTTTCGAGGTGTTAGAAAAATGCCTTAAAATTTGTTTAGCGCATCGGTAACGCATCGAGATCAAAGTGACGTCTGGGGAGAGAAGTTCGCATGCCATTGCACATGATTTTAATCAGATACATCCATGAAGAGCTGCGCATTATGAATGGTTGTCGCGAACAATTTACAGTGTGACGCTTCCATTGAATTAAAAGTCCCACACAGTGACAAGGCTAATGTTTATGTTCATAAGGAAGTTCATAAACAGAATATGCGACCATTGTCATCTGATAAAATAACTTTGGACAAAAAACTGCTTCACAACGTTCCCATAGTGTTCTTCTGTTCCTCCCTATTGAAAAACAAACTCTGTAAAAAGTACCTTCTTCCATGAGCAAGGATGAAAAAACCTGTTTATTTAACAAATCCAAGTAGCCCTAATCATTTAAGGTTCCGTTGATGGAAAATTGACTAACCAATCGTGTTCCACAACACACCACACCATTAACTTACCAGCACTAACCATTCAGCTTTGATCTGTCGAAAATGGGTTATCTGATAAAAGCATCGAATATTCTGTTTATGAACTTCCTGATGAACATAAACATTAGCCTTGTCACTGTGAAGGACTTTTCATTTAATGGTAATTGTTCGCGACAACCATTCATAATGCGCAGCTCTTCATGGATGTATCTGATTAATATCTTATGCAATGTCATGCGAACTTCTCTCCCCAGACGTCACTTTGATCTCGATGCGTTACCGATGCGCTAAACAAATTTTAAGGCATTTTTCTAACACCTCGAAAAGGAGCAAATTGGTGCAAGAATTCAGTCATAACTTTTTACCGGTTAAAGATACATCAAGAAAACCTTCACCATCGCATTTCTCGTGAAATTCTAGACTGATTTGATATATCATATCATCCCCTTCCCATTTAAAATTCTGAAGTTGAATTCAAGATGGCGGACATCAAGATGGACGCCGACCGTGAATGTGGTTCCCCCTTGGCCTGGCAACGATTGACCATCACCATTTCCACGTTGCGCGCTGCAGTGGCCTTGTACCGGACATGTTAGGTGACTTTTTGAGCCACCCTGTACATATATTCTGGGCATTATGAGGCAAGGGACAAGTTTGGTTGAAAATACGGGAATATCTCCGACGACTGTATTTATCTATACACCGGATACACATGTAATTTTGCAACTGTGAATATGGCAGTATATTCGCTGCTGATTCATTATAAGGTTGTTACTGTGGTTGTGCGTGTTTTAGCCATAATGTAATAAGGTGAACCTCGGATATTTCCGTTATCAGCACCACAATACCACAACGCACATATCAGGACACAAACCTGCAGATATCAACTTTGCAACAATATTTCAAATATTTGACATTTAGCTGGGCGTAGACATCTACATGTAAACTGTAAATCCAGCAAAATTTGTTGTTGATGATGATGATATTTCGGTCTACTCTACGCGTAACTAGCGTCGTTTTACAGCTCATAATGTGGTCAGTAGTCTCATTTTTCACAAAAGTTGTGTGTTTCTTTAAAGACTGCCGTGTGCTATTTCGCCGCAGGAAATGACATCACAAATACGATCAAATGTGTTGGGTTGCCAGCATTCAGGCGGCAAAACGGACTTTTTTGAAGAACTGCAGCGCCGAAACGACGCACCAAGGAGAAAAATGTTACTGGGAAAAGTTGTTTGTTTTGATGTACTCTATACGTTTCTATGGTCCGTGGACGCCATTAAAATGACACCCTGTATATCATATAAAATATTCTCCTAAGTCGGGATATGGAAACTTTCAACGATTCAACATTTCCCACTCTATTTAGTACTATTCATGGAGGAAATCATGTTATTCAGTATGTCAGCTCCAAATTATTTAAGAAGTCATAGTTTTGCATGTTATGCTCCGACTTCGACGCGAGAGCAAGGCACGTTATATTTAAATTTCTGAAGACGGGTAGATTTAAAACAGCTACCATTAACATTAATTTATTATAATACTCATATTTTATGAGAATAGCTATGTTGGTTTCTTGACGATCCCAAATGTTGATTTTGTAATAGTGCAGTTTATATTAAGAAGTTTTGTATCGCAAAAAAAAAATCGACTAAAAAGAAAAAAAAATATTGCAAAGTTCTTACCTCTAGCAATATATTTAATTTTTAGATGTGCTTATTTAAGAGACAAATCTATTTTCCTTGGACATTTGGAACAAATATAAAATGTAGTAATATTCAAAACATAGCGGAAGCCCTGTGAGAGAATGGCGACTAAATACGTTTATGATTTATGGATTGATTTTGTCTAGTCTATTTCACTTTGCTTCTCTGCCAGTTTTGGCTAATCGCGAGGACCAGGATGAGTGATGATAATGATCAAGCTGCACTCACGAAGAACACCCACGCCAAGGTCGGGATTCGAACCCGAGACATGTGCTAACCACTCCGTCACGAAGGCCGGCGCAACAGGTTAAGAAACGTTGGTATCCACTGTTGAAAAAATTGTTTCAATAGAAGTTACAATTGATTTTGATTGCTGGATAGCTATGCAAGTGTTGTATTGTATTAATGAGGCGATAAACCTTTTCTACGAGATACCCGTCATTTACCGTTTCGCGTCTCCACTAATAACTAATTATATTAAACTTCTACATTGAAGTAGAGTGTTGGAATAATCAAAGTGGGAGTCAATTATGCCTGCGGCGGAAAAATTGAGGCTTCTTAATAATTAATTTGCTAAATGAGGTCTGGAAAACGCCCCAGGTTGTCAGTTTTTGTCTTCTACTGCTTCTGGTTGTGGAAGGAAGAATGGGCCGATTTCTTGTAATGGATGCGGTTAGCAGTAACTGGCAGGAAGTGGCTGCAGGAAGAGCCATAACCAGCTTCCAAGAAGTCATATTACTACTTGTTTGCAGGATGACTCTTGCCTCCGCTTTCTTGTTAACGGGTTTGCCTGACCTGGTCGCGCAAGAGAATTTGTGCGTGTTTCTCGCATAAGGTCAGTACAGAGGGCACATTTGTGCCTGTTCAGTCACGAACAAAAGACTGTTGTAGCTACAAATAGGAAATTGGTTACTTTACGTTAGATAGCCTGACAGGATCGAATTAATATTCTCTCCGTTACACTAAAAAACTTAGCCTATTCAGAATAATAACAGAAGTATACCCTGATCCAGGTATATCTGGAGGAAGGACGCTCATAGCGGCAGAGAAGGGGGGAAATCGAGTGGGCAGAGTGAAGGCTGGTAACTGCAGTCGCTTCTCACCCCTCCACGCAAAACCCGTTCCTCTCACGTGTTCATTAGTGGAACCGTCTCGCCTCACTACTTGCTCAGAGTTTTGTTTTCATTCGCTTGCTCCAGAAATAACTGAAACAGAGTATAGTGTGTAGAATTGCAATCTTTCCGATACTCTGTGGAGGTCACAGTATCCCACTTTAAACTGTAGGGCCAGTCCCGTTAAGTCTATATGTGCATGAAGTGAACTCAAAGAAAACTCATAAAAAAATAATTGTACGTTGCTACATTAAACTTCCTATGTTCGAATATAGGTATTGTAAGCATTAACTGATTTCCTTGTGATTGTTATTTCACTCGCTCTATCAATTGAAGGGCCAAGGAAGAAAGCAGGTACGTCAACTTTCGTCAAAGTTCAGAAAAATGAATTTTAATTGTGCTGTGTGTTTTTTACGCACACAGCTGCAAAATGGAAAGTATATACAGGGTGATTCTTTATGTAGTTTACAATTTCAATAAATTATAATTATTTATTGGAACCATATACAGACTTGGTTTATATGTCATTATGCAGCAAAACACTTCACGTTTTGACTCACGTAGTGTGTAGTTGCGGAGTTGATCACATGCGGCGCCACCAGTCTATCATTGAAAATGGCGACTTTCACTGGTGCGGAAAGAGCTAAGTGCCACGGTCTCCAGATTACACTCCACTCGACTTTTCTTTTGTGGGGGTTTGTGGAAGATAGGGTGTACACCCCTCCCCTACCTCATAACCTTCATGAACTTCAAGATCGCATCACAACAGCCATCGCTAATGTTACCCCTGAAATGCTGGTTAATGTTTGGCAGGAAATTGACTTTCGTTAGGATGTGTCCAGGATGACCAACGATGCACACATTGAACCATAACAGATTTCTAATAAAAAACTTGAAGTTTTTTGCTGCGTAATGACATATAAACCAAGTCTGTATGTGGTTCCAATAAATAATTATAAATTATTGTAGTTGTAAACTACATAAAGAATCACCCTGTATGTGTAAAAGTTTGGATATTTGTAAATGCTCTGGCCTAGGATACTTTTTGCCCAGTAGCCGGGGAAGCCAACGGTTCCTTTCCCTCAACGGCTTCCCTATACGCTGGTCAAGTCGTCTGCTGGTCCCGCGCATGGGTGCGGCCATATTGGCAATAAACAACCGGTTGCTACGGTCGTTGCTAAGGTCGGTAACATGGCGTTGGCTATGGAGCGTTGCTGAGGTTTTGGAAAGATGAGCCGAAAACAATGAAGGAGGGAGGGTTAGCATGTAAGGAGAACCACTTTTGTAGTTTCAGATGCACAAGATAAGATGGCGTCGTCAAAGTAAGGGTGAAAGCAAGCATGAAGGAAAGAATATGATGTTAAGGAAAGCGATACTTAGATGTCGCACGTGTTGTGACTAGCACTTCTTCGAAAATTTTGCATTAGCTTTGTGTATGTGCGAAGAGATGTTTATTATCTTTCTTTCAGTGGCGGCAATTAGGGGGGCCGAGGGGGCAATTCCCCCCACTTTTTCGCCCACTTTTGCCCCCGCACTATGTTAAATCTTATCTACAAAGGGAAATATACTGTCTTTGCCTCCCAGTTTTGACACCTTGCCCCCCTCCCCCCGGTTTTGGAACCCAATCGCCGCCACTGCTTTCTTTATATTTACGTAAACCAGATTAAATATTTTACATAACCAATGTAGCCTCTATTCCTTTGTTACGAGCCTATTACGAGGACAAAAGGGTTGAACACAACATGTGCCCTTTCGTCTGTCCATCATTATCTTGTTTTTATTTCAACTTATCACTTTATCATGTTCTTTTATGCAAAAATATTAGAATGAAAACAATTTGTTGTAATTAATAATGGGCTGCCAAGCTGAAAACACCTTCAGGTCGATCAGTAGGCTCCAGGCGCCAGAAATGTATCCAGTAGCGTAACTAACATGCTCTGCGCCCCCCCCCCCGCGCAACTTTCAGTTGTGCGCCCATACTCGTCTAAAAATATACAAATATATTTCTTTTCTAAAATATTAATTCACGCCCACATTTATATTAGGTATATAAAGACATGAAAATGCATACATGTAATTTGAATCAATGTAAAAACTGATACGAAAGGTTAAGACAACAGAGAAGCTGTAAACAATTATATATGATAATTATATATGAAAACAGACTGTTATTACAAAAATTACGAGATTGTCAAAGATCATTAGCAGTCCTCTGCATTTTTTCATGGAAGCAAATTCTTTTGCTAGTTTTCTAACTCGATCGCTCTCACTCTTGGCATTGTGCTTCTCAAGTAATTTTTGATGAATTTTAACTTGGCAAATCTTCTCTTTTCCGTTTGGTAAAAATTGTAAGTAGGATAAAAATTAGCGTTGCCAGTGTCTTCTCTTGCCTGTCGTCTATCCTTCGGCTACGTAAACTATTCAGCTAATGACTTTTTTTTTCTAATCTGGTAATCCACTTTCTACTTGTGATTAACATTTTCTGTTTGCAGTTAGGGGCATAAAATATAATATGTTCGGTTGAAAATCTATTTTAACGCCGAAAGTGAAGTATCGGTCTTTCTTAGTTTATCATTCTTACTGCGCCCCGAAGCTCGTGCGTCCCCACCCGCGCACCGCGGGGGTATTATTTACGCCACTGCATTTATCACATGTTCAATCTTTCGTTCAATAGTCCTTAATGCACACAGCGATATGCATAACTCGAAAAAGGGGTGAATTTCCAAGAAGCGGGAAGATAAGCTTCTAGGGGAGAGATTTCTTTCGTATTATCTCAATTCCTCATAATCTATAATTGGGAGTAAAATATTTTCGGTTAGAAATCGCTTATTCACAAGTTACGATTATTCAGAATTTCTGGAAATTCAAGAACACAATATATTTTGGAAAGTGCCATTCGTTTAAGATGTAAATTCGAACCTAATTTCCTGAAATAACAGACGTGATACACCTTGAGTTTACACATTTACTTTGGATGCAATAATAATAATAATAATAATACGGTGGAGGCACATAGTGGTTCGAAGTACAATTTAAACTGTAGGTCCAGTCCCGATTAGCCTTATTGTGCATAAACTGGACTTAAAACACCAAATCAACCAATCAATAATAATAATAATAATAAACCATTGTTATCTTCATATGCATTTATTATTCTTGTTGATATTAGTAGTAGCAGTACTCGTCCCTCGTCCCTATTCATTTGTGGTTGCTGTTTCGGCTATTGACTGAAATCACTTTAGACTACCCCTTCAAGAATTTCTTTCGACGTCTATGACTATGTACAACACATATGTATTCTTCCGATCGAGAAAATGCGTTGTAGTTTTTGAATACCCATTAGTGCAAAGGCACGTAATATGCCTAACGTGCACAATGATTGTAATCATACGCATAGCAATAAGACTTATCTGACCACAGACAAAGAACCATGCGACTTACGTTCATTTACCCGGCAGCAAGCCTGTGTAGCGGAAACCGAAGAAATCGTAAATTGCCGGTCACTTTCATGGAAAGTGCCTGCTTTAGTTCTTCCATTTCTTCTTTAACTTGTCACCTGTATGCAATCTGTATTTTATGTACGTATTCTTCTAAATCTAATCTTTACAATGGTGTAAGATACATATTACCATTTTCGTTGAAAACCCCTGTCACTAAAAACAAAAGGTATCCCTTGCGGTCCGCTTCCAATACTCACTGCATGGGAAAAATACGGACAGCGCTTTGTATATTGCCAGGTATACTGTTGCTATGGCAACAGCGCCGGAAGTGACGTTCACTAGACCAGCGTATTTGAAAGGTAACAATAGGATCTTGCCCCGGTGCTTGGGGCGGGTCGTTTGGCGGAGGTATAAATACCGGGTTCCGACTTGTAACGGTCTCTCATATTCTCATATCCTCAGACACAGATTCTCAGGCTCTCAGATCAGAAAGTGGCCGTCCCTCAATGGATTAAGACAGTTTTATGGATGCATCGTGACACACAGAGAGTAAGCGCCGGATGTGTAGGGACCTCTGCGTGATAAACTACGGGGGCGTGTTAGCTCTAAGCTAAATAGTGCGCTCGTTGAGTGAAGTCTTGATAATTGTATTTCTCTGTGAGATGGGGCAAGAGGCAACTTAGACCATGTGTTATTGGATCTGTAATGGAAAAATGTATATACGGAGTAGGGGAGGTATGTGTAAATAAACTGCAGAGGCGTCTCGTGAACTCATTCGGTGCATGCTGCGCGTGCGTCAATTGTCGGAAAAAAGGACAGCTAGCTCTGCGACGACATTCATGAGCATTTCTACATTTTAATTTCTTGATATAGGAGAAGTATTTATTTTGCACGAGAGCGCTGAACTAAGCTTATATTACATTTCTTGGATCTGAAGTGAAAGAAAGTGTAAAATAAATACTTCTCCTATATCAAGAAATTAGAATGTAGAAATGCTCATGAATGTCGTCGCAGAGCAAGCTGTCCTTTTTTCCGACAATTGACGCACGCGCAGCATGCACCGAATGAGTTCACGAGACGCCTCTGCATACAAGATAACTCCATGAGACGTTATTTCTCGTAACAATTGCAAGACGTTACTCAAAGGTACAAATCATATGCTTTGATGAATGAAACGAAAGAAAGGATGTTGTAGAGTCCAGCAAAGTAACCACACGGCAAGAAATGACACAATTACCTTGCTTACAACAGAAAATTGACTTACCTAGTGTTCCCCTTCCTGACCATTCAATTTATTACCCAAATAGTAACGGCTGAAGGCACACACACATGTGAACCTCTCTTCCACGCATTACGCCCTGGACTGCATTTTGTAGACTAACTACTAACGAGGCATGATAATCTGTGGGAGTCGTATTGTGTCATGTTCACGTATGTTTGTGGTACTCCGTTCACCAATTCATCTTATCACATTTTTAATCATCTTCGGGATTAGCCAAAAGTGGAATAAAAGCGAAACCAAATAAAAGAAATCAAGCGCCCTCCTCGTTGCGATTAATAGTAGCGAAGTGACAAAGCAAATGTAATTTTATGAAGAATATGGAGAGGTTTTTGTGTTGGTGAGTGATATATATTAGATGTATTAGGCAACACTTGCAGGTTTCTGCTAGATTTATCTGAAATATTTTAGAAATTTTAAAATAGCGTGCCAAAGTTTATAATAATAAAAAGGAATCGAACATTTGCAGCATTATACAACTGGAATCACTTATTACCCACAGAAAAGCATTCAAAAAATGAACCAAGATATTGGTGCCCTGTTTTGACAGGAATGTATACTTAACATTAGAGGCGCATAACACATATAGTATTGCCACATGAGCAAGAATGTTGTCATCTCAAAAGAAAGTTGCATTTTATTTTGCAAACAGGACATTTATAATTTTATTACGCATTTCAATTACGCTGCAAACTAATCTTGATACCGGCAGTTTGGAGCAGTATTGCATACTTTATAACTTTCTGAGAGATAAATGTTGTCACCAAAACAATGGTATACGCGTACATTAACCCGGGAGAACGCGCGCGACATCTGAGGAGGAGGGAGTGGTCAAAATATCCGCGCATGAATATTTAGGTCTATTTTGTTTGTTTCATCATATTTCAAAATTAGTTTTGTTGTATTTTATTGTTTCCTTCTTTCTCTTGTATTTTTTTATTTTTAATACAAAAAATAAAACTGGTGAGAGTTTTCAAAAGTTTTATACACTTTTTAAATAAAATGTTTTGTTCTCTTTTTTATAAGAAAGTAAAAGGCAAAACAAACACGATCTTATTAATTTTAATAGGTAATTTTTATTGTTCTTGTTCAGTTTTATCATTGTAAGAATACAATGTAATTATGAAAGGAACATGATTTTACTTAAGTTTGATGCAAAAGTTTTAGAGAGAACAAAATTATGATACTAAAAGGTATTTACAATTGCAGTATATTTTCTACTTTAACTACTACAGTCTTCATAAAAATATATATCTTATGTCTTTACCCCACATCCACTTCATCGCCATCAAGATATCCATTTGCACATTCCACACATTAAGGAAACTACCGTGCGTTAATTTCTATCTTCAGCCGAGAGATCGGGAGAAGCGTGGCGGGCGGCGCTGACGGAGATGCCGACATTTGCGGCCTGTAATGCCCGCTTATTTTTATGGACATATGCAGACATATTTATAAATATTGCAAAACGAGCACTAACCTGTGTTATAATTCTTCATCTGTAATTCATCCAAGTTCTGCCCTTATATACACAAAAAAATACACTTTAGAAACGATGTTAAGAACCACAGATAATAAAACATTTTAATCATAATTTTGACCAGTAACGTCCTGCTTAAGTTTATATCCTTGAAAGAGTTTTGTGTCGATGGGGATCGTTTGGAGGTTTCGAATGTGCAACACTGTATCAAGATTACGCTGTAGACAAAACCTTTAAAAGTCAATGGTTTTCGTGAGCTTCCTTGCAATCCGTAATCTCCCAGCTCGAGTTTTTTGTTCCTTCGCGACTAGATGAAGACAGAGCTGTGAATAAAGTGGCGAGCAGATGTAAACCAAGAGCGTGTTAATTTCGTACTGTGCGCAAGAGTGTTATTCTTGGTCACTTGCCGTTACTTGTTTGTGTTATTGCAGTGTGTGTGTGTGTATTGTGTCAGTGAGACGATTGGAATGCCAGCCGCAAGGTTCACGTTACGAGGGGGGCTGATAAGTTCTCGGCCCTACCCAGAAGGACTTTAGCTACAGGGACGAAAGTTTCAGGCTATTCAACGTATTCTCCCCGAAGGTCTACACACTTGGCACTTTGTTGCTCCAACTTCTCTAATCCCTCCAAAAAAAAAAAAAAAAAAAAAAAAAAAACCTCCTGGTTTGCAAAAACCTGTTCGGCAGCTGCTATAACCTCGTTATCACTTCTAAATTTCTGTCCTTTCAGAACTTTTTTCAGTCTAGGGAAGAGATAATAATCAGAGGGCGCAAGGTTTTGTGAGTAAGGTGGGTGGTCAATGCACTGAAACCCTAGGTCCTTCAGAAAATCCATTGTTCTTCCAGAGCCTTGTGAACGGGAGCGAGCATTACAGGCCGCAAATGTCGGCAACTCCATCAGCGCCGCCCGCCACGCTTCTCCCGATCTCTCGGCTGAAGATCGAAATGGACGCACGGTATATGTTAATGGCAGACATAGAGTGAACAGTGGATGCATTTTTATTATTTTTCTGATATACATTCTTCATCGCCAAAGAGGTCATCTTACTCTTTCATATTGCCTTCCAAGCTCTTTATCACGTTGTTTCTCCTTCGTGAACCATATGAATTTGATTTTCTTCTTCTGAGTTCATAATAATAGGGGAAAATCCAATAAACATCTATTGTTAAATCTATAACACGAGAAAGCGCGCGCGGTAAAAAGCACCGCATATGAAATTAAATTGTGCCTTTTAGATGGTAGAACTCCACTGTTAAAATTGTTGGCTGGCCAGCGAGTCGGTTTCGTGGGAGAAGCGCAGGTGCGAGGAGCGCACGGTGTGATCTGCGCACAAAGAGAAAAAGATCGTGGGTGAAGCGCACATTCAAATGTTCTTCTTTCTTTCCTTGCAGGTGAATGCGTGCGTTCCTCCCACGTAATCAGCGCGGCTCCCACATGTTCAGCATAGATAAGGTGGGGGTATAAGAGCCAAACCAACACGTTTGCACAAAAAGACAAGCACATAAAGAAATTTGGGGTCAAATCCCCGCCACGCCCGCTCTCCCGGTTTAAACAATAAACTCTCTAAGAATATAAAAAATGCATATAATTCACTCCTAGTATCCCCAATATGAAATCTTGAATTAAAGAGACAATAGTCGTTCTTTACATGAGAATACAACGATCTGCATTGTTTTTAGAAAATCTTCAACACATTTTATTTGAATCTTACCTTTTAACTTCTTTTTCCATTTCTGAAGAAAAAAATATATTATTCTTGAAAATGCGAGGATCAATGTTTCAGATACAGTATGTAACATTGTTATTCGTACACATAGAATTTCCGAGGAAAAAATGTCATATCTACTAGTAAATATAATCATTTTAATATGTACCTGGAAATTAATGTTAATGAAGGTTTCATCAACAAATGTCAATAATAATGTATGTTAAAAGTGTATAAAGAGAAAAACACGCTGTTTCATGCAACATTGTTATTCGTACAGGCAAGAGTTTCAATCTTCCTCGCATACAGTGCCACCGCTATTCGGGCGATTTCGTGCAGTTTGCAACTTCGTAACAAGTTTGAACATGCAGGCGCGCTCCCCGTCAAGCGGAATGCTGGCGTAGGTATTGTTTGTAGACCTGTCGACTATCTATCAGCGTGTTCGAAATGGACAAGGTGAAGGAACTTAGTTCCGATCTGAAGGATGTTGTTATAAATTTGGCCCTTAGAGGTTATTCGTTAAGAAAAATTGGACAAACAATCAATAAATCACACTCCACAGTTCAATACATAGTAAACAAATTTAGAGTGGAAGGTTCAACACAGAATGTGCTGAGAAAACCAAAAGAGAGACGGTTGAATAAACGTGATGAACGCTTTATTTTAAAAAGAGTGCGAGAAAACCCTCGACTAAGTGTTCCTCAGTTACGACCGTTAGTAGAAAATGTTGCTGGCAAGATGATGTCCGATCGAACTGTCCGACGTGCCTTGTGGAAGCATGGATATCATGGTAGAAAACCACGAAAGATCCCGTATGTAAATAAGATGAATCGCAGGAATAGACTTTCATTCGCGAAAGAGCACATCCACAAGGGCCAGGAATTTCGGGATAGTGTCATATGGTGAGACGAGTCCAAGATTAATATACACGGGTCAAATGGGATAAATAGGGTCTGGAGAAAATCAATAAAGACAATGATCACATTAACACAGTTCCAACAGTTAAACACGGTGGTGGGTCATTAATGATTTGGGGCTGTATGTCGTCCAAAGGTGTTGGTACCATCCAGTTTATTGAGGGTATCATGGATGCAAATGTCTATTTGAACATATTGAAGAACAATGTAAAGCAGAGTGCCCAAAAAATGGACATGCCGCCTATCTACAGATTCCAACAAGACAATGACAGTAAGCATAAGGCGCGAGTTAACATGAATTGGCTAATATGGAATGTGCCCAAGCTACTACAAACACCAGCTCAAAGTCCAGACTTAAATAATATTGAGCTTTTATGGTCAATTTTGAAGAGGCGAGGAGTCCATAAAGCAGGCGTTAAGTCCAAACAGGAGTTGAAAACTGTTGTGCAAGCCGAGTGGAATAAAATAAGCTCTGAAACATGTCGGAAACTGGTTAATTCTATGAAGAACAGGTGTCAAGCAGTAATTAAAACCAAATGGTTAATTCTGTGAAGAACAGGTGTCAAGCAGTAATTAAAGCCAAAGGATACGCATCAAAGTATTAGAACTGTCAGTCAATTTGCTCTGAATATACTTTTTCTTTTATATTATTGAGCGTACGAATAGAAAAGTTGTACAAAAAATTGCATGTTTCTCTTTCAGTTTCATTTAATTTATTATTGTCATTGGTTATAAAGAATTGGGTAAGATTTTATGTTCCTAATGATATTAGTTATTGAATTGTAAAGAAATAATTTCAAAAGAGTGTATTTCCTTTCAGATATTAAAGCATTTTCTTTGAAAATCCGTGTGTACGAATAAGAATGTTACATACTATATATATCACCTTTATTCAAGATTTGTCACCAAATTACATTTTACCTGTAAATACAGTCAGCTGTAAAGATAATTTGTACAGAATAATATTCATACATTTATTTACAGAATTTACAGGATTGATAAAGTTTTATCATCTAACCTAAAGGAAAAATCTTACGAAATAAATTATATATATATATATATATATATATATATATATATATGTATGTATGTATGTATGTATGTATGTATGTATGTATGTATGTATATATCCATATAATTTCATCTTTTGTTAAAACATGCTGTAAGAAATTCTGTCCTTCATGTCTTACACGGTTGGCTGTACAATTAGGCTCTAAACTTAAGGTTGAAAGTTGGAATATATTCTGTAACGTAATTCAAGGTCATTGTCAATTGAACTATGTTTCCTACCCCACAGGTCCTGGTCACTGCGGCTGTCTTGATCCCCGCACACACGGCGGACATACTTGGCGCCATCCCTACGGAGGTTGTGCCACTGGAATTCTACGTAAGCAACACTTTCCTCACTATTTTGATTATTCATTTTTAAGACTACATACAATAGAAAAATACGAATACTTGTTTTATTCAAGTATTAGATTTTTGAATTAATATTTTTGTAAATCATGAGAATTATTAGTTGTAATATTATAATAACGATCTTCATATGATCCTTGTGTAACGTTTTACATTATTGCTTAACTTAATCATTGTCTTCATATCTTATCAGTCATTCTACAGAGTGAATCAAAAGTCGACAACCTAAACTTTACACCATGACAACCGTAAGCCTGTGCCTGTTGATAGAATTTCGACTTGTAGTGTTGCCAGCTAATGTAATCTGCCCATAAAATGGCACTTTCTTTACTTAACCCTTAGAATCGTCAGTCCCAAACCCATAAAATGATGCACATGGCCCATATTTATCCCAAGTGACAGAATAACATGACATTAGTCATCAAACTTTTAATCTTGACTATTCTATAGTTTCTAGGTATTTTCTTGATAAAATTAACGTTGACCTCAGTTATCGATTAATTTATTGAATTCCCTGCATGGAGTAAATTGATAATATTATGTAATATGTATTAAATACCTCAAGACCAACATTATGAATTGCAGAAAATTCGGTTTAAGTATATCTTACGGTTTCATGTAATAAGCAATCAATGTTTAAGCTGCTCGACTTTCGAAACCCACTATACATACCCATTCTTCTTTCCAAATCTAATTATAATAATAATCTTGTTGCTATGAAGACATGAGAAGAGTGATTTAAGTGTAGAATTTTACTATGAAAATATTTTATGGAGCTATAACGAGAAATTCTTTCATTCAAAAGAAAGAATCCTGAAACTTGACTACTTGTCTATTCTCTGAAGAGAACAGTGAAAATACTCCGATATAAAAAAATCCATTTTAAAAGAATATCCTTATGGAATAAAATTATACGATTAAACACACTCGTTTTTTAGTTTTCTAATTACAATCATAATTTTAAAATGTATGTGCCTTTCTTGCATTTTTGGCTGGGAAGGGGATGTAGGAGCTAAATTACAAGCTGTAGTATCTATAAATTTAAAAGGTTGTAACACTAAAAATGTGATAGTATTTCAACATACAAAACTGCAGGATTTAAATGCAGTGTGTCTTAAAAGTCTTGTAGGATTCTAAAAAGTTATAACTTTAAAGTGATTGAGAATAAATATATTTAGGAAAGAAACAAAAAAGTAGCTACCATTTTCGAAAAGGGGATAAATATGGTATATCATCTTTGGTCATACGATTAATTGTATTTAAGTAATTAAAATCAATTTTGAGTTCATTTTCATATTCAGCCTCATAATATTCCGAGTTCAATCAAAAAGGTCTCATTCATTAAAGTAGATTGTATTGTTCAAATCTTGTGTCGAGGCTTCCCCGATGGCGCAGTGGTAGCGTCGTTGCTTTGTAATCAAGGGGTCCCGTGTCCAATTCCGGGTGGAGGCACATAGTGGATCGGATCCCACTTTAAACGTAGGTTCAGTCCCGATTAGCCTTACTGTGCATAAAGTAGACTTACAACACAAAATCAATCAATCAAATCTTGCGTCGAAGTGGTCTTCATATAAAACATTGAACTTCTTTCACTTCAAACCAATATTTCAACATTTTCAAAGTATCATTTATTTATCATGAGTACAAACATAGACAATGAATGTTTTCAGACATCGCCAAGTATAACTATAGGCTAGTCATTCCCGCAATAACATTATCCCAAACCGCATATATCTCCACGGGCGCCGCCATCTTGCCAGATCTTGTGCAGACGAAACAAGTCAACTTTCCTTAACTTGCTCCGGCTGCAAGATGGCTGTTAGCCGTCTGAATGGCCGGACGCTTTCACTCTGTAAGACGGGACGTTAACTTCTGTCCGCCGAACGCGTGCAAGATCTTCAAGCCGACTTGAAGTTGTCTGGCCCACCGAACGGGGCTGGTACCTTATGTGTTAAAGTTACTAACCGCTATGTAGCGAAATTCTTTGTATTATGTGCCGGCCCCCGTGGCTGAGTGGCTAGCACATCGCACTACGACGCCAGGGTTTGAATCCTGGCCTGGGCATGGATGTTTGTGAGTCTCAATTCATCAATTTCATCATATCATCACTCATCCCCATCTTCGCGAAAAGTGGCACAAGAAGCAAAGTAAAATAAAGGAAATCAATCAATCAATCAATATATCAATCAATCTTTATATTATGCCAATTCAAACGGTGAAAATATTTTGAAATGTGATCAGTTTCTTTAGTTTGTAAATGAATCTCATGCATGCATTCTGTAGTTCTTGTAACTTATTAGGTATGGAGCTGCTTGCATTGAAAGCAACTATGGCTCCATAGATTAACCGTGATAATACTAGACTATCGCACATTTTTTTCTTAATCGCCTACAATATCATTTAAGTGATATAAGGCTCCAAGAGATTTGCTTGCTTTTTTATCTGAATCTTTACAGCCCATAAGTTTCCGTGACTGTGCAATCTGCAGAAGAAAAAAAATAGGTAAATTCTTCATTTGCTCTACATACTACATTCCTTTTAAAGAATGAAGTTATGGAGATATTAACATTAATGGTTTGAGATCCACAGAAAGCAATCAGATTTTCGGGCCAGTGGTGTACAGTGAATAAAGAACCACATACAGGGTGTCCATAAATTAAATATCTATTATGTTGAAATCGTATTAATCCATAATTCGATCCCATCATTCAGTAGAATGATACGAAATTGTGATTTTACTCACAATGTTTTTCATGGTATATGTTCTTTACACATTACTTACAACATGTGCACCATACACATCACGACACACTTCCCATCGGGTGATTAGAAAACAGGTGATTCGAAAAGTAGATTCCATGAATACCTGTTTTCTACTTTAAATAACAGTGAGGAATCACATGGATTCCAGATGGAAATTTTATTTCAAATTAACATTTGATATAAACATGGGATTCAATTCCAGGGCCCAAGTTCATTTTGTTTTATTGCTATTTTATCATGCTACGTATGCAACTTTTACATGGTTCGATTTCGATTTACGACTTACCCCTCCCTTTCCTGGGCACGTCGCTGGTTAACACACACTGCAGAGCTCTAGCATATTGCATATTTCCTTGACACTTAATTTTCACTTCCATAGACTTCTATCCAATTATTTAGGCGGGTCAGGTATAGTTCTCTTAGCATTAAAGAACAGTGGTAGTAGTCTATGAAGCGCATCATGCCTACGAAACGGGGAGTTCTGATTAGTTTCAGGAATGTTTAAATTTACTTTTACATTCATTCCCGCTATCCAACGATACTTATTGTCTCTTCTATTGACGGACAATGCCTTCTCAGTGGTAAGCGCGCATGCTTTATTCTTCAACATAAATAGCCTTTTCTCGAAATACAAACAGTGCTCATTCCTTTAATGAAGGTTAAAATTTCGTGTGCCAAAATTCTACGACGATTAGTCTTTCTTCTAGGAGAATTTGAAAAAAAAATCATGCAACAAATGGAACCGTTACAATACAGGGTTCATTTTATATCCGACAATGCAGACAATAATTAAACCATTTGTTTTCTTCACGTCAGTAATTTCGAACGCTTCACAATTCTAAATTGAATGATTTACAAACTTTATGTGGGCTATATCTAAAATTTGAGTATTTGCCTTTAGGAATTCTCTTCATTCGAGAATCCCTAATAACACTAACGGCGGTATAATCATTTCAGGATAGATAGCTACTGTAGGTAAATTTTATTGAAACATGAACCAATCCTCGCAAGTTTACCATAATTATTCAGAGATTCAGTTATAAAATCTCTCTGAATAACAATACACGTGCTTGTTAATTGTGGAAAGTAATTGTTGCGTCCGTAAGGAAAACGCAAGTACTTTTTCCTCCCTCTGAGAAGACAAGCAATGATCTTTCAAGAAACAATATTGCGACAACGGTTAGACAACCTAACAAGATTCTGGTGTGAGCGCAATTCACTTGTTTTCTTTGCATATCAGATAATTTATTGGTTACGAAGCAGGGTTGCCACTAGATGTGGTAAAATTGTCTGCTTGTTGTTGCTTCTTGCATCTCGTAGTACTTCTTTCACTTGCATTCTTGTTTAGGTACTTTTCATTCTCATCTTTGTATAATTAAGTTAATCGCAACGATGATGATGAATCGCTAACACTGTTCGTCAATTGCAATAGAGTTAGACTTGATACATATATTACGTGAATTTCAAGTACTTTGCCAGTACATTACTTGAAGTAGATACCAGTTTTCTTACAAATTGCATTAAAAAATAATTTACCAAAACATTCGAATGGATTCAAATTCACAATTCAATAACATTCTTACGCTGCAGGCAAATACATAATGTATTTGAATACTTATAATATCTTCGCCTAATGAGACTAGCAGGGGTCTATACAATAACTAGAGTTGACGAGCTGTATCTTTGCGGGCGAACCCTGTCCAAGCCCGGCTGCGCAGTAGCAAGGGGGAGGAGCTACCGGCTGCGGGTCATTATTCTTGCGTTCTGTCCTTGCTGTCGACCACCCAAACGGCGAGAAGGTGGCAACTACATAAACGTATCTCTCTCTCACTCTGCGCGGAGAAGCCAAGACCACCCGCAAAGATACAGCTCGTCAACTCTAGCAAACTGATAGGATGAAGAATTAGGGCTACATAAATGCTACTGCAGTTTCTATAAAAAATTATATTGCGTGGTTATTTGATTCATTGTTTTAAATCCACTTTATGCACAGAAAGGTTAATCGGGACTGGACCTACAGTTTAAAGTGGGATCTGAACCACAATGTGCCTCCACTGAGTATCGAACCCGGGACCCCTTGATTACAAGGCTACGTCTTCGCCATCGGGAGGCCATAATTAATCATGGGGACAGTAACATACAAACACCAATGATCCTGCATTTCCAATTATAGAGAATATTAAGGGAACTAGTTTTCTTCTTTATTTTTTACACATAAAAACAACTAAAGAATAGCATTAATTATAATTCATTGAACCATACCAATGGACGTGTCTAATTAAACATATTATCGGAACAATGCTTTATAAGGCAATGTTCTCTTCTTAATAAATTCCTCATAGTACTGCAAAAGTCAAATTTCAATAAGAGAAAAATGCTTAAATCGATATTAAAAATAAAAATGCATCACCTGCGGGAATCGAAATATTGGAAACTTAGATTAGGAGGCGATAACGTTAAACACTATCCTTTGCGAGGAAAATAAGAGAAGTGAAATAAATCAATCGCAAAAAATGGCGCATAATGTACAGGGTGCCCACATGAAACTTCCCTGATTTCAAATTAAAATTGTGAGGAAACTGTTCGAACCTAACCTAGACCCTTGCGGTTTGCGGCTTCATGTAAAAAGACTCAAAAAGTTATTTTTAAGAAAAATAAATAAAATAGCGTAACCCTTAAAATGTCGATTTCGAACCACTGTCGACCTGACTGTCGATTAACACTCCCAGTGGCTAGCAACTTGTCATACAAAGCCTTAATTTTATTGGCTCCCGTCCTAACAAACGTCTGAAATGTCTTTGGGCTGAAATTTTCGATTTCGTTTCTACATACCACACCACGCAGTGCGCTCTCTCTTGTGCTCTCGTCATTGTTGCTAATTACTCAGCACCTAAGAAGTAATAATTTGGAGTTGCTTTACATGATGCCGCAAACCGCAAGGCTCTATGTGGACACAATGTATTCCTAGAGCCTCGCCGATAGCATAATGACCAGTGGTATCACCATGTAGTCAAATGGTCCTGGGTTCGTTCACCTGTGGAGGCCAAACTGGTCAGAATTCCACTTTAAACGGCAGGTTTACTCCCGATTATACTACTTGTGCATAGATTGGACGTAGAAAAGGAAAATTTTGCAATCGGAAAATATCCCGAGCCTGGCAACCCTGCTAGGAAGCACAATTTTTCAACTTCTTTCCTCGTTGCCAGCCTACCCCGCCCCTCCAACAACCGAACTTGCGTGTATGTGGGAAAACAACGCTCTCCCAAGATGTCGGCAATCATACGTTCCCACATAAAGGCGGTGAGAAACTTTCTTTCTGCGATAACGACTGCAATACTTAGGGAACGGGGAGGGGAATCCCATGCAACACTGCGATGAAGTAAGCTTTGGGAAGAAGTGTTTCACCGCCTGCCGCTCGTGGCACCCAGAATTGCTCTGGAGCCGAGCGTTAAAAAGACATTGCAGATATAAGCACGCACACTAATGCATTGCGATAATGGATACGGTGCGAAATTTAAATGAAATTTATTCGTTGCTCAGTAACGTAGGCCTGATTTTTATCTCACAATTAATTGTTCTGCTGTCTTCCCTTTCGAGCAGATTGCCGCTCATGAAAATGGCATTCGCTTTATGCACACCTTGTGAATTTTTGCGATAATTTAATTGTTAGTTTATTATTTAACGTTGCGTAGCATTTTACATCTTTTTAACCGCAACGATGAAATAAAAGGAAAGTCAAATTCAAATGTAAAGCAGAATCTTCGAATATGTTTCGTCATTGCATACTTTCGATACTCAATCACCAACAAATCATTGTTGACTAACGACCTTTCAGTCTGATGCGTGGTAAGTGATGCTTTGAGTGTCGTATTGTTGTAAAGGATTAAGTTTTGAGCCCTGCCTGAAATGCCTCTGCAAGGATAAATATTACAAAATATCTATTTAAAATATCAAAATGTGTACTGAATTTTAAATGTTTTCAGCTGAATGACTTTCAAGATATATTCCGTATACCATATTTCGAAATAATACCCTATTACAATGAAAGTAGGCAAAGAAGTGACTCGCAAAATTTTACAGAATGCAATGCAATGTTTTTTATTATCTAACTGATAATATATGGGTTTCACCTACTGGTGTACGCAGAGGGGGCTGTTAGGGCTATCACCCCTCGATATTTTGAGAAAATCAACATTTTTTAATAAAAGCAATTGAGAACTCGCGAAAAACCAGTGTTAAATGCAATCTCCCCCCTTTTAAATGACTCCCTGATTAGTATTTAGAGAGTCGAAGGTTCTAAACATACGAAATATCTACTGTGCATACCGCCCCCTAGCAAGCAGCTACACTATGTACTATCCGCCTGTACAATTCCCTCCCGAAAAATAATCCTGTGTACGCAAGTGACCTCACCATTTCATTTTGAAGAAAATTCCAAAAACTTTGATGTGTTACTTGCTTCAACTGCTATTCTTTCGTTACTACATTGAATCTAAGGTGGCTGACAGCGTGTTTCATGTGTCGAAGATGCAGTACTTGGTCTCCTAGATACAGCATAAGGTTCCATCTATGTTTTGTAATATCTGAAATTGTATGAGTGGATCCATACTTTTGAATCACCCTGTACTATGATAAATGCTGCAATATTAATATTTTGTTACGAGTTAGTAGGATGAATCGAATTCTTCAAACATCATATTTGGTGTATGTATTCACTACGTCAAATGTACTGAAAAAACTGATTTCATTCAGGTAAACAAATATGTGTGCCTGGGGACTGGTTTGATAGAGGATAAATTCAGTTTCCTGTAAAATTATTTTAATATTTATCCAAGAAACAAATAGAAAAACATAATGACGAAACTAAGTTTACCGTTGGTAATATTGAAACAAATAGCCATTTGTTTTAAGTCCACTTTATGCACAGTAAGGCTAATCGGGACTGGACCTACAGTTAAAAGTGTGATCCGAACCACTTGTGCCTCCACCGGGTATCGAACCCGCGCCGTTGGTTTTGGAATTTGTCACTTTACATATTATATGTATACATACAAGATTCAATCAACTTAGACCCTCCATAAAATATATTCCTAGTTCCACCTGTGTTAGGGCCTATAGCGTAACAAACTACTAATATTACTCGAAGTAAAATTAATATTAATTAACTGATAGCAATACAGTAATACACTTCTCAAGGTATACGATTTTAATTGATTTTAAATCTTTGTTGAAAAACGCTTTGGTGCCAGTAATTTTAATAGTGTCGAACACGAACAACATCCAAAAAATTACTATAAAGGTCTTATTTATGGACTACATAATGTTAATATTTTACTTATGCTGTAGGTGGAGCTTGGTCGTGTCATATATATTTTGCAAATAAGTCTAACTTTAAAGTACCTACCTGATATTCTAATTTAAACGTCCTGTTATAATCTTTGTGTGATTTGGAACACTTATTTGATTTTTGTTATTTAGCGCCGCTTTTCTGCCACTTTTGGCTAATCGTGACCATGAGGATGAGTGATGATGTAATGAATTTGATGAATTGATACTCACAAATAACATCCATTCCAGACCGATATTCAAATCCGGGACCCCTGGCGTCTAACCACTCTGCCACTGGATTGCAACACTTTTTTCTGAAACATCTGTAGTTGAACTTAGGCTTTATTGATAAATTACAATCCATATAAAATTTTGCTGTCTGTTGCTCTATTGGAAAAGGATGCCTATTCTAAACCAGATTTAATTTTTGAAAAATTCATTATGGTTTCTAGAAAATGTCGCTGCTGTAACCGGCCAAGACGCACTGGATCTTAACTATTAAGAAGTACTTTCAGGTCTTCGAATATTTAGCACATCATTTTCATTTTTATTTATAAAAAAAAAAGTTATGCCGACAGAGAACCTGGTATAAGAACAACCTCGCACGAAGACGTCAAAAAGTACACGAATTTGCTACAAGATATAATTATAATTCATAACGTATACCTTAGTAATTAATAAATTATCTCTGAAGTAATTCCATGACCAAATAACCTCAATATTGAGGACTGAAAGTCTCACGGCTGTAGCGATTGTTGTCCAAAGATAGAGGAAGATTGACTTTCCCAGGCGTGGCCTTCTGTTTCATCGTTTCACATTCACCGTGTCCTTGCCCAGAGGTGTTCAGATGCTCAGCAGCGTTGCCAACCCTAGCATGATGATGCTAATCCTAGCACAATTTGAGGTTCGCTGGCACCTAGCATCCTGCTTGCATAATGGGAAAATCTAGCATAATTTGTAAATTTGCTTCTCTGGGGGGGGGGGGGAGAAATTCACTTAAAAGACGACAATTGGAGAAATTAGAAACAAAATTATATCCAGATTTCATTTCCGGTCTAATCACACCTTTTTCTGTTCATCTTATCTTTATTCTCCCCACAGAGTGGCCACTCTAGGACCATGATAAAATTCAAGCATAATTCCCGGTTTTCAAGGCGAACTTCCCAAAAATTCAAGGCTACAAGGAGATGTTTTCTCTATTTCAATCTTATGTATTACCGCCACACACACACACACACACACACAAATATATTAACAATGTAAAGGTTTGTGCGATTCAAATGTATCCAAAAATTCTAATTCAATTCAATTGAACGGTATATAAGGTATAAGGTTTGGAGTTTGCATTTGCTATTTCGCGTACTCAGACTAGAAATGCATCTACAAACACAAGTCTCAAATGTTAGGGGATATAGTAATTTATGAAAAATTGATAACTGTATAAGAATTTCAAATTTGCCTAATCAACTTCAAGATATCTTATCTTGCAATAATCTACCGCTTGTCACATATAGGCTATTGTTGTGGAAAGGTCAATAACAAAGTAGACATTATTGATACAATTCTGTTTTATTTTTCAAGCAGCCTTCTTTTCCTTCGTCGATAAAAGTTAAATCTAAACTGTGAAAAACTTGCCTCAGGGCATTTATAATTATGTAGAAATTCAACGGGAATTGGATTAATAAAAGTTTCAATTTTTCACGTCTACGGTGCAAAATTCAAGCAGAATCCACGCATAATTCCCGGAGCTAATAATTCATGCATAATTCCCGGAATTCAAGGAATTCCCGGTGAGTAGCCACCCTGCCCCAGTTTACCTCGTGAGGAACATTTCATGGAAAGAAATGAGCAGAAAGTTCTAGGCCCCAAATGAAACTAATGTTCTTCTGTGCAGTCGACGAATCATCCCACACATTCTCTAGTTCAACCTTTTGTTTACCAGCTATCTATGTATAGATACCTCGACAAGGTCGTAGTTTATACGTCATAATGTCGCTTTTTTTCGCTGCAATTGCGATTTCCTTCTTTTATATTATTGTTAACGCATATACTGCACCGTAAAGGGGGGGAAAATGTCAGGAAAATGGCGGCTTCCTTTGAAACTAAATCAGTGGCGCATAGACATGTCTTTTGGGGGTTACAAGTTGTGTTCTATTACTCGTATGATCATAATGCAATTATTTTCTTGTTCCATACATGCCAGCGATCATTTCCATGTGTATTTTGACGATGTCCTGTACTTTGTTGTCCAGGGGCGGAGGGGGTAACTGGCATTTTTCTTCAAACATTTAGGAATTTTCCGGTTTCTCCCCTCCCCCGCATCCATATATACACTCAATGTGCATACATTTTATATAGTCCGATTTTATGGTTTATTCCGCGTATAACGGTACTTGATTCGTCCGTCTAGGGCAATTAGCTTCGGACCTACAGTCGTGTCAAGGTAACTGCGCATTTTGCTGAATGGCTCAGTGGCGTACAGACATATCGTTTTGGAGGTACAAGTCGTGTTGTATTGTTCATATCATAATAGTGCAATTATTTTCTTGTTCCATACATGCTAGCGATCATTTCCATGTGTATTTTGACAATGTCCTGTACTTTTTGGTCCAGTGGCGGAGGGGCATTTTTTCTGAGATTTTGAATTCCTCCCCTCCCCCGCATCCATATATACACTCAATGTACATAAATTGTATGTAGTCTGAATGTATGGTTCATTCCGCGTATAACGATATATCATTCGTCTGTCTAGGACAATTAGCTTCCGATCTACAGTCATCTAAATGAAACTCTGCATTTTGTTTAAAATTGGCCCGGTAGCAAAAAGCGTACGTGGAAAAATGGGCTTGGTAAACAAAAGGTCAATGTTGAAATCATCTCGGACGAAAAGATTTATAATAATGAATTACTATTACTAATTATCAATAATAATAAATCATTATTATAATTATAGATCCTAGTACAATTTATCAATATTTAGCATAATTTCACAGATTAAACACCACTTTTTCTTATCTGGAGGTTGGCAACGCTGATGCTCCTCTTTTTCCTCTTCTGCGTCCCATAGCTCGGGAGCGTTTGCTTATTGTGTCAGTGCATTTCTCCTCACCAGCGGCTGTCGCGGTGAAAGTATTGTAAAAAGAGACTGCCTTTACCGGGGGCGATGCGTTCTCGATACTTGTTCCTCTGCCGTCATTCACCATTGAGGTTCCTGGCCAATAGGGAAATTTCCCTGCGTATCTCTTTTCCAATTTAAAATTCCCTCTCACAAGCAATGAATAGAAAACATACTTATTGAGGGGTTTATCGTGAGATTGCAATCTAGGAGGAGATACAATTTTAGGTGATTTATAGCAAATTAGTACCAAATCAAGTGATTTATCAGGCACGTATCTCGAAATAAATTTGTTGGGAGTCTGAACCAAGTGTGTCAGAAATAATAATAATAATAATAATAATAATAATAATAATAATATTTTTATAATAAATTTATTTTACGTGATGAGCACAATTTGAAATCAGGTACATCATCACTATGTCTAGATTGGTCAAACAAAATTGCAGAATTGAATACATAGTTATAAAATATAACAGTGGATCATACAATCTTATACAACATCATAAATTCAAATTGTAGGTTTCTACAAGTTCAGTTACTAAACCTCTGGCTTAATTTAAACATGTCAGAATTGAGATATTCCTCTGAGAATATCTGGGAATTGTATAAGATATATTACTCAAAAAGTAATCACTATCTATCTGTACAAAATTTATCCTTTTCATTTTTCATCTTTCTTCTAAGGTTAACATATTCAACTGTGTAAACCACTCAGAATAATATTACTCACAGTAATTTTTCTTAAACTTTGTACATAATACCCTGATAAAAAGTTTTCGAACTGATTCAACTTTTTGAAGGTGATTCGTGGCTGTCAGAAACCATAATTCATTAGCGTATTCAAATATAGAACGAACTATCGTTTTTACAGGTATATTAAGGTATCTTCTTTTTGAAAAACTTTCCATCAGAAAAATATGAAACCAAGCATCTTCCTTGCTTTTTTGCAAATTTCTGAAATGTGCTCATCAAATATGAGACAGGAGTCTAGTAATATTCCTAAGTCTTTATGGCTGTCATACACTTGGGTTTCATTTTGATAAATATAATAGTTGGAAACGATGTTATAAACTTTCTTAGTACATCTTAAACTTTACACTTTTTAAAGTTAATTTCCATTTCATTAATGTTACACCAATTTGCCATTCTATCAATGTCAGCCTGAAGTTGAACTACTTCATTATTTGTTAAAATACTCTTAAAAACCTTTATATCATCTGCATATAGTAAATATGTGCTACATTTAAACATAAAGTAACATCATTGATAATATAATATAATAATAACAAAAATAATAATAATAGTAATAATGTTTAAATTAAAATAATTTTATTATAATTATATTAAATTCAATTAACACTAATACAAATATATAAATTAATTAATATTATATTATTATTAAATTCGGTAAAAATACCGAATAAGAATAGATACATATAACAACACGTATTCATTATTTAGCTTATCTGTAGTTAAGATCGGCATAATTTGCATAAAAACAAGTGCTCTAACGTCAGATAGATGAAGAATTGAATATGTATTGAATAAAAATAGGACGTTAGATTCAGTTGTCGATAAGTAAAGTTCATGATTATTATTGTATGCATATTATCATAAATACTAGTGTGCAAACACAAATCTTTGCTAATCTTTGCCTTCCAATAAGTTCAAAGGACATTAATAACCATCGCTTATACAATAAATGCTAAATAAGTATTTTTCATTATTTAATATTAGTACTTGGTAAGTCTTTCGGGGAGGGGTCTAGATCTTCTGGACCCCCTAAATACGTCCTTGAGGGTTGTGTTGCAATGAATTTGGTTGATATGTTAATTGTGGGTGAATAAATCTTGTACTTAGAATATGTAGCCTACTTAATTTATTTAATTTTTATTGTACATTAAATTTGCAAAATTTGCTTTACCTTCTATCTTCACTATTAATCTTACAAATTAAAAGTATTTACACTTTTCATTTTAATTAATTATCTGAGTTCAGATTGAAACAAAAGACGATATTTCAGGTGCTTATGCTCCAGTAGAAGAGCCGACCTAAGCGGCGGAGTGGTTAGCGCAACGCGCTACGACGACAGCGGTCCCGGGTTCGAATCTCGGCCTGGGTGTTCTTTGTCAGTGCTATTCATCAATTTCATGACATCATCACTCACCCTCAACTTTTTCTAGCCAAAAAAGTGGCACAAGAGCAAAGTCAAATGTACCAAATCAATCAATCAATTCCCTAGAAGAGGGGGCCTCTCTGATGGAATAGTGGCAACGTCGTCGCCTTGCAATCAAGAGGTCCAGGGTTCGATACCAGGTGGATGCATATTGCACAGTGGTTCTGATCACACTTTAAACTGTAGGTCCAGCCCCGATTAGCCTATCTGTGCATAAAGTGGACTCAAAACAACAATTCAATTGAATTCAACCTTAGAGGAGGAAAATCTGAAACAGCCGCTAGTCACAAACAAGCAATTAATGCACATTTTATTTCCTTGTTTCTTTCACATGATAGATTTCGAATTTTTGTAATTTTGTTATAATTTATTTGTTTTTATTAAAAATGTATTTAAGTTTTATTTATTTAACTAATTATTTACTTTAGTTGGTTTTATTTAGAAATTATGATTCTATTAGTATATTTAATTAATTAATTAAAGGAACTAGGCAAAAATGTATTCTCGCCTGTTTATCAAAGACATGTCTTCATTATTTTATATGAGGTATAACCTCCCCAGTGACGTTTGTTTAATGACCGCGGTATTTTGACCATGCGAAGTTAGCATAATCATTTTCTCTGCTGAGAACATTGCTGCACACAACTGACAGTGACCTATTCTCTTTCTTGCAGCAAGACCATCCTTTCTTCACGTACAGCTATGCCGACAGCAGCAATGTCGACGTGAAGAAATACGAGGCGTCAAGAGACCAGGACTATCGGCACGAGAAGTCGCTGCTTCGAGATACGGACCACCATGCCGAGAACACCGAGACCGTCTTCAGGTACCATCCAGAGGTCTACCACTACCAGTTCCATCCTCAGCTGCACCAGCAGGGCCCTCCCTACGACTACCCGGACAACCCTCCCCCTCTGAGGGGTCCGAAATCGGTGGCGAACAGTGACGTCACGGCCAGCGTGGCGAAACCGATCATTGACCACGGATTCAGACCCATACCGAACCCGTCGTACCCTTCCCTGGCGGAACCGGTGCGCGAGACCGGTCCGAAAGTGTACGACTTCTCCCAATTGAAGGTCCAGGGACGTCCGAAGTACAAGGCGCATTTCGACGACTGGTACAAGGTCTACGACGATGCAGGTGTCATCAAGCCAGGGCAGCAGAAGCACAAATACACCCCCGAATACACACCCAAATACACCCCAGAATACACTCCAGAATACACCCCAGAATACACCCCCGGAGGATTCTCGGGGCTGGACGATGAAGACGCCTACCAGCACAAGCACAAGGACAAGGTGAAGAAACCTTCTTCCTTCAAGACAAAGCCTTACTTCAACCCCAAATCTTCTGGATCAGTTCCAAAAAGCTCCGTGTTCTCCAACGTTAAAAGAAACAGAGCGTCCCATATGAAATCCCTCCACAGATTCGGCTTCAAGAAGCACCACAATAAGAATCTCCACAAGTCGAACAGGCAAAGGTTGCAGCCGTTGAGAATGAGAACAAGAAGGCCCATGAGGTATAGGACACAGCAAAGAATAATGCACATCTGATACTCCTGTTTCCTTCCTATATATTATATATATATATTTGTTATTTTTATTAATAAATTGTTATTGTTGTTGTTGTTTGTAAACAGTGATTTTATTTTCTCCATCTACTGCATGCTATGCAACTAAAATTTTAATGCAATAATGTCACTCACAGAGATATGTGTACGCAATTTGTCCATGACTGTATTCATAAAGTTTGTTTTACGGCATATGAAGTTGAAGAAACTATATAAGAAAGTCCGCATATCAAAGGATATATTCAATTTTAGTATCAGTAAAATTCAGTTATTTGTAAACAAAAAAATACTGATAAAACGCCTGGCGCAAACCCTGGGGGGTAAAGGCGGTCAGGGCCGTGATGCTGATCACATCACCCCCACTCACGAACGGATCAAGAAAATGTGGGGCGTTACCCCCACACCCCTTATAGGCCTTCATGGCGTGGTACTTAGCACAGGGGAGCACTTTACCTTTTTTTTTACTGATAAAACGTAAATAATGGCCAATTTACTTAGGGTAGAGTGGGGCTACTCCGCCCATTTCAAATGTAAGGCATTAAAAAATAAATAAAATATTGAGCTATTGTAAAGATCAAAGAGCAAAACACCCTTCAAGCATACAAATACTAATTTAAAAATGTCTTACAAACTACGGATTTGTTTAAACAAAACATAAAGTGATGCAAAAATTGAAAATCTGAATATGAGCGGGGCTATTACTCCCGGTACATGGGGTTATTTCGCTAAAAATGTTTCATGATTTGTATTACAAACACTTGCCACAAATGAAGTTGTTCCTGCAAACAGCACCAACACACACCTCGTGAAACCATGTTCCACATTTTTCACACCTTATCCAGTCACCCTTTGATGTTGATTTCGTAGAATAATACACCACTCCACAGAATCCGCATGGTGCATCTTCCTCGTCAACGTCTTCGAGTTGGATTGGCAGTACCTCGTCACTTGACTCACTATTCCCTCGACGCTGTTTAGTAGGCCTAATTGGCGAGATGTCACTATTTCTCTTCATAAAACCTGTAAACCAATCCTTGCCAGCAGATTTTGATTCACTACTGCAAGGATGGTTTATATTCTTCATAGTGACTATACCTATACTGCCCTTCGTATCTGGTTCGGTGTCCACCCAAAACCTCTTGCAGCCAAGTTCTTTAACCTGGAACCAAAATCCTTCTCTTCCTCCAAACTGAAAACTGTGGGGTGGCCAACTGATGTAGCCTCCACTTTTTCTCCTAATGCTTCCTGACGTTTATGTAAATGAACACGATCCTTCAGTGTTGAATAAGGCACTCTGAAAATACCTGCTACTCCTCTCATACTTACATGACCATTTAGTACCCTGGAAATGGCTCGATTCATATCTTCCTCCGTCCATTTTTGGCCCGAACCTTTACGTTTGTACGTCCGTACCATCTGAAATGCAAGAACGAAACACTATGTTTAGTTAAATGAAATAATAGAATTATTAATATCAAAAAACTTTGACTATGCATATGGGCGGAAATAGCCCCTCTTTTCGCGGGCGAAATAGCACCAAATACAGAAATTTGTAATCGCGCGCCGCGTGAGGACTGTGGATAAAGAAACGCGCCATCTCTTGTGCATGGATATACACTAACGTACATTTTACCAAGAGAATGATTTTCACGGGAATATATCAATATTTGCAGATGCTAGCTTCTAAGATATAAGCAGCATGTTCTTATGAAGGGTAGCAACACAATGAACATCACGTACCTCACAAATATATTCTTCTGGTTTTCTTGAAACAGGAATCGGATAGCCGGAACCAAACAATGGATGTTGTCGCACATGCACCAAGCTTCCGACTGAAAGCAGGACGAGGTCTCCTCTGCGCATAGCGTTTGCGCAGTATCACTGTCCTCTTATTTCGGGCGGAAAAGCCCCGTGAGCGGAATAGCCCCGCTCAACCCTACATATTTCTTGTGCAAATATTTCTAGAAATCAGGTGAATCAAAAAGTAAGTTACACCCCCTGTAAAAAACAAACAAAACACATTAGAAAGAAAAAAAATATTGGACGGAAACGCATGAACATTTAACTTTTCTCGACATAGTCACCAAGGTGTTCCAAGCAGCAGTTTTTCGATTCCTTGTGTGCAAAAATTCCGTCCAATTTCCTTGAACCACTTTGAGACTGCTTCCTGCACTTTTTCATCTGACGCGAAACGCTGACCACCTAGGTCTTGTTTGAGAGGACCGAAAAGGTGGTAGTCACAGGGTGCCACATAGGGGCTATAGGGAGGGTGAGACCACACTTCCCACTTGAATTTCTGCAGTAAATCCTGTGTGACACCAGCTGTATGGGGGTAGCGTTGTAGTGAAGAAGAACAACCCCATCACTCAATCTTCCTGGCCTTCAATCCAGGGGCGGCGCAAGAAATTTTTCACCGGCTTGGCAGAAGCTGTATATTGATAGATTAGGGTGGGCAGGTATAAATGTAAGGCCATATATATGTATGACATATATGTATGTATATATGTATATGTATCCCCTCCTCTATTACACTCCTGATTTCCCTACACTTCTTTTCCCTTTACTTTATATCTTTTCTTTTTTACTCTTTAATGCCTTCTTATATCTTTCTTTCTTAACTTGTTATCTCTTTCTCCCTTTCACTTTCTCTCGTTTCATTCTTCAAATGTTTCTTTTAACTGGCACACACACATGTGTGTGTTTGGTGTCTTTCCTCTTTCTTTTCTAATATATTCTCGCATCTTGTTCCACTTCTTTGTCTCCGATGGATACAATTATTTCAAGGAAGTATTTGTGTGTGCGCAGCCATACGTTCTAATCACACTCTTTCCTTCATGCCAATGTAGTGAAATAAATGTGAATCGGTTGCATTTGGTCCTTCAAGTGCAAAAAAATACAAGGCACATAATCAATTTTATATATCCGGCGACAGTGATAGAACGTGTGATGGTAGCCCCAAGGGCGATTCCTCCATGTGGGAAGTGAGGAACTTCCTACAGTTCATTTATGCTTGCTTCCAGTTATCTACTTTTTAGGAGTTTAATAATAATGCGCGTTATAAAATTATGAGCGCAATGTACGTACAATTGACTAAGTTTGTAGCTACTGGTGCCGTTCCTTCCAGCCGCAGCACAAAGACGATGGACACACAGGCTTGGCTGCCGCTCGCTGAGGAACATCGGCGTTCATCCTACAGACAGATGGGTGACGAGTGGAAAAGGGGCAGGGGAAGGTTGCGGTTTTTAAAGATACAGCGAGGAAGCACCAAGGGGTTCCTCAATCAGTGGTGCCAACCCCATCAAAATGGTACTAAACGTAGCACAGTTTGATTTTCGTTGGCCCCTTGCATCCTGCTTTTGGCATAATGGTCAAATCTAGCATCATCTGCAAGCGTGAGTCCCTGGGAGAGGGAAATCGAATTCAAAGGAATAAGTTTTCAGGGAATAGAAATAAAATTACGTCCAAGTCTCATTTATACTTCACCAGCGGACTTGTTTCAAATAAAAGGGAGTATGCATACACAGCGACACGCTTGTTTTTACAACCATGCCACGATCCATCCTCTATATTTTCTTTATCCTGTCGATTTTGTTTCTGAGGAGATTTTGCGACAGTAAATCGATAGAAGGTTGGGGGTAAACAAACCATTTTCTCAAACAGTTTCAAGGACCCCTTGCCCAACCTTGTGCGTGGACCTGCAAGTAACATTCTAAATGCAATTGATAGTACGAGCGATTTGTGCGACTGTAATTCAACGAATTTTTCAAAGCTTCCTCAGTTAACCATAACTTCCTCCTACACTCCGAAAGCAGTCACGAGTCGTCACTGTGGTAGACAATGGTGAAGAAATAAATTACTTTCAATAATTCTGTAGCATCTTCCAAACACACATAACTGTTTCATCAAAATTTATACACCTCGGTATTGTAGTGATTATTGTGATTACTTCTTATTAGTATTTATTAGTAGGACGAACACAAAATTGTTGTTTGTATACCACGTAGATATTTGAAGATGACATCTATATAAAAATTGTAATGAAGAAAAAGAAAGACACTTCTGGAATTTCAATGTAGACCTAATTAAAAAGTCGAAATAATTTATTTTGTTTCTGGAGGAAGCAACGCTAAGATGGGTTTTTTATTTGTTTATTTAGAGATTATTTTAACCATTCGCAGGCCGGGTCTATATGTGAAGGCCCGGAGCTTACAAGAGCAAGACCCCACTGCAATCCCCTCCACAGTTTCAGTTGTAACTTTTCGCTAAGCTACATGAAGTGGTTAGTTATACGTATTTCTACATTTTTCATCACATCCGAAGTACCTCATGTTTTTCTTTATGCAGTACTTTTCCAAGCAGTTTTCTCCAGTGAAGGCCCAGAGCTGCAGCTCTAAGGGTCACCCTAAATCCTGATCTCATCTTGACCATACCCTGCATAATTTTGCACCTCCTAAGCCTACTACCTGCTTCTAATCATAGAAGTATTCAATTGAATGACAGTTTATTTTGATTCAAGTTCTCCAGTAATTCTTTTTGGTTTCTAATGACAAAGTTAAGATAGCTTTTTATGGGATGATGATATGTGAACATTTCTAGTATAGATAATATTCATGAGTAAAATATACATGTAATGAATACCGGAATACAATTATTTATTGAAACACTCACATATCCCCAAGTATATGTACTTAGAGAATTTGATTGGGTGGGCAATCGGGTGGGCACAGGATTTTTTGTGTGTGTGCTTGCCCACCCGTGCCCACCCCTGTCGCCGTCCCTACTTCAATCTTTAATGGCTTTTCCCAGATTCTTTGAAGTCTCACAGTATGTTGCGGCATTGATTGTTGTTCCTCGGGGCACAATCTCACTGTAACAACTCCTTCGGAATCGAAGAAGATCGTCAGCATGACCTTTTGAACCGTTGGACAGGTTTTCGCTTTTCTTGGTGCTGACGAATCCTTGTGTCTCCATTCCATGGATGCCCTCTTTGTCTCGGGAGTCTATTGGTGCACCCTGGACTCATCTCCTGTGATGATTTTGCTCAGAAACTGGGGACCATCCGTGGAATAACTCCGAAGAAATGACAGCGCAGCATCAAAACGTTGATTTTTGTGCCCGTCGGTTAACAAGTGCGGCACCCAGCGAGAGCACAGTTTACGATAACCAATCTGATCACGAATCAGCAAACGTAGAGGACACAGTAAAAGTTATCTACGTACTGTATCAGTTAACGATTTTTCACGACTTTCAGAAATCATTAATGTTGTGTATTGAACTTACAGCTTCTGTTCAAGATTGACTCCCATTCTTTATGAAATATTTGAAAACCAATTACCTGTTCTCTGAAGTTATTAATATACAATATTTACTATGTAATAATTATTTCTTTTGGAACTTCTGTTTGTCGATGTTTTATAATTATGTTAGCAATTGAAGAATCGCTTGAACCGAGATGGTGAATATGAAGATCTACAACCATATTATATATTTTGTAATTTTATTTACCTTACTTTCATTTTCTTCTCTGAGTTAATCGTTGCCAATATAAAGTTATAAAATAAACTACATTAATATTAATAGGCCATTGTTATACCGATTCACAACTCGCAGTAGCTGAGTTTTAGCAATGTTAATAATTGAACAGTTGCCCGACCAGATTGTTATGAAACTATGCTTGCGACAAAAGTAATGATTAAATGTAGTGCAATATAAACGGTAGAAAGAAACGTAACCATAATCTAAGAATTACTATGTTAAGTTGGTCAATTATTGCTTCAAAGTAGTCCTTTCCTGAATTGGCAGAGAAAATTTTATCTCACTCTGCATGTGTTCGAGCAGTGATTTAACACACTTCCAATACCTTCAAATTTCTGAACCATCCGTCTACAATTTTGAGATGGTTTACTAGAAATTTGTGTCATATTCGTTATTTATATTCTGTCCAGCATAACATCTAAAATATCTTGATCAAGTTAACTTTACTCAATAATCAACAAAATGTTTTTTCTTCGCCAACTAAACAGTCCAACGATTTTGTGATTTTCGTTATTCAGTTTCAGTGTTGCTTTCCATTTTTGGAGAGTAACACTAGGATATTGAAAGTTTAGTGCAACTTCCAGCAGTGTAACTTTTACGGTTTAATTTTTTTATTGAATGATTCGTGTAAAAGTTAATTACAAAATATAATATAGTTAGTTGTGCACTTAAAAAAACAAACAAGAAAAAAATGATTAAGCTGTGCAATTACATACTTATGATGGATCGAGTACAAAAGTCTCCTCAATAATAATAATGATAATGATAATAACAATTTGGCAATAAAATTGTAATATGTTGTTACTATTACTTGATAATAATAGCAAATATTATTTGATTATTTTTCTCCTACTGAGTTCTATGTCAACGGTTTTATACCCCTACAAAAATTTCGGAAGACACTTTTGCTTGTGATAAACTTAATTTTTAAATTTTACTATCGGGAAAAGGATATTATTGAAGGAAGTTATTAAAGAACTTGATTTTTACAGTACTTAAATTACCACTACATCCAGCAATGTATCTTCTCACAGATAAGTACTAAGTCTTTTTGCAATTTTCAGCATAGTACGTCATAAGTAACCTGCTAATCGTGTTTTAGTACTTAAATATGCCGATACTGATGCTATCGGTTCAATCCAAAAACCCTTGTTTTCCTTTTAATTGTTCATTTCCTAGCAGACGATGACGTAACCCTTATCCTTCAGAGACGTTGCGAACACCAGCACAGGAGGAGTTAATCAAGGTTTGGAAAGTGGATTACTATATAAAGGAGTTTTCTTGATAATGTAAGATTCAGCAAAGTATGAAGTAATTACGTACGTAAGGTTTTGAAACTTTAGAGGTAATGTTGAAGCAAGCGGTAAGTAAATTCAGCTTTTAAAAACTTGTAGCTTATGTTTGTGTTGCGAGTAGCTTCAATTCTAGTGCTTGTTTCTTAATTATTCCATAAACTCATATCACCTCTTCCTCAGATTAGTTTCATTGTAATAGCGAATGATTATAAGGATTAAATATCAAAGGAAATGAAGTCCTTTACCAGGCATGTACAGGGTGTCCATAAATTATTCTTCCGATAACAGATCCAAATATCCTTACTGTATAGCTATACTTTCTCGGAAACAACAGATATTGCATTACATTTATTGACCCAAAGAATTTTTGGACGCCATTGGTCCCGAGTTTCATCATGTCATCACTCATCCTCATCTTCGCAAAATAGCCAAAAGTAGCACAAAAAGCGAAGTAAAGTAAAGCAAATCAAATCAAAGAATTTTTAGTGAACATAGTTCTCATTATTAATATAACTCTACATGGGCACCCCTGAGTGGATTTCACAATATCAAGTCTATTGGTGAATTCACTCCACGTGTTGCGGATCATATCCACGGTGATTGATGCCACACCCTCCTCGATCCTGGACTTCAGTTCCGCCAAGGCCGTAACTTTATTGATGTATAATATTGTTATGTTGGCCGATCCTTCTTGTATTCTTTCCTGTATTGACGCTGAACAGTTTCAGGAGATTTTGTTTCCCACAACCACAACATACATTGTCTTTTCCTGCAACGTCGCCAATTTACTGTTTTGTCGCAATGCATGATGGCACCAAGTGTTGCCAAGTACATGAAATTTTTTTTTTGGATATATTCTTCATGTTAATACTAACGACCTCCACTTCACACACTCCATTTGGTTGGTTGATTTGGGGTTTTAAGTTCAATTTATGCACAGTAAGGCTAATCGGGACTGGACCTACAGTTTAAAGCGGGAACCTAACCACTGCGCCATCGAGGAGGCCACTCCACTTCATTTGCATATAACGTTTTTATGGAGAACTTTAATGGGGTGAATAATATCTGTACACGCTGTAAATCATATCAATACACCCTTGTTGAAAAAGAACAACTGTCTGCATACTCAAGTGGTATGTGGCACACATATTGTCTTATCCAGGGCGTGGGAACAGTGTGTGTGTGCGTGCGGGGGAGGGGGGTACAGAAGTACTCTATGCCCCCAATTTTTTAAAATCTTTCAATCGAAATTTGTAATTCTTGTACCCCACCCCCTCAAATAATTTGACAGACGTAAGTTCTTGTCGTTTAAAAACTATATTTTCGTAGCTAAACTCAAAATCTGTATTTTATATACATTATCTCAGTATCCAAAATAATTTCAAGCAACATTGTGGTACTAGATGAGGGCAACATTATGAATAAAAGTCTAGGCCTTTATCTGTTCTGCAATAGTACGTAAAAAAATATGACATATAAAGTGAACATATCCATAAAAGTTTTAAAAAGTAAAATATTAAAACTCATTTTGTAAAAATTGTTCTCTTCTGACACTACAACATTATGTAAGTTTTTCTTAGAAATTGAAAGCCGTGAGGCCTGTCCAAAAGTGGAATATTTGTATTATTTTTCCATTAATATGTACACCCCAACACACAACTACACATAGGACACAGCACTTGACCGAGGATTATTTGCATGTACATAATTTCTAAAATCATATTCTAAACAATGTAGTACATAAAAATTGTGCTCAAATGTTTCAATCAGAAATAGTAAATGTGCACTATTCCTTTCATTATAAAATGGAATCGTGACGTGAAAATATTTTACATGGAACAATGTAAATTCAGTACAGTGTCAAAATTCATTGAAAAGTAAACAAAACTGTGACAAAGAACGTTATTGGATATGATTAAAAAAGGGCAACTTTCACAGATATTGAACATACATAATTTTACAATTACATATACAGGTAATGAACATTGCATCATTGGTAGGTCGCAAATGAAAATAAACACTAATTTGGACACTTTTTATTAGCCTCCTATAATTCCTCGTTTTAACCTTCAACTTGTTCTGCTTATATCACAAAATATATACATTAATTCCTAATTAATTGTAATAATGTTTAAATTGTGCACCTTTACTTCACACTAAGGAACAAAAAACTCAGATTTTTCAGACATCTGAAAAAAAAAAAAATTGGTCATAGGCCCCGCATAAACCTAGGACCAACCAACCAAAGTTTAACGAGTGTTAGATTGAAGTTCACTTCGTACAGAGTTTTGAATGAATGAATTCTGTAAATTCGTTCACACATTGATTACGTACAATTATTTATAGTATGCCAGGACAACTTATAACGGTAAATCGATAATATTAGTTATCTACCAAACTTTTAATTTTTGGAAGAATTTTTAAAGCATACGTGTTTATGAAGTACGAAATAATCTTCAACAAATAATCAGACACCTGTAAGCATAGAGAGTGCTGGGCTTTTTTTTGCTTAACAAATAGTTACAAATACAGCATTAAGTCATTTTGGAGAAAATGAAGAAATTTATGTCTGAGATTTATCCACACATAAATCATTAGGAATTATGCGATATCGCCCGAACACCTCTCACTCGTTTATTTCTTTAAGTTTTGCATTGATACTTACCTATTCTGCATTGCTGAAGATTCTTTAAGGTGAAGTTATGCCTTTTTCCATAAAATAGTGTCAACTTTTCATGTTACGAGTTATTATTTGACTTCCTTGTTCAGCTTGGGTAACAGACAATATGGCGTGTACTCGTCATGGATCATCGAGCGTCCTGCTTGTGTTTTTGTCGATTTGGAGTGGGTTTGCAGTGATTCAACCTTCTTATCCGAAAAATACCTACTTTCGTGTTAATTATGTCATCACAAACCATTGATGGATAGCCCCAAAAAAACATTCACGATAGCCCCTCAAACCATTGACGGATAGCCCCAAAAATTATTCACGATAGCCCCACGAACCATTGACAGATAGCCTCAAAAACCATTCACGATAGTCCCAGGAACCATTGACGGCAAGGTTAGGTTACGTTGGGTTAGGTTAGGTTGGGTTAGGTTAGGTAAGCATAGTTAAAAAAATCGTATAAAAAAGGCAAGTTTGGAAACACTGACGAGACGGCATGACTTTCGATGCTCGCAGCATCTGCAGGTACATAATGGAAAAAACGGCATAATGTTGTCGCTTTACAGAAAATGCAAGTTCCTTACAAGAAAAGTGATTGTTTCTTGTTCTGCAGCATTCTATGGTGAACTTTTCAGTTTCCGCGAAAGAAAATACCTTAAAGAACTTCGACAATGCTACAGAAACTGATTTCGATAGGTAGTTTCTCCTGTAAATTTGAAGAAATCCGTTCGGGCGATATCGCATATTTACCAAACCTTTTTCACAAAGGCCTAATTTATAGTCACTTTGTCGTCAAATTCGCCTTTTCACGCTTCTTAAATTATCCTTACAGGGTAGGGTGTATTTCTGAATAAACTCTTGATTCGCACGATTAATTTAAAGCTTAATATTTCGTTATGTTTTCTAAGATATGGGCGTTTGTTCTTAATTAAATAATGAAATAGGTTGGGACTACATTTACTATGTAAACATTATATGCTGCGTAAGAGTAGGCAACCTGGCATATCTCTGCTTACAGATTGAAACTGAAGAAATAGGTTATTTCATATTGCACCTAGTCGGTTTACAGCATTTTACTTTTATACTTTTTGCTGTTTCACAATAAAATCATATATTCTATTATTGATAAGAATACATCTGGTTAGTCAAGAAGAAGGGGCGGATTTCAAAATGTTATTTCCAACATACAATACACGACAGGAACATATTCCGTGCATCATTGGACAGATTTAAGTTCAACTTTCTGTTATACGAAAAATTTCGTTCGTGCACTAGCAACAATGTTTTTTTTTTTTTGTTTCTTGCACGTAAATGACGACGGCTCAGGAAAAGTTGTTTTGTGTGTTAAATTTTGCAAAGTGTGAATCCATTGTGCAAGTGCATCGTGAATTCCGCCGTGGATTAAAAAAAGAGCCGCCTCGTCGAAGATGGTTACATATGCAAAGGGAAAATCACTGGTCCCAACTTCCAAAAATGACGATCGTACCCGAGAGCACTAGAAAATCTGGGCATTCGTAAAAGAACAGTATGGCTGCTACTCTTCAAGATCTGAAACAGTTCTAGGCTTGACTGTGTTGTGGATATACAGCCGTACAAGTCGCTGTTAATGCAGGCCTTGCACCCTGGCGATTACAGCCCGTTTCGCCTTATTGCGTTTGCACTTCCCCCAGTACAATTCCGCCTGATTTATGCGACACTAACTTTCTAAGGCGAAACTGGACATCCCATTTCGCCTTATCCTGTTTCGATTTACACACAAAAAGTTCCCACCAGGGAATATTATCTACATGAAGGGTCATTTTTATTATTAACCTAACCTAACCTAACCTAACCTAACCTAACCTAACCTAACCTAACCTAACCTAACCTAACCTAACCGACAGGACAATGGAAGCCAAGGTAGGCAACATCAAAAGCTCTGCGCTCCCATTATGAATTACCCTTCAAGTCGATAACATTCCCAGGTGGAAAATTTTTTGTGTGGAAGGCGAAACAGGATAAGGCGAAATGGGATGTCCCGTTTCGCCTTAGAAAGTTCGTATCACATAAATCATTTGAAATTGTATTGTGGGAGGTGAAAACGCAATAAGGCGAAATGGGATAAGGCGAAACGGGACGACCATGACAGAATGTATTCACACTACGCAAATAGTATCCACAGAACGTCATTGTTAGTTCACCAACGAAACACATTGTCCTACAACAAAACTTTGTGCCTTCGTCTATCCAATGATGCGCGGATCATGTTCCTGTCGTGTATGGTTTGTTGGAAATAACATTTTGAAAATTGCTCCTTCATTTAGACTAATCCGGTATATGAAGGAGCTGACTAAGACTATTGGTATTTTATGGAGCTTTCTGTCCACAGAAGCCGATTTCTTCTGATATTTGGGGGCGTCCAAAGCAAAGCAAAGAATATATATGGATTTGTTTACTTTTGCGTGGAGGGTAAGTGTTTTCGATAGTAGGAACCCAACGAAAATCACTCTTGAGTTAACCTTTGAAACATTGTAATTACCAACAATTAGCTAGCTCTGAATACACAAAAATATAGATAGGCTACATCAGGGTACACAGAATTGATTATTCAATTCAATTCAATTTTCCTTTATTAAAGGGCGAGGGTCAGCCTGCGGCTGTTCTATCACATGTTGTTTATAGTACTTATTCCCATAATCCTTTATTGGAGTTTAATATCTTGTCACATGCTTACACATGCACACACATACACACACAAGTATATTTCGAAAGTTTGTTTACCCACCATATAAATATATGACAATGCAACTTCCATCCACAGCAATGCAGTATTAATAATAGTAATTAATAATAATCCTGATTAAAAGGAACAGTGCCATCATACAAACAGAACATTTTCAGCTTCTATTCCACATTTTCCGAACGTGGTTCCTTTATAACAGCGTTCGATGAAATCTTTCATGATCTCTTTAGTGTAAATATTATCCAGTTTCCCTCATGTACTTGACACAGAGCGGCAGAGTTACTTGATTGACTAAGTTTATTTTGCTTCGCTTTTTTGTTACTTTTGGCTAATCGCGACGATGAGGATGAGTGGTGATATGATCAAATTGGTGCAGGGACACTCACAAAGAATACCCATATATTCGAACCAGTATTCAAAATGACTGCATAAAGTTTGGATAGTGGAATCCATAAAGACTAGATAGGAAGAATTTCATTGGAAGCTCCAGTAAATAGAAGACTAAATAGAGGGTGAAATAAACACACATTTACATTGATGGATCTTGTAGCGAATCACTTGCCTGTTTACTTTCTGTTATATGGTAGTGTCTCACATGTGAGCTTCCACATAGCCGAATATTTGGTGCTCTCGTCTTTGGCAGGAATGGTACAGGGTTCGATTCCCTGTGGGAGCTCAACAATTTTGGTGTTGACCGAACATAGTGAGTACAACTGGAGCGCTGCTTGTTATAAATGATCGCATTTCCAACCGGCGGCTAGGAAACAACGTATCAGCGATCCGTTCAATTCTCTTCGACTGACATCGGGCATTTTCGAGTCACAACACACCGAAAGTTCCTGGCGGGACGAAACAATTGAGCGTCGGATACACAGCATGTTGCCAAATGCACTTTTGGACGGGTGAGAGCAGAGGCGCAATCACGAATTTTTGTCTCGGGGGGGGGGGGGGGGGCAAGTACCAGGATAAACGTAGCAATAATAATAATAATAATAATAATAATAATGTTGATAAAAATAATGTTAATAAAATAATGTTAATACTAGTAATGTTATTATAACATTATTATTATTGTTATTATTGATTTGTTTTATTATACTTCGCTTCTTGTGCCACTTTTGGCTAATGAAGATGGGGATGAGTGATGACATGATGAAAATGATGAATGGATACTCGCAAACATCAACGCTCAGGCCGGGATTCGAACCCAGGACCAACATTATTATTACTATTAGTAGTGGTAGTATCAAAGACGTTATTTTCCTCGTAAATTACGCAAAAAGGGGGTAGAAGTTGGTGCTAAAGCATTTGTGTTCGAACAAACGATTTGAATTATTTTTTTAACACGTTCAATTTCACATTAATAACGGAAAACAAGCACATAAACTATTTTTGATAGACAGAAAATGCTTGATAAATGCATTTCAAATATAATTCTTTTTTACATTAACATAACTTTCATGCACGATATATACATAGACCAATGTATAACCTTATATGTTTCACATATATGCAATGTGGATTGGAGTGGACACTAAATTGTGTACGTATTCAAAGTTTCTTTAATAAATATTATATACAGCATATATTATTTAAATACATTACACAACCAATTCATCCATCTCACAATAAACCAACAGCAAAAATTACATAAATTGTCTCTGAAATGTTCATGCTCCCTTCCCTCCAAACAATTGTTCATGCATTTAAGACAAAAATCAATTATGACAAGTCGTATTTCTCTGTCTTGTGATTCACAACATAATACAGTGAACAAACATAAATTGCGAGCGAAGCGAGCAAGAAAATTTTTGGATCCAATTATTTTGGAGGCTGAAATCAATATTAATTTAATAGGGTGCAAATAATTTCACGGAACGCCATGGCATTATATCATTTACAACTTTTGTGCCTCTAAGATGGTGTAGTGGTAACATCGTTGCCTTGTGATCAAGGGGTTCCGGGTTTGATACCCGGTGGAAGGACATAGTGGTTCGGAACCCACTTTAAGCTATAGGCCCAGTCTCAATTAGCCTTTCTGTGCATAAAGTAGACTTACAAAACACAAATCAATCAATAAATTTTACAACTTTTTTTCATATAGATCATTCGGCGTCCAGGGCCGTCTCCCGCCGTCCACTAGCTACGGTTCTGAACTTGATGAGACTAAGAAAAGTAGGGATTGCCAGCGAAGCGAGCAAGAAAATTTTGCGAAAAGTATTTTTATTTGCATCAAATTTGAAGTTCTGGGCGGTAATTGCCCCCTGCAGGTACACTTGGCCGTCAATGTTTGCCCCCCTTGCCTCCCCTAGAACTCATTCCCTTCCAAGGTTGCGGGGGGATGTCCCCCTCTGTGGTTGCGCCACTGGGAGAGAGAGAGAAAGAGAGCGAGTTGATCAGCGTCGTTACTGGATAAAAGATTTACAATAAATAGTACACAAAGCACGGAAAAATTGTACACAAATCACCCAAACAGTGCACAAGCAAGCTAACAAAAAGCCCTGACAAAAGCAGACGTATGCTTTGCAACGTTGTAACGGGAGAGCGATGTTACCCCTACATCTTTTACTTCGCAACTGAGGTTGGTGACACTCATCGAGGCACACACGACGATTGGTGGACAGATGCTCTGTAGCAAAAAGTAGGCCAGCCGCCAGTTAAGCCTGCAATCAGTTTTTATATAGCAATAGTAGCGGATTCCAATCTAGAATGCCAGACAACAGCGGCGATGGGACTTGATGTGCTGACCACGTGTCATCTCATGGAAAAGTCCCTTGGCCATCAACGGCCCGTTTGAGCCACGGAGATAATAGTAGTTTAGTTTTAACGTTTTTGAGGTGCACGTAGGAAATGGAGAAACAGGACCATGGAATTAATTTAGTGTTCCTTGTTAACTGTGACACAATAAACATAAATTGCCACACGTAATGAACACTGCAAGTTATGGTCGACAACATGAGTTGAAAGATACGAAAGCACAATGATAGATGGCTCTCAAATATTGCTATTTCTTTTTCGTTAATTCCATTAAGTTGTCAATTCTACGTCGTAGATAACTAATGAATATAATTAAGTTTAATTACATAAATTATAATTTACAACCTTAGCTTGAAAATATATTGACATAGATCTGCATAAAAGCTAGTTACACATTGTTATTAGGAATATCGTGGAGACAATTCTTATTTAAAACTCGAATTTATCGGCGCACATACAAGAGATTTGAATAACTGTAGCTCACCTGTGAAACTGCATATGTGAATCTCCTCTTAATATCAACATGTTAGTATGGTATTGTACACAGGGACAATTAATAATCATCTGTCCAAAGTACGTTTCGAACAAAGTATTTAATTTAAAAAAAATATTGCTACTAATCTAGAAAAATAAAATTTCTGTTATAATCCCATTCCTATCGTAGCAACAACAGATACAGAAACATGAGTTCATACAAACACACTGTTCCTTTACCGAACAGATATGGGACGAATCTTACAACAAGATACTTTATAGTGACAATGAGTGTTAACATGCTTTAGTGACAGTTTTTCAGGTAGGATTTAATATTTAAAGCATGCTTTAAATACATAATTTAATATGTATTTATTATAATAATGTATTGTAATAATGTAATGTATTTAATATGTATTTAATTTATTATAAGTAGATTCCGGATCTATAGGTGCAAACCTTTGACCGTTTAGGTGCCAAAAATTCCCAAATAGGTGCATTTAGGTGTACTGGTTTCTGAATACAAAATTATCCCGGCCTGGGCATGGATGTTTGTGAGTGTCTATTCATCAATTTCATCATATCATCACCCCTGCCACCTCTTGGGGTGGGGGTGGGAAGGGGTGACATGTAAAACGACCTATATTAGTGTGGAATCCATAGTTTTCGGGGTCGCTACGATGAATAGTGAAACTTCCAATGCCGTTCAGCTTTAAGTTCATCACCTACCGGCATGGGGGTGAGAGGAGGTGAAAAATAAAAAGTCAAAAATGACCTACATTAGTGTCGAATCCATACTTTAAAGAGTCCCCAAGTTAATTTTTGACATTCACGTTGACATTTACCTGTAAATAAAATTAGTACCATTGGCACCCCTAGGGGTGGGTGTGGGAAGAGGTTGACATGTAAAAATAATCGAAAACGACCGATATTAGTGTGGAATACATAGTTTTCTTGGCCGCTAAGATGAATAGTTGCACTGCCAATGCCGTTCAACTCAATGTTCATTTTACACTATAGTTTGAATTCATTATTTTCCTGTCTAATAGAAGATTGGGATAAATAAATACCCGGGAAATGCCGGGCAATCAGCTAGTGGAAAAATTAAACAGAATCTTCTACTAGACTGTAATTTAAATCACCTTCAATGCCCTTCAATCATACACTGGACATATATCTTGTACGCCATTAAATTATTATGTTTCTATTTCCAGATATGTCTTCTGTGTTCTTTACTGACGGCTACTCTAATTGACGCCATTCATGGTAACCTTGGAACAAGAATTGGAATACAAGATGCAGATTTCCGGTTGGCACCCTTACCCATATTCGGAGGTCCTCGGTTCATAACTGCACCACGGTTTCCGTTCGACGCCCTCTTTAGGCGCCCTGAGGGTGACCCTGAAACCATCCAAGTTGTTGGTGGTGGAAATCGGCAAAACTCTCCATCGATCGAAAGAACACGACATAGGCTACCATTTGGCGGCACAGTCCTTCCACGGGATCACAATCAGGAAGCCCAAACTAGTGGGGATGGTAGCGGAAGTTTTACAGCTGGAGGCAATGGTATTGCGATTCTTTTCAATCTACCAACTGAGGTTGCTACCGTTGCTGGCACTCCGAATGTTTCACAGGGTGGACGGCCATTTCTTGGGGGCGTCGGTGGCATAGTGCGACTGCTAGACTCTACCGACATAGGCCCTCCTCCGTTCGCTTCTGGGGACTTCCAAAGGAATGGTCTACCCTTTGGAGCTGCTGGTGCTGAACGTACTCGGAATGTGTCACAACTAGGCCCTGGTCCGTCTCTTCGAGGCAATACTGGTGTTTTACGAAGGGTGGACTCCACCGATATAGGTCCACCTCCCTTTGCGTCTGGTGTCCTTGCAAGAGCTAGACAATCTTCTCCAGGCACTGAGAGAAACGTGGCTGGACCCTCCTCCACCGATATAAGCCCACCTCCCTTTACCTCTGGGGTCTTTGCAAGAGCTAGACAATCTTCTCCAGGCACTGAGAGAAACGACAGACACTCCGCTACTACTGGAGGACTGAGTGGTGGTACTAATGGCGATCTTGGAAGAACTGCAGGTAATGTACCCACACCAGACAGAAACGTAGCTGGCAGAACCAGTATTGACCGTAGCACAACTGACTCACCTTTAACGCCATCTGAAGCTGCTGTTACTAATCCAAACGGACGCTCTATGGGGGAAGCAGTCATTGTGGCCACAACGATCCCTCTTACGGACAAATGCACTGCTTGCTGGAAAGCTTCTCTGGGCTCCGGTGCAGCAGGAGGACCTACGGCTACAGAAGCTGAAGCAACCACCGAAAAAGCTCCTAGGATAATCGAGAGGATAGAGAGAATTGAAAGGATACACGTACCAGGAGGGCAATAATGTAACATTGATGCTGTTTGTGTACATCTAAATGAAACAATACATTGTTAAAATATTCCACAGTTCCATTTTCTTGTTGGTAGCAGAAATAAAAGTTATAATTTTTCATGCGCACTTTTCCATTATTTCGGCAGAACAAATCGTAAGTTAGAATCAAACCGTTAAATTATTCACCCCATAACAGATCAAAATACCTTTACTGCAAAAGAGTTCTCCGAAACTACAGACATGGCATTACATTCATTGACTCAAATAATTTTAGTGCACATAATTCTCATTATTAATAAACATCCACATGGGTACCCTCATTGGCTTTCAGAATATCAAGTATATTGATGAATTCACTCCTCCATCCTGGATTTCAATTCCTTCAAATCCGTAAGTTTCTTGCGGGACTTGGTGGAATGATTTTTTTGTTTGATAAATTAGCCGTTTTTTCGTGAGCGCATGTGCATTAATCTCTTCACCAGTCTGTGCTGGGGACACAATTAGAGATAAGCATGGAGTTAGTAACCGCTTGGAATACTATAGACAGATGGAGAATATATATTTACGCACACATACGTATATATATATACGTATATATGCCGGCCCCCGTGGCAGAGTGGTTAGAACATCGCGTTACGATGCCAGGGGTCCCGGGTTCGATTCCTGTTCTGGGCATGGATGTTTGTGTGTGCCCATTCATCATATCATCACTCATCCTCATCTTCGCAAATTAGCCAAAAGTGTCACAAGAAGCGAAGTAAAATAATTCAATCATGTTTATATATATATATATGAAGACGCAGAAAGTAAACACTTACCATACGAAAAGAAAGAGTTTGATATTTAGCGACATATGCCACATTATCATTGGAGAAGAATGAGATATTGGTTTAACGTAGTGTAGAGGCACAGAATACTGACGGTAGCGTCTTCTGTACAGTGTTGCCAGAAACAGTAGATAGATAACATATTTTTTTCATCCCATTTCTCATTACACCGTTCAGCACATCAGCCCGTAAGAACACACTAGTGCCTCTTTACACGCCCTTTGAACTACTTAGAGGGCTACCAGCCACATTTCACGTTTACCACATTATCAAGCATGGCACATTTCACAGTTTAACGTGGAAAACGGTGTTTGAATTATTGTGGCACTTACAGCGTTTACCAATTTTTGTCTTCAAATATAGATAATAATTATAAATTATTTTTGGGTGTACGAGAAATGTACTTATTAAACAAAGAGATAAATAAAATTACATCGATTCATTTTAACTATGTGATAACTGTAAGTACTTTTTAAAAAAACTGCCACGGTCATTTTTTACGGTAATTGAATGGTAGCCGAAATTCATTGTCTTATATTATTATTTCTCCAGTTAACTTTTTATAGTGTATTGTAGTGAAATATATAATTGAGTCATTTAAAATGCACTGAAATAGTTTTAAAAAATGAGTGAAAGTGCAGTTCTTAGCAAGGCAGTAAAGGTTATACGTAACAAGTATTTAGAGATCTTTGATTTTAACAAACCGGAACTGACTATATTGCGTTTAATCTCGTATGCCTTATGTATGAGCACTACATATGAATTCAGACACTAATTATAGACATAGAAGAGACACCAACATTATTTTTTGTCGCATTAAACTTGTGTTATTGTAGACTAGTAGAGAGGAAATTGTAATATTATAAATTCTGGGTCATCATAAGTCACAGAATACTATCGATTGCCGATATTGATAGTAGTATAATTTGTACCATCAAGCCTTGTAGTACTGCAAGTTTCAAAATGCACCAAATTTTGTATTTTTGGTTATGATAGTTTCTGAGAAGGAACGAAGTCAATGGATACTCAAATAATAATTTATTTTTTAAATATTATATTGTTCCATGGGTTCATTTAAGTTAACAGTCTATTTATTTTACGTATCCATAGCTAAGACAGATAATTTTTTAACTTATAATCCTAAAGTTGACCGTTGCATATTGCATATGGTATATGGAGTATTGGAGATAAAGGCGCCACACATTCACAACCTTAGCCTTTTATGAAGGAAATGTGATCAATACCACGCTCCGGCCGCCTTCAACTCCCAAGGTTGCCACCATGTACAAAATCATTAGAGACTAGATGAACCCCAGAGCCGCCATTGATGGGAAAAATATAAATGGAGCTTACACAAATTTTTTACACTGTTGTGTTGAATATGAAACTTGCGATAATGGCTACGTAAAAGTGGTCTGACTCCTGAATTGAAATTATACCCATGATATTTGCAGTGGTGTTTGGGCCGAAAGATATTAAGATGTTTTATTCAACTAATTCTGGTCACGAGGTAAGATTTAATGTTTGTACAAGAATTCTTAAGATAATCTGGATTGTACATAAAAGCGTTGAAATTTTCTTATTGTGCACACAAAATTACGAAAACTTAATTTAGCCGTCTCACTGGCAGAGCACGTCCAGGAGTCGACTCAACAGTAGGGTGGATCGAAAAACCGTATTTTTCGAAATCGGTCTGCGGCTAGTGCTTAAAGTTTGTGGTTGGTGGTCCTTATAACCCATATAAAATTCCAACTTGATCGGATAATATCTTCAGGCTGCGCTTTTTAGTCAAAATTTTAAATTTTTATGAAAAAATGTCAAAAATTTGCAATTTTTCCTGATGGTTTCTCGATGTTTCTGGAGTGATTTAATGGCACAAAATTACATATTTTGCTTATTAACGATTTTGTGTGTTTGAATCAGCGAAAATGGGTTCTTAGTTCGCCAAAATTCGTCAAAAAATGCCAAATATACAGAAATGTTACGGATGTTGGGTAGGCAATAACCCGCTATAATTACTCGACCCCACCGACTTAAATTTACCAAAAACGATAAGGTAATAGGAAAGGAAGTAAACTGCAGCTCTTAGTTCATCGACTCATCGACTATCCAACACTCACCACGAGGAGGTGGCTGCAAACGAGTGCCGCCCGCCCACCCACCCAGGTAGACTGGCCTATTTAGGTTTTAAAGTCCGCATTGGTATAAAACTTTGGTAATATTTTCCTGTCCTCCAATCGAGCTCTAATATAGCCATCTCAGGAGTCATAACCACATACAGCAATTGATGCAGCAGTTACATCTTTGACGCACCGTTCCACAGCCTGGCTATGGCACGGCAGGTCAAAAAAAAGTCTGCAGTTTTCCTAGGGAATCGTCTATTCCTGCTGCGATCTCTTCTAAGTCTTCATTGGTAAGTAAGTGTGCTACTGGAAGCGATGTTATTTCTTCTATTCCGCACTGCACTAAATCTGTGTAATCTTTGGCATTAAAGTTAATCACTGGGGGTGCAAATTTTCTAATGGTGTTGTTTGGTTGGCTTTTTCTTGCTTCCGATCTTCTTCGCCGTGTTTTGACGCACATTTGGGCGCCTGTCTGCCAACATACCAACAAATATGTTTTCTGAATGCCCCAGAAAGCATGATTTTGAATACGTTCATAGAGAAAAGTCTTTAAATCGTTTGGTAAGTACTCCATTTTCTGTAATGTTAGCCACATGTTTTTTGACGTGTCCTTGATAGTTCCATTGCATTTGATGTAAAACCACATGGGAGCGTAAACTTTAACGACAAATTCTGTCAATGTCTTAAAAGCAGGTGATGGATTTGACGTTGCTACATACAGTCGAAGGATGCGCCCTGCAAGAGTCAGCCATCGAGCATGGTGTATGGGCCCAGGAAGACACATCGAAAGATCATTTGGACACACTCCACTGTTTGGAGCCTGGCACATTTTGTAGAGGTATTTTGTAGACGTAAGCCTGGTCTTTGCTGAGAACATCAACGTCAATATCAGGAAGAAGTGCTTCAATTTTTTCGAACTGGACGATGGGCTGGTCTTGGCAGGTAGACAAGCTCTTTCCTACGTCGCCATGAAATCCCTTCGGGCCGGATGTCTTGCCGTCAATTTTCTAAAAAATGTGTCTTAGGGGCAGTTCATTAGAATGCAATTGACACACAATCCGTAGGAGAGGACGCTGGATATATTCTTCTAAACGCCGGATGATGCCGGCGTGCTTCCCCGTGTTCTTCCTCCCTCCGTCGGATCCTATGCACGACAATTCCATCAAATATATGCCTTCTTCGCAGAAAAAGTTCCAAGTAGCGGCAGTTGCTCCTTCTGCGTCGGCTGTTTTGGGCGTAACATGGGTAAGGTAGAAGGAACCAGGTTCCTCGATGAGAGAAATGTGCTCTTCTGACAAGTCCGTTGGTACGTTTTTCCAGTCTCTTCACATGTCTCGTTCACCAAAGTAGAATCTATCCTTCCATCGAAGTACAACGACAAAATTTTCTTGTTCTGGGGACATTGTTGTTCTTGTAGTGTTTGTAGCGTTCGTGAGCGCTGTAGCCTGAAATTGTTTCTGTCTATAACAATGTTAAATTTCTCCTTTTGAGGTAGTGTTTTATATATATCACTCAGAAGACTTGGCGCCAAATGTGCAGCTACTCTGTCTGACACAGCTCCCCCCTCACATGCACGCGAAAACGAACTCAGATTGACCCTGGTCTGACTACTTGTTCCTGAGTTATCTTCTTTTGCGGAATGAATTCTCCATCTTCATCATCGCCAGGTAAGTCTTCCTTGTCTTCGACATTTTCAGCTTCGTCCACTTGCCGCACTTCTGACGACGAACGCTCTTCTATACGTTTTTCCAAGCTAAGCTGCCCGGTTTCTTTCCTTTTTATTTTTTTCAGATTTCCTTTCGTTTAAGAATGTACATTTTTTGGTCTGTTCTCTGGTCTTCTAAAAATTCCTTCTCCATTTCAGATATTTTGAGAGAGCATTTGCAGGCACTGTAGTTCACACACTTTTCATGGTAAGTGTTGGATAGTCGATGAGTCGATGAACTAAGAGCTGCAGTTTACTTCCTTTCCTATTACCTTATCGTTTTTGGTAAATTTAAGTCGGTGGGGTCGAGTAATTATAGCGGGTTATTGCCTACCCAACATCCGTAACATTTCTGTATATTTGGCATTTTTTGACGAATTTTGGAGAACTAAGAACCCATTTTCCCTGATTCAAACACACTAAATCGTTAATAAGCAAAATATGTAATTTTTTGCCATTAAATCACACCAGAAAAATCGAGAAACCATCAGGAAAAATTGCAAATTTTTGACATTTTTTCATAAAAATTTAAAATTTTGACTAAAAAGCGCAGCCTGAAGATATTATCCGATCAAGTTGGAATTTTATATGGGTTATAAGGACCACCAACCACAAACTTTACGCACTAGCCGCAGACCGATTTCGAAAAAAACGGTTTTTCGATCCACCCTACTCAACAGTCCATCACGGATTCTATACTGTCCTGGGTAACTCTGGAGCAATGCTGGGCATAGCGACAGAGAAGAGGAGGCATCGTGTGGGCAGAGCGAAGCAGTACATGCTGCTGCGAATTCTGATAGCTGCAGTCGCTTTCCCCCTCCACGCAACCACTTCCCTCTCTCGTGTTCATTGGTAGAACCGTCTCGCGTCACTACTTGAGCCGAGAATTGTTTTCCTTCGCTTGCTCTAGAGATAGCTGGAACAGGGTACAGATTTCAACCTCGACCGGAGTGCTCCTTTCTGAGTGATGCCTTCATCATTCATCTCTCATTATTTACCACCATTGTAACATTCACCTACGATAGTAGAGAAGCAGTTCAAAATTAGAAAAATATAAAAACCTTAACAATAAATTAATTGCATGTACAGTCACCATCAATAATAATGAGGCACCTAGGTCCTGAAATGCACGCTTCCCTGCAATGCGCTAAGTGTGTTGCCTAAATCTACGGCGATAAATGGATTTAAATAGTATTTTCATTGGCAAGTTTTACGATCGCCGTACAGCAACACACATAATACCTTGGAAGGAAGCGCTCATTTCAGGATCTAGGTGTCCCACTTTTATTGCCGGTGACTGTACCTAGACGACACTAGACGTAGACCTACACCAGAAAGGTGCTGGAAAGCTTCGGCTTATCTTTCTCCTTCTCTCTTTCTCTTTCTATTATTGAAATCTCTTTCTTAACTGATTTTCTCGTCCATATATCAATTTTCCTCTTACTTCCCTAATCTATCCCACATCTATATGTTTCATTTCCTCTTGCTTGATAGGTACCTCTCTACGAGCGTGACTTTCCTGTCATCGGCTGATACGGTCCAGGTATTAAGCGTATGGCTACAAGGCTTGGTCTTCACGGCCAGAAGAAGATAAATCATAAGCAGATGTATTCTATGTGTAATTCTGGCTATATCATGGGTTCAATGTATTTGAATGTTTTCGGACATAACGTCCAGTTTATATTAAATATGTTAATTGTTCACCGTCTCGTTTTTATCTTGTGCAACTTATATTAATCTACATTACCATGTCCTTCACTCCGAACCTATCAACTTGGCGCTGTGGACAGAGGATTGACAGTGAACAGAAGATTTGAAGGATTCTAATCATATCGGCACGGGATAGTGACAAGTACGATTTCATGTAGCAAATGAACAAGACGGTGTTTTACAGGTAACATTCAGTTTGCTAATTTGTTCACGCTTAAGCAAAAGCAAGTTTCAGTTACACATCGTAACTTTTATATTTTCCAGTTATTTCTATCAGTTAACGTAATTTGACGTTTCAACAACATGGCTCTCAACATTACATTCAGCGAATTTGCTGAAGAAAATGAAGATATCGAGAGTTATTTGATGCGTTTTGATCAACTCTGTCTTGCCCAGAATGTGGCAAATGAAAGAAAAGCAGCAGTTCTATTAGCAGTCATTGGTCCTAAGGCTTTCCAAGTACTTCGCAATATTACGGCTCCTGATATGCCATATAATCTAACATATGCTGTCATTCACGACAAAATGGTTCAGCACTTCAGGCCCAAAACCAACAAGTTTACAGAAAGGTTCAAGTTTCGAAAATGTTTTCAGTCTCAAGGAGAATCAGTTGCTCAATTCGTAGTGAGAATCAAACAACAAGCAGCCAAGTGTGTGTATGAGCAGTATTTAGATGAGGCACTTGTTGAACAATTCATCGTTGGTATACATTCAGATTCTGCTCGGAAAAGATTATTATCTGAAAGTGATCTTTCCTTTGCTAAATGTCAAGAAATTGCTTTACATTGTGAGTTATTAGAACGGGAAGTTAAATTATTCTCGAATAAGTACAATGCAGATTCTGTGACTTTTGCCACCAACTCAAGAAATTTGACACAGATGATTCCAGATCACCACACAGGCCCTTCGACGAGTTCACGCACGGGCGAAATGAAGCAGAACAGCCGCAATCAACTTCAGAAATCAACAGATACCAGGCAAAATTCACACTTCCAGTGCGGTAACTGCACAAAGAATCACCCACAAGGTCTATGTCCGGCAAGAAACGCAACCTGTAGCTACTGCAAACGACAAGGCCATTGGAATATACGATGCAGAAAGAAGCTGAAAGATAGAGCCGTGAATAGAACGTCCAGTTCAACCTCACGGAGCACAACATCCGATGAGTTGTCTACGTTCAGCTTCAACCATCTCAACACTGATGCGCTCAGTCATCATTCCACACTGGTTACTTCTACTCAACACATTTTGGAGCAACAATTCAGTTCGGATAGCTTCATAATAAATCTCGAAATCAATAAGTGTATTGTTAAATGTGAAGTAGATACTGGGTCTGCTGTTACACTTTTCAACGAAAAGTATTTTGATCAGTTGTTTCCACACTATGTTAAATCTAATTCCAGCCTACGATTACGAGGTGTAAACGAAGGATATGTACGTGTTACAGCACAAACATCCGTCAAACTATACTTAGACAATAAGGATTATACTTTACCTGTCTTTCTCTGCCAGGAGAAACTTTTATATCCATTGATCGGTCGTACGTGGTTGGACATTATTCAACCATCTTGGAGGCGATTATTAGTTACAGCCAGTGTTCTTTCAACTAACACAGTACAAGGTACTATTACTAACGCTGGTACCGACGACCTAAGGCGAGAAATTTCTTCTAGATACGAGAAAATCTTTGATGGTGATTTGTCCAAGCCAATTGCACCTTATTTGGTCGATATACCACTGAGATCCAACTCTGCACCGATATTTCGTAGACATTACGAAGTTCCTTACGGTATTCGAGACCGTGTTCAGGATTCTATTCAAAATCTAGTGAAAGTAGGGTTATGGGAACCGGTCGAATATTCTGATTGGGCCTCACCACTTGTCGTTGTAACCAAGAAAGATGGCTCACTTCGTCTCTGCACTGACTTCTCAGGAACGGTAAATAAAATGACTGAAAACGTCAAGTTTCCCATTGCTAGAGTCGAGGATATTTTCTCTAAGTTGGCCAGGTGTAAATACTTTACGGTAATTGACCTTCAAATGGCTTACGGACAATTGGAACTTTCTGAAGCTGCCAAACGCATCACTGTCGTCAACACACCTTGGGGCTTATATAAACCTCACAGACTACCTTTTGGCATAAACATAAGTGGAGATCTGTTTCAAATGGTCCTAGCGAAGATTCTAGATGACATTACCGGAGTTTCTTTCTACTTTGATGACGTCATCATCGGAGGTGAAACATTGCAAGAATGCTTCACACGCACGTGTGATGTCCTGAATCGTCTGGCCAAATACAATGTCAAAGCGAGCGCCAGCAAAAGCCAATTCATAACCTCATATATCGAGTACCTAGGATACAAGATTGACGTCACTGGTATACGGCCGTCAGACAAGAACTTGGAGGCCGTCCTAAATTCTCCACCACCTCAAGACAAATCACAATTACGTTCTTTCATCGGGATGATCAACTTTCATCGAACGTTCGTTCCCAACTTAGCTTCGAAACTTCACTTTTTGCTTTCTTTACTCAAGAAAAACGTCTCTTGGAACTGGGACGATAACTGTCAACACGAGTTCGACAGCATCATGGCGGAACTTCGACAGGTAAATCCTATTGTGCCTTTCGACCCAACAAAGCCAGTTGTACTTATCACTGATGGCTCTCCTTTCGGCTGTGGCGCACAATTGTGTCATCGAGTTGAAAGCGGTCTACAGACTATCGCCTGCTCTTCTACCACCTTCAGTGAGACGGAGCGGAGATACTCCCAGGTAGAGAGAGAAGCTCTAGCCATAGTTCACGGTATCAAGCGATTTCACAAATTTTTACTCGGATCCAAGTTCGAGATTGTTACAGACGCACGTGCTGTAAAGTTTATATTTTCTCCGGATCGAGCCATTTCAAAACATTTATCCAATAGATTGATGAGATGGGCTCTACTTTTATCTTCATACCAATATAATATAATTCATTCCAGCAAGGTAGAAGTAGCTGACATGCTAAGCAGGTTGCCTACGCAAACACATGACACAATACCAGCTGGGGAAGAAGAACTTCATGCATATTTCGGGTCCATTGAAGACGCTGTAGCTCCTCTTTCACGTGACTCTATACAGAACGCTACTTCAGAAGACCCACTACTCTCATTAGTTGTCTCATGTGTAGTAAATGGTTGGCCAGATCAACTCGACACGTCCGCCGAACGGAAGAAGCTCGCACCTTTCTTCGAAAGAAGAGCTCACCTTACGTACGAGCAGGGAACGCTCATGTGGTCGGGTAGACTTATCATTCCCGCAGTTAAACGGAATGAAGTTCTTAGAGTTTTACACGATGGACACATAGGTTCAACTCGTATGAAAGAGTTGTGTCTATCCAGATTTTGGTGGCCAGGCATGTCAGCAGAGATTACAGATTTTGTAGCGAGCTGCAATACATGCCGAGCAAACGCTCCTAAGGTCCGAAACGGACCCGATTCTTCATGGCCTCTCGCTTCGTACGTGAACGAGAGATGGCATATAGACCACTTTTTCTTTGCAGGGCGTAAGTTCCTACTGATAGTAGACGCCTTCAGCAAGTGGACAGAAGTATGGCCTGTACACACATTGGACACAAAGGAAACGATCCGCTAGCTTATGCAATCTTGTGCCACGCTAGGGATACCAAATACTATCGTATCCGACAATGGCCCAACGTTCACTTCTCTCGAATTTCGTAACTTCTGTCTTAAGAATGGTATCAAACATGTTACTTCACCGCCTTATCACAGCCCTAGCAACGGTTTAGCCGAACGATACGTTCGTACTGTCAAAACCGCTCTTGTCAAGCTTATAACTGACAAACGAAATCTGAGCACGCTTGAACTTGATATGGGGATTGCCAACCTTCTTTTCATCCTTCGGAACACGCGACTGGGTGGAAAAGGAAGCCTACCAGCACTTTCGGTCTTGAAACACCAACCCAGATTTTGGTGGGAACCAAACAATGTGCCTCTGTCGAGTGAATCTCCGTTCAAGCCGAGGAAGTCAGCAAAGTTTCGGAACGACTCTTCGTCGAAATATGGTACTTTCGCCATCAACTCAGCAGTTTGGGTTCAATCACCTAAGCACGGTACTCCAAATTACATCCCAGGAGTTGTCATTCGTCGAATTGGGGATAGCATCCTCTACGAGATAATGTTGGAAGATGGAATCAAACGAGTGGTACATCCCAGGTGGTTGAAGAGACGTGTTTCACGTGACACTGCAGATGACGACGACTTCAACGTTACAATACCAAATGGAAATTCAACAAACCCCGGTGGAACAGTACCAGAACCTACCCCAGGCAGAGCCGGATACCCAGGACCAGGTCCTAGCACACCTCACTCATCTCCGAGAAGGTCTACCAGGGTTCGCCGCCCACCAGATCGAGCCATCTTTCTTGGTTACAACGACAAGTGGTGAGGCCCAATCAGAATATTCGACCGGTTCCCATAACCCTACTTTCACTAGATTTTGAATAGAATCCTGTCCACAGCACCAAGTTGATAGGTTCGGAGTGAAGGACATGGTAATGTAGATTAATATAAGTTGCACAAGATAAAAACGAGACGGTGAACAATTAACATATTTAATATAAACTGGACGTTATGTCCGAAAACATTCAAATACATTGAACCCATGATATAGCCAGAATTACACATAGAATACATCTGCTTATGATTTATCTTCTTCTGGCCGTGAAGACCAAGCCTTGTAGCCATACGCTTAATACCTGGACCGTATCATCGGCAATATAGGACCCTCCTATAGGAACACCACCTTATCATATTCAGGATGCTCCTATACGACGGCCTCTTTCCCAACTGGACATTTTGTGGACATAATTAGAAGCGAATATTATTTATGTTTTGCTAAATAATTAACGCTCCAGATATTAAAGAACATTATGATTTCAAAGGATAACTAAAAATTAAAGAATAATGTTGATATATTACTTATAATTTATGAAAAGCCAGATGGGCAAAAATCTAAATTATCGTCTTAGCAACGCTCAGACAGTTGAAGACTACATGGCAACCAAATCAACAAACTCCTGCTATAAAAGCGAGCCATTTTGACAGAAACGTGGAGACATATAGGGTCTTAACCCGTGTGTTCTCCGCTTCAACAGTCCGTACAACTGGTTCTTAACCCATTGGACGAAGACCTCGCTGTCTGAGGATCACTTCGGAAACTTCAAAGGGGGAGAGGTCTTAAACTAAGCCCAACCAAGACCTTTCGTTTGATAATCACCAACGTAGTCAGCAATAAGTCGACCTAGGGTCTTAACTCAGGTACCTAATTCTCACCGCTAAAAATATATATAATCTTTCTACAGGAATCAGCATCATCAAGGAAAATTAAGCAAGCTAAAAGGAGCTACGTTCTTGGAATAGCGATATTACGTGAGCTGGTGACGTCAAGATACCGAATTAATCAGAAAAGTTAATACAAAATTATCGTGAGGAATAATTTGATAATAGAATACATGCCGGACCGCGTGCTTGAGTGGTTAGCACATCGCGCTGCGACGCCAGAGGTCCCGGGTTCGAATCCCGCTCGGGCATGGTTGTTTGTCAATGTCCATTCATCAATTTCATCATTTCATCACTCATCCCCATCTTCGCAACTTAGAGGCACAAACCGCGAAGCAAAATAAAACAAATCAATAAATCAATCGATAATAGAATACACATCTGTTCGAGTATAGGACGGATAGATTCCGACCTGTATCTTCTGGCAACGGACTAGGTGTTACCCTTTGCCTAAGAAAAACAGCCCGATAAAATAAAAGTAATGATACCTCTGGTGTCCAAAGGAACCGGACGAGTATACGTGACATGCTTTGCCTCTGATAGACACTACCTGCAGGCAGCGACGCAGGAAAGTTTTTAATTACGGGTGTACAAAATCCGAGCTACACACAAAAGACACACATACACAAACTGTGATTTACAGTAACACATACAAGCACACACATGCCGTCTTTGGAATAAACAAAATACCTATGTCATCACACCTATGGTTTACTTCAAGGTTGATTCGCACTGCAGCAGGGTATTGAAAAAATATCACACACCCTTTTTCTCTTTTTCAGGGAGAAATGAATCCTCGTTACCTTGTAATAAGATAGTCCATTTATAAAACTTAGGAATCATTTTCGAACACTGTTCTATTTGTAAATTTCTTGCACATGCACAAACATTAATACTTAAGTATAGTTTTCAAGGTATGTGGAACCACACTTCCTTAACATCCCCTAACATGGCATCGTGTTAAGAACAGAGCAAGAGGAAGATTTTTCCTTACTGATATATCTACACGAGACCTTAGAACGCATTACATACATCATCTTCCCAGAAAAGAAACAAACATAAAGTCATTTGGAGGCCATGTTTAAAGTTGGCTTCTAATTTTGTTCATGCTACATTTGAGGTGATTTGTTCGCTGCACTTTTTGACTCTCTCTGCACTCGCGCGTCTAGTTGGTTACACGGTGTAACACTTACTAGGCTACTTCGTTATTTGGTGTCTGCACCGTTTGCACTACGTTCTGGAGCGGTGCAATGCGTGGTGTATGGCCACGTGGTGCGTGCTAACTAATCAAATGGACATTTAAAGCAGCTGACAGGCATTTCTTGCATCTTCTGAAGTTGAACACCGCTATTCGTCTACTTGGTTGAAATTCATTTCCAGGCGCGTATATTCCAGGCTGGCTAGACTATCTGCGAAGCCTGAAACCTAGAAACTAAAATACTGAAGAAAAAACCGATTAGAAACTGTGAATTAGAAACCTGATTTCAAAAAGAAGATAATGGCAATTTTAAAGTTGGCAACCAGAATTCTTAGGAGTTGGCAACCTGAATTCTTAAGAGTTGGCAACCTGTATTCCTAAGAGTTGGCAACCTGTATTCCTAAGAGTTGGCAACCTGAATTCTTAGGAGTTGGTAACCTGAATTCTTAAGAGTTGGCAACCTGATTGCTTAGGAGTTGGCAACCTGACTTCTTAGTAGTTGGCAACATCATTGTTTAGGAGTTGGCAACCTGATTGCTTATGAGTTGGCAACCTGATATCTTAGGAGTTGGCAACCTGATTTCTTAGGATATAGAAATCTGATTTCTTAAAGTTGGCAACCTGATTTTTTATAAGTTTGCAACCTGACTACCGTTAGGATGGCAACGTGGCTTCCTCGAAGACGTCAAGCAAGAATGAACCTCCATAACCTAGGACCAGGTGTCATAGTGAGCTAATCCAGGTCTAAGACTCAGCATACGCCATTGGTCATTTCCTTGCACCTGCCTGACACTGGGATACACCTGCACTAAACCCAGTGTAAAAAAAAGTGCAGCTAAGTAGACGGGGCAATTGAATCTGGATCTTGAGGGAGTCTGTAGATCATCGTTTTGAACTGAGAAACCACAGCATTAACATAGAAGCCAGAAGGTTAACAAGAAGAGTTGACGCCTGATAGATTCCACGGAATGATTGTGAATTTTAAAGGAAGATGGGGGGGGGGGGATGTTCAGTGTTAAACATTGTTATGCTTTTGTTCGTTTGTTGATACATGGAAGAATCCAAGATTGAACCTGTATACAATAGGGATAGTTTTGTTGCAAGTGCAAGTATGTGTAATAGGTAAGCCTACTGCAGCCTGTGCTTATACGACAGCAAGAAAGATGCTTCAAGTTATTTTTACCTTGGTTTGATCAACCACACTCTGTCAGCGCATCCCTGAAGCGAGCGAACGAAAGCAAGTCTCTGCGTAAGTAGTGACTCGAGAGAGCTCAACCAGTGAACACGTGCGAGGGAACAGGATTGCGTGGAGGGGGAAAGCGACTGCAGCTCCCAGCTGTTTCTATCAGCGTATGGTGCTTCGCTCCTCCCACTTCCTTCCTATCCTTCTCCACGACCATGCTGCATAGATTCTCGGGATTCGAGTTAATTTATTTTGCTAATAAGTTGAATGTGATTGGATAACAGCAACGGATCAAAGGGGGCTGGGGGAGGCTGATGTCCTACAGGTCGACAATCTCGCTAATATCACATCCACCCCTCAGCAAACAATAAAACTAGATTAATTAATTCTCTTCTATCCCAAATATACAAGTGTGTACTGTATTTAAGGGCAATAAATGTATTGGTTCCCATAAAGTATTCCTGGTCTCTCTGCAACTATTTTTTTATGGCTTCGTCACTATACGAGAACCTTATTTGAATTAAGCAAAATATTATCTTCTCTTCTCATATGGAACTTGTTTTCTCTCCTTCGCCAACCTTTCCATATTTTCTTTGAGCTTTTTAACATTATTCAATTTGTTCCTCATGAAGTTTTACATTTCATAAACATTTTCATTTCCAAACATTAAACTTCTAAAATTGTTCTGGGCTTAAATTTAAATATTCGGACATTGAAATCTTACATACAAGTATATTTTTCTTCCTTCTTGACATGCATCAATGGCTGTCTCCATTTATTCTCAGATTGGCTTCCTGGAACTAAATTATCATCATTGTGAATTCCTATTCTGTCAATTACTGTATACCTAATATCAGCCATCTTTCGACTTTATCACTTCAGGAAACGAAATTAAAGTTTTATGAAAATGATCAAAAGAAGCCAAACATTATTTATATAATTAGATGACATTTCAAAACTTTTCCTTATAAGTTCTTAAAGGCTTTCGACGGTTATTTGTATACCTTTCAATCTTCCACAATGTAACTAAAAGATAGATCTTTTATGCACAAATGTTAACAAACATTTCACATACAATCTTAGCTGATAAAGTACTTTGCAAGCTGTATATTTTGTTTTCTGCATTTTACTCTTTTGCTTCCTTCTCTTTCTCCATAGATCAAACATTTCTTTCTTCCACAATTTGCTACATCTTCAAAGAAATCTATTAGTATATTTCTTCTACTGAGATTGGACATGATTAGAATCAGAATTAAGCACAAGAAGCCTTAATTATACAGGGTGTCCCAAACAAAAGAATACCCAAAATTACCACCACTTTTGTTTTGGGTATAGTACTTTTGTTTGGAACACCCGATATATTTCCATCCAATAATATGAAAAAGCGTTGTTTTAGGTTCGGTTCTATGTTCAGAAACGCTAGTCTTGACTGGAGGTACAGTTTAAGTACTGTGCCTTGACAGGGGCTCGAATCCGGCACCACATCATTCCAGGCAGCCTCTACGCCACGAGGGAGTTCATTAAACGAAGCAATTTTTATGCTTCCTATGAACCTGGAAGTTGCGAGGAAAAGTAAATCCCGATTCCAGACCCTTCTATTTTGCATATCACAACATTTAATAATGCAACGGATGTCCGGCATTGCTGAGAGAAACGACACACCAATCGCAACCATGCCGAGCACGGGCTCTTCCGAGTTGAATAAACCGTCCCAGCAAACCATTAAGGCGTTGGAACGTTCACGAATTGATGAATTTAAATAGTCGGACGATTCTTAGCGTTCTTGGATACTTGCAGTTCCGGTCTTAAATACCTGACTTGGTAATAGACGTATATAAAGTGAAGGCTGGAGGAAATGAGAAACAGTGAGTGAGTGAGGCTTCAGGGAGGGTTGGACAAGGTTCATCATGAAGCTTCTGGTGAGTAGAGAGACATTCTAGCCCCGTCTAGTTCGCTGCACTTTTTGACTCTAGGTGTAGTGCACGTGTATTCCAATGTCAGGCTGGTGCAAGGAATTGACGTTCAACCAAGTAGACGGAAAGCGGTGTTCAAGTTCAGAAAACTCAACAAATGCCTGTCTGCAGCTTTAAACGTCCATTTGATTAGTTAGCACGCACCACGTGGCCTTACACCATATATTGCAACTCTCGAGAACGTAGTGCAACGGTGCAGACACCAAATGCACTAGTTAAGACCAAATCAACGAAGTACGTAGATGAGCCGGTTTTGCACCGTGTAACCAACTAGGAACGCGAATGCAGAGGGAGTCAAGAAGTGCAGAGAACTAGACTTATTCTTATTCTTCACTATGATTAGCACACTTACTGTGAAATCAAATGGTCGCGGTTTTTATTCCCGACGCGGTTCCGGATATCCCCTTAAACTGTAGGTCCAGTCTAGATTAGCTTGTATGTACACGAAAAAATACTTGCTTGAGTTAACAAAACACGCTTCTTTACGGTTCTCGTAAACATGAACAAAAACATTTGTAATCTTAACACATTTGGTAATTTTAACAAAATGTTTTGGTGACTCTAAGCAAGTGGTCGACATAACAATAAGAATTTGATTATGCTGAACAATCACTTGCTTGTCGCTTATTTAAATGTGTTTGTTTACAAGAAACTTTTCTTTTGATTATTCCAAACAAACTTTTTCTCTATGTGAATAAAACGAAATTTTAACAAATAAGGGACTTTATTCATCAATGCACTGATGTGTTTAGGAAAGTCCCACAGTGTAGCCAACCTTACGAACATGCACCCACAAGTACGACGCCAGGGGTCCCGGGTTCGAATCCCGGCCTGGACATGGATGTTTGTGATCGTCCATTCATCAATTTCATCATGTCATCACTCATCCATATCTTTGCAAATTAGCCTAGAGTGGCACAAAAAGCGAAGTGAAATGAACCAAATGAATCAATCATGTATCCACAAGTAGGGATTTAATTTTTTTTCTATATAGTACATATGAGGGACTTTTTAAAATAATGGATGCAAAATATTCCTACTAAGTTGACTAAGTCTGTAGGTTATTGAATGGGGCATGGAGGTAAGTTTCTAATGCTCAATATATGAAACAGTCTAGATACTCAATATGTATTTGTATTTTGATTACTTTCAATCAGTATTCCACCTAGGTTAATCGCGACGATGAGAATGAATGAATGATGAATATGCATGCTCAGACAGGGAACCTTACCCAGAACCTTCAGTGGCGTTTAATGAGTCGAACACGTTGATACCTAGTTGATTTGGGAATTTTTAGACTCCAAGGATATTGTCATATGTGCGGACACACGCGCAGAAAAGAAAAAAAGACACACACGTTCAGGCTTAAAGACCTTCAAAGAAAACTTAATTATTAAAAATCTACTCTGTTAAATCATACTGCCTCTACCGCTACTTAACCTACTCTGCAATAACGTAAGGATAATTACTGAACATACCCTATGAAGACATAATCTAATATATTTGTTTATAACTAGAAAAGAGAAGAAGCAAGTAGACAGAGATAAAGTTAAATTCCTCAAAGTTACCAGTGTATAACACCCTTCATTAATTTTGAATGAAATAAAATTCAAACGTGCCTTATTATGATGATATTCTTGTAGGTGTCGACGTTCGGCAAATGCCCAATTTTATCAGGAGTACCGAATCTATCACAACATAAATGTTGGTAAAATGTTAAAATGTCTACAAAGTACAGGAATTAAAAGTAATACACCTTCTCAACACACACACAGCATTGCACTCATAGAAGGCACACAGTGAGAAAGCAGAAGTCTTTATTCTTGTGCGTTGTTTTTTTTTAATCTTAAACTTTTGACATTTTATCATTTTCCTGCGTCATGCAGCCATGGCGAAGGAACATTTCTGGTTTGAGGAGGTATACTGTACAAAATCCACTTCAAATCTGTGAAATGTGATTGTTTCTAGTATCAACATACTATGCATAAATTGAAAATTGATAATATTAAAAACGCTGGTAAAAACTACGGAACATATTGAAGAACGTTTTGGATTTACTTCAAGCCTTTTGGAAATGAAGATTTCTTGTAATCTATCACAAAAGTCACTATTGAAAATATGCCAGAATCATTTTTATATTTCCTAATGAGAGTTGCATAATATGGCGAAAAAATATGTTTTATATCACTAAAATCTACGTCTATCAGCTGTAACTATTTGAATATTTGCACTTGCCAGACAAAGGTTTTCAGGGGGGGGGTATAATATGGATTGATAGCTTTAAAGGAGTACTGTATCCATTTCTAAAATTTGAGGGGGTTTCTGTCCTACTGTTTCTTGGGCATTTTAAATATACTCCTCATGATGTATGCTATACCATGCTATGATGAACTCCTCCGTGCCTCGGGATATTTTTTGCTCTCTCGTACGTATTTAAACTGAACTAAGCAAATTAAACCACATCTTTGTACAAATCTGCGCTCATAAACCATACATGAATAAATGGTCAACCTCCCCTTATATTTGTATCGCGAAAAGACACCGAACATCTCTGACACGCCACTGGTTATAGTTGTATTCACAGAATTAGGGGAAAGTGGACACACTCACATCATCCACAATAGGTACTCTGTGTGTGGTCGTGAGTGTGTATGTTGTTGATGTAATTTTCATTTACTTTATTCTGCAATGCGAATCACACTGTTTCATATAAATGGATAAACATATTCAAAATAAATTATTAATTTATTGATAATATTTATATTTTTGATGAAGTTTGTCTATGGTTATTATGCTTTTAAAATAAAATATTTTTCAATAGTATTATGTGCACACTATCTTACTTTGAAGTATCGAATTTTTGTTATATTAATCCAAGTTTCTACTCATTTAAGACTGATTGCATTGGTAACGGAACGTGCAAATCTACGTCTAACATTCCGTGTAAATCCCATTCAGTAGAATAGCACACATTGCATTGTCTTTGATTTGGTAACCCAAGTCCTTATGAGAACATACATATTGCAAAGAAATGCATGAATAGTGTTGTAACAAGTATATTCACCGTCACACACACGCACAAACTACATTTTTTTCGACCCTTGTACCAATCCCTGTAAAACTACACAACATTTATGCAAGGGAAGAATGTTTCAGGCTATCAATGAATGCTCACATCCACAGATTACCCTACGAATGCCTAGGAAGTAGTAATTTCACTTGATATTTGGAGCAGAGTACCTCAGAAGAGAATCCTGGCAAGAATTCTTCACAATTCTCCACATTTACAACATTTACAATGGATTAAAAAACACTGGGAACCATTGGAAAGGCATCATCTCCTCTGACCCCTCTCCTTTCCCTTTGTACTCCAAAGGTTGCGAGGCGAAGATTACATCGGAGATCGAATAAATTATTTATGTCCAAAATGTTCCAACTAAAATGATATTGTGAGTGTATATTATAACACAAAGTATTCGTTGCGCTATATTTCGCTTTCGAAGAAACAAGTGCTGTCTTTGGGCAGCATCTCCTCCAACAGGAGGTTAAACGACGGCGTAGGTATCTGAACAGTACGCAGAAACTTTGCAATCTCCTGTTGGTGAGTGGTTACAAAATAAGATTGCTTATGTTCACAAACGTTGCAGTGTACATCTGACAGAATCGCAGTTCCTGTTCGGTGAATACAAGCCATCGCTTGTTATTGGGAAATATATTTGAGGGTGGCACTTTTCTCGGGCATGATTGTAAGGTAAAACGTTCCTCTATGCATTTCACTGTGCAATGACGAGACATAAGCGTGTTGACATCTCGGTGATAGCGATGATGACATGATCAGCACTACGCTTCGGCCACCTTTGTCTTGCCAGGGCAGCCTTCTAGATATCTATCGATTAGAAGCTGCGGAAAACATACAGATTGATCCTTAAGTTTGGTCTAAATCTCTAAAACAAATGCAGATGGAGAAAAAGAATCAAATCCTTTCATGCATTACATAGGGAGGAGGAAAAACTATTTTCATAACACAACATATTGACCATCTTGGAGTCAAATTCAGTACTAAAAGTTTGTCATGTGGCACATCAAAACTTTCCCGAGTAACAACATTGTGTATTGAAGTTCAACCTACATTTAACCTCTATGATTTTTGTATCTCATATGCACTTATATCTGTCGTTAGTCTTCTGCCATAACACCACACAATCGGAACGATCTCCATATTGAATTAGCATCATCGCCAATGAAGTCATCTGCAATGGAAACAATAGCGGGCCAAATAGCACAGGAGTTAAAGTTACTTTGAACTTTCTCATGTTTGCTGTTTCTCTCAAGATTCTAGCCCATTTTAACATATAAAATGAAGGGGTGATATTCTGATAAGGCACCAAAAAGTGAACCTCACTTCCCCGTATAGTAATTCCAGTAACAGCAATGTGACGGGTTCAAATAGCCTCCTAAGCTCTGATGCACCCAAAATTTTAATTCAATCAATCAAACATGTTAAACGACCACTCTTTCGTTTTTGAAAAATGAAGTTAATTCTGAGATTGCGTTATTATTTATTTTTGCCCCTCAATTCAGGATGCACCCGTTGGTTCTCTCCTAGCCAAACGTACGTCACAACAAACAAGGCCTTTAATATACAGGAACAAATTTAAATTTCCTTTATGGAGAAAAAAAACTGGAAACGAGAAAACATGGCGACACCCTGTTAGGTATTAATGTTCTGTAAAATTAACGTTATTGCTAGTTTGCAATGAAATAGATTCAATTTTTTTCTTACTTGCTTCCCTGGCAATGCAGATTTTTTTTTCATAACAGCCACACCAAGTTCATGATTATTCTAGTGTTGCAAACGACACGAGACGGGACAGGCATTTACAAATTCGAGACGAGACGAGACTGGCCATCTGCCCCGTCTCGTTTTCGAGACGAACCACGAGACGGGACGAGACGGCTCATGAAAAGTCTCGTCTCGTCTCGGAAGTCTCGAAAAAAATACAACAAAATAATTAATCAGTTGGAATAATTATTTCCTCTGAATAAAGTACTTATCCTACTTATTTTTAACACTATTTCTAAATGCAGCATTACTTCCTTCAATGTATTCAAGCTTAATAATTTTGTTTTAATAGTAGACAGATTCAGACATCTATTTGTAAAAATATTATGATAAGAGAACTGTTCTCGATAATTTCTTTGAGTGAGAAATTTATGAAAATTTTGTAAACCTTACGAAGAAAATTGCGGGCTTTATTTGCTTTTCCATATTAATGAAATTATTTGCTTATCCTTAAAACAGCTGGAATGTTTTTAACGATTTCAAAGTAAGGAAAAAAACTGCTGCTACAACGCGTAAGCTATAGTAATTCAGGCATATAATAATTGTGAACGTCACAACACGATATATTCCCACATAAGAAATTAGAGAAATTCCACATAAAATCGTGTCATCTAAGAAACTGACCAAAAGCAAGGTCTGTATTCTACCGTGCTGTTTGTAATCCCTCCCCCCCCCCCCTCGCGGTCAGGAACTAAAGATGGAGCAAAAGAACGCCTGAATAAATTAAAAGTAAGGGACTGATTTGTGGCATATCTTCACTGGGTGATCGATATCCTCTCATGCTTGTCGCGTCGCTTCGGTTGGAAAGATTGCATTCAGTACTGTAGGTTCGTTTCCAAGCAACACTTCTCGCTTTTCACTTTTCGCCTGTCGCCTGTTGCTTGTCGCATAGGTCAGACCGAAGAAAGAAGTTACCAGACCAAAGCAACAATCTTTGTCGCTTAGAAACGAACCTTCGTTAATAAATGCCACATTCCGAACGGAAGAAACACGACAAGCTGCACGTGTCGCTTGTCGCTTGCGTGTTGCTGGAAACAGTTCTTTTCCATCACTGTCCATATCAATATTTCACTTTCATGTAATTTCTTTCATCGGTTAAGCATTCTCTCATATCTCTATAACACATCTTCGATTTTTTGCAAGCTCTTGGTAGTTATATTCTTCAAGATTCTCCCTCGCAAATCCGATATCTTTACTTCCAAAGAAATTTCCTCCGAATACCTTAAATCTGCCAACCATCTGCTACCCAAGGCGCTTCCTTCCATTCACCCTTGCACAAAACGATATAGAGGTAGACACTATCATTGTTTACTATAGGTCTACGTCCAGCCATGCTGGGGACAATCGTCAAAAAATTCTTGCTCGTACAAACAGTTCTTTCATTGCAACCCCTTTTCTCAAAATCAACACACCCTCGCCCCCTTCAAGTATACTGATTGCAAACTCCAAGGATTTCGCACTAACCAGCTAGAAATTGACTCTTTGATTTGTTGATGGAATTGGTGTTTTAAGTCCACTTTATGCACAGTAAGGCTAATGAGGACTAGACCTACAGTTTAAAGTGGGATCCGTACAACTAGGTGCTACTATGCATAAAGTGTCACCCTCTTACTGTTGTTTGTGCATGCGCGATGAAAGTTGCTTATAAATTGAAGAGGCCCGTGACGCTTGTCACTTCGCTCTGAACGCTCACTTTAAGGGAGCTTGCAGACCAAAGCAAAAGGCTCTTGGAAACGAAACTTCAGTAAATGTAATCTTCCCAACCGAAGCAATACGACAAGCTACACGTGTAGCTGAAACTCGGTGTGCCGCCTCGGTCTGTTGCTGGTGCATATGCGGTGAATACTTACCTAGACGGAACGGGTATGTTCGTGTCGCTTGTAACTTTGTAAGATTACAACCCCACCGTGCGAATTGTCTCCTGTCGCGTGCTTCCTCGGTATGAAAGCTCCTTTAGTGTACGATGGATAAAGAGTGGATGGACGTCAGAAATACAAGGCAGATTCCATAAATTATCTAGCTATTGGTAATCGACAAACTGTATTTTAGAATAAATATTAATGTCCTTGTAGTTAACGAACCTTATTTATTCTGACTGTACAGTGAACAAAATGTTATAAAGATTTAACACAATTTAGGGAATAATGTTTCTCCCACTCTTAAAATTTGTTGGCACGATATCCTACATTAATTCTACGAGACGAGACGAGACAAAACGAGACGGGACAATGCTCTTCAAAAGACATGGAACGAGACGAACTAATATTTTCGAGACGAGACACGGGACGAGACAGCATTTCCACGAGACGAGACGAGACAGGCCAAAGTCTCGTCTCGTCTCGTCTCTTGGGCAATACATATTCGTAAAGAAAAAACGTATGTTACACACGATTTGTCTATGGTGTGATATGCAAGGACCTAGTACTGACTAAAAGTATGAAGATTGAAAAGGAACAAAATCGGGATATTTATTTCAACATTGAACTTACTCTAATATTTTATATCTACGTAATGTTCGGACGATGTGCTTTGATGCAGTTAGGTTAGGGCGACCGAAACGTGTTGCTAATCACATCACCTCCAAAATGTCGAGATTGTGAATGTGTGGGGCCCTACCTCCACATCATCCTTGTGGTTTCACACCACGTTGCAATGTACATGGAATAGCTCTACCTTTACCAAACACATACACACTATTGTATGACAAGTAAATTCTTCTTCTACCTCTTTCCCCTTTGCCTCATAACGTCGTGGTTTCCTCTATCCACCCCTTCCATCTCTCCCGTTCCTTTGCCATCCTCTTCAATTCTCTTATTCCTTTTCCTTTCTTTGGTCCTATTTCTTCAATTTATTTTTCGAATGTCTTCCGGGGTCCACTTCTTGTTCTCCTTCCCTCTGTTCTAGCTTCCATAAATTGTTTTGCTTTTCTATCTTCGTCGATTCTTACCACACGTGCGAAACATTTTAATTGTCTCTGTGACAGTTTCTCTTCTTCCGGAAAAAGTGGAAGATGAGTAAGAAGTGTAAGAAAAAAGCAAATTCAATGAAGGAAAACATTATTCTCGTTTGAATAATATCCAGATATTAACAGTATACCCACTTTCTTTACTCATTTCTTTAATTAGCATCGCGTACCTCTTACACTTTTCTATTTTAAGTAGCCTTTTGTCTGACTGACCTTCAATGAGATTATCTACGAAATGATCAGATGATTTAGAAATTTAAATCTTATCAAAACATTTATATATACAAGGGGGTATCCAAAAGTTTTAATTATCACCATGAAATAAAAAACATACAATAGTCACTTGCAGTGGTCAAAGTTAGTTCTTCTCCACGTAGTCTCCCTGCAGAGTCTCACATTTTTGCCAGCGTTTCTTCACCTGTTTCAAGCCCTCTTTGTAGAAGTCCTCCGCTTTGCTCGAAAACCACTGTTCCACTTCGAAAATGACATCCTCTCTGTCGTCAAATCGCCGACCACGAAGTGGTTTCTTCTTCTCGGGAAAGAGGAAGAAGTCGCCTTGGCACAAGATCAGGCGAATAAGGTGGATGATGCAAAAGTTCATAGCCTAACAGGTGGACGGCGACAACGGATGCTTGGGCCGTATGGACGGGTGCATTGTAGGCCAGGAGACGGACGCCTTTGCTGATCATGCCACAACGTTTTTGTTTCAATGCAGCATCACCTTCCCAGCAGATTTCTGGACCTTCACCTTCTTGGGAGGGGAGAGGATGGATGTTTCCACTCCTTGCTCATTTCTTTGGTCTCCGGATCGTAGAGGTAGGTATACCCAGCACTCGTCCATAGTGACGAGACGAGCAAAAAAATCGTCTTCATTCCGCTCCAACAGAGTCAAATTCTTCTGGGAAAAGTCGTGGCGAGTTTGCTTTTGAAGAGGTGTCAACAAGCGAGGTACCCAGAGTGCAGACACCTTATTCATGTGCAGCCTTCATGAATAATCCTCCACGCACTTCCGTAACTTAGTCCAGTCTCCGCCATCACTCTTTCCATGGTCGATCTTCTGTCGTCGAGGATAACGGCCTCCACTTTCTTCACCATGGAAAGAGCATCCTTGATTGAGGGTCTACCCGCTCGTGGCTCGTCTGTCAGGGACATGTGACCACTTTCAAAGTTCCTCTTCCACATCACAACCGTGTCGTATGATGGGCTTTCATCCACATAGACAGCTTTCATTTCGTCGTGAATTTGGCGTGCGTTGTTGCCCTTCAAATGGAGGAACTTTATGACACTTCGGGCTTCAATTTTGTTCATCATGCAGGTTGATGTCTTCTACAGCCTGTGAAAATAAAACTACTTTAGACAAAGATTTGATATTTGCACAAGTATGCATGTGGCAATGACACTGATTATGTACAAAAAGTTTCATGTAAATATCTCTATAACTTCTTTATTATAATTAAAACTTTTGGATACCCCCTCGTACACACTGTAGTTTCTCTCTAGTTGTTTTTATTTAAAAATTAACACAGAGTAAATACGGTGGGAATTATTTGAACCCACATGTTACTTTGGAGAGGGGATAGAAAGTGTCTAACCTGTCCTAAAGATGGTTCGCTTCATTACGACTAAATCAAATTGCTTAAGAACGAATCTTTGCAAGTAAAAGATATCAACATTAGGCTATTGACCACATAAATCGTTGCCACACAGTCACACAAAATCCTATCTTGGTCATTTAGTTATTTGTCTCTGTATTGTGAAATTATATCTAATGCGCCTCTAGATAATGCAAATATGATAAAAAGAGATTTCTATCTTTGCAGACCTGCCTCCTCTTATTTGCCATTGGCGTGTCGGGAAGAAGCGAATACGAGGACAAGAGACCAAATGTTCGACTTGGCAACAGATTTCGTCCTTCACCTGCTCACACGAGTACTCCAGTTCGATTCGTGAGGACGGAGAATGGAAGATACGTCGGTGTTCCTAAAGTGTCCAGTGGCCCATCTACAAAGTACAGCAATGCCGAAAGCAGGGTTGAAGACCAGGTGTTTGCACCGGACAGGAGCCGTGTTACAGACGTCCTTGTTGGAGAAAACACCAGAACCAGAACAGCACCTAAACGAACTCAAACCAAACCTGTCATCGAGGATTATAGAGAAACCCAACCCAAACCTCAAGTCGAGTCCATTGATACTGATCATCTAAGGGAATCTATTGGAACACAACCTAAGCGGACCCAAGTTAGGCCAGTAATTGATGATTATCGAGAAGATACCCTTCCCAATCTTCAAGTCGAGTCCTTTCCTTCTGATAATTTAAGGGGATCTATTGCACAATCATCTAAGCGAACTCAACAACAGCCAGCATTTGATAATTATCGAGAAGATACCCTACCCAAACCTCAAGTCGAGTCCATTGATACTGATCATCTGAGAGGATCTATCAGACCACAATCCAGGCGAACTCAAGTTAGGCCAGTAATTGATGATTATCGAGAAGATACCCTTCCCAATCTTCAAGTCGAGTCCTTTCCTTCTGATAATTTAAGGGGATCTCTTGCAACACCATCTAAGCAAACTCAACAAAATCCAGTATTTGAAGATTATCGAGAAGGTACCTTACCAAAACCTCAAGTCGAGTCCTTTGCTACTGATAATTTTAGAGAATCTTTCGGAACAACATCTAAGCGAACTCAAGTTAGGCCAGTAATTGATGATTATCGAGAAGATACCCTTCCCAATCTTCAAGTCGAGTCCTATCCTTCAGATAATTTAAGGGGATCTCTTGCAATACCATCTAAGCAAACTCAACAAAAGCCAGTATTTGAAGATTATCGAGAAGATACCTTTCCAAAACCTCAAGTCGAGTCCATTGATACTGATCATCTGAGGGGATCTATCAGACCACAGTCCAGGCGAACTCAAGTTAGGCCAGTAATTGATGATTATCGAGAAGATACCCTTCCCAATCCTCAAGTCGAGTCCTTTCCCTCAGATAATTTAAGAGGATCTATCGCAACACCATCTAAGAAACCTCAACATAAGCCAGTATATGATGATTTTCGAGAAGATACCTTTCCCAAACCTCAAGTCAAATCATTTGAGGCTGACCATGTTAGCAGATCCATCGGAACAGCGCCTAAGCGAACTAAATTTGCACCCATAATTGATGATCAAGTGGAAGGTACATTTTTTAATCCTGAAGCTCAGTCATTTGATCAAGATCATATAAGTGTACCCAGTGGTCCCTCGTATTCTGCTGAATCTATCCATAATACTCGTATTCTTGAGAACACCCCAGAATCTAATCATGACTCTACAAGAATTGTTCCAGAAGCATCAAGTTATAATAAATCACCTCAAGCTCCAGTTCAACCGACATCAACAAGTTCCGGGAAGTCGACATATTCTGAGGATGGTAGTGGTGCCATGAGTTCGGAAATTTTCACAATGAACAGGGCAGAACGTCCCTTTGCTGTATTCATCATTGACGGAGTAGCTCCTAGAACATCAAATAATAGAGAAAGCAATTTTAATACACGTAATAGGGGACAATTTGCTGAAAATTACCCTGCAAGAAAAGAATTTACAGGAAATGTTGCTGCTACACGACTAGTTTCTTCGGAAGGAAGTAAAACTTTTGACGATCTAAACAAAAGTTCTCTCGCACCAGGTTATGTTCCTGTTCAGCAGTCAAGTAATTCAGAAGACGGTGATTTATCAACAGCTGAAGGTGGGGGACTGGTCAACAAAGATATTGTCTACAGTGTAACTGAAGGAGCTTTTAGTGAAATCAGTGAAGCCAGTAAGGGGCAACACATCAGTGGTAAGAGGAAGCCTGAACTATCAGTTGAACAAGACAAAAATTTAGGTAGTGAATACAGAAACTATAGACCTACGTCGACTGCCACGGGCACATCTCTTCGTGAAGGTGGTTCATCACCTACGGTGATGAGAAAAGACAGTTTCTTCAACAGAGTGGAGAGTATTTCTAGTAACAACGGACCTAGGCATTCTTTCCAAGAAGCAGGGAAGTCAAGCTTCGATACTAGCCAGAACCAGGGCAGAGGACGAAGACCGTACTCACGACGACGTGGAAATATTCCTCGTCCATCAGTAGGACGTGGTATCTCAAATCTCAGAAACAGTTTACCTGGTAATATGGCAACTACAACAGAATCGAGTTCAACAATTGGACCAGCTGAAGAGTCATTAGCTAATCAGTATGAATCAAGTGGTTTTTCCAACAATGTTGGAGCTACAGCAGTGCCGCTAATAACATCGACGACAGAAAGTCCCAGTATTATTAGCTCAACAAGTAAGTATAGAGAAGTTACAGAAAGTTCGCAAATCATTAATTTTCCAGGTACTAAAAGTGTTGAAGATTCACCAAAATCTTTATATCAAGTACCACCACTGATTCCAAGAACAAACGAAGATTTAATCACTCCTGTTTCAAATTCCAATACACCGTCTGCAAAAGATAACTATCCAATAAACGTACCTTTAAGAGGACGAGTTGAGAAAACTATCCCTCCTAGATTTGTAAGTAATCCTGATAACGACGATGAAGATAAAATTGAGGAAGAAATACCAGAAGCTGCATTCGAATTCAGTCGGAACGTTGCAAATGGTGGACGAAAGCTGCCTGAACGAGTGTACACCACCTCACGCCAAGCAATTTCTACTGGAAGAGGTTTTGGCTCAAACAGATCTTCCGGCGACAGAAATCCTTATTCCAGCAGTCTCAGAACTGATTCTCGTAATTTGAGAGGACGTGGTAAAACATCACGTATCGCCTCAACCAACGAAAATCTTGAAAATGTTAGGACATCGACGACTGCAAGCGTATTGCACACTGTGACAACTACAGTAGCCCCGGAGATCATCAGCAGTTCAACAGTGGCTTACTATTATGAAAATGTTGATAATGTGCCCAAAAATTTACCTGAAAGGACTAGAGATATCACGGAATCTGTCGATGGAACAAATGAAGAGGATACCGAAAGTGGAAAAAAATATGGTACTCCAGGACAAATACCTGTGCCAGAACTTTCAACGACTAAAGAAACAACTTCATCTAGAAGTAGCATCATTACACCTAGTGGTCTTGGAAGTTTGAGAACCATAAACAATTTCTCTGCTAACAGTAATTCCAGGGAATCTTCTCCTCAATATTCGGGATATAATTCAGATTTCAGAACCAATCATGCATCTGAAAATAGACCTATTGAACAAGGTTTTCACACACAATCTTCCAGCACACATGGACGCGACAATACTTTTGCTAGTGCTTATACAAATACATTTCCTAACAGCTATAGTGATAATTTCAAAGGTTTAACAGGGGAAATAAAGGAGGAGACAACAGTTTCAAGAGAAAATTACCCAGAAAGAAGTAATCCTCTTCCAGGTTTATCAACAGTACAGCAGGAATATAATTCGGAAAAGCGTGTGATTCCTAGTAATGAACATGGGCAATCAAGCAATACAAAAAACTTTCCTTACGACAACGTGAGGTCTTCCGATACCAATGGCTTCAATATACAGTATGAATTACACTCAGGTGAAAACCTAAGGAATGGAAACAACAGACCAATTTCACAATCTTTCGATCAAGTACCCATAAAACCTTTTGGTAGTGAGGATAATTTAAGATATACACTAAGAAATACCGACGGTAGGAGTAGGGATTTTAGAGTACAGTACAACACTCATGGTCTAAGGGAGCCCAATAGTCAGCAATCACCGACAGATGCAGGAAATTTGAACGAACTTTCCCTTAAAGCAAGTAGAAACCCTAATTCACAAAATTATATCACTGTACCTGTTATTGTTTCTGGAAGTTTTGAAAAGCCATCGCGAAATTCTGGTGGTAGAAATACTGTATCTGCTGATCCGGTTAGCAATTCAATTAAAAATAAGGTTAGAGGATCCGTTGACAAAGTGCCACTGGAATCAAGTGGAAAATTAAACCAAGATAGTACAACACCAACATCAGGAAGCTATGGAAAACAAACCGCTTCAGGACTAAGAGAGGGTGATAATCTTTTATCCATTCGTGAAACTGAAACACCAAGAAACAACGTCGGTAGTGGTGCTTCGAAGCCAGTTTCCAACACTGACTACAGAGAATCTGCCCACGAATTGTCATCAGGCACCATAAGATCTAACAAGAACTTCAACAACGAATACAGGCGACCCGATTTATTTGTTTCGACAGCAGATAGTTATCGAGAAATTGATGGGGGGCAAGTTGCTGAAGTCTCAAGTTCAAGACATACAAAAGATTTTCCAGCTGGTTTCGAAAATTCTATCTCATCTAAAGGAACCAGGAAGATCATCAACTTGGCACCTACCAGAAATGCACCAGAAATACGTGAAAACTACCCAAGTGAAATCGGAAGACCGAGTCTGATAGGTTCTTCTGATGAGTTTGATACGCCGTACAGGCCTGAGTATTATTCTAAACATGTTGTTGAAAATGACAATGAAAAACCTAGTTATCCTAGTAGTGAGTGGATAAATATCGATAACAGTAATGTCAGACACCCTGCCAGTGAGAGACCAATAGACAATTCGGAATATATCACTAATTTTCCTAATGTGCGTTCAAGAACTAGACCAGAAGCTGTAGAATATGATACAGCTTCAAGAACAAACAGTGGTTCATCGAAATCCCTGGGAAACGTTGAAACGAATACAAGATCTAATGTATTTGGGGGTGATTCTGGAAGTAGTAATTTACATGAAACTGGAGATTTCAAAGGTCTAGATTACAGTTATCGTGGTTCAACTGGAAATAATAATTTCAGGGATATTTATTCTGTCCATGGTGATTACGTCACAGGTGGAAGATCAAAGTCTGGACTCAGAAATGGCGTAGGCAGAGGTGTTGGAGACAATTCAAACATTAGAAATTTCAAAGATCCAGTTAGCGAAGCGCCAAGGTATGTCGACAACTACCCTGGAAAGCTTGGCAACTACTTAAGAAGTACTACTGAAGCTTCTAGTATTCCTGATATCGATGAGAGTTCAAACGGAAGGGTGAAGTACGAAAACGAAGGAGGTATATCGAGTGCTCTAGTCAATAGCCCTCGTAAAAATTACCCGAAAGAATCTGAAAGTGAATCACCGGAAAATATACCACAGCTTAACGACAACTACCCAGGAGTAACCAGAAATGCTTTACGACTTTCTAATGTTCCTGCATATCCTGAAAATGATGATATACCAAGAGGAAGATCTATAACTGGTGGTAACAGACATAAAAGCACCATCAATGCTGACAGTACTGGAGTAAACCAACCACAAGATGGATCGAAGTTGGAAGGAAATTACCCTGATAACATACGAATTTCCCCCGCTGCCCCACCAATTTATGGAAATGAAGATGCTTTTATAGAAAAACCTATAAATCAGGACGGTGAAAATGAAGGTTTCAGCAGTGCTAGAAGCAATGATGAATCACTAAAAATTAAACAACCTGAAGACGAAAGAGAAAGTAAGTATTTCCCAGGCAAAACGTCAAGTAACAATTGGAGAGGAAGCTCAAATGCCACACCATCTCCTAGCAACCAGAGCAGTTCAACAGGCAGGCTTAGAAATTCAAGAAGAAGAAACAGGTTGCGTTCCAGTGCAGGTAGAAGTTCTGAAACCAATCCAACGTCTTCGGATAGACCTAGAAATTCAAACAGATTCTCGGACAGCAGTAACGCACCTATTAAAACAGACGAAAGCAGCAGAACGCAGGAGTATAGTGACAGCTATAGTGATGCCAGTAGACTCAGTATTGCTGGATCTTACGCTCCAACACCTACCAGCATTACTGAGAGACCAGGAGGTGAAATGAGACACCCAGGAGGAAAACATTCGGAATTCGTCAATGAAGCACCGAAGCTCACTTCAAACGTCAATGACGATGTCGCCAGAAACCAGAATTCAAAGACCCGTTCATCCAGTTCATCAGGTTCGTCAAGAAACGTGGAAAAGGGAAGGTGGAGACCTTCCACGGCTACTACCCCTGTGCCTTCAGGAACGGATCGATCACCACCCCGAAAATTACGTGGTAGGATTTCTTCAAAGAGTCGGGAACGAGAAGCGTCCAGGACTGTGGCTTCTGATAATCCTACAGATGACACCACCTCCAACCGTGGAGGCTTCGGCGCCAAAAGGCAAAGATCCAGAAGTTAACCAAGAACTCATTATCCTCACACATCATCACCCATTTCCACAATCGTTAAATTGGTATTAATTGTGTTCATGACAACTGATTCTTGTGAATTTGAATGTAGACAAGAGCTAATAGTTACAGAGACAAGTGTTTTCTATACTCTGATGTACGTTTAACTTCAGTTAATTTTTGTAATGAAACAATACATGTATATTACATTTGTAAAAAGTAGTTAGTTTTATTTATACCTTTTAATTTATTTTATGCCAGACAATAATTTTAATAGTAAAGTGATATTAATTATGAACATATATTCTTTGTATTGTTAAAGTACATACTTTGTGTGCAGCGAAAGTTGTACACATTTTACTTGCAGTCAAAATTTCTTCCAAATCAACATTTTTATCATAAGTAATCTGAGACATGTACATCATCATTGCTGCTGTTGTGTGTATGACCAATACAATTAACTTTTTACAGTTATTCATTAATCTGTAAAGCATCCAACTTTAGATGAATTAAAGAAATACATATTTAATTGGTTGGTATTAATCGTTCTGAAGATATGGACAAATAATAACTCTTATCTTTCAAATCTATTGCTGCAACACTCGCAAATTGTTGACACAAATAAAAAACACAGTCATTGAAGGAAACTATTTTAATACATGATATCGTCTCTCGAAGTGACAAGGTTTCCCAGTTCTCTCTACATGTCAACCATGCAAATATTAATTATGATAATTAAATTTTTGTTTCACCCTATTCTATTCTCCACTAGAATCTTATCCACTCTTTTATAAAAAATGGGTAACAAACAGTAAGGTGGTTTGGTATGTTTTCACCCTATTGACGAATGTCTCAGTAATTTTCGTCTGACACAGCCGACTTCCATGGCGGAGTGGTTAGCGCATTGCACTACGACGCAAAGGAACCCAGGTTCTTATCCCAGCCTGAGCATGGGTGTTCTTTATGTGTGTCGCTTCATCAATTTCATAACTCATCCCCATCTTCGCGATTAGCCAAAAATGACAGGAAAGCGAAGTAAAAGAAACCAAACCAATCAATCAATTGTCTGACAGAGACTCATATTAGATTACTAAAGCTATTTCTAGGAAGAAAAAGAAAAGATTTCCTAAACAATGTGTAAGCACAGATTATTTTGCATACTAAAGATTGCACCGCCCACAAACTTACATTCTGTGTGGAGTAGCGAGGGTAGTTGAGCTGAAGCCTAGAGCACCATGCATAGAGGGAGCCATTGAAAGTTTTTCTATGTTAAAGACAACAAACTCAGAATATGCAATGGAAAAATGTACACTTTGCAGAGGTAAGGGGAAAAGTAAAACACACAAGATGTTACTCAACCCTTGTTCCCATTGAAGATTTTTAAGCGGTTAAGTGACCCCTTCATACTTCCTCTGGGGGAACACCACATAAAATATCTTGGTAGTGCGGGGGTGGAACGCTAAAATATTTATTTGATCCTCCCTGATCACTGCCGAAAACGTCCTTGCTCAAATAGTTACTTCATGGGAACAATTCTTAAAAATGGATTCAGTTATTGCTGTATTCACATATAGATAGAAAATCTTACTAATTTTGTAAGGTTCCTCGTACTCTCAATCAGTAGCGGCTTCTGCCTCTTCGCACATTCGCACGTGCACACCCAAACAAATCTGCAATGCAGTTATTTTTTAGTATACTTATTCACTGAATACTATCTCCTTCACATCAAACGTTCCCACACCCTACCGCCCCATCGGATTCGATTTTTCGATTTACCAGCACCTGCCGCTGAGATACGTTCGCTCTGAACACAAGTTGTCGTGTGCTCGTCTGCCGTTGTTTACAGCAAGCAAGAGATTGGCGCCTGTAGCTTGCAGTTTTATAGGCTTTACGCACACTGCAATATCTGTGTTCACGACACAGCAGTGTTACAATCCCATTCCATTCGAGATCATGTGGCGGAGTAGAGGTAGTGCACACATCATCGTAAATCGAGGGATTTTTTTTTTTTTTTTTTTTTGAAAAGGGACATTTCTATGGTATCTTCGCCCACCCTGTTCCGAGCATGACAGGGGCAAGGAAGAAGACAGGAGGGAGGGGAGGACAACTGAAAGCGAAACGCATGTCTTGCGTTGCCTTTGCTTGGCCAAAATAAACTGTTCTTGTGGCGCTGTAGTCGAATTATCCACCAGGGGGGAAGAAGGAAGACGTGGACCAATCAGCTGTTTCCAGTGTGTGGCAAAATTGTTCCAAATGCTCGTTCCTGTTTCATTGCAAAGTGAGCATGATGAAAGGGGAAACTGTACATAGCGAAAGCAGAGACGTAATATTTAACGTTGTTGAATATTTGGAGGGAAGTTAGCTACTCGTACGTAGAGTGAGATTATTTCCGTAACAGCTCTGGCCGTTCTGCGCTTTCACCTTGGGAGCGAGTCATAACTCCCGACGCCTCCAATCAAGAAGGAAACCGCTGACGTCATCTCTACTCTGCGCCTATAGCTAACTCTGTTGCTCGCGCTGTACACTGCTCGTAGGCTCGCTGGCTAGACTAGAGCAGTCGGCTGGACATGTTCCGAATGTACTCGGACTCTACAAAGCGCGCAGCGACTGCAGTAATAAGACAGATAAGGTGGAAGGACAAGACAAATTCTGAAATACTAAGCAGGGCAGTGTGGGCTGAGTGAGTGCTGACATTATCTTTAATATTTTTTATTCATTTTCTTGATTTCTCTTCAGTTTGTTGGTTTGTTCTTTAGAAATAAACAACTGCTAGAGAGATTACAACTGATTTTCTGCACTTTGAAGCGGCTACCTTGTTTGCTGGAGTGGCTCAAGATAAAATTTTCACCCGGATGAGATGAAATGTTGGCGTGCCCTACTTTCCACATTCCTCCAATATAAATCATAACCATGTTATATATGCGGTGTTAATGATATTTTAAAAATACTATAATGCTGTTAAAGAACACTTTTTTTTGTAGGTATATGATTATTTTATACCTACATAATGACATCAAAGCAACAATAATCTCTTAGCTTAGATGATTTTGCAGTAGTAAGTTATTCAGCAGTAGCTTCAATTAATTCTTCAACAATAAATACAACTCGTCTTAAAACAAATAGCCACGCAGCCGGTGGAGACACATAGTGGTTCAGATCCCTTTTTAAATTGTAGATCGTCTGTCTCTATTTGCTTTTATGTGCATAAAGTGAACAGAAAAATAAACTCACTCTTAGGATTTGGCTCTATCAAGGAGGATGCCCCTGTTTGGCGCCTTGGGTAGTCGCCCGATCCTGCTTGTTTGATGTATGCAAATGTTGTTATTCTTGTTCACATTTATCAGCGCAGCGAAGGGGAAAGTTTTTACTAAATATTTAGCAAATCGACAATAATATTGAATATTGTAGATCGGCATTTCCATGTTTATAGTGATTTTGTCAGATTATCGAATGTTGAATTATCTATACCCAATAACATCGCTCCTTGTGATCGACGGAAAATTCGCCGCGGTATTTCAAATTGGTAAAAATTAATATTTTATATGAAATAAAACTCTTCCATAGCCTCATTTTCAGTAAAACGTGTTCATAACTTGGGTTACCAATACATTTAGCATCATTATGGACGCAAAAAAGGGAGCAAGTATTTGAGAGGAGTGATAAAACACTTCTTCTGGACGTGATGCTGAAGTGCACACCCATAAAGTCAGACCACCAACCGCCACTGTTCTCAATTAGAACTGTAATTACGTTAATGTGAACACTCCGTCGAATTCTGTTAGTATATTATTTCGAGATTTCTTGATATATAACTAAAGTTATATTGAATTACAAAATGAGATTTTGCAATTTTCTTTCTATTCGGGATTCTTTTCGGATGTTGTAGTAATACGTGACCTTGAATTGCTTATGTTGCCGAAAGAGTAAAAGATCTACACATAAACATACACCTACAGAATGATGATCTTTAGTTCTGAATTCTAATTAGTAAGTGAATAAAAGTTACATTTCTGATCACTTTTTTAACAATTCAATGACTGACTTTTAATATTTAGGTATTGTTTTCAAAGGTTTTGTTTATATAAATCCTGCAGATGTCTTACTTAAACATGACCCTAGCACCATCTGTTAACATTTATGTAAGCTAAACTTTTAAAGTTGAAATTCTTTACTAATGTAAATATCAACAACATGCTTGTTTTTTAAAACAACTTACAAACAAACAGTGACGACGCCAAAGAGGGACATGCGGGCGGGACACCTACTGCTTATCTGCGTGCGAACAAGAAACATAAATGATAAATGGTCTATGAGTCCAAATATTCATGTTTTGTGTGCCAGTTACATCTATACAAAATGAGATTGCCCCCTCAGAAAATATTTCCGCCTTCTTCTGGCCCGTCATTACGAGCTAGGAGATGCAGGACAAGGATATTTCATTTTTTAATCTATTGTACTGAAGCTAGCATGTATTAGAAGATGTACACACACTTATAGCTAATGTTCAGTTACTCTGCTCTGATTAGCTGTAGGGTTGCTCAAGCAATGTCGAATTGGTAACTTATCGTATCAAATCTCTTAAGTTCTTTTCCAATTGTAAAGTGTCTATTCGCCATTTAATTAAGGTAAAACTAGAGTCGTTTTCACGTTCAGAAGACACAGCGGCGCTTATGGAGAAACCGTACAGTGTTGCCAATACAGCGCTAGCTCATGTCGCCGGGAAATAAAAAGCTTCCTTCACAATGTAGGTGTTACATATTTTATATAAAATGATTATTATATGGAATGATTAATATTAATATTATACTGTGAACATTACAGTTCATTAGCATGTCATTTTCCCATTAGATTTAATTTAATACACAGGCACATTTAATATTCATTCGCCTTTCTCTGTAATTATTTCATAGAATAACATTGAGATATGGTAATGTATTACATATATATATATATATATATATATATATATATATATATATATATATATATATATATATAAATTCATTATTGTCTATGAATTTATGTGTACGTTGGAAACTTAAAGGTGATCTTCATTTCAGTATTAATGTCGACAGTAATGTTAACAAAAACAACGTGTATTTGCGACAGCACTAATGTTGCTCACAACAGCAGCATTGGAAATAATTGTCAATTATTAAATTAAAGTAATTGCAATTCTATTATAACAAACTGAATGAAGTTAATATTTTTACTGAATGGAAATAAAATAACAACTCGAAAACTTGGTGGTGATTAGCCGGAATGCTGCGGTGAGTCGGCTCAAGATGGCCAGACAACGTCCCCTTACTTCGCGCGCGGTTCGGGTTAAAAAAAAAAACTCCAAATGCATGGAAGTAATATTTCTGGGAACCTTTGAGTGGTTATAAAAAATAATTTCATTATTTTCTTCACAACTTTGTCGCTGGAAGTTTTTACTTGGAATTACAGAACAAAAAATTGCCAGCGACGACATTTTCTACTGCACGTATATAAAAAATCTCCACATACTTTATTTGAATATTTTTTAATGCGAATATGCTTTAAAGTATTGATAAATTCTGAGCACCACCATCACCTATGACAATTAAAAAACAGTGTCAATTTTTTTCATAATGAATGCTTCAATTTTGCGGCATGTTTCAACGTTAGGAATGAAAACAATGTAAAAATTTTGTTTTCACAGAAAATTTGTGTTTTTAATTTATCTAAAAATATGTAAGCAAGTTACCAGTTTTGTGTGCTCACCATCGTATTCACTACAAAATTTCCTGCAAAACTGCAGGTACCGATTTTACGTAAGCTAAATTTGTAAATCGAGAAATTTCACAACAGCGCGCTTGTATTTCCCATAAGAAAAGCATTGTCCATGTCTTCTGAACATGAAAACGACTTTAGTTACCCTGAATGGGCATATCTAATGCAATTCAGAAAACAAAACCTTCCAGAATAATGCATAAAATATTAATAATTTAAATTAGGTGCTTTTTAGTGTCCACATGTTACTTTTTAACAACTATTGTTTTCGGAATCAAGTAGTAACTAATGAGTAGAACCTGGATATAGTGCCTCTAGTGCACAAAGAGTAACCGAAATTGATTTTAAAGTAAATATGAAAACTAAGGTAGCAAAACTTGGGGTAACTTTGGCCCAGAACTGTGTCATTTGCATCCTTTTTTAGCAAAATTCGAAGGAAATCACGTGATTAATATTGGATCATTGTTCTGTTTCTGGTATTCAGCATGACGAAAGGATACATATAAGTATACGAGAGAAGATTTTCTACATCGTAATGAGTTCTATCTGAGTTTTATTTAGCTTTTTTAAACACAGATAGGTTAATCAGGACTGGACCTAAAGTTTAAAGTGCATCGACTTGGTACGGAACCCTGAATCCCTCGATTACAAGGCAATGACGTTACCACTTCGCCATTGGGTAGGCCTAATGAGATCTACAATGTATCTGTGTAACTGCCTTTTTTTCGGGTTTGACGGGCTTGAGTGTTATTCTTGGCGGTGCAATGAGAAATCGAGCCTGAGTGGTTACTGATTTCTTAGCTCATGCATGAGTGCACTAGTATAAATTTTCTCCACCTGCTGGTTTCAGTGAAAATGCATTCAATCATTTGACCTTGTACCAGATTGAAAGTACTGATTCCATAATGAGATGCGCTAACCATTGCATCGTGCTAATTGGCTTTGTGAAAATATGGAAATTAGTTTGGTTGACCATTTCGTAACTCCTTGGCATAAATTCAAATTTTTATGCATTTCCGATGAAATGGTTGATTGGCAGACTTTTTAATGTCACTATAATGGCAAGGATCTTTGGCCAATTATAAAGGAAACTTCAGCGATTGTGATTTGGAAATATAATTGTTGTGTTGCCGAGTAGAAATCCTGTACTTTCTTAATATTCCAGGAATACCATACTACATTTTTACCTGTTAAAAGCAGGAAATTATGTTGATGTAAGCGTAAACAGAGAAAAGGTCTCAGTAGTCGCTACCGGACAAGTGTGAGGTGAGGATAAAAAATATGTCGCAATGAGATCAGTGGTACGTTATAAACTTTGTGAGTGTGTGTGTGGTGTGGTGCGTTCGTGTGTGTAATTACAAGATGCGTGTCGCATGCTGAGCCAATTAGTGACGTTATTGTTCTATTCGTTGTCGTGTTGTGAATTTATTGGCCCCGTTTAGTTCGATGCACTTGTTGACGCTAGTGTATTGCTGGTTTATTCCGGTGTCAGGCTGGTGCAGGGGAATGACGTTTAACCAAGTAGTCGAAGAGCGGTGTTCAAGTTCAGAAGATTCAACAAATGTCTGTCTGCTGCTTTAAACGTTCATTTGATTAGTTAGCACACACCACGTGACCATAAACTACACGCTACACCGTTGCAGAACGTAGTGCAAACGGTGCAGACACCAAATACACTACTTGACACCAGATCAACGAAGTAGACGAGTCGGTGTTGCACCGTGTAACCAACTAGACGCGCGAGTGGAGAGAGAGACAAAAAGTGCAGCGAAATAGAAGGGACTATTGCTTTCCACCGTTATTGTACAAGAACCTCATTTTGAATGTATCCCCATAAATAGTTCTGTGCTGTTTGATCTGATGAACACGATTGATTGATTTTGTGTTTCAAGTCAATTTTATGTACAATAAGGCTAATCGGGACTGGAGCTACAGTTTAAAGTGGGATCCGAACCAATATGTACCTGCACCTGGTATCGAAACCGGGACCCCTTGATTACAAGGCGACGACGCTACCACTGCGCCATCGGGGAGGCCTGATGAAGACACTGTTTTCAGTGTTACCTCTTCACTTAATTTATTTGTTCAGTAGATTTTCATCAAGTTTGATCTTCACGTTATGAGGAGGTGTTCCATCTTGCTGGAAATAAAACTTCTTCTGGTCCCCAAACATCTCTTAGGTACATGACATAATTTATTAATTAACCCTCAATTTCTGCCTCACGAGCCGTTTGTTGAACAAACTTTTAACGATGCACCTACGTTTCAAGTAGTATAAATATACTTCTCTGAAATTTGTTCAAAACTAGTAGTGTCAAACAAAGACAGATCAAATGAGATATGAATTCCAGATTGAATTTTAAATTTTTTTTCCGGCCCCATTGGAGGAGTAGTTAGCACATCGCGCTACGACGCCATGGGTCCCGGGTTCGAATCCCGGCTTGGGAATGGATGTTTGTGAGCACCCATTCAACAATTTCATCATGTCATTACTCATCGCCATTTTCGCAAATTAGCCAAAAGTGGACCAAGAAGCGGAGTAAAATGAAGCAAATCAATCAATCAATCAATTTAAATTTGTTGGTAGTTTAGATTGAAGTGCACAAGTTTAAGGTAACACAAAAGCCTACAGTCTCTCCATTCTCTTCAATAGTTTGGCAGGAATTTCTGTTCGGCGCGTTTTGCACTTTTTCTGTTTTACTGATTTTACATTGCTTGTCTGCCCCCTTAAATAAATCACGACGAAAAATATTAACGTCGATTAGATGAAATTAAAGGGACTCAAACCTAAATCCTTCCGGTGGAGTCCGCGAGGGTCCTGTGGGAAGGTCAATACGAAGATGGAGGGATATCATTGAGATGGACCTAAAGGAAATCGCTACGGATGTAAAAGATTGGATTGATCTTGCCCAAGATAGGGACAGATGGAAGGCTTGTTTTGCTGCAGCCATAAACCTTCGGGTTTAAGAAGTTAGTTAGTTAGTTAGTGGAGACCGTGAATGTAGCACTCAACATTGGCCACTGAGACGGTAAGTATACTAGAAGGCGAACAAAACAATTTTCAACAGCTGTCGTTTTATTGTATGTGTGATACTATTTCAGTTCATTCATGACGTCATTGTTGAGGACAGTTTTTAATCAATGGGCATTGTTTAGTTTCTGTTTTGTCTCCAGTGAGTGAATCAAGCCGCAATTTCGTAAAATTTTCCAATTTTTTTGTGTAATATTTACATGATTTATTTTTTTGAATGCTCTATGAAATCCATGATTTATTTTACACTGGATTGCTTCGTGCTTCCTATTTGAATGCAATGGTTCAGTGTGAATGAGACATGTGATTCTCTGGTGGCATTCTATCAGTAGTGTAGTGCCCTAGTACACCCATACGCCCGGCGTTCCCTGATTTAAAATTTTAAAAATGCGTAAATGCCGTAAATATAAAGTAAAACGTGACTAATTATATACATGTTTGAGCATTGTGGCATTATAAAAGCTATTTTCTCGATCCGTATACAACCCTCCACTAACAGCTCTCGTTGTAGGATTTCTGTAATGTCTTTGCTTGCCGAATACGGACTAGGTTTGGCGTACAGGACCAAGCTTGTGGCTTGGATCTCTACAGCACGGGCGAAATGCTCTCTCCATACGCTGGCGTACGGAACACCTGATTGGTTCTAGGGCCCATGTGACCTTTCCTGCATTTCGATTCAAGGCGCTGTACTTCCGATGCACATGACAGAATTAGAATTCCTACCCAGTTTTTCGCGCTCGTGCCCATAGACAAACCTCGTGCCTCTGCTTGTGCAGTGTGATGCTACAATACGCAATATTGACTGACGTACCATTAATGACTACTGCATTGTGTAATTTATCGCAAGAACAGTGAAGTGCATTAAAAACTAAAATAACAAAACAGTTTTTTGTCAAACAAGTTGATAAAGTCCTCGTGGTAGAAGTTCAGCCCGTGGCTGGCTCTACCACCTAACCCGCAAAACTATTTATTTAAAAAAATATTTTTTCGTTAGTATCTAACTGCCTAATATTGTGCCAGTGGAAATGTTTAGCATTCGTTTCAAAACTCTTAACATCGTATGATCTCTTGACAAAATTATTTCAAAATGTTTATCAACATTCTCAATATACAATAACCAGTGGTCTGAAATTCTGAATTACTACTAATAGGCACTGTTACGTCAGTAGAGTGTACGATTGTTGGATCATCCACCTTCGTGTCAGAGTGTTTTTTACAGCGCGCTAAGACGGCAGAGATGTCCGGTTCGAATCTCGGCCCACGCATGTTTGTTCTTTGTGAATGTTTCTTCATTAACTTCATCAATATCGTCAATCATATTCACATTTGCGATTAGCCAAAAGTGGTAGAAAGCGAAGTAAAATAAACCAAATCAATCAATAGTTGTTTCATCCACAACAATGAAGTCTAGTGTCTAAAGGCGCTTGTGATTCAGGTAGGTTTTTTTAATTACTTGCGTCATGCCGAAAGATTTCCTTGATTATAAAATATTGTTTTGCTACACATGTGTTATGTGTGGAGCAAAATACTCCGAATGGTGTATGGTGTTTCTGACTTGACCAATCTAATTAAAAATGGTATAAAACACCAGTGCTCCAAGCATATGTTGCACACTGAGGCATCTTATTTTCTAGATAAAACAAGCATGGATCATGTTTTATCGGAACCGAGCTGACTTCATATAATAAACACAATGAGATTGTGATTTTAAATAGACAATACATATGTCGGCTAATTCCATAAGTAAACTCTTAATTGCCTTCTCTCGCCGATGTGGCGCCCTTTTACCACGTTTCACCGCGTAAATTGTACGTAGGTGAAGATAAGAAAAGAGAGTGATTCATAAAGCACTTTCGTCTGTTACCGGACAGGCTTTTTACAAATTTGTTCATATTCGTGTCACTTGTTACGCGCCCACATAATTTACTAATTCAGTGTTTAACATGGTAATTATAAAAGAAATAACTGTGTCATAGTATGTCACAATTTCTTTGACGTAACTTCGTAATATTTTCCAATGATTATTGACTAACCTTAAGATTTCAGTTTTCGTTGCTAGGCGATGTAGATTATTGATTTGATGGATGGCTGATGTAAGTTAATTCAAAATTGATTTTGCTAGTGTACTCAAGCAATAATTTCAGGATTAATAGAGTTTTATCTCTCACAAGAAGTTCACTTGTGAGTGCAGTTGTGTGAATTAAGATCAACATAAGTTTTGTGGATTAAGATTTTTTTATAAAAGAAGAAAACGTGAAGTGATTCTGACGTCTGAGGTAGACTCAGAGTAGGTTTGGACATCTTCTGTTCTCCGAAATGGATTAATAGTAAGTATATTTAGTGATAAAGACTGGGAACGTGAAACATTTATATTACGCCTACTCGTGCATGCTCTGAAGGCCGAAAGCATCTGAATAACTATTGAATAAATATTACATTTCATGTTCTGCACTATGGATATGTTAGATTTTCTTGTACTGTTTTGAATAATATAAAGCCATGTCTTTATGAATACATTTATTAAGTTAAAATATCAAGAGTCTAGAGTATACAATTGGGTTTGATTGTTGATTGAATTGTTGTTTTAAGTCCACTCTATGCACAGAAAGACTAATCGGGACTGGTCCTACAGTTTACTGTGGGATCCGAATCATTATGTGCCTCGACCTCTAGTAGTAGGTTTGGGGAACCAATATTAAGTAATTAATTTCCTTTAACTATTTTGAAATATTATTCTAATATAATGTAGTTCTATTCGGCACAAATTAAACTGACAAATCTGAAGCCTAATGCAGAGATAAATAAAAGATAGAAAATTTAAAAATACATCAGAATGAAAAAAATGGCAATGATGAGTTGTGAGTTCTCTGATCAGAGAAACAAACCAGAGAATTTTCATTACATTTTATTTCCTAAAACAGGAAATACTCTCATACTTCGTATGAGAACCAGACAAATACGGTTTTCAGTTTTGTTTAAATAAACTCCTGTGAAGAGGTATATTTAAAATCAGGTCGACATATCTACACTTCTCATCCCTAATATTAAGGTGGAGTCATGCATTTCCAATTTACTGACTCTTATTAAGAGTTATATTCCTAAGAATACGTGTACATACATTGTATTTTCTTCCCTGTAAATTTGATAAATTGGAATTACGTCCCTCTCTTTCTCACACGACGATACACACGAATTGCTTTCTTCAAGAAATACGGAGACAATAACATAAATTACACACATGATTGAATTAGTGGCACTTTGTTGAAACAAAACCTTTGGCTGATTGCTTAACCCTAAAAGACACAGAATTCCACTGCTGTAGTAACAACAGTCTTACTCTATAATTACCGTAGTAGCACCAATATATCTGATCAGTTCGTCAGTTCGTACTCGCTCACTGTTGAAGCAAATGGACTGCGGTTGTGTATGGAGTTCGATTACACATTACTGCAGGCTACTGTGCATTGCCATGTCGCTGGGGTTATACAGGGTGTCATTTTAATGGCGCCCACGGACCATAGATTCGTATAGAGGACTTCAAAACAAACAACTTTTCTCAATAACATTTGTACGAACTAATCGGAATTTGATTTCTGAATAGCCCTCGTATACTGTATCAATTTATCATATACAAGAAATATGTTAGAAAAGATTTTATACTCAGAGGAAATAAAGTATAGTCTGTGTTATATTTTCCTGCAGGTCTGCCTATTCCTAGCCCTTGCGATACCTAGCGTCACAGGACAGAACCTTCTACCAGATGTTCCATTGAGACTGTCAACTGGATCCCCTGCTAGAAAAGGAAATATCCAGCCTCGTGAAGTAAGAAACAGAGTATTCAGAGTACCTTTAAGTTTATCTGACGACAATCCAAGTTTTGGCGAGAGCATAATATGCCAGACCAAGCAAGCGGCATCCTTTTTGGGCGTGACAAGTCCAGAGCGTGCCGATCCCAGAACCAGAACAACTCTTCTCGTGCGCAATTTTACTCCAGGGACGGTTATGGCAACAGGTAAAGATGCAGGTACCCCTGCAATTTGTGCGGACTCAGTAGGTAATTTGTTAACAGGGAGGACTAGAAAAAAGGTTAACACATTCGCTGTTCCATTGGTTGTTCCGGCAGTTCCTGGTAGTGTATTTGACCCAATCCCCACAATCCGTCCTGCAATTGTAAAACCTTCCAGGAGACAGAAAGTACTCTCAAATGAGCAGCCAACGACGCCGCCTGATCATCGAAGATTGCCTTCCGCTAATTCGTCAGTTGGTGGAAGAGATTTTGCAGTTGGTGTGCTGTTGGTAGATGGAACAATTCCTGTTATTTATACACGACATAAACTGCCACCAGGTGGTGGAAGAATTTCTCCTGTCGATGACGTAAGAATTACTCCTGCTAATACACAACGCAGAGTTTCATCAATAGGTGGAAGAATATCTCCTGTCGATGACATAAGAATTCCTCCTGCTAATACACAACGTAGAGTTCCATCAGCTGGTGGAAGAATTTCTTCTCTTGATGTTCTGACTGATGACGTAAGAATTCCTCCTCCTAATACACAACGTAGAGTTCCATCAGCTCGTGAAAGAATTTCTTCTCTTGATGTTCTGACTGATGACGTAAGAATTACTCCTCCTAATACACAACGTAGAGTTCCATCAGCTGGTGGAAGAATTCCTTCTCTTGATGTGTTAACTAAAGACGTAAGAATACCTTCTCCTAATACACAACGTAGAGTTCCATCAGCTGGTGGAAGAATTTCATCTCTTGATGTGCTGACTGATGACGTAAGAATTGCTCCTCCTAATACACAACGTAGAGTTCCATCAGCTGGTGGTAGAATTGCTTCTCTTGATGTGCTGACTGATGACGTAAGAATTCCTTCTCCTAATACACAACGTAGAGTTCCATCAGCTGGTGGAAGAATTTCTTCTCTTGATGTTCTGACTAAAGACGTAACAATACCTCCTCCGAATACACAACGCAGAGTTCCTTCAACTCGTGAAAGAATTTATTCTCTTGATGTGCTGACTGATGACGTAAGAATTCCTCCTCCTAATACACAACGTAGAGTTCCATCAACTGGTGGAAGAATTTCTTCTCTTGATGTGCTGACTGATGACGTAAGAAATTCACCTCCTAATACACAACGTGGAGTTCCATCAGCTGGTGGAAGAATTTCTTCTCTTGATGTTCTGACTGATGACGTAAGAATTCCACCTGTTCCTAATACACAACGTAGAGTTCCATCAGCTGGTGGAAGAATTTCTTCTCTTGATGTGCTGACTAAAGACGTAAGAATACCTTCTCCTAATACACAACGTAGAGTTCCTTCAGCTCGTGAAAGAATTTCTTCTCTTAATGTGCTAACTAAAGACGTAAGAATACCTCCTCCTAATACACAACGTAGAGTTCCATCAACTGGGGGAAGAATTTCTTCTCTTGATGTGCTGACTAATGACGTAAGAAATTCACCTCCTAATACACAACGTGGAGTTCCATCAGCTGGTGGAAGAATTTCTTCTCTTGATGTTCTGACTGATGACGTAAGAATTCCACCTGTTCCTAATACACAACGTAGAGTTCCATCTGCTGGTGGAAGAATTTCTTCTCTTGATGTGCTGACTGATGACGTAAGAATTCCACCTGCTCCTAATACACAACGTAGAGTACCATCTGCTGGTGGAAGAATTTCTTCTCTTCATGTGCTGACTGATGACGTAAGAATTCCACCTGCTCCTAATGCACAACGTAGAGTTTCATCAGCTGGTGAAATAATTTTTCCTGTTGATGTGCTGACGGATGATATAAGAAATCCTGAAATTCATGCACAAGGTAGGGCACAAGCGTATAGTTCAAGCTATGACGGACGGATAGCTTCCCTTTATCAGCAACTTGAAGACTTGACGAAGAACGAAGGCTTAACTTTTGACCAAAGAATATCTTCATTTGATTCGTCACCTGCTAATCCCCAAGAATTATACAGATTTTGGTGAGACTGGATGCACACCTTGTTTATGACATCTATATAGAAATTAAGATCTGTATTTTTAAATTTATTGACGTTAATATAAACATATTAACTTGATTATTAACGTTATCAAATATTTGCTTTTGTGGAAATGTAAGAGCAGAATTGTTAATAAAGTTTACTCCAATTTTCAGCCTATTTTGTCACTAAATTATTGTACTAATAGTAGGAATTTATTTATGTGTTCGATTTCAGATTATCTAAAAAGTACCATTATGACAAGAAATAAAGATTAATAAATTATTTCACTTTATAATCATAATTAGGTTTTGCAGTATAGTAATAATTTTCTCTGCAAGGTAAGGTGGACATCTGTAATAAAACTATAAATGTCTGAATTTAAGTTAATCAAATTTTAATGAGATGGAAACACCTTTCAAATTATCACTTCATTGTATTTTGAGCGTCATGTTCTCCTCTCGTGGTTATATTCTTGCCAAAAAAGAATTTCAATATCTCGCTGAGTTTCCGAAACGGATATTAAGTGATTCACCTTGTGTATGTATGAACAAGAAGTACATCAAACGAAAACAGTCACCTATTCCGGACTCAACGTTTAATTCGGCAGGGTAGAACCGCAGACTAGCTTCATGAACTTGTGGAATCACTGTTAGTTTTCGCGATTAGTTCTGTTTTTAATTTTGGAATTACTAATATTCTAAAAAGGTTCCTCCTCGTACTCCTCTACTCCTAATCTGATAATGATCCCGGGTTTGAATCTCGGCCTGGGCATGGATGTTTGTGAGTGTACATTCATCACTCATCCCCAACTTCGCAAATTAGCCAAAAGTGGCACAAAAAGCGAAGTAAAGCATATTAATCACTTAATCGTGTTAATTACTAATACGTCAGAGAGTATGAAAACAAATTTTGATTGACTGATAAATATACAAAAAATAACTCCAAGTAACAAAAACCAAGTCGATCAGCCCTTTCCGTGTTGCTGTGAGAGAGAACAATAGACCGAAAGAAATTTCTCGGTACCTCGGAAACTAGGAAGTGTGAAGATCTAATAATTTTCTGTAAGTGAACCCTTAAGTGCTAGTTCAACGCGACAATTGACCCTTCTGTCTGTCTATGGGAGATAAACATCCGAAAATCGACAATTAACACATTTTAGATATTGAAACAACTCAAACTCCAATATGAGATTTAGTGAGTAGAAAGACGATATACACTTTCCATTTCGGATCGATGAATTTCCTGTTGTAGTCAACAATGAAATTCAATCGATATACCGGGTGATTCAAAAAGAATATACGTATTCCAAACCAGTAAGCTGTCGAAACTACTGATCACTGAACAGTTATCCCTGACTAGTTTCAATCAATTGCCGCTAGATCGCTCGTGGAACGCTGTTTGTTTTCACGATCCCACTACTTCAGTCAGAATGAAAATGCAAAGTCAGCAGCTAAAAATGTGGCACTTTTCAGTTGGCCTCCACGGTCACCGGATTTGTATCCCTGTGACATTCGCGTATGGGGGAAACATTAAGGAAACCGTTTCTGTACAGTCAACAGCAAATATAATGGTAAGCAAATTGTACACCGCTATTTTCATTACTTTTTTATTCTACATCATGTGTTGTTTTAAGGAATGAAACTATGTTGGTTCGAAGCAGGCATTGTTCTCCGCTTATTGAAGTCATTATTTCAATTCATTGCCAACACATTGTGAAATTCAGACCGAATGAAAATGGTGGTGGACAATTCGCCTACTGTTTCTTTCGCCGTTGGGTGTACCACCACTACCAAATGACCTGGAAGAGCGGAACAATCGGATCACTACTACTGTAGCGTCAGTGATGATGAACTTGCTTTCCCGAGTTTGAAATGAATTTGAGTACCTCTGTGATGTTGTTCGTGCCGCTGGTGGACATATTCAGCATCTTTAGATATTCATAAGTGTCAAAACTTTCAGAGTTGTACTACTTCTATTCTTTCAAATATGTTTGACATACGTATATACTTTTTGAATCACCCTGTATCTGAATTTGAAAACTCCTGTGCATGAGTGTTCTTTGTGAGTGTCCCTTCATCAATTTTATCATATCATTCATCCTTATCGATGGGATTAGTCAAATGTGGCAGAATTCGAGGCTAAATAGCGAAAAATGAAATCAAGTCGATATATATATATTTATCAGAAGCTACTAACAATGGAAACAAAAACAATCAGTGGCAGAAACATGTACCCAATACTACCTAACGTGACAGAAAGAATCTGAATCTGATTGTCAATCCATTGCAGCAAACAATCAAATGCCAAGAATCGATATATGCTCAACCCTTAAATGCACAGCTTTGCACATATGCAAAGCTGTCTTTAAATACCCATAAAACTTCCGGTTTTCGTCCAGTTCTCTTCACGTGAGAGTGTTAGAAATTTGAAGATGTCGACATTCAATAGTTGTTACCGACTTTATCAAAAAGCACACACTGAGTCAACAATTAAACAATGTTTACCTTTATGTGCAAAGTTTCGATTGTTGTTTTCTTTGATGTACACGGTGCTGCTTTTGTCGGCATAGTATTCAACATGCAATCCTGGCAATTTTTGTATGGGCAACATTGCTGTTTACCTCGCCAATTATTTATAGAGCAGGGCATTATTGTTCATTGTTTTTGATTTTTACTATCTTTATGCACTTTGCATATCTGCAAAGCTGCGCGTTCAGCTTTCTTGTCAGAACAAGGCATGTTGGTGTTGGAAATAAGGTCATACAAAGTTTAGGCTTCAGTCTGAACCTGACATTGGTGCAAGTGGCAATGTTGTTGTAAGATTGGCAAAATAAATACCAAATTATAAAAATTATAAATTGTACTTTGATCGTTATTACACTTCATTGGTCCTTGCAATATACCTAGTCTTACCATAAATACTGTCCCAAAGTTGTAAGTAAATAGACACAAAATGGTGAGAGATATTGTAATATCAGAATAACATGAGGTGCATGGATGCATTATGAACCAAAATCACAAATAATTATTCGAAATGGCCACCTTTAGCATTGACACACTTCTGAAGTCTTCATGGCCACTCATCAATGGAATTACGCAACACATCAAGTGGAAACTCCGCAGATGCCTTCTGAAGAGACCGCTTTAAACTGTAAATATTGGGATGTCTCTTCTTGCAAGCCATCTCCTGAAGCTTGGACCACAATTTGTAGTCCAAAGGGTTTAAGTCTGGACTGGCAGAGGGCCAATCTGACGTGGAAATGAAGTCAGGAACATTTGCCTCCAACCACTGCTGGGTGGTGCGTGCTTTGTGTGCTGGGGCTGAGTCCTGCTGGAAGCTCCAGTTCTCTCCATGGAAGATGGTGTCGGTAAGATTCTTGCATAGTTTCTCAAGCACTGTCTGCTGGTACACTTTGGCTGATGTTTTTACCCCTTTTTCACAGAAATGGAGCGTGCCCTCATAGCAAATGTTCCAGACTTCATTTCCACTTCAGATTGACCTTCTGCAAGTCCGGACCTATACCCTTTGGACTACAAATTGTGGTCCAAGCTTCAGGAGATGGCTTGTAAGAAGAGACATCCCAATATTGAAAGTTTAAAGTGGTCGGTCTCTTCTGAAGGCAGTTGCTCATTTTCCAGTTGATGTGTTGCGTAATTCAATTGATGCGTGGCCACGAAGACTTCAGAAGTGTGTCAGTGCTAAAGGTGGCCATTTCGAATAATTATTTGTGATTTTGGTTCATAATGCATCCATGCACCTCATGTTATTCTGATATTAAAATATCTCTCACCATTTTGTGTCTATTTACTTACAACTTTGGGACAGTATTTATGGTAAGACTAGGTACATTCATAAAAGAGAAATTCAGTGTGTAGGCACTTTTCAAAGTAACAGAATACCTAACTGTAAGTTTCCAAAGGACGAAGATATGAAGAAGCATCCTCGTGGATTCTCTCAGGAGTTATGTGCACATGTTGATTCTGTAGAGATCTCCACAGTTATGTTCAAGGATAATAGCAATGTTTCATTGCTTTCAACATTCGCTGGTGAAGAACCGAAGCAATTAGTTCAGAGGTATGGCAAAAAGAAGAAAGAATGTCCAGCAGTTGTGTCTACAACAAGCACATGGGAAATGTTGATCTCCTGGATAGTAACATAGGAAGAATTCATATCAAAATGAAATCTAGAAACTGGTATTTTCGATTATTTTATCACCTTGTGGACATTACAATTATAAATGCTTGGACATTGCAGCGGAAAATCCATTCTAAGGCAAATGGCAATATTGTAACAGAAGCATTTCAGAGTCAAATTAGCAAACACTCTGCAGAATTGGACCAAAGAGTCAAAAAAGAGGTAGACCTAGAAGTACTGACATTGGTGATGAACTGAGTGTCAAATACAAAGTAACTCTACCAAGTAAAGAAATTAGAAAGGACTTGCATGGTCACTGGCCTTAATGGAAAGAGAAAAGGACAACTTGTAAATACACTAACTGCAGAGGATATACATATGCAGCCTGTGAAAAGTTTAAGGTTAATTTATGATTCAACAAAGAAAAAACCGGATTTAAGGGTTTCCATGAGTAGTGAGCAGGGTTTAATATGTGTGGACAGAATATCATATGTAGTGAATCTTATCAAAAATATGTAATAATTATCTTATTCTACACTACATGTTGAACTGCAATGTATATGCAAAAGTAACCTAAACGCGTAGCTTTGCACATATGCAAAGTTCAATTAAATGTCAATAAAACATTAAATTTACAACATATAAATTTTTAACTATTTTTTAAGTCATTCCAACATCACAAAAATTAACATAAAAATGATCAGCTTAATTCAAAAACTGCGCATTCAAGGGTTCCTTCGATATCTCAGAAGTAAATAAGGTAACACACTTGTAATTAGGTGATTAGAAAGATACCATATGTCTGTTTATGCCAACAATCGAGCCACTCGACATCTGTTGATTGCTCAGAAAGTACTACAGATAGATAAAAGTTCGTTTACTGAAAGAAATACCAGGCCCTGATCGTGACATTTAATAGATGGATCGAATTGACATTATTGCAAACTATCTGCAACTAATAATAAAAACTATTTTTTGAGTAAAATGTCGATATGATAATAATTTTAAAAACTCAGTTATCTTGATTTACGCATTCAAGAAATTATGTATCTTCGAATACTAGAAATAAACAATTTGGTGTAATGAATCTGATTCAAATAGTAATGATTACTATTACTAATAATTGAATCGATGAGACCAACAAGGGAAAGATTACACTCGACCTTACTTTCGGGAAATAAACAAAACCTGATAGCAACCAAAACTAAAAGCCATATGAAGAAACTTACAATTACAAACTTATTCATAATAACCATAGTAACAATATTCCATAATTGGTTTTTTTCTAAAAACCTTTATTCTAGCTCTGATATCTATTCAAAGGGAGCGAATTTACAATATAGAGAAAGTCTCCAATTTTTTTAATTTTTGGTTTACTAACTAATTTTGGCCTCCTAATCAGGAATGTGTTAATAAAAATCGGCGGCGAAGTCGGAAATTTGAAAAAAATAATATTTTTTTTCCAATTTTTATGAAGGTTTATATCTGTAGTTTTACGAACGAAATTTTATAAGTTTTACAAACGAAATGTTATAAGTATGCTTGCCTAACCTAACTTAACCTAACCGAACCTTCCGTGAATGGTTTTTGGGCGAATAATCACTTTGAATACGGAATTCGTAGTTTTGTAGCACGTAAATGACGAACAATGTTTCACAAAACACGCCATTTTTCCTAAAATCAGCGGTGGAGTATTTGCGTATTTTTACAAACGAAATATTATAACTATGCTTGCCTAACATAACTAAAGCTAACCTAACATTACCTGAAATGGTTATCCGTGAATGAGTTGTGGATTTGATCACTTTCAATAAGAAATTTATAGTTTTGTAGCACGTAACTGACCAACAACGTTTCATCAATACAGGAGACGCCATACTTTCCTGAAATCAACGTTAAAAACACTGTTGCCAAACTTACCTGTAGTTGTCCGTATATGTTAAATTGAACGAAAGGAGTGCTAATGGAACCTAACCTAACCTAGTAGGCATACCTCGTCCCCGTGATGGTTCGTGTAGCTATGTCACGTTAATAATTTTCTCTCCCGCCTAAATTATCACTTTCAACGACCAATGCTCTGAACAGTGTGGCAACGCTGTAGACGGCGCAAGGAATTTCGAACGTCATTTGTTCTGACATGGAAGATGGTGCCCGTGTTTCTTTATGGATAATTATCGCGGTAATTAACAATGTTATTTTACAACTTCTACAAATAAATATACAATTTTAACACGCGACCCCCGTCTCGTAACTCGAGATACGTCTCTAGGAGTGCATAAGAAGTAAGTATAAGAAGTATGAAGTGAATTAGAGACTTTCTTTATATTGTACATTCTAGCCTTAATGATATAAATTATCTTCATTATTATTTCTTGGAAACTCCATAACTTATCAACAAAGTACTACGCCAATTTACACATGCGGCATATCGCGTACTAAATGCAGCTACAAGTAGTTCACCCAACAATTCTCCAGTTCTCATTTTTGGTTAATACACTGATATTCAACAATTTTAACTCTAGAACACTAGTGTAGGTAAAATTTGCGTAAAATTTCCTTACCTCCCACCTCTCACCTACTCACTCCTCCACCTAGCAGTGCCTCGAGTAGTCTGTCAGTCGTAAGTCAGCATTGTGGTATAGAGAATGCAAGCGTTGAACGTCTTGATATTGTTTGTTATGTTGTGCACTGTACGTCAATTTTACGTAGCTCTAGTAAAACGAGAAAAATCTTTCACGTAATTTTGACATTCGCAAATTCGACTTGGATAGTTATATTTTGAAAAAGAAGTTTAGAAGCATGTACTATTTCCTTGTAAGGTTTTTAAACTGCCTTGGTTGCTTACTTACAGTTTTATGATTATTATTGTTGTTTGTTTTTCATTGTTTGAACTTTTCGCCTTCATTCTTAATGTAGCTACGTATAGGCTTGTCAATCAAGACATTATTTTAAAATATTCTATGTTTAAAAAAAACATGTTTATACATTTTAAAATGAAGAATAAAACCCCAATATATGGAAAATAAACAAAATAATCTTAGAAAAGAATCGCCATTTTGTTTTCATGATGTAGAGGTTGTGTCGTGAATCGATTGCTTCATGTACGTAAAATTTACGTAGCGCTAGTTACACTTTAATATGGAAACACGCTAGTGTTCTAGGGTTAAATCAATTAAGGATATATATATATATATATATATATATATATATATATATATATATATATATACATACAGGGTGTCATTTTAATGGCGCCCACGGACCACGGAAACGTATAGAGGACATCAAAACAAACAACTTTTCTCAGTAACATTTTTCTCGTTGGTGCGTCGTTTCGGCGCTACAGTCGTTCAAAAAAGCCCGTTTGGCCGCCTGAATGCTGGCAACCACACACAACATTTTATTGCATTTGTAACGTCATATCCCGTCGTGAAGCGATGCGTTCCAGGGTTGCCAGGAACACACATAATCTGTGAAAAATGACATAGCTACAATCAGCCACATTATGTACCGTAACACAAAACGAGAAAACACGTTCTGTAACCTAACAGGAAGTAAACAAACGATACGAAAAATAGTAGAAAGGAAATAGAATTCAAGTGGAAGTGGTCATATCGAATTTTGTCTCAGCTTACATGTCAAATATTTGCAAATATAGTTACCAAGTTCGCATGTACAATTTAGTCTATCCACTTCGTTCTTCTGATACTAGTTGTCTGTGACACACTGAACAGATGACAAAATAGAAATGAAAAAACTCAAAATTCCAAAGGTAAGCAACACATAATGCAAATGTATATTCAGAGCATTATGAGGCAAGTGTCAAAAATGATTGAAAATACAGGGATATAAGTAGTATTAGTAATACAAGCTCTAAGACGACTATGTGTTTATCTATGCACCGGATACACATGTAATAGTTTGCAAATGTGAACAGGGCAGTATATTCGGTACTGATTCATCATTAGATTGTTACTGTGGTTGTACTTGTTTTAGCCGTAATGTAACAACGTGAACCTCGGATACTTCCGTTATCAGCACAAAAGTACCGCATGGCATCTGGACACAAACCTGTAGATATCAACCTTGCAACGAGATTTGCAAATATTTGACATGTAGTTGGGCGTAAACAGCCACGTGTAAGCTGCAAGTCCAATAAAATTTATTGTTGTTGATATTTTAGATGTAGACTGAGACAAAATCCGACATTGACATTTCATTTTTACCATTTCTCATATCGTTGGTTCACTTCCCTCTTCCCCTGAGATGACTGCTGAACCTTTGGCTGGTAGGCTATGGTGTTCGGTCTGCTGGACGCGTTTCTCGCTTCGTTTTACAGCTAATAATGTGGTTGGTAGTTTATCATTTTTCACAAAATTTGTGTGTTCCTTGCAGCCCTGCCGTGCGCTGTTTCGCCGCAGGATATGAGGTCACAGGTGCGATCAAATGTTGTGTTGGGTTGCCAGCATCCAGGCGGCAAAACGGTCTTTTTTGAACGGCTGTAGCGTCGAACCGACGCACCAACGAGAAAAATGTTACTGGGAAATGTTGTTTGTTTTTATGTCCTCTATACGAATCTGTAATGTATACGAAAATGACACCCTGTATATATATATATATATATATATATATACATACATACATAAATTTTATAAAAGTTGCGAAAATTGTTTCAATATAAAAACCAGAGAAACAAATGAAGATGCCTGAGGAGAAAAGAGATGATACCTTTTAGTCCTAGTTGTCTCCCTTTGATTGAAAAACATCCCGCGTTCTGGTATTAATTTGTCTTGTATCAGTGAATGGAGAATTCCCACTTCTTTAAATTTGGTGAAGAGATAATGAAGGATTACTATGGAAGGAGATTTGGAAAGAATGGGTAAATCAAATCTCACCTCATGATCGCCTTGCACAGATCTAAGGGAGGGAGAGGGCGCTGAGCCTCCTTGGCCCCTATGGGCATTCCCACTATAAGAAGCAAGAAAATAATTAGTAGGATTGAGCCGATATCACTTCCAACCGATACCGATGCCGATACTCTAACCAATACCGATACCGATACTTAATAATTGCAATAACTAAAATTTGTTCAAAATATTGATCAATATTCGTGTATAAATATTCTTCTCCAATTATATGCATCAATTTACAAAGAAATTTGCTTTAGAATATTTACGAATTACACCAGAATATTAAAATAAATATTTCGTAATCACAAAATATAGTTTTGTGCAAAATTGGTGCTGAAATTAGTAGTAAGCTTGGGTTTTGCATAATGTCCAGGATAATTATTAGACTGTGCGAAACCATCACGCGGCATTTTGGCTAACCCTGTGAAAGACTAATATGCCGGGGAAGTATCGGCTGGTATCGGTGGATGAATTCCAACCGATACTATCCGACACCGATACCGATACATCAGCATCGGTATTGGCTCAACTCTAATAATCAGATTTTCAACACAAGAGTGACAGTCTCAGTGAACGATGAGCAGCACTGGATTCAGTGAAACAATCCTCTACCAGAATATCAACAAACAATTATTTATTTTCAATTTTTAGCACTAAAAACATATAGATGGGATAAGGGGACAGTATTTGTAAACAATATAACTATTTTTGTCATTCCTCAGGAAGCAAGCTCATCTGTAGTTCTAATTGGAACCTCTTGGATGTCCACTTCTGTCATCAGAATTGAAGCGGGAACCGTCTCCTCCACGAAATCCTCTGATTCCGGCCCCAAAGGACGATCCCTGAGGCCCTCCTGTGCTGCTGCTGCTGCGCACAGCACCGCCAAGGGTCCGCAGGATGTCCTGCCCTTGCCCTCCGGCTCCTACGATGTTCCCTCCAGCACTACTTGCGCTCGGACCGTCGACGATGAGGACGAGAACAGGGCTACCACCGGAAGTCACTGCACCTAACCTCCCGAGGTTTTCGGAGACGTCGCTAGAATCCCTGCCGAAGGTGCTGTCTCTCGGCAATGGCGGGACGTTGCCGGAAATTCCTCGAATGCCTATTTGGGTGGATCCGAGTTGAATGGACGGGCTGGTGCCGATTGCTGAAGACGCTGTGTTTGATCGTACATCTTGACCAGAAGCATTGCCGCCAGTCCCCGATTGGCCACTTGTGCTTGACAGTCTTCCACTCGAACGAGCGTAGTACTGTCCAGTTGCAGCTACTGCCAAGAAAAGCACGCAAATCTGAAACGAAATGGAAAACACAATCAGAATAACGTATACCGTAAATTTTCTTTCACAGGAAATTTCATGATCACAGTTTACACACAAATATTTTAAGACTAGCCTGTGTTCACTGATTTACAGCTAATTAGGGCTGAGCCGATTCCACTTTGAATCCATACCAATTCTGATGCCGATACTCTTACCTATTCCCACCGATTCCGATACCGATACTTGAAAAATGCAATGATTAAAATTTGTTCAAAGTATTGATCAATATTGGTGTCAATATTCTTCTTCAATTATATTCATCAATTTACCAAGAAATTTGCTTTAGAATATTCAAGAATTGGATCAGAATATTAACCCCAAAACGGACGTGTGTAAAAAGTAACGTTAGCAGACCTCTTGGGTCTCTCAGACCCAAAGTGAAATATTTGGTTCAGAGGTTATAAGAAACTTGATTTCAGTTTTAGTACTACAAGTGTATAATATAGAGCATAATATTGTTTTAGAATATATGTTTTAATAAAATTAAGTTTTTAGTATCTCTGAACCGAAAATTTCATTTTTGGTCTGAGAGGCCCAACCCGTCCGCTTGCGTTAATTTCTTTTTCACCAGAATTCACTCGACAAAAGTTCATAAATTTCTTTTTCTGTCAGGTGATCTCGTAAACACAGATTACAGCACGCAATGTTTACAAAATATCACTGACAAAACGTACGAAACAAATGGGCTGAGAACAATGTCGGTTTCGCAAAACGCACAAAAAAAATGTTACGAGAGTGAACGGGCTGGATCTCCCAGACCCGGACAGAGTTTCAACGCATGTAGCAGAATGGCTGTTACAATACCGGTCTCGATGATGCAACTAGTGACACCTACAGAATGTAGACCAAAGGTACTGAAAACGACAGTACAGTATCTGCAAAACTTTATCGGGGATTCAGAGAAATATTACCACCTGGGTCTCACAGACCCAGCCCGTCCGTTCAAGGGTTAAAATAGATACTACGTAATCACATAATATAGTTTTTTGGGCAAAATTGGTACAAATATAAAGAAAGTTTCAATTTTGCGTAAATCCCAGCATAATTAGACTCGGCGAAAGTGTCACGCGGCATTTTTGCGGACCCCGTGAAATACCAAAATGCCGGGAAAGTATCGGCTGGTATCGGAAGATGAATTTCAACCGATCCTTTCCAATACCAATACCACTGATATCGGTCAATACCGATACATCGACATTGGTATCGGTATTAGCTCTACAGCTAATGTAATTCTACTTGAACATACATTTTTGGAATTCCTAAGAGACATGCCCGTAGCAAGGTGTAGGCTGGTGCGGGAAGGGGGGGGGGGCTGAAGATTAGGGCGCACGTACAGAGTACACCATTCAAAGAAATTTACACTTGGCAGAGGCAAGGAGAGAAGGATAACGTACAAGGTGTTAAAAGGTTAAGTTCCCCGTGCATATAGATAGCTCCATGCCATGAAGACACATTTATGGCATGTAGAGGTAGGGCCCCACACATTCTCGATCTCTGCCATTTTTGGAAGTGATATGATCAGCACCACGCTTCGGCCTCCCTTACCCCAACAAGGGTGACCCCAGGTTTGAGTCTGGTTGAGCCCCATAATCGCTTTACATTCTGTAACACACTGTTAGAATTTTCTGTCTCCCAAAGTAGTACTAATAATACATTTTAAAAGATGTTCTTCAGACACTAAAACATGACTGAAATATTCTTAAATATGCTAAACCTTTATAAAAAATAGAAATCAAACTATGGATATTTAAAATAACCTATATGAAGGGCTCGGGAGTAAAACGTGCTAAGTGACATTTTGGTAATTTCTGAGTTCATTAAGAAAAAAGGTTACTAGAAACTATACTGTAGATAAATTGTTTTTGTGTTGTGTTTACGAATATCAGAAGGCTTCACTGAGTCCAATGCGAATTGTATGACATGGCAATTTCACTCAAAAATTGAAGGATGGAACATTTTACTTTGTAACTCAAAAATGACCAAAATGTCACTTACTATGTTTTACACCCGAGCGCATCATATGCTTTTTTAATGAGTTTTTCGTTGTTTCCTCATTTCTAAATATGTACGATGAAAATCATAAACGATGGTATAAGAAAAACTATCGAAGGACGCATATAAAATGTCGGTGCTTGTGGGGGGGGGACTACAGTCCAACTATGTAGCTACGGAGCTGCTAAGAGACATTCCTGCTAATTCTTGGAAAGAAGTAACAACTCAAGTTGTGATGGAAAATCTCATTACTGTTTCACCAATCTAAAATTTGCTTAGTTTGTATTTAGTACCCAGAACAGAAAAGTGTTTGTAAGAAAAATACTTCCCACAAGTATTTTTCTCTTCCCCACATTCGCTTCTTGTCCCTCCCGCAAAACTAAGTTCTGTATTATTATCTTCCCTGCGGTTGTATCTTTCTTCTAAAGTTCATTGATATTTCGATGCATTTCAAAATTGAGACGCGAAAGAAAAAATGTGATTTGCAGAGAAAATATTAATATGAAGCACGAGTGACATACTTGTCACGTGCCAGTTCCGACGTCACAATGAAAAATGCAAGGAAGAAATGTTTCCCGAGAGCGACGATAGATGGCAGCATGACATATAAAGAAGAGGAGAGTTCATTGTAGAAACTAGGAGCGGAGAAGAGTGGTTATATATATTATAGTAAATGAAAAATACATAAAGGAAGAGTATAAAAATTATAGAAGGAGTGAATAAAATATTGTAAATAGCCAATTAAGATAAATAAGAATATGCTCGTATATGAAAATATTATGAAAGTTAATAAGTGAGCAAAGGAATAAAAAAGTGTTCCCCTGTGCATAGCACCACGCCATGAAGGCGTATAGGGGGTGTGGAGGTAACGCCCCACACGTTCTTGATCCGGTCGTGAGTGGGGGTGATGTAACCGCCTTTACCCCCCCCCCCCCGGGTTTCTCCCAGGTACCCATGTTATTCGACGCTGGGTGTGCGCCGGGACCGCTTCCAAAGGAATTCAGAAATGTATCTCCTTTTTGATCCTAGTGATCAAAATTTGATTTAATATATCTGACGAGGAGAACATCGTCAGCTTTTGTGTTTGTCCGTCCCTCGGTGGCGCTGTGTCCAAATTAGACGCCCCGAAGCACTTACGGTTGCGCTCCTTATTAGACGCACTGGGCCATAGGCAGCGCTTGCTGTTAGCGATCCTGGGCTATTCCCTTTTGGTCGTTACATAGGAGGTGGCGCTATTGTCAGTTTAGTCGCCCCTAATCTTTCTATAAGTATAGCTTGTGTCGTTTGTATAATGCCAAAGAAGCGGGGAAAATGAGCGCATACATGTAATAAATGAGATTACGCTTTAAAGGCAATAACAATAAATTAGAAGAAAGAAAAGAAGAATAAGCCTTTTCCATAAATATAAAGAAGAAAAGAAGAAGAAGCTTTTTCCCTAATCAAAGATAGAAAAGAAGAAGAAGCCTTTTAACAAAATAGAAGGAAGAAAAGAAGAAGTTTTCCTTTCAATTATACATATGTTTATAAGAAGAATATAACCGACGTAAATTTCGAATCAGCATATATATATATATATATATATATATATATATATATATATATATATATATATATATATATATATATATATTTCTATGTATATACAAGCTTCGCTATATATTTTCTCTGTATTGTGTACAGTTGTCAGAATATAGATCCGCATTTAACTATATCCTCTTGGCTATAAAACGCTTTCTTATTTGGAATTCTCGAATAAAGAATTTATCCCCTAAGATTAAGATACATCTGTAGCCGTGGTATAAGTTTATTTTAAGAAGTGCACTAGAGGGACGTTGCATACTTATAAATACATAGACCTCTTTGACGGCGTAGCGGTTAGCACTGCAGCTTTGGAATCATTCGGATCACACAGTAGGTACACTCCCGATTAGCCTCTGAGCATAGAGTAGATTTGAAACAAACTTTTTGACATTAAAACATTGAAATATAGCTAGGGAAAGATAATTTTCGATTAATTTAACATGGGAAAATATCGGTGAAAGCGATATAGATCATAACAATTATCATTCTTAAATGCGTATAGCAGTTACGTGTACATAATAATATTAATTCTAGACTTACCATCCAGTTGAAAATGAAATATTTTGTCATGTTCACTTCATAAAATCCAAGAACGTCTTGTACAGGTGTCACAGATGTAGTTGGATCAAGACGCTGATATTTTAAAGTTACAATGATTATGAATTTCAGTTACGTGATTGGTTCAAATAAATCCTAATTTGGATTTGTTGTAGGTTTTCTAATTCTTTTGATCTCAATGTAAAGCCATTGAAGAAGTTTCCAGAAATAGATAACATCAAAATTTCAAACCGTATGCATGATGTAACTTGTTACAATAGCAAAATAAAATTCTGAATCCACTCAGATTGATTGAATTAATTTAAGTAAATTTTGAGCCATTCAATATTATTCTTGGATTCTGACCACACTCTGATGTCAAATTCTACACGATTCATTGATTTTGTTTCCAAGAACGTGAAATATCCTGTATTAAGCACGAATATAATTCTTCCACAAAATAGTGGATTTGGATTCGATAATACACTTGTGTCCCCAAATGATTAATATAATATTAATATTAATAAGAACAAACATACCAAAGGATTCATTGTGCTGCCAATGGTTCACAAGACACCACAGCCTTCTCCTTTATAAATTATATTGGATTAAAAGCCAGAAAAGGCATTCCACCCTATATAAACCAGTGCATGTCCTTGAATAATAATTGTTAGCTATTAACAATTAGGTGTCGAAGGCACGACTGTTAAGTTTCAAAGGCAACGGTATTTCCGGTGCTAATTATATTCTGAACAATGAAAATTATTTGGTGATGGTAGAAAATCGTACTTCCTTCCTGACATTTAATATTCCAGAAAGTTGTGCAGTGTTTAAATAGTTTTCATGAACTTTCGATTTAATTTAACATAGTCCTATCTCTTCCACGAACCAACGGCAACAAGTGTATTTTTCAGTTGTCTTACGGTAGGGTTAAAGACCGCCTGCATGAAATCAATTGAGGCGTTGCGGATACGAAGGGCGAACTCCACGAACGTACACTGTGAGGGAAATCCGTTTCAAGTTGTCAGCTACAGTGCAAACTCCACGAAAACTTGGTAACAGTAGATCGGAATGTTTCATGCGTGATTTCCATAGTTTTGTGAAGTTCGCACTGTGCCTGACAACTTGAAACGCATTTCCCTCACTATGTACGTTTGCCCTTCGTGTCCGCAACGCCTCAATTGGTACTATTATAAACCCGAGAAAGTATGACCCCCCCTCAGATTGATTTGCCTACATTTACAAAATCTACATCTGCCAGATTGTTGTCCATAAGCTTGTCAAAAATATGCCCCTCTTGATATTGTTTTGCCCACACTTAAAACTAGAGCAAAGAGCCACCCACACCCACCCACACCCACACATATTTACTTCCGGTCCACTTCCGGTTTAAGTTCAATTGGGCACCAGGCTCAACTTGCATATCTAGTACGAAAAACAATGTAATAAGCAGAAGCCTTCTAGAATTGCTCTGTGACTCTCTCATTTCTTACATCATATACATATGATTTTTCACCTATAAGAATAACACTACATATTGTATCATCAGGGAGTGTATCATGGAATTCACAGATAATTTTAATGTTTGTCCTGTCATTAACCACAACTTGTTTCCTTTTTGATGTGTTGATGACAAACATGGGTCTATGTGCTTTGAATTCATCTGGTGAGTAATACATGTCAGTATTGCCAGTAGTGACCCTTTTGTATGCTGTAAATGCCTCGTATAATTTAAGGAAATCATCCTTGGACATGTTTAAATTATTATTTTCTCTAGGAAACACCTCATTTCTGCCATTTTTAAGATATATGTTCTTGATGTTGCAGCTATCAAATTTACTTGATTTTTTTTCCTGATTATTGTGTCTTCCAGTCTGAAACAGTACCACCACAAAATCTGGCATGTCATATTGTATACTGGAGAATGAATTTGTAGCATCAAACTCATAATAGCTACCAGTGGCAGGCTTCTGCACACATTGATATGTATAAAATTGTAAAGGCACCTGTGGATTTTTTAGTATATCTGCTTTGTATTTAAGAGCATAACTGGCTTCATATTCAACAACCGGGATTCTTAGCTCCATAGTCTGAATAAGGCATTTGCCTTCATCAGGTAGGGTATTAGGCAGAGCTTCCCCAGTGGAGTTTAATGTACTGTACCTCATCAAAGCATTATTATCATTGGCAGCTCTTCTAAATGTGATTCTTAAACCACCCTTCCACATAATATCTTTGTAATCTGAGAAGAATCCTGGCAACAGGCAAATGGGGAACAATACTGTATGGCTCTTGGATAATATTTTATCACCAGCCTCAAATCCACCTATTTTTTAGTAAGAAGCCTCGGTTTTGGATAATTTTAGTGTGGCCAAAGCTGTAGTGGTAATGCCAGGGTAATCTACTCTGTTTATAACAACACCATGTTTTCTGATCTCAATTTCAGAGAACAGATGTGGCACAAAATTGTCTACCAATCTTATATTTGAATTTGCCGGATAATCTGTACCATCGAGCTTTACAACATCAAATTTGATGTATAGATCTGCTCTGTGGGGGTGTATAAAGCCATCCCCTACATCAAGATCAACCTCAATCTCTGTGTTGGGTTGATTTAAATTTGCAAAGGTCCTCCTGTTTGGGGGGAATGATTGTAGCTCATAACTCTCAATATTTTCCATTTTTTTTGTATGTATTTTTATTTAAATATTAATTTCTATGATTGCAGTTGTTGTGGCTCCAGCAAAATCAACTAATTCTTCTTTTTCATTAGTGACCATCAACTCAATGTAATCTATTCTATTATGGCACACAGGAAAATATAATTTTGGTGATGGAGTGTAGATGATGGGCTCCATAAATTCAGAGTTAGGTTTGAATGTTGCAATGATGCCAGTTTGTTTGTGAGTGCCTATGCCATTTGATTTGGTGATCTTACCCTCGGCCACATTACAGTGAATATTTAGAGTTTCTATGGCTAAGAATTTGGGTATATTAATAGCAGTGTGTTTGATGGCTGGTTCAAGTTTTGTGTTGTTCTCAAAGCCTAACAGCTCTCCTATAGTACCCAGATCCACTGTTTCTGTAGCAGACACAATCTCTACTCTGTGAGTGACAGAATTTTGAGTTAATACTATACCTCTGGGTAACTGAGCATTTAGAGTGGAAAGATTATACTACCCTGGAGTGATAACAATTTTTTGATCACCAACTGCAATTGTATTGTTGTGGTGTGTAATATTAGGGATCAAGTACATGCCTTAAAATGCACTGAGAGCTATTGTTCTAGGATACATTATATCATCATGTAATCTAAGTTTCAATATTGAATTTTGGCTGGTGAGATGGAATACTCCCATGATGTTTCAGATACCACAGGGCCTTTTGAAAATCTTCAATTGATGGTTTATTTATTTGAGACAGATATCTAAGAACAGATAATCACAGATGTCCACAATTAACATCTTTGAAATTTTGAACACGGGCATTATTGTAATAAAGATTAGTTGATTTTATATATTTTACTAAATTTTCAGGTGGAGTACCTCCAAATGAATCAAACACAAATGCCTCATCTTTTAAATATTTAAGATAACAGATCCAGTGAGTGCCCTGATTTTTGTACTTATCCAAATTAACTATGCCACACTCTTTGTTGAGTGGTTGTTCTGGTAAAGAATCAGACATGTACACACCTCTAAAATTTTTGATGCCCAGTGGCTTGATTAAAGCTTCAATATCTTGGTTTGTAAGCGGCTCTTGTTTTTTTAAACTTATTCATGGCTCTCTTAACACCTTTGCCTTGTTTTTCCATAGCCAGATTATGGCGCTTCAATTCATCTAATTCTGAATTATTCTTTTTGGCATCTATTACTGTTTTTGCTATAGCAGCTGATCCCCCAGCCAAGCTCCCAACAGCACCAAGTGCTGCTAAGATGGCCGGGATAGTAAATATGAAGCCACCTGTATGCAATTTTTTTCTAGATTGCTGTAATTTTTTTAATTGAGGGGTACTAAGTAATAATTTCATACCATGGCCCTTGGCAAGACAAGAATTTTTTTTCTTGCGCTGCTTTTTGGTTAAAAGACTATCAATAGTTTTAAGAGATTTAAGACCTGCATAAGGTATCTGATACATAACACCCTTGGCCTTCATCCTAGGTTTATTATATACATATTCTGGGTTTACATAGCTTAATTAAGTGGCTTAAATTTATTTAATTTATCACAACCCCCACCCCAGTTTTTGTTTGGTGTTCATAGCTATGGTGGTTCCCAATGCTGCTATTCTCTCACTTAAAGAAGCATCTTTGCTTACAAATCTACCAAATGCAGTCTCTTCTAATTTCTTGTCTGCAACATGTCGCCTATCAAGATCAGAATGTGTGTTGTATGCTATGTCATGGTATCTACAAGCAGCATCTAGGGGATTAACACCAGGGTCCCCTCTGTTTAATCTATGGTCCAATTTTGTGCCTGGACCACAATACTGATAAGCCTGGAATGTGTAGTTCAAATGGCAGCTTGTTTATGATGTCATTAACCAGCCCCGACCCTCAGAGATATTCCAAAATTTAGGTGGTAAAGTATTAATAATTTTTATAAGATATCCAATCCCCTTAGTGTCATTCACTATAAAATTAGACAATTTGGTGCTTATCATGTCCATAATTCCAACCTTTTCATTGTAAAAATTGTGGTTGCCAGCATTAACCTCCCCAGCTATCACCAGCAACCTATCTACAAGTTTCCTGACATCATCAACCCAGACGAATTCTTTAGGCAGGGTGTTGTATTGTTTGATTCCACTACCTGTCTTGATCTGTGACCATATGGGCTTGATTAAGTTGTTGTATTTTGCTCCACTGCTAGACTTGACTCTTTTTTGTGTGGGATCATTGTTCTGGTATAGAGCATCTGATTTTATTAATATTTCTTTGTAATGCTCATAATCTTGATCTGTATAGCTGCCAGGTCTCTTCCTAGTCATCAGTTCCCACAATCCAGGTGTGCCAGGGTACTTAACAAAACCACCTCTTTCTCCAAGATGAGATTCTGAATATACAATCAGATCATCTCCCATAAATGTTACTCTGAAATTGCCAATTCTATGTATGATGCTACCATGACGCTCTGTGTCAGCATATAAGCCAAAAACCTCATCTTTTTTGTCTTTAGGTGTGCTTAAATATATTTGAGCAAGAAGACCCAATTCAATAGGATCCTGAGTAGCTTCAATTCTTCGAGGAGGAACAGGACTAGGTGTATGAATACTAGATAGTGGGGTGATTGGATAATCTAATATGTTCCTAGCAGCTACAGGTACAAGCTCTGTGATCAAATTTTGATTTTGCTCTGTAACAGTTTTGATATTTTTACCTAATTCACTAATAGCATCAATAATAGGCTGTTCTGTTTGCTTGTGTTGTTCATAGATTCCTCGGTTCTCTGATTTCCATCCCTTAAATCTTTTTACAAGATAATCTCTTAATTTAAGTTCATCAATAATTGGCCTTTTCATGGTTATTTATATATGTTTCAATGTCTAGAAAATTGTTGATTTTATTTCTGTATTTGCCACTATTGGGTTTTCTTGTCATATCAATTGTGACAAACCTATAGCTGTCCTGGTTCCAGCACCTACTGCAAAACTTGGAAAAATCATTGTAGCTCAAGTCCCCACCTACATATTCATCATGTATGTGTTTGAGGTTGGTATGATCTTGATGAAACACACATATAAAATTGCAGTTGTCTCGGATCAGCTGCTTCGGTATTTTAGAAAACGTCTGTGCCAGGTAGAAGCAATCTATGTTTTTGTGTCGGCCCTGTGTAAAAAAATTTCTAACCTTGTTTTGATTATCCAGTATAATGTCATCAAATACAACAACAGAATTATCGAGACATTCATGGAGTGGCTTAACATCTGATTCAAAAGTGGCTATATCCAGTCCATCATATAGCTTCATCAGCTGCTGATATTTTAATTGTTCTAAGCTCTTAGAGAAGACATACAAGTGCCTGTTTTTCCAGTCTAACCAGTTGGGTGCCAATAAAAAATTATCAATCATTAGTGTAGTTTTACCACAAGCCGATGGCCCAACAATAAGACATCTAATATTATCAGGCAGCAGCTTGCCATTTCTCTTATTCTGCTGTTCAGGCTCTGGCAGTCTCTTTATAACATCCCAGGTGTTCATAGTATCACTTTGTCTGCCTCGATCCAGCTGTGTTCTGGGAGTCCTAGCCATTTGACAAGTATCTTGTTGCCTTTTCTGCGGATGATATTTTCTATAAGATATGTGACAGGCTGCTTAGTTTTGCTGAGTTCTTCTTCATAGAACCTGCCTTTGAGAATTTCTCCTCGGTGATCTTTTATTATATATGTGTATAGGTTCCCAGGTTTAACTTGAACCACTGTAAATAATTCAGTGCTCCAGTTTCTGGTAAAGCCTCTTTTGAATAAGTGCTTATATTTGCTGATTCTTACTTGATCACCAACCTTGTATTTGGCTTTTCTTGTTGTTGGCTGGTATCTAGGATAATAAACAGTGCTGATCAATTTTTGCTCATCATATGAAGTTACCTCAGAGGGCTTCATGTTGATTGTGGAATGGACCGAGTTGTTATATCTATCTAAAAGTTCTGGTAGGATACTGAGCCATTTATAATTACCTTGAAGTGTAAATTGTTTATACATATGATTGTTTAGGGTTTTGTTGAATCTCTCTACAATAGAGGCCTTGAGATCACTGTAACTCGAGTAATGTTGTATTGACTGGCTTTTAATAAATTGTTGGAACACCGAATTATAGAATTCTTTGCCATTATCTGTTTGCAAATAGCGCGGTGATCTTACACTCTGATTGATGATTGTCCTGAAGGCTTCTGTAACACATGATCCAGTTTTGGATTTGAGTGGCACAGCCCAGGCAAATTTTGAAAATGTATCTATGACAGTGAGTAGATACTTGTAGCCCTTGTTGATCTTGTCTAAATTTTTCAGCTGTCCACTTGCCATCTCAACCAAGTCACACTGCCATAAATCATCTATGCCTTTTGTAACCACTGGCAGTCTCTTATAATTATGTCTGGCTTGTCTGTGTAATTCATCAACAATAATTTGTCTAGACATAGTATGTAAACAAGAATATTGCAACTATGGGATGTTCAGCAGCTGATACTACAGGATTTTCTAAATATAACTTGTCTGGTGTTTGTATATTAAATTCAAGAGAGCCATCATCTTCAGCATAAGATGTCTCTAATGTATTGGGGTCTGTAAAATCCTCTAACTCTACACTGGTGATTTTTGCTTTGTTGTCAGCATTTGTTATTGATAAGGTAGGGTAGTGGTGTGCCTGTGGTTGAAGCCAATATTTGATCTTGATTGGTCTAAGTGTGCCCCCAACAAAAAACTGGTAATAAAATTGTGCAGGGGACAGCATATATATTTTGCCACCTGGTGTAAATGGTGAATCATATTCTTTGTTGGGGATGCTGTACAATTCAAGAATTACTGTATGTTTAGGATTCTCGATTATGCCAGTTATTTCTTTTTCTGCTGTAAGCAATCTACTTGTTACAGATTCAAGGTGCTCATTGATAGTCCTAACAACATCATCATGGCCTGGCTTGATCTTTATGTCCACAACAATTTTTTTGTATTGTTGCACAATCTCTTGAAGCTGTGTGGCAAAAACAGACAGAGCATTTGATTGGTTGGATTCCATGCTTCCTAGCTGTTGCTTGATATTAGCTACAATTTGCTGTAAATTTTCAACAACTGCCAATTTTGAATTTTGAGCAGTAAGATCATGGACCTGTCTTCTGATATCCTCAAACAGGGCATGCAGTTCATTAATATGTTGATTAGTTGGTAGAGTGGCCACTGTCTGAGTAAGTTGTTTGATCTCTGTCTCGATATTCTTGATATCTTCTGATTTCAATATGCGATTCACAGCTCTCTTAATATTTTTAAGTTCCTGTGATGTAGGCAGATTTGATACAGTATTCTGCAAAGATTAAGTGCCAATTTTACATTATTTAATTCAGAAGCATCAGCCACACTTTGCATAGCATCTTGGAGCAGGGTTATGTCTGCCTGAGTAGGTGTTGATTGTTGTAAAATTTCAAGCTTTGTTTGGATATCATCGATCAAGTGATGAAAATGAGATAGCTCAGATTCAGTGTTGAGGTTTTCGAGTTTTGTGATCTGTTGCTGGACACTGACAAGGGTGTCTACAATACCAGGCAAGCGGGATTCTAGAGATTCTTGTACATTTGTCAGATCACTTTGCACTGCTGCTATGGTACCTTCAAGATGGGTTATGGTACTCTGAATTTTTCCAAAATCTTCATATGTTTCAAGTTGCAGTTTGATGTTGGCAACACTACGAATTATAGCACTCAAAGCATCAGAAGATGGCAGGTTGTTCATAAAATTTTCAAGTGTCTCAATTTTTTCTTTAACCTCAGCTATGGCATTGTTCAAGGGGTTCAGATTAGGTATCTGTAGTGATTGAATCTGTTCCTTTAGAGTGGAAATTACTAGATCAAAATCTTCTTGTGATTTTATGCTTTTGACAATTATTTGGAGCTGTGTCTGGACATTATTTATCTGCTCTTCCAATTGTTGTTTCAATTGCTCAGAGTTGGTAGCCTGAGTCTTAAATTTGGCTTGAAGAGCTGCTACAGCTTCCTCTAAACTTTGAAAATTATCTAATGTGGACAAGTCAGTATATTTTTGAAGCAGCAATTTGAGTTCAGAATCAATTTTAAGAAGAGGGTCCATGCATTGTGATTGTAAATTTGTAATTTCTAGTTGAAGACTGGCATTGAGTGTGGTTTGTAAAGCTTGTAAATCACTTCTTAATTTTTTTCCTCTGACATCAAGCATCAGAATCTCATCACTGTGATCTTCATGCCTTGTATGGCCAAATATATCATTAGGCATTTTTGTTTTAGTGGTTATTTATTATTGAATATCTGATTCTTAATTCTATAAAAAAGGTATAAGCTTGTCATAGGATCCTGGGACCTCAATATATAAACAATCACCAGCAGAAACAGTATATACAGTGCCAGAAACCATGTTTGAGTGCTTAATTCTATAAATACTTTTGCCTACTGAAACTTTGACATTACCCTCGGGGGTTGTAATAAATTGTAATTGACCACCTACAGGTAATTGGTAATGATTTAAATTATTGTTAAATATGTACAATGTTTTACCTGTTTCATCATCATCATCTGTAAGTATGCTGTTCAGATGAATAATTAACAAACCACTTAGTTTAGATATCATAGATTGTATATCAGAAGAGGGTGCTGGTGTTGGCAGGTCCATAATAGCCTGTTTTTTGAACCCAAATAAGTTCATAGGCATGTTTATTTATTTCAAATCATGCTCTGTAATTGGGTATTGTTTGCCACTTTTCAAATCACAATGACCCCATGGTAGAGTATGTATGCCACATGATAAAATGCATCTCTTATCATCATGTGGGTCCAGAGCCACTTTTCTTACAACATTTGTAGTCAACAAGTGATCCTCACTCTGAATCCTGCATTCTGATGTTCTGATTGTGCTACATGATTTGAGACAATTTTTGTAATCTTTAAATTGGAGCTCTTTGTCCACAGTTACTCTGCCAATGCCCTTGGCCTTTTTGACAACAGCACCACCACATGCTTCAAAACTGTACATCTTGGCCCTTAACCCAGCAAATGCCACAATAACATCACCAAGTGTCTCATCTTTTAACTTGCCAGGCACCTTTTTGTTGTGGGGTTGAATCTTTGTACGTTCACTGGTATCAAATTATTCAAGCAATGCAGGCTGTGATATATCTTGATAAACATCTTCTGTCTGAATATCAAGAATAAAGCTATCTGTGTCCATGTACATCAGTTTTACACGATCATCATAAATAGGCTTGAGCACATCATAATAGAGCTTTAGCATGTGTAATTTGGCCAATTCCAATATCACAGCCCCTACATAAATAGGCTTATCAAACTTAATCTTTGTTTTTTTCATGTTGAAGAGTGCCATATTTTCATCATAAATTCTTCTGTAGTTGAAATTAGGATTTGCAATCAATTTTTTGCTCAGGCTGGGGTCAGTAATTAATTTAACATCAATATGTTTTCTGACATTTTCTATGGTTTTGCCATACACTGAATTTACCATCAATTTAAACAAGGTCTTATCAAATTGGCTCATTGCAGAAGTTCGAAGCTCTGTGTTTGTATCAATATACGGCTTCAACCATCTTGAGTGCCTGAACCTCAAAACTTTGCCAACTTTGGTTACTTGAACACCATGATGCATCAGGAACTGGAGGTTTTTATAATATATGACATAATCCTGTTTTGGTTCTAGAGTCATCATTAGCTTCTTCTGTTTAGAGCCAGGTGAACACTTAACCTCAGGAATTGGGGGCAGATCAGAAAATTTGTTGTGTAAATCATCAGGAATTGTCAGATCAACCTCTAAGAACAGGCCATAGTCACTGTCATCAAAATCCTGAAGATCTTCAATATTGAAATCTTCAACCCACTCAAGCCCTGCATATGGCAATTTATCCATCATAGCATAACCATACAGGCTGTTGGCATCTACATACAGTATATAATTTGATGGCAGTGCTGGATCATAATTGAGAATATATTTGTTATTTGCTCTGGCATATCTCTGAGAACATTGCACCATGCCTCCTCTTATACATTGCTCCATAAACAGATACATATCTTGATCTTGGATCAGATCCAATTGCATTTTAGTGTTTAAAAACATTGCAGACCATGCTAGGCCTGGAGCACTGTAGAAATACATTGGATCCAGCTTATAATTTTCCATCGATGATTTTCTAAATGCCTGAAGTATATCAGCTAAGAGAGTGACATCAAGTTTCAAGTATGCCTTATGATAATCACCAAATGTCTGGCATTTTAAATTGTTCCACATCAACTGGGCATGGTGATAATCATCATCAGTAATTCCAGATGCCCCGAGTTTCCTGTAGAAAGCTTGTTTTGGTGGCAGAGAACATTCATTAAATTTAGAAAAATCTGTAACATAATCACATGGGTATACACCCTTCCGCCTAATTAATTTCAGGTCCTGATTTGGAAACAAAGCACATGTGATTTTGAATTGATCATCAGATAATTGACTGGCCAGTGTAGCCAGGCTAGCGGACAGAATTCTGTAGGAATCAAGAAATCTTAAGTGAATGGGAACACCATTAACTTTAATTATTTTGCTAAAAGCTATATATTTTTCATTATTTTCTGCTAAAATATTTAAATTCTGCTTGTCAAACCCCTCGTACCTGATCAAATGATGAAAATCATAATTGGATGCACCATGGCAAAATATAGGGATAAATTTTGGTCTCTGGATCTTAATATTACAGCTATTACACAGGGCCATTAAGAATTTACCATCTGTATGGGAATGGTGATGTACCTTGATATTTGTATCTGAAAATTCAGAATCACATACCGGGCATTTTTCTGCATTGTTGAAATCTTCAATCTGTTCCTCTGTTAAAGGCATCATGGGTTTTGATTTTAATAAGATATTAGATGCTATGTCATGGCACTGATTTTCTATTCTATGTGCAAATTCTTTGATGGCATCTGATCCCATGTATAAATATTCTTCACTAACAACACCATCCTGTACAACAACATAATAAAAACTAGAAGGCTCATGTAACTGGTATGATGTAATTGAAGATTCATCAGGATCTGGGCTGCATAATGCAAGGGGTTTGAGGTTTGATTCAAAATCACAGACTATATATGCTGGGTGTTCCAACAAGGCTTCAAATTTTTTGAATTTGGCATTTTCACTTGGACTAGGCATCACCATATGAACAGGTTTATGGTTGCCACAGTATTTTAAATGCTCAATTAACTTGTTGTTAGCAATTTCTGCATTCACTTCCGGAACCCCATTCACCATTTTTCTACCATCAAATACAGTCAAACATCTTCTGCACAACTTGAATATTGTATTGGATTTGCCTTGTTGTTTTCTGACTAAAGCTTCAAGACTGTGTATTAGAATGTAATGGCATGTGTCATCCCCTTCAATTAAGAGCAGATCAATCGGAACAGCAGAATCATCATCAAGTGTACTGATTCTGAGAGGTGCTATCAAGCAATTGCCACGGCCAGTAGAACAAATATATACATTAATAGATAATTGTTTACCATTGATATCCCTGGCCTTTTTTTAAAATTTATCAATATTCTGAACTGACATTGGATATTCTAAGCCCTCCATAGCATCATCAAAATCATTTTCATGCTGTTTATAATAACTTATTCTCTCAGGATGCCTTAAAACTGGAAACAAAGCAGCTAAAATACACCACAAAAAGCATTTCTCATCATTATTTTCTATGTTAACCACGGCTCTTTTGTTTTTAATATTGGCAGGTAATGGCAGATATGTAGATCCTTGTAATGGGCTGAATTCAGAAATATTAACATAGAGCTTGTGTGGAGATCCGCATAGGCTCCATCCTGATTCTTTTGCTGCAAATTCAGAGTGTTTAATATTCAATTGCTCTATCAAACTGCTTATTATTTTGTCTAAATTTGCATTTGAATATACAGCTACAGTTTCTGTTATGTGGGGCTGTGTAAATTTTGTGCCATTTGGTTTCTTATATTGTGTAAACAATTTGAGGGACAGCTTATAAGAGCCATTTTGTGCATTTAGAATTGCCTGCACATCAGGATTTACACTGTTCAAAAAATTCTTAATATCACATCTTGGCTCTGATACAAAACGGTGATCCCTAAGTTGGCCAGCAAAACTGCTATGGATGGGTTCATAGCGTGGCTGCTTTGCCGGTCTAGCATTAACAGGTGTTTCAAGCTTCCTTTTCAGACCAGATGTAGATGGTTGTGGGGGCAATATTGATGACTGTGCAGAACAAGTACCCATATGTTTATATGTGAAATATTCCATGCTATATTTTCTATGGCATTTTGGGCATATTTTTGTGGGAGTTCTGCATTTATCTGGATTACAATTCTTTTGGTGCTTAGCCCAATTGGGGCTGGATATATTCTTATTGCATTGATTACAATATTTTTGATTTGGCATTTTTGTTGTTGGTTTATTATATATATTTCTTGGGATTCAAATCAAAATTCTATGCTTAATAAAAAATATCAGTTGGGTTCAGCAGTGTGCTTTGTATATTTAGTGTATATACTTAGTGTCTTAATATTTTTGGCTTTGTTGTTGGTTTATTATATAAAATTTCTTGGGCTTCAAATCAAAACTCTATACTTAATAAACCTATAACAGGTTGTATAAAGCTGATAGCCTACATGCACAAAGGTAGAATAAGTACAGAAGCACTGCCCTAGCACAAATGCATGTCTACACAGGCATGTCCTAGAAAGGCAATGACCTAATACCATGTATCATGTATAACAAACTGGGGCAGATATAAACCCTTTGTTCAATATATTAGAAAATTCTGTATATTAAATCAAACAAACCTATAATTCAATTTATACAAATCTGCTATATTTTTGTGTTTTTTTAAAAAAATAAGAGGAGCACTGCAACAACACATCTGTACTCCTCAGCCACTCTCACAATACTAACTGATATGTAATGCAAAAGCTCTTGCATCATAATTTGTTGCATAATATTGGGTAATAATTTGTTGCACAACATGATGCAAGAGCTCTTGCATCATAATTTGTTGCATAATATTGGGTAATAATTTGTTGCACAACATGATGCAAGAGCTTTTGCATCATAATTTGTTGCATAATATTGGGTAATAATTTGTTGCACAACATGATGCAAGAGAAATAAACCAGAAGTAAACATGTGTGTGTGTGTGTGTGTGTGTGTGTGTGTGTGTGTGTAGGTGTGGGTGGCTCTTTGCCCTAGTTTTAAGTGTGGGCAAAACAATATCAAGAGGGGCATATTTTTGACAAGCTTATGGACAACAATCTGGCAGATGTAGCTTTTGTAAGTGTAGGCAAATCAATCTGAGGGGGGTCATACTTTCACGGGAAATTCCCGAGGGCATTTTTACAAAAATCTTGGATTAGACAGAGTACCACACTTGAGCAATAAGCTCATATGCACATCTTGAGCTAGTTTTAAGTGTAGCCAAATCTGCCTGAGAGGGGCTCATACTTTCTCGGGTTTATAATAGTACCAAATACACTACTGATTTCAATCAAATTCTATAACAGAACAAAGCTCTAAATGCTACAGAAACTTCAGATATACGCAGGCACATACCCAGGGGCAATGCCCCCATTCGAAATATGAAATGTGTAAATATTAACCTATAAGAAACTATGTAAATAACATCAACGAATTTTCATATTTGTAATAGTTCGATTTTTCCTTGCATAAAGAAACGTGTATATTGTGTAGATAGGCAGACTTCAGAAGTCTGTAGTGTGAAACATTTTTCAATTTTAGTTTTATTACCATTGATGTAAAGCTACTGAACATCCGGATTTAGTTGTGACAGCTGATTATCCCAACTTTTTTCGATCTGCAGTTGCGATAACAGAAAGTTTCGTTCTTTCTTTGTTAACTCACATTTAGACATGTTCCTTATTTTAGTAACCATCAGCACCGGGCGATTGTCGAGGGCGCTGCTCTGGACGGGGCATCAAACTGGGGCGTCCCCATTGGGTAACGCCAAAATCTTATTTCTGATTACCGGTACATATGCGTGCCTATTAACTTTTAAAAGACTTGAATTTGTGTATAGATGAATTAATTGAAGTTACTGCTGGATAATATAATAAGTGCATACATTGAAAAATCATGTAGCACATACCTACAATGTCTACAATACTTGCCTGGATATACGGCACATATTATGCAGTCAAAGAGTTCAAGGATTTGGGCCCTCCTAAACTACGAATTACAAGTTAAGAAGTTTGTTGCAGACACATAGCCAAAGTAATGCACGAGAAACGTCCTAATGGGGCGTTAAGTTTCTTACGCTCTGTAATGTAGTCTAGTGAAAGGTTTGAAAAAGTTGAGTTGCATCATAGTATAACTCGCTTAACGCATGGGAAGTAGACTTTTCGTCCGCCATCTAAAAAAATAAAAATGTCAAATACAAAAACAAAACCAGTACTTGAAGTTATCTACCTACACGACTTTCATATATACAGGGTGGCTCAAAAAAGACACTTAACACCACCGGTACAAGGCCACTGCAGCACGCAACATGGAAATGGTGATGACCAATCATTATCAGGCCAAGGGGTAACCATGTTCACGGCACCCGCACGGTCGGCGGCCATCTTGATGTACGCCATCTTGAATTCAACGTCAGAATTTAAAATGGGAAGGGGGTGATATGATATATCAAATCAGGCTAGAAGTTCAGGAGAAATGCATTGGTGAAGGTTTTTTCGACGTATCTTTAACCATTAAAAAGTTATGACTGAATTCTTGTACCAATTTGCTCCTTTTCGAGGTGTTAGAAAAATGCCTTAAAATTTGTTTAGTGCATCGGTAATGCATCGAGATCAAAGTGATGTCTTGGGAGAGACATGCCATTCCACACGATTTTAATCGGATGCATCCACGAATAGCTGCGCATTATGAATGGTTGTCGCGAGCAATTTACAGTATGACGCTTCCATTGAATTAAAAGTCCTTCACAGTGACAAGGCTAATGTTTATGGTCATAAGGAAGTTTATAAACAGAGTATGCGACCCTTCTCATCTGATAACTAACTTTGGACAGAAACTGCTTCACAACGTTCCCATAGTGTTCTGGTGTTCCTCCCTATTGAAAAAAACTCTGTAAAAAGTACCAAATAAGGTATTACATTTAGGACAGAAATTTGGTGATTCGTACCACTGCGCCCCCACCACCTCCAAAGACAGACACCATTTTTAAATGTTTTATTGGAAAGTTGTAGTGGAAGTGGTACTCTAAATTCATTGAGGTTAGTTTCATAAGCTTCATAAAAGTAATGTAGCAAGAGTTCTTAAAATTTCATATATACACACCCACGCACACACACTAACACACCTCTGTACTCTCTCCAAGTCTCTCCTTTTCTCGCTCTCATTTCTCATTCCCTTTCTCCCTCCCCCCTCTCTCTCTCTCTCCCTCTCTCTCTCTGTCTCTCCCTTTCTCTCTCTTTTCTTTCTCTCTCTCCCCTCTCATTCCCCTCTCTTTTCTCTGTGTCCCTTCTCTCCCCCTTACGCACATCGTAAATTTTCGTCTCTGAATCGCAATATTTCTTAGCTTACTCCTGACTCTATCTGTATTTCTCTGGCGTGGTCACTGACTAATTGTGAAGACGCCATAAACGAAAATTTTAAGTACGTAGTTTTTCTGAATGAAATCTTAATAGTATAAGCTAGTTCTAATTCCACCATCGCTACATGAGACGCGCTGAAGAATTCGTGTCTACTGTGCAACTACCAAAATTACAAAGCTACGAAAGTCAATGGTAGGAAAAAGAAGCACATAATTCACTTTTACTAAATTTTCAGTGATCTACAACAAACACTTGAAGGGAAATGTAGAATTTCAAAATCTCAAATATATACAGGGTGATTGGTAATTCGACCTATTCCTGGAAAGTTGTAATACTAGAGCACATTTGCAACAAATTTGACCCTATGCACCGGGGGTCGGAAATCAATGGGTTTCGAGTTATTGCAGTTTGTAGATTTTCGTGACATATTCCGACTTGCGACCAAGAAATTACTAATTGTGAAAAAAAACTACTACACACTGGGCACTTAATCGACATGTTGCTAACAGCTGACGAATGAGTGACTACTGGAAAAAAAAAGCCATGCCCAAAATTCCCATATCCACAGAAAGAAACAGTAATTGGAGCACACGTCATGAAGAAATTTGGAAATTATCGTTTAAATCGAAGAGGATTACTAAAAAAAATGTTAGTACACTTAGCGTAAAAATTACGGAGAAAACTTCCTCGTTTCATAAGCTCTCCAAAACGATACAAATGTTGTCAACTGACACACGGGTTGGGGGAGAAATCTGAATAAAAAGCGGAGAAGGCGCGTTGTAGACTCCCATCATCTGACAAGAATTCTGTGGACGGACGAATCCAATTCGACCGCGATGGTATTACGAATTTTCATAATGCGCATTTTTCGTCGCCTAAAGGCCATAACCCCAGAAAATCTAAATAAAAGGCTCACCAGAGAAAATTCTCGCTAAATGGGAATCATCCACAATCATGTGATCGGGCCATTCTATCTGCCACAAAACCTAAACGGCATTACCTTCGAAAACTAAGGGAAGAATTGACGCTGCTGGAGAATGTGCCGCTCACCACAAAAAGGGGTATGATTTACCAACATGATGGCTGCCCAGCCCATTATTTCCGGGGTGTGCGACAGTGGCTGGACGACAATTATCCCATGCGATGGATTGGTCGAAGCGACCCGACCCCCTGTCCGGCGAGGAGTCCGGATTTGACGTCATGCGACTTTTACATTTGGGGTCATATGAAAGAGTTAGTCTACAGTACACCAGTGGATTCACAAGAAGAGTTGAGAGAGAGAATTGTGACAGCCGCCCAATACATAAGAGACAGAGTGTCAACGCGAGTGACTGTGTCTGAAGTACGCCGCAGGCTGCGTGCTTGCATACGTAACCGGGGGGAGGCAATTTGAACAGGATTTGTAGTTTTCGTAACATTTAACTCTGACAACCTGGAATCATGAGAATGGTAAATAAATAACATTATTATTTCACTCATTTTCGTTCCTTTATTTATCACAATAGACAACTTCTTTTCACTTTACAATGAAGTCTACAAAGCGCCTTCTTCGCTTTTTATTCAGATTTCTCCCCCAACCCGTGTGCCAGTTGACAACATTTCTATCGTTTCGGAGAGCTTATGAAAGGAGGAAGTTTTCTCCGTAATTTTTACGCTAAGTGTGCTACCATTTTTTTTAGTAATCCTCTTCGATTTAAATGATAATTTCCAAATTTCTTTATGACGTGTGCTCCAATTACTGTTTCTTTCTGTGGGTATGGGAATTTTGGGAATGGCTTTATTTCCCCAGTAGTCACTCATTTGTCAGCTGTTAGCAACATGTCGATTAAGTGCCCAGCGTGTAGTAGTTTTTTCACAATTAGTAGTTTTTGGTCGCAAGTCGTAATATGTTACGAAAATCTACAAACTGCAATAACTCTAAACCCATTGATTTCCGACCCCCGGTGCATAGGGTCTAATTTGTTGCAAATGTGCTCTAGTATTACCCCTTTCCAGGAATAGGTCGAATTACCAATCACCCTGTATAATTACTTATCAAGGCCGAGTATACAAGAATTTCGAACGTCGTTGTTTACTTCAAGCTAAGATGGAGGGGATTTGTGAAAGTCCAGATCTGAGATCCGTTCATCTACATATTTGTTGATGTAGAAATGGCTAATCTTTTCCCTGGTACATATACTGCATGTTCTTGGTGACGTATGCAATCGTAGGTCGACATGAAGTGACACAATGCCAATGCTGTCTTTTCTCTCTCTCTCTCTCTCTCTCTCTCTCTCTCTCTCTCTATTTCGCCTATCTCCTCTCTCTCATCTATCCAGCTGTCTCTGTTGAGCGTCGTGTCTCGGAAATACTTGGAGAAAACATAACTTAAAAATTAAAACTAACAAACAACAAAACGACGAGAATAGTTACAATATTATTTTAATATCGCTATTTTCATTACCGTGTAAACTAGACAAAAATTCTCCATGCAGTTTCTATTCTACAAAACTTGGAACTGATTGAAATTTAAAAGTCATTTTTACCTATTTTCTTGTATTTCCTACTTCGTAATAAATCGCAGTCTCTTGATGTAATAGTTCGACAAGAGATGTCTCTGTTGGCCCTCAGGCTTGGTCCGTTCCTCAAATAGAATTTCATTCCTCATTCATGCTCTATTTCCAGAAAACAAATTTTAAGAATTTTTACTGAAATACATTGTATATTTAATTGTTTCATTTTCTGTAATTCAAATAGGGCACAAAAGCATCACACTGATTCCAGGATGACATTTCCTTTCAAGATTTATAAAAGCAGAGCTGATCGTGCAACCATAAAAAATATATATTTTCTTATAACCAGAGCCCTGCATTATTGAAAAAAAGTCGGATGATTTCAAATCAATAGGTGATTCTGGAAGTATTTTGAATGCTGATTACGGAAATGACATCCATTTTCCACCATAACGTCAGGATTTTTCTCAATTTCACAATCAAAATTCTCATATTCGTCATTACATTACATATATTACCTAAAGCAATAAAATAAATTTGTACAACGGAAATTTCAGTTGTTTCAAAATCAATACGTGATTTGGAATGCTGATTACAAAAATGAAATAATTTTTTTCCATCACGTCAGAATTTTCATAACTTTACAATCAAAATTCTCATATTCGCCATTAACCTATATCTATTACCTAAAGCAACAAAATATATTTATGCAAGGGAAAGTTGGGTTGTTTACAAACCAATGGGTTATTCTGGAAGGGTTTTGAATGCTGATCACGGAAATGACATAGATTTCTTCCCATCACACCAGGAGTTTTCCCTAGGTCAGGATTTTTCTGCACGTCACTAAATTCAACCCACCATATTATAACACTTTTTTGGCATTTTGTGATGGAAATTTTGATGAGGGATTTCGAAAATAATACTTACGTAATCATAGTCCATTAAATTGTGATGGCCATTTGTCTTGTTACGGTAGAAATTGGATTAAATGCTTACTATTCTGCATGCATTTACAGTTTTAGATTGGAGGATTTGTACTGTAGAAAACGAATATTTTCGCTCCATCTAAACAGAGAGGGAAATAATGGAACTACACATTTTGTTGTGAAAATAAGGCAGATAACATACTTCTGTTTTATGAAATGTAGGCGTGATGGGTAAAAATGAATTTCATTTTTGGAATCAAAATGCTGAAAAATAATCAGAGGCAACAGTCCTCTGCGAGTCATCTGAACCCATGAAGGCCGGTGAATCGATAACAAAATCATACATAGGTACAATGATGTACAATAGGTAATATGATCGGATATTTTAAGAAAGCTTAGCGACTGGTATCAAGTGATTGTTTCAAAGCACAGTAATTCACTAGTTATTGTTATAAAATGTGCTGTATTTTCCTGCTGTACATAAAATATTCTTACTTCAGTTATAACCATTATATAGCTTTCAAATCAATTTTTGTCAGTAGGTGGCTGCACGTTACACTTATTTAAAATTCATCACAATTTCTGGATATTTTCAAAAGGATATTCATAAGTTTGGATCTTTATGATTAATACTTATAGTTCTTATTACAAATATGATTTTTATTGGAATATTGTGAATATGTTATTTTCAATGCACGTTTATTCTTACTTCTTGTAATACAAACTTCAGAAGAAAAGCACGTAGTGACTCAACTTTTGAAGAACCAAAAGGTCTGAACTCCGGTATTTCTGCAAAAATATACGCCAAACGCAAGTTGAGGACTTGCCCTAAAATGTATTCTTTATTCCTAGGCCAGAAAATTTATGCTTTTAAATTTTGATGTTCCTGAGACGAATGTGTGAATTTTGTAGTGGCCGATTTTTTGGCAATTATAATCATAAGTGTTTAATTCGAAGATAACTGTTTTTTGAGTTCATAATCCTGGAAAGTGACGAAGAATATGCCAATGTTTGTTAATTTTAATGCCTAGTTTGTATTTTTAGGTTCTTATTTGCCTGCCTATTTCGAGAGTTTTCATTAATCTCATATAAGACCATATCCTCCCTTATTTTCTTAATCACGGAGAGTGTAAATTATGTAGGGCACTGAAAAGTATTATACTGGAGATGTAACAGATTATTATCAAATATCAGTCAGTAATTAAGTTGAGAGGATTTTTCAGGTATAATGATGAAATATTTTGTTTTCTTAAGCGCAGGGCTTTATTCCTAAAATAACATAGTAACAGGCAAATGATTTAGGCTCCAGTCCCACATAAATCGTGCACGATATACGCGTATATAAATATGTGCATTCTATCTTATTATTAAATCCGAATCAAGTGGTCTTGTCCTACGAGAAGAAGATTGATTTATTGATTGAGTTAGTGTCATTAAGTCCACTTTATGCACAGTAAGGCTAATCGGCACTGGACCTACAGTTTAAAGTGGGATCCGAACCACTATGTGCCTCTACCGGGAATCGAAACCGGGACCCCTTGATTACAAGGCAATAACGGAGGAGAAGATAAAATTCTGCTGATAGTTCGGTGGACAACTGTCACAAGATGATCAAAAGAATAAACTGAATTAAACTGGATTTTCTAATCGCAATGGGACAGCACTTTCTTCCTTTGCAGTAATTTGTTTGCGATGTCCTTATAAAACAAAAACCTTTTGGGGATACTTTGGATATCGATGGGAGCTTCTAATGGAATGATCCGTATTATCGTCTGTATACATGCTTGGGTCGTTGACTCGTGCAGTGAGAAAGCTGTTTGAAGGCCTGTCTGTACAAACAATGCTCTTGCCTGTGTGTTCACGTGTATTAGTCCCAACCCACCTGTCTTCTCTGATAACGTGACCTCATTTATTGCCACCCGGAAAATTGTATCGTGCCACAAAAAACAGCAACAGCTTTGTTGACCTTGGCTAAGTGCTGTGGTTTGAAGGGCAGGATTTTTGCTATATACCAAAGTTTAGAGAGAGGAAAAACGTTGATAAATCTTACTCGTGCTTTTAAACTCAGAGAGCGCATCTTGTTCACTCTGAGGACGTAGATCGCCCTCTCGCACGTGAGTTTACTATTGGCTTCGATCGTGTCATCGATATTTGCATAGAAGTTTATACCTAAAACTTTTATTTTCTTGTCTACAGGGATCTCCGTATTGTTTGTAAAAGGATTATCCTTGCCAAGGGGCATCAGGAATGACTTTCGATTGTTTAGTTTTGCTCCTGATGTGAGCTCAAAAGTATGTATTTGGCTTTTAACACTGTACAGATCTCTTTCATCCTTGAGAAAAATCGTGACGTCGTCCATGAAACTGCCAACTTGTATTGTGGTGGAAGCCATAGAAATGCCCTGTAAATGATGCTGGATACTAAACAAAAAGGGGGCTATTGTGAGGATGTACAATGTGCTACTCAATGGACTACCTTGTAGTACACCCCGTCGCATTTTAAATCTTCTTGTCAAGATACCATTTATTTTGAGTTTTAGCAGCATATGATTATATAATGTTTTTATCCAATTCATAAAAGTGTCTCCGAAGCCATATGCTTCTAAGACTTTGTACAGATATTCGTGACTCACTCTGTCATATGCTTGGGAAAAGTCTAATGAAAGAATTGCCTCTGATGCATTCTTATTTTGTTTGGTAATAATTACGTCTCTTATCGTTTGCAGCAAGTGATGTATACTATGAGACTTATTACAAGCGAACTGTAAATTGCCAATAAGTTTAACCATATATTTTTTTAGACGCTGATTTATGCACCTACTTATAAGTTTGATATCACTACTCAATATTGAAATTGGCCTAAAATCTGTGACGAATTTTGGATTTGCCTTTTTGGGAACTAACACTATAACTCCCGTGCTACTGGTCTTCCCTATTGTCCCTGTTGTCAACACTTCGTTGACCCATTCCGTTAATTCGTCTCCTATTAGATCCCAGAAACATTGATAGAATTCTGATGGTAATCCATCTTCGGCTGTAGTTTTATTCCTTGGAGCTTTGAATACTGCATCATGAACCTCCTTTTTACTAAACGGTTGTGTCATCTCAGTTCTTTCATTTTCCGTCAGTGATGCAGGGAGGTAGTTCAAAAACTTACATTGCGTTTCTGTTGGATTAAAGGCTTGACCAAGAAGATTTTTATAGTATTGCAAAAACCTGTCGTGTATACTATGAAGGCTGGTGACAACTTTACCGGAATCTAAAGTTAATTTATGAATAACGTGACTCCTGGCGTGTTTATGTTCTTGAAAAATGTGACTTAGTGTGGCTTGCTCGTCAGGGTCTATAGGAAGAATCTTGCTCTTTATTATTGCTGCAGATTTTCGTTTCCTATGTATAGCAAGTAATTGCGCTTTTATTTCATTTGCATAGGGACGATCGAAATTACCTTGCAGTGCTAAACGATGGAGATCATTCAAGACTGCATACAAAAAATTATATTTGTTTCTTTGATCTCTACTAACCTCTGCACTGAAGAATTTACTGACCTGACGAAATTTAGGCTTAACTCGAGTTTCCCACCACTCGATTAGGGTCTTTTGCACTGGCCGAAAGGCCTTGAGTTCGTTCCACGTTTCCCTGATTAGCTGGACATAACTACCATTGCGTAATAATGTGCTATTTAAAAGCCAGTATCCGCTACCTTGTCGGGGTTTGATCAAATCTAAATTTATTTTGAGAATTGGGACACTATGGTCACTAAAGCATACTGGAAAATTTTGAACACTAATTACATATTCCTGAAATCTTGGTGCGACATAAAACCTATCGATCCTTGACGCACTATTGGAGGTGATATGTGTGTAACCTTGACTTTCGGAGTTCGCGTGTATCCAAGCGTCACGCAGTTGTAACCCCTGCGTTAATTCATAGAGCGCACGTGAAAAAGTTGTATCCTGGATTTTGATCTTGTGAACGAATTACACAGTTAAAATCTCCCACTAGTATAGTGTCTAGTGTGTGGGATGTCAACTCGGGCCCTACAAATGTTGAAAAAAATCTTCTCTTTCCCGTCTGTTTTGGCTTCCTGACGGAGCATACACATTACAGAGAAACACTGAGCCTAATTTGGCACTTATTTGTCTGCCCGTGGGATGGGGCACTACATTACGTAAATCCAAGTGTCGCCTACATGCTATGGCAGTCCCTTGTGCAAAGGGAGTAAAATTGTTAAACATGCTCAATACAGTAAAATCGTCTATGGCGACCTCTTGTAAGAGGGCCACATCAATAGACGATTTAATGAGAAAGTCATTCAGAGCAATTATTTTGGTCTTACTTTGCATTTGATTCAAATTTATAGATGCCAAGGTAAATGTTTACATGATTATAACTGTCCACAAAAGAAAACTAAACTTACTTACATTCTTCAACATTACTGATCTCTAATTTCTGCCTATAATGCATTAACTATGCTTTCCACTAAATAAATCTTGGGTAAGTTTGTTACTCGTCGAAGGTTTCTCTTTAGTTACATTTCCTGAGTTACTTGTTAAACTAACCTTTGAAACATCTTGGTTTGGGGTACCAGGTTCTACTCTAAATTCGTTATGAACTATTGTGGAACTTACGCTTTCATTATTTTTCTTCTTCTTTCTACGTAGCACCATGGACTCTTCCGCCACTGACCGTAACCTTGATACAGATCTTGACCGTGATTTTCAAGGAGAGGTAACTACGGGGAATTCTGCCTCCGCGAACAAAGCACTTGGGGGTGGGGGCGGGGGGGTATGTGATGCATCTCCTCTGAAGTGGTCAATGTTGACTGCTCCATCTCTTCCCTTCCTGTTGGTGCATTCTTCACACTAACTTCGTGTCTGGTACCTGTCTCCTCGTCGGTGATTCTGGGGCTATCCGTGTTCCCTCCATTGTTATCTCCTGACACAGGGACTTCTGCAACTGATGGAGCTGAATCTCTTAGTTTAGTCCGTACGGGTAGCACAGTTGGTTCATATACCATCGGTACATTGTCAGCGGGTATATTAACCGGCCCCCTGCGGGGCTGGTTCCCAGAGGATCGACGCTTAGGACACTGAGGCACTACGTGACCCTCCCCCGAACACGCGAGGCACGTACGCACCTGCCAGGGTATGTTACCCAATAGGAGTCTCCATTCATTATTACATATGAGGGTATGGGTTTACGTAGTATCATTTTGATCAAGACACGTCCAGTTCGAATAGGGTAAATGTGATCTGCAGAGTATGTCTCGTCTTCAATTTTTAACACTTCCCCATAAGACCTCATGACACGACTTATCACTTCTGCACTTAATTCAATTGGGACTACATGGATTCTGACAATTACATGTCGCAGGTGGGCCCATTGTACTTCAACTTTATGATCACCATCTACGTCACTATAGAGTACCTCAGCACCAAAATCATTTAGTAACCGTTCTCCTACCACTTTTGTCGCACATTTCACGTACAAACACTTACGAAAGTAATCTATTTAAAAACTGAGCACTTGGTTCGTAGGCACTTGGTAGACATCATGAAACCATCGATGAAAGTCCAATGACGTAGGTCGCGTTTTGACATCAATGAAAACAAATTTCAAGGTGTTTTCTCTTTGTGTATTCATCGTAAACTATTTCATCGTATCTTCACTGGCTCACGGTAATTGCAGTCAAAACCTCGCTTGCACTTCAAAGGAAAAAAGAACTAACACAACACTAGCAAACCGTATACGGTCCTAGCTAACTCGGAGAGTTCGATCACTAAGCCTTCTCACGCGAAGAGCGGAGCTCGCTACGAACTTCTTCCTGCACAAGCTGCAGGTAGACTGCCACTGCGCCATCGCGGAGGCCCTACAGCATGTAGAGAGAATTCCAGTAAACATGGATGTATTTAGAGAACTTTATCATCAATTAAAAGGGTTACTTCTTGTTCACTTGAACAGTATTTGGTCTCATGTTGACGAGGATACTGGAAAGCACTTATTTGTATTTAATAATAACTTATCATCATATAAGTTACCTGTTAGTGGGAAAATTCAAACAAACGTTTCTCCACCGAATGCGGCAGTTTTGCACATAGGTCGAAATTTGTATAGAATTAAACATAGTACATTACTTCCTGATACGTCTTATGATGTGGAAGCTGGTGAATTTTTGTATGCTGAGATAATTGGAGAGTATGATAAATTGATTCCTCTGTTTATCGAAATAAGAATAATCTATCCTCTTATTAATATATAAAATACCTAAAAACAAAAAAAACATGGATATATTTGGTAATAGAAGGCGACAGGAGATTCCAGATAATTCCAGTGAGATTGCTAGTTTAGATGCACGTCTAAAGAAACTGAAATCAGGTTTACTCATATTACAGAATTCGCTAAATCTAAATATTCAAGCAGAGATTACAAATCTTCATACTCAACTGATTGATCCTATAGTAAAAATTGATGGAGAACTCAAATCTTTGCTTGAGAAATATACTAATTTAGCTTCAATAGATAATCTTCAGAACTTAGAAGAGAATATTGCCAACTTGAAAAAAGAACTTGATAAATTTAGACAAATCCAGAGAACGAATACCGAACAGCTGAAACAGTAATTAAATGACCGGGCAATTAGTATTCGTACCGAACTGCAAACCATCATCCAGAATATCAAAACTCAAGAAGAATATGAGCAGGTAAATGCTAGTATTGCTAAATTGCAAGAACAGTTTCAATCTTTCGAAGTTCCTACATTGCAAAGTATCAAATCTGAATTAGAGACAGATGAACTGCATACAGCTATAACAGAAGTTCAATCGAAACTACAGACATTGGAAGATGTTATCAATAATTTACCTTCATCTTCTGAATTAAATGCTATTGCTCGGAGCGTTGCCGGCATCAAATTACAGTTGGAGACTTATGAAGATTTTGGGAAGATACAAGGTACCATAGCTCACATAGAAGATACTATGGCAACTATGAGAAATGAGCTAACAAGTGTACTTGAAACTCTGGAATCGAAACTTCCTGGCATTACTGATATTTTAGATATAGTTCAAGAGCAAGTTACTAAGCTTGAAAGCTTGAATACTGAATCAGAATTATCGCATTTCCATCATCTTATTGACGACATTCAGAGTAAATTAAGGACACTGCAACAGTCTACACCTACGCAGGATGACATAATGCAACTGCAAGAAATTTTGAAAAATGCAGCTGATGCAACAGAACTCGATGCTATAAAATTAACTCTTACCACACTTCAGAATACTGTAGCTGCTTTGCCTACTTCTCAGAAAATCAGCGCTATGAGGAGAGCAGTACATCTAATTTTAAAATCTGAGGATATCAAAAACATTCAAGCAGAAATTGCGCAAATCAGAGAAACTGTTGCTAGTCTCCCCAACAATCAAATAATTAACGAACTACATGCATTATTTACAGAAATCAGAAGCCAATTACACGTTCTTGCTACCCAGAGTTCTAAATTGAAACTTGTAGAAAATTTACAGGAGATTATTTCTAATATTACGTTACAAATTACCACTCTCAAAGCAAGCTAAGAATCTGCTTTATCAGGTTTTGCTACTCAACTTCACGATCTCAAAGAGGAATATAAACAACTGTATATTGATGTAAAAATCAAACCTAGCTACGATGAGTTGGTTCGTACTATCAACGAACACTTGGAACCGGTATTAAGCAGACTAGATGACGTAGATACTCGTCAATTTTATTCTATGGAAATTGTTAGGTTACAAAGTGTTCCAAATGCTCGAGGGCACTGGACGTCAATGCTGGCAATGTTTACAAATTATATTCCTACACTCAGGTACATGAATTTTTTGTTGAAGGTAGTTTACGATTTCTGAAGTTTAGTTTTCTAAAACATGGAACACATATTGAAGATCCTCAGTTTACTATAGTGCGAAAAGATGGTATACACAAGGCAGTTCAAATACCTATTGCATACTGGGATGAGTCTACCAATAAATATAAAGTACATGACGACGAACAATTATCAGTTTTTGATATTGAAATTGGTGACAAGCTGGTATTTGACATATACCCTGAGGACAATCCATTTTATGCGATATTCTTACTTCGAACTCGATGTCAAGACAAGATATAGTTTATGAATTACACAAACCAACCCGTCGCAATTACAAGCGATTAAGTGTAGTAACAAAAGATATAAATGATTTGTTTCAGGCTGATCTGATTGAGATGGCCCCTCCAAGGGGCACTTTAAAAAATTTGGATAAGATAAATCATGGTTACAAATATATGGTTACAGTTATTGATACCTTTAGCAAATATGCATGACTGGTACTTGTGTTACCGAGGCTTTTAAGTCGATATTTAGTGAGAGAAGGATACCAAAATATTTACAGACAGATAGAGGGAAAGAATTTTACAATTCTACATTTGCTAAGTTAATGCAACAACATAATATTAAACATTATTCTCCATACAGTGATCTGAAAGCTAGTTTAGTGGAACGATTTAACAGAACATTAGAAAATCGCATGTGGAGACAATTCACTCTACAGGGCAATTATAAGTGGGTTGGTTGGTTGAGTTGGTGTTTTAAGTCCACTTTATGCACAGTAAGGCTAATCGGGACTGGACCTACAGTTTAAAGTGGGATCCGAACCACTTGTACCTCCACCGGGTATCGAACCCGGGACCCCTTGATTACAAGGCGACGACGCAACCACTGCGCCATCGGGGAGGCCACTTATAAGTGGGTGCAAATTTTACCCGAGCTAGTTAATGATTACAACAATACAGTACACAGTACTATTCACATGAAACCTGCTGAGGTAACCAAATCTGATGAGCAACGATTGATTTCTACTGTTTATTGTAAAAAGTATACATACACTAGCAAGAAGCCAAAGTTTAAAATAGGGGATCAGGTGAGAGTCAGTAAATATAAACACTTATTCGAAAAAAAATCACTAAAAATTGGAGTACGGAGTTATTATCAGTGGTTCAAGTTTTACCAGGGAATAGAAATACATATATCATAAAAGATAATCATAACAAAATATTGAAGGGAGATTTTATGAAGAGGAACTTAATAAAACAAAATATCGAGATACATAACTAATCGAGAAATATATTAAAGAAGAAAAATAATAAATTGTATGTGAAATTGTTAGGTCTGCCAGACAAAAGTTGGATAGAAGCAAACCAGGTGATTCTTTGACACCAACATGGAATGTGGTACAGCGTTTACCAGATGTAGTGGAAACTAATAAAAAATGGAGAGTTGTTACCTGATAACATAAGATGTCTCATTGCAGGCCCATCAGGTTGTGGAAAAACACTTTGCTGATTGATAATTTCTTGCTTGCCCCCAATTGGCTAGATTGGAAAAATAGACACTTGTATATATTCTCAAAACGTTTAGAACAACCGAAATACCAACAACTCATGAAGTTGTACGAGGGACTGCGCATAGCTACATTTGCATCAACAATAAAACCTCTCGACCAATGTTTGAAAAATTCTGTTGTGGTGTTTGATGATGTTATTCTGGAAAATCAGAATAAAATTAGAATTTTATTTTACACAGGGTCGTCACAAAGAAATAGACTGCTTTTCTTTCCACTGTTGAGGGAGTTCTTGTTTATTCCATATTAAACAAATTAATTTATGAATTTGACATATTAATGAATTTCCACCATATTTAATTAACTCAGCTGGTATTAAATCAATGCCAGGTGCTTTGTTTTTCTTTAGCCTTTTAATAGCATCTTTTACTTCAGTCAAGTTAGGTTCTGGAACTAAAGATTCTGCTGTGTGGACTTCATTTACTTCTGATTTATTTCCTACATGGACATTTAAAAGGTCATTAAAATAGTTTTTCCATCTATTTAGAATATAGCATGGGTCAGCTAGAAAATCACCGTCTTTATCTTTTATCAAGTTTACTTTAGGTTGCCACCCTTTTCTAAACTCATTTACACCTTTATATAAATCTCTGATATTTTTTTTATTTTTGCTGTTTGTTTCAATTTCGTTAATTTTGCTCTTCAAGTAATCTCTTTTTTACTTCTAAACGTGCAGCTAACTTCTCGCTTTATTCTATTATAATTGTTTAGATTTGTATCATCAGAGTTATTTAACCACCTAAGTCTAGCCTGATTTCTTATTTCTATTAGATTATGACATTCATTATGAAACCATGGCTTACTTTTACTCGGTTTATGGTATCCTATACTTTCTTTAGCTGCTGATTCTATTGCATTACGTATGTGCTCCCAATTCTTATTTACGTCTGTTTCATTTACATTTTCATCATCATTTAAATCCTGCAAAACATCAAATCTATTTGACAGTTTATTTTGGTAATCTTTCTTAATTCTTTCATCAGTAAACTTTCCTGTATCAAATTTTATAACTTTTAGATTTTGTTGCTTATGATTTATCACTGCGAGTCTTTCTCTTAATTTAGCAATTACTAAATAATGGTCACTGGAACAGTCAGCACCTCTATGTGTACGAACGTCAATTATACTAGTGTGCCTTCTCTTATCAATGAGAATGTGATCTATCTGATTATGAGTTTTACCATCTGGAGAAGACCAGGTATATTTATGGATATCTTTATGTTTAAAAGATTTAAATTACAACCAATTTTCAAAATTCTGTTCATCTTGTTGGAACATCGACGATTTTGGATTTGTTACTATCGACATGACTCGGAAACCTAACAATGGTAAATTCAGAAATATTGATTGATTGATTGATTGATTTGTTGTTTTAAGTCCACTTTATGCACAGTAAGGCTAATCGGGACTGGACCTACAATTTAAAGTGGGATCCGAACCACTTGTGCCTCCACCGGGTATCGAACCCGGCACCCCTTGATTGTAAGGCGACGACGGGGCCAACGGCGAGGTCTGTAAATTCAGAAATAAAATCAACGACTTGTTAAACGTTGAAACGATATAAAATAATTATTAATCAAAAAAAATATGACGAAACATAAAATAGAAGATAATTCGAAATTACGAGAGTACTTGTCCAGACGTTTCAAAGGTTCTAAATCAGATAATCGAGGTTTTTACGAACAGCACAAGCGTCAAGACCAACCTGTGATCGATGCAATCAGTGGTCTTGGTAAAGAGACTAAGGGTGTGACAGAACAAAATAAAAACCTCATCAATGAATTGGTACCTCTTACTGCTAAAAATTATGCAGATTTCCCTCCTACGCCATTATCTAGTATCCACACTCCTCTAGTACTTAACGAACCACCTGCTAAAGCAGCTATAGAAGAATCAGAGAAAATTGAGTTGGGTCCCCTGGCAAGGGATTACCTGAGTACTGGAAAATTCGAAAAAGATGAGGTGTTTGGATTGTATCCAACTATGGAGTGAAATGAAGGTGTAGTATGGAAAATTGGCAAGTCTAAAGTTACATTCAAAGGGGACAACATAAAAATTAATTTGGGTGGGAGAAACAGCTGGTCCAGATATCCTGGTATCGTAGGGCTATTAGAGCTTATTACCAAAAAACAACCAAAAAATTTTACGGAAGATGATTATCAAAGTTACTCTGAAATTTTGACATTCTCTGATGCTTTGTACAAAAATAACGATGCCAGTCAAAAACGTGTGAAATCGAGCAGCGGGGATAAATACAAAAATCTGATTAAACCTATCTGGAATCAGCTGAAAACCGGTAGTGGTATAAAACAATACAATACTCTACCTAAAGAATTTGTATTGGTAAACGATGTGAGAAAACTTATAGATAGGTTGCTGGTTATAGCAGGGGAGGAAAATGTTGGGAACAATAATTTCCATAATGAGAACATGAGTATTGTAAACATGAATAGTGACAAATTAGCTAATTTTATTGTAAACGATCCTAAAGGTATAGGATACTTAATTAAAATTATCAATACTTTACCTCCTAAATTCTGGAATATATCAGAGGGTCGAGGTTTGGTGAATGATATTATTAATAAACTTCCATTTGAATTACACGTACCTGGTTACCAATACTGTGGTCCTGGTACAAAACTTGAGAAACGAATAGAAAGAGGGGACAGGGGTATTAATCCTCTGGATGCAGCTTGTAAAGAACATGATATTGCATACAACACACACAATGATCTGAATGATCGTCAAGTGGCTGATCAAAAACTGGAAGAGGCAGCTTTTGGAAGATTAACAAGCAGAGATGCATCATTGACTGAAAAAATAACAGCATTGGGTACGACTATTGCTATGAATAAAAAAAATAGGGTGGGGTCTGTAATATAAATACCCTGAAAAATAATAATAATAATAAAACAACATGAAACCAAAAGGAGTTCTATACCAAATACCATATCACGATCTTAAAAATTTAAAACTTAATTCGATTTTAACTAAAAAACAACAAGAAAAAAAGAGGCAATGTAAAGCCAAAGGAAATGGAATGAAATTATTACTCAGTACGCCACAATTAAAACGATTGTAAAATACAAGAAAGAAAACACACAGTGGAGGATTTATATTCAGCATTCCAGCTATCCTGGCTGCATTGGGGACAGTTGGGAGCTTGGTTGGGGGTAGTGCTGATATTGCCAAAACTGTAATTGATTCGAAAAAAAATAAGACAGAATTAGAAGAGCAAAAAGCGTCATAATCTTGCCATGGAGAAAAAAATAGGCAAAGGTGTGAAGTCTAGAGCACTCAGAAAATTAAAAAAAGAAGAAGCTCTTACCAACCAAGACATTGAATCTTTAATTAAAATATTTAAAAATAAACACTTCAGGGGGGTTTTCATGTCTGATTCTCTCCCTAAAGGTAGTCCTCACTCTCGAGAATGTGTCGCGGTGAATTTGGACAAGTCCGAAAACGTTGGTACTCACTGGATATGCTATTATAAACAAAATGACAATGCTTTTATTTTCGATTCTTTCGGAGGGGTACCCCCTACAGAATTAATTCGTTACTTGAAACATGATTTTGATCAAATTATATGTGGCCATGTTTGCATTACGATGCTCAGAATTTTAAATAAAATACCAAACATCAAATTAAAAGATTTTCAAAAAGCTGTATTATATATTAAATATGGGAATTTTTCATCTCTCCAGCGAGACTTCGGTTTTGAAACTACATCTTCACGATGATATTATCTATCCAAAATCCATAGCTCTAAGATCATTCTACAGTATGTATCTGATTCCGAATGTAACTACCTACAACAATACCATATTTGTAGGTAATGAAAAAATAATTATTCCTCCTGGACAGTATAACTTATCTACTTTACAATTTGAACTTCCAACCACTGTCTTGTTTTCTCAAAATTCTGTAACACACAGAGTAGAGATTGTAACTACCAATGAAACAGTAGACTTATCTACCATGGGAGAACTTTTAGAATTCGAGAACAATAGCAAATTAGAACCAGGTGTTAGGCACATAGGTAAATTTATACCAACATTCTTAGCTATTGAGACATTGAATATTCACTGTAATATTGCATAAGGTAGGATTATCAGAGCAGAAGAAAATTCGATTGGCAGTCACAAGGAGACAGGTATTATTGCTACATTTAAACCAAATTCGGACTTTATGGAACCTATCTTCTATTCCCCAATCCCACCAGTCTATTTCCCTGTTTCTATTGATAAAGTTAATTACATAGAAATAACAATTACGAATGAGAAAAATTAAATCATCGATTTTGCCGGTGCTCATAGCACTGCGATAATAGAAATTAATATTGAAAATATATAAATAAATACCAAGATAAAAAATATCGAGAGTTATGAATTACAGTCCTTCCCTCCAAACAGGAGGACATTTGCAAATTTGAATCAGCCCAACAAAGAGATACAGTATGACATGACGGTGGGGGGTGGGTTCATTCATCCACATAGATCAGATCTGTATATAAAATTTTATATTGTAAAACAAAGTAATGGTGAAGAATATCCTCTCCCCGGGGCTAATGTAAAACTTATAGATAATTTTGTTCCATTCTTATTTTCTCAAATTGAAGTCAGAAAGCATGGTACAGTGATTGACATGATTGATTGTCCTGGAATTACATCCACTACAGTAGGGACATTGAAAGTGTCCAAATCAGAGAGTGCATAACCAAAAAATCAGAAAACACCACATCATCGCATTACGTCATAACCAACCAATCAGAAAACAACACGTCAGATACAGGTCATATAATATTGCGTATTAACTTGTTGCGGAACATGATGCAATAATTTACCCTTACGAGCTATCGCAATGTTGCGTAATAACTTGTTGCGCAACATGATGCAATAGTTTACCCTTACGAGCTATCGCAATGTTGCGTAATAACTTGTTGCGCATCATGATGCAATAGAAGTAGACCGGAAGTAGACCGAAAGTGTGGGTGTAGGTGTGCATGGGTGTGCGTGCATCTAATTTATAAATATTGATTGCTGTTTTTCTGAATACCTGAAAAACATCAGCAAGTATTGTTATGTCTAATTTGAGATATGCATCGTGATAATCGCCCAGAGTATTACATCTCAATTCCTTCCATATTAATTTCGCATGTTCGTATTCTTCATTCGCATGTTCGTATTCTTCATTCGTAATTCCGTTGTTTTTTCAGTTGACTGAAGAATTATTTTTGAGGTGGGAGAGTGTCATCGTCTAATTTAGATTCATCGGTTACATATTCGTAAGGATAAATGCCTTTACGTTTAATCAGTTCTATGTGTATGTTGGAAAACTAGCTTTCGTTATTTTAAATTGTTCGTCAGTAAGTTTACTCGCTAAAGCATCGAGACTTGCCGATAGGAATCTAAAAGAATCTAGAAACCTCATCTCTATGATTTCATTCGTTTCTGGAATTTTAACTTTCTTACTTATAGAAATATAACGTTCTTCGTTTTGAGCAAGAATTTATATTTTTTGCGTATCGTATCCAAGAATCCTAATTAAAAAATGGAAGTCGTAATGGGATCCATTGTGAAAAAATATTGGTCCGAATTTAAGCTTCTGGATTTTGAGATTGCAGGTGTTACAGATTCCACTAATGTAGTTTCCGGTGAAATGATTATGGTGAAATACTTTCCGATTCTCATCTTGAAATGTTGATCACACACCGGACACGTTTCAATGTTATTGTAAGATTGGATAATGGAAGCATTGATTTCGATTGGCATAAGAATCTGTCAATGTTCTCAACCTCCTCCACCATATTTTTTAAAAAAAGTTCAATAACATTCGGTCCGGGATATATATATATATATATATATATATATATATATATATATATATATGGTTTATCTATCCTATCCTGCCAAACAACAACATATCCAAAATTATTTGGAATATGAAGCTGGTACGGTGTTGTGGAAGAAAATTCTGGATCCGGATCGCAATAGGACAATGGTTTGAGAAAAGCCTCAAAGTCTGCGATGATAATGGCCAGATGTTCCAACAAGGGCTTGTGCATTTTAAATTCTTCGAATTCATTTGCTTCGGGCATCAACATGCGAGCCGGTCTGTTGACTCCACAGTAGACTTTATGTTCAGCAAATTTTTGTTTGGCAATTTCTTGATTTTGGAAATGTTGGTAATTACGTCGGTCACGATCGTCGAATAGGGTTAAACACCTTGGACAAACTTCGATGTGTGCATAAAGCTTGGTTGTTTGGCTTCTGACCAAGCGGGAAAGTGAACGAATTAGCGTGTAATGATGAACATCATCGTCAGCAATGAGAAGCAGATTGATTTCCACGGCTTCGTCATCAAAAATATTAGTTATCTTAACGGGATGCACAAAATGCTTAACTGAAGTATACGAATATACATTTATAGCTAATCGTTTTCTTTCTCCATTTCGTACCCTGTTTTCAAACTTCGTTATGTCAGAAATAGCAACAGGGTATTCGATGCCTGTCATAGCATATTCAATCTCGTCTACATATTGCGTGTAATGACTAACCTGACATGGATTATTTGAACAATGAATCGGGCGAAGCGCCGCTAAAATGCACCACATAAAACACTTATTGTCAGTATTATGAATATTCAGAACGGCTCTTTTATGCTGAATTTCTACTGGAAGTGGAACATAGCTCGAAGCAGAAAAAGGTGTAAATTTGTTTAGATAAGCGATTAATCTGTGAGGACTTCTACATAAAGACCAACATGATCCCTTAGCCTCGAATTCATCATGTTTCCTAATCAATTCACTAGTAAGATTAGAATACAAACCATTCAAATTATCAATGTCTGCCAAATAAATAACTTGGCTTTTCGTTTTGTGAAAAAAAATATTTCTTGTACCATTGGTTTTATCATATTTACAGATTAAATCAACATATACTTTTAATGGAGTTGTTTTCCAGTTTATTTTTCAAAATATTTATGATAGATGTTTTAATTTCACTCAAAAACTAGAAATATCACAGCCTGGTTTCGAAGTAAAAAGAAAATCCAGGAGTTGGTTGTTGAATGGAGGTCTAATCGGCTTTTGGTCATTAGACATCTTAATTCGTTTGGAAGTAGAAGCTTCAGTTTCAGGATGATCAATTTTTCTTTTCAATGTTCCATGTCCGGTTGATGCCTTGCAAATTTTCAGGTGTTCACTTAAATGTGCAATGCTAATTATTTTTCCACATTGAGTACAAGGCTTAGTAGGTAACAAACGATTTATTTTTGAACCTGTTTCGCTACATCTTGTCCTATGCTTGCTAATATTAGTTTTGGAGATTAATTTCCCACAAATAACACATTCGATGAACTTGGTAGATGACATTTTTTTAATATGCTTTAAGTAAATAACAATAAGACGCACAATCAACTCAAAATTCAATAAGATTCTATTTACTAAAAAAAACAATTTTAAACTTACGATAATTGATAGAATGTAACTTAAAAAAAATAGTTATAACTATAATATTTTTTTTCAGCTCTGGTACTTATAAATAAATTTTCTCGGGAAAAAATACAAAATTCAATACAAATACAAATTCATACAAATTCAATCTGTGTGAAAAACAACTTGAACCACCTTCAAAATAAAATAATTGTAGCTATTGCGATAAAATTTTCAGCTATGTTATTTATACAGAATTTCCAGAGACAACAAGTAACATCTGATCACATCAAAACTCAATCTCATCGAAATTACTATGAAAAAAAAATCACTTGCTACACGTTTTAAACTTAAAATAATAAAATAGTATGTAGCTTTAAAATAAATTAAATACTTAACTTTTAACAAAAAAATATGAGGAGCACCGCAACAACACGTCCGTACTCTTCAAACACTCTCACGATACTGACTGATCTGCAATGCGAAAACCCTTGAAGTAACCTAAGCGCGGACCGCGTTGAAAACATCCGAAACAGTAAGTCAATCAGAAGATACCTATTACTTCATAACCAACCAATCAGAAGACACCACATCATCGCATTACGTCATAACCAAAAAATCAGAAAACACTACATCATCGCATTACGTCATACAACCAATCAGAAAACAACACGTCAGATACAGGTCATAGAATATTGCGTATTAACTTGTTGCGCAACATGATGCAATAATTTACCCTTACGAGCTATCGCAATGTTGCGTAATAACTTGTTGCGCAACATGATGCAATAGAAGTAGACCGGAAGTAGACCGAAAGTGTAGGTGTAGGTGTGCGTGGGTGGGTGTGTGTGTGCGTGGGTGTGCGTGGGTGGGTGTGGGTGTGCGTGGGTGGGTGTGGGTGTGGGTGTGCGTGTTACGTACTTTAACTCGAAAGAAATTATGACACTCGTACTAAGTGTGAGGTGAAAAAACAGATTTGAAATAGTATAAAATCGACAAAAACATCATCAAAATAGGTTTTCCATTGTGCTTAAATTAATAAAAACAATAGGCCTCGTACCAAGTGTTATTTTGAACACCTCCAATCCCTCTACTTAGGTATCCTTTAAAATATGCATCTTGCATGTGTCAAATCATTTCAAGGGGGTACAACTTTAAACTACGAATTTAGATAATACTGTAGCATCTGTAGTTACCAGCCTTCCCAGCAGCGTGTACTGCTTCGCTCTTGACACTCGATTTCCTTCGCTTCTCTGACGCTGTGAGCGGCCTTGCTCCACAGTTAGCTGGGACAGGGTATAGACTAATACTGAGCAGAATTTGAAGCTCTCACAAGACAAAACCTAGTACTAGCGTGTTGTCTCAATTTTCAGACCTGACAAATGAGAGCAAGCATAAAATTTTAGTACTAGAATACTACAGAGCATAATTTTAAACGTAACGAAGTGAAGCAAGAACTTACCAAAGAATTAAATACTGATTCAGTTTACATATTGGCCAAGAGATGGCATGACAATGACTCTAACGTATGTTACTCCTTCTTTATCATAAAAGAATAAAAGTTGAAAAAGAACTTATCAAATTTGTGACCAGTAAAAATACTACGTGCAAAGGAAAATCATAAATAGTGGAAACAATTATATGCCGGAAGAAATTAACTAATTTTTTAAAACATCCATTGTAACATAATTACTTTTCAGCGTCATGAAACCAATATATAAAAAAATACCGCTTATATTTACTATAAGTTTAGGTTCTGAAAGCATAGTTGAATAAGTAAAATACTTTAACAATTATTGTGTAGATTTCACAACACTACAAAACGCAACAAAATACTACTCTATAATGTAATGAAATAAAAATCTTTGCAAGAACATAATTTTATCCTCCGCATTGATTATAATATAATGTTTAGCAACACTGCACTTTTCACAAGACATTTTTCTGAAACAGGGAATCATTCATCCGTATTCCATTTACAAAGACGGAATATTGCATGTTTGTTAGATGTAGAAATTATTTTTCATCAATAACATTATTTCCTCGATTAAATATTCACGCTAGAAGAAGGAGTTAGGAAAGGAGGTTATTCAACTCTTGTAGTTATTCTTCAGAAAGGAGCTTATTCAATCTTTGTAGTGTTTACAAGTAAATCTCCCGAAATGAAATTATATCATTCCTGGAAGTATCCACAGGCATATCTTCCGAACGGAGGTTAGTCCGTCCTTGAAGTATCCTTGTTTCGCACATCTTACAAAACAATACTTTACAGTCCTTAGAAAAAACAACAGCATGTTATCCGAATTCAGATACAATCTTCCTGAAATGAGATAATAGCTATAGTAGATGGCTTTACTTCAGGCATGGCTGAAAGAAACTACGAAAACAGAAAACAAACTTTCCTTTCTGAATCTCTGTCACTTACAATAAGTAGCCAAGACAACGACTTTCAACATGTACACATAGAAAAAGGTTTGTTTGGATTAACCCAAAAAATGGTAGTGGTGAACAAATCGTTTGTTTAAATAGGCATCAACCAAAAAATTGTTCACCAGTACCAAAAGATTTGGTCAAGTTCTATTTGTTTGTCGTAAACAATTTTTTGGTTACCAGAACCAAATATTATTTTAATAAATCTAACAAAATGTAGCCCATTTGTTTAGGAAAACCAAATAATTTAGTCAAAATTACTAAACGATTTGTTAAATAATTTATTCATAATTACTTATGTTGTAAAGTGGCTAATTTTAGCTAGGGTGGATAGTTTGTAGAAAGTAACTGATCTCAAAATACACATTCAGAATAGAAAGTTCACGTGAACTAACCGATTTTGGAGCTTGTTTGTTTTTCTTCAGGATTTTATTTTTTTTGCTGGTGTTAACCCGTTGAGAGGGTTATGCCCTCACTTCGGTATTGTTCGGGACACTTACCTTCTACTTATATAGTCCAGAATCAAAAGGTTGCTCATGTGAGATTCACTTTATTCACTGCAGTACATTTTCTTCTTTAATTTGTAGCTTTGATGTTCACATATCTTTCGAAGAATGTTAAAGCACAATTTTTTACTATGATTACAATCAAACATACCATTATTTGTTGTACAAAAACTTATGTTTCTTGTACATATTTTGACAGAACCATCTCGGCCGGTGTAGGAAACTCAGTATAAAGTAAGTATATTCTGAGCTTTTTTTTTAGAATATTAGGTTACACAGCAACATAAAGACTCGCTTCGAGTAATTATCTATATACATGAGCTTCGATTTTTGACAAAAGTTTTTCATACTACACTCGACGAAACTGGACAATCGTTATTTCAAATTCGAAAGCACGCTCACGCACATATAGTAAATTTAACCAAACTTTTTGTTTCTCTTTACTTACATATGTATCATTTTGTTTACGAGTACCATATTTTGTCTGACCAAATTTTTTGGTATTCTTAAACGAAATTATTTAGTAATTACAAGCAACATTTGGTTATCGGAAACAAAAAGCATAACCAAACAGCTCAACCAAACTTTTTTGGTAATTCCAAACAAACCAGTTTTTTCTGTGTACAGTGTCGAGCGGCATAATGCTTTGTTCCTACAATCGCGTGGCGATAGAATTCATAATTTCATTGTTACCGACATCAAAGCGATAAATGTCAGTTCCTGGCTAGAAATTGATTGAGTGAAACGTAATGTAATTGAAAAAAATGACCTTGAAAGGACTATAACGCGAAAATTGACCAAAAAAATTACGTTAAACTTGAAAAAATGACCCGAATCTTAAAAAAATAAAATATAACGAAAAATTGCACAATAAAATTCACATTTTTATAACCAGAGGTTCGTTCTTATACTTAAGAGCAATGCATTCTACAAAAGGAAAAAGAGAATGACATGTTTTCAAAATCCACGCCCTGGTTATAATCAACTCGAACATTGATTGAATGAATTGTTGAAATATGTCCAACTTATGTACAGAAAGGCTAATCGGGACTGGACCTACAATTCAAAGTGGGATCCGAACCTCTATTGAGGCGAGAACGCTATCACTGCGCCATCTGGGAGGCCCTAACACGAACAATAACGCACGAAGTGCACATGTGCATCTTACTTTTCACAACATACTTTCTAAGTTCCTACGTTTGCTTAAATCAATTGTATATTCAGATAGGCTAATCAGAACTGGAGGTACAGTATAAAGTGAGATCGGAATCACTGTGCAATGCGCCTCCACACAGGATCAAACCTGGGACACCTTGATTACAAGGACACACCGTTTCTACTACGCCATCGGGAAGGGACTTGTTCAGGAGTTCCACTGGAATCCTGTCGAATTCTTCTTTAAAGCGGTTAAAAAGAGTCTTGCGCTTCGCAACACGTCTTCCGAGAGCAAACCGGGCATGTGTAGCAGGTCCGGAGAATGCGCACGCCATTCAAAGCCTCTACTGACCTCGCGTAAGTACCTTTGACTATTGGTTTTAACCTAGACCATTACATTTTATGATAACATTTACACGTAATTTAGAAACACTTAGTATATATATTTACATTCTAGGAAAACTAAGACTCACACACGAAAACAACTATCGAACTAGTAACACCAAAAGCATGACTACATATCTATTGTCAACCTACCAACAAGTTTCTAGTGAACTTAAATACATGTCAAATATCAGAACTATGCCATGAGAACTTAATTGAAAACAGGCTGGTCTCCGTCAGATGTTTAGTTTCAAAATGGTGTTTTTTTTTTGTTTTTTTAATTCCAAAGGCTACATACTCTTCAACAAAGAAATCTTTCATAACTGAACCATTAATGGACACAAATGTTCTTCAATCGTGTTTGTTACATAGTTACAAAAATGGTATATTATATACTTTCAATTCCATTTTCTGAGGGGGAGATAAACATTCCTGCCAGGGATAAAAATAATTGTCTTTTGCCAGCGATGAAACTCTTTGTGGGGGGAAAATCCCCTACACCCCCCCCCGTTAATTCGCATACTGAGAAAGAGTGTTTCATGAATACAGCAGTGACGGTTGTTACTAGTCTGACCCCCCCCCCCACACACGTTATCTCCGCATTCGAGGTTCTGTGCACTTCGTACTCGGCTCTGATTTGTGTAGGGGTATCTTTCTTTGTACGACAATGCACGTGGGTTGCTACAAGTCAACATAATTATATAATTAACTACAAGTGACAACTTATAACCTTTTCGAAACCTTTTTGATCAGGGGTTAAAATACCTTGTACAGCAACTGTGAAATTAAAAACTGGAATTTTGGAATTTTTTCTCAAGTTTAATTGACGTAAATTTAAATATATACAAGTCATATCCGAAAGTTCATTTCTCAATTATCGAACCAAGACTCCAATTTTGATGTTGGAATCTCTATTCTTTGTAACTGGATGCTTTACTTTTCATGAATTACATCGGGAGTACGCTTGTCACAAGGTAGACTCGCGTTACTCCAAGAAATGTCTTAACAGGCGCGAGGTCGCCCGACGTGTACACTTCTCAACCTCAGCGGTGAAAAGGCACTAGGCTGCCAGGCGCACCGTAATTACTTCAAAATAACACCCAGTACAAACTACCTTTTTACCTGTAAACTGGACACCAAGGCACTAGCATGCCCGGCAATCCAATCTCTTACAGCATCCATTGCGGGAGATCTGTCCTCCGATCCGAGCTGACCGAAGCAAAAACAGCCTCTCCCTTCCAAGTCACAGTTCCAACAGCCGACCTCCCCTACTCTCATCTGGGAGTTTATATTTGTTTGGTTGGCGTCTGTTGCCAACGGCCCTTATTTCAAAATTTTAAACCTTTAACAGCTAAACTGCTCGCCTTTTCTTTGAACGTTCGAAACACGAAGAAAGAACAGAGAGCTACATGGTTTTTATACGGAATATATACGAACCTAAAAATGCATAATAAATTGAGATACACTTATCACATATACATATTTCTATACACCTAATTACCTAATTAATTAACATATTAATAAATATTTCAATAAGGAGAAAACACTGTTGCCCTGACACGAGGACAGGGTAACAGATTCCACCTCCCCAGCGTTACAATTCAATCTGTAATTTAAATTTCAGTCTGTGTGAATTGTCTTAAAGTTACTGAGAAAAGTTAAGCACTGTATCTCAAAGAGAAAAAGTTCACTGAAGAAGTTATTTTCACTACACATCACAATCGTCTCTCTCTCTGAAAAAGAAGAGTCTCTAGTTCACTGCACTAAATTTCCTGTTTTCACACGGTTTCTTCCTCCGGAATCCTGGAACCTCCTGGACATCTCGGTCATCTGGTCATCCCGGAACACACTATATTTTTCCTTTTATCAAAAATTGGCTCCACCGAAAAAATACTGGATACATCCCTCCCATTAATATTCAGATATTAGTTCATCTTTTTTCTTTATTAAAAAAAAAACATTTTCCTTCTACTTTGTAGTTCGTATTAGTAATGTACATTGTACAGTGTGTTCCACATAAACCGGTACGCCTGTACTAAACGACACATACAATATATACGTACAAATGATAGACAGGATATAACCTAATTTAACGACATAAGCTACAAATCTGTAACTGTTATAATAAGTGCCGAAACTGCCCCCTGCACCAGAGTGTTTTCAGTAACATGTCCTAATGCTTGAGGAGAGATGTTTTGTATCGCATTTCTAATGTTATATTTCAGTTGGTCGATCATCCGAGGGTTGTCATCATACACCTTGCATCTCAAAGTGTGTTAAGTCCGGGGATCGAGAAGGCCAAAGGCCTTTGCTGAGAAGCCCCGTTGTTCGGAGACACTTCGTTCATACTGGACACACTTTAGTTGGGTTTGAGGACGGTCGCACCATCTTGTTGAAATATGCCATATTGCTTTTGAATTCATGTTCATTGTGAGCAGAACAATTCGAAGATCTCCAGATAGCTTGCACTGATAATGGGTACTTCTGACACGGCATACCAAACACCTATCTTCTCCGGGTGAAGAGGTTCTTCATGCACGGTATATGGGTTACTCTGCGACCAGTATCTGAAGTTCTTGGAATTAACATGACCTGACCAGGCTTCATCTGACTTAAAGAAGAACACAGGGTCCAAGTAGCTATTACGGATCTCACACAAGAGCCAGTTAAAAGAAGCAACTGGTGTAGCATTGGCTGGTTCTTTCAATTCATGCACAAGTCACAGCACATGCTCGAAAGCGGAGTTCCTTTAAAACACACTGTGGCATATTGAACGGAATACACAAATGTGTTAAGATCATCTGCATATCAATTTTCTGGGGCTTCTGGTTATGTCACTGCAAATTCTGTCGATAACCTTCGGGGTGTTCACTTTTGAAGAATTATTCTTTGCATTTACAACGTTTCCCGCCGTCCTTCATTTCTCATACAGATCTTGAATTGTGCTGGTTGTGGGGAACTTACAAAGGAGGATATTTTTCCGCAAACATGTCTTGTCTCTTTTATGGAGCCGTAACAAAATTACTCAATGTCAACTCGTATTTCAACTGAACACTGCACCATTTTACACTAAACAGCAAATTACATGACTGTAAAAGTAAAAACTGTTGTTGCTCAACTCAACACACAATTAAGGAAATCTTTGTTAGATGGCGCCAGTGTGGCGTTAACAGTGTGGCCAACATCTCATTGCAATTATATCCTGTCTCTGAGACACAAATATTACAATCTATTACACGTATTACTATCTACGATGTGAACCGGTTTTATGCGGGACACGCTGTAGAGGATGTGTCTTTTGTATTTTGTGTAAGTTACTGTAATAAGATTAGTCGATATCTGCAGGCAGTGAATATTCTTACTGGAAGAAATAAGATTTAAAACTACAAACCCGTCTAGTTTAAAACTTCTGTCTTGCAGAATGAATATAAAGAAACATGTAAGTAAATAGTGGACTTACCTGAACCAGAATAACCTTTGTGCTATCACCGTTCTGAGAGTGCGAGAGATGCATTTACTATTCTGGCAACATTTGTTTTGTCACTGCTGTAATAGTTGTCCATCTTGAGGTATGCTGTTAAATAGTAGGCCTATAAAACCTATAGCTTCGGATTGAAGGAAAGGCAAATAATGCACACACATAATTTTACTAAATTTGTCATTTGTGTTGCGAAAACTGTAGAAATATGAACTTGTATATTACTTATTGTTATGATGTTAGGTGTTTGTTAATCTCAATATTGTTCATTGTTGCTAATTAAGTTTTAATCATCTCGCATTTGGGAGTGGAAATGGCATACACATCTTGTAGAAACGACAACAATGCTTACGCTGCAGTTCTTACTATTAAGGACGGCATATCTGCTGGAGGCTTACATAGGGTGTTCGAAATGCCACGAAACCGAATCTTTGAACGTATGTAACTCTTGTACATAGAGCGATAGCGACATAAACCTTGCACTGAGTGATTACTTTGACTATGTGGAAATTTTTGAAACATTAACATAGAAAATGATTCTCTACATGAAAATTCACTGGAAAACTGTTACTAAGGTGTAAAAAAGTGTGTGTACGAAGCAAAAGGAAACATGGATAATGACAGCTATCGAGTCTCTTGCGATAGTTTTTTATGTGTATCGATCATTTCGGTGGGTGTTTATCGAATTGATAAAAGATCGATAATTTCTACGTATTTTATGCATTACATTATGGAGTTAATTACGGTATATCCACAAAAACTTTTTTCTTCGAAATTACAACGTGTGCTGGCAACATTGGTCGTGTCAGAGGGCAGTATTAGGTGTGCTCGACGTCTGGCTATTTTATTCGATCAATGCCCAGAAGAAAGAAATGAGTTGAAATTTTTCGCACAAAAGATAGGTGGATTAGGTAAGTTAATCCTTTGATACGATATAGTCATCGCTATCGGTGAATCGTAACACCTCCTGAAGGATCTACAACAGAGCATTTCATCACAAAATGCTTCACAAAACTTAAGAAACATGAAGGGAACAGAAGGAAACAAACACAAAAACAGGGTTCACCCTGTATGCCATTTTGCAATGTTGCTGGTCATTTTCGTTGCATGTTGCACATGTACCTTTTTGGTGTTCATAAGCCCTCATCAAGAGCATCCCAAACATGTTCGGTAGGATTGAGGTCCGGTGAGCATGCAGGCCACTTAATAAGGGTGATGTCATCTGTTTCCAGGAATCCCGACACAATACGTGCGCGCCGGCCCCCGTGGCGGTGTGATTAGCACATCGTGCTACGACCCCAGGGATCCCAGGTTCGAATCCTTGCCCGGGCATGGATATTTGTGAGTGTCCATTTCATAAATCATCACTCAAGTAAAATAAAGCAAATCAATGAATCAATCAACAATGCTTGCGCGATGCGCGCGAGCATTTTCATTCATAAACAGGAACTCCGGACGAAATGCTCCACGGAAATTGCGAACATATGAACACAAATGGTTGTTTATCTCTTGGACGATGATGTGCAGAAGATATGTATTTTATTGTAATGTTATTCTCAAGATTTAAAATATTCTCTAATACTCTACTTTCTCTCATAATCCCTTGGTGTTCCTGAAGATTTGTGGAGCAGTGTGGTTGAATGGCCACCGGATTCACACAATTGTTCTGATCCAAGCACACTCTTAGAGAACACATCTAGGATACATTTTCAAAATGGCTGCATGGCCTGGACAGGTGTGTGAGTATGAATGGGGATTCGCCTACTTGGAAGGTGATGGCGGCCAATCGGCCCCAGATGAGTCCTTGAACAGATGGTGGCAGCAGATGCGAAACTTTTAGACCAGTTCATATCTTAATCTTACATAGGAAAACTCATTCAAATATTATTGCCTCTGATTTTACAAGCCTTCTAAAATGGCTTCGGATAACAATACACATCAAATACACATTTCTTCCAATTTATAAGCAAAATAACATTAATGTTCAAAACAATACATTTTAATCTTTGTATTATCATAGACCATTTAATATTTTACATAATATCAATCTCAAGCAGATGGAACAAATATTGTAATCAAAGGGTCCCGGGTTTGATACCCGGTGGAAGCAGATAGTGGTTCGAATCCCACTTTAAACTGTAGGTCCAGTCCCGATTCGCCTTACTGTGCATAAAGCGGACATAAAATACCAACTCAATAAACAATAGAACAAATATTATTTTTTGACCAATAGATGGCGGTGCAAAGCTTTAATAAATATTATGCTTTTATGTTCAAAGAAAAACAATTATAATAGAAAGAGAAAGCAAGAAAGTTGTAGAAAAAGTTTCTTCGAAACCACAAGAGAGGGAAAAAACAGCAATCAGAAGAGAAACGAACAACTCTAAAATGTTAATTAAATTTTAAACATGTATAGGAAGGAAAATGAATTAATTACAATACGAACGTAACTATTGCATCTTTCGTATCCTGTAGGTTCACGACAAATTTAATGTTGTGAACGTAATACTTACCATATTGAATTATTTCTTTCGGATATTAAACTATTATGTATTAATTACACATCATTAAAAGTTGATCATTTCATGATTAGTGTTAATTATAACACAAATATATAATTTTATTCCGTACTACATACATGGGCGTCCGGAAGGGGGGCAAGGGGGGCCGTGGCCCCCTCCTGGAAAATGAAAGTCAACCAAAAAATATGTATTTCACACATATAATTTCATTTTAGCCACAATAATATGTGTTAATTATTGCATGAACACCATAAATTCAAATTTAAGCAATGTTTTTTAGGGAACAACACTATTTTTGGGGAAAATTTGCCTTCGTTTGCCCCCCTGGAAAAAAGTACCTTCCTTGCCTCTCCCTGGAAAAAATCCTGCGGACGTCCATGGCTACATATCTTTCCGAGCATTACATCAATGCAAGAGGACTTATCTGTTTTTCTTTACTTCCAAGTTATTCTCTCGAAAACAGTTTCCATCTGTCGCCATTCGTAGAAGAAAATCTCCAGAATAAAGTCTCCACAGTTGCAAGTTAATCTCCATAAAGGAATCTCTTCAGCTGTTGCCGCTCTTGCAAGTAAATCTTCACAGTTGCACGTTTTTCTCCATAGAGTCTCCACAGTTGCAAGTTAATCTCCATAGAGGAATCTCCTCAGCTGTTGCCGTTCCTGCAACTTAATCTCCACACAGAAGTCTCCACAGTTGCACGTTTTTCTCGACAAAGATTATCCATAGTTGCAAGTTAATCTCCAGAAAGGAATCACATCAGCTGTTCCCGTTCTTGCTAGTTAATCTCCACAAACAAGTCTCCACAGTAGCAAGTTAATCTCCACAAAGGAGCCTCCAAAGCTGGAAGTTAATCTCCAGATAGTAGTCTTCACAGTTGCAAGTTAATCTCCACAAAGGAATATCCTGAGCTGTTGCCGTTCTTGCAAGTTAATCTCCAGAAAAGAGTCTCCAAAGTTGCAAGTTAATCTCCACAAAGGAGTCTTCAAAGTTGCAAGTTAATCTCCACAAAATGAGTCTCCAGAGTTGCAGGTTTTTCTCCAAAAAGAGTCTCCATAGTTGTAAGTTAATCTAGAGAAAGGAATCACATCAGCTGTTCTCATTCTTGCTAGTTAATCTCCACAAACAAGCCTCCACAGTAGCAATTTAATGTACACAAAGGAGCCTCCATAACTGGAAGTTAATCTTCAGAAAGGAGTCTTCACAGTTGCATGCTAATCTCCAGATAAAAATTCCTCAGCTGGTGCCTTTCTTGCAAGGTAATTTCCACAAAGAAGTCTCCAAACTTCATCGTTAAAAATGTTGCAGTTTGAATCTGGAAACAGAGTATTGTCCACTTTGTTTTTGGGTACGTTGGTCAGTAGTACAAAAGGCTTATAGCTTAGGAATGCATCTAATTTTCACCATCGTTGTTTGTGCTATGGGAAACTATGGAGATATTAATATATAGTTGTCGTTAGACAAGCCATTTGTTAAATTCGGCAGTGTTCATTGTTGTTAACAAGAATTCTCTCACATTTTGGTGTCATATTATTGTCGTGAAAATGAGGTGGGCTCTGCAGGAGGAGGTTCATTGGAGGTGAGCATGCACGCATGCAATCATACACACACACACACACACACACACACACACACACACACACACTAAAGCACACACTGCTTTAAAAAAATAAAAATGTGCCGTTATAACGCGGCTCGGTAGCGGCTGGAAGCACACCACTTGCCGGTGGAATTGGACATACGTAACCCGTCAACTCAAGCATATGGAGCATTTGATAATTCACCAAGCAAATTTTGCTTACGTTTTCTTCTGGGTAAGCACATTACGGAACACTCTTTGTGGATTTATCTTTGTTCATGGACAGTAAACAAAATGTGCTGCTCTTCCCATCCACTACTCGCCTGATAGAATATCCAGTTTCAATAAACATCATTGACCCACAACATGTGATTGAGACCAGATCCCCTGGTCAAAAAGCAGAACATCTCTGCCTGCCTGCCGTGAATGTCAGTGTATGATTTCATATTGGCGGTGGTGATGCATTGGAAGAATTTATTATATTCACTTCGGTGTAGCTTTATAAGGTAATATATAGCAAACCCATAAGTGTCGGTTTCCTTGTTATAATACTATACAATAGCCAATAATATACCGGGTATTTCATAAATAATTAAAGGGTTACAAACATTAATTGCAGGTAAAGTATTGAACTTACGTTAATGATATCAGTATAGAACGAACGAGGAAGTCAAACAGTTTTTCTTTTCACCTACAAATGTTAAACATGTGCGCCACGGGTGACACGGCACACATCAGCACGAGAGTACAGCGCCTTGAATAACGTAATGTGGAAAACGACCCAAGAAACTGGTTCCCCGAGAGGATGACAAGTAGATGGCAGTGCGATCGACCCAAGTGCTAATTTTGTTATGAAAGTAATGTGGCTTAGTTAGTTTTTGGAATATATTGTGTAGATTTGTTTCTCGTAAGTGAATTGATGGAAACAGTTATATTTGTGGAGAGAATTGCAGTCACGAAATGACATTAATTTGGAAAGAAAAGTAAAATAAAATTAATAAATAACGTATCAATCCCTAAGATTGTATGTTTATTTATTAAGTCTCTCTGAACGCTTCATGTTGACCAGGGCATTCACTTGTTTTTCTCAGCTGTCTCAAGCCTCTTAGGCATGTTTACAATGCATTGTGTTGTGCCATGCAAACCTCCTGAGCATTCAGGAAACAGGTAATACTTCTGGGTTTGGTGTCAGCGGTTTGCATGGTAGCAATTATGATAAACACACGATTCGGCGATTCGGCATCGAGGAAGAGCTCGATGGCCAGGGAATATAGAGGTGAGACAAGCTGGGAAGTGACTGGACTTTGGGAATTGAGTTGGTAGAGAGAGGAGGTCAGCAAGACAGGAGGTCGATAGTGGAAGCACGCTTTGGTCAACACTTAGAGAGAAGCTTACAGAGGACTTCGCTATTTTCATTCAGCTCAGAGACTTCACATAGACAGGTAATTATCCTACACCCAGCCATGATACAGGTTCAACGGTTCACAAAATCCAACGAGTTACCATTGTCTTTTCAGTAGTTTAATTCCTTTGTGTAATTTGTACCTTTCGCATGCCAAGCAATAACTCGTCATGTCAATGACGAATGGTCTCATCAAGAGGATGAATGATGAGTAGTTTACATTACCCCATCAATTAACTGGTTAACCTGCTAGATACTCTTAAGATCCCACGAACTTTAAGGTTCGTTACGTGGTGGAGATTTGGGCTTCTCATCCATTTCTTTCGGAAATGCGATGAGAAAAGAGTTTGTTAGCCAGTTTAAATTAACCCCACCCCAAAGCTCGTTACGTGGTGGAGTTGCTTTGGGTCTTTTCATTTTCTCCGGAAATGAAAAGAGTTGCACTTAATTGTTAGCCTAGAAATTTCCCCCTATCTCCAGCTCGTTACGTGTTGGAGATTTGGGCTTCTCATCCATTTTTTCGGAAATGCGATGAGAAAAGAGTTTGTTAGTCAGTTTTAAATTCAACCCCACCCCAAATTTTGTTACATGGTTTTAAATTCAAACCCACCCCAAAATTTTGCTCATTTATTTAGTTTCTTTAGTATGTCCTTGCCATAAATTAATTTTGAAAATACATAGGGCTTAAAGTTTTTTGCATTAATGGGGGGGAGAAGAATTTATATATGCCATGATAGATGTTTAGTCTAACATGAGGATGAATTCGATTAAATTTATCGACTTCAAGTTTGGGTAAATAGCATGCGTAACACAAGAAGAAACATCGAAATGTGATTCCGGACGTCAGGTCTTGGACTGTGTATTAGAGTTTATTTTTCTATGTTATTAGAATATAAATAGTATCTTGAGAGATATTTCATACCGAGGCGACAAACCACAAATGTCGCTTGAAAGCGAGCAGTCGGAAATCAATGCAGCCTTTCGAATCGTAGGGACAAAAGCTCTGACTGCACCGTTTCCTCAAGGAGATTTTACACCAAAGCGACAAGCGACAAACGATACGAGGATTTCACACCAAAGCGACACGGGTCATTCGGTCCAAGGCAACTTTCATACCGAAGTGACACATGTTGCTTGGAAAGGAGCCAATCAAGAGCAACATTTCATATCGTAGCGGCATGACGGGAAGCACAGGCCAGCGTTCGGTTGGTGAAATCCTCAAGCGATAAGAGTCACGTGCCGCTTGTCGCTTTGGTGCGCAATCTCACTAAAACAAGACACTCATTGCATCGCGTATGCGCGAACAACAAACCACGGCAACATGTTGCAAGCTATTGAGGAAATGGCCCAGTTTGAGCGACGCAGAAGCGACAAAGCGACACGTGTGGCTTATCCTGTCGCCTAGATCTGTTGTTGTAATGTGCGGTTTATCGTGTCGCCTATCTGTTGTTCGCAAGCAACGCTTGCTAATAGACTGAAGGCACCATGCCGCTTGTCACTTAGTTGGGAACTCCCCCTGTAGCGCGTCGCTTCGATCTCAGCACCCTTCCTTTAAGGAGCTATCCGACCGAAGTAACAAGTAGCACGCGAATACGCCATATGAACGTGTCGTTTGCTGTTTGGACCCTCATGTGCAATGAATGCTATTTTACAGTCTGGAAGTGTGTGTCACTAGTGTGACAATGTGAACATCCCGTGTCGCTTGTCCCATTGGTTTGAAAGTTGCCTTACACTCATGTCGATGGCACTAAGAAAGTTTTGTGGGGTTCCCCTTGTCGTTTCATGGAATCATCATTATCATCATCGCCGCGATTAGTTTAAAGCGGAAGAAAAGAGACAGTAAATATAAAAAATACAAATGCTTCAGTGTGTATATCTTTAAAAGAAATGATGATGGTGATAATAATAATGAACCTAATTCATACACAAAAATTTAGTTGCCAAGAACATTCTACGCGTATTTTTTCTCCCGTATTATTAACGAAAGTATGACGATAACAGGACGTGGTCGACTGTCTAGAATGTTCGTTAATATCTTCGCGACCACTGTACCAAATATCATAGCAATTATCACATTCATAGAAATGCTTCATGTAAAAGAATCAGACGTTGCAGCGAAAACTCCATTTACTTCCATTATAAGCAGTCGAACACCAAGCACCGGCGTCAACACCAGCGCCTCTAGCGGATCATTTTCGAGTGGAACCAGCCAGAGAGAACCATGCCGTTTTCTACACTACGTTATTCTAGGCGCTGTAACGAGAGTCTAGTTATTGTCACACTCGCATCAACATGAGCGTGTGGATAGTGTCTATCGCTGCGATGATACGCTCCCTTAGGGCTGCTATATCACGAGGCATCGGTGAGACGAATATCCTGTTTTTTATGAAACCCCACAAAAAGAAGTCAGGTCTGGTGATCTTGGTGACCAAAACATTGCACAAAACAACTGTCAGTGATTTGAGTGATTTGAGTGTCTCCTAGCGGCAGCGATATGAACTCTCAGCTTAACAAAACATACACGCACAAACTATTTGCGTTCCTCGATCGTTCTGGACTGTTTTCATTAACGTAAGTTCAATAGTTTACTTGCAATAGATTTTTGTAATCTCTCAATTATTTGTGAAACACCCGGTATACAGTGGGGTTATAATGAGTGCAATTTAGAACAAAAACAATTGCGTGCGATTCTTATGTGAAAACAAACCCGTGCAGAGCAGTGAGAGGGTGATTTTTATGGGAATTCCACAATGTTTCTGCTCCACACAGAAATTGATTGATTGATTTAGTTTATTTTACTTTTCGTTTTGTGCCTCTTGGCTAATTTGCGAAGATGGGGATGAGTGATGAAATGATGAAATTGATGAATGGACGGACATTCACAAACAACCAAATCCGAGCGGGATTCGAACCCGGGACACTTGGCGTCGCAGCGCGATGTGCTAACCACTCGGCCACAGGGTCCGGTTCCACACAGAAATACTTTGCGTCATCTTGCCAAATTTACGAAAACTGGATTTGCTTTCTATAAGAAGCCATTAATAAATCTCATTCTGCTTATCGAGGAAAAATTTGAAGCCTGGGCTTGGAACGGTACCTAAGTTGTCACGTTTGTGTTAAGGTGTTACTTATGTACAATTTCACCCACAAGTAGAGTGCCTCCAGTCCCTAAGAGGGCAGCGTTCTAAAGGAACAAAATCTTTTGAAGGCACTATATGTGTGTGTGGGTGTATATAAATTCATCGGTAAGGAATTGAAGAATATGAACTTACTCAAGGCAGGAAGTGGTTAGCCTCCTGCTTGGTGAGAGATGGATGCAATTCTGCTAATTCCCTGACGGGCAAACTTGAGGGAGAATTTTGTGTTGTGTGTTTTTGTGTTCAGATTAATCGCAAAGGATCTATTTGTAAATGGTGTGGCATAAAATGGAGTTTTTTTTTAAGTGCAATTCTAATTCTACCTTTTATTTTTTTTAAAAAATATAGAGAAACACATCAACTACATCCTTACACATTGCCACTTGCAAGATATGCACAGTCAAGTTCATGTTTTGAAAATTACGTCCTACAGGTGACCACCATTTCGTCGTTGACACTTGGACAATCAGTGACGGAAATCGACGATGGCACGTATCAACATCTGAAACCTTTTGGTTTCTGCCCCAATGCAATTCCTGTAACTTCGATGGGCCTCCTCGATGGCGCAGTGGTAGCGTCGTCGCCTTGTAATCAACTGGTTCCGGGTTCGATACCTAGTTGAGGCACATAGTGGTTCGGATCCCACTTTAAACTGTAGATCCAGTCACTATTAGCCTTACTGTGCATAAAGTGGACTTAAAACACAACTCAATCAATCAATCGTAGCTTCGAAGCTCTTCACCCACATGCTGATTGCATTGGACGATGGAATGGCATCTTGTCTCCTGAGATTAAAGTTTTTAAAATAATGCCAATGTTCTCATCTTGCGGCAGCAATCAGTGTCACCATTTTTATAAAACTGTCTCACAGCTACAGTACGTTGAGCTCCGATCCAGCAATCCATGTCTATAAATGGCGTACATTGGTTATACTAATGAAAATCAGTAAGTGTTGCCAACACTATTACAGAAACTCTCCCAATGAAAAAAAAGAACATTTTTGTACCACAGCTTGCCTTACTAAATAGGAGGAAGAGTCCATTTTACTGTAAGATGTTATCTGATTCCATTCGATCCATTCCTTCAGGAACGTTGGCCAAAATCGACAAGAGTTGGTAGGGCCAAAACGGAGAAGGAAGGATCAAGGAATGACGTATGGTCAACGAAGTTAGTAGTAAGGTACGTTTTATACAGCGTATATTGATACACGTGTAGGTTGAATTGTATATTTTGCAAGTATACTGTATAAAGAAAGAAACTGCCGGAGTACTAAGTGAGGTGGTGTGCTGCAGGCAGAGAGTTGGAGAGGCCTACCAGTAAACCAGTAGAAGCGCCACAGCGTTCTGAAACTCGAGATCACTGTATGAAGTAGAATTGTTATGTAAACAGTTGGCTGCGCTCTTTTATGACAAACTAGCTCTCATGCAGAGTAAGAGAAAGGTAAATCGAATTTGTACTGCAAGCGACTGGGAAAACATCGTCGCACATTGCAAGTTCTTGCAAGTCACTATGGGTTCCGAAAGGAAAGGAAATCTGTCTGTCACTTTCCAATTTCAGGAATTTTGAACAGTCTGGTAATTTCGAACAGTTTGCAATTAAAAGTGCTTAATATTTTTTAGATTGCTTGGGAATGCCAGTCTTTTGTACCAGAACTGCGAAAACAATCATTTCAAGATCATAAAAATTACGGAAATCTCGATTTATTTGTACTTTTTGGAGGAAATTTTCAGTGCTGAAATAATGACAATAATAGGAACGCAAAAACTCGCACAGAAACACCGTTTATGGAAGATATGAACCAGATCCAGAGCACACTTCTGGATCTGGATCCTACTATAGAGAAATGAAGGTCAGACAATGAAATGTCTAATCAAATTTCTCATTTTTATGGTATTAAGTTATGATCATTGCGTAACATTGAGGTGTTACATGATAAATAGCCTTTCTTAACTTCAATATGAAAGACTATATTATTTGCTTTCTATATCATAATGCACCACCAATGTCTTAGTGCTGATGCTAAAGCCTTGTAATCAAGAGGTTTCTAGTTTATTCCTCGGAGGGGGAATGCAGTGGTTCAGATCTCACTTTAAACTGTATGTCCTCTTCTGATTAGCCTATCTGAGTAAAAAGTGGACTTTAAACAAACTTTCAAAATTTGGTATTTGTATTATGTATTTGTTCTTTATTCAAATTCTACCGTAACAGTGGTTCTCAAACTTATAGACTGATATACAACTATACTCTATTCCAGGAGGAAGGTCGCCATAACGGCTGAGAAAGGGGTAAGTCTAGTGGGCATAGCGAAGCAGTACACGCTGTTACGAAGACTGATAACTCCAGTCTCTCCCCCCTCCACGCAATCGCGTTCCATCTCACGTGTTCATTGTTGTTGATTTGGTATTTTAAGTCCACTTTGTGCACGATAAGCCTAATCGGGACTGGATACAGTTTAAAGTGGAATCCGAACCACTATGTGCCTCCACAAAGTATCGAACCCGGGACCGCTTGATTACAAGGCGACATTGCTACCACTGCGCCATCTGGGAGGTCCACGTGTTCATTGGTGAAGCGGTCTGGCGTCACTACTTGCGCAGATACATGTGTTGGTTCGCTTACTCCAGGATAGAGTGCAAATCAAAATTCATATTTTCACCGTACCACCAAGTAATGTTACAACGTATTCAATGCTAACATAGAGATACCCTGCTCTATGGGAAATCTATGGAGTAAGGACTTTTAAACCAGGGAATGTAAAAAAATGAAACATCATCCAAACGCATAAAAAAAACATTAATTATATCGGTGAACTGATTCGATTTTAGTATATTCTTCTCAACGTAAATTATTAATAAAATAATGCTGAAATCTGTTTCCACCTATTATAGCATTTGTTTTGATTATTGATAATTTAGTTATATTAAATAGTAATTATACAATCTCAGTATACTACTTCCTTTAATATGCGCACTTTTGAAGCATAATTTTGTTCTATTAATGCCTTAATAATGTGTAGTTCGTGTCAGCTTTTGTCTGCAATAGAACAGCGCCATCTGACTCAGGTTTCTGCATTGAAACGTATGTAGAATCACCTACACTTCTTGGTTGTAACAACCGTATTGACTTTCAACGGCGTCATTGCAACTCAATATTATAAGCAGCTTGTGATTAAAACATGATTGATAATTCAGTGCATCTTTTTATGTTGAATGTTGGCTCTGGTAACCCTACTTTTGGTGCATCAATTAACACAGTTAAAAGTGTCGTTCTGATTGTGTCAATTGATGCATTTTAGTGCATCACACTCAACAGCAGATGATAAAAGTACCCTTTTCTGCATTTCTCTGTTCATTTCAATGCAACAAAATTGCATAATTAGCAGTTTCTGTACTTTAGAGTAAAACAAAATGTGTAGCCTATTTGTGTTCAAGTCCAGATTGTGACTGTCATCTTTTTATAACATTCACAATTAAGTTGCATTAATGATAAAAATCTTTGATAAGAAGAAAGACATTTCATTATCACTGTTACTGTTCTAATTATGTATTATGGGATATAGTGTAATATACATCAATTCGTAAGTAGATTTCAGTATTTTTCTTTCTTAAAACAAATAATATATTTGTTTTAGTTGCTAATACAAAACTAACAGCAACAATTATGGCGACCTTCAGCCAGGATTCGTGAATATATAGTGTGGAAGTTATCTTCTGATTACTTTAAATAATGGATCGGAAACAACATTCTTACAACTTAAGAACGGGAGTTTTCTTAAGATCCGATGTCGTCGATAGTTTCAGGGAAAATGAAACTATTGAAGAAAATGCTGACCCAATGAAGAATATTATTTGTTGCAGTAACATTGAAGCAGATTCTCGTCTTGTGAAGTGCAATAGCTGCAATAAATGGGAACATTTGGAGTGCAGAGGTTTGACTGTAATGCACTGGGTAATATTTAGTTCTTCTAATGAAAGCTATTTTTGTAAATCTTGTAAACCAGATTTTGATCCTTTTTTGTTAAAGTCTTATACAAGTACAGTGAATCCAAACTTGGACAAGATTATTGCTGCATTTCAAGTTACGGTTACCCAAAGTTTGCAGCAAAATAATGAAAATCTTCAAGAAAAGTTGCAACAGAACATTCGCTGTGAATTACAACAAAATAATGAAATGTTGCAAAAGGAGTTGCAAAAGGATATGCAACAAAATAATGAAATCTTGCAAAAGGAGTTGCAAAAGGAGTTGCAAAAGGATATGCAACAAAATAATGAAATGTTGCAAAAGGAGTTGCAAAAGGAGTTACAAAAGGATATGCAACAAAATAATGAAATGTTGCAAAAGGAGTTGCAAAGGGATATGCAACAAAATAATGAAATGTTGCAAAAGGAGTTGCAAAAGGAGTTGCAAAAGGATATGCAACAAAATAATGAAATGTTGCAAAAGGAGTTGCAAAGGGAGTTGCAAAAGGATATGCAACAAAATAATGAAATGTTGCAAAAGGAGTTACAAAGGGAATTGCAACAAAATAATGAAAATCTGGAAGAGACGTTTCAAGCCATTCGAAATGAATTACAGCAGCATAATGTTAGGTTTAACGGCCGACTTGATCATATTGAACATTCGTTACAAGATGTTGCCCAAACTTGTCAAAATGTTAGCAGTGAGTTGAGGTGTAAATTGGATGAAGGTATTAGTACAATGCATGTCGAAGTTTCAGTTATTCAAGAACAAATGAAGAGTCATGACGGAAAGTTGGCAAGGTTGGAAGTCTGCAATGAGGAAATTATGGAGAAATTTACTCAACATGAGGTTAGGTTTGAAACATTAAATGCGGAATTAGATAGAATGAAGGTAGTTCAGACTCCTACAAGTAGCTCTGAAACCTTGGTAAATGACCTTAGAGATAGGGTTATTTCTTTGGAGCAAGGCAATGCCATCAGCAACAGTGTTGCTAACGAAACTTTGAATGGAAGACGAGAACTGAGCGAAGAGGATGGAAATAGTAAACAAACTGAGCATGTGGCTTGTCAAACAAATAACGCAAATTCAAATCGAAGATCACGAAATGTTAAATTTCGGGATAGTGCTCGAAGTGACAAACGTGGTGTTGGTTCTTCCGGTTATGATTCATCTGATATTGATGTACCTGTAATTACTAAACGTAAATCAGGTCAGAACGCTTCTTTAGGAACTGATTTTACCTACAGGCTTTCCAATACATCTTATTTGTGGGATCCTCCATCACGTGACGAATCACCTGCTTATTTCACTACACATCCGTTGGCCAATAGGGACTTCGCACTTTCGGAGAATACAAATAGAGTGCATTACAATGAACCTTGTTCTACTAACCATTATGGTTATGGAAGTCCTCTGAATGCCAGTTTTCATAATGAAACTCAGTGTTGTACAACGAAAGCTTATTCAAATAATCCAATTTCACAAATGTGTTTTCAGCATACACCTTCATGTGAGAAGCCATTATATACTGTGGCTGGTAATACAAATGCTACAACTTCAATGAGTCCGATGTTTTGTAATCAAAATTACATTCCCAGAAATGACATTTTGAATGATCCAATTAACATTGCTTCTAAGAATTCTCAGTCTCCAAATTTTGAATCAAACCAGTTTTGTAAACCTGCGCGTGCAGAATGTAATACAAATATTTCTGCAGGAAGTCCATTTGGAGAATGCCCGGGTAAAGTTATTCGTGTAAATGAGCTAAGCCAGTTACCACGTTTTGGAGGTGACGTCTCGAAACAATCAGCTAGGGAGTTTATAGACCAGCTGACAACAATGTTAAATTTGATTGGTGTATCTTCTCAATATCGCCTGCAAGTTATTCACAAATGTTTCTACAATACTGCAGCGTATTGGTTCAATAGTGAAAGACGGAATTTCTCATCATATGATGATTTTGTGTGCAAGTTTCTTGAACAATTTGCTTCTAATGATTAGTTAGAAAGCCAACTGGCAGTTTTGCGTTCTAGTAAATACAACACATCTTCTGGTTTATCATTAGAAGCGTACGCATTGAAGGTATATTCATCTTATTGCAACCTTGTAGAAAAGCCTAAACAAGCTGAGATAATAAGAGTAGTTCTGAAGCAATTGCCAGAAACAGTTTCTAAGAATGTGGGTTGTCACGAAATTTCCAACCTTAAACAATTAACACAAAAACTCAGGACAATAGACTTATATTCTAGTGATAAAACCAAATCTTTGTCACTACCTGGTGATTATATAAGTGGGGAGTACAACTCGAATAGGTTCGAAAAATCTAGGCATTTTGTAAGGCAAGTGTCTATGGAAAATAAGTCATGCAGCGATTCATCTACCCAAACAGTAGCTTCAGAGAGACTTATGGGCCAACCAGCTGCTAGGAATCCCAGAAACAACTATAGGCAATCTGGAGCTAATCAAGAGAGCTATAGGCGACAAGGTAACGATCGAAATTTGTACTTTCACAATAATAATCGAAGAACAAACACTCAAAGGAACGCTAGTAATGGCAATAATACAGATGCACCTAGATACAACAGGAATAGAAGATTTCAAAGTCCGACCAATACAGAATTGCGAGGTGACTCCATTAACACTAACTCAGAGATTTCAGCAAGGAACAATGGAAATTTCCGAAATGGAATGAATTGCAATGACATTAGTTTAAATCAAGAATGTTCCTCAGTAACTAATGCTACTAGTGGGAGCCCTCCGAGAACATTAAACAACTAAGGCGGGGAAATGCGCTCCAATTCGCCCTGCCAAAGGATGACCACATGGAGCTTACTTGTAATTATGATCCTTACCTTTTGCATGTTAAGTCTTGTCTCGGTGACTTTAATAGAGTTAAATATTTAGGCGTTGATAAAGAAGATGTTTTACCTGTTGCATTTTTGCTGGAGTGGTTTGATTCAGAGCCTGAGTGGACTGTTACAGATAAAGGAACTCCTACACCTTTACTTGAAGCACCAGAAATACAGGGAAGAATTTGTGACTTTTTTCTTAATTGTTTAATTGACACTGGTAGTCAATGTAATTTGTTGGATTACAAGGTTTGGATCACTCTAAGTTCTTTATTACCAAGTATAAAGCTGGAACCAATAGAAGGAATTCAGTTGGCTTGTTTCGCCGGTGAGCAACGTATAAAAGTTGTGGGTTTTAAATATGTCATTATGCAGTTGGGAGATGAATTTTTCCACGTGGGTTTATATGTAGTTAAACAATTACATGCCGATTTGATCTTGGGAGCACCATTTTTGTGGCAGTATAAGGCTATAATTAATTATCGTATGTCTACTGTTGAACTAATTCATTCAAGTGGTAAGAAAGTATCAGCTCCTTTCGTTCCGAGTTCCACAAATAATACTTGCTCGCTAAATTCCGTAATTGAATCTTGTAAAACTTTGACATTTGAATCTTCTCATGTTAATGATTCTGCTTATCTAGCTTCTGAAGAAGATATCCATAAGAAAGTTTATGGCAACGAATATTGTGAAGCTGGAGTTGCTGATAAGTTATTTAATTTATTACTGAAGTATCAAGATGTGTTTTCGGACAAACCAAAGGCAGCCAAGGTGGAATCTTATGACATACAGCTAGATACGAATGAACCTATAGTGGCATCTACGTACCCTATTCCATTCGCTAGGCGAGATGATATGGAGAAAGAATTAAAGAAATGGAAAACGTGGGGAGTAATTCATGAAAGTACTTCTCCATACCGGAACCCTCTCCACATAGTTCCAAAGGCAGGTGGATTGTGGCGTCCTGTTGTTGATTTTAGGAAGCTGAATGAACATGTAATTTCACCCATGACACAGGTTGAACCTATATCTGAACTTTTGCCTAGGTTGAGAGGCGCAAAATTCTTTTCGACGATTGACCTAACTTGTGGATATTTTCAAATACCACTGACACCTAGATCTTATAAGTTCACATCTTTCTCATATCGTGGTATTTTAATGGAATTTCATTTTTTGCCTTTTGGTATTAAGAGTGCTGTTAGTGTTTTTGTCGACAGAATGCATAAAGTGTTTGGCAATGATACTAGTTCATTTCTTATAGTGTATGTGGATGATATTCTTATATTTTCATCATCACTGCAAAGTCATTTAAAACATTTGGACTACGTGTTGAAAACTTTGAGAGAAGTAAATATGTCCATCAAATTATCGAAGTGCACATTTTGTAAAACTGAAGTGAAGTTTCTTGGTCACATAGTATCAGGTGAAACCATCGCTGTAGATCCAGAAAGAAATCTAGCAATAACTGAATATCCTACTCCAACAAATAGAAAAGCGTTAAGAAAATTTTTAGGAATGGTAAATTGGAGAAGAAAATTTGTGGATAAGTTTGCAATGATTGCTGCTCCTTTATACGATTTACTTAGAACGAATAAGAAATGGGAATGGAATGAAACACATCTCCAGGCATTTATACGCCTAAAGGAATTGGCTTTGTCTCCGGAGATGTTAGCTCAACCTAACTTGAACAACACTTTCCATGTAAATACTGATGGCAGTAAAATTGGAATCGGTGGAGTCTTATGGCAATATTCTGACGATGGTGAAACTTTGATTATCCAGTATGCGAGCAGAGTTTTGCGAGGTTCAGAATTAACATATTCTGTGCATGAAATAGAATGTCTTGCCATCCTTTTTTCCGTGGAAAAATTTTCAATATATCTATTGGGCAGACCATTTGTAATACACTGTGACCATCAATCACTTTCTTGGTTAAATTCAGCAAGATCGTTAAATCCAAGGCTTAATAGATGGGCTTTGAAATTGCAAAATTATGATTATACAATTCAGCATGTTAGTGGTTCTGCAAATACAGCCGCGGACGCGTTAAGTAGATATCCAATTAAGTCACAAAACAATTTGTTTCCTTCCACTTTACATGTAAACTGCACAGATATTGATTTACTTGAAGAAGAATGCTTTTTGTATTGGATGAAAGTACAATAAAACGATGAATTATGTCAACGAATAATTTCTATGTTAGGCAAGGGTCATGACCATTTCGAAATTAAGGGAATATTTAAACTACATAAAAATATATTGTTTTATAGATCTACCAACTCGAATCATTGGAGAGTTTTTGTACCTGAAGCAGCTGTCAAGAAAGTTTTGTATGAACAACATGATTTGGCGGGCCATTTTGGGTTTTCTAAGCTTTATAAAAAGTGTTCTAAATTCTATTTCTGGCCTAAGATGAGAGGAAGTATGAAGTCATATTTAAGTGATTGTGTGGAATGTGCAAGGACGAAACAAAAACACAACATATTACCAAAGAGGAGCTTCACGTGATTTCTTACAAATTACATCAGTTCTTATCTTTAGACCTGATTGGTCCATTGCCATTATCTCAAGGATATCAACATATTCTGACTATTGTAGAATTAACCAGCAAATATGTTATGGCTTATCCTCTCAGGAAGGCTACAACTCGAGAAATTATCAACAGAATTAACTTAGGTTATTTCCATCATTATCCTATGTGTACAGTTATGTTAACGGATAATGGATCACAATTTAAATCCAATGAATGGGAAAATTTTTTGAAATCAATTGGTGTAAAGCATATTCTCACTTCACAATATTCGCCTCATGCGAATCCAATTGAGAGATATAATAAAGAGATCATTCGTTTGCTTAGACTCTTTTGTAAAACCAACCACAGATCTTGGTCCAAAGTTTTAACAAATGTTATAAAATTACTAAATTACTCATATAACGAGGTTGTTGGTTTCACTCCGGCTGAAATTTTTATACACGAAGAAGTTCGAGATAAAATAACTTCTGTTATTGACTGGCCAGAAGAGATGAACGAATTGTCTTGGAAAGCTAAATATATTCAGTTAATTGAAACAACTAAACGTTCAAAATCTAGAAAGAAGATTCATTCAAACACAGAAACCCCTACAATTGTTCAAGGTGATTTGGTTATGGTTAGGAATCATGCAAGAAGTTCTGCCTTGAACAAAACTATCCATAAATTTTATGACTTATATGTGGGGCCATTTTTGGTGGAGGAAGTGAAGAACAATTTCGTGAACTTGGAGTCTTTAGATGGACAACAGATAAAGTGTAGACACAATTTACAAAATATCAAACCCTTTCACTGTTCATTGGAGAAGAAACACGAGTTGTTGTTGAATGTTAACAAATAGGTGCGCAAGGGTAACAACGTAGTTTTGAATTGATTGTCATTCTTTGAAAGATTTGTTATAGTATTAAATGTTGTTTTGAATGTTGAATATTTTAAAGTTATGTAACTGTTCGATGTGTATATTTAAAATCTTGTATCTTTTTAAGCCATCAAAGTATGATGTCTATATTTTCTTCACCCCAGGAGGGGAGATTATTGTGACTGTCATCTTTTTATAACATTCACAATTAAGTTGCATTAATGATAAAAATCTTTGATAAGAAGAAAGACATTTCATTATCACTGTTACTGTTCTAATTATGTATTATGGGATATAGTGTAATATACATCAATTCGTAAGTAGATTTCAGTATTTTTCTTTCTTAAAACAAATAATATATTTGTTTTAGTTGCTAATACAAAACTAACAGCAACAAGATATTATTAGAATAATTAAATAAAAGAGACCTAGGTTAGCAGGTCATGTCGCTCGAATGGTTATGAACAATATTGAGATTAACAAACACACAACATAACAATAAGTAATATACAAGTTCATATTTCCATATTTTGCGCAACACAAATGACAAATTTAGTGAAAGTATCTGTGTGCATTATTTGCCTTTCCTTCAATCCGAAGCTATAGCTTTTATAGGCCTACTCTTTAACAGCATACCTCAAAATGGACAACTATTACAGCAGTGACAAAACAAATCTTGCCAGAATAGTAAATGCATCTTTCGCACTCTCAGAACGGTGATACCACAAAGATTAGTCTGGTTCAGGCAAGTCCACTATTTACTTACATGTTTCTTTATATTCATTCTGCAAGACAGAAGTTTTAAACTAGACGGAACTAGACGGGTTTGTAGTTTCAAATCTTCTTTCTTCCAGTAAGAATATTCACTGCCTGCAGATATCGACTAATCTAGTTACAGTAACTTACAGAAAATATAAAAGACACATGCTCTACAGCGTGTCCCGCATAAAACCGGTTCACATCGTAGATAGTAATACGTGTAATAGATTGTAATATTTGTGTCTCAGAGACAGGATATGATTGCAATGAGATGTTAGCCAGTCTTTGTGTCAATTGGCACATTTTGGATTCTGTGTGAATGTTCTGATATTATGATATGACTTAATAGAATGGTTGCGAATACCGAAACTTGTCTCCTCTCAGTACCATCCCATTTGCTATAAACTTAATTGTAAAGATTCGAATACTACGTAATGTTTGTGTCTTGTGAAACAAATATCACTGTCATAAACTGTCAGATAGTAATATGGGTACCTGTTTATACATCACTATGTAAACTGCGTAACCGATTCCTTAGTGCTCTCCTCTTAGATACGAGTGGTACCGGGTTCGATGCTCGGCGGTACTTCCAAAATTTCGACATTGCCCCATCATCATGAAGTCAATTAAGAACTACTGAGAGCAATGGTACCAGGCTTAGGTCTGGAAAACTGGACAACAACGGCGAAGAGAGTCTACGAAAATCAGCTTTGCAGACCTTGTTTTTCAAAGGGATGTTTTAGCCAAGGTGTTCAGTTTAGTGCATAAGTGTGTGTGTCTGTACCGGGTGTTTCAACAGAAACGCCGTGATTTCAAATGACCCTAAAAAAATATTTAGTATATTCACAGTAATAATTTGTATGTTATAATTGACAAAAATCTAAAATTTAATTTAATTTATTTTTCTATCTGTGTTTGTCAGGTGTTTGTAGTACAGTAGTACAGTAATGGAGGACAGGAGACTTTCACTCCAGCAGAAGATTCATTTGGTGCCCTGGTCTATTGAGTCACGTTCTCTTGTTTCTGTCCAACGACGCTTCCGGCTGGAGAATAGTGTCCTGATCTTCGTCGGAAACGTTGTCCAATTCGTCAGAAATGCTTCCAGCAAGACGGAGCTAGGACGCATACAACTGAACCTGTCCTGACCTTCCTTCACTGAAAATTCAACAATCGTGTGATTTCAAATCGCTATTCACATTTATTTCAAAATGGTTTAGAGTGGCCTCCAACTAGCCCTGATTTAAACCCATGTGACTATTTCTTGTGGGGTTACCTAAAGCAGGAAGTTTTCAAACGAGGACCGCGATCACTAGATGATTTAAAAGCAAACATCGAACAGCGTACTGCGCAAGTTAGTCGTGCAACCCTTTGTCAGGTATTTGACAACATGTGCAACAGGGTGAGAAAAGTGATAAATCGCCAAGGTGGACATTTTGAACATGTATTCCATTACGCTTTTGCGTTTTCTCTATCAGATTATGTATTTTTTTTATTTTGTGTAATTCTAATAAATATTTTAAAATGCCATTTGAAATCACGGCGTTTCTGTTGAAACACCCGTTATAAGTTTTTTAACTTTATGGAAGTAACTTTGAAACAAAAAAATAGTAGGAAGGTTGCTATTTTTGTATTCATATTTATCATAGTCTTAATTTAACATGAGCAATGCTTGTTTGGGGCAAAAACCTATTTCATTACAAACAATTTCTATGTTATGGAAGGGGTGGAATAACTGACCAATGGAAGAGGAGTTAGTTACCTCTCCCTCTGTCCTCCTCTAACGTCACCACCCAGTTCGTAGCTAAAATATCCCTTTTCTGCTTTTCTCTTGAAAGTTACGCTCCCTAATAATGTAAAATTTCCAAGCGTATACATGTCGGTGATTTTATATTTACATAACACTTAAAAATTTAATACAAAATAAATTAGCAGTTAAATGCTTGAGCCTAAATTCATTCTTCATGCCTAATCGATTCGATTCACACCATTCCTATTCCGCATGCTCAAGCCGGAGTATCGGTTGCTAATCTGTCGTTAATAATTGCAAATGTGAGGAACTAACTCGATAAAGAGAGATCGTAACATTCACTACCATAATTCGGTGCCCTCGGGGCTTGACCATCAAGGTAACCAAAGCCATAACTTCTTCGGAATTTACTGTTTTTATACAGGAAAATACTCTTCCATATGCAGATGGATGCATAGTTTTGCATAACTGCAGTATATATGTTTCTGAAGATTATACGTTCGTATCAGTATTAATTGCAACTCCGAGAAATCAAGTTATATCTGTGCACATGAAGATCCTTGTAAGTACAGTAACGTAATACATTTTAAACCTGAATTTTCTAACTTGAGTTCTCTTTCCTGATATTTTAGATTAAATTGGTTGATTAGTTGTTGTAAGTCTACTTTATGCACAGAAAGACTAATAGAGACTGAATCTACAGGTTAATGTTGGATCCAAACCACTGTGCCATGTGCCTCCTTCGGTGTCGAACCTGAGACCCATCAATTATAAACGCGACGAGAATGAGAGCCATTTGGTTAGCTAAAAAAAACATAGAATAGTAATGTCTTGGTTGTAAGACGAACCAGGGACCTTCTCACAAGGTTGTTATAGGTCGAGCAACCCGTAAATTCTAATGGGTTCAATTGGGTTCCGCTGCACGCCCGGAACCTTTTTTATGGCAAAATTTAAATCCGGTCCAAGTTTCGTATTGCTTCATTGAAAAAAAGTTTCCTGGACCGAAATTAAATTCAGCCTTCAAAAAGGTTCCTGGACCGTATTTAAATTCATCTCGCAAAAAGGTCCCTGGACCAAATTAAAATACTTTACAGATAAAAAGGTTCTTTACGGTCCCAAACCCACTTACGGTTCCTGATTTTCTCTCCTTGACCGGAATTGAATTTATTTAAAATCCCTGGACCTTCAACAACCCTGCCTTTTGAATCGAAATGCCAAATCGAATACTCAACATGCAAGCGGCAAAGTTTAACCTTGTGAAATGAGCGATGTTTAAGAAAATGAAAAAATTATATCTTCATTTTATAGTCGGGTATTCTCGTTTCTTACTGAACTTTGAAATAATGTTCTAGAGGATTCAACGTTCGATTCACGGGTTCAGGATGGAATTTTTAGTCAAAGAAGCTCATAAAATTGTCAGTAATGAGTTGTCAGCTTCAATTTTTTCAGTTTATGTGTGGTAGGAAAACTGCACTAAATATTTCAGTACTACTATGTAACGTTTATTGCACAAGTTGTATTTCTTAAAAACGCTATTTTTTCAAGAAAAGAGCAAAGCAAATAGAACTGTAAGATTGGAACCATGAACAATTAAAAAAGAAGCTGCATAATTTATAAGCAAATGGGAACATTTGGTATGGTTGTGCTGTATTTCATGATGTTAGATTCCCTGGATATAAAAATTACATTTTCCATGCATATATTAAACATAATTTTAACAGTTGTTTGTTTTATATATATATATACACAGTGCGTCCATTTCGATCTTCAGCCGAGAGATCGGGAGAAGCGGCGCTGACGGAGATGCCGACATTTGCGGCCTGTAATGCCCGCTTATTTTTATGGACATATGCAGACATTTATATAAATATTGCAAAACGAGCACTAACCTGTGTTATAATTTATCATCTGTAATTCATCCAAGTTCTGCCCTTATATGCACAAAAAATACGCTTTAGAAACGATGTTAAGAGCCACAGATAATAGAACATTTTAATCATAATTTTGACCAGTAACGTCCTGCTTAAGTTTATATCCTTGAAAGAGTTTTGTGGCGATGGGAATCGTTTGGAGGTTTCGAATGTGCAACACTGTATCAAGATTACGCTGCAGACGAAACCGTTAAAAGTGAATGGTTTTCGTGTGCTTCCTTGCAATCCGAAATCTCCGAGCTCGAGTTTTTTTGTTCCTTCGCGACTAGATGAAGACAGAGCTGTAAATATAGTGGCGAGCAATGTAAACCAAGAGCGTGTTAATTTCGTACTGTGCGCAAGAGTGCTATTCTTGGTTACTTGCAGTTACTTATTTGTGTTATTGCAGTGTGTATGTGTGTTGTGTCAGTGAGACGATTGGAATGCCAGCCGCAAGGTTCACGTTAGAACAAAGAATTCTTATGTATGACACTTACGTGAAAACAGACTCGTGTCGAGACGTGTGTAGACAACTTGTACAGAAATTCCCAGGCGTTTCAACTCCACATAGAGATACGGTTAGACATCTTGTCCTTAAATTACGAGAAACTGGATCCATAAATTTTAAAACACCTAAGCAAAAACGACGGATTCTAACCGAAGCAAAACTCGATGATAGGTAAGGACGGGGCAAAGGGACACCCTAAGGATATATTGCAAAATAACTATCAAACTGTTTATTGAAAAATTACAATTATGGTCGATACAGAAAGTGTGAACATTGAGTTAACAAATAGTACAATGTATAATTCAAAATAATGAACGTTGGCTTCCAAATTGTTAAATGAATCAGTGTGTGTAGCAGTGTCCGTTTGCCCCACCATCGCGGGGCAAACGGACATGTGAGAGGGGCAAATGGACACTAGCTCATTTATGAACTGTCATCATTCTCACAAGAAGAACACACAAGGTATTGGTCATTTCCATTCGCAACGCACTTTACGTGGAACCAGACAGAACACACTAAGCACTGCACCCAGTGTTGACCCTGCTTGTACACACCGTTGAATGCACGGCACACATCTTTTGCGGTGCGTTTAACATGCTTTGCCTTTCTTGTTGTTTGATTTGCTGCAGTCAGGTTTTTCTCTTTGAGGCGAGCGATAAAAGAAGGATCCGTTAATAAGTGCAATTCCCCCGTTTTTCGTTTCCTGTTCGAGGTCCCAGAAGTTGATGGTAAGGGGTTGAGTTCTTGAAAACTTCCTTGGGATGAGGCATCATCGTCTGTCGCTAAAGGTTCTGGTGATCGCTGATCTTGACCATTCACTTCATGGATAAAGCAGTTCCAGGAATAACTGCGTGCTCAGTTAGGCGTTGTGGATTAAATGGATGTATCCCACACGCACGAAACCCATTTACTGCATTCCCCACTGTGGCCGCACGATTCCAAGCCTCTGAAAAAATGCCACCAAAGGCCACTTTATTGATACCTTTCCCCGGATTTCTTGCACGTAAACTCTACAGCCGTCGTTGTAAAATGTTTTAAGTGGCTCAAAGAACGAAACGTCGAGCCCCTGAAGTTTGTGTGTGCTGTGTGGATGTAAACACAGAAGGTACACGTTATTGGCTAATGCCTTCTCCAGAGTTGGTGGATCTGAACAATGCGATCCGTGTCCATCAAGAATGAGCACAACAGGACCAGGGGGTTTGACACTAATGAAATGGTCCATAAAATGAGCAAACTATTTCCATTGCATGTAGCCACTATCCGAAAGAACTATTTTCGTCTCAGGAGACATGTTAATTTCATAGTTCTCATTATATCTTTAACCCTTCATGATAACAAAAGGAGGCACATACTGGCCAGTTGCAGATACACATGCCATAACGCTTACTGTTTCTCCCTTTTCACAATTCGTTTGGCTCACGACTTCTCTTTTACCCCGCATTGATATGACTCGTTTTGGTTTGTAGATCCGCTGCAAGCCTGTCTCGTCACAGTTGTACGATGGCAGGTTTGTCCCACATATTGTGTTCGTCTAACAACTTTGATAAATTACTGAAAACTATGTTAACATTTGATTTAGATAGTCATTTAGAGCGAGCATATGACAGAGCCACTGCAACCCGCAAGCTGAGTTCCTTGTGACGAGCTAAAAATCCTTGTATCCAGTTCTTCCCTGCCATTTGTAGATCATTAAAGGGATGTGGCACACCATTTGTAAATGCATACCGATATACCAAACTGTGGAGTTCCTTAGAGGTCAAACCATATCCTAAAAGGTAAAAAAAAGGTAAAGTGCTCCCCTGTGCTTAGCACCATGCCATGAAGGCATGTAGGGGGTGTGGGGGTAACCATATCCTATAGAATCAAGTTTCAGAAGGTGCTCCACCAGTTGTACCTCCACCGCATTTGAAAGCGTAGTGTGCTACCCAAATTTCGGAATTTGCACGTTTCTACCCACCCGTCTCCGTAAAGTGTTCCGAGGAACAGACAATGTTCTTTCGGCTGTAGCTAGAGGCATGCCATCTTGTACTGCTTTAACAGCCCTCTGCATATTCTCATCTGTCCAGGAACAGCGGTCTGTGGTTCGTTCACGATGTCGCACCATCCTGTAACAAGGACACATTATTTTTGAAAAGCATACATCTGAAGGATAATACATGCATTACATACAATTCACACTTGCCCTTTCGATTTTGAGTCAAATGTAGATTAGTTGCTGAATTACATAATACCTTATAGTATTTAAATGATATGCACTTTATGCATGTCCGTTTGCCCCAACACAAGCCTGTCCGTTCGCCCCGCCTGTAGCCTTGGGCTTTACATTTTCGAAAAAGCCCACCACATGGCAGCAGCATGTTGACACAGGCTGTGTATGTCGAGGAAGCAATGCCGTATCCACACTACAAAGCGCAACTTTGTCGGGACCATCATAATCCACGCAATCCTTATGTTCCGCACACAGAGTCTTACTGTTTAGATTTTTGCTAGTACAATTATCCTTACCTGGTCAGGTTTTATTGCTGGATTGGCGTTCTTCTTCAAGATTTCAACCGATGTTCGACACACCTTCTCGCCAATGTTCTGCTTCATATCACAACGCCAACCGATGCACTGTTGCAAACTTCAACGCCAAATTATTCTAATTTTCCTTAGGGACTGTCCGTTTGCCCCGTCCTTACCCTATTGGTGCAGCGTTAGAACGTTCTCCAAACAAACCTCTACGCCGTGTTTCAAAAGAGGTGGGAGTGTCAAAATCATCGGCACATACAGCCACTAAGCTACTAAAATTAAAACCGTAGCCTAATCTTATAACACAGGTTAGTGCTCGTTTTGCAATATTTATATAAATGTCAGCATATGTCCATAAAAATAAGCGGGCATTACAGGCCGCAAATGTCGGCATCTCCGTCAGCGCCGCCCGTCACGCTTCTCCCGATCTCTCGGCTGAAGATCGAAATGGACGCACGGTATATATATATATATATATATATATATATACACACCTATCAAAATAATTTTAAAATATTAACAATGCAGGTTATAGGAACAGAGCGGAAAAGTAATTAATCAAATCTTCATTATAACTAGAAAACGGATTTTAATGTGCAAAATTATGGTCAGGAAAGAGAAAAAAAGGGTTGTGAAAATGTTTTCGAAAAGGTGCAAGAAAAGGCTATATTCAGGTTTAAATCAGCTACAAAACATTCTTTATTCAACACTGTAGGAATAGTAGAATTTATGGTAATCATAGAATAATTTATATCATACCATTTTACGTATATCTCTCGTTCTGCTCTACAAAATGAGACTATAGGATATTATATAGCTGCTCAAGAAGAGTGAAAATAATTTATTTTTCTGTTCAATTTTTATCAAAACATGAAGGAAAAGAATGGAAAAAGACGCTGAAGCATCAAAGGGGGGAATTGTGCTAATCTCACAAAAAAGTGCAACAAAGTGTTTTAATTTTACTTGATTTCATGTCCTAAAATACATATATCAAATGATCGGTATGAAAACAGCTATATTTTGGGAAAGGTGCAACCATTAAATCTGTTCCCTAATTTCAACTATGATCGGTCGGGAAAACCTCTTAATTTGAATCCAATGGATATCTTCCTTTTTAGTTTTGTGAAACACTAAGTGTTTGTCACAATCCCTCTGTACTAAATAGGGGACTTGCGTAGACCTTAACTGAAGCTACCACACAGGTTGATCGAGAGATGCTGCAAGAAAGCATAGGCTGAAAAACGTCTCTTGTTGGCATGAGTAGGATTACTTTGTGGATCACAACTCGAGAACTTGTAATTGTCAATATAAGAAAACTCCTTCTATGTAAACCTTCGTTTCATAACTCTTTTCAGTTAAATAATTAATCAGTTCTATAATAATAAGTGTTGTTTATCTGATTTTGAATAACACTGTGTTCTCATGTTCGATTGATTGATTGATTTGGTTTATTTTACTTCGCTTTTCTACCTTTTCTTGGTTAATCGCAATTCAAACATTTCTCCTTTACCTTGTCAACTCTGTATTAACATCTTTCTAATATTTTGTGAACAAGTGTTCAAATTCCTTAACATTGGATGTAGCGTTATGTGTTAGCAGAGACTGAAATGAATGACTTTATACAATACAGAGTAAGCTATATAGAAATTAGCTTTAACTGCCATAAGGGAATTCAGTGCAATGGAATAGAAACCAAATTATTGTAAATTTTCATTGTTTCTTTTCACTTTTCTACTCCGAAAATTTTTCATCATCTTCCTGCTCTTTGGAATAAAGATGATGTTAACGATGGACGATGAACTGAATGGTTGTAGAAACAAAATAATGCACAGTCACAGATGTAAGAATCCCAAGGTTTTACAACCAAAAGGTGTACTTGACTGTAAATTAGTACATTAACCACGATTCAAACCAGAGACATCTGGTTTCGTAGCGCGTCATAGAACCTATTGCGCCAAGAATGCAAGTTTCAAAGTATATTAAAGGAATATACTGTACACACATTTATGCCTTACTTCTTGCCTACTGTGTTAGTTTCAATTTAATAACATGTTTTCTTTCTGTTTCATTGCAGATTGTTGCACTTTTGGCTGTTACAGCAGCCACAGTACAAGGCTACGTCCCTAAATCTAGTACCCGCTTGAACAACAATGGTAGATCCTTAGATGGAGAAGGTAGTTCCGCACGTGGACAAGGCAGACTTGCCGGATCTGATATTTCTGCAGGAGGACAAAGTACAGCTACAGCATCAGGTATCTCTGGAAGCCAAGAAAGTGGGCGTGAAGGAGGCAGACATGGTGGCCATGGAGGGTTTAACATTTTCGGAGGAAGACAAAGTGGATTTGGTGAAGATGATCTTTCTGAAGGCAGACAAGGGAATCTTCAAGAATCAAGACTTTCATCAGGCAGGCAAGGAGGAAACTTAGGTTCCGATGGATTTGGAGAATCTGGTAATTCTCAGGGAAGACAAGGTGGACTAGAAGGATCAGAAACTTCTTCAAGCAGGCAAAGTGGACACTGGGGTTCCAATATAAACAGGGGAAGACAAGGTGGATCCAGTAATTCTGAAGGAAGGCAAGGTGGATTTGGTGGAGATGGTCTTTCTGAAGGTAGACAAGGGAATCGTCAAGGATCAAGACTTTCGTCAGGTAGGCAAGAAGGGAACTTAGGTTCCAATGGATTTGGAGAATCTGGTAATTCTCAAGGAAGACAAGGTGGACTAGAGGGATCAGAAACTTCTTCAAGCAGGCAAAGTGGACACTGGGGTTCAAATATTCACGGGGGAAGACAAGGTGGATCCGGTAATTCTGAAGGAAGGCAAGGTGGATTTGGTGGAGATGGTCTTTCTGAAGGTAGACAAGGGAATCGTCAAGGATCAAGACTTTCGTCAGGTAGGCAAGAAGGGAACTTAGGTTCCAATGGATTTGGAGAATCTGGTAATTCTCAAGGAAGACAAGGTGGACTAGAGGGATCAGAAACTTCTTCAAGCAGGCAAAGTGGACACTGGGGTTCAAATATTCACGGGGGAAGACAAGGTGGATCCGGTAATTCTGAAGGAAGGCAAGGTGGATTTGGTGGAGATGGTCTTTCTGAAGGCAGACAATGGGATCTTCAAGAATCAAGACTTTCGTCAGGCAGGCAAGAAGGGAACTTAGGTTCCAATGGATTTGGAGAATCTGGTAATTCTCAAGGAAGACAAGGTGGGCTAGAAGGATCAGAAACTTCTTCAAGCAGGCAAAGTGGACACTGGGGTTCAAATATTCACGGGGGAAGACAAGGTGGAACCGGTAATTCTGAAGGAAGGCAAGGTGGATTTGGTGGAGATGGTCTTTCTGAAGGCAGACAATGGGATCTTCAAGAATCAAGACTTTCGTCAGGCAGGCAAGAAGGGAACTTAGGTTCCAATGGATTTGGAGAATCTGGTAATTCTCAAGGAAGACAAGGTGGGCTAGAAGGATCAGAAACTTCTTCAAGCAGGCAAAGTGGACACTGGGGTTCAAATATTCACGGGGGAAGACAAGGTGGAACCGGTAATTCTGAAGGAAGGCAAGGTGGATTTGGTGGAGATGGTCTTTCTGAAGGCAGACAATGGGATCTTCAAGAATCAAGACTTTCGTCAGGCAGGCAAGAAGGGAACTTAGGTTCCAATGGATTTGGAGAATCTGGTAATTCTCAAGGAAGACAAGGTGGGCTAGAAGGATCAGAAACTTCTTCAAGCAGGCAAAGTGGACACTGGGGTTCAAATATTCACGGGGGAAGACAAGGTGGAACCGGTAATTCTGAAGGAAGGCAAGGTGGATTTGGTGGAGATGGTCTTTCTGAAGGCAGACAATGGGATCTTCAAGAATCAAGACTTTCGTCAGGCAGGCAAGAAGGGAACTTAGGTTCCAATGGATTTGGAGAATCTGGTAATTCTCAAGGAAGACAAGGTGGGCTAGAAGGATCAGAAACTTCTTCAAGCAGGCAAAGTGGACACTGGGGTTCAAATATTCACGGGGGAAGACAAAGTGGATCCGGTAATTCTGAAGGAAGGCAAGGTGGATTTGGTGGAGATGGTCTTTCTGAAGGCAGACAATGGGATCTTCAAGAATCAAGACTTTCGTCAGGCAGGCAAGAAGGGAACTTAGGTTCCAATGGATTTGGAGAATCTGGTAATTCTCAAGGAAGACAAGGTGGGCCAGAAGGATCAGAAACTTCTTCAAGCAGGCAAAGTGGACACTGGGGTTCAAATATTCACGGTGGAAGAAAAGGTGGATCCAGTAATTCTGAAGGAAGGCAAGGTGGATTTGGTGGAGTTGGTCTTTCTGATGGCAGACAAGGGAATCTTCAAGAATCAAGACTTTCGTCAGGCAGGCAAGAAGGGAACTTCGGTTTCGATGGATTTGGAGACTTTGATAATTATCAAGGGAGACAGGGTGGACTAGAAGGATCAGAAACGTCTTCAAGCAGGCAAAGTGAACAAGGGGGTTCACATATTCACGGAGGAAGGCAAGGTGGACAGGGAAGTTCTGCTTCTTCTAGAGGCAGGCAAAATGGATTCGGAGGACACGGTGGATTCCAAGGATCTGGTGTTCCTGGAGGTAGGTCAGGTGTATTCGGAAGAGGTGGTATTTCTGGAGGCACACAGGGAGGAGATGAGGGTTTAGGTATCTCTGAAGGTAGAGAAGGTGTATTCGGGGAATCTGGTATTTCTGGAGGCAGCAGACAAGATGGATTTCGAGTGTTCGGTTTCTCTGAAGGTAGACAGAATGAAGATGAAGGTTTTGGTATTTTCGGAGGCGGACAGGCTGCATTCGGAGAATCAGAAATTTCAGGTCAGAGACAGGAAGAAGATGGCGGTTTCGGAATTTCCAGAAACAGACAACAAGGATTTGGAGAGTCCGATGCTTCTGCCGACAGTAACGCTCGAGGAGAACATGTTGCTATTCCTGTCTCTGCCGTTCTTTTTGTGAGCAGAGAGAAAGAACATGCCTCAACGGGAGAAGATCAGATCGGCGGTAGTGGCCAGTCCTTAGCTGGCCAATCACAAGAGTCGTTGGCAACTGAAGAAAGTACTGGCAACTTGCATAGAGGATTCGGTGCAGCAGGGTCTCCATCATCGGTTGTTTCCATCGACAATTTTGGCAATCCGTTATTTGGACTCGGGAGCTTTATTGTCTAAAACCTGCTGCTTAAGTAATACAAGTGGAAGAGGAAACATTTAAATTAAAGCATATTTAAACTTATATATTATATAAATTTACCAACTAATGTTCTGCAATAATACTTGGGGAACAATATTTGTAAAAATAAACTAGATTAGTTTCCAGAAATAAATATTATGTTTGCAATGATAGTGCTAAAAGTATATTGTCTGATTCAGATGTTCTTTAATCCCTTGTGTTTTGCTGTACTTTTGAAATACTTACCCAAGTGATTCACAATATTTTGGGAAGAAATATACATGTATTTATTAGGGTGCTTAGATAGGCTAATCGGTACTGGAAATAGAGTTAAAAGTGGGATCTGAACCACTATGTCAGCTATCGAACACGGGACCCATTTAGAAGTTCTTACGGAGTTGGGGAAATAGCCAACCCGAAAAAGATCAATTCCTGAATTGGAAACTTTCGTCACAGTGCGTCAATTCGCACTTCCTGACTTGGGACATCATCTCAGACCCAGAGGTAAATTATCAATTATATAAATGGATGAAATTTTACAGAAAAAACCTCCTCATACCAGTGTAATTACTTTGTGGTGGTAGAATTATAAGATGACTCCTTCCTGTATGTACACAAAACGTATTTTCTTAAGAGAAGCAGAATAACATATTGAAGTGATGCAATGAAGTTCTAGGATCACAATTCCTGATCAAGGAACAAAACGGATGGAAGAAGAAGAAGATATAAATTACGTGGATTAATATTTATGGCACAGACTAATTACCGTCGGTATGCCGGTATGCCCATATGCGTATTATAGAGGGTGTCTCATAAGTAATAGCGTAAACTGATACAGGTGAAAGTAAACGATAATAGAAGTAAAAAAGTCTCAGTAAACATGGTTCTGCAAACGAGTTGGTGTCATGATAATTGCGAATGTGTGATTACAACCGCCACTGACTTCATTGTTTGTAAACGTCGTCCTAGTTGGTAAAATGCTAATAATGTGTGCGAATGTGTGGTTACAAAGCCGTCCTTGATTTCATTTTGTAAACACCGAGCGCTATACTCCTTGCGCGGTCCGAGGTTTGCTCTTTGCTTACAAAACAGAACATTTCCGAGAGGTGGCGTTGCAATCATTCAAAATATTTCCGAGAGGTGACGTTGAATGGATACAATCAGAACACAGTCTAATCGTACTGTGGGAGTCACATCAGTTGTGCAGGACTGCGTAGTAAAAATGGAACCTTACAGCAACGAAGAGTATGCGGATATGCATTTTGTGTATGGTTTGGCTAACGGCAATGCACGGGAGCCTCACGCTTGTACATAGAAAAATACCCTGCTCGAAGGCACCCCGAGAGTCGCACATTTACTAGCGTACATCAGCGCCTCAAAGTACGAGGCGCATCCAGAAAGTAAGTTTCCCTATTTTTTTCCCGTGAAAGTAAACATAATGAGCCGTGTAAATTGCGCATGCACAGCAGAGCTAAGACGTATCAATCATATGCCAGGCGGACAGATCCCACCCGGCGCCAGTAGCGAGGCAGCAGTGGTCCGAAGTGGAAGCTCGTATTCCTTCTCCCGCCGCATGCCAGTAGCGAGGCAGCAGTGGTCCGAAATGGTCCATTTCCCGCCGCATGCGAGGTTCGGTCGGTGATAAAGTTCCTGAATGCACAAAGCCTTGCGCCAATTGACATTCATCGTCAGCTCTGTGAGGTGTATGGGCCGAACATTATCAGTAAGCAGATTGTGCGTCGCTGGTGTCGGCAGTTTTCGGAAGGTCGTCAAAGTGTCCATGATGAAGAGCGCAGTGGGCGTCCGTCCCTCATCACTGATGATCTGGTTGAGCTGGTGCGGCAGCGCATCGTAGAGAACCGTCGCTTCACGATTACGGAGTTAAGTAGCCTTTTTCCGCAGATATCGCGATCCGTGTTGCATGAGATTGTCACGCAGCGCCTGCTGTTCAAAAAATTGTGTGCCAGGAGGGTGCGAAAAACCTGACACCCGAACACAAAATGAAACGTTCGGGAGCAGCACTGACATTCCTGCAACGGTACCATGATGACGGCGATGATTTCCTCGATAGGATCGTGACGGGCGATGAGACGTGGATTTCGCACTTCACCCCGGAAACCAAGCAGCAGTCAATGCATTGGCGGCATTGTGGATCTCCGGTCAAGAAGAAATTCAAACAGACGCTGTAGGTACAGAAAGTGATGTGCACCGTGTTTTGGGACAGGAAGGGCAATTTGCTCATTGACTTCCTCCCCAGAGGTGAAACGGTGAACGCTGACCATTACTGTGAAACACTAAGGAAATTGCGACGTGCCATTCAAAACAAGAGGCGTGGCATGCTTACTGCAGGTGTTGTGCTCCTCCATGACAATGGTCGTCCACATACGGCTCGGCGCACAGCAGCTGTTTTGACGGAATTTGGCTGGGAGTTGTTTGATCATCCACCTTACAGTCCTGATCTGGCTCCCAGCGATTTTCACGTTTTCTTGCACCTCAAGAAATTCCTGTCCTCCGGTGAGCGTTTTGGCAACGACGAAGAGCTTAAGACGTCTGTCACACCCTGGTTCCATTCACAGACGGCAGAGTTCCACGACAGTGGGATCCAAAAGTTGATACCACGATACGACAAGTGTCTCATTTCTGGTGGTTGCTATGTTGAAAAATAGCTGAACCTTTGCTGTACCTGTTGCCAATAAATGGTTTCCTGAAACTGTGTTGTTTTTTTTTAAAAAAAAATAGGGAAACTTACTTTCTGGATGCGCCTCGGACATGGGAGCTTCGAACATCATAGGCTTACCATCTCCAACGAGTTCAGTGTCTCAGTGAAACGGATTGTGTTCCTAGATTGACGTTTTGTCAATGGATGCAACAACAGGTTGTACTCAACCCTCGTTTTGCAAGTGCTGGGCCCTGTGGCCGGGTGGTACACAGTTCCGCGGAAGTGCCCGCGCGAGCAACATCGCCGTACCTCTGCTCGTGAACCGGTGAGTCATCGGGACTCTGGCGTGCTAGACGACGCGAAACGCGTAAATTTTCAAATTACGTAAAGTTGTTAAATTGAAGGAAAATGGAAATCCGTCATGTAAATACGCTAAAGTTATGGTTTTCAAGTGTGAAGAAGTGCCCATCATCGCAGATGCTTCATCGTTGGATACGGGATACTCTTGCCTTGACTGAAGACCAGGTATTAAGTATTGAACTGGACCAATACGTAAGTGCGTATATATTAAGCTAGTGACGCGTCTATTAGACGAACAGTTAATTAATAAATTTGAAGGGAAGTTAGTGTATTGAGATGAGGATGATGAACATGGAATTAGATTAGACTGGGCTGATAGGACAACTACACTAGTGAGACTACATGTTATACCAATGGAAATAACCGATAGCCATATCCGTGCAGTGCTTGCGCAGTATGGTGAAATTAAGACCCCTCCGGTGGACGAGCGATATTCGGATGAGCTTATTTATAAAACTCGTACAGGCATTAAGTTGGTGAGAATGGTTATGAATAAGCCAATCCCGTCCTATGTAACAATACAGGGCATGCAATATTGGGTAACATATTATGGACAGAAACCTACCTGTAAAATATAGGAAGACACTCAACACACAGCACGGTTCTGTCCACACCGATGTGGTGCTATGGGTGAGCGAGTGATACAAGATAATATTGAAACATGTGCTACTCCTGTAGAAGACCAGCCTAGGCAGTCATATGCAGCAAAGGTACATAGACCACCTAGCCAACGTTCAGCGAATGAGACGGATATAAAGGCTGACATACAATTTACAGTGTTGCCAATTCCAATGCAGTCGCAAGAAAAAAATGTGAACAATAAACCCGATAAAAATCTGCAAATAGAGCCGGAAAAAGCTGATGTTTTAGAACACCAACTCGACCCTACCAAGGTAACACCTCTACCTGCGTCTATCCACAGCAAATCGTGGGCGGAAGAGGTGGCATCTTTAGACAACCTCCACAGTGACGTACGGGATAACGTTTTGGTGACTGACAGTCTGGAAACAACCGATCAAGAGATGCGCGAGTCTGACACTACGAGTAATCTTGAAATGGAGACTGATACGTACGAAGCAGGAGAATCCCATACACTGGAAGATCAACAAAGCCAGGTTCAGCTTGGTGAAACCACAACAGGAACTAAGGACAATGCCGAAAGAAAATCAAATGTGAAGAGACTCCAGGAACAGAAGCAGTTGAAGAAGAAAAAAGTACAACAAAATGCAAAATGTGGCACCTAACCCCCACAACAAGAAGAATGTGAAGCAGCATTCAATAGTCCCCTCCCCAGTGCGTGTAACCAGATCCCGAAGTGTGACAAATTTGGCCCCGAGTGTTGATTTACAACCTGTGATCGGATCCACATTCAGTGTATCCCCTAGGGTGTCTAGTGAACGTGTTGGTGCAAGTAACAATCAAAGTCAGAAATAGCATGTGTAAAATGAGTAAATGTATATGATGCTTGGTCATGTGTTTGCACGAGGTACCGTGCACATATGCAAGGTTTATGTTACGTGTGCATGGAAGTGAGTGGAAAAACAGTGTACGAATATTAGTGTCCTCTGGGCAAAATGTGTAAAATTCAAAGTGTTGGGTAACCCCAGTTCTTAAATTTCTGTTAATTGTATATATGATGACTACTCTCCGTTTAGCTACGATCAATATTAACAAAATGCGATCTTTTACTAAACCAAAGACGCTAGGAGATTTTTTCCTACAATCATCTTTAGACATAGCACTTCTTCAAGAATGTGGAATAACAGCATTTAACCTCCCCCCAAACATATTAGTCTATAATAATGCGACCTTTCAAGCGACAGGAACAGCCCTGTTAGTACGTAACACCGTCCCGATTACAAATGTGATGTGCCATCCTAATGGTAGAATTATCTCAGCAAAAATAGCTAATGTTTGGGTATATAATTTATATGCAGCTTCAGGGACACAATTTAGGAAACAGAGGGATACGTTCTTTGCGACGGATGTGGCAACTGAAATGCAGGGTACAAGAGAGCATATAATTTGCGGGGGCGATTTCAATTGTGTTCTGCATACGCAGGATCAAAGACGTGGCTTTAATACCTCCAATTCTTTGCAAAAATTAGTAAATGGGTTCAATTTTACAGATGTATGGAATGACAAATGTTTTATACAGAAAGGGTACACGTACATTAGTAATAATTGTGCTTCCCGTTTAAATCGATTTTATGTAACACCACATTTACGCCAACAAATCAAGTCACTTAGTATAGCACCCACTTGTTTTTCAGACCATAGTGCTGTAATCATGGCGATAAATATGGATATACCAATAGTACCTAGAGGGTATGGCTACTGGAAATTAAATGCTTCTATCCTTGCAGATGCAAATTTCCAACGAGCCTTTCGGGACAAATGGAATGTATGGGAAGCACACCGTACCAGACAAAGTGATATAATTCGCTGGTGGGATGAAATTCTTAAACCGGGCATAAAATGGTTTTGTCTTAGTTATTGTAAGGAACGTTCTAGTGCCTGGAATAATAAATATAATTTTTATTACCGTGTGCTGCGTGAAATTATACATGAATTCACTAAAGGGAAACAAGTGCAAACAGAGGTGAAACGTGTACAAGCTGTACTGTTGAGAATGACAGCTCAAAGACGACAAGGTGTAAAAATTCGTAGAAGACTCCCCCACTTTGATAAAGAAGAGGTTGCATATATAAGCCTTGTGCTGCAAGAAAGACACAATGCGAAAAGACAATTTATTAGTGAAATAAACGATAATTCTGAAATTAAAATAAAAAGAGCCCCGGAAATACGTAACAGAATTTACAACTATTTTGAGAATCAAATATTCCCAACCAATAACATATAATGTAGATTTGACGTATAACTTGGAATCCTTGTCCGAGGTCCTTGACGATGAGGAACGTGAGCAATTAAATAACGACTACACAAGCGAAGAAGTATTCCGAGCGGTTAAGTCGGGACAGCCGTTTTCTGCACCTGGTCTGGATGGAATACCAAACAAACTCTACCAAACATTTGGACGTTGATGGGAAAACATTAACTGAATGGATAAATGCAGTGTTCCGAAGGTATAATATGGGAAAATCCTCAAATACTGGGATTATAGTTTTAATTCCAAAATGTGTGAAACCCACTGAAGTTGGTCAATATAGACCCATTACTTATAGGCAGACTTATACCCTATGTAGAAAAACTTGTTGGAGACACACAATATGTTTTTGGTATGAATAAGAAAATTACAAATGTCTTACAAACGCTTCGTGAAGTGCTTACCTGTTATAGAGTCAATAGCAATAACCATGATAATGCTATATTAGCAATAGATTTTGAAAGAGCATTTGACTCGGTACACCATGATTACATATTTAATGTGTTTCAAAAGTACGGTATACGTGGACATTTTTTGTCAGCATTTAAAAGCCTTTATAGTAACGCTTGGTTGGTTGGTTGATTTGTTGTTTTAAGTCCACGTTATGCACAGTAAGGCTAATTGGGACTGGGACCTACAGTTTAAAGTGGGATCCGAACCACTTGTGCCTCCACCGGGTATCGAACCCGGGACTCCTTGATTACAAGGCGACGACGCTACCACTGCACCATCGGGGAGGTCCTTATAGTAACGCAACATCCAAAATACAAATAAATGGATTTATGACAAGAGAACTTCCTATTCACAAGGGAGTAAGACAAGGTGACCCATTATCGATGATAGCTTTCTGTATCGCATTGAGACCCTTCCTTTCTGCATTAGAAAAGCATGTACAAGGCATCACCATACAATCTATAATATTAAGGTGTTGGCCTATGCTGATGACGTCAATGTATTAATAAATACGCAGTCTGATATTGCTGCAACGTCTAAAGTATTACAGGAATTTGGTTCCCTTTCAGAGCTCATAGTAAATCAGGATAAATCAACTCTTATGCATTTAAACCCGGATATAACTTACCCTCAGAGTGGAGAATTTCATGTTGTTCCAACGATAAAAATACTTGGAATAATTTTCGCACACTCCCTTTAACGAATGATTCAGTTAAACTATGACAGAGTGATAAATGGTGTTAAAGCAGTTCTAGAAATGAATAAATTTCGAATACTTAGTATACAGTCAAGAGTGACGTTTGTACAGGTGTACGCTCTCTCCAAGGTGTGGTATGTAGCAAAACTCCTCCCGTTGCGACAACTGGATATTAATAAGCTCAAGAATGCTGTGAACTGGTTTGTCTGGAACGGTCAAATCTTTCGTGTAAATCACGCAACGCTTTGTTTACCCTATGCAGAAGGGGGAATGAACCTTGCGAACGTGGAATATAAATGTCAGGCTCTACGTATTCAAGCTGATGTAACGACACTGATTCAACACCCTAACAACAGCCTCACTAGTAAAGTTCTGAGACACGCCTTGGACAACATTCAATTGGAGTCCCCCATTGATGTTACAAGACTTCCAGACAGATTATGGTATTTTAATAATACAATAGTGGATATCAGTTACGCTTTAATACAATCTCCTATCCTTCCAACGCAAGAGACGTCGAAAATATATAGAAGAGTGTGTGCACTATCACAAAAAGAGTGTAAAATTGTAGGTCGGAATCCAAGAGTCAATGGGCGAGAAGTATGGAATAATATACAGGCACGCCACCTTACCTTAAGAGTCAGTTCAACGTGGTATATAATTGTACACCAAATATTCATTACTGGAGTTAAACTTTATGATATAAAATTAGTAAATACTGCAATATGTGCTACATGTAATGTACAACATAATTTAGTGCATAAGCTTAGTGAATCCAAAGATCATGGATATATGTATATCAAACAACTTGTGAGTAGAATTGTCACACCCAATTTATCTATCACCTGCACCAGGAATACCAAATGATCTCTCGTTGTAAAAGAACAGTACCTTTTCTTCAAATGGATCACATGTACATAGTATTTTTATATATTTATTTATTTATTTACTAGCGTTGCCCGGGTGTATATTTATCCCAATCTTCTATTAGACAGGAAAATAATGAACTCTAACTATAGTGTAAAATGTAACTTATTTTATTTACAGGTATTTAAAAGTATAAGTACAGTATATAAAATATTTTACAAATTCACTATAATATTAATTTAACTCAAAACTTGATTATAAACAACATTTTTAATTTCACCTCCAGGAGCAGGAATAAATAAATTTAACAGTATTGGTAGTGTCGCTATTCAACTTAGCGACCCCAAAAGCTATGGATTCGGTCGTTTTCGATTATTTTTACATGTCAAATTTCCTAATGTCACTTGATAATGACCTAAAATGTATAACATGCACAATAATATGTAATAGTTTCAAATAAATAATAATAATAATAAAAATGGTTAGCACATCGCACTGCGAAGCCAAGGGTCCCGGGTTCGAATCCCGCTCGGGCTTGGTTGTTTGTGAATATCCATTCATCAATTTCATAATTTCAACACTCATCCCCATCTTCGCAAATTAGCCAAGAGGCACAAAACGCGAAGTAAAATAAACTAAATCAATCAATCGTTTCGCAAGTAACATTTTATTTACAGACTAAGCGGGGTTCACACGCGATGGTATTTTTAATTTTCATAATTCTCATGTTTGGGTTGTAATAAACCATCATGCTGTTCATGAGGCACCACATCAGCAACGTTTCTCATTGAATGTGTGGTGATCCTCTCATTGGACCACACATTCTTCCAAGAAGACTCAATGGACTGAGGTGCCTTCGGTTTTTGTGGCATGATCTTCCAGGATTGCTTGAGGATGGTCCCCTTGATCCACGTCATGCATGGTGGATGCATGGTATACATGCATGGTGGAGCACCGGCACATTTTGCTGCTCCTGTGAGACGACATCTAACACGCAGATATCATCAAAGATGGATAGGTCGAGTCGGGCATGTACAGTGGCCTCCAAATCCTTTGAATTTTTTGTCTGGGGTCACCTCAAGAGTGTAGTGTACAACACTCCCGTTGACACTGTTGAAGAACTGGAACAGAGAATTCTGTATGCTTGTGACCAATTCCGAAATGATCCGGGTGTGTTCGAAATAATTCGAAATTCAATGTGGAATCGCGTACAGTATTGCATCCAGATGGAAGGACGACACTTTGGACACCTCCTTTAACAGGCACGAGTGTACAGCAATTGTAACGTAGATCTTACGTAAAATAGTGCTGTATTCCTTGTTAAAGTAAGTAGAATGTTCAATAAAAGCAATGAGATATCCTGATTTTTCATACTGAATTATTGGTATTTTACCAACTAGGACAACGTTTAAAAACACTGAAATCAGTGACAGCTTGTACCCACACATTTGCTCACATTATTAGAATTTTACTAACTAGGACGACGTTTACAACCAATGAAGTCAGTGGCGGCTGGTAATCACACATTCGCCATTATCTCGAAAACGGCTCGTTTGCAGACCCATGTTTACTGAGACTTTTTTACTTCTACTATCGTGTACTTTCACCTGTGTCAGTTTGCGCTATTACTTTTGAGACACCCTGTGTAAATGTATCTCCTTGTGTTGATCGTCACAGTGAGGAAGATTGATAAGTAGATGGAACCGAAGGTGGGACAAACATACTTACAATTACAACAGTTCGAACATAGTAGCTCTGGCTTTGTAGCGCCTCAAAATGGCCAGTCCGATATTGATATAGACTTGTAACGACCGCCATGTTAGGCAGATTTCAGTTGTATATTGGTATTTATCTTATTCATATACTTTCAAGTTAAGAACTTGGATTAAATTATTTATACTTAATTGTTTTTATAATTCATGTATATATTATATTTTATATGTTATAATATTATTCGCGTATTTTTGCAACATTTGTTCAGAACTTATAGGCTAATGATTATCCCAAAAAATATATGCAGCGTTTTCATTGTTTTTCAAGCACAAGTTAAATACATTTCTTCTTAATATCGATTTTTGTTCAACAATGTACAAGATTGAAGTAATTTGTCTTCGTTATAAACTAAATCTTTATTTAATCATTTTTATGTGCAAGGGCAAATATGATTTATTTGATAAAATCAGTTCAGTTATTTCTATAAAGTTTAATATTGTAATATTATTGCAAAGTATTTCTCCCTCGTTTTCAATAAAATATCGTTTTCCTATTGCCTGTTTATGTTAGGAGTGGGGGAACCACGCTTCGTGTTCTTGGCGATGTAAAAACTTCCACGTTGGCATTTTTAATTGTTGCCAACCTGAACTTTAGCTTACTATTGCTAATTAACATTGATGTATTATATAAATTATCAGTTTTTCTTGTGTTATTTTATGTTATGAGTTTGTATTGTAAGTTAGAACAATCTGTTATGCTGCGCCTCGCGCTTGAGGTAGGCAGTTGAGGTCTTGCTGTGAAGGCGGTGCGCGGACTCTCGTGTTAAATAAGTTGTTTATCACTGCCTACGAGAGTGCATGACCCAACAAAATATAATTTTTAACTTGTGCGAATTAGTATGTACGCGCGCGATTCGTAATTAAAGATTTTGGACATTTTAATTATAAAGTATTTGAATTAATTTATTTACTGTCACGTGTCGCAATTTGGTGGTTTCCTTCCTGGACGAAGGGTGGATCGTCTTAATCCCGATCCCTGGGTGAGAACTGGTGCTCCCAACTGACCAGCCGGAGCAAGGAGCGGTGTGTTGCGAATTTGGATCTCCATACCCTGGAGTTACGAGTGGTGGCACGTTGCAGACTCACTCGCCCATTTTGCTATTTGCTGTTGTAAAATTTTGAATATATTGCTCTCAGTTCTATACATCAAAAAACCTTTGATGCGTGTAAGGGTATATAGTAATATGCGTGTGTAGATAGGTATGTTTTTGTGCGTATGTCCCCAGTCGTAGAATTTGCCTATAATATCTGTACGAGAGCCTCAGAAATGGCAAAGTTGGTTGTCGTCCCTACTAGATGCGAGGTATCCTCTGACCAACGACAGATCCCATTCGCAATTTACGCCGATATTTGTGTCGGAGTGTTTAGCACAGCACGCTACTCGGCCTGGACATGAGTGTTCTTTGCTAGCGTCCCTTAATGTAATTCATCCTCATCGTCCCAATTAGCTAAAAGTGACAGAAAAGCAACGAAAAAAGTAATAGAATTAATCAATCAAAACAATACATATTATGTCACATTTGCATTAGGAGTAAAGTTAACAACTCAAACTTCTAAAATTTATTGTCAAGAAGCAGGAACAAGATAAATGCTTCTGGAAGTAAGTTAATCCCCCTTTGGGGACTACTATGAGGCATCCACATTTTAAAAAATATACGTTATATAGAAACTAGATTAATTGTTTGTTCATATATACTCTGTCCCAGCTAACTGTGGAGCAGGTGAACGAAAACAAGTCTCTGCGCAGGTAGTGACGCGGGACGGCTCCACCAATGAACACGAGAGAGGGAATGCTGTTTCGTGAAGGAAGACAAAATGACTGCAGTTACCATCCTTTGAGCAGCAAGTACAGTTTCTCCCTGGTCACTCGATTTCCCCCGCTACTCTGACGCTATGCGCCGCCTTGCAAGAATAGACCGAGGATTTCGCCAATCGTGCATCACCATTCGGCTTTTCAATGATAGCCAGCGAGTTCGAATACGAATGACGGCTGACTACATTTTTTAAAATTTTTTTTACACCGCGAATCCAAGATGTCAGCCAATGTAAGTCGTAGGAAAGACTGCCACGTATTTGAACATGGGGCAGATTTGAACATCGTGAAATTCCTGGTAAGGCAAAGAAATTGAGAGGAGGTGACAGCAGTGGTGGTAGATGCCTTGTTAGGCGGTAGTCGACCATTCATCAGTTCGTAAATATTCAAGGTGAAAAATCCTTTAATGTAAATTTTCTCTTCAAGAGTTGTAAAAAGATAGCAACTCCGAAGAGGGACAAGGGATGTGTTTCGTTACGGAATATTATTGCTTATAGATAACTTTGTATCCTACTATTGTGAAATGTACATATCTATTAGCATTTTCCTATAGTTCGTGGATTTGTCTGTTTTAGTCCTGTAGGGCAGATTTGCATCATTCTTGGGGGACATTTGAACAGTGATCAAAATTCTTGTAAGCTGGTCATAAAAATATTAACTAATGCAATTCACGCGATTTTGGTGAACAGTCCATGTATTTAGTTCATGGATGACAGGAACTTTGTTTACAAGATATCTTGAACATGTCAAGAAATTTGCTAGATCTAGCAAACTATTTTACTAATGGATAGCCACGAAAACCATTGCACTATTGACGCTATTCAATTTGGAAAAGATAATGAAATAGTTATAGTAATATTTCCCCCTCAGAGAAAGAATCTAATCCAGCGAATAGATGTTGGTACTTTTTAATGGAAGACTGCCAGTGGCACAAAACGACCGGATGACATTTGCAGAGCACGAGATATGCCTATTCTCTAAAGATTTCGAGCTATCGCCTGTAACCAATGCGGCTGTAACAAACACGAAAGCGAATATCATGCATCCCTAAAATAATTGTACTACTGATATAGTAATAACCATTTGGTTTCCAACACAATTAATGAAAAAAAAACATTGTTCAAAATTGCCTGTTCAAACATATTACCGATGTTTCGATAAATGCATTTAACTTGCAATATAACTTTGATTTTATGTGTACAAAAATGTTCACTTGAACTAGAAGACTGCATTTGTTTATTATTTATATTAAAAAGTAATTAAAAAATTAATTATGAAATAAATCAATACATTTTGAAGATTGTTCAAATCTGCTCTACTCTCCCGTACCTTAATTGTTACTTCAGATTTTGAGAAAAACATAATTCGAATTTAATGCACACAGATGTATATAATACTGGTACTTTATTAGAACAATTCCGTAGAATTACATTTACATAATTGTACATTGCCGTTAACAATACTACAATTGCCACTAGCATTCACATTTTTAATTTGAACAAAAACATCACATTGTATTACACTCACACCGTGGTACATTATACATATATCTTCGAATCCATGCCGCACCTACAATTTCAACATCCAGAAACCGATAAATGGTATGCCTTAAGGCGCATCCCCACTATGCAGCTGACAAGGACGCGCACAAAAGTCGTTCTCCTTTGCCGAACTCGATAGACATCCCCACAGGACTGCGGTGTGGAGACGTGTATCAGTCTGGATCGACGGCTTGTTGGCAGCACAAGTGAACTCCGTGAAAATGCATGATAAGATGGTGGCAAAATTTGTGTTTCTTAAAAAGAAACAAATAAAACAGTTCTTTCTTTTAAACATGTTTTAATGAAGAACAAAAACATGTTTTAAACAAATGAAACGTTTAAAACAATGCTAAAAAGAATAATTTTCTAAGAATGATGATTAATAAGGAATCTGTTAATCATCCAAGGAAGGACTGCGTCTCTAGTCATAAAGCAAACACTTGATTAACTTCTTTAATATCTATTTACGCTACTCTCAAATCTAGCATGTAAGCTGTTCGAGAAGGTTGAGCTAATCCACACTATCCACGTGGTAGCTACTCTGTTTTCCGAAATACATTTCATCGTGAATGCAACAAAATATTGACATCAACAGCTATGTGCACTGTGTAAAGTGCGGAACAAATCTGTTTCATCAACATACTATTCAACTTTGGAAACGTTATGAATACTTGTACAGAAAAATAAGGAAAGAAAACACAGCCAGGTGTTTTAAACGTGCCCCACGAGTACTCAATTACAATATATTTCTTTGTTAATTGAATATACGAGTATATTTTCAGCCACTGAACAGACTTCTGTGCACAATAAACAAAATGATTGAAAATACAAAGTTACAAAGCACACACGTAACCAGAGCCTCAAATATCAAGTATCAAACAAGTCTAAGGAAACGTTGCAACACTGTATTTAAACGTTTTAAACATTTGTAAAAGCAATGTTGTGTGTTTTAAAGGTTTAAAATAAGTTATCAAAATGTGTTTTAAACAAGTCTTAAAAACATTTGCGAAAAACAATGTCTTGTGTTTTAAAGTTTTAAGAAAGTTATGTGCTGTTTTATATTTCTATAATGCTATAACTTGCGAGTCCGTCCACTCCGCTCCATGATCAAAAGTTGAAGGAACAAGATCTAATCGTCCCCTAACCTCTCTTTCGAGCGTTGGCACGTTTCGTTTAAAGAAAACTGCTACTTGTCGGGTTGGATTCGACTTGGTCCTGTCGACACAGGTCGACGACACGTACCCACATGCTCGGCTTTTGCGCGCGTCCTTTCCAACTGACATAGTGGGGACGCGCCTTGAGATTCGAAGAAATACGACATACGATAGGCTGCGATTTAATGGGGGAATGCTGGGGGATTTCCCCTCACAAAAAAGTTTATCCCCGGTAAAAAAAATCATTTTTATCCCTATCAAAGAAAATAGAATTGAAAGTATATATTTTACCATTTCTTAACTATGTATCAACACAACTGATAAAGCATTCGTGTTCACTAGTTGCCAAGTCATCAAAGATTTCCCTGCAGAAAGTATGCTGCCTTGTTGATTAAAGGAGGACACCATTTTGCAACTGACCAACCTCACCGAGCCAACAGAAGGCTGTTGCCCACTTAAGTTCTAGTGATGAAATTTTACAAGTATTAAAGTTTTCACAGGAAACTTGTTAATAGAAATTTAGTAAAGTTTTAGGTGTTACTATTACCATAGCTTTGTATGAGTTTGGGTTTTCTTAGAGTGTAAACATACTACAATTACGTTATCATAAGATTTTATGACCTACGGTACTTAGAGCCTTAGTTTACTGACTGGTAACCCCCCATCCTATAAATTTGAATCTCTCCTCAAATACACCTAAGTCCAGAAATTAAATCACAAATATGCCATTGAATGGGTGGAAACACGGTGTTAACTATAGGTCATACGTCACTATAATGATAATGATGATAATAATAAAGTCACGTTTAGGGCAGATTGTACCTCGCTCTGTTCCGAGAGCGAAAGTGCGAAAACAAATGTGCTCAACTAGTGTCTAGAGAGAGCTCAACAAATGAACGCACGAGAGGGAATGGGGCTACATGGAACGGGGGTAACATAATTAGCGTTTGCGTTCCGCCCATTCGCATTCTTACCTTTTCTGCAGTTATGTGCGGCCTTGCTCCTCATTTTCTTGAGACAGAGCGCATGTGTTTGTTTTTTCTCAGCCAGCAGCTACATTAGTCTTCCATGCTCACGAGTGGAAAATTACTTTCGTTAGGTCCCTAATGATATTCAATACATTAAACCCAAAATGTTCCAATCTGGCTTTTTATGAACTGGCATACCACGCTTGCCTGTGAGTAAGCAACTTTCGCCAAAGCACTGGATCGGAATTCGATTTTTTTTCGACATGGACCGTAATCAAGAAGACTTGGATGGGCAGTCCACGTGGCACGATTGGGAGAGGAAAGAAGAGTTTACAGGATTCTTGTTGGGAAACCTGATGGTAAGAGACCTATAGGTACGCCAAGACGAAGATGGAGGGATAACGTTGAGATGGACCTAAAGGAAATCAGAAAGTATGGAAAAGATTGGATTGATCTTGCCCAGGATAGGGACAGATGGAAGACTTGTGTTGGTGCAGTCATAAACCTTCGGGTATAAGAAGGCTAGAGAGTTAATTAAAATGGACGGTAATAATATATCTTCCTAGAATTACGGTAAACCACTTTCGGCAGAGAATTATGTCACAACCGATATAAATTAAATCTTTATTTTGACTCTTTTTCTTTTTCGAGTGATGTATCGGTTCCACGACCGAAACAAGTTCAACTAATGACTAAAACTCAGCGACTCTAATGACATAAATTTAAGCAATTATATTACAATAAGAGAAGAGTAACCGCAAAAATGAGAAAGAGAATACGTAAAAAGGAAAATTAATCATATTGAAACAAACAGTGAAAATAATACCAGAGGGATATATAGGGTGGAACCGAACTCTACCAACAAACGTTCACAGGTTGTTTAGGGATGTTGGCTGAGTGTTGGCTCGGTACCTTATAACAGAGTAATTATATTTATTTAGATTTTTCAAACTCTACTAAATTTGTTTCGTTTCTCGAGGTAAACTGCCTCTGCGTGCCTCTGATAACAAGGCATTAAAAAAAAATCGGATATTTATAAATCAATAGGTGAGTCTGGAAGTATTTTGAATGCTGATCACGGAAATGACATCCATTTTGTTACACTTTCACAATCAAAACCCTCATATTCGCCATTACATTACATCTATTACCTAACGCAGCAAAATAATTTTATGCAAGGGAAATGTCGGTTGTTTCCAAATCAGTAAGTGATTGTGAATGTACTTTGAATGCTGATCACGAAAATGAAACCCATTTTTTCCCATCAGGTCAGGATTTTTCACAATTTCACAATCAATAGCATCTTACAAACCAAAAGGTTATTCTGCAAGTATTTTGAATGTTGATCACGCACATGACATCCATTTCCCTCGATCAAATCAGGTTTCCTCATAATTTCAGGATCAAAATTCTCATATTCGGCATTCCCTTACCCCTATTGCAGAACGCAACAAAATAAATTTATACAACTCAAATGTATGGTGTGTCCAAACCAATAGGTAATTCTGGAAGTATTTTGAATGCTGATCACGCACATGACATCCATTTTCCCCATGAAGTCAGGATTTGTCACAATTTCACAATCAAAATTCTCATATTCGCCATTTCATTATGCCTATTGCAGGTAAAAAAAGGTAAAGTGCTCCCCTGTGCATAGCACCACGTCATGAAGGCGTATTGGAGGTGTGGGGGTAACGCCCCACACTTTATTGATCCGGTCGTGAGTGGGTGATGTGATCAGCATCACGCCCCTGACCGCCTTTACCCCACAGGGTTTCCCCCAGGTACCCATGTTATTCGACGCTGGGTGGGCGCCGGGGCTGCTTCCATCGTTAGAAAAGTTCCCGGATTTGAACCCGGGACCTTTAGCATGGTAGTCAAACGCGTTACCGACTGAGCCACTGCGGCCACCACGCCTATTGCAGAACGCAACAAAATATATTTGTACAACTAAAATTTATGTTGTGTCCAAACCAATAGGTGATTCTGGAAGTATTTTGAATGCTGATCACGGAAATGACATTCATGTCTTCCCTTCACGTCAGGATTTTCCCCTAGGTCAGTATTTTTTCTTCACGTTTCTAATTTCAATCAACCCACCATAATATAACATTGAATTTTGGACATTTTGTGAAGGAAATTTTGATGAGGGAATTCGAAAATAAAACTTACGTAATCAAAGCCCACACAAGTTCATGTCAATGTGTCTTGTGAAGATAGAAGATGAATTAAATGCCTACTATTCTATATGCATTTACATTTCAAAATTGGATAATTCAAATTGTAGAAAGCCAATATTTTATCACCATCTAAACAGAGTCATCTATTGGGGAAATGATGGAACTACACATTTTATTATGAAATTAAGGCAGTTAATATATAGCTGCTTTCTGAAAAATCTAGACGTGATAGGTAAAAAATGATTTAATTTTTGGAATCTGCATGCTGAAATTTTTCAGAGACAGCAGTCATCTGGGAGACATCCAAACCCATAGAGGCCGGTGTAATTGGCAGGCGCATGTAGTTTCAACATGATGGGGCGCCGACACACTTTGCAGTCGCTGTTACAGAATATATTGATACACAGTACAGATATTTAACAAACAAGTATGAGTTTCGTCTTAGATTTGTTTCTTTAGTCGTGTAATTTTTGGAATTGTTTGTATTGCTATTCATGATATTACAGGTGATGAGTAGTTGATTATTTTTTTCTTTGTAATCTATTAGAAACAATCTAACACGGTTTAAATAACATAATGCAAATACAACACATCAACATTACATTACTCTGTAACAACGTACCGGGAACCATGGGTTCCTTATGTCAAAAGCAGTCAGACAATATCCCTGAAGAACTTATAAATGATTTTCGGTGGAGTGAGTTCAACCTTGTATAAAGGCAAAAATCATTTGAGAGAAGAATAGCAAAATGTTAGAGAGACAGGGCAGGGCCTACATGCCGACTTCCGGCCTTACTCCCACATGCCTCAGCAGAGGTGGGAGATCCAACCAGTTACGGGGTGTCATGTGGTCAGCACGACGAACCCCAGTAGTCATTTATAGCTCCCCAATTTCCTCACGATTGTAGATGGCCACAGGTCCCATACACTGGACAAAATCTCAGGAGAAAATTTGTAAGGCCACGGTGCGGGACTAAATAAACTTGATAATTAATAAAAACTGTGTAATTGAGGCTCTTGCAATGATATTTTTTTAAAAAATAGAAAATTATTTTAATGGAATGTTAAAGGTACACACTCTGAAGACAAATCAGAAATCAATAAAATCACACAGCAATAAAGTTACAAATTAATAGGCACCTAAGTCAAATTTAATACCAGCGAAATTATTTAAATACTATATTAGAATTTCTTAAATATCTACAACTCGTAGATAAATTTGCCAATTGCGAAATAAAAGGAAATATCTCAATAATTGACATAATACAATTAATATGAAACAAATTCTGACTACCGCAGAATTGCATTTTCAATAATGCAATTATACGAGTACAATACTAGTCCCATGCTAATGACATTATTGGTGAATGTCATTATTGGTGAGGATACAGCACGTTGAAATTTTATTTAACTATTAACCAACCAAAACTTGTGAATCTTTACACTTATGTTCAAGGAAGACATTCTTTAAAACCTATTTCCGTAAACACACCAAGATACTGACATTACGAAGTCTCATAAATACATAAGAAGGTATTTTCAAAGCACAATTAAAATTTATTCACATCACATTAATTGAGTAATCTGGAATCTCTCGTGTGATTTTCTGTAAACAAATATCATTGGAAATTCCAATTTTACACTATTTTGCATACTGCAGATATATTTCCTTACCTCTTGTACGTAAAACATTTGATTACGTTACTCGCGGAAGTTCGTCATCAAGTTAATTAAAACTGGAAGTTAATTTTAATTATGTTAATTGCCGTTTGAATAGCCCCTCTTACACAGGAAACTCCTCCTACGTATGTAGATGGATTCATATTTAATGTCTACTTTGGTATATATACACGCATATGGTGGGCCAGTACCAACAATACGAGAAGAAACAGTTTCCGCACTATGAAGCTTGTAGTAAGTATTTTAACTTAAGGCACTTTTCGTTACGTTAAAATACCATAAAATACACCATCAGACTACACTCAAGTGCCAAAAGTCATGGGATACCTGCCTAATATCGAGTTGGTCCTTCTTTAGCCCGGCAAGGTGCAGCAACTCAACGTGGTATGGACTCTACCAGTCAGTGGAAGTCTCCTGAATAGATGTTCAGCCATGCAGTCTCGATAATTGCGTGGTTGTTGCAGATGTTTACGAATGGATCTTTCGTTCATATCCAAAGTGTGTTCCCCGGGGTCATGTCTGGCAATCTAGGTGGCCAAATCATTCGTTGAAATTCTTCAGAATTCTGCTTAAATCAATCGCGAACAATCGTGGCCCGGTGACAAGGCGTATTGGCGTCCTGGAAAAATCCCATCGTTGTTAGCGCACATGACGTCCATGAAGGGCTGAAAATGGTGACCAAGCAGGTGAAAATAGCGATTCACAGCCAATGACTGGTACAATTTGACCAAAGGACCCAATCCATGCCATGTAAACACGCCCCATACCGTTATAGAGCCACCGTTAGCTCGCACAGTGCCTTGTTGACAACTTGGTTTCATGGCCTCGTGAGGTCTGCACTACACGCCACTACTAACTGGAATCGTGACTCATCTGACCAAGATACGTTTTTCCAGTCATCTAGGGTAAAATCAATGTGTGCATGAGCCCAAGTGAGGTGCTGCTTCAGGTGGCGTGCTGTCAGTAAAGGCACTCCAGTTAATCATCTGCTGGCATATCCCATCAACACCAAATTTTCTCTGAACTGACCTCACAGGCACGTTTCTCGTAAGTCCCTCATTGATTGTTGATGTTGACACGGTCGTGCCAGGTTCAACCATAGGATATTAATAGCCATAAGAATATATTTATCTCAATACAAATTGAGAATGAGCAACATGAGACTGTATATTGGTATAAGCGTGATACCTCCCAGGGCACGGGAAAACATTAATATTTGGGTCTCACTGCAGAACATGGGCTGTTTTTTTTCCTCTAAATAGACGAACAAAATTTATATCCCCCGATAGTACGTACCTTCTACTTCCATTTTCCGGTGTTCCTTTTACGATTACTATTATATTATTGCGCGTAAAAAATGTTTTTCCTGCTACTAAAAGCAATGCATTTCTCCATTTGTTCGCGTCCATATTATTTACGCGCTCAAGTGTTGTGCGATACGTGAGACCCTTCGTTTCGCGGCATTCGAGTTGATTTGTCGCTCCGGATTCCACCCACAGACGCACAGTTTCTTTCATTATTTCAGACGAGGAATGCTTACAAGGTTAGGTTAGGCCTGTTAGGTTAGGTTTCATTAGCATAAATACAGTGACTATTATTTAGGCTAAGTGAACTAAACCTAGCTACCTAACAACATAGGCATTTTTTGCTTTCACTAGATTTGTGCATAATATTCCTTCGTTGCTACGATTTCAATACCGCCCAACCTGGACACGTTTTTATGTTGTTTTTTTTAAAGAAATTTTTTTTCCCGCACCTTAAAACTTACTTTTCCCGATTACTAACTACAAAACGTTACCAAAAAAATATGAACCGCGTTCCTCCTAAGCAGCCCATATTCTGCAGTCTTACCAAGATTTGCAGTAAATAGAAACAAAAACACAGAACTTACGTTTTAACATATGAATTCAGAATCTATCTATCTTGATTATGCAATTTAAAAAGAACCAAAGTTGTACATCATAACGAAACTCACAAATAAAAATCACAGTAACAGCTCAATCTTTCTCTCATGCACTTCCATTAATCTCGTAACTTCCCGCACAAGATTCATATCTATCAGGCGGGATGGTGTACTTCAACATGTTACGGGCTGCTAATTTAATAAATTAACTAATTGACTCAACTAACTCAACTGAGCTGAGCTTAGCAACGCAACAACGAAGAATCGCTCGCCTCATCTGCTGGGCGAATTAAACATTACATGAATTATAATACGGTCAGGATAAGTGCCTAACAGTCGGAGTTACCAAGAATAAACCTAGGAGGATTTGATTTTAAATACCTGAAATGACGTTACATAATACTACGGTGTTTCTGAATATACATATATTAAAGCACAGGTAAATACACAGTACATCTTGCCCTCTTTCACTCGATCTCACATTCATTCTCTCATTCTATGGCATATTGCGACAATATGACAAATACAAAGGTTAGATTAATTACGACTTTGACCATACTCTTGCTATGTTTTGGCTACATTGCCTTTTACAATTTATCGTTTAGGATTTTAAGTATAAAGTGAATAATTGTTCCTTGTGCGAACCCCTTCTATCTTTTCTGAAGGTATAAATATATTCAATGAACTATTGTTTGCTGTTAACATAAACTCTCATCTTTAAATTGATTATTCCGCCGGAATACCGATGCCTAGGGTTGCCATAGCACTGATTTAAGTTAAGCAATGATTTGATTCACGCAGATTCGCGGTAGATAGTCGTCATCTTTCTCACACACGCACATGGTTGGATCTTACCTTCGCTGCATTCCCTCTGACCTGGGTTGGGTGAAAGTGGTCCTACAGTTTTGGAAGGCCTCCACACTCCAGTGTTGCACTTCACGGTTATCCTGGTTGGCGAAAGTGGATCAGTCGGCAGCTCCATCTGGCATCATCGGATCCTGGCTTCACTCGTTCACTTCGCAGGGACGTCCAGGACGGTACACGCACACTGTCGACTCCATACGACAACTTGCGCAATAATAGGTCAGTTCTTCGCGGTCCCTCGTAAGTACAGATACGTGACTTGGGCGATGAGACGAACATACGCGATGAGCCATTCGCGGTTTCACATGGATATCAAATGTTATTAACTTTTACTACTTAGGACGTTGTTTCGGACGATTGACACAGGTGGACGTGTCTGGCGTTATTCTCACATAACCACACGTATGTGCACGGATGCGTTGACGGCGAGGGGGGGAAGGACCCCCTGGTTCTATTCTGCTCTACTCCATGGCTCTGAAACACTCACTCGAGGAAAACAAATCCAGACCTCGGGTCCGCTTCCAACTCGCAGCTCGGTCGCGCGTAGCTCACTCTCCGGTGGCGATTGTAGGCAAACTGTGGCAAAACTGTGTCTCGCTATTCCAAATCATCCCTTTTATTCCAGATTTGAACGTAGTGACGCGCTACCCTCTATGATCAGGTGCTTGTTTAGTTTCTGGTGCTTTGACCGTTGTCCTCCTATCCTGGTCAATGCTCACTCCGGTCCTTAACCCCTGGTAGCAGCCCCTCGCGCAGAGATTAGGCTAACTCTTCCTCTTTTGTATTCGGTCACGAAAAGCAAGGACAACTCAGTAGGGTTCCGTCTTCTATTCAATCCAGCGATGAATCTTTAATAAATCATAACTCCCGTTGTTCTGTTCTGATTAGGCTCAAATCTTGGAATCAGTACTTTCATGATGTGGTCTTCCGCTGGTTAAAATCTCATCCAATTCGGTCCATTGGTTTAGAAGTTGCATTTTTCTTGATATTCCCATAAGAATGCATGTAAATCCGAATTCGGGCGAAAAACGGTGGTTGAGCAAGCTAGTGCTGGCTAAGACAGTTCGCTAGACACCTGTATTCGCGACGGATATTAATATTACCAATTGCCATTAATTCCTACTAACGGGCAATTAGATTAATTACTTGTCACTCAATAGGCCTATTTGACCGTTATAAACAGTCTGTTCATACGTCCGGGTAGGACATGTCAATGTGATTTCACGCAGTGTCGCTTCTCAGGTAGCACAAACGATTCTGCTCAGACGTCGCTGGTTACGCTCATTAAGCAGACGTGGTCGACCACTACGCTGTCCATGGTGGGAGGTAATGCCTGCAATGATGTTCTCTAGGTACAATCTTGACACTGTGGATCGAGGAATGTTGAAAGCCCGAACATCTTCAGACCTAGCTCCAACTATTCAAACCGTGTTCAAACTTGGATAATTATCGCGTTGTAGCCATTATCACGTTAGAAGAGTATCACAAGACTTAACAATAGTACAACTGCAAGCACTGATAACGGTCTGAATAAGTATACAGCTATTACGCGATGTTATCGCAAGGTGAATATTTGCATACTGCTATCCCATTACTTTTGACACTTAAGTGTAATTAGATATAGCAAGAGGACTTTTCCAGAGTATCCAATACAGGATATTAAATATTGTTTGCGTCACAGTAAAGTCTAGAGTTAATTGGCTTAACCTTAGTTATGCTACAATTTAAAATTCTTCAACATTCATATTCTCTTAAAATCCTTAGGAAAATATTTGGACCTAAAAGAGATGAGGAGACAGGTGAGTGGAGAAGGTTACATAATTTAGAACTACATAATTTGTATTTCTGTCCAGATATTATTAGAATGTTCGTATTTTTAAATTACCGTATAATTTCTATACAATATCATACATTTTATTAGGAACACAAAAGGTAATTACTCTCGATTCTTAACTATCAGAATCACAGCCAGGAAGCAGTCGCTTGGAACCCCAAGTATTGCTGAGTAAAGATGTTACATCAATCTTAGTAGGACACCAGGTAACAAACAACTTCCAGGAAGTAAAGAAGTGCATCGACCTGGTATTTACAACAGCAATCCTTGGAGGATAAATAGTGCGTATTCTGATAGAGAGGAGTCAGAACAGGGGCAGATCGATAGGACACTACGAGAGAGAGAAAGTGGTCAGACTTCGCACAACAGTCACAGACAAATTCGAAAAGGCATTATGGCCAAGTAAAAACAAACATACATTATACAAATGTAAAATTAGTATGGATATATAGTCAAGTTGAATTAAGTACAGAATATAAATAACTTCTATTGAGTATGTTTCTTACAAATAACATTAACGTTTAATCTTGATTACACAATACAATACTTATTATACAAACCATTCAGAAACAGAAAGTATGAAAACCGTGTTACATTGTTTATACTAACATAACTATTCCGCAAAGAAGAAAGAAGCAGTTTTCAGTTAAGAAAATAATATAAACATTTAATTCTACATGTACAATATTCTGGAAAGAAGGAAAACTAATATAAGATAGGTATGATGAAGAATTGTGCATGCTATTTCATACAATTTGCAGAGATAGGAAGATTTGCATGACAGAAAGTGGATAAAATTAGTACAGGGATCGAATCACATATTTGTGACTTATAATAATACATTTCACTTTCTTTCACCGCAGGTATTAATACTTGTGGCAACAATAGCTACACTGACATATGGCTACGTCAGTAAACCCAGTGCAAGGTTCAACAAAAAAGTTGAAACCGAAAATAGGGAACAAGATTATTCACAAAGACATAATCAACAAGGCGAATCAAGCAATTCCTCAGGCAAGCAAGACAGATTGGAAAGCTCAAATAATTCTACAGGAAAAAAAGCGGGACTTCGGGGATCCAATACTAATTCGGAGGGACAAGGAGCAAATAGAGAATCGCCTGTTTCCAAAAGTAGACGTGGTGGGTACAAAGGATCAAAAACGAAATTAGGGAGACAAAATGGGTTTGAAAAGCTTAGTATTTCTTCAGGAAGGTTGACTGGTCAAGGGAAACCTGATAATTCTTCAGGTAGACAAGGAGGACTTGGAGGATCCAGAATTTCTACAGACAAGGAAAGTGGACTTGGAGGATCCAGAATTTCTGCAGACAGGGAAGGTGGACATCGAGGATCCAGAATTTCTACAGACAGGGAAGGTGGACTTCGAGGATCCAGAATTTCTGCAGACAGGGAAGGTGGACTTGGAGGATCCAGAATTTCTACAGACAGGGAAGGTGGACTTGGAGGATCCAGAATTTCTACAGACAAGGAAAGTGGACTTGGAGGATCCAGAATTTCTGCAGACAGGGAAGGTGGACATCGAGGATCCAGAATTTCTGCAGACAGGGAAGGTGGACATCGAGGATCCAGAATTTCTGCAGACAGGGAAGGTGGACTTGGAGGATCCAGAATTTCTACAGACAGGGAAGGTGGACTTGGAGGATCCAGTATTTCTACAGACAGGGAAGATGGACTTGAAGGATCAAGTGCCTCTGCAGGAAGAAAACTTGTATTTGGAAAAAGACAAGGTGGACTTAAAAGCTCTGATAATTCTAGAGGCAGACAATCTGAACCGCAAGGATCTAATATTTCTACAGGCAGGCAGGCCAAATTTAGGGGTTCTGAGATTGTCACTGCAGAACAAAGTGGGCGTGGCATATTTCCCATTTCCGCAGGACGACAGGGTGGACCAGAAAGACCAGGCATTTTTCCAGAGAAGCAAAGAAGTCACATTTCTACAGAAAGAGGAGATGGATCTGGAGGTATTGCTGCAGGAAGACCAAATTATATTTCTACAGGTGAACTTGGAACACCTGGTCTATTCGAAGGAACTGGATACAGCAATTTAATACTTACCAGAGACCATATCATTATACCGGTCACCGCCGTTCTTCTTGTCAACAGAGACGATGGACCAGCCTCTACGGGTCTTCCATTGCAAAAGTCATTTCGGGATGGCGAAAACCACCAATAATATTAACAGAGAGACCAGTGCATAAGAATTATTGTCTGAACTGAATTAATTGTACTGTAGTAAGTCTGATATAATTTATGTAATTTATTAACAACAGTTGCATGTTTGAACATTATTGAAGATATTGTTGTATGTGAAGTTCCATGATTTTGTAATAAAAATAGAAAATCTCAATTAAACGTAGTCGTGTTTTGTCATAGTGTTCAAGGGAAAATTTCTGCAAATTCGGGAACATATCAATTTTTGTAAACATACATACTCCAATAATCAAAATTCGTTTTACATCACACGTAAAATCCCTGTATGGTTGAAATATAACTTTCTGATTGTTCTAACATAATAATGACCCACATATATAACAGTGCCCAGATGTTGTTTTTCATTTCGAAATACTAAATGCCATTGCCTCCCAGATCTTATGAGAATGTTGTGAAGTTGTTGATTAGTTGTGGAGTTGTATTGTAATCTCTGGTATGTTCTAGATTTGATCCCCTGCAAAAATAAATTGGTCACCCGAAGACAAGAGGAGATATTCTCTCTCTCTCTCTCGAGATCCAGTGTTGGAATATATAATATAAGTAGTACACTAGAAAATCTATAAATTCCAATTAACATTGTATGCTAAGAATTTTGAGCACCTGAAACAGAATAGTATAATTATTTCTCAGCCATCTACAGACGCTCCTGATTCATCTCGTATACAATACCAGCTCAGTCAATTTCAGTACCTTGTATCTGTATTAATTTAATCTTAAAACTTCTAAATTTCTTGGCGTTATTGCGGTCACTATATTGTTACCTTGCCTGCATTCCTATCCTCGGTCTTTATTATACTACTCATTAATAGCTTGCAAGTGTTCTCGGAGTGGTAATATAAAGAGTGTATATGTTCTTGTGTTATACGAAAGTGTGAAAATTTTTATTGTCGACTGTAAACGAAGAATCAGATGACATGGAGAATGCAGAGGGATTGCAATCAGTTTGAACTGTTAACAATATCAAAATTAAAACCACATAATACCCATTACAGAAGTGAATATTTTCATTATTTGAAATAAATTGTATTAGCAAGTATGAAATGAAATGATTTTCTGTGAGAGAAAAGAATCGCAATTGAGTATTTGGACTGTGTTCTAGTGCTATCAGTGCACAATGTGCATTATTTTCACCATGTTGCATTCAAACGCAGCGATTATATCTACACCATACACCAGTCTAGTTTGCTACACTTCGTGACACCAGGTATAGTGCAGGTGAATCACAGTGTCAGACTGTTGCAAGGATAGTGGTGTAAGTTGAGCAAATGCCTTTCTACTTCTTTCAGTGTGTTATTGGTTATCACTCATCACGTGACCATACATCACACCGTACACCTCTCCAGAAACTTAGTGGAAACGGAGCAGACAACAAATACACTGCCTGAAACAAAATCGACAAAAAAGAGCGCTAGGTGTTGGACTTCGGAACTAACTAGACTCGAGAATGCAAAAAGAGTGAAAAGGTGTAGCGAACTGGACGGTGCTAATGTAATTTACGCACAAACCACAGAGACAGGATAACTCTGTCCCGGGTTGGAATTGGCCAGCTTTGTTTTCCTGATACTACAGTTCTGTACAGTATCCTGGAACTTCTAAGTAATTTCATTATATTAATCTTGTGTGTAAATGTGTATTTATGTGTTTAATATATGCATTTGCGTGTCAGTTGCCAACTGTTTCATATAACTGAATTCACAAGTGTGCATTTATATTCGATTCTACTTGATTATATTTGGTGTTTACTTAATCAACAGTCATCTCTGGAATATCCCTCTCCTCTTTCAAGGCGAGACGGGAAAAGGCGAAAAGGGACTTCCCCTTTTCGCCTTAAACTGACCACTGGAGATCAACCAGTTTCTGTTTGCTGGTAGGCATAAGGCGACATGGGAAAAGGCGAAACGGGGATATAGACTAATGCTTCAAACCCTTGTGCCCTCCCAGAAAAGTTGCCGCATCCGCCTACGATTGGCGACACCCCTGGTTACAGGACAATTTTGTTTTATTCTCCACCCATTACAAGAACTGTTTTAATCTAAACAAAGTCACGTGACTTCTGAGAATTGGTTCCTTTCCTATTTGTTGGTTCTTGTTTTTGTGGTATTGTGTTAATAAATAAATTTGCTGAACAACTCATAATATAAGGTCCCACAACTTCAGTATAGACACTGGATGGTATGGTTTTAGCACATGCACCAGATTCTACACGCAAGATTCATACATGCGGCATTGGAATAAAGAAGAGGATTTCTCGAAATCCACGTGTCTCTGTTTACGCTGGCTCCATTCCAACAGTTCGCCTTGTAATAAATGGGTCCCAGGTTGGATACCCGGAGGAGGCACATGATGGTTTGGATCCCACTTTAAACTGTAGGTCCAGTCCCGATTAGCCTTACTGTGCACAAAGTGGACTTAAAACACCAAATCAATCAATCAATCCATTCTAACAGCAGACAAAGAATATGAAATGAGCTTTGTTATAGTAAAGAAGCAAAACAGTTTTCTTGAATAAAAATTGGGACAAAATTGATATATTCCTTATGGAGTCGAGTATTAGAACAGAGCTTGTGTGTGCATGTAAAAGCAAACCCCACAATGTAGAATATAGCCGATCATTACAGCTTTGTGAAGGTTATTTATTATTTGTAATTACATAAAACGTTTAATACTCGTAGAATAACAAAGAACGTCACGCTGTTATTTTAAAATGCATTGAAGAAGAAAATGGATGTTACTTTGACCTATTTTTTTCCAATTAATGACTCAGTATTTTAAATTGTTTTATTCTCATCTAAAATTTTGGTATTTTGTTTTAGCCACTTATTAATTTTGTTCCTTGCCTTGACCACACAGTTTGATGACAACATTTTCATTCAATAAACAGTTTTCAGTTAAAAAAAACACTAACATTTTTCCTCCAGCTGTTTGTCAATAACACTAAAACAAGCTAAAATTTATAATACTTTTTCATTGGCTTAAGTAAAACAAAGAAATTTCCTGCAACATTGCAATATATACATAAACTCATAAAGTTTCATGTGATTGAATTTCATTACAGACACTCAATGTGTGCCCCACCTGTCACACGGCAAACATCTAGGCGATAATCGAGCTCATTCGAGACTCTGGAAAGCATATCGGGCGTGATTGTGTTTACAGCTTCTGTGATTCTGTCCTGCAGAATTTCAATGGATGCAGGTAGGGGAGGTACGAACACTATGTCTCTGATATTCCCCCACAAGAAAAAATCGCAAACACTAAGAAGAAAGGACCATAAACTCTCTGTTCAGATATGGCACAAAACACATTACACTTAGGAGAATCACGTTGTATCTCCAGCGTGGCGTGGGGATTCTCCAATCCCCATATCCGCACATTGTGTCTGTTTACCTTACCATGCAGGTAGAAGGTTGCTTCATCACTGAAAATGATCTTCGACAGAAGATTGTCATCATTTTCCATTAACTGCTGGAGATCCGAACAGAACTGCTGTCGCTTTGGACGGTCTTCAGGTTTTAACTTCTGCACCAGTTGCAGTTTATATGGCTGAAAGCGTTTTCGTAACACCTTGCTAAGTGTTTGTAGTTCAATACTCGCTCTACGCACTGACTTTTTGGGGCTCCGAACAAAGGTTTCCCTCACACTCTCAACAACTTGCTGTGGGACTGTCGGTCGGCCAGAGTGCCCTTTCCGCTTGTCACAGATGCACCCTTCTTCTACGAAATCCTTGTACCACTTGAAAATGGACTTGTTCGAAGGTCCAAATTTACTACACCTTCTGACACCATACTTACAAACATATTGCAAAAAGTTTTCATTTTATAACCAAATAAAATCGAGGAGTGTTTTTGTGGGCACGCTGTATTTCTTGAAAGTAGTGGGATTTACGATATTATAAACTCAAGAAAGGATGAACCCCCCCAAGCAGATTTGGCTACACTTAAAACAAGCTCAACATGAGCATATGAGCTTTTTGCTCAAGTGTGGAACCCTGTCTAATCCAAGATTTTTGTAAAAATGCCCTCGGGAATTTCCTGAGAAAGGATGAGCCCCCTCGGATTGATGAGGCTACACTTATAAAAGGTATTTCTGTGAGATTGTTGTCCATAATCCTGTCAAAAATATGCCCCTCTTGATATTTTTTTTGGCTACACTTAAAAGTAGACCACTCACACCCACATACACACCCATATACACACATATTTACTTCCGGTTTAAGTTCAATTGGATACCAGCTTTAATTTGTATATTAAAACAATGTAATATGCAAAGACCCTCTAGAATTGCTCCGTGACTCTCTCATTTCTTACATCATAAACATATGATTTTTCACCTATGAGAATAACACTACATATGGTGTCATCAGGTAATGCCTCATGGAATTCACAGATAATTTTAATGTTTGTCCTGTCATTCACCACAACTTGTTTTCTTTTTGAAGTGTTGATTACAAACATGGGCCTCTGTGTTTTGAATTCATCTGGTGTGTAATACATGTCAGTATTGCCAGTAGTAACCCTTTTGAAGGATGTAAATGCCTCATATAATTTGAGGAAATCATCCTTGGACATGTCTAAATTATAATTTTCTCTAGGAAATACCTCATTTCTGCCATTTTTAAGATATATGTTCTTGATGTTGCAGTTATCAAATTTGCTTGAATTTTTTTCCTGATTGTTGTGTCTTCCAGTCTGAAACAATACCACTACAAAATCAGGCATGTCAAATTGTATGCTGGAGAATGAATTTGTGGCATCAAATTCATAATAAGAACCAGTTGCGGGCTTCTGTACACATTGATATGTATAAAATTGTAGAGAAATTTGTGGATTTTTTATTATATCAGCTTTGTATTTAAGAGCATAACTGGCCTCGTATTCAACAACAGGGATTCTTAACTCCATAGTCTGAATAATGCATTTGCCTGCATCAGGTAGGGTATCAGGCAAAGCTTCTCCTGTAGGGTTTATTGCACTGTACCTCATCAAGGCATTATTATCATTTGCAGCTCTTCTAAATGTAATTCTTAACCCACCCTTCCACATAATTTCTTTGTAATCTGAGAAGAATCCTGGCAATAGGCGCATGGGGAACAGCACAGTGTGGTTTTTAGATAATATCTTATCACCAGCCTCAAATCCACCTATTTTGTAGTATGAAGCCTCGGTTTTGGATAATTTTAATGTGGCCAAAGCTGTGGAGGTAATGCCGGGATAATCCACTCTGTTTATAACAACGCCATGCTTTCTGATCTCAATTTCAGAGAATAGATGTGGCACAAAATTATCTACCAATCTTATATTTGAATTTGCCGGGTAATCTGTACCATCGAGCTTTACAACATCAAATTTGATGTATAAATCTGCTCTGTGGGGGTGTATAAATCCATCCCCTACATCAAGATCAACCTCAATCTCTGTGTTGGGTTGATTTAAATTTGCAAATGTCCTCCTGTTTGGGGGGAATGATTGTAGCTCATAACTCTCAATATTTTCCATTTTCTTCTTGTATGTATTTTTATTTAAATATTAATCTCTATGATTGCAGTTGTTGTGGCTCCAGCAAAATCAACTAATTCTTCTTTTTCATTAGTGACCATCAATTCAATATAATCTATTCTATTATGACACACAGGAAAATATAATGTTGGGGATGGATTGTAGATGATGGGCTCCATGAATTCAGAATTAGGTTTGAATGTTGCAATGATGCCTGTTTGTTTGTGAGTGCCTATGCCATTTGATTTGGTGATCATACCCTCAGCCACATTACAGTGAATATTCAGAGTCTCTATGGCTAAGAATTTAGGTATATTCATAGCAGTGTGTTTGATGCCTGGTTCAAGTTTTGTGTTGTTCTCAAAGCCTAACAGCTCTCCTATAGTACCCAGATCCACTGTTTCTGTAGCAGATACAATCTCTACTCTGTGAGTGACAGAATTTTGACTTAACACTACACCTCTGGGTAATTGAGCATTTAGAGTGGATAGATTATACTGCCCTGGAGTGATGACAATTTTTTCATCCCCTACTGCAATTGTATTGTTGTGGTGTGTAATATTGGGGATTAGGTACATGCCATAAAATGCCCTGAGAGCTATTGTTTTGGGATATACAATATCATCATGTAATTTGAGTTTCAATATTGAATTTTGGCTGGTGAGATGAAATACCCCCATGATGTTTCAGATACCACAAGGCTTTTTGAAAATCTTCAATTGATGGTTTATTTATTTGAGACATATATCTAAGAACAGATAAACACAAATGTCCGCAATTAACATCTTTGAAGTTTTGAACACGGGCATTATTGTAATGAAGATTAGATGAATTTAGATATTTTATTAAATTTTCAGGTGGAACACCTCCAAATGAATCAAATACAAATGCCTCATCTTTTAAATATTTAAGATAACAGATCCAGTGAGTGCCCTGATTTTTGTACTTATCCAAATTAACTATGCCACACTCTTTGTTGAGTGGTTGTTCTGGTAAAGAATCAGACATGTACACACCTCTAAAATTTTTGATGCCCAGTGGCTTGATTAAAGCTTCAATATCTTGGTTTGTAAGCGGCTCTTGTTTTTTTTTAAACTTATTCATGGCTCTCTTAACACCTTTCCCTTGTTTCTCCATGGCCAGATTATGGCGCCTCTGCTCATCTAATTCTGCCCTATTCTTCTTGGCATCTATTACTGTTTTTGCTATGGCAGCTGATCCCCCAGCCAAGCTCCCCACAGCCCCGAGAGCAGCTAAGATGGCAGGGATGGTAAATATAAATCCCCCCACATGTAATTTTTTTCTTGATTGCTGTAATTTTTTTAATTGGGGGGTGCTAAGCAACAATTTCATACCATGCCCTTTTGCAATACAAGAATTTTTTTTCTTGCTCTGCTTTTTGGTCAAAAGACTGTCATTAGTTTTAAGAGATTTGAGGCCTGCATAAGGTATTTGATACATAACACCCTTGGCCTTCATTGTAGGTTTATTATATACATATTCACAACCCCCACCCCAATTTTTGTTTGGTGCTCATAGCTATGGTGGTTCCCAATGCTGCTATTTTTTCACTCAAAGAAGCATCTTTGCTTACAAATCTGCCAAATGCAGCCTCTTCTAATTTCTTGTCTGCAACATGTCTCTTGTCAAGATCGGAATGTGTGTTGTATGCAATATCATGGTCTCTACAAGCAGCATCTAAGGGATTAACACCAGGATCCCCTCTGTTTAATCTATGATCCAATTTTGTACCGGGACCACAATACTGATAGCCTGGAATGTGTAGTTCAAATGGCAACTTGTTTATAATGTCATTAACAAGGCCCCGACCCTCAGAAATATTCCAAAATTTGGGGTGTAGAGTATTAATAATTTTTATGAGATATCCAATCCCCTTAGTGTCATTCACTATAAAATTAGACAATTTGGTGCTTATCATGTCCATAATTCCAACCTTTTCATTGTAAAAATTGTTGTTCCCAGCATTTTCCTCCCCAGCTATTACCAATAACCTATCTACAACTTTCCTGACATCATCAACCCACACAAATTCTTTAGGCAGGGTGTTGTATTGTTTGATTCCACTGCCAGTCTTGATTTGTGACCATATGGGCTTGATTAAATTGTTGTATTTTGCCCCACTGCTAGACTTGACTCTTTTTTGTGTGGGATCATTGTTCTGGTATAGAGCATCTGATTTTATTAATATTTCTTTGTAATCCTCATAATCCTGATCTGTATAGCTGCCAGGCCTTTTCCTAGTCATGAGTTCCCACAATCCAGGTGTTCCGAGATACTTAACAAAAGCACCTTTTTCTCCAAGTCGAGATTCTGAATATACAATTATATCATCTCCCATAAATGTTACTCTGAAATTGCCAATTCTATGTATGATGCTGCCATCAAGCTCTGTGTCAGCATATAAGCCAAAAACCTCATCTTTATTGTCTTTAGGTGTGGTTAAATATTTTTGAGCAAGAAGACCCAATTCAATAGGATCCTGACTAGCCTCAATTCTTCTAGGAGCAATAGGACTAGGTGTATGAATACTGGAAAGTGGGGTGAATGGATAATCTAATATGTTCCTTGCAGCTACAGGTACAAGCTCTGTGATCAAATTTTGATTTTGCTCTGTAACAGTTTTGATATTTTTACCTAAATTATTAATAGCATCAATTACAGGCTGTTCTGTTTGTTTGTGTTTTTCATAAATTCCTCGGTTCTCTGATTTCCATCCCTTAAATCTTTTTACAAGATAATCTCTTAACTTAAGATCATCAATGATTGGCCTTTTCATGGTTATTTATTTATGTTTCAATGTCTAGAAAATTGTTGATTTTATTTCTGTATTTGCCACTATTGGGTGTTCTTGTCATATCAATTGTGACAAACCCATAACTGTCCTGGTTCCAGCACTTGCTGCAAAACTTAGAAAAATCATTGTAGCTCAGGTCCCCACCTACATATTCATCATGTATGTGTTTGAGGTTGGTATGGTCTTGATGAAACACACATATAAAATTGCTATTGTCTCGGATCAGCTGCTTGGGTATTTTTTAAAAAGTCTGTGCCAGGTAGAAGCAATCAATGTTTTTGTGCCGGCCCTGTGTAAAAAAGTTTCTAATCTTGTTTTGATTATCCAATATAATGTCATCAAACACAACAACAGAATTATCGAGACATTCATCAAGTGGCTTAACATCTGGTTCAAAAGTGGCAATATCCAATCCATCATATAGCTTCATCAGCTGCTGATATTTTAATTGTTCCAAGCTCTTAGAGAAGATATACAAGTGCCTGTTTTTCCAGTCTAACCAGTTGGGTGCCAATAAAAAATTATCAACCATTAGTGTAGTTTTACCACAAGCAGATGGCCCAACAATAAGACACCTAATATTATCAGGTAACAAGTTGCCATTTTTCTTATTCTGTTGTTCAGGTTCTGGCAGCCTTTTTATAACATCCCAGGTGCTCATATTATTATTTTGTTTGCATCGATCCAGCTGTGTTCTGGGAGTCCTAGACATTTGACAAATAATTTGTTGCCTTTTCTGCGGATGATTTTTTCTATGAGATATGTGTCAGGCTGTTTAGTTTTGCTGAGCTCTTGTTCATAGAACCTGCCTTTGAGAATTTCTCCTCGGTGATCCTTTATTATATATGTGTTAAGGGTCCCGGGTTTAACTTGAACCACTGTAAATAATTCAGTGCTCCAGTTTCTTGTAAAGCCTCTCTTGAATAAGTGCTTATATTTGCTTATTCTTACTTGATCACCAAACTTGTATTTGGCCTTTCTTGTTGTTGGCCGATATTTAGGATAATAAACAGTGCTGATCAATTTTTGCTCATCAGATGAAGTTACTTCAGAGGGTTTCATGTTGATTGTGGAATGGACCGAGTTGTTATATTTTTGTAGAAGTTCTGGAAGAATATTAATCCATTTATAATTACCTTGGAGGGTAAATTGTTTATACATAAGATTTTTTAAGGTTCTGTTGAATCTCTCTACAATTGAGGCCTTGAGATCACTGTAACTCGAGTAATGTTTTATTGCCTGGCTTTTAATAAATTGTTGAAACACTGAATTATAAAATTCTTTGCCATTATCTGTTTGCAAATAGCGCGGGGATCTTCCACTCTGATTGATGATTGTTCTAAAAGCTTCTGTAACACATGCCCCAGTCTTGGATTTGAGTGGCACAGCCCAGGCAAATTTTGAAAATGTGTCTATTACAGTGAGTAGATACTTGTAGCCCTTGTTGATTTTGTCTAAGTTTTTCAACTGCCCACTTGCCATTTCAATCAAGTTCCCCTGCCATAAATCATCTATGCTTTTTGTGACTACTGGGAGTCTCTTAAAATTATGTCGGGCCTGTCTGTGTAATTCATCAACAATAATTTTTCTAGACATAATATGTAAACAAGAATATTGCAACTATAGGGTGTTCAGCAGCTGATACTGCAGGATTTTCTAAATATAATTTGTCCCCTATTTGTATTTTAAATTCCAGAGTGCCATCATCTTCAGTATAGGCTGTTTCTAATGTATTGGGATCTGTAAAATCCTCTAATTCTACACTGGTGATTTTCACTTTGTTATCAGCATTTGTTATTGATAAGGTGGGGTAGTGGTGTGCCTGTGGCTGAAGCCAATATTTGATTTTGATTGGTCTCAATGTGCCCCCAACAAAAAATTGGTAATAAAATTGTGCAGGGGACAGCATATATATTTTGCCTCCTGGTGTAAATGGAGAATCATATTCTTTGTTGGGGATACTGTACAATTCAAGAATTACTGAATGTTTTGGATTCTCGATTATGCCTGTTATTTCCTTTTCTGCTGTGAGCAATCTGCTTGTTACAGATTCAAGATGCTCATTGATGGTCCTAACAACATCATCATGGCCCGGCTTGATTTTTATGTCCACAGCAAGTCTCTTGTATTGTTGCACAATTTCTTGTAGCTGGGTGGCAAAAACAGACAGGGCATTTGCTTGATTGGATTCCATGGTCCCTAGCTGCTGCTTGATATTAGCTACAATTTGTTGCAAATTTTCAACAACTGCCAATTTTGAATTTTGAGCTGTAAGGTCATGGATTTGCCTTCTGATATCCTCAAACAGGGCATGCAATTCATTAATATGTTGATTGGTTGGAAGAGTGGCCACTGTCTGTGTGAGATGTTTGATCTCTGCTTGGATATTCTTGATATCTTCTGATTTCAATATCCTATTCACTGCCCTCTTAATATTTTTAAGTTCCTGTGATGTAGGAAGATTTGACACTGTATTTTGCAAAGGTTCAAGTGCCAATTTCACAGTGTTTAATTCAGAAGCATCAGCCACATTTTGCACAGCATTTTGGAGCAGAGCTATATCTGCCTGAGAGGGTGTGGATTGTTGTAAAATTTCAAGTTTTGTTTGGATATCATCAATCAAGTGATGAAAATGAGATAGTTCAGATTCAGTGTTGAGGTTTTCAAGCTTTGTGATTTGTTGCTGGACACTGACAAGGGTATCTACAATCCCAGGCAATCTGGATTCTAGTACATTTGCCAAATCACTTTGCACTGCTGCAATTGTACCTTCAAGATAGGTTATGGAACTTTGAATTTTTCCAAAATCTTCATATGTTTCAAGTTGCAGCTTAATATTTGCTACACTCCGAGTTATTGCATTCAAAGCATCAGAAGATGGCAAATTGTTCATAAAATTTTCAAGTGTCTCAATTTTTTCTTTAACCTCGGCTATGGCATTGTTCAGAGGGTCCAGATTAGGTATTTGGAGTGACTGAATCTGTTCTTTTAGAGTGGAAATCACGAGATCAAAATCTTCTTGTGATTTTATGCTTTTGACAATTGTTTGGAGTTGTGTCTGGACATTATTTATTTGCTCTTCTAATTGCTGTTTCAATTGCTCAGAGTTGTTAGCTTGGGTCTTAAATTTGGCTTGAAGAGCTGCAACAGCCTCTTCTAAACTTTGAAAATTATCTAATGTGGCCAGGTCAGTATATTTCTGAAGCAACAATTTGAGTTCAGAATCAATTTTAAGAAGAGGGTCCATGCATTGTGATTGCAAATTTGTAATTTCTAATTGAAGACTGGCATTGAGTGTAGTTTGTAAAGCTTGTAAATCACTTCTTAATTTCTTGACTCTGACATCAAGCATCAGAATCTCATCACTGTGATCTTCATGTCTTGTGTGGCCAAAAATATCATTAGGCATTTTGTTTTGAGCCGCGGTGGCTCAGTCGGTAACGCGTCTGACTACCATGCTCAAGGTCCCGGGTTCGATCCACGGCCGGTTCAAATCCGGGAACTTTTCTAACGGTGGAAGCGGCCCCGGCGCCTACCCAGCGTCGAATAACATGGGTACTTGGGGAAACCCTGGGGGGTAAAGGCGGTCAGGGGCGTGATGCTGATCACATCACCCCCACTCACGACCGGATCAAGAAAGTGTGGGGCGTTACCCCCACACCCCCTATACGCCTTAATGGCGTGGTGCTATGCACAGGGGAACACTTTACCTTTTTTTTTATTTATTATAGAGTATCTGATTCTTAATTCTATAAAAAAGGGTATAAGCTTATCATAAGATCCAGGGACTTCAATATATAAGCAGTCACCAGCAGAAACAGTATAAACAGTGCCAGAAATCATGTTTGAGTGCTTAATTCTGTAAATATTTCTCCCTACTGAAATCTTGACATCACCCTCAGGGGTTGTAATAAATTGTAATTGCCCACCTACAGGTAATTGGTAATGATTTAAATTATTGTTAAATATGTACAATATTTTGCCTGTTTCATCATCAACATCTGTAAATATGCTGTTCAGATGAATAATTAAGAAACCACTTAGTTTAGACTGCATATCAGAAGAGGGTTGTGGTGTTGGCAGCTCCATAATAGCCCGTTTTTTGAACCCAAATAAGTTCATAGGCATGTTTATTTATTTCAAATCATGCTCTGTGCTTGTGCATTGATTGCCATTTTTCAAATCACAATGACCCCATGGTAAAGTATGTATGCCACATGATAAAATACATCTCTTATCATCATGTGGGTCCAGAGCCACTTTTCTTACAACATTTGAAGTCAATAAGTGATCCACACTCTGAATTCTGGATTCTGATGTTCTTTTTGTGCTACATGATTTGAGGCAATTTTTGTAATCCTCAAAGCCAAGGTCTTTGTCAACAGTCACTTTGCCAATGCCCTTGGCTTTTTTGACAACGGCATTACATGTTTTAAAACTGTACATCTTGGCACTTAACCCAGCAAATTCCACAATAACATCACCAAGTGTCTCATCTTTTAACTTGCCAGGCACTTTTTTGTTGTGGGGTTGAATCCTTGTATGTTCACTGGTATCAAAGTATTTAATCAATTCAGGCTGTGCAATATCTTGATAAACATCTTCTGTTTTAATATCAAGAATAAAACTATCCGTGTCCATGTACATCAATTTTATATTATCACCATAAAAAGGTTTCAACACATCATAATACAATGTTAACATATGTGATTTGGCCAATTCCAATATTGCAGCCCCTACATAAATAGGTTTATCAAACTTAATTTTTGTTTTTTTCATGTTGAAAAGTGCCATATTTTCATCATAAATTCTTCTGTAATTGAAATTGGGCTTTGCAACCAATTTTTTGCTCAGGCTGGGGTCAGTAATTATTTTAACATCGGTATGTTTTATGACATTTTCAATTGTTTTGCCATACACAGAATTGACCATCAATTTAAACAAGGCCTTATCAAATTGGCTCTTTGCAGATGTTCGAAGCTCTGTATTTGTATTAATATATGGTTTCAACCATTCTGAGTGCCTGAACCTTAAGACTTTGCCAAGTTTGGTCACTTGAACACCATGTTTCATCAGGAACTGGAGGTTCTTGTAATATATGACATAGCCTTGTTTTGGATCCAGTGTCATCATGAGCTTCTTCTGTTTAGAGCCAGGTGAGCACTGAACCTCAGGAATTGGGGGCAGATTAGAAAATTTGTTATGTAAATCATCAGGAATTGTCAGATCAACCTCTAAGAAGAGGCCATGTTCACGGTCATCATAGTTCTGAAGATCCTCAATATTGAAATCTTCAACCCATTCAAGCCCTGCATATGGCAGTTTTTGCATCATGGCATGACCATAGAGGCTGTTGGCATCTACATACACTATATAATTTGATGGCCGTGCTGGATCATAATCAGGCATATATTTGTTATTTGCTCTGGCATATCTCTGAGAACATTGCACCATACCTCCTTTTATACTTTCCTCCATAAACAGATACATGTTCTGATCCTGGATCAGATCCAATGGCTTTTTGGTGTTTAAAAACATTGCAGCCCATGCTAGGCCCGGGGCACTGTAAAAATATATTGGGTCCAGTCCATAATTTTGCATAGAAGATTTTCTGAATGTCTGCATTATATCTGCTAAGATGGTCACATCAAGTTTCAAATATGCCATGTGATAATCACCAAATGTCCGGCATTTTAAATTGTTCCACACCAATTGGGCATGGTGATAATCTTCATCTGTGATTCCAGAACCTCTGATTTTGCTGTAAAACTCATGTTGTGGAGGCAGGGAACACTCATCAAATTTAGAAAAATCTGTAACATAATCATAAGGATATACACCCTTCCGCCTAATTAATTTCAGATCCTGATTTGGAAACAAGGCACATGTGATTTTGAATTGATCATCAGATAATTGAGTGGCCAGTGTATCCAGGCTAGCAGATAAAAATCTGTAAGAATCAAGAAATCTTATGTGAATAGGAACTCCATTTACTTTAATTATTTTGCTAATGGATATATATTTCTCATCATTTTCAGCTAAAATATTTAAATTCTGCTTGTCAAACCCCTCGTACCTGATCAAATGATGGAAATCATAATTGGATGCTCCATGGCAAAATATGGGGACAAATCTTGGTCTCTTGATCTTAATATTACAGCTATTACACAGGGCCTGTTTATATCGACCATCTGTATGAGAATGGTGTTTCACCTTGATATTTGTATCTGAAAATTCAGAATCACATACCGGGCATTTTTCTGCTTTGTTGAAATCTTCAATCTGTTTCTCTGTTAAAGGCAACATGGGCTTTGATTTTAATAAGATGTTAGATGCTATGTCACGGCACTCATTTTCTATTCTATGTGCAAATATTTTGATGGCATCTGGCCCCATGTATGAATATTCTTTACTAACAACACCATCCTGTACAACCACATAACAAAAACTGGAAGGTTCATGTAGCTGGTATGGTGTAATTGAAGATTCTTCAGGATCTGGATTGCAGGATGCAAGAGATTTGAGAATTGATTCAAAATCACAGACAATATATGCTAGGTGTTCCAACAAGGCTTCAAACTTTTTGAATTTGCAATTTTCACTTGGCATTGGCATCGCCATATGAACAGGTTTATGATTGCCACAATATTTCAGATGCTCAATTAACTTGTTTTTAGCAATTTCTGCATTCTCTTCAGGAACCCTCTTCACCATTTTTTGACCATCAAATACAGTTAAACATCTTCTGCACAACTTAAATATTCTATTGGATTTGTCTAGTTGTGTTCTCACTAAAGCTTCAAGATTATGTATCAGAGTGTAATGATATGTGCCATCCTCTTCAATTAAGAGCAAATCAATTGGAATAGCAGATTCATCATCAATTGTACTGATTCTGAGAGGTTCTATCGGGCAATTGCCAGTGGAACAAGTAAATACATTAATAGATAATTGTTTGCCATTCATATCCCTGGCCCTTTTTTCAAATTTATCAATATTCTGAACAGACATTGGATATTCTAAACCCTTCATTGCATCGTCAAAAAAGTGTTCATGTTGTTTGTAATAATTTATTCTCTGAGGATTTCTTGAAACTGGAAACAAAGCAGCTAATATACACCACAAAAAGCATTTCTGGTCGGTATTTTCAATATTAACCACGGCTCTTCTGTTTTTAATATTATCAGGTAATGGCAAATATGTAGATCCTTGTAATGGGCTGAATTCAGAAATATTAACATATAACTTGTGTGGAGAGCCGCATAGGCTCCATCCAGACTCTTTTGCTGCAAATTCAGAGTGTTTAATGTTCAATTGATCTATCAAACTGCTTATTATTGTATCTGAATTTGCATTTGAATATACAGGTACAGTTTCTGTTATGTGGGGCTGTGTAAATTTTGTGCCATTTGGTTTCTTATATTGAGTATACAATTTGAGGGAGAGCTTATAAGGGCTATTTTGTGCATTTAGAATTGCCTGCAGATCAGGATTTATATTGTTCAAAAAATTCTGAATGCCACATCTTGGCTCTGATACAAACCGGTAATCTCTTAATTGGCTATTAAAACTGGTATGGATGGGTTCATAGCGTGGCTGCTTTGCAGGTACAGCATTAACAGGTGCTTCATGCTTTCTTTTCAGACCAGATGTGGATGGTTGTGGGGGCAATGTTGATGACTGTGCAGAACAAGTATTTTTATGTGTATATGTGAAGTATTGCATGTTATATTCTATATGGCATTTGGGGCAAATTTTTGTGGGAGTTCTGCATTTGTCTGGGTTACAATTCCTTTGGTGCCTGGCCCAATTGGGGCTGGATATATTCTTATTGCATTGATTACAATATTTTTGATTCGGCATTTTTGTTGTTGTTTATTATATACAATTTCTTGGGATTCAAATCAAAATTCTATGCTGGATCAGTTGGGTTCAGCACTGTGCTTTGTGTGTGTGTGTGTATGTGTGTGTGTGTTAATATTTTTGGCTTTGGTATTTATATAAAATTTCTTGGGGTTCAAATCAAAACTCTATGCTGGATCAGTTGGGTTCAGCACTGCAACAACACAACCTTTCTCTTCAACAGCTCTTACAATACTGGCTGATATGCAATGCAAAATCTCTTTATATACCCTAAGCACGGACCGCATTGAAACAATAAGCCAATCAGAATATAACACATCATCAAATTATGTCATAAGCAACCAATCAGAAAACAACACGTATCTAATAATTTATTGGATAATAATTTGTTGCACAGCATGATGCAATATAAATAAACCAGAAATAAGCCACAAATAAACCGGAAATAAATATATATGGGTGGGTGTGGGTGGGTGTGGGTAGGTGTGGGTGTGGGTGGGTGTGTAGGTGGGTGAACGTCAGTCAACGTCAACGTCAGTGAACGTCAGTGAACGTCAGTTAACGTCAGTGAACGTCAGTGAACGTCAGTCAACGTCAGTGAACGTCAGTCAACGTCAGTCAACGTCAACGTCAGTGAACGTCAGTGAACGTCAGTCAACGTCAGTCAACGTCAGTCAACGTCAACGTCAGTCAACGTCAGTCAACGTCAGTCAACGTCAACGTCAGTGAACGTCAGTCAACGTCAGTCAACGTCAGTCAACGTCAGTAAACGTCAGTGAACGTCAGTCAACGTCAGTGAACGTCAGTCAACGTCAGTCAACGTCAGTGAACGTCAGTCAACGTCAACGTCAGTCAACGTCAGTAAACGTCAGTAAACGTCAACGTGGGTAGGTATGTATATGGGTGTGTATGTGGGTGTGAGTGGTCTACTTTTAAGTGTAGCCAAAAAAAATATCAAGAGGGGCATATTTTTGACAGGATTATGGACAACAATCTCACAGAAATACCTTTTATAAGTGTAGCCTCATCAATCCGAGGGGGCTCATCCTTTCTCAGGAAATTCCCGAGGGCATTTTTACAAAAATCTTGGATTAGACAGGGTTCCACACTTGAGCAAAAAGCTCATATGCTCATGTTGAGCTTGTTTTAAGTGTAGCCAAATCTGCTTGGGGGGGGTTCATCCTTTCTTGAGTTTATAATATCGTAAATCCCACTACTCTTGAACGTGGAAATAATTTCTGTAAAATGCATCAAAAATACGAAACAGTTAACGTGCATCTACCTTCTATCTAGTATATGTACGAGAGCTGGTCAACAGTGAGACTGATTGTTTCTACACGGCGTCCTGTATTACATGCTTGTAATGTGCATATATGACAAGAGTGGGGTTATATACATAACACTGAGAGATGGAAGAACTATCGGGTCTTTTGCTTGGCAGCAACGCTCTTTGTTCTAGGCACTGCGTGCATGAGTAGCAGTATGGAGCAATCAAGTGGACACATGTCGTGAGGTGCTACGACTTTTTTGGTGATGGAGGTGAAGTTTATCTGGAATCAATTCTCACGGGTGATGAGTCGTGGGTGCACAGCCACAGTCCAGAAGGAAAGCAAGCCGGCACAGTATGGAAATCGCCTGGGTCTCCAACACCGAAAAAAGTGAAAGTTGTTCCATCTGCAGGTAAAGTGATGGTGATCACTTGCTTTGACTGTAAGGAAATGGTGTACCAGCACACTGCCGTTCCAGCAGAATACTACACGTCAGTGTTGCTGACTCTGAGGAGGTGCATTGCAACGAAACGACCATAACTTCATCGGAATGCTTGGCGACTTCATCATGACACACGACTTCATGTGACAACTCACGTCATGGCATACGTATTTGGCAAAATTCAACATCACCAGTGTACCACATTCACCTTTTATCTCAGACGCAGCTACCTGCGACTTTCTTCTGTTTCCTACACTCAAGTCAAAACTATAGGGCCATCGTTATGACGACTCTCAAGCAGTGCTGAAAAAACGTGAGGTGGTTCTGAAGGATCTCACAAAGAATTGCTTGTATCATGTGTTTGCGGATTGGCAGAAACGTTGTCATAAGTGCAGTCAAGTTGGGGAGGACTAATTTAAAAAGTATCATGTAACCCTATCAGCAGAGTAATAAACATCTCTACAAAATAATTAGTCCAGCTCATTGTTGATCAGCCCTCATATAAATATATATATATATATATATATATATATATATATATATATATATATATATATATATATATATATATATATATATATATATATATATATATATATATGGTTAGGTGATACGTGCAAAGAATTATTGATGCTTCATATCTTTCACATATGCATTTACTTGTGCTCTTGTTTTGGAATGACCTTGGCATAACTATTGAAAGAAAAGAATAGCTAACACATTTATAATTTCAGATATATTATCCTACACCATGACAAATTCTTTTTCACAACACAGGAAATTGGCTAATCACATCTTCAGAAACTCAGTTCTCAGAATGTACCTCAACGCTTCTCTTAGGATGTAGGCTTCGCACATTATCTGCCACAGGAGTCGAATCACCACTCTCTTCTTTGATAGAATCAATCTTGGCTGAGTTCATGGCATTCCAGTTGGCTCACGCGTAGAATTTCCCTCCAATAGAAACAAGACACATTTTAGAAATATGACAAAACAAACATTTAATACGATTACTGGGGTAGACTTGGGGTGCGTTTGCTATAGATGATCAAGCCAGGGAATTCCCCCCCCCCCTCTGCATTTGTTTCCAGCCTTTACATCCTTAATTCAGTTTCCAACCAGGAAAAGAATTTCTCTCTTCTGCAATTTCAATAGCCCGACCCTGTGGCCGAGTGGTTAGCACATCGCGCTGCGACGCCAAGGGTCCCGGGTTCGAATCCCGGTCGGGCTTGGTTGTTTGTGAATGTCCATTCATCAATTTCATCATTTCATCACTCATCCCCATCTTCGCAAATTAGCCAAGAGGCACAAAACGCGAAGTAAAATAAACTAAATCAATCAATCAATCAATCAATCTGCAATTTCAATAAATATTGTTAGTATCAATGCAGAATTCGAAGAAATGATTTGTCTTTAATTAAAAATTGATTACACTAGTAAGTCAGTTTAACGTGTCAGCTCTATACTAAATGTTACATTAAATTGATTTCTCTAGCGAGGAAATTTAGTGTCCAGTTGCAAAACAAACGTTTTTGTAAGATTCCTAGCAACTTTATACTTAAAAATACCGGTTTCTTATTATTTATATGTATAATTGGAAAATATGTTTCTGTCAAATGTGCCTTCCTCTAAAACAGCTAATACAGGTAAAAGTTCAGCATCTCACATTTTTCTAAGTAAAATTCAGAAAATAAATTTAAAACCCGATTGATATCTCAAAACGAAAATAATTATAATTTAGCTTTTCTTGCCTTCAATGAAGCAAAACAAACTATGCTATCAAAATTGACCATTTTTGCAATTTCCCTTTCAATTGACAATAAGGAGATGTTATGTAATCTCTCCTGACTTAATGACGATCTGAGTTCGTTTTTATTCTCCGTCGCATATTCTGACTTTGTTGTCTTAAAAATGAGAGAGCTTTGAATGCCGTCCTCTGTGTATGGCGTCCTAGGGCCCCTAGCCTGCCCCTCGCTACGGGCATGGTAAAATTTCACTGAAATTCACGGAGGAGATATTGACTTCTCTCCCGGGAAGCCGAAATCTCGAGAAACGGCTCTCTGCATGAAGGTGTACAAATACGTATGTTTCAGTGCGTGATTTTTGTGCATGTGGAAAAAAATAACACGTCTGTATATAATAATAATAATAATAATAATAATAATAATAATAATAATAATAATAATACGTTGATTGGAAATTCTGCACCACAATAAATAAAATAAATTTCGCGTAGGCTATATGTTTAAGATTAGGGATTCTAGACATCCCGAATCCCCCGGAACGTTTTTCAACGTCCTTGACTCCAGAAATACGACATAATATGTACATTCACCGGCAAATATAACAAGAAGCAAATTGTCCATCGCCATGTGTTTTTCATTCTGTTTTCTGCAAAGGGGGTTCAAGACTTAAAGCAAAAAGCCTGAATAGGAAAAGAGCACCTGTTCGAGCATAAGTACAATTCAATTCACTAAAACCATGAAGAATGAAGAAGAAAACGAAAAAGTAGTTGTGGACAATTTGCAACCTTTGCTGTCGATTGTAGAAATCTCAAAACGTGTAAATAAGAACTCTTTCCTAAATTCTTTTCTCTCTCGATTGGAGACCGCCCCCTCATTCCCCGTAGCTACGGTTCTATTGGGAGAAGGGGGAGGAGTTACAATAAGTATATAGTCAATCGTAAATAGGTAATGTAGGAAGACAACAGAATACCACGGATCATATACGAACACATAAAATTGTTAAAATTATTGACATAATTATAAATAAATATGCATTCCACTGATGTGCTTAAGTTTTCTTCTCTTTGAATATGTTGCGAGTGTAATACGTATTATATTTTTAGCAATTAGATCCGTACGTACATAAATTTCACAATATTGAAAATAAAATATAATTTATTTTAGGGCCAGAGCAATAATGAGGCTTTGAACTAACGTGTTAATACATAACGTTATCCGTACATTTAATGTAGCTTTCTGTTGACAGATGTCATACACATACTTATTATATACGTAATACTTTTATTATTTTTTTTACGTCACTAAGATGAAGACGCCTTTGACGCCTGTTAGTAAAAAATTTGCTTGACATACAAGCTCACGGAATCCAATGTTGCAATAGGTACAGGTAATGGACAAAATAATATGAACACCTTGGTTTGCAAAGGCCTATATACGCCGTCGTGGAAAAGGAACAACACTCAGCAGAGATTTCAACCATCTAGTGGCGATGAAAGCAAACATATCAGTCTATCAGAAGCTGGTGTGAGAGTTGCATGCGAGCAGTCAGCTATCCGTCAAATGCAGGTATGTCCGACCTTTCAGACTTCAAAAGAGGCATGATCATAGGAGCCCGCCTGGCTGGAGCATCTGTGACAAAAACAGCTACACTTGTTGGTGTAGCACGGAGCACAGTGTCAACTGTTCTGACTGCCTACAGACAACATGGAAATACAACGTCTGCAAAGGAGAATAGTGGGCGAGAAACAAAGTTATCCAACAGGGATCGACGTGTGTTGAAGCGAATAGTGACTCGAAAGCACAAGACAACACTGTCCCAGATAACCGCAGAGATGAACAATCACCTCCAGGACCCTGTATCAACGAAAACCATTCAAAGGGAGCTGCATTCTGTGAACATTCATGGCAGAGTTGCCATCCCCAAAACCGTTGGTGACTCCACGTAATGCAGTGACACGAAGAAGGTGGTGCCAAGAGCACAAGAATTGGACACAGCAGCAATGGGAACATGTGATATGGTCAGACGAATCGTCTTTCACATTATTTCAGACCACAGGACGTGTTTATGTGTGGAGAACTCCTGCTGAAGCATTTGATATTGACTGCTTAGTGCCTACCGTGAAACATGGTGGGGGGTCTGTGATGGTTTGGGGGGCTATATCTTGGAATGGTGTTGGCTCACTTATCGTCCTGCGTGGGAGAATCAACGCAGAGAAGTACTGCACCATCCTGGGTGACCACCTCCATCCCTTGGTTCAGACTTTGTTTCCCGATGCATGCCCCATCTTCCAAGATGATAACGCCCCTATTCATACTGCTAGGTGCGTTGATGCATGGTTTGATGAGCACAGTGATGAGGTAGAACATCTCATCTGGTGTCCACAGTCCCCCGATCTTAACATCATTGAGCCTTTGTGGGGTATTTTGGAGGCCAAAGTGCGTAATCGGTTTCCACCTCCAATGACACTTTCGGAACTTGAGACTGTGTTGTGCGAGGAGTGGCTACGTATTCCAGTTCACACTGCACAGGACCTTTATTTGTCTATCCCACGTAGGATACAAGCTGTCATTAAGCCAAGGGGGGCCCAACCCCCTACTAATACACGTTTTCTGCAATTACATTGGTGTTCATATTATTTTGTCCATTACCTGTATGTGATATTCATTACTTTCTATTTTTGCCGGGTAAGAGATCGGTCCTGAGCGACATGATTTTCTGCCTAATCAGGAAAATAAAAACATGTTTGTTTTCAACTCCAGCTTTGTGTAACGTATGTCTCTTTTCTAACTTGCTGTGAAAGTTTTACTAGAGACGTGTGGTAACATTTGGGTTTTATGATAGCGAGCAATTCGCACAAAAGCTCCTTACCCCTAACAACCTATTCTCATGGATTGAACACATCTAGGAAATTACACTTCGAGCACAGGTTGAATGAAAAGTCTTCGTGGCGGAGTATTTACCACAACGTGTCGTGAGCCAGGTGTCCTGGGTTCGAATCTCTGCCTGGGTATGGATGCTCTTTGTGAGTGTTCCTTCATAATTTTCATCGTATCATAGCTCTTCCACGTAGTCGCTATTACTCAAATTAACAGATAAGCGGCACTAAATAACAAAAAAGAAACCGCTTTGTTCTTATTTATATAACCAGTTTCCTCTGAGGGAATTTGGTGAAACCATGTGGTAGAATGTTCAAGTTCTTATAGCGATCTCTTATAACAATGCAAACAGCTGCTAACGTTTAGAGCTAAACCATAATAAAGAACCCCTACAATAAAATTTTCTTTATAAAAACGTTAAAATATTAAATATTAAGCACAAATACTGGAAAATACGTTGATGAGACGCCTTTAAAAGTATGAAATGATATCCCTTACCCTGTATGTTATTGTAATATTAGTATCATTAGCTATATGTAGTACGTAACTCTCTCTTTCGAAGAGCAACGTAGTGATATTCGAAAGAAAGAGGACAAAACAAACATGCCATTACCTCCTGACCAGGCAGTGATGAGATTAATTAAAAATATGAAATATTCTTCTCTTGGTTGTTTTTTGTTCTTCTTGTTCTTCATCTCTACGTGTTTCTCTTGAACTTGTTTTGTGACTTTTGCTTTCCTGGCATACTGGTGTGACCTTATCCATACAAGATGAGACAAGGGGGGGTCTCGTCTTTCTCGTGAATGAGGATGGTTATCTCGTCTCGTCTGGGCTTCTCGGTATCATCTCGAAACACCTCAGTTGTCCGTTTAGCTTCACGTTAACTTTTAAGTACTATTCTTTAACAAAAGACCAGTTCAATGTGCAACCATTCATATAGTACAACAGCAAAGCAGTTCTCGTTATGTCGAAATTTTCCTATACACCTTACAGTTATCTGTAAGTATCTAATTCAGATAAAAAAAAGAATTAATACCATAAATTACGCAAATTTGACCATACTTACTATTCTTTCCCTGCAGAATAACCAAATGTAACAAAAGCCTTGAACACAGGATTAAACGTTTCGACTGTTGCATTTCTTATTTTAGTTGAAGACAATTAGAATATAAGAAGTTGGTGGTCCAGTCCTTCATAACGTGCAGAGGACCAAACGAACATCCTTCCTGAAGACTTATCCTGCACGTATGGAACAACGCAGTACAGAATAAGGGTTGTCACCACCACATTTCCCTGTCAAGGTCAAAGTTAATTTGAGCTCAACTTTATACTCAAGAGAGTAATCGCAACCGGATTTACAGTTTAGAGTAATATCGAAGCCTCCACAGGGAATATAACCGGAGTCGTCTTGCTTACAAGAAACAGCGTTACCACCAAGACATCTAGGAGGCTCTTTCTCTGTCGGGAACTATATTAACTTGCTATAAAACACTATCTACAAGCACATACGCAAGTTTATGTATTCTCTTCAAAATATGAGTTTGCCATCATACAATGCATCACTTACCGCATTCATGCTTTTGCATTGGAGAAAGGCTTCGTAAGTGCCAAAGACGTTCACACTCCAGCGTATATTCAACCCTCTCAGCTTCCTCGACAGGAGCGTAGCCAGGAATCCCTCTTCGGGTGGGACCAAATCTGGTGAAAGAAAAAGCAATGTTAGCGGAAAATAATACTGAAATAACGATTTGCGATGCACCTGTCATTATGTATATTAATTGCAACTAATTTATACACAGGGTCGGTGGCCCTTGTAGCCTTCGGCGCTTACGCCCTTGGTGCGAGCGGTCCCTTGTTCGACTCATTGTGGGAGATCACCCCCCCCCCCCGAAAAGTCCAGTCTCCGTGCGAAGTGATTAGCTGCGAATCCGGCGGTTAAGAGTTCGAATCCCTTGCATGTCATGAAAGTTTATCTTTCATTGTCCTGATGAAAACTGAATACTGAAATGGGAAAGACGCAGCATGTTAAATGGAAATAAAATAAGAAATACTTTTTGTCTTTTATGGAAAGCGTGTTAAGAGGTCAACTTTCGATCTCGCCATCAAAGTTTCCGGTTTCGAGTCCTGCCTGGACATGGATGTTCTTTGTGAGTGTCCCTTCATCTGTTTCATCTAATCATCACTCATCGGTTAACCAAGGCTGGCACAAAGGCGGAGCTAAATAACACAAAGAGGCAAACAAATCAAGTGACCGATTTAGTGCTAAGACACTATGTCAAAAGTTTATCGGAAACATTCAATTCTCGTCGACCTCTGTGGCGGAGATGTTACCACAGCGCACTATCCCAGCCAGGACATGGATGTCGTGAGTGTCTGTTCATCAAGTTCATCCCATCATCATCTTCGCGATTAGTCAAAAGTGGCAGAAAAAGGGAAGTAAATAAATTAACAAATCAATCAATCATTTAACTCTCAGTGCTGAAGATGTTTTATGACGAACCCTATGAGATTAAATGCACAAGGAACACTAAAACGTAATAAGTACCACATTTTCATTATTTCATGGGACATTTTTGTGCATGGAAAAGTGTTTGGCGTGCGATTGAATCCACTTGTAAGCAATTTCAGTCAACGGTTAACGTCCTTCGGTGTTATCGTTATGGTGAATGACAAGGTTCGTGCATTCAAGTTTCACTTTACCTCCCCTCTGTAACATGATCCAATCGACAAACATTAATGCCAAGGTTTTCGACAGTATACCAGTACGTTCAAGTGACACGAAAACCAAGAGAACGCTCTATACTTGTAAAATGTGTAATTCCGAATGTCAGATATTAGTATCATTAATATTATTATGAATCCTATGTCTTTCTATTTGAAAGACACGTAAAGGAAACTTTCAAAAAGCTAAAAGATTACTACCAATATGTTTTATATTTTTGTCTTCTTCTTTTATGAAATTGGAATCTTTCAGGTTTTTATGAATTACAATTCTACCTCCAATACTTGCATCTGGTTGTGATTTTTGGTGTTCAATAGATAAGTGCCATATAGTGAAGATACTAGAATCAATTCAGAATCTTTACTGTGCATGAAAACCGAGGTTGTTGTGTAACATGTAAATGTGAATGGTTGGAATTTCTTAGTTTACAATCTCAAGAAAGAGTAAAGAGATGAATGTATTTCTACAGAAACTGCTCTCATCGAAGATTGATAGTTACTATATTTCTTGAGAGTTATTGCTTCTTGCAAGGTTTCTAAACATCAGACAAGGCACAATTAATCGCTCTCAGTAAATTGTAACAGCTGTGGTGGAGTGATAAATAATTATTATAATGATCAGTAGTGATGTGTATCGCCATTTCTTCAGAACCAAGTATAAATACTCTATTATTGATATTTATTACTTTGTTCCCAAATGTCTATTGAGAGATTCTTAACATTTCAAATTAATCTAGAAAAGTCTGTAGATTATGATGTACGCGTAGTATGTTTTGTATGTAGTATGTTTTTCTTTAATAAAACCAAAACTCAGTTTTTGACAAATTGAATCGCATATTTATATCCTCAGGTTTATTGCGACAATGATAGGAATTATAAGATAATGAGAGAAGAATTAATAAATGTTCATTACTTGCCCGCAGTGCATTACGCTACACTCTAGGCGCATTCCTTGTAATACTATACTTTATTGTTTATATATAAACACTTAGTCATGTTAGTTAGATGAAATTTCCGATTTAAGCCATTCAACACAAGCGCTCTTTCTGCGTCTGCCACTACACTCCAGGAGACGGATATTGCAAGTCACTTATACTAATATTTAACACTATTATGAGCTGCTTTCTGTTATAGTTTCAATGCTTTGTAACTTGTGTAATCTGAAAATTTATTGATTGATTGATTTGGTGATTTAAGTCCACTTCATGCACAGTAAGGCTAATCGGAACTGGACCTACAGTTTAAAATGGAATCCCCACCACTATGTTCCTCCACCGGGTATCGAACCCAGGACCCCTTGATTACAAGGCGACGACGCAACTACTCCGCAATCGGGGAGGCAGTGTAATCTAAAAATAGAACTACATTTCTTCTACCACGTAAAATTGCCTTACAGTTCAAAGTTCATGAAATTACATAGTCTTAGAGAGTTTTGAGACCGAAGCTACACACGACAGGCGACAAAGCGGGTTTCATGCTGAAGTGGCAAGCCACAAGCGACACGTGCCCAATTTAGTCTGTAGAGAAACATTTACTGTTCATGCGCAGCTTGTCTTGTCGCTTCGTTCTGAAAGTCGCTTATCTATTTTGACAAGAAGTTCAGATAAAAATCGATGAAAATTGCGACACAATCCACCCTTGTGATTTACCGTTTCGGCTTAAAAGAAAAATATGTCCACTTTTATTAATTCTAGCTTCGAATTGGCACTGTGCATTTTTACTGTTTCTGTTCTGTGAAATAATATAAACTTGCTTACATTACACATACCATAGCTGCTTTCCTGTATCGAAACCCAGGTTGTAGATACGCAGTATTGCCTGGTAGAACATTGGTTTCTAACGTCGATATGTATGCGAATTTCCACTAGGATTCATCTTTGTTTCGTGTTTTCATCCCTATTTATGATTCATCTTTGTTTCGTGTTTTCATCCCTATTTATGATTTTCATTTTATTTTTGGCTATTGAAGTTTATATTTTTTTAATAACTGTAAATTATTTTCGTTATTTGAAATTGTTTTTCTTCAATTTCTTTCGGAAATATATGGTTTTTTTGTTTATTTTATTGTCCAGGGTTGTCCTAGCGTTGTGCGATAAGAGAGACCCTGACATCACTTGTCTCCCTTACCGCACAACGTGAGCAAAACCTTGCGTTGTGACGTCACTCGATGAATGCCTACGTTGTTAGGTTAGGTCCGTTAGGTTTGCTTCTCTGACCATAAATACACTGCAAATGTATCATTTATGCAAAGATAACTCAACCCAAGAAGCCTAACATAACAAATTAGGCATTTACCCTTACATCTGTAAGTAAATTAGGCTCATTATGTATCGCACATATTTCTGTTAGGAATGGTAAATTCGACATCCTTACCAAGAAGTGCGAAAAGGAAACAAAACTCTACCATCTTCTGTTATTTGTTATAAAATCTTCAAAATTTTATGTTCGGGTCATATTTCTCAATTAAAGGCTCTCATTGTTGCTACTACACAGTAGATAAAATAATCAAAGCTTATAGAACATAAAGATATAGAAATATGAAGCAAACATTTGATCAGAACCACTATGTGCCTCCACAAAATATCCAACCCGGGACCCCTGGAATACAAGGCAACGACGTTACCATTAAGCCATCGGGGAGATCCACGCAGCTTATATTTGTATATTTCCCCACCAATTAATAAAAAAATCTTACGTTGTTATTTTTACAGTCAGCAAATCCTGATTAATGAATTCAGGCAAAGAACGAAAAAACGTGAGTTCGATGTTAATATGCAAAAGAGTATAATGTATCACTGAAATCAAGAAACTCGTACCTTTCTTTCATGTCCGACAAGTTCGCTTGCAGTTAGGTAAATCCTCTTTTTTAAAAAAAATGGATGAGTAGTCATGTTTCTGGCGGAACCATTTTAGACTTCAAATTGCTAATACAATGTTTTCCTCTGGTTTCATTATAATATTTTCGTAGGATTGTTGCCATGAATACGATTGTTAACAATTACTTTGGTTTTTCATGCTGGTTGAATTGTTGTACACAGAGGAGGAAATTGCCGTCGTTAAATATTAGCAGAAAACAGGATAAAATTTCCAATACTTAGGCTACACCTTATCCCCAAGGTACTACATAGAGGTTAGGGAAAGCCATCCGAAGATTGCCGATCTTGCACGAACGCGTGACGTCACTGGAGAAGCAGTGACCTCGGCTGAAGCAGACGGCCCCTAGCATTTATATGGGAGATTCAGAGAGCGAAAGTATATTTATTACTTTTAGGAGGGGGAAAATAATAATTGTCATCCTCCAAGATGGTATTGAGGCATCCTTTTAATGATTAGTAACATAATTGAAAACGCGCTACTTTTAAAAGGGGGCAAAGTACATGTGAAAAAAAATATTTTGAAAATCTATATTCCTGAAACTTTCTGACCGATGCGCTACAAGGAAAGTTGCGTGTTCTCCTTTATAATTTCGTCATTTTACAAATCGCAATATAATTTTAACAAAAACGTGGCATGCTAAAGAAGAATTAAAGAGTTTTAAAAAATAAATTATTAATAGACTTAGTTTATTTTACTTCGCTTATCTGTCACATATGGCTAATCGCAAAGATGAGGATACGTGATGATATGATGCCCGGGCGGGGAATCGAACTTGGGGGGGGGGGGCTTGGCATCGTAAAGCGTTGTGCTAACCACTTCGCCACGGAGGGCAGCATTACAAGGAAATAAATAGAAAATGGCATCTATGTTTTAATATGCGAGAAACATTTGCGAGGAGGTTATTGAAGTAACAAATAATTATTACAAGACGTCGTGATGAAAATTATTAATATATCTGAAATATCGAGAGTTGACCTTGCAGTCTCTAAATGTACTTTTAGGGTTACACAAAAACCTTTACTCAAAATTGCTAGTGTAAATTTATAAGCTATTAAAATTTAAAACTTATTCCTGTTCGAAAAGAGAAACTGCCAAGTCAAATTAATATTTCGTAGAAATACATATATTTGTCTTTCATGAGGCCAAGAGAGTATTTGGAGGGGACGCTGGCTTGGGAAGGCTATAGCCCCGGATCTCGATCTGCAAAGGGGCTTCCAGTGGGAAAACATTGCTATGAAATAGTCCAGAAGAAGGGGCGAAATTATTTTTTTTAAATGGCTCAAGAATACAAAGATATAAGTGGACATTTGACAAGTTTAGTCTAAAACTTACAACTGAAATCGTACGTGTGTGTGTGTAAGGGGGGTGGCTAGGTGAGGTAACACAGTTGAATATGATTCAATACTAAAATTAAAATAAATATGTGGGAACAATAGAAATCAAAATATGTTGTAGCTAGTGACGGCGCAATAGCAAAGATGGAGGTGTAAATCATGTTTATTATTCCGTTACATAAGATACAAAAATGCATATTTTGGCTAAAAGAGCATTCATTCATTCATTTATTTATTTTTTTCGTTTTACTAGGGCCAGATAATAGAGAGAGAGAGAGAGAGAGAGAGAGAGAGAGAGAGAGAGAGAGAGATTGTCGAACGAGAATAGGTGGGCGTTCCTGCCCCCCCCCCCCTCCTCCCGTAGTGTGGTCACTGCCTCTAGCTATGCTGGAGAAGAATGCACCAATTAATACGCTATTAAATAAAACAGATATTTTTAAAACTTTTAATCAAATTATTTGTGAACTATGATTTAAATTTAGAGAGAGCACATAACTGTTTAATTTAATTTGGATGAGTTAACTTCTGAAGCCTGCCATTTCCGAGCCTTCTTCCGGTGTAACTGCACTTCCCTTCGAGCCCTAGCTGCTGCGTTCAGGTGGCGGAACGAGCAGAGTACTAATTAAAACAAATATGTGACAAATATATATAAAAAACAACGTGTTGAAGCTATTGACGGCACCAAAGAAAAGGCAGAAGAGAAACGTAGAGAGTGCAGTGATATTTTACGAGAAGCAGCAGGCACGTATCCAGGAATTTCTTTCGGGGGCGGGGGCTGAACACCATTTTTTAAAGGGGTATCACAATTGTATGTTTAAGGCCAGTGGTGGCGATTGGGTTCCAAAATTGGGGGGGGGGGGGACGACGACAAGGGGACAAGCATTAAGAGGCCATAGTGTGATAGTGTGGAGGCAAAAGAATGGGGAGCAACTATCTCCTAAATCGTCGCCACTGTTTAAGGCTGTCATTTTAATCAGGACGTGAAATCGGGACATTTTCTAACACTCAACTCCTCTGTTTCCATGCATTAGCATTGTGTGCCGGAACCATGTCAGTATGTGTGTTTGTCCATTTCTTCTCATCAGGCATCAAAACATCTATGTACCAGAAGTATTTTTACGAAGGTGTTACACATGCACGGAATGCACAATCCACTCGACAACGCGAGATTCAAACTGTGTGCTGGGAACTGGACGCAGGCAGTTCACGAATATTTCTCTCTCATTCGAGCCTGAACACCACTAATGTGTCTTGTCCTCCCATGTTTGCAGCTCTTATAAAAGCCGAAACCCACCAAATTTTTCATATTTAGGCCTACGCACTCGCAAGTGTTCAAAATTGTCTGTTGAGTGTGTTTCGAACCCAGTAGCCTTAAACAAAAGTATTTTTTATGCCATGAAATTCTCGGACTGCATACACAAAATTTGGTCCTGGCACAACCAAATCATCACTCAAAACGTTGATTTTCAGTTCATCTGTGCAGCTTATTTATTTTTTAATAAATCGCTCCAATTCACAGCCCGATACTGCCGAAATATTCACTTTAGAGAGAGAGACCTTCGATCTCTTCGTCTTTCGACCCGAACTACTCGTAGCATTACTCGAAGTTCCGCTGTCGTGAATGTCTTTAGCTTTGGGACCGAACTCGAACTAGTAGTAGACTTCGTTACTTTACTGTATTTAGTCCATTTCATTTTCGAATCACTAGATCTTATAAAGCAGCCAATGGACACTGACTGATCACTAATCGACTGTATGAATTGTCATACTTACCTCTGAAGTCTCCACCTATTCTGTTGTACAGATCAACCGGGAAATTGAAATTGAATTAATATCCTCTTATATTCTAGAACGTTCCGCAGATAAAACGATTCGTAAATATTGCCAATAGTTTGACTCCTTCTCTTTTTCAAGAACTTTCCTCTCGCGCTTTACAGAGATTAAAAAATTACAATGAATCCGAATCGCCCCTACGTGTGGCACTACCTTTGTTGTGTAGCTTTCAAATGCTGACAAGTCTCTACATAGTGTTCAAGTTCGCTACGACAACACCGAAAGCGTAAGAAAAGTTTACGTGCAATATTATCAACAACAGGGTTATAGAACATTCTCCGTCTTGCCTTGATAAGTATTTCTCTCCTAAATTTATCATCACATTATTCAAGAAGACAAAAACCTAATTTGTATCTAGTGTAAACTAAAAAAAATCCTGGTGCGCAGAGAGGGGGGGGGGGCACGAGTTACGAGCCCCACCTTGGATACGCGCTATAAACAATAACAGGGTTATAGAACATTCTTCGTCTTGCCTCGATAATTATTTATCTCCTTAAATTATCGTCACATTATTGAAGAAGACAAAAACCTAATTTTATCTAGCGTAAACTGAAAAATTTCTTGGGGGAGGGTGCTCGAGACACCTGATGCCTACCTTGGATACGCACTATTAACAATAACAGAGTTATAGAACATTCTCCGTCTCGCGTCGATAATTAGGCTATATATCTCAAATTATTATCACATTATTCAAGAAGCCAAAAACCTAGCTAGTGTAAACAAAACAATTTTCTAAAAGGTGGGAGGGCGGCTCGAACCCCTGATCCTCACCTTGGATACGTGCCATTAACAATAACAGGGTTATAGAACATTCTCCGTCTTGTCTCGATAATTATTCCTCTCCTTAATTTATCGTCACATTATTCAAGAAGTCAAAAACCTAATTTTATCAGTGTAAACTGAAAAATTTCCTTGGGAGCGGGGGGCCTCGAGCCACCTGATCCCTACCTTGGATACATGCCATTAACAATAACAGGCTTATAGAACATTCTCCGTCTTGCCTAGATAATTATCTCTCTCAAATTATCATCATATTATTTAAGAAGCCAAAAACCTAATTTTATATAGAGTAAACTGAAAATTTTCTGAAGGAGGGCTTGAGCCCCCTGAATTCCCGCCTTGGGTACGAGCTGTTACCAATAACAGGGTTATAGAATATTCTCCGTTTTGCCTCGATAATTATTTCTCTCCTTAAAGTAACGTCACATTATTTTATTTGACACCACAAGAAACAAAAAATCTCATTTTATCTAGTGTAAACCGAAAACTTTCAGGGGTCTCGAGCCCCCTAAGCCCCCCTTGGATACGTGCATGGGAAGCAGCCACGTTTATTACACTCTTACATTTACATACAATATTAAAAAGTTCTGCTTTTTGATCTCGCACAATGCCTTTTTCACAAAAATGGGCAATCCCGCATTTTTTATATCAATCAAGCTGTGATATTTTAGGTTTCTTCCGTTAGTTTTCTGATAATAGTTTTCACAGCTTTCCATAGCATATAGGCATGATTTTAGTTGACAAGAACAAAATAATATTATTTCAAAATATACAGCAAAAAGAAATCCAAAGCGCTTAAGTTAAAACTCCCTTATATTGGAAGCCTGGAGAGAATTAAACAGAGGTTCCTTCCTAACACGATTTCTTGAAAACCATTTTACACAATTTGAATCAACTTTGTGATAAATGGATTAGAAAGGATGAATCTTAACAGTAAAAGTTGTAACTTTTCCCCTGCTACTATATTTTAGAAGATATTCGTTGTCAAATATCTCAATATTTGCATAAGGAACCAGCCTTTTCCGTGCCGAGCGTTTCGACGACGTCATGCATCCACGGACAACTGCGTACGATCTGCGTCGCCGAACGAACACTCCCCCTGTCTTATCCCGACAAGCAACCTCAGTCCATGGATTCTCTGAGTCTCTCATAGATTTTTAGCATCATTTGGTTTCACGGTTGTTAAATAAGGTTTCTATTGGGATCCGCTGGAGGACTGGAACCTTTTTCTCTATCAATTTATATTCGGTAAAGGTTTTGTTTCATTGAAAAAAGGTTCCTGGACCGTATTTAATTTGATCCGGGAAAAAGGCCTCTGGACCGAATTAAAATTCTTTACAGATGAAAAGGTTCGTTACGTCCACAGACTCTTTACGCTTGCTGATTTTCTCTCCTGGACCGAAATTGAATTTATTTAAAATTCCTGGGCCTTTAACAACCCTGTCTGGCTTGTCCGACATAAGGAATGTTAATTATAGAAATTTTAGGGTTTTCTAATGGTTCCGTGAAAATGTCAATTTCCTCCTGACGCTAGCGCCAGAACCTTGTACAGTTCCCGCCACTCTATATTTGTCGTCTGCTGGAAGACCTTGACAGCTATCACGTGGGTGCACCTGCTGAATTCCCTTGCCGTTTCCTTTGCGATGTTTCTTGGTTGCAATGTTCGCAGCAGAGGGAAGGAGAAGGCAACAGACACTGAAGGAGCAGATATTTCAGATTTACCTATAGCTGCGTCGCTCTTACAGCTTTGGTGGGTCCTCCATTATTGCAGTCAGCCACTGTTAGGAGCCAATTATGCCTACGGTTGTCAATCCCTACTCCAAGAAGCAGCCAGCAGGGAAACAGGTTTTTGCCAAAATGGCCATTCTGTGCTGTGAATGGGGGCCGGTTCCTAGCCTGACGCGAGCATAGAGATAGAGCATTTGTTCTTTGCTTTAAACCGTTCTCTGACAGTAGACGCGTTCGGGGAGCCAGACAACTGCAAGACATATCTGAGAGGAAACACTTGACTACCAACTTCCGGCTTAAGATCATCTTAACTAATCGCCCGATGATAAAACAAGTCGCACGCTGCCTGCGAATGAACCTAGTCAATACTACAATTAACATAAAAACTGTAAATGGAAAAAGAAAACTATGTAGAACAAGGGCATACACAAAATAATGGTTCGTTTACAAAAATAAATAAAACAAATATTTCTCACGTAACACGGGCACAACATACACCGTCAGTGGTGGCAACTGTCCAAGTTCCTTATGCGTTAATTACAATCCGTCAATGCATGCACCCTGAGTAACACGACACACATCCACACGGTACTCAAACTCATCCCATACTCTGTCCCTGTAATGGCCTCCAGTGCAGGTGTTATCTGATCACGAAGTTCACGGATGGTCATGGGCAATGGTACACTACCTTGAACAAGACCCCAAAGAATGAAGTCACATTGTGTAAGTTCCGGCGAACGGGGTGGCCAAGGGAGAAGGTTGTTCGATCCATCGCTGTGGAGGAACACCATTGAGTAGCACTCGTGCGTTCATGTGAATATAGATGGGATGGGGGGAGGGGGGAGCTTCGTCCAGTTGTGGAATGTAGGGCACCTCCTTGCTCTAGTCACTGGCTTGGGGAGACTTCACTGAAACACTCTTTCAATTCTGTCGGCCAGGACTCTGCTTCCCTTTACACAAGCATCCAGTTTCCACAAATTGTCGGTAACACCTGGTTATGTTATTCTGGTGTGGTGCGTCTTTTTAAGCCGTGCACTAAACTCATGCTGCACTGTAATCGCAGATCTGGACACCTCAGAATGGAACACACAGAAAGCCTTCTCCTGCTGTGACGGCATCTTGGAAACTGATCCCGCAGCCTCGCAGTAAACATGAGAAGCGAACGTCTGGTACGGCATGAGAAACTTGAACAGGTGCCGATGCTGACAATGTATGTTGTACTCATGTAAGATGATAAATAAATTCTTATTAACCTTTGAAACAGCACCATTCTTTTGTGTATGCCCTGTATATTTAGGAGAGAATTTAGAAAGTAGAAACTACTGCCGGAAAGGTGATAAATATAGTTTATGTTCTTTGGTCATACGTTAATTGAATTACAACGTTACAAAACGCGGTACAACAAATGCAGGATGTGCATATGTTTTTTACTAATTCAAGGCCAGGTATGGTCACTTTACTGCAATCATTCGCTTAGACTGGTTTCAAACTTACAGAGTATTAAATGTAGAAAGTCACATATTACTAAAGGTATCTCTTTCTTTGAAATTCGTAATCAATTTTGGTGTCAACGTGTACCTAAAAATCACTCTCTCAGAAGTTTTGACACAATTTGGTGTTTATTCCCATCATTTTGACGGGAATTGCTAATTTTCTGTCACTGAAGTGCAACGTGGCTAAATAGGCGAAACACCGCTGTGTCACGCAGCGAATAAGGGTCCACAGGATGGTGGTGCTACTTTATTCAACTCCTGTTGGAGAATAAAGTGCGAGATACAGTTGCAATTGCGTGTATTCCTAGAATTAGTAAAGAGGACAAATTGCGAGTAATCATGTCACTTTGCTATCGGTAGGCCCTACAAACACTTTCATGGTTTCTTGAACGGTCAAAATTTATCTTGTGTGAATGCAATGGAATGTACTCATTTCACCTACCTTCAAAATTTTGACAGTCTCTCCGGCCCAAACGGTGTTAAGTCCTGTCTCGGTTGTTTTCCATTTCGGATACTTTGCAATAATTTTGATCCGTGTCAAAAAATTACATTTCCGCAATAACATTATTCTATAAACTCACTCGTACTTTAAATGTCAATAAAACATAAGAAACCATAGCAACAAGAGAAAAATTGGTACGTGCAATTGTTGATGTCATCATTATTTACTCAACACAAGCATATAAATATACATGATTCATTACGTGTATTTTATGTCCCTTTACTGCCACTTTTGGCTAATCGGGAAGATGGGGCCGAGAGAGGAAATGATGAAATTCATGATTGGATATTCATATATACCCATGCCCAGGCCGGGATTCGAACCCGGGACCCCTGTGGGTTGAAGGTGGGGAGGTATATATAGAAATTGTCTGTTTTCCTTTTGTGGCAGTCTACCTGAATCCATTCAGGTTGTCGAAAAGGCTGCTGAGCAGCTCCATTCAGTCTGACAGCTTATCATAGAGAAGGGCAAGACGCACGTGAAAAAAAATTGTCGCTTATGAGCCTTCGACAGGACAATAACTACTGCGATTTGAGATGTTACTGGTAGACTGTGTATACCTCAGTGAACATCAACAATTGTTTACTGCAATCTTCAGTCAGTTGTCTTTTGTGAAATGTTCAGTGAAGTAGCTGTGTTTTATGCTTTTAATGTGAATTAATTGAAAATAATTGTTATTAAACTAATATGTGGTCTGTGGTTGATAAGAATGGTTGTTTAGTTTATTATGAATTTTACGTATGTATATTTCTTAAGACCTTGTATTCGTATCCTATTCTAAAATGAAAACACAAATATATATTTCACAATTCTATTACCAGATATGAAAAGTGATAAACATTACAATTGAAGCATTCCACCATAACGCTATATGGCACATTTCAGTGAATGCGAGAACAACGGGTAAAACCTGTTGTATGTTACTGGACTACAGTAGAAACAACATAAAACCTTATGCAAACATAGTAGCAATCTTTTGGCAACATCCGACCTTATGACTGGCCAGCTTGTAGCCTGTAGAAGCAGGGTTTCATGTTATTTCTAGTCCAAAAATATATATAATAGACTAATATGAAGACTTCAACATCAACCACTCAACTTAAGTTATGGTTTTAACATGTAAGTCAACAAATTTAGGAAATAATTTCCATAGGAACCTATTGCCGTCCCATTATGAAAATTTGCAGACAAATAGTCAATTGATGTCCTCAAAACATATATTTTTTTTCAAAAATATTAAAAATGGTGTTTGTGAGATTTAAAAAAATACGTTTTTAAAAATTACAAAATTCAAACACCACAGTCATGTTGCATTTCAAAGTAAAGTTCATTAAAAGCAGAAGAGAGTGACACCAATTTGAGCTCTCTAGGTCAAATAGTTTTTGATCTACAGCTGTTTAAAGATTTTAAAATGTCGTCAAATTTTGTGATTTTTCCTTTTTTGAAAGTCAATAACTCATAAACAAAGAGCCGAAAAAATCTGAGATTCGGAAGTTTTCGTAAACATTACTGGTACTACCACTGCACCAAAAAATATCAATTTCTGAGAAGTCAATGTTCAGACCGTGGTTGATTTGGAAAGGAACGACCCGATAATTATTTATAGACTTATGTTAATAAAATGTTTAGCTGTATTATTATACCTATATTTTTAATTAATTATTAATAATAATTTGTGCGACAGCCCCGTACCGTGGCCGTGCGGTCTTAAGGCGTCATGCTTTTAGCTCCGTCTACGGGACGCGCGCAAGTTCGAGTCTCCTAGGGGAAGCTAACAACTTTTCTCTTGAGATTTCGGCCTATGTATGGGACCGGTGGTCACCCACCATCCTGAGGAAATTGGGGAGCTAAGAATAAGTTGCGTAACCCCGTCACGGAAACCTACAACAACCCCTGGGAGTTCGTCGTGCTGACCACCCGTCACACCGTAACTGGTTGCATGATCTCCCATCTCTTCTGAGGCTTGTGGGAGTGAAACCCCCAGGCGGTAGGTAGGTCACCGGTTGTTGTGCAAGTTTTATTATTATTATTATATATAGACATATTTTTAATAAAATGTTTTGCTGTATTAATATAATTCTATTTTTTAATAAATTAATAATATTAATAATAACATTTGTGACATTTTTTCCTGGAGGAACATATATATATACACACGCACACACATATATGTACATATATGTGTGTGTGTGTATATATATATATATATATATATATATATATATATATATTGTACATGTATGCAGGTGGGAAAAGCTCTTGAGAGACTTTTCGAAAATATCTCTACGAAATGTTAGACTGGATTTGCGGGTGTGACGTAAAAAAATATTACTGTTGGTCATATTTATTGATCCCAAGTGAATAAAATGTAGATGATAAATCCAAATTGTATGAGCCGGGCAGTGGGGAAAGGGAGCGCTGAAGAAATTGGAAAGGAATAAACCAGACAAGGCCCCGTCAAAGTATTGGCGTCTTGTTATATTGTTGTCGGTGTGAAATTAAATAGGTATAATAGACATTTTCTGGCTCGCTTTGCTCGTAATATAAACGTTTCTATTCAGACATATAAAGTTTATCGCTTCAAATTAATGATCAATAATATATGTAATTGTCTGCTGAAAATTGAACTTCTAATTAAAACTTCAAATAAAATTTGATTGAGAGGAATTTTGTTTGGGGGGGTGAGAAAGTAAAAAGTAAAATGACCATTGTGTTACCAAAGTCGGGACCTGTCGGGAACAAGTAATATTGAACTGTATTCAGTTTTTGTTATTTTTCACTCAGTTAAACTATAAAAGAAAAGTATGCGAAATAATTATTTATAGTACCGAAATCTCCCTTTCATTGAGCATTTTTTGCACGTCATTATAACTTTTACTACAAAAGAAACGTAATATAAGCGTTTTACGATCTGGAAGGTTGAAAGTTAATTTAAACGGTTATGTTAAGTTCCTGCTATTTGTCTCCATAATATGATTTCTATTGGCCTAGAACCAAGTAAACGCAATGAGAATTAATATATGTTGAACCACCTATACAGTGGTCTGTAATATACTTGCTATGCATGATTAGAATTCACAAATCTCCAGCTTGTCACACCCATTGATTCACATCTTCTTTTGATTGGGCACTTGAAAAGTAGTTTAGTTTTCGCAATTTTGTCACATAACAATAATATTCTTGATGCTGTGGACCACGTCTTGAGAGGTTTGGCAGTGTGAAAATGTATACTCAATCAACAATCGAATATGTTCATTCAAGAGGGAATGAAGATGTGGTGGAAGTGGGGTATTATTAGGTTAGTCAAAAAGTAAATGCAATGTTTTTATTTTCTTCCGTATGTTGGCTGTACAGCTTTCTGCGCTCGCAAGCCGATAGATAGTATCGTTGTCTTTGCCTGTGGCAGGTTACAGCGTCATCACTTCAGTAAGCTCTGCAGTGTTGCCAAGTAAACATGGCTGCGCCACTGTTCGTGTGCACCACAGAAGAACAGCGTTCTGTAATCCGTTTTTTGTGGTCTGAAGGTGTACCAGGAGCTGAAATCCATAGAAGACTTTCAGCACAACACGGTGATAATGTTTTACCGCTGCGAAGTGTTTACCAGTGGATTGAAAAGTTCAAAAGCGGTCAACCAAATGTGAAGGACGAGGAAAGAGCAAGTCGTCCAGCCACATCCACTACTGATGACAACATTGAGCAAGTCCGTGAGCTGGTTCTGAATAACCGACGAGTGACTGTTGATGAAGTGGCAAACCATATGCACGTTAGTCATGGTTCTGCATATGAAATTATCCATAACAGGCTCAACTTTCATAAAGTCTGTGCGAGATGGGCCCCTAAAGAACTCACTGACGAGAACAAGCGAAATCGTGTGAGAATCTATCAGCAATTATTGGACAGACATGCTAACGAAGGTGAAGCCTTTTTGAAACTAATCATCACTGGAGATGAAACATGAATCCATCACTTCGAACCTGAGAGCAAACGCCAGAGCATGGAATGGAAACACCCTGAATCTCCAGTGAAAAGAAAGTCAAGCGTCAACACTCTGCAGGAAAAGTGATGCTCACACTTTTTTGGGACTCAGAAGAGGTAATTATGGAACATTATGTGGAAAAGGGGACAACAATAAACAGTGAACGATACAGTGATATGCTTTCGAACAAGTTGAAGCCTTCAATTCGAAGCAAACGACGAGGTCGATTGTCGGAAGGCATTCTTTTGTTGCATGACAACGCGAATCCCCATACCGCCGCCAACACCGCTCAAACTTTTCAGAATCTGGGCTTCGAGGTGTTAGAGCATCCTGCATACAGTCCCGATCTCGCCCCGTCGGCTTACCATCTGTTCGGTCCACTTAAAGATGCTTTAAAAGGCCGTCGATTCGACACAGATCAACAGGTGAATGAAGCGGTGCATACGTGGCTTGCTGCTCAACCGAAAACCTTTTATTCTCAGGGTATCGAAAAGCTTGTGGAATGTTGGACCAAGTGTATTGAAGTGCAGGGGGACTATGTTGGAAAATGATATCATTGTAAGTTTTCTATTGTAGCTGTGAAAAATTTTAAAAAATGATTGCATTTACTTTTTGACTGACCTAATACTTTGAGTTTTCTTAAATTCAAAACCCCATATTCAACTTTATGATCGTTCTTTATATGTTAACGTGATAGTTCTAATAAACGTTTAAATGGTGGTTTATATTACTTTAGAGGATGTTTAAAGGCAGTCTTGGAAATTCTCTGGAGGGAGGTTTTACTACATCTCCCTATTCCATGGGCGAGTTACATATTATGTTGGACCAGGTGGAGGAACATAGCACAGTGGTTAGGATCTCACTTTAAACTGTAGGACCATTCCTGATTAGTCTATCTGTGCATAAATTGGACTTTAAAACAACAAATCAACTCAAATTGAAACATTATGTCGAGCCGCTGAAAGTATTCCCAAAACATTCAAATCTATTCATTAACACAACAGGTTTAAAACGTCCTAACGTTCTTTGCACACACAAAACGTCTCTTGTAGTATGTAGAAATGAAAGTGAACAATCCAGACACACAATACGAACCCTAGTCGAGCCTGCACACTAAAAGAAAAACCGAAAAGAAAAAAAAGCACCCTGGTTAAAGCGGCATAGAGAGGTCCCATTAGGTCTACTCCACAATTTGGCCAAAGTTAAAATTCAGAGGTGTTAGAATAGCACAGACAAACGTTTGTAATCAACCCAATTTTAGCACTACATAGGTTAACGTTGAACAAAATGTGGTTTGGAATCCTGGGAGCACTGTATGTGTTGCTCTAACATAAATTTTATTTGATAGTGTATTTCTTACTTAAATTTCCACACAGAGTTAGGATAAAGGTGTTAGTTATGTAACAAATATTCACAGAACAATAAACTTCACTCTTCAAGTAATGCCATTCTCCTATTATTCTTAAAGACTTGGTACCTCTTCCTGAACTTTATTGCTGAGGAAATTTAAATTATTGGAAATTACTTACCGCTCATTATAGCCTTTTGCTTCACACATGCATATTCAACTCAGGATGTGAAGGGGATTTTAATTTAGGAGCAATTCACCCACAAATATATGTAGAGCTATGTTTTGGTTTTATAGTATTATTTTTGCAACTCCCTACCAACAAGTAACGAAGCGTACAGCTGCATAATGAATATATTAGTAAGTGTGTACATATTTGCAAAAATATTTATAGTATCTTAAAGTACAGATTTTCTAATTTAGAAATGACTATAGTTAAAGAAGTATGGAAAACCGAACCTCTTGAGGAGAAAAAACTGGATGTATACAGCGGGATACCATACTTTCATTTAGCAAGTACTATGGAGGAGTACAGCTTCTAGGGAATTTAGAGGCTCGTAATATTGTTGCCAGATTACATTTTCTTGCAACTTTGAGTTAAGAAATTGTTTCTTCGTAGTTTGATCTGCTTATGTATATGCATGAGTATTTTTAACATTGTAAACTCCCCGATGGGGTATCGGTAACTTCGTCGCCTTGTAATCAAGGGATCCCGATACCTGGTGGAGGCACATAGTGGTTCGGATAGCACTTTAAACTGTATGTCAAGTCCCGATCCTTACTGTGCATGAGAGATTTAAATATTGTAATATTGGGGGGTATTATCGTATATTGAGCCTTGGAAAAGGCTTTTCGGCTTTTCGTAATCCACCAAAAAATAGAAGGGTATATAATTTCATGATTCCATTTTGTCGGTCCTCTTACGATACATCATAACACATTCTTTTGAGATGTCTTGATGTGATACATAGTATCCACAGTCCACTAGTAAATATCGGAAACTCCTAGATGCTTTAAATGTAAGTTTTTTTACAATACAAGATGACCCAAAAAGTCTTAACTACGTTCAAGAAATATTATTTAGCAATTTTACTGGGAATAGAATTATAAAACTTAGATAAATTTTACACCACTGCACAGAATCTCTGTATTCATATTTATCTAAGTTGTTGTGGTCAAATTCCTTAATAAAACTGATATGAATGACTTATATGCATACGGAAAAATGTACGTAAAAGAGCACATGAAAAACTTCATATTTGAAAGAAAGATAATCCAGAAAATTTTCGTCCCGAAAATTCAGAATAATCTATGGATAAGAAAACAAATGAATTCATTGAGTTGTTGATTAAGCAGAAAAATATTGTAAGAGAAATAAAATCCCGAAGACTTGTATAGATAAGACATATAGAAAGAATACATTGAAACGCAGTAACAAAAAAAATAACTTCTTCGAAATCAATTTCGACAATACCAAAATGAAGGCAAAAATTTAAATGGGAATATGATGTACTTGAAGGTATGAAAACAATAAAGATAAAGAATTGGAAAAGATATGCCCAAGATAGAAGAGAGTGGAAGAAAATCATCGAGCAGGCCAAGACTCACGTAGAATTGTTGTTAAAAAATGAAGATCTGCAATACATTTACATTCAATATAATTTAGTTAGAGGTGTCATAATACTTTGAAATGAAAACAAAATAACTAATTTCGGAAGCCAGCATATTGTAAATGCACATTTTTTCTTTCCATTTATCACTTTCGGTTATTTTACATCAAATTTCTAATTCTTGGATTAAGAATGACGGTGGGGCAGAATGATAAACTGAAAGGTGTTACAACCCGAATAATGTACAGTCACGGACACTCCTGCGTTGTAAAAATTCCATTGATTTCTAATGAGATCGTGAAAACCCAGAATTGCCAGTGAGTACATTCGCACGTTAGGCAAGGATTTAGTCTGAGGCCCCTGGTTTCGTAGCTCGTCATTGCAAGTATTCCGCCAAGAGAGCCAGTTCCATATATATTAAGAATTACTATATATACCTAAACCTATACCTTTCATCTTGAAATTCATGTGAATATACAAGTAGTAACATTTTTCTTTTGTGTTTGATTGCAGATTTTTGCACTTTTGGCTCTTATAACAACATCGGCACAATGATACGTCACTAAATCTAAAGGTGGCATCATCAACAACAACAACAACAATGGAAGACCCGTAGATCAAGAAGGTAATTCAGGAGATGGACTTCTTGGATCTGATATTTCTACAGGAACCAGTATTTCTGAAGACCAAGAAAGTGGACTTGTACGATCAAGTTTTTTAAGAGGCAGACAAGGTGGACAAGGAGGGTTTAACATTCAAGGTGAATTTGGTGGAGATGGTATTTCTGAAGGCAGACAAGGGAATTTTCAAGGATCAAGACTTTCTACAGGCAGACAATGAGGGGACGAAGGGTCTGATATTTCAAGGGGAAGGCAAGGTGGATTTGGAGAATCTGATATTTCCCAAGCAAGACAGCGTGGACTAGAAGTGTCAGAATCTTCTTCAAGCAAGCAGAGTGGAAACTGGGGTTCGCATATTCACGGGGAAAGAGAAGGTGGATCCGGTAATTCTGAAGGAAGTCGAGGTGGATCTGTTATGTCTGAAGGAAGGCAAGGTGGATCTGGTATTTCTGAATGAAGGCAAGGTGAGTCTGCCATTTCAAAAAGTGAAGAAATTGAACAAGATTTATTTTCAGAAATAAATTTTCTCTGTGAATTGCCGTTGCTGAAATTTATTGTGAGATTCAGATGTTCTTTCATTTCCTAGTGATTTGAAATGGTTGGAAATAACGCAAGTCGCAACATAGACATTTTATGTGAAAACTTTGTTTTATACAGAGAGAGAGAGAGAGAGAGAGAGAGAGAGAGACAGACAGACAGAATGATTGAGAGTCAAGATTGGAGGATATTCATCGAATTAAGACTATAAAATGTTGCTATCTCAATACTGACAATTGGTTTCAACTCAGACTAGCTGTGAAGCAGAAATAAAACGATGCATAGAAATTCATTTACAGTACAGTGATATAACTTATAAATATGATGTTATAATTAGATCACAAAAACACAAACAAAAATTAAACTTCGGTGTGCTTTGGATGTAAATATCCAGAACTTTATCGTTCTATCTTGTCACAAATGTCTACGAACCGTTTCGGTTCGTTTGATTTTGTTAGATATTGCACTACTTTTCCTTTCAGCCTGAACTAATATTAATACGAGTAGGGTAGATCGGGGTAAGTTGAGACGGAGGTAAGTTGATACATTACCATTTACGAGGGAACGCGCATGCCCTGGGTATTGTCCGTTAAACAGAAGACGCCGTTCAGCAGTCTCTATTGTCTGAGCGTGTGCATGGCTACCGAACAATTTTGTGGGTGAAGTTATCCGACCAAGTGCATTTTTCAGGGTGTAAAACAAAATTTTTTGGATGTTGTTTGAAGTCTCCTGATGGGCTTACATGAACTGTGAATTATTTTGTATTTGTGGATGTGTGTTGTGCCACTAAAAGGTAAGAAACTGGGTTATTGTTGTTTGTTTTTCTGTTGTATCTAGTACGTTATAGTTCGTTAATCGAAATGGCGCCGGTTGGGGAAAGTTGATACGGCTGAATTGGGGCGGGTTAATACGGTGTATCAACATCCCCAGCTGCTTCCAATATTTTTTTTGTTTGTTTGTTTACAGAAAATGGTCCGGCATTCGAGGAAAAATACCAATTGAAACATTTTAAAAAGCTTACGCCGATGTCAAGAATGGTACCTTGTCATTGAAAGAAGTCGCAAAGACATATGGGATCGACAAAATGACTCTAATGAGGTATAAAAAGAAAAAAGAAGTAAACCAAAGTGAGGATACCAAAATACGAATGGGTTACTTAAAACATCGTCAGGTCTTCAGTGAATATTTAGAACTTCAACTAAAGGAATACATTGTCCACTGTTCAAGGATCTACTAAGGTTTGACGCCTAAAAACATCAGAGAGTTCGCATGTGAATTAGAAGTAGCTAACAAGGTGAAAATTCCTGACACTTGGATTAATAAAATTACCTTGAAAGATTGGTTTACTGCATACATGAATAGGCATCCTAGACTGTCTCTTAGAGAGCCTGAAGGCACGAGTCTAAGCCGTGGTATTAGCATTAACCGGTACAACGTAAGCATATTTTTCAATAACTTAAAAACTGTTCTGGAGAAGTACAAATTTGAGAGCAAAGATATTTGGAACACCGATGAAACAGGTATTCACACTGTTCAGCGCCCTGGGAAAATCGTTGCAGAAAAGGGTGCACGTCAAGTAGCCAAGGCAATGTCAGCAGAGAGGGGTACAATTATAAAACTTGCCACTGCGGTAAATGCGATTGGAAACTCCGTGCCCCCAATGATCTATTTTAAAGATCACTTTATTCAGAGCGGACCCCGTGGTTGTATTGGAACTTCATATCCCACAGGATGAATGACAGAGTCTTCATTTTTGCTGTTTATGAAACACTTTCAGAACCACGTGAAGGCAAGTAAAGATCACCCATGTCTATTGATACTGGACAATCATGCTTCTCATTTGTCGATTGAAGTGTTGAATTTCTGCAAGGACAACGGGATCATTATGTTGTAATTTCCGCTTCATATTTCCCACAAACTCCAACCCCTGTACAGATCGGTTTATGGACCTTTTAAGACGTTTTATTTTGCAGCAATTGACAGTTCGATAACCAGCAATCCAGGGAAGACCTTTACTATATACGACATACCAGGAGTCGTTAGTAGTTCACTGTCCAATGCTCTAACACCAAAAAGTATTATATCAGGCTTTCAAGCAACGGGAATCATGCCATTCAATCCAGATATTTTTACTGAGGAAGATTATTTACCATGTTCCGTAACTGATCGACCAATGACAGAAGAATATGAGCATGAGCAAGATCGTTTAATGATGGAAGTAGAATCTCTGAAACCAACGTCTTAGGATTGTCACCAACAGTGACATGGTGTCAGTAAGCCCAGAAGAGTTACGTTCATACCCTCAGGCTGGAGAACGAAAAGCAAATCGAAATGGGAAAGAACGAATAACATCGTCCATTCTTACAGACACACCAATGAAGAACAGATTAGAAAATGAAGCTCGAACAAGAGTTAACAATAAATTATTGAGATCAGAAAGAGTTAAAAAAAAAGATTGTGCCATTCTTTGAAAAAAGAAAAAAAGTCAGGAAATAATAGTAAGAAAATAAATAATGGACCGACAGAAAAAGAAACTCAAGGTAAGAAGAAGAAAATATCAAACAGGAAATATTTGAAGAATAATAATTCAGAGTCAGAGGATGAAGACAGCTTGTGTCTAATGTGCCTCGAACCATTTTCAGCTTCTAAGCTTGGTGAAAAATAGATACAATGCATTTTCTGCAGTAGATGGGCTCACTTAAAATGCGGATACGATAGTTCTATGTACACCTGTGTTCACTGTAAATCAGATATGTGCATATCATAAAGTGATAGTGACTGACTGCCTGTAGGCTATTCATCATGGTACAATATTTTGTTCATGTTTGTATGCTTTTCCTGAATACTAAACTTTAATTCAAAATTACTTTCTTGTACTTTGTCTAATTTAATCAAACTATGTCACATGAATATGCACCTACTTCAAATTAGTATCAACTTGCCCCATACCAGTATCAACTTGCCCCACGACGGGGCAAGTTGAGACGTTGCGTCCTGCGTTTGTAATTAGGTTCTCGTCAGCTTTTGTTTCTATTATTTTATTTGTTAATTATTATTATTTGCTTGTGGATTCGATTAATTGGATAGAAGTATCTGCACAAAATGTTTACATAAATACGGGTTATTTCTTTGTAGCCATAGTGTTTTGTGGCTATGTAAGGCCTATTGACCCTTCGTGGGTTTAGCGAGAAAAATTCCTTCAGTGGTTGCGCCACTTAAATCATTGTTTTTCAAACAATAGAGATTCTATAAATATATTGATACGCTCCCACTTATTGTATCATTTTAAGAGTTTGATATGTTTAATATGTTAATTTTCTATTATGACGTAATTTGTTTTGTTCAATTGGGTAGTCTGTTATGGTTATGGACTAACCTAAAACATTTGATTGTGGGTTGTGAGGCGAGAGAGATTATTATGGATGTTGCTGCATTTTAAAATCTCCGAATTGTGACTGTGGTGATTTAAGGGGTGATGCTCATCATATTATTTTGGAATGTCCAATTCACTCAGAGAGAAGAAAGACTTTATACAAAACATTGTCAAAAATTAATGTTCCTTTCCCTATTAATATGACTTCAATGTTGTATGCTTCAGATATTAGAATTGGATATGTTATACTTGCTTTTTTGAGAAAAGCTGATATAAAATTATAATATATTTTTGTTACTGAATGAGTTAATGTAGTTATATAAAATTGTGTTTAAGAGCGTTTATGAATTATGTGTGTAAAATTTATATTAAAATGTATCTTATGTACTTATAATGTATGCTGGGCATAAACAGCCACCTGTAAGCTGTAAGTCCAATAAATATTAGTTGAGTTGAGTTGATGGATGTTGCTGGAATAATGGAAGTGATTTTGGAAATGTGAATGTTTTAATTTGTGTAGTGAAGAAGTATTATGATCTAAATACACTTTTGTTTGTAATAAGAAGTTTAATTGTGAGTTGAAGTGTAATATATTAACATTAACTGACTTCTAAATATATTTTTGTGTGCGAGAGTTAGTAAGGTTTACGTAAGCTTATCCATATCTGATTTCCCACAACCTGAGGGCTTCATAGAAGGCTGATAAGTCTCAGGCTCGCTGTTGAGGAATAAACGTAAGTAGTTCCATTGAGAATAATCCGGGGAACGTAGCAATATGAAGTGTACATTTTAGTTAAAAAAGAAAATGAACAGGACAAAATAAATAATATTCTACACGATGTGCGTCTTATTACACCAACTGTTCAGTTGTTGCACAATTATCACAGTGGTAAGACTGCAGAATATGGGCTGCTTAGAAGGAATGCGGTTCCTAATTTTTTGGTAAGGTATTGAAGTAAGTAATCGAGTAAAGTAAGTTGGAAAGTGCGGAAAAAAATTTTTATTTGAAAAAAAAATGGAAAATACATGTCCAGGCTAGATGCTTTCCGAAGCGGTGAAACGATCGAGAAAGCGACATTGTTTCGCACTTTCCTGCATGGAAATAATGAAAATGGTAAGGAAATCAATAATGTAATTTAACAGAACATAGGAAAAAGTAATAAAAGTAGAAAAAGTAAAAAAAGTAAGGCTATCTGTGCAGTTTCACGCGATGCCGTTGAACTTTATCCTTACTGCGGATAAACGTATCTCACTACAATTGAGCACATGGGAAAAAGGTTGTTAATTTAATGCGTTTTGTATTTATGCTAATGAAACCTAACCTAACAGACCTAACCTAACCTTATAGGCATTCCTCGTGAAAATAAATGAAAGCAACTGTTTTTAAAGAATATGACGTCGGAACACAAGACAATTGCTTATCGCACAACAATTGAGCACATGGGAAAAAGGTTGTTAATTTAATGCCCGATGCCTACGTTGTCACGTTAGACTATCTTTGTTTTGTATTTATGCTAATGAAACCTAACCTAACAGACCTAACCTAACCTTGTAGGCATTCCTCGTGAAAAGAAATGAAAGGAACTGTTTGTAAAGAATATGACGTCGGAACACAAGGTGGCCAAACTGTTGTGCGGAGAGGAAAACCCCGAAACAAATGAAAGCAACTGTTCGTAAAGAATATGGACGCGAACGAATTGACAAATGCATTGCTTTTAGTGCCAGGAAAAACATTTTTACGCGTAATAATATAATAGTAATCGTAAAAGGAACACCGGAAAATGGATGTAGAAGGTACGTACTTTCAGGGGATATAAATTTTGTTCGTCTATTTAGAGGAAAACAGCAGCCCATGTTCTGCAGTGAGACCATCACAGTTTAATATAATCCACAAACTCACAAGTAAACAAAAAAGGCACTCTTTCAAGGAACGGCAGACCGAATTTTCAGTAAAATCTAGGTAACGCCGTTAGTCGCGCACGGACTCAGCGACCAGAGGGTTTCAACGACCCCCCTCCCCCTAGTGGCTCGAAGATTTGACTAACACTGAAAACTAATTTGTGGTGTAAAGGAAGAAGGCCAGAAACTCAGCTATACGGAGGGAGGATGTTGAAAAAACAATCATTCATAAATGGTGACGTTCAAACCACACACCCGGAAGTAGAGACCCTAAGCGGGGTTAAACTATTTTTAGACAAAAGCAAATGCCAATAACATGGATTCACGTGAATATTATACAAGGAATTTGAAGCAGGCGTTTTGTCGCCCCAGTCGAATCTGGTCGTGTTTCTATTCGTAAAGCAGGATCTCAATATCTGCGCGTGCTGGATTATGCATACGTTATCTGTGACTTGCACGAGATTCGAATGTTCTGGAATTAATCTGCATTTCTTAAGATAACAACATTATTTATTATGTGATATTTTTAGGCATTGAAAAAATATTTTAGGAAGGTATGTAATTTACTCAGTATAAAAGAGAACTAGATTTCTGTATATTTCGGATCCATCGTTGGGAAGTCGAGGTGAGCAGACCCCTTGTTCACGTTGGCGACCTCAGAAGATACAAATATGCAGATAACGGTATATGACAGGAGACAGCTCCAGAAGCAAAAGGCAAGAGAAGCCCAAGGCGGAAGGAACCAGAAACCTCAAGATAAGGCGGAATCCAACCAGGCACGTCAGATGGAGACAAGCGATCAATTTGCACTCCTGCACAGTATGTTCAAGAAAATCTTCCCAATGAAGACGATAACAAGATGCGCAACACCATCACGTGGTATCTTGTTAAGCCAGATGACAATGCACAGCGAGAAACTACCGGTGTAAAATTCAACATCCAGACAGAGTCCTCTAGCAGTAGGGAACAACAAATCAGAAAAAGAGAGTATGAAGATACATCCACAGCAGAAAGAATGGAAGAAGAAGCCCACATGGACACTTCAATAGTAGAAAAAACAGCAGATGAAGGCTTCATCTTCCCAAAGAAGATAGCAAAACTAAATGGAAACGCTATATCAACGCCTGCTACGGTTGAAACGAATAATATCTTCCAACCTCTGAACATCCATCAGCCAGACATCACTGAACGACCTTCAGAGACAACGGAAGAACGGCGTCCATCTTATTTCACACTAAGAATAGATATGCACTCACCACAGCCATCACCAAAGTAACACAGGAAAAACTGACGGTGAAGTTAACCCGAGATGGCATAAGGGTTCAGCTCAAGGCGAAAAAGGGTTTTAATCAAGTCACAGAATACTGCAAGCTGAGTGACACGGAATATGCTAGTTAGACCAATCAAGATCGTCATCAGAAAATTTCCAATAGATACGCCTGTACAAGACATCAAAGAAGAGCTTGCAGAGACCTACGACGTCCTCGACGCCTCCCAGATGACAAAGAGAGACAAAAGCACCCATGCCAAGGTGCCGATGCCTCTATTGATTGCCATCAGAAGAACAGCGAAAGCTACAGACATTCACCAAAAAAAATACCTGTTAGGCTACAGAGTTCAGGTTACGCCATACAGATCCCCTGGAATACCTCAATGCCATAGGTGCCAGAGAGTCGAACACACACAGAGAAATTGCCAAGTGGCGCCTAGATGTGTAAAATGTGCACAGAGTCATTTGTCCAGAGAATGCGAGAAGAAGGACCGCAGCTTGAATGCTAAGTGCTGCAACTGCGGGGGCAAACATCCAGCTAACTTCAGAGGCTGTAAAATATTTCAAACAGCCCCAAAACAAACCACAGCTGAGTCTCTTCAAAAGTCAACGCCAAGAGGAGCAGACTGACTGAAAGAACAGAGAAGGCACTACCTATGCCATAGCAGCAACTTCAAAACAGAGAAGACCTAAATACCAAGAACCAAAACAACAAAACAGCGAAGAAGATGAAGAAACACTCCAGTGGTTACTTCAGAAACTTCGCAGAGACAACATCCTACAGAGAAAAAAGAGTGCCAGAAACAGGATGTCACAACTTCAAAGTAAAGAGGACAAAGCCACACTCCTCATGGAAGTCTGCCTAGACATCGTCGCAGCAGGGGACTTCTAGAAACTCTCACAGATACGACATAAAAAACGAAGACTGCTCTTTTTAGGACCAAAAAACGAATAGTCACTACAGGCTCTTTTAAGGACCACAATATAACGGTTCTAACGGAACCAAAAACAAACCACAAAGCAGATGAATCTACCAAGCGACAGTTGCAGGAGGAACAGAAGGACAAATCAACCAATCCACATCAATAGTTAACTAGACACAGGAAGAAATAGAAGCCAGGCCTGCTAAAGGCGATACTTCATAAACCAACCGTCAAATAAAAAAGTCAAGTGAAGTCAAGTATATTTTGGCTTTCCTTACCCGGTTGCCGTTAGGCTGGTATCACAAGTCAACTTCCTAGGGAGAACTGCCTGTGCCCCAAGTCGGGCTCTGCCTATGCTTGGGTCAGTTTCTCATAACCTGCTGCTTATGCTCCGGGTTCTTGCGATACCATCAAATAATCTTGGAAAGGTTGCAGGTTACAGATTTGTACGCAGATCTGCATCTGTCAAATCGATCCAGGATTGCCAGTGGATAAGTTTTATTGTAATTGTGCATAAAAAGATAAGTCAAACTTTATTTGAAGGAAGTTCCATAACCCTTCATTTCCAACTAAAAGAAAGGTATAAATCCGACACCAGTCACCAGTCAGGGCCTGTCATCTGTTTACCCTATTACCTAACTGAGAAGTCCGATTTGGGTAACTTAGTTGTGACCATCCCAAGGTCCTAGAGGACCAGTGTAGGTGCGTGTCAATGTAATTGTTCCGAATTTGGAATTCCATAGCGATTTGTCGAAAAGATAGGAATTTTCGAAATCGGCTTTACTTGTGCAGGCCAAAGGTCTTCGTTATCATTATTGACCCGTGTATCTTGTGAACTCCATTACAGATATTAACGAAATTAAAGCGTTCCATCTCATGAAAATTTTCATTTCGAGCATTGATTGACAGTCACCGGAAGGCTTAGGTTCAATGAATGTAAATAGGAGAATCAATAACTTCACAGCAGAAAAGTTTCTAGAATTTTATTTCAAAACTTTAATAGCCTACTTTTAGTAGTCCTATTTCTTCATGTGATAGTGCAAGGGGAATATAAGAAGATAAGTACAAAGATTCTGTCCATTACAATATATTTTACTGCAACATTTTGCTACTTGTACTTGTCTTCAACATACATACTCGGGATGTTGAAAATTTTCAACATTTTTCTCTTTCCTAAAAAACTTGGTCTGGCTATTCTAATATTGTTGCTGATTACAGGGGCAAAATTCGTTTCTTTCTCTCTATGAGGCTTAGTCTATGAGGAAAAACAAATCAAAATGTTAAATTTTAAATTTTTAAAATTACTTTTGCTCAAATAGGTACGTAAAACTACATGAAATGTATTCGTAAGTGGCACAATTTTAATGCTATTGGGAAAATCTGAGCTCCACTATGAGTTCTTACAATTTTATTCTACGATTAATTTTAAATAATGAATTACACAACACGATATAATATTGAAAGGGACTAATTAGGCCCACCATGACAATTCTGGCTGCTTCGTACATATGCGCTGATACAGTGTCCACTCAAAATAAGGGAAACATGGGAACTTACGTGATGAAGCTCCAAAAAAGCATATGAAACAACCATTGAAGTTATATATTCATTTTTGTGCACCTGTCACAACACAAAAAGCTACAATCAGTATCGAACTTCCTCCTCTCATGTGTATATGGTAACGTTCCTTGAATAAAGTTCCAGCATTAGCCTGTCAGCTTAGAGACAATCCAATTTCCTTTATTTGTATGCTCTAAGTCTTGAATTGACTTCTGAAACTATTCTGCATGCTTATCTGACACAGAATCTAAATTGACTGGGGGGAAAATCCAAATTTCTGAAGAGAATATGTACTTTCAGTGCTTTGTTGCAACCCATGTCATGGAAACTTTGCAGCAGCCCTTCAAGCACTGTAAAGAAAACACTTTTTTATGATGTTTCTTCTAAGAAATGCCCTCTTCTCAACATCATTGAGCATGTGGTAAATATTGGCATATCGTTAACTTACGTATCTGAAGACCAATGGAGACACATTATTGAATTTCTTATCTCTCAATTTTGGGAACTTTTACCTCAGACACCGAAGCTTTGGTCTACCTGTATATTTCTCCATTCCTTCGCGGAGACCTTCATTAGGACTATCATGATACTCAGGGAGGCCAGAACACTTTTGGAGATCAACAAGCTGTTCTTCTTTCACATGCTTTTCTCTTGGAGTTAGGGAAGTTTGAGAAGGCCACTATCTTTCTATGTAATACATTCCAGCGGTTGAAGTGGAAAATGTTAGTTGAGGGGGATGTCTGGTCGAGCCTTGGGGTTATCTGGGGGATTCTCTTATGGTTTAACCTGGTGACAATGAGACAGCTGGGGGATGCTTTCCGAAAATTGTACTAGCTTGGGGGATACCATCCCCCTGCATTCCTCCTCACTTTGACAGTTGGAAACAGCTAGTGGCGGCGATTGGGTTTCAAAACTGGAGGGGCAAGGTGCCAAAACTCGAGCAGGGGGTGGGGACAAGGACAGTATACTGACTTCTGTAAATTCTGGTTACACATTAATATATAACCCTACTAAAGAGTACCCCCACAGAAGGTACTGACTTTTCTTCCATTTCGTATTTCAAATAGACCTTACAATTTAATACTCAATGACTTGAGTGCCGCACTAACATCCAGGTGTGGCAATCAGCAAGCCTATAACGGCGTAGAACTAGCTTTCTCCACAAACTACCACTCCAAGAAGTATGTTACAATAACTGAACAAATCTTTTGGGTACAGTTCTTTGGAACGTGTTTTTGTTGCTCTGCCTTGGTCGACGATCTGCGGCGAATGTCCATTACTCGGGCGAAATCCGTCCTTTTATACTTTCCCTAAGATTATTACAAGTAAAGAAACTTTAGATACTAAACATTATCTAAACAAACGTGATATCTACATGCGTTTCAGTCAAAGATTACATAAACAATTATAACTACAGCGCCTTGAATAAAGTAGTGTGGAAAACGGCACTCTTCTGAGCTCTCTGGATGGTTCCACTCGAATATGATACCGCTAGAGGCGCTGGTGTCGGTACAGCTGCATGGCATTCGTCTGCTTATAATGGAATTAAATGGAGTTTTCGCTGCAATGTCTGATTCTTTTACATGAAGCATTTTTATGAATGTGATAATTGCTATGATATTTGGTACAGTGGTCGCGAAGATATTAACGAACATTCTAGACAGTCCAACACGTCCTATTATCGTTATACTTTCATTAATAAAACGGGAAAAAAATACGCGTTGAATGCTCTTGGTAACTAAATTTTTGTGTATGAATTAAGTTCATAATTATTATCATCATCATCATTTGTTTTAAATATATACACACTGAAGCATTTGTATCTTTGGTCTCTTTTCTTTCGCTTTAAACTAATCGCGGCGATTATGATAATGATGATTGCATGAAACGACAAGGGGAAACCCACAAACCTTCCTTAGTGCTATCGACATGAGTGTAAGGAAACTTTCAGACCAATGGGACAAGCGACACGGGATGTTCACACTGATGTGACTAGTGACACAAGACACTTCCAGACATAATGAGGTCCAAACAGCAAACGACACGTTCATATGCCTTATTCGCGTGCTACTTGTTACTTCGGTCTGAAAGCTCCTTAAAGGAAGGGTGCTCAGAGCGAAGCGACGCGCTATAGCGGGAGTTCTCAACTAATTGAAAAGCGACATGGTGCCTTCAGTCTATTAGCAAGCGTTTGCTGCTAATTGTGCGAACAGCAGATCTAGGCGACACGATAAGCCACACGTGTCGCTTTGTCGCGTGCCTGTCGCTCATACTGGGCCATTTTCGTCACTAGCTTGCAACGTGTTGACGTGGTTTGTTGTTCACGCATGCGCGATTCAATGAGTGTCTTGCTTTAGGGAGATTGCGCACCAAAGAGGCACGCAACACTTATCGCTTGAGGATTTCACCAACCGAACGCTGGCCTGTGCTGCCCGTCATGCCGCTACGATGTGAAATGTTGCTCTTGATTGGCTCGTTTTCAAGTAACATGTGTCGTCTGTCGCTTCGGTATGAAAGTTGCCTTGGACAGAAGGACCCGTCTCGCTTTGGTGTGAAATCCCCATATCGTTTGTCGCATGTCGCTTCGATCTAAAATCTTATTGAGGAAACGGTGCAGTCAGAGCTTGTGTCCCTACGGTTCGAAAGGCTGCATTGATTACCAACTGCTCGCTTCCAAGCGACACTTGTGGTTTGTCGCCTCAGTATGAAATATCTCTCAGGATACTATTTGTATTCTAATAACATAGAAAAATAAACTCTAGTACACAATCCAACACCTGACGTTTGGAATCACATTGCGATTTTTCTTCTTGTGTTACGCATGCTATTTATTAATTAATTTTATTTTACTTTTCTTTCCAAATTAATGCCATTTCGTGACTACAACTCACTCCACAAATATAACTGTTTCCATCAATTCACGTACCGCCTTTCAAGACAAACAAATCTACACAATATATTCCAAAAACTAATTAAGACGCATTACTTTCATAAGAAAATTAGCAGCTGTGCTGATCGCACTGCCATCTATGTTGTCATCCGTCTCGGGAACCAGTTTCTTGGGTCGTTTTCCACACTACGTTATTCAAGGCGCTGTAAATATAACTTATTACTCAATACTAAAAAATCCTACGTAACACAATCTATAATAAACAAAACATGTAACACGAAAATTTACAAGTTGTTATACACAATAACACAAAACTTTTTTTTTCGCAACAAGGTACACCAGTAAATGTTATAAATTTGAGTTTTCTTAAATTGTTCCCATAAACCTTGTGCTTAACTCCATGATCATCCTTCATATCTTAACATCTAACTCGATAGTGGAAATAAACGTTTAAAGTGTGTTCTATATTACATAACAAAACTGGAAAAGGCAACGTCGAAGATTATGTGAGGGGAGTTTTTACCTCCTTTCGTTAGCCCATGATCTACATACAAGTCGAGTCTTAGTACCCCCAAACATTTCCCTCTTTAATCTCTCTTCTCTTTTTGAAAAGGGACTGCACCTATCAATCACGAAAACCGCCAAATATACGCATAATGTTGTTGCTTTCATTCACAAAACTGGGTTAAGATGACATTATGTTTTGGAACACACAGGAGACGTACTATGTTGAATTGAAAATGAAAGAAATGCAGAGAGACTGTTTTGAGTCCTGGTCCAGCCTGCACATTGTAAAAAGATGTTGATTTGTTGTTTTCACTTTATGCACAGTAAGGCTAATCGGGACTGGACCTGCAGTTTAAAGTGGGATCCGAACCACTTGTGCCTTGATTACAAGGCGACGACGCTACCACTGCGCCATCAGAGAGGCTCATTGTAAAAAAGACAGAAACAGAGACAGTAATCCCAGAATGTGCCCATCATATTTGGGTAAATATGACCTCCCCTGTGGTTCAGTGGTAGCGTCGTCGCCTTGTAATCAAGGGATCCCGGGTTCGATATCCGGAGGAGGCACGTAGTGGTTCGGATCCCATTTTAAACTTTAGGCCCAGTCCCGATTAGCCTTACTGATCATAAAGTGGACTTAAAACACAAAATCACTCAATCAATCACATTTGGGTAAAAGTTTAACACCAGTGGTTGTAAAAGAAACCATATGAATGGTTGTAAGCAACTCCATTTTGTCATTACATAGGTTAACGTTGACCAAAATGTGATGTGGACATCGTGGAACCACTATCTGTGTCTTTTAACACCACCTTTATGCATTACATATTTAACTTAAATTCTATATAGAGTTAGCCTGAGGCTGTCAGTTATTGATTTTGTTTATTTAACTTCAATTTTCTGAGTGATGATATTATGAAATTGAAGAAACGACACTCACAAACACCCATGTCCAGGCCAGGATTCGAACCCGGGATCCCTATCGTCGTAGCGCGCTGTGCTAACCACTACGCCACGGATGTCCGCGGCTGTTAGTTACGTTACATATATTCACAAAACGATAAACTTCACCCGTCAAGTAATGTCATTCTCCCATTATGTCTTCCTGAACTTTATTGCAGGAAATTAAAATTATCGGATATTACTGACCACTCTTTATAGACTTTCGCTTTACACATGCACATTCTTCTCAGTTTGTGAAGGGGATGTTACTTGACGAGCAATTCGCCACAAATATATATAGAGCTACGATTCGATTCTTACAGTATTATTTACACATCTGTCTGCCAACGAGCAAGAAGGCCCCATTCCGCAATGAATATATTTGTAAGTATTTGCAAAATATTTATAAAAGAGTACATTTCATGGCCTAATAGTATAATTGGTTTGATATGATTTGATTTTTGATCTCCTCTTCTGCCACTTTTGGCTAAACACGATGATGAAGATGAATGATGATTGATGGAATTGATGAAGGGGAACTCGCAACGAACACCCTTGTCCAGGTTGGGATTCGAACCCTTGACTCATGGAGTCGTATAGCTCTATACAAATCACTCAGACACGGGAGTCGGCGGTAGATGGTCTAATTGTGAAAAATTACTGTGGTTTAAAAGGGTATGGGAAACGCTCATAAGCAGTTGGGATATTATGGGCTACTTTCCTTTAACAAGTATTCTTGTTGAGTGTAGCTTTTAGGGAATTTAGAGGCAAGTAACATTGTTTTGAGATTAAATTGTTGTAATCTCGAGTATAGAAAATTTGTCTTCATAGTTTCATCTGGTTATGCATTTGCACGAGTACCTTCAATATTGTAATATGGTTTGTATAATCCTATATTTAGTCTTGGAAATGCGAAGGGTTCTGTAATAAAATAATAATAATAATGATGATGTGCAATTTGATAATTGCATTTTGCTTTGCCGTGGTAGCTCAGTCGTTGTCGGCCTCCGTGGCGGAGTGGTTAGTTCAGCGCGCTACGACGCCAGAAGTCCCGGGTTCGAATCCCAGTTAGGACATGGTTGTTTGTGTCTGTCGGGGGATACTACCGGATAGGGGTATTCCTTAAAAACAAAAGTCGCAGAGCATCTGACTACCACGAGTGAGACCCGGTTTCATTACCCGGCGGGGGAGGAACGGGATTTTCTCCACCTGTACAAGCGGCTCAGGCGCCCACCTAGCGCCGCATAAAGTGGGTACCTGGAGTAAACTCTGGTGGGTAAAGGCGGCCACGGACGTGGTGGAGATCACACCTCCACACACCCCTACACGCCTTCATGGCGTAGTGCAAAGCACAGGGATGCACTTTACTTTTCTATTTTTATGTACACTCTGTCAGTAAATATTGTAAACTTCAATGTATCTTATTTCTAGTGCGTTAATGATGATTGATTTACTTGCTTTATTGAACTTTGCTTTTTGTGCCACTTCTGGCTAATTTGCGACGATGAGGATGAGTAATGATATGATGAAATTGATGATGGACACTCACAAACGTCCATGCCCAGGCCGGGATTCGGACCCGGGACCCCTGCCATCGTAGCGTGATGTGCTAACCACTCCGCCACGGGGGCCGACCGTTAAGGATGAAATTAACTTTTTTATTACTATACAATATGTCCCAAAAGCCTAGAAATATGACAATTGTTTTAATTTTCTGCAACACCTTCCACGCACAATGAGGCACTTTTCTCAGCAAAATGATCATACCGCCATCCACCAAATGTTTCGAATAACAGAGGGCATTTCGAAAAACTTCTACAAAAACGTCTTGTGAACATTTCTGACACCCTGTAGATGAATTCTTAACTACTTTAAATAATTATAATTGAGAAATTTCGCTTCGAGTAAAGTAAATTAGTTAAGATGATATTGCACTATTGCTATTAGATTTAGTTGGTTATTTAAATCGAAGGAAATGGATATTATTTACTCAATACATAATAATAAATTATTTGTCTCTGTGGTATGCATTTACCGAAACACTTTACGAACTCAGGGATATTTCTGTACGATTTTTATTCATCCACTTCATAAACTCATAATTGAATTGATCCACACAGAAGTTGTGGGGCAACTGGCTCCCACACACTCCGAATCGCCGCCACTGATGCCGATATAAATATGTATATGTAAATTGACCCGCAGAGATTAGTGAAACAGAAAGGGAACTTTTTAAACTGAATCTGTATTGTAGGAAGTAGTAGAATATTGTACACCTTAATTTTTATAATAGTGTTGTTGTGCATATGGAAAAGGCTAAATGAGTGATAGTGAATTTCGTGGATTGTATTATGCTTTCTTTGATGAATTGAAGCCCAAAATTCTCAATTTCAACAATACATAATAGTAATTCCTTATTATGTTGCAGGTTATTACACTTTTCGTAGCCATTGCAGTGTCTGTAGAAGGATATGTGAGTAAATCAAGTGGGCGGTCTCTGAACAAAGCAGCTTCATCGAAAGATAACCAAAATCATTCATCCCAGTCAGGAAATTCCGATTCCCTGTCTGCACTTAAAAATGCGCTTTCGACTCCTGTTGACACAAGAAGTGAAGGTGAACCAACTTGGACCAACGGCAAACTCCGGTCGGAGAAGGAAGAGCATCCATTACGTGCTGAGTTAAACGCTGGAGGTGCAGCTGATCTCGGAAGAAGTTCTGATCAACAGGAGCAAGCCGAGAGCGGATCTTCGGAAGGCAGAAGGATGAGTGCCAACAGGCTACAGTCTGCAGTTACCATCCCCATTTCCCTCGTTCTCCTCTTGCACCCATCTAGCGCTGTGAAACATGCGCCTTTGTTCTCTTCAAACTCTGAAGGGAGATTGGTTGTTCCTACAGAATCCACCAACAATGAGCAACAAAGTTCTTCTCTGTCCAACAACAATGAGATACAAAGTGCCCCTGTGTCCAACAACAATAAGGAACAAAGTGTTGTTGTGTCCATCAACAATGAGGAACAAAGTGGCCTTGCGTCCAACAACAATGAGGAACAAAGTGTCCCTGTGTCCAACAACAATAAGGAACAAAGTTCTGTTGTGTCCAACAACAATAAGGAACAAAGTGCCCCTGTGTCCAACAACAATGAGGAACAAAGTGGCCTTGCGTCCAACAACATTGAGGAAGAAAGTGTCCCTGTGTCCAACAACAATAAGGAACAAAGTGCTGTTGTGTCCAACAACAATGAGGAACAAAGTGTTCCTGTGTCCAACAACAATGAGCAACAAAGTGCCCCTGTGTCCAACAATGAACAACAAAGTGCGGCTGTGTACAACAACAATAAGGAACAAAGTGTCGTTGTGGCCAACAACAATGAGGAACAAGGAACTCCTGTGTCGACAGTTGATAATCAGACCAGAGCACCTACTCATAGAGGATCCTCTGAAGCAGAAGAAGCTGAAATACATGATGCACACAGCCATTTGAATCTTGCGATCGCACCTTCCTTATTTCAGAGATTGTTGGTAAGTTTATCAGACCACGTAAAGCCTAGCAATAATAACAGAGATTTTCATGTACAGGGACCTTCTATTCTGTCCGATTTAGTCAACCTTGGAGGAGCTAAAAGTTCTGTATTTGAACCTTTTACTGATGAAAACATATCTAATGAAAATCAAAATTTGAAAAAAATCATAAAATGAACGTTATGTAAGTTAAAATATATTTAATACTTTATATATTGATATTAAAACAAAATGAAATTTTACAGAAGCGTTTATTTGTATAGCTACATTTGTATATCAATGTTTTCTATGAAATTTCTTATTAAGTGTGATTTTGAATGGTTTTGTCTATGCGTTTCTTTGTATAGCTACTTTTGTATATCAATGTTTTCTATGAAATTTCTTATTAAGTGTGATTTTGAATGGTTTTGTCTATTTTTAGCCGTTAGTCATATGTTTTTGCAACCCTACACTGCATTATTACTACCTTCCTGAACTTGGCGCCATTTGAAGTGTTACGTGTTTTCTACGTAACTAATTTAATTCAGCGTCAGATGTTATATGTTTAACTGATATTTTAACTGAGGTTTTTCAAACAGGAATGACAAACTACGGATTATAGCCAATACTTACTCAAAAGTGTTCAGCCGCGAATGTATCCCCTTTTGATCTTAGAAATATTTCCTAATTTTTAGTATCCACTGTGAACACAAATGGAGAGTTACTTGAAATAAATGGCAATGGAACCTTGTTTCGAAAACCAAATGAAAGTGGTGGTGGGGCTCAATCCCCTGACCATATTGTGAAACGCCCTCCCTTGCCCGGGAAAACAAATGCTACCACTACCTAGATAGAGGCGGCAAAATCTCCCTCGGACAAGTGAAATAGCGTTACGGTCCAGGTTAAGTTCGTGTGTAGGAACCGGTGACCAACAGTGCATAGCGATTAGCCATATCGAACAAACAAAAAGAAAACATATACTTTCAAATTACCACCTCTTTACCTGTAGCCGGGAAGCGGCTAGCTGCATACCTGAAAATCACGGGTAGCGACATGCGTACGAAATGATATAGCCCAAAATTAACGTGAAAAAAATAAAAGTATATTCTATTCATAACAAAACAAGAATCAATTAGTTACATCTCCCCCTCTTTCACTCACACATTCTCTCTCAGATTCAATCCTTTCGGGAACATCAACACAAAAAATGATACATGACATGTACAGGTTTTTATGACGACAAGCCCTAATTATTGCATGCTCTATTATTTTTACCTTAATTTTTGTCTAGTCAGGTCATTTGTGATTTTGCTCCAGTGCTACTCAAATCCTAGCCAGCCCTTACTTAAGTTCACCTTTTTTTTTAAAAGAAACTAGGTCGGCGGGGTGACAATACATTATTTGTCCAGCATAAACAAAGGCGTCTCAACAGCAATTACGCTCACGTGGGCGGACGTTATCCTTTTACATGACCTCACGTGGTTCCAAACATAACAATAACCTCCGTTGAGTGACGCAACATATACTCTCAAGCAGGCGGGACTTCAACACTTCGCCGCGACGAGCAATTCATATTACCAGGCAAATACTTTAACAAACAATCACATACGCGACCTGACGTAGCTAGCAGCGACACAGCGCTGACACATAAAAATGAACAAACCTCAAGTAGATTAAACAATTAAGGGGGCGGCGCTTTACTCTAATAGTACGCACTTTAAACAAATACAGAGGAGCACAAACAACAACGAATTTAAGATCATTAAAAAAATTCACGAGAAATAAGTAAAATAGACCTGAGACAGATAAATTACAAATGACAAGCGCGACGGGAGTTTGGTATGAAGTTTCGAGTTGTGTGGTCGTTTTCAAAATGTTGACGAATTTCAAGGGCGTTCTCTACGTCAATCGAGCCGTCACGTGTTGACATTCACACAGATGAATACATTACCATCTCTCAGCTTCCAAGGTGCATCCTGGCGTCTTTATGGGCTATTGAAAACACATAGTATTCACACGAAAGGTGTTCCTATCCTTCCTTGGTCGCGACGATGAAGATGCGAAGAGCGTTCATACTTCTGGTTCCTCGGCGTCTCTTCCTCTCGGGATCGGTGAACATCTCCGTGGTCTGGCGCTGTTCGGACGTCGCATCTGGGCGGTCGTTCTTGGCTCGTCGGCGTCTTCTCCATCACCGTCGGACGAAGTCACGCGTCGGGACGTCAACATGGCAGCGTTCGACATCTCTCTCTCTCTCCGTGGCGGCTGGTAGGCATCAGGCGGCGTAGCTCGTCGTTTCTTGGCATGTTGTAGGCATGGCTCGTGGTCTTGTCTGACATCGGGCGAATCGAGGGTAACGCCCTCATCTCTCTTCTTCCTCTAGCCCCGCCATAATTTTCGATGTTCCTCGTTTCACAAAAACTATAAACGGCGTAAGATTATCACGGAAACACAGTCTCGCTTCAACTTCCTCCAGCGGTTGAGGTAAGCGCACTCGTGTAGACTTACTGCCTATCCACACTGATGTTCGCGAAGCACAACAAAGTCCACTGTATACGGAGATGTAACACGGAGGTGCTCTCGCTACAAGAATCGCGGCAAAACTGTGTGTCGAAAAACCATGTCCTTCGTTTTATTTGGATTTTGAAAAAGGACGCTCGGCGCTCGTTGAAGGGACGCTTCCGGAGAGGTCATTCCACTTCGCTCTATTGTCTCCCAACCTGGACGGGTCGTGCTCGAAGTTTGGTTTCTGCGGATTAAGCTTCCGCCTTGCTGTCGCCCATAGCTCAACTGCAATCAGTGCCCATAAACTGATCGATTACAACCAATTTGATCTGGCATCCGTAATTGTTGCTTGATCGCGACGAAACTCCACACATCCGTCCTTGCACACATGCTGCTGCGCTGGTAAAAGTTTCACATAAATCTGAATCTGGAAACCGAGATATATAAATGGATGTCATTACGGTCGAATTTCCTAAGCTTTAGGCGCATTACGTGACCTTTCAGGTGCTCACCCTTAAGACACGCGAACTTCTCCTTCCTCCCGTCGGCTTGGCAAATCAAATATATATTCTTACAAATTAAAACACTCAACACTTTGATTCAACACATTTTTTACGGCTAATTGTTAGAGTAATAATAATAATAATGACGACGGTAAATCTGACTGTCACAATATATTGCACAAAGGAAAGTAGTTTGCCAGCCCTTGTCGCTTAGAAGTTCTAGTGCCACGAAGTAAATTTAAAGTTATCCTATTTCTGAAATATTACTATGTTTGTTAACTCATTTCCAATCTCATTGTATACATAAGTTTCCACTCGTATTGTCTTAGTTAATGCTTAGAAAACTTAATTCAAATTTAATCAGCAAGTATATTATGTGCAGATCAGCTACCAGTTAAAAGTAACAACAGACGTAAAATCTGGCTTTACACGCTGATGTTTTTGCATTCAATAGAGGAGATAACTACACGTGAAGAGAGTCCGAGAGAGTGGCTGCGAGTCAAACAGCACTAAAAACAATGAAATTGCAATGTTTTGTTACGTAAGAACTTTAACGTGTGAAAATGATACTTGTTCAGTTACTACTGTATTTGAAGATAAATATGGCTGCCGTCCCTCGCCAAACCAAAAGTTATGTAGAGCGGGAGATAGAAGAGTCTATGGAGAGAGAAAGTGAAATGATATGAGAGTTTCTTAAAGTTCTCTTTATGCTCCGGCAGCAGGAACAGCGCAACAGATCTACCACTGCCCATCAACAATGCATTATTATACGTTTTCTTAGGATCACTGTTATGTAATTGCCACGGCATTATCAAAATACTTAGCCTAACCAAGTCGTATACAGCCACTAAAATGAAATTTTCGTCAAGTTTGGAATTCACGGCGAATGAGATAAAAATTCAGAAATACCAAACTGTGTGTTCTAAATTTGCATAACATATCTATATAAATTAATCAAATCAAATCAATCAATCAATCAATGGGAACAATGATTTCTGAAAGAAGAAACAAGGAATTATCTAGCTCATACGATGTAATGTTCATATGTAAAGAAAAGCGCGACAGAAAATTAGTTCCTTATAATATTCGATATCGGAAGTAAGATCTGCTTAATTTTATCGATGGGTGCAAACTCACATCTACGTATATTGCAGACCATAATACTTTCGATTTATAAATGAGTGGGAAAAAAATGTTTTGATTTCATCTCGCATCTATATTCTCTCACAAAAAATGTGTTTTTGAAGATTTAGAGTTATTTACGAAAGTTATCATTGTATTTTACTACGAGGATGAAGGAAACAATAAGCTTTTTCTGTTCACTGAAAACAATGATTTTAATGTCGTGGTAACAATAGAGCAATGTAAGCATCTTGAAAAACTGAAAGGAAACTAAGAGAAACGCCAATGTAAGAGTCATCACATGCGATCAGATAAAGCGGTATTCCAAGTAAGAATACAGGTATATTCTCTTATTACTTGTACATGAAGACTACATTTATCTAGCTCTGTAATTACAAAATTTTTATTTTAGTTACGTTGGTTTTCTATTTCTCTAAGTTACGTCATAGTGCGCTACGATAACCACTCGATAGTTCAACCATAAATTTCCACCGGCCACGATCGCGCCACGAAACAACAGCTGTTGGATAACAACGCACCAAAGTTTAGCGCAATGTCTACTTCAAAAGGAAAGAATGCTTATGAACATGAAACTTGACCATATGTAAGTTCTTCAACAACGTTACGTTGTGATAGCGCACTTTGCTTCGGAAAAGCAATATTTCTCTTAGACAGTCTCCATTTTGAAGATGAGCAATCTTCCAGACGCAAATGCAGCGAATACAGCAACGCAAATAAAACTTGAGTTTCACAACTTTCGTATTTTGCGTGCGGTTTGAAAATTATAGGCTACGGAAATAGTCCCTGGGAAAGAAAATCCAGATCAGTTAATTTCTGTAAAATAACTTTTTCATGATATTGTCTTCATTTTTTTACTATGCATCCCCTGGATGTTAAAAACAGATTTTTTATGTCTGTGTAGGGGAGGTTAAACAAACAAAGGTACTATTTTAGGAAGAGTCAAAAAGCTTGAGAAAGTATTTTCTAGTAACAGTACATTGCTTTCACTATTTGTGACGTACCTGGTTTGTGTGTTGGAAGTGTGTGCGTGTGTGTAATGAAAGTTCATCTTGCGCTATTATCCCGTCCTGCCATGTTCCTAAGTGCGAAGGGCCAACCTTTTCCCCAGAGAAGTGTTTGAGATAAATTTATTCAGTCTCATTTGTCAATTTCGTTAACTTTGGCACCTGGAAATTTTATGTTGGTATACAGTTCTTATGTAAATGTTACATTTGATATATTTTGTTTAAGCATCCATATTTCGTAGGCACCATATCACTTGGAACAGACAAACAAAGGTCCTAGTGACGAAACCTGTCATGCCACGTTTATTTTGTTGTATTTTCTTTCGATTTTTATCGTCGGATTTGATGTATAAGTCATAAGTATTCATAAATAAAACAAAGTATCAAGACATGATACGACAGGCAAAATTATTTATTCAATTTGAACCACGATACTAACAAGGATAGATCGAGAAATAGAAATGGGTAAATATGATATAATTTTTTTTAAATGGCTTAAATTTCATTATACAATAAGAACTTTGCTTCGGATTTGGAATTTACTCAAAAAGAGCACTCGCTCCTCATTCAGTATGTTAAGCGTATCATTTGAATATATACGTATGTTAAGGGGAAAAAATGAAAGAAATCAGCAGAGCGAATTTACTATTTTTACTCGATAAAAAATTGTTTAAATAATATGAATAAAGTAGCATTAGTCTAAATTTCAATCGTATAGTAATATTAAGACAATTGGGATTCCCAGTTTCCCAGATTCCCAGATATTCCCATAGGTATATCTCAATCCTCACATGCCTAAACAAGGCAAGAGGTTTAGTAGCTGATCTTGTTGAAACCTACAATTTGAATTTATGTTGATGTATAAGATTGTAGGATCCAATGTTTTATTTTATAATTATGTATTCAATTTTTTAAATTTTGTATAACCAATTTTGACATAGTGATATACCTGGTTGTTTAATCGTTATCATCACTTCAATAAATATGATTATTATTATTATTAGAACAATACACAGTTAATTGCACAATATTATATAACAATAAACAATTATTAGTATCAGAGATATAATAGAAAACTGTAACTTGAAGTGTAAATATGCTAACTTGTTATGTTATGTTATTCTACAGCTTACGTATTGTATTCGTGTAACTTTGTACTTTTGAATTTGACTTAGTGCTGTATTAGGTTCCATACTGTGCTCAACACTTAAAATAAACGATTATTATATTAAAGCTACACATTTCGTATATCTTTAAATGATGCAGGAAGGATGTAAAGTTGTAAAGTTGTAGAAGGATCGAAGGTACAGACTTGAGTCAATAAAGAAAGTTTCCCGCGATACTGTGCAGGTTCTGGATGGAAGTAAACAATGCAGAGGAAAGCGTCCTTGTCGTTTATTCATCAACAATAAGTTTATCACCATGATAACATTCGATCAATCTATTAAAGCATTTTACACATTTGCAAGAAAAAATACTTCATCTTCACTACACTAGCAATTATTCAGGTAAGGAATGTATAACCAAATAACTGTCGGAAAGCAATGAAATTGGGTTGGGTATAAATTGTATTTACTAAGTTACTAAATACAAGAAAACATTAATTTCAAAAATCAATGCCAACTCATCCGTAATCGCTAGGAAGCTTTAGGTATAAGTCTGGTAATTAATGTGTACTCCTAAAATGAGAAAACACGTAATAACAGTGGTATACGAGGTGTGGCTCATGCTGTAACTCTTTTACATAAACAAATCAGACAATCGAAATATTGTACCATTCAATGTAGTCCCCTCCTCGATCCCTACTCCGCTCCACCCGGATCCTTTACTGTTAGAAGCAGTGTTGCACGTCATTTTCTGATATGCTGTTCAAGAGTTGCGTCGCTTTGGCTTTCACGGCACCCACAGACTCGAACCGGGTTCCTTTTAGTGCGGACTTGACTTTTGTGAAGAGAAAAAGTTGCACGTGGCTAGGTCCGGCGAGTACGGTGGATATTGCAACACTGGAATGTTGTGTTTTACCAGAAACCTCTTCACAGTTAGCACGTTGTGAATTGCCACGTTGTTCTGATGAAGAATCCATGAGCCATTCTTCCACATGTTTGATCTCCATCTTCTCACCCGTTCACGAAGGGTCCCCAAAAGATTCTTAAAATACAACTGATTGACAGTCTGACCTTCAGGCACCCAATCAACGACAAATTTTAGTGACCTTCTCGATACTGACTTGAGTTTTCGAAGAGCAACGGTGGCTGATCGTGGATCGTCCCCGACACCTTCTCTACCCTCTTGATAGTTCTTAAACTACTCAATTCGTGTGCGAAATAAACACTGATCCCTACAAATTTCTTTCAACTATAATTGTAAGCTTCCTTGGCGGATTTCCCAAGTTTTGTGACATTAACACGTTGTTCCACTTGCAAACTTAACTTGATTCCGACGGAGCTCTGATGCACGGTCTGCTTCTAACAAATGCTACAGCCAGACTGCTCCACACATGTGCGTAAAAGTTTGTGCGCAGGCAGAGGGTACACTTTAAAAAAAATACACTTTCTGCACACTTCCTAGAAACTACTTTTGATCACTTCTTGTACACATTAAATGTGCACAAGAAGTGTACAGGAAGTGCTTCAATAGTGTACAGGAAGTGCTTCAAAAGTGTACAGGAAGTGTACAAAAAGTGCAGCAAAAGAAGTGTACAGGAAGTGTGCAAGAAGTGTTTCCAATATAAAGGTGTCCCAAAAGTGTGCTCCAGAAACTACTTTTGATCACTTCTGGTACACTTTACACATTTGGAACACTTGTGAAAATACTTGAGCGACACTTCTTGCACACATGAGATATATCGCAATTTAGTACTCATACTTAGTTTCTAGAACAAAAATACAGTTGACTCACATTTAACTTGACAATTGAAGGAGTAAAAAGCAACAACTTTCAACTGTGAACCTTAAATTTTGTGTGATGCGTGTTTGTTTTTCTGTGACGCACGTACCTTCTACTTATATAGAAGGTAAAAGGTTGCTCATGGGAGATTCACTTTTATTCATTGCAGTACATTTTTTCTTTAATTTGTATCTTAGATGTTCACATATTTTTCGAAGCTAAAGCACAATTTTTCACTATGATTACAATCAAACGTATCATTATTTGTTGTACAAAAACTTATGTTTCTTTTACACATTTTGACAGAACCATCTAGCGGCCGGTGTAGGAAACTCAGTATAAAGTAAGTATATTCTGATTTTTTTTCAGAATATTAGGTTACACAACAACATAAAGACTCGCTTCGAGTAATTATCTATATACATGAGTTTCAATTTTCGACAAAGTATTTTCATACTACACTCGACGAAACTGGACAATCGTTATTTCAAATTCAGAAGCACGCTCACGCACATATAGTAAATTTAACCAAACGTTTTGTTTCTCTTTACTTACATATGTATCATTTTGTTTACGAGTACCAAATTTCGTCTGACCAATTTTCTGGTATTCTTAAACAAAATTATTTAGTAATTACAAGCAACATTTGGTTATCGGAAATAAAAAGCATAACCAAACAGCTCAACCAAACTTTTTTGGTAATTCCAAACAAAACAGTTTTTTCTGTGTAAGGCGAAGTAAGTGGCGTTACATAATAATGATGATGACAAGTTTCCAGCAACAACCAGCCCACCGAAGTTAACGATGTTTTGGTGTGCTTTAAAGATGAATAGTTCGATTTAAGAAAATCTATTAATTTCCTCGGAACATTCAACTTGCTCCTTCTTCAATTTTAATGAGATTTATCCAATTATCAAATTGGTACATTAAACAAAAAAAGTATTGATAGTTTCATGATGCAATGCGATTTCCATGTTTTCCAGGAAAAAAATAGTTATATTTTGTTATTGTTTAATGTTGCTTGCTTTCAAGTGTGTTACTGCTTTATGTAATGAAATTGATTTATGTTCATAAGATATTCATTTGTCAAAAAAGTATAAAATAACAATCGATATGACCAACAACACAAAATGAAATCGTGTGCTACAAAAGTGTACAAGAAGTGTACAGACTTACTTTAAACAAAAGTGTACAGAAAGCGTTGAAGAAGTGCACACAACTTTGAATGTGTCCCCAAAGTGTGCAACAAGTGTACAAAATTTCGTCATTTCGGGTCGCACACATCTAGAACACTTTAAGTACACTTTTGCAACACCTTCAGTACACATCTTGTGCATATTATATGCAAGAAAGTGTACCAAAAGTGTACAAGAAGTGTATTTTTTTTTACAGTGTAGTCCACAGGTCAGTATCTTACCCAGCTCTTTGTTATCGACGTGACCTGAAGTGAATAAGAAAATCAATCCAGAAACTTTATTGCCATACCTCGTATTTGCGATAAGTCCACTTTATTCTCAAATAGGCTAATCGGGACTGGACCCACAGTTAAGTAGAGGTTGGCATCGTAACTACTGCTCCATCGGAGACACCCGTATATGATGTGGCCTGTGAGACTAAGCTAATAATAGGTATTCAATGTTTAGAAATAGAATAATTTGTAAATCATTTAATGTCAATTATATCTAGGTTGCCTATTGCAGAATCAAAGTGCAATTGGCAACCTTCTTAAATACGTCATCTTTACATACGCATGAACGGTGACGTATTCATAGTGTAGTGACGTTCACAATATACAGCTTGGGGACAGCACATGACTTTGCGCTAGGAATAATGGAATTTATTGATTGATTGAGTTGGTGCTTTAAGTTCACTTTATGCGCAGTAAGGCTAATCGGGACTGGACCTACAGTTGAAAGTGAGATCCGAACCACTACGTGCCACCGGGTATCGAACCCGGGACCCCTTGATTGCAAGGCTACCAAGGAATAACGAGATGTCGTGAACGAAGTGTCATGGTGTCGTCATATAATTCATATGGGGCATCATCCGAAAATTGAGTGTCGTCAAATACATACTAGGAAGCTCTTTCAAGAATTAAATATCTTGAACTTCTTTGTTACTGAAGACGAATTGTGACATACTTGCTACGATCGCCCCACGAAACAACAAAGCACAAAGTGGAAGTCAACTATTCCACAAATGGTTATAAAATGAAAATCCGAAAGTTAAATTCTACACCCTCGAATTTTCATTTTTTTCTTTCTTTATGAAGATTATGTGATCCTAATTGTGAATTTAAAAAATTGGAGCGCGGAAAGAAGTATTTACGACTGTACAGCCGTTTAAAGTTGAGATTTTGTCGTTTGAAAAACGATCCTGGGGTAATTGACTTACCGCCTCCTACCGCTACCGCGGCCCCGCCTTTATCTATAGAGTCCCTTTTAAAGGCATGTTAAAAATTGGCCGGAGTCACCCGCCCCCAACACTAATTCTCACTGTTTTCCGCATTGACACATGAAGATACCAAAAATGAAGGCTAAAATTAAACCTAAGAAGGTAACTTGCCTCTTTTTACCATGGCCAGGCACTGAATTGCGGGTCGAAGTTAAATTTGTAAATCCAAAAATGAAGTAAATCCTACGTTGAAAGTCCTTGTTGTCCTTTTCCACAGAATACCAACCTCCACTCCCTTCCCATCATAAAAATAAGATGTCGCAAATTATCCCATCCCACAAGCCATTTTAAAAAAAAAAGCAACCCTCCCCTTTACAGCCTGCCAAAAAGAAATTATTAATTCCAATTTCTGAAGTCGCATAAATAAAATACAATGTCTGAAATGTCCAATCCGCCAGTATATCACACAAATAACATATCGCAATCGGAAATGTTCCCATTGCACAAGTCAATCATAAGAAGAAAAAGAAAAAAATCAGACGTGCGGCTGTGACAGGAATCCATCATCCGCCATCATAGAAGTTCTGAAAAACCTTTTTGAAGTTAAGCAAGGAATTTTAATTTTATAAAAAACGTAAGTTTCGTAGCAGGTAGATCTAAAAAAATTAACTTCCGCGCAATTTGCAAACACTGTTTGTTATGAGGAACTAAATATTTTCAAGAAAATATTTGAAATGTGCCGGAAATCGAGGGTGTAGAAAGGGGTACCTGAGCCAGCCCGTATTCATGATGAATTTCTTACAGATAGTTTAACTCCGACTGGTAGTTGCTATCGTGATGCTCTAGAAGAAACTTATCTATCTTTGTCCTGAGCACTGTGAGCCATGTTGTTGGTTCCGCTCCACCAATGCAGTGGCTATCCACGAATCACAAGAAGATTGTGAATGATTCCTCATATTCCCTGATTTATCCTCTTGTCTTTGTTTATGTGAAACTAACGACATACAAAAGACTGTGACGTTGAATCTTCGGAGCATGTTATGTGAAGGTTCATTTCAATTGCTAGTCAAACGTAGCTACAATTGCAGTATGGATGCAGGATGGATGTACTATGAGTACACTAGTTTATTGTGTAGAGCCAGCACACACTTAAACGAATTAAATGGAAGTTTATCGCTGACTAAGAAATATGAAATGCGTTTTGGAATTAAAAAAGTATTGAAAATGGCTGAGATATAAAATCAATGTAATGCAGATAAGAATATTGTACATATAGTCGATGTAAATGATGCAATGAGATATGGTGCAATTATGCAAAATGAATGGTGAATTGAAAACAATTGCCTATATGTTGGCAACACCAGCGCCTTCGAAAAGAAGTGTCACTTTGTGTCACTAGTGTCACTTTGAACGTAAAGCTTTAACAGGAATTAACAGAAATTAAAACATAATTTACTATTAGTATCAGTATGGAAACTTATTTCATAGTATAGCCTACAGTGATTCTTTGCCTCTGCCTGTGGTCTATTAGTAATTAATTAAAATAAGAAAGCAAAGCCAAAATAACTATTAAACGTCCGACTTTCCATAAAGTATAAGTCCACTGCATGGTCAATTAGCCAAATAGGTAGTGCATCTAAAGTATAGTGGAATCTGAATCATTTTTCAATTTGAAGAATTTGATATAGGCCTATACAATTTTGTTAGAGTCGTTTTTTTTTTTTGTTGCATGCAATTCCTCCAGGTGACTTTAGTTGCCCCAGATGAAGTCACGTCCTCTATGGTCTGCCGACTTATGTAATTGTGCATTCTCCGCTCATGCACTTACGGGATTGATTCTTCCCTGGAAAGAGCAGCTCATGCTGGAAATTTCACGCCCAGCGAATGCTACAAGTTGCGGAAATTCGGTCTTTCTCCTCAAACGAAGCTACATGCCCGAGTCCTGATGAAGTTTCACTTCGGCAACCGGTGTATAAAAACCGCAAACATCACATTAGAAAGTATCAGTGGTTCATTTGAACAATCAACTCCACGAGGAGATGAACAGGATTCTGGTAAGTGTTGCAATTTCGAGATAGCCACACCATCGCCCCACGCTCGGCGCGTGCCTGAATATAAGCTCTTGAACTCCCCCCACGTTCCCAGTTGTCTATCGCGAGATGTTAAGCTTCAACACTTTGTGCTCCCTGTACGCTAGATTGAAGACAAAAACTGATATAGTGCAAGAATTCACAGCCAAAGAAACTAGGACGATTCTGCAACCCTCAAAATTTCCGCGGAAGTGAATCAATTCGAAGATATAGTATTTTGTTCCCGCAAACGTGAAATATATCCTACCATGTCTAATACTGTGAGTATATAATAAATATTAATGTAGCTGGTCACAGTGTACAAATTATGATAAAGTTGTATTACTAATAGTAATTGGAAATATCTTTTCTGGACAGGACAAACAACAAAGTATTTTCCAAATTGTGTATACGGGAGGTTAAAAATTCAACGCATTGAAACCCGTCGACAGGTTCGCTAAAGTAGAGATATGCGTTAGTCAAAGCGGTCATAACAATTTATGTTACTGCCTCTCTCAATTTACAGAGTTTAGAACGGGGACTATAGTTTTTCACCTCTCACTTTGAAGCACGTTTTCCGTTCTCGCACAAATGTGACACCCAACAAATATTTCACTTTTTTTCATTTGAAAAATTATGAGGCAAGTAGTGTGGTCAAAATATTAGTGATTTGCTTATATCACTACCCTCCGTTTTTCCTAAAATCTAAGTAAATATAGGATATTGGGCGATTTCAAAGTTTCAAGGTCTTCCCGAGGGCTAAGTTATAACTTCGTCGCCTTGCAATCTAGGGGTCGCGTGTTTCTTAGCCTATGTGCATAAAGTGAACGCAAAAACCAAACTTCAAAGATATAAATACGAAATTATAGCTTGATGCAGTAAAGTTGTAGACAGTTCCGTTCTTTAAATTTCGAAAATATAGTCTAAACAGTTTTTATTATTATTATCATTAATAATAACAGAATTCCGGAGCGCACAAACATGGGGAGGGAAATGTGTTCCTCGCGGCCTTCTTCAACTGCGTTGAACAATTTCCCTGAGGTACAATGCCAGATCTTCCGGGCAAGGTTATATATAGTATATCACTTGGTTCATATGCTACCTAGAGTTATCCATAACATAACCCTGGATGTTTCTTACATTGCTTAGAATTTTTTTTATCCTTTCTTCACAGGGTAATTCTATAACTTCTTTATCTAGAATTTTGTGTTTCAGATAAAGCGACCATATTTTTAAAACAACAAAATGGTACATTTTAAATATCGTCCTGAAGGTAAAACGGGACAAAACGGGAAGGCAAAATGTGTATACATTTTAATATTAAACCTTTTTCGTCATAAATACTTATGTTTCAAAGCTATTTAAATAAATAAATAAATAGATTAATAAATTCTGTGTAAACAACTAACATAATATGGTGATATGCACTCCACTCAAACCAAGCAGTCCTTGAGAAATAGAAGACATTCACTGACATTTTGCCGATGAATGGATCTTCTTCAGTACAATATTATTTTCATCGTCATTGCCGCAAAAAAGGCACATTTTGGCTCCCCGTTTTGCGTTTAAAAAATCGGTACAAAGGCTAAAGAAATGGGACTGTCCTGGCTAAAGCCACCTTAGTTTCAGTAAGGTCACTCTGTTCACTTCAGCACATCTGGAGTGACTATAAACTTGTGCAAGTGTTTTTTTAGTTACTGACACTTTATATTGCCATTTCTTCATGTAGTACACAATGACGAAGAACATCTTAAAATGCCTTTAAAATCCGCTACTTAAACAATTCTCCCTGACTCAATATTTACCGTGTCGTCACATTGAATGTAGCTTCACTTGTGTATAAGAGGCGCCCGTCGAAACAACTACTAAACTACTAAATTGAAAGTATTATAATATTTATAATATCTGCAGATAAGGAAGTTAGTGGGTTGAGTGGTTAATCAGTGACTTTCTATTCTTCAAGACGAATAACCATTCCCTTGATTGTCGGTTAGGTTCATTGAAGGCTTATTGTTAGTTTCAGTGTGGCACTGGATGGTAAATTCTTACTCTCACATGTCTCACATGGGTAGTGGCTTATTTTAGACGCAGGGCTGTATTTAAAGTCATGCCGTGCCTAGATCAATTTTAAAATGCAGCCCTCCGAGACTGTGATTATTTTGTGGATAGTGTCTGAATTTGGATTTGGTCATACTAAAGCGTCAATGGTTGATTGATAAAATTGACGTAGTTAATTATGATTTAGTGTAAGTAATACATTGAGAAATTTTAAGGTGAAAGAAAACTACAAGAATAGTCCTTGCCCTCGTTCATGTTTCCATGATGTAAATTATCGTTAGAAACTGAAGAAAGCCACAGAAAATTCTGATCAGGGATGGAGGGATGGATTAGCAGGAGAACCTCACCTTTTGACATAAGATTTACATTATGCAATCTAGAATTCATGTACAACTCGAAAGGTGTGACAGCCGTTTGCCTTTCAGTCCCCAAACCCTTCATAGAATGCACTTTTAGGGTATTTTAAAAACAATACAAAGAGAAGAATAAAAACCCACTATTTCTATTCTAATCTTAATTAACAACAGCAAGACTGTTAGAAGAATCGAAAAAAATTGAAAACAGGAACAGAAGGATTGATTTGATGAAACGCCATGTTTCAAAAACCAATTTTCGTTACACACATGCCTACTTAACAGTGAAATATTGGGTGAAGAAATATATTTTTCCAGTGGCAACTTAAGCTGTGTTCAATGAGATTTTTGTTGCATGTGCATGTCTCTTCGATGTACAAAGAAGTTGCTAAATTAATTTGTGATGTTTTTTGAGCATAGACCCTCTGATTAGGGGAGTTCAGTCGGGAAAAGAAATCCCTCATTCCACCTTACTGTTTCATTGTATTGACGGATACGAAAAAGGGGCGCATATAGAGTGTGTTAGGATCCACCGTAAATCACTGTATTAGAAGAATTCCAACTTCCAATGTTTTCTGCCCCCCTTTATTTCCCCTTGAAAATTCTTCATTTTTCTTAAAGAGCATAACTTAGCTGTTTAATAACGATAATAAAGATTCCTTCACGAAATTTCTAGGCGAGAGTATTAGAGGAGGCAGACCCCCTCTTGCCCCCAGGTGCGTACCCTTATGGTTTTGAGTTCTACGTCAATGTGGGTGTAGACAATTATCATATGATCCGACATTCTACTGTTCATTTTGAACATGTTTGACTTTTCATTTCTTTGGCCCTACCACATGTGCAAATAGTATCACATGTCGTGTTTTAACTTCATACATTCTTCATTCACCTCAGAGTTGCTATTCTTCACCTTGCTCCACATAGTTCGTCAACGTATCGACCTCTTGGGGTAAGTTGGCGATTTCTGCACTGCTATGTAAATTCTTCTATGTGCTTTACGTAGCATGATTGCCATGATCGCGTGTATTCTATTCTTTTAGCACAAAGTCCTAGTTTTGCATCTGGACAATTAACTACATTTCAACGCAATACTCTCGGAGTTGTAAAGCAATATACTATGTAGTATATTAACATCATCAACTTACCTCACGCTCCCCTAGTTCTTTAATTCTAGAGAGTGATACAATGGATGATAGTGCATAATGTTTAAATTTACTATAACGAGTTCGCAAGGGGAAATTATGCGCTATTAATTTTCTGTAACAAACAAGCTCATTGTTGAAGAACTGGCAAAAATATATGTAATTTTTAATCAATATACAAAAATATTTATCCGGTGTTGTTATTGAAAACACAGATTTCAATGAATTTTCACAATAATTCTCAAATAGAAATGATCGTCTGTTATCTACTAGCACACCCTAGGGGTGTGAGTGGGAGGGGCGACATACAAAAATGATCGAAAACGACCGATGTTAGTGTGGAATTCAAAGTTTTTGGGGTCGCCAAGATGAATAGTAACACTCCTAATACCGTCCCACTTCAAGTTCATCACCTATCGTGATGGGGGGCTGAAAATTAAAATGTGAAAAATGACCAAGATTATTGCCGAATCCATAGTTTTTGGAGTCACTAAGCTAATTGGTGGCATTCACGATGACAAACTTGGTACACATATGACTTACATTCTGGAAAGAAATACTGTGGGGTAAAACACCCCTGGCACCCCTAGGGGTTGCGGTAGGAAGCGGTGACATGTAAAAATAATCGAAAACGACCGATGTTAGTGTGGAATCCATAGTTATCGGGGTCGCTAAGATGAATAGTGACACTTCCAATGCCCTTTAATTTATTTATTCTTGCTCTTGGAGGTGGAACTAAAAATGTCGTTCATAAATTGTTGTTAAATTTATATTATAGTGAATTTGTAAAATACATTACTTTATAATTTGTATACTGTACTTATACTTTTAAATGCCTGTAAATAAAATTAGTTACATTTTACGCTATAGTTAGAATTTGTTAAACACCTGGGCAACGCCGGGTAATGAGCTAGAAATAAATAAAATATCAAATTTCTAAAAATGGTATTGTCTTCCAGAAAACTATTGAAATTTTTTCAAATCACCAAAAGTTGCAATAAGTCACCTATTCCTCGAAAATGATGAAAAATTAAATAAAGAAGCATTAAAGAAAATATCCATAAACCAACGTCCATCTCCTGCTGTGATGTTTATTGTTGCCATGTGCATGGCTAGCAGTTCGTGACCGATCTCAAAACGATTGTCTTTGTGAAACTCAGTCAACATATGAGTCACGGATCTGAAGTCTTCGGTCAAATTTGGATGGCAAAATCCTATGCGGATGTTCACTTCGTCAGTAACTTCTCGGACAGTTAAAAGGAAGATTTCCATAATCACATCCCAAACTCTCTCTTGATCTTCACCGATTGATGTTTTGCACCCTTTCGGTCCCCTTGTGTACAATTGTACACATTTCTACCGTGTAAAATAATGTTTACAGGGAATACGCTCCATCCGGTATAATTATCTACTTTTGTAGACATTATTTTTTTTCAAATAAGTGCTACACAACGTCATCTCTTAGAAATCGAGAGTATTTCAGCTCGCCAGATCAGCATAGACACACTTATCAAAAACGCTTAGTGCATCTTATATTTATGGATTTGAATTTGAAATCACTACATATATTGTTGTGTGTGTAATGAAAGTCTGAACATATTTTAGAATAACTGTACGTTTGTAGACAGAATTTGTTGTTGAATTATGGTGTCTACGATTGTACACATTTGTACTCAGAGCTATTGAATGCAGCATCCTTAGCACTGTGCTGCACTGCAGGTCGCATGTATTAGAACTTTCCCCAAGTAGCTCGATTTGTTCATTCTGAACACATTTGTTGTTTGTAATCACTTTTTGGTAATATTGTTGTAAATGTGTCACATTGTTATTATAGTTGAATGAGAATTGCAGTAAGAAAAATATGTGCGGTTTATGAAAAAAATATATGTAATTATGAGACACATTTGTAATTATTAGTTGAAAACCTACATCATAGGTTACTGTAATTGTTTTTACGCTATATTGCAATTGTAAATTTTAATAGCTAATTAGAGAAATAATAATGTAGCTTATACAGGTTACAAGTCAGAAAACGTTATTATATTTTAGGATTTAGTGTGAAATTAGAGCCCAGAGGTGAAACTATAATTTAATATTAAAAAAAAATTGAAACAGAATTGACAAATTATGGTATTCTTTTTTAAAAAGACACTACATTACAATTATTACATTATAAAAACAACAAATTTATGAAAAATTAAAGTCTGTATTATCTTGACCCTCTGGTCATTTTGTGTACAATTGTATACATGATCCCTTTGCCATGGTTAGAATGAAAATATTCAAGTAACATGATATTCATTTAATTTCATATTCGTATGTTCCATATACACCATTTATATATAAAAATATTTTTTTTAATGATAAAGCTTAATTCGGGACCGAAAGTGTTAAAACACGTAAGGCACATGTAGCATTCATTGCGCGACTCATACAGTGCTCCCCATATGCTCGATTAAGCAATTGAAATGTCTCCGTAAAGTGTTTACCAAGGTTGCAGCAAAATTTGAAACACATGCATTGCTCTTCGAGTTCTTTCATTGTCACTTTATTGTTGGGGCTTCCAGGGTCCGATAGCCACATAGTCTTTCGGATCCCACTTGAAACTGTAGATCCAGTCCCGATTAGCCGTTCTGTGCATATAGTGGACTGAAATGCTGTAGGGTATCAAGCCATTAATTGTATTAATATAGTTCTAAAATAAAATGTTGGCACCCTCTTTTAAAAATTTGGTCTTTTTTTAAACATGCCTCGTACTTATGACATAAAGCAAGGAACATAACAACACAATAATATTAAAGTTAACCACTTCCACATTAACTTTTATCCTGCGTAACCTCTAACACCATGAGATAAAGACGAACTTATAAAATGATAAGGGCTTCCACAATAAGATTTTAGGGGGGGTGTAAGGGGTGCTCCTTCCACATAGTGTACCCAATAGTCAACCTCACTTCCACGTAGTACACCCTGGACTGCAGACTAACGAGGCTCTGGCGACTGGCCCCATGGCCAGTATAATTTTGTTTGTGTTGTCCTGTGTTTTGTCCTTATTTGTGCTGAGTGCTCCTTTACAGCTTCAGCTTTTAATGAAAGTCAGAAGATTTTAATATTTTATGATTTTAGTTATGCAACGTTAGAGTTGTTATGTGTAACGATAAGAGGCTGGACCCCGTATAATGTGACGGATGCAAAATAGCCTTAGTGCTGACGTACACAAAATTTTAAATTCAAATTCAAATAAGATTTTAGAACTAAATAATAATTTAATCGAAAAACTGTGATATTGTTATACCTGCATAAAAAAGAGAGAAACATACGGGTTAGTAGCTAGTATCTAACCATAATTTGCTATAAATTTGTCATTCCCTGACGTAAGAAGTGAACATGAGGTGCATCAATACAGGTCGTTACAACACATAACTTCTTTGTTTTTAATTCCAGTTTATTCGGATAAAGACTTATTAGGGTTTCCAAGGCAGTTTAACCCATTAACTGCAGCGGAGCTACGTAGAATCTCTAAAAGTGGTATTTTTTTGCGGAGCGTCTATGTAAAGACGGTATTTCAAAATTAACAGTTCTTGTAATGCGGCAAGTTATTTTTATAGACACAACTTTTTCGTGCCTTTAGTAGTCGATATGAGCTATTCGCAATCAAAGAACATTCGCAAACAATTTGCTATTCGCACACAAACCTTGTTGATGCCTTGTCAGTTCCTGAAAAATATTTTTTGCAACATGAAATTAGAGTCGCCGTGCTCTAGTCGTTAGGGTGTCTAACTGCTACGCGGGAGACTCGGGTTCGATTCCTGGGGTGGTAATCCTTGTCCCTGCATAAAGCGGCTCTGGGGCTCACCCAACCTCAAATAAATGGGTACCTGGGGGCAATCCTGGAGGGTAAAGGCAGCTGGAGCATGTTGCTGATTGAGAATACTTGGTGGGGCCGCGCAACCTCCCCCCCCCCCCCACACACACACATCCCCTAAATGTGCCTTCATGGCTTAACCTTTTTACCTTACCTAGTATGGAATGTTTATTTGCGGCAGAGTCTATATACAGATTGTTTTCCTTAGCTTCATTATGCGGAAGACCTCATATAGTTATTTTCTTTCTTTATTTACTATGAAACAAATTTGCGGTTGCACCTATATATGATTTCCTATTGGACGCACTTGCCTTCAACGTCGCTGCAGGGAAGGGGAGTGCAAGTAATAGGGGATCTAATCCAGGGCTACTTAATTACAAGGAGGCAATATCAACCAGTATGAGAGAGAGCAACAACCTATTTAGTCTATGAAGTTCCTTACTGACAGACTTGTGAATAATATTACAACCCGTTGCTGTTTTTACAATGAAAGCTATAACAAAGTTATATTGCTTTCTATCCTTGTTTCCAGAGATATCTTCTCAATTAATTACGACAATGAAAGTTAAGAATTCCATCACTCCAGCCATCATAACTTGCGGAAACGCAAACGAAGGATGCGTTACAAAAGTGTGAGCACAAATATTTACTTCTCTTATGAAGCAATGCAGCTCACATCCGTACTGCATCATGTGTATGCGTTCGAATATTGCTTCACTCATAGTTACGACTTCGTTATAGCAGTTTCTTAATGATAATGTGCTCCTACTTCGCATTGGACGGTTTCCCTTCCGGCAATTACAGGACGGAGGTGCCCGTCTGGAAATGCCAAAGATTCCGTACATCAGCGGAATTGGCCAGCGCGTGGTGTCAGAGGAAACGGCTACTTGATATGCAATTAGATCACTATTAGATGTTTATCTGTGGTATATATACACGGCGGAGGAGAAACTATTCCATCACATCGTGTCAGTGGTATCCTTCAAGGATTGTTCGAGAACGATGAAGACAGGTGTAAGTGGGAAGACTTTTAATTTCAATTAAATAATCACCCGACCGAAGCACCTTTTACTGTTCTTGTTGTTCAAAAGCGAACATAACAGTCCGTGTTGAACAAACAATGTGCTCAAGGATTAACTCACAATGCATTTAGAAGACATAATGTGTCCAAACATTAACTCAACAATGTTTTTAAAAGAAGTAATGCGTTTAAAGATTAACTCAGCAATGCTTTTGGAAGAAGTAATGTGTTTAAAGATTAACTCAACAATGCATTTAAAAGAAGTAATGTGTTTAAAGATTAACTCAACAATGCTTTTAAAAGATGAAATGTGTTCAAAGATAAACTCAACAACTCTATTGGAAGAAGTAATGTGCTCAAAGATAAACTCAACAACTCTATTGGAAGAAGTAATGTGCTCAAAGATTAACTCCCAGTGCTTTTGGAAGAAGTAATGTGTTCAAAGACTAACTCACAATGCTATTTTAAGAAGTAATGTGTTTAAACATTAACTCAACAATGTTTTTAAAAGAAGTAATGTGCTTAAAGATTAACTCAGTAATGGAAGAAGTATTGTGTTCAAATATGAACTCAATATTTTTGGAAGAAATGTGTTCAAAGATAAACTCACAATGTTTTTGGAAGAAGTAATGTGTTCAAATATCAACTCAAAGTTCTTCTGGAATAATTAGTTTCCAAATATAAGTTATGTTGACGTCAAAATGGAAGAACAGGGGCTCTTGTACAATCTTGTAAGATATGTTGTTATAATAACGACGACCTGAGTTCAAATACAGGTTTCTAACACTTCAGTGTTTGGTTCCAACTTAAAACTGCGTGTCTTGTCGCATTCTATGGCACAGTTGTTAACGTAATATGTTGTGATAGCAGATGTACTTTGCTAGAGTCTGTTTGTTGCAGCATCCTTTTCATCAACTCACCCTCGTCGCTGCGATTAGCCTACAGAGTCAGCAGGCTATTTATTATTGTCTGTTTAATCGTTTATAAAGCAATTTCTTTACTGTATATTAATTTGTTTTACGCGTTTGTATATCTACATTCGAACCAAGATTTTCTGACAGAATAGACCACCATGCTTAACGCTAAGTCACATAGGTCGTCAATGAATTATTTTTATATGTTCTATAGTGCCTCCTCAATGGCGCAGTGGTAGCGGGTTCGATACCCGGTGGAGACACATAGTGGTTCGGATCCCACTTTAAACTGTAGGTCCAGTCCCTAGCCTTTCTGTGCATGAAGTAGACTTAAAACAACAATTCAATTATATGATCTATTTCTTTCACTACAAATTTATACTTGTGCTCTCTATGCTCATTTATGAGATACAGCCATTGACATTTCTAGGTTGAAGGAAACCCATTGAAATCAATGAGGGTTTTATGTCTGATGTGTTCGTGACTTTACATTGCTTAACCTTGGTAAGGATATAAATGAAAATGCACATTAAATTAATATATTTCTTCCCTTTAATTTTTCAGATCCTCGTGTTTTTATTCGTCCTAGTGGTACCAGGAAGATCAATCTATGGCGGCGCAGGCGCACTGCAGCTGAATTCACTTTCACCAACGGGTCCTGTGGTGTTCCCTGCAGATCAGAACTTCGATACCGGAATCCCATTAACCAAAAGCTCATTCAGAGGCAGGGAAGGCAGCACCCTAGCTTTCAACCTTAACGAACGCCAGCGATCACGCGGGTTTCAAGTTTCTGCTTCCCGGAACGTCCTACCCTCGCTTCTGTTTGCACAAAATCGTGCTGGATTGCAAACACCGCGTGCAGGATACTCACAAATTATTCTTCCGACGCCCGCAAGCAACCCTCCTGCCTCGGGGCGTAACGTCGTTGCCCTCCAGGTGCCTGCATTCATCGTCGTCCACCGAAGAGGCGCTGGCGGTAATGCTCTTAACCAAGTGAACTCTGGGAACTTTGACAGTTTTTCCGTCACCGCAGGTAGTCCTGTAGGAAGTGCTGCAGGAGGACCTGGACTTTCTGTTTCTGGGGCCCAGGGAGCAGAACGCCGTCTTTTGGACCTTTACGGTGGCCCACTCGCCGATGGCAATTCCCTAGGTGGTGTCGATGGCCCTTCCTTAGTACTTGGTGGACAGGGAGGTGCCCTTGGTTTTTGAATTTAACGAAATAGATTCTTACTCAATTAGAAATGTCTGCACATGTTGTACAAATTTACAAATATATTTGTTTACCTTTTAACTATTGTGTGTCTTAAGTGAGACTGACTTTGATCTTATTAATGCTAGTATGTTGACTTTGTATTAAACCCAAGAGAATTGGAATACAAAATAGACAATTGTTTTCTCGTGCTTCTGATATTACATATTTAATTTTATTATTTATAACTTTGCAATTAGGAAATTAAAATTACCTTTTACGATACTATCTAAAACTGATTAATTTGTTAATAATACTTGAACCTACATGCAATAAATGTGGCTGTAAAAATAGTGTACATGATGAATAAATTCAGCATCATCTTCACGACAGATATTAAACTTTGAGTTAAGTAAAAAACCAGCCACAGGTTTGAAAGTCGCTCAAGATTAACATTAACATTAACATCAATTATAACATCTTAATAAGATGTTGCAACAATCTTCAATACTCATTTCTGGTTTGGATTAGAAGACTATTGCCATAAAGAACTCAACTTTATCCGTAATTTGCAGTTAACACAGAACTCAGTTTAGATGAAGGAAAAAAAGTTTGGGAGAGTTTTCGGTGCAAGAAAATTTCGTTAAAAGCATCGGGATATAATGTATTAGCGTTTCGGTTAGTGGTAAAAACTAATTCTTAATTTAGTAATCTCTGGATATTTGGTTTCGTAGATGTTGTGTAAAAGGAATTGAACTGAAACTAGGTAAATGTGATGGTAAAATTTACCAAAGTTCTTTGCAAACCACAGGAAAGTAATGTGCTTTTATCCATTTTCTTGTTTATACAGGAGAGTACATTATTTGCTTGTTATGAACATGTCTTTCCCTGCATACGCAACCAAAACCTCTTTGCAATGGATGGAATAAACACGTTTTATTCTAGCACTATTCCTAGTTAGAAAAACCTTTCAGAGAGCTATTTGATAACACCTTTACCTCAATTTGGCTAAAATGGACAAAGCAAGTTATTTCTCTGTGGTTTTCAAATAGTCATAAGTAGAGTTCATAATATTTATTTGAGTGTTAAACATATATGTATGATTTTTGATATATTGGCTTATTATTTTCTCAGACAACAACTGTAGTGTATTCTAGTTAGCGCTTCCTACAACTATCGCAGTTTTGGTATATTACAGTATTAAATTTCTCATACTTTAGGGTGCAGGGTGAGGTTTGCAGTTGTTCTCTTGCTCTCAAATCTCATCTCAATACATATATTCCAAATTACACTGTAGAAAAAATATAAGCTGGAATCCTTGATAATTTTATGTTTTCAATGCAACTTTCAAATAATATGAAATGTATTTATTACTCACGAGTTGTATTTGTTAGTTTATAATAAAAATATCTGACTGTAGAATAAAGTGATATTCCAAATGTATGTCTCAATTTTAAGTATTGTAAATATTAAATAGTGCTTTTATTGTTTCTTTCATTGTTACATGAACATACTAATAAATATTCTCAAAGAAATGGAATATAATCAATTTTGATCCTTACAATTTCCGAAGGATGAAAGTAGTTTCCCAAGATTGATTGATTGATTGATTTGTTGTTTTAAGTCCACTTTATGCACAGTAAGGCTAATCGGGACTGGACCTACAGTTTAAAGTGGGATCCGAACCACTTGTGCCTCCACCGGGTATCGAACCCGGGACCCCTTGATTACAAGGCGACAACGCTACCACTGCGCCATCGGGGAGGCCCCTGAAAGTAGTTTCATAACGACTACGTCACATACTTGCATTCTTAGTGTACCATAAGTAGTGACAGGTTATTTAAGATATAAATTATGAATAAATTTGTATTTGAAAATGTTTTGCACAATATTACACAAGTCCCAAAATATATTCTTTCTGAAATAGAGACGTGGAGTTTGGACTAGTGAATCATGTGCCATGGGAATCTTATAAATGGCCAACATTGGCTCAATCGACGTGGACTATTGTTACATAAAATTTACATTACAAATGTTGCCAGGGAAACTGATGTTTACTATTAACCCATGCGTATGGTTGATGAAATATCATGATCACATTCACTCTCTTTATTTACGTTCAAAGTTAATACATTCTCTGCCACGTCGGTCGTAATGACCGAAACTGGCGCACAACAGTCACACCATGTTGGTCATTATGACAGAAACATGACTTGCACTTTGTTTTCCTAGCGCGCCGTCGGTCACGAGTATAACAATGTTGCGCATAAGGCATGACCTACAAGGCATGGGGAGTCGAGTACACATAAAAGTGTTATGGCTGTTCTATTTTGTACAAGGAAAAAGCGAAATTTGCGAATTTGCGAATTTGCTAAATAAAGTCCAATAACCACATTGGGGCAGTAGGAAGGAATTCGTGAATCCACCTGGCAGCCTTAACGAACACTGAGACACAGAGAAACACGGCAACAAAACGCAACAGACGAGTTTCCGGCGTCTCAGTGGTCGATAACCTATAAGATAAAGTGCAGACTTCTGTAGTTGGCGTTCCACCATTTGATTTCAATAGAAGCAGAAAACAGAAGTTCTGTTGCTTTCTGTTGTCGCGTTTCCCTGCGTCTCAGTGAGCGTCAAGATCAATTAAAAAATGATGGTCCAAAGTAAAGTCAAATTATTCATACCACATCCAATTGAATTGAATTGAATTGACTTTATTACTGGGCGAGGTTTAGCTGTTGCTGGTCTAATACAACTGTAATTACATGAAAAGGCACATTAAATATCCAAATGCCCTTGATGTACCTGACAAAAACACGTCGCAGGGTGTTACACCTGGTGATTATGGTGGACAAACTAGCATTGGCAGAGCATTGTTTCCGACACCGCGTCTGCCTAGAGGCTTAGAACGCAGATGCCTTAGTAGAATATTGTAACATTCGCTGCGGTATGTGGGATCGAACTTCATACCCAATTAATGGCAAACTCGCTGCTCATGGATAGCTTGGTGGTGACGTGCGAGAGGTAACAAATACACATATATGATTGGCAACACACAGAACTTGAGTTTGAGTTTTATACCCTCACAGACTAGATCAACATGGTAAGTGGGACAGTATACCTGTCTCTGCCTGGAGATACTGTACGTGGAGAGTTATAAACGTTTTTTTCTTTGGTTTTGCTTTTACTATTGCAATTTATATTCTGCCGTCGAACAACGTCAATGACACAAAAGGAGACCAGCAGTGATTTTTTATATTTAACTATCTAAGTATTTATACACCACAAAATACAGTATTAATATTTATTAAAGGCCCAGGTACCTGACGTTTGTGGTTTACAAACGATTCCGGAATACACAGATTAGTCAGCTTCCGGTGTGAATTTGTTGAGATATTGGACCAAACTTAGTGGTTACTTCACTGAGTACTTACGTCTTCGATGTAACTACTTAGGTGTTCAATTCACTTGGCGATAAACACGCTGAAAAACACTAAGGTTGAACACTTAGGGGGAGTTGGGGGGAAAGCACGAATCTTGCTGAAACCGAGTTCGACATCTTCAATCTTCTAATCCTCCTGTCGTTGGTTCATAATAAACATGTAGCCTCTCTTCTTTAGTAACATGAGTAGTGTAAAAGTATATAGGATAAACTCGAGAAAGTATGAGCCCCCCTCAGGCAGATTTGGCTACACTTAAAACTTAGCTCAAGATGTGCATATGAGTTTATTGCTCAAGTGTGGTACTCTGTCTAACCCAAGATTTTTGTAAAAATTCCCTCGGGAATTTCCTGTGAAAGTATGACCCCCCTCAGATTGATTTGCCGACACTTACAAAAGCTACATCTGCCAGATTGTTGTCCATAAGCTTGTCAAAAATATGCCCTTCTTGATATTGTTATGGCTATACTTAAAACTAAGCCATTGTATCATGTTGTACAACAAATTATTACCCAATATTATGCAACAAATTATGATGCAAGAGCTTTTGCATTATGTTGTGCAACAAATTATGATGCAAGAGCTTTTGCATCACATATCAGTTAGTATTGTGAGAGTGGCTGAGGAGTACAGATGTGTTGTTGCAGTGCTCCTCTTATTTTTTTAAAAAAAAAACACAAAAATATAGCAGATTTGTATAAATTGAATTATAGGTTTGTTTGATTTAATATACAGAATTTTCTAATATATTGAACAAAGGGTTTATATCTGCCCTAGTTTGTTATACAAGATCAATACATGACACATGGTATTAGGTCATTGCCTTTCCATGCACACCACGACATGCCTGTGCAGACATGCAATTGTGATAGGTCAGTGCTTCAGTAGATCAATACTTATTCTACCTTTGTGCATGTAGGCTATCAGCTTTACAACCTGTCATAGGTTTATTAAGTATAGAGTTTTGATTTGAACCCCAAGAAATTTTATATAATAAACCAACAACAAAGCCAAAAATATTAAGATACTAAGTATATATACTAAATATACAAAGCACACTGCTGAACCCAACTGATATTTTTTATTAAGCATAGAGTTTTGATTTGAATCCCAAGAAATTTTATATAATAAACAACAAAAATGCCAAATCAAAAATATTGTAATCAATGCAATAAGAATATATCCAGCCCCAATTGGGCTAAGCACCAAAAGAATTGTAATCCAGACAAATGCAGAACTCCCACTAAAATATGCCCTAAATGCCATAGAAAATATAACATGGAATATTTCACATATAAACATAAGGGTACTTGTTCTGCACAATCATCAACATTGCCCCCACAACCATTTACATCTGGTCTGAAAAGGAAGCTTGAAACACCTGTTAATGCTATGAACCCATCCAAAGCAGTTTTGCTGGCCAACTTAGGGATTACCGGTTTGTATCAGAGCAGAAATGTGACATTAAGAATTTTTTGAACAGTGTAAATTCTGATGTGCAGGCAATTCTAAATGCACAAAATGGCTCTTATAAGCTGTCTCTTAAATTGTTTACACAATATAAGAAACCAAATGGCACAAAATTTACACAGCCCCACATAACAGAAACTGTAGCTGTATATTCAAATGCAAATTTAGACAAAATAATAAGCAGTTTGATAGAGCAATTGAATATTAAACACTCTGAATTTGCAGCAAAAGAGTCAGGATGGAGCCTATGCGGATCTCCACACAAGCTCTATGTTAATATTTCTGAATTCAGCCCATTACAAGGATCTACATATCTGCCATTACCTGCCAATATTAAAAACAAAAGAGCCGTGGTTAACATAGAAAATAACGATGAGAAATGTTTTCTGTGGTGTATTTTAGCTGCTTTGTATCCAGTTTTAAGGAATCCTCAGAGAATAACTTATTATAAACAATATGAACACAATTTTGATGAAGCAATGGAGGGCTTAGAATATCCAATGTCTGTTCAGAATATTGATAAATTTGAAAAAAAGGCCAGGGATATCAATGGTAAACAATTATCTATTAATGTATTTATTTGTTCTACTGGCCGTGGCAATTGCTTGATAGCGCCTCTCAGAATCAGTACACTTGATGATGATTCTGCTGTTCCGATTGATCTGCTCTTAATTGAAGAGGATGGCACACACCATTACACTCTGATACATAATCTTGAAGCTTTAGTTAGAACACAACTAGACAAATCTAAGACAATATTCAAGTTGTGTAGAAGATGTTTGACTGTATTTGATGGTCAAAAAATAATAAATGGGGTTCGTGAAGTGAATACAGAAATTGCTAAAAACAAGTTAATTGAACATTTAAAATACTGTGGCAACCATAAACCTGTTCATATGCTTATGCCTAATCCAAGTGAAAATGCCAAATTCAAAAAATTTGAAGCCTTGTTGGAACACCCAGCATATATAGTCTGTGATTTTGAATCAAACCTCAAACCCCTTGCATTCTGCAGCCCAGATCCTGATGAATCTTCAATTACATCATACCAGCTACATGAACCTTCTAGTTTTTATTATGTTGTTGTACAGGATGGTGTTGTTAGTAAAGAATATTTATACATGGGACCAGATGCTATCAAAAAATTTGCACATAGAATAGAAAATGAGTGCCATGACATAGCATCTAATGTCTTATTAAAATCAAAACCTATGTTGCCTTTAAGAGAGGATCAGATTGAAGATTTCAACAATGCAGAAAAATGCCCGGTATGTGATTCTGAATTTTCAGATACAAATATCAAGGTACATCACCATTCCCATACAGATGGTAAATTCTTAATGGCCCAGTGTAATAGCTGTAATATTAAGAACCAGAGACCAAAATTTGTCCCTATATTTTGCCATGGTGTATCCAATTATGATTTCCATCATCTGATCAGGTACGAGGGGTTTAACAAGCAGAATTTAAATATTTTAGCAGAAAATAATGAGAAATATATTGCTATTAGCAAAATAATTAAAGTTAATGGTGTTCCTATTCACTTAAGATTTCTTGATTCCTACAGAATTCTGTCTGCTAGCCTGGCTACACTGGCCAGTCAATTATCTGATGATCAATTCAAAATCACATGTGCTTTGTTTCCAAATCAGGACCTGAAATTAATTAGGCTGAAGGGTGTATACCCATATGATTATGTTACAGATTTTTCTAAATTTGATGAGTGTTCTCTGCCACCAAAACAAGAGTTCTACAGTAAACTCAGAGCATCTGGAATCACTGATGAAGATTATCACCATGCCCAGTTGATGTGGAACAATTTAAAATGCCAGACATTTGGTGATTATCATAAGGCATATTTAAAACTTGATGTGACTCTCTTGGCTGATATACTTCAGGCATTTAGAAAATCATCGATGGAAAATTATAAGCTGGATCCAATGTATTTCTACAGTGCTCCAGGCCTAGCATGGTCTGCAATGTTTTTAAACACTAAAATGCAATTGGATCTGATCCAAGATCAAGATATGTATCTGTTTATGGAGCAATGTATAAGAGGAGGCATGGTGCAATGTTCTCAGAGATATGCCAGAGCCAACAACAAATATATTAATGATTATGATCCAGCACTGCCATCAAATTTTATACTTTATGTAGATGCCAATAGCCTCTATGGTTATGCTATGATGGATAAACTGCAATATGCAGGGCTTGAGTGGGTTGAAGATTTCAATATTGAAGATCTTAAGGATTTTGATGACAGTAACTATGGCCTGTTCTTAGAGGTTGATCTGACAATTCCTGATAATTTACACAACACATTTTCTGATCTGCCCCCAATTCCTGAGGTTGAGTGTTCACCTGGCTCTAAACAGAAGAAGCTCATGATGACTCTAGATCCAAAACAGGATTATGTCATATATTACAAAAACCTCCAGTTCCTAATGAATGATGGTGATCAAGTGACCAAAGTTGGCAAAGTCTTAAGGTTCAGGCACTCAAGATGGTTGAAGCCATATGTTGATACAAACACAGAGCTTCGAACATCTGCAGTAAGCAAATTTGATAAGACCTTGTTTAAATTGATGGTCAATTCAGTGTATGGCAAAACCATAGAAAATGTCAGAAAACATACTGATGTTAAATTAATTACTGACCCCAGCCTGAGCAAAAAATTGATTGCAAAGCCTAATTTCAATTATAGAAGAATTTATGATGAAAATATGGCACTCTTCAACATGAAAAAACAAAGATTAAGTTTGATAAGCCTATTTATGTAGGGGCTGTGATATTGGAATTGGCCAAATTACACATGCTGGAGCTCTATTATGATGTGCTCAAGCCTTTTTATGGTGATTGTGTAAAACTGATGTACATGGACACAGATAGTTTTATCCTTGATATTCCGACAGAAGATGTTTATCAAGATATGTCACAGCCTGAATTGCTTGAATATTTTGATACCAGTGAACATACAAAGATTCAACCCCACAATAAAAAAGTGCCTGGCAAGTTAAAAGATGAGACACTTGGTGATGTTATTGTGGCATTTGCTGGGTTAAGAGCCAAGATGTACAGCTTTGAAACATGTAGTGGTGCTGTTGCAAAAAAAGCCAAGGGCATTGGCAGAGTAACTGTTGACAAAGAGCTTGAATTTGAAGATTATGAAGATTGTCTCAAAACCCAGAGTTCAATCAGAACATCAGAATGCAGAATTCAGAGTGAGGATCACTTGTTGACTACAAATATTGTAAGAAAAGTGGCTCTGGACCCACATGATGATAAGAGATGCATTTTGTCATGTGGCATACATACTCTACCATGAGGTCATTGTCGTTTGAAAAGTGGAATCAATGCCCAATTACAGAGCATGATTTGAAATAAATAAACATGCCTATGAACTTATTTGGGTTCAAATAACAGGCTATTATGGACCTGCCAACACCAGCACCCTCTTCTGATATAATATCTAAACTAAGTGCTTTGTTAATTATTCATCTGAACAGCATACTTACAGATGTTGATGATGAAACAGTTATAACTCCATTAAGCTTTGTTTCCATGATTATGAAAAACTAATTATGCTGACCAAGGCAGTAATTTATTTTATTAAAACATAAACTAACGTAACGTTTCAACCTTCTAGCAATGACCTTGCTAGAAGGTTGAAACGTTACGTTAGTTTATGTTTTTAATAAAATAAATTACTGCCTTGGTCAGCATATTTAGTTTTTCATGATGAAAGAGGTAAAACATTGTACATATTTAACAATAATTTAAATCATTACCAATTACCTGTAGGTGGTCAATTACAATTTATTACAACTCCCGAGGGTAATGTCAAGATTTCAGTAGGGAGAAATATTTATAGAATTAAGCACTCAAATATGGTTTCTGGCACTGTATATACTGTTTCTGCTGGTGATTGTTTATATATTGAGGTCCCAGGATCCTATGACAAGCTTATAGCTTTTTTATAGAATTAAGAATTAGATATTCAATAATAAATAACCACTAAAACAAAAATGCCTAATGATATATTTGGCCATACAAGGCATGAAGATCACAGTGATGAGATTCTGATGCTTGATGTCAGAGTCAAAAAATTAAGAAGTGATTTACAAGCTTTACAAACCACACTCAATGCCAGTCTTCAACTAGAAATTACAAATTTACAATCACAATGCATGGACCCTCTTCTTAAAATTGATTCTGAACTCAAATTGCTGCTTCAAAAATATACTGACTTGGCTACATTGGATAATTTTCAAAGTTTAGAGGAAGCTGTAGCAGCTCTTCAAGCCAAATTTAAGACTCAGGCTACCAACTCTGAGCAATTGAAACAACAATTGGAAGAGCAGATTAATAATATCCAGGCACAGCTCCAAACAATTGTCAAAAGCATAAAATCACAAGATTTTGATCTAGTAATTTCCACTCTAAAGGAACAGATTCAATCACTACAGATACCTAATCTTGACCCCTTGAACAATGCCATAGCCGAGGTTAAAGAAAAAATTGAGACACTTGCCATCTTCTGATGCTTTGAGTGCTATAACTCGGAGTGTTGCCAACATTAAGCTGCAACTTGAAACATATGAAGATTTTGGAAACATTCAAAGTACCATAACCCATCTTGAAGGTAGCATAGCAGCAGTGCAAAGTGATCTGACAAATGTACAAGAATCTCTAGAATCCCGCTTGCCTGATATTGTAGATACCCTTGCCAGTGTCCAGCAACAGATCACAAAACTTGAAAACCTCAACACTGAATCTGAGCTATCTCATTTTCATCACTTGATCGATGATATCCAAACAAAACTTGAAATTTTACAACAATCAACACCTACTCAGGCAGACATAGCTCTGCTTCAAGATGCTATGCAAAGTGTGGCTGATGCTTCTGAATTAAATAATGTGAAATTGGCACTTGAATTTTTGCAGAATACTGTATCAAATCTGCCTACATCACAGGAACTTAAAAATATTAAGAGAGCTGTGAATCGCATATTGAAATCAGAAGATATCAAGAACATCCAGATAGAGATCAAACAACTTACTCAGAGAGTGGCCACTCTACCAACTAATCAACATATTAATGAACTTTATGCTTTGTTTGAGGATATCAGAAGACAAGTCCATGATCTTACAGCTCAAAATTCAAAATTAGCAGTTGTTGAAAATCGGCAGCAAATTGTAGCCAACATCAAGAAACAGCTAGGAACCATGGAATCCAACCAAGCAAATGCTCTGTCTGTTTTTGCCACCCAGCTTCAAGAGATTGTACAACAATACAAAAAACTTGCTGTGGACATAAGGATCAAGCCAGGGCAAGATGAGATTGTTAGGACTATCAATGAGCATCTTGAATCTGTAACGAGTAGATTGCTTACAGCAGAAAGAGAAATAACTGGCCTAATCGAGAATCCTAAACATACAGTAATTCTTGAATTGTACAGTATCCCCAACAAAGAATATGATTCACCGTTTACACCAGGTGGCAAAATATATATGCTGTCCCCTGCACAATTTTATTACCAATTTTTTGTTGGGGGCACACTTAGACCAATCAAAATCAAATATTGTCTTCAACCACAGGCACACCACTACCCTACCTTATCAATAACAAATGCTGACAACAAAGCAAAAATCACCAGTGTAGAGTTAGAGGATTTTACAGATCCCAATACATTAGAGACATCTTATGCTGAAGATGATGGCTCTCTGGAATTTAATATACAAATAGGGGACAAATTATATTTAGAAAATCCTGTAGTATCAGCTGCTGAACACCCCATAGTTGCAATATTCTTGTTTACATACTATGTCTAGACAAATTATTGTTGATGAATTACACAGACAAGCCAGACATAATTATAAGAGACTGCCAGTAGTTACAAAAGGCATAGATGATTTATGGCAGTGTGACTTGGTTGAGATGGCAAGTGGACAGCTGAAAAACTTAGACAAGATCAACAAGGGCTACAAGTATCTACTCACTGTCATAGATACATTTTCAAAATTTGCCTGGGCTGTGCCACTCAAATCCAAGACTGGAAAATGTGTTACAGAAGCCTTCAGGACAATCATCAATCAGAGTGGAAGATCACCGCACTATCTGCAAACAGATAATGGCAAAGAATTCTATAATTCTGTGTTCCAACAATGTATTAAAAGCCAGTCAATACAACATTACTCGAGTTACAGTGATCTCAAAGCCTCTATTGTAGAAAGATTCAACAAAACCCTAAAAAATCATATGTATAAACAATTTACACTTCAAGGTAATTATAAATGGATTAATATTCTTCCAGAACTTTTAGATAGATATAACAACTCGGTCCATTCTACAATCAACATGACACCCTCTGAAGTAACTTCATCTGATGAGCAAAAATTGATCAGTACTGTTTATTATCCTAGATACCAGCCAACAACAAGAAATGCCAAATACAAGGTAGGTGATCAAGTAAGAATCAGCAAATATAAGTACTTATTCAAAAGAGGCTTTACCAGAAACTGGAGCACTGAATTATTTACAGTGGTTCAAGTTAAACCTGGGACCCGATACACATATATAATAAAAGACCACCGAGGAGAAATTCTCAAAGGCAGGTTCTATGAACAAGAGCTCAGCAAAACTAAACAGCCTGACACATATCTCATAGAAAAAATCATCCGCAGAAAAGGCAACAAGATACTTGTAAAATGGCTAGGACTCCCAGAACACAGCTGGATCGAGGCAGACAAAGTGATACTATGAACACCTGGGATGTTATAAAGAGACTGCCAGAGCCTGAACAGCAGATTAAGAGAAATGGCAAGCTGCTGCCTGATAATATTACATGTCTTATTGTTGGGCCATCGGCTTGTGGTAAAACTACACTAATGATTGATAATTTTTTATTGGCACCCAACTGGTTAGACTGGAAAAACAGGCACTTGTATGTCTTCTCTAAGAGCTTGGAACAATTAAAATATCAGCAGCTGATGAAGCTATATGATGGACTGGATATAGCCACTTTTGAATCACATGTTAAGCCACTCCATGAATGTCTTGATAATTCTGTTGTTGTGTTTGATGACATTATACTGGATAATCAAAACAAGGTTAGAAATTTTTTTACACAGGGGCGACACAAAAACATTGATTGCTTCTACCTGGCACAGACTTTTTCAAAAATACCCAAGCAACTGATCCGAGACAACAGCAATTTTATATGTGTGTTTCATCAAGATCATACCAACCTCAAACACATACATGATGAATATGTAGGTGGGGACTTGAGCTACAATGATTTTTCCAAGTTTTGCAGTAGGTGCTGGAATCAGGACACTTATGGGTTTGTCACAATTGACATGACAAGGAAACCAAATAGTGGTAAATACAGAAATAAAATAAACAATTTTCTAGACATTGAAACATATATAAATAACCATGAAAAGGCCAATCATTGATGATCTTAAATTAAGAGATTATCTTGTAAAAAGATTTAAGGGATGGAAATCAGAGAACCGAGGAATCTATGAACAACACAAGCAAACAGAAAAGCCTATTATTGATGCTATTAGTGAATTAGGTAAAAATATCAAAACTGTTACAGAGCAAAATCAAAATTTGATCACAGAGCTTGTACCTGTAGCTGCTAGGAACATATTAGATTATCCAATCACCCCACTTTCTAGTATTCATACACCTAGTCCTGTTGCTCCTCGAAGAATTGAAGCTACCCAGGATCCTATTGAATTGGGTCTTCTTGCTCAAAAATATTTAAGCACACCTAAAGACAACAAAGATGAGGTCTTTGGCTTATATGCTGACACAGAGCGTGATAATAGCATCATACATAGAATTGGCAATTTCAGAGTAACATTTATGGGAGATGATATAATTGTATATTCAGAATCTCATCTTGGAGAAAGAGGTGGTTTTGTTAAATATCCTGGCACACCTGGATTGTGGGAATTGATGACTCGGAAGAGGCCTTGCAGCTATACAGATCAAGATTATGAGCACTACAAAGAAATATTAATAAAATCAGATGCTCTATACCAGAACAATGATCCCACACAAAAAAGAGTCAAGTCTAGCAGTGGAGCAAAATACAACAACTTAATCAAGCCCATATGGTCACAGATCAAGACAGGTAGTGGGATCAAACAATACAACACCCTGCCTGAAGAATCTGTGTGGGTTGATGATGTCAGGAAACTTATAGATATGTTGCTGGTGATAGCAGGGGAAGTAATTGCTCGCAACCACAATTTTTACAATGAAAAGGTTGGAATTATGGACATGATAAGCACCAAATTGTCTAATTTTATAGGGAATGACACTAAGGGCATTGGATATCTTATAAAAATTATTAATACTCTACCTCCTAAATTTTGGAATATCTCTGAGGGTCGGGGGTTGGTTAATGACATCATAAACAAGCTGCCATTTGAACTACATATTCCAGGCTATCAGTATTGTGGTCCCGGTACAAAATTAGACCAGAGACTAAACAGAGGGGATCCTGGTGTTAATCCCCTAGATGCTGCTTGTAGAGACCATGACATAGCATACAACACACATTCTGATCTTGACAAGAGACATGTTGCAGACAAGAAATTAGAAGAGGCTGCATTTGGTAGATTTGTAAGCAAAGATGCTTCTTTAAGTGAGAGAATAGCAGCATTGGAGACCACCATAGCTATGAACACCAAACAAAAACTGGGGTGGGGGTTGTGAATATGTATATAATAAACCTAGGATGAAGGCCAAGGGTGTTATGTATCTGATACCTTATGCAGGTCTTAAATCTCTTAAAACTATTGATAGTCTTTTAACCAAAAAGCAGCGCAAGAAAAAAGCTCTTGTCTTGTCAAGGGCCATGGTATGAAATTATTACTTAGTACCCCCCAATTAAAAAAATTACAGCAATCTAGAAAAAAATTGCATACAGGTTTCTTTATATTTACTATCCCGGCCATCTTAGCAGCACTTGGGGCTGTTGGGAGCTTGGCTGGGGGATCAGCTGCCATAGCAAAAACAGTAATAGATGCCAAGAAGAATAAGGCAGAATTAGATGAAATGAAGCGCCATAATCTGGCCATAGAAAAACAAGGCAAAGGTGTTAAGAGAGCCATGAATAAGTTTAAAAAAAACAAGAGCCGCTTACAAACCAAGATATTGAAGCTTTAATCAAGCCACTGGGCATCAAAAATTCTAGAGGTGTGTACATGTCTGATTCTTTACCAGAACAACCACTCAACAAAGAGTGTGGCATAGTTAATTTGGATAACTACAAAAATCAGGGCACTCACTGGATCTGTTATCTTAAATATTTAAAAGATGAGGCATTTGTGTTTGATTCATTTGGAGGTATTAAACCTGAAAATTTATTAAAATATCTAAAATCAACTAATCTTTATTACAATAATGCCCGTGTTCAAAATTTCAAAGATGTTAATTGTGGACATCTGTGTTTATCTGTTCTTAGATATCTGTCTCAAATAAATAAACCATCAATTGAAAATTTTCAAAAGGCCCTGTGGTATCTGAAGCATCATGGGAGTATTCCATCTCACCAGCCAAAATTCAATATTGAAACTTAGATTACATGATGATATAGTGTATCCCAAAACAATAGCTCTCAGAGCATTTTATGGCATGTACTTGATCCCCAATATTACACACCACAACAACACAATTGCAGTTGGTGATCAAAAAATTGTTATCACTCCAGGGCAATATAATCTATCTACTCTAAATGCTCAGTTACCCAGAGGTATAGTGTTAACTCAAAATTCTGTTACTCACAGAGTAGAAATTGTGTCTGCTACAGAAACAGTGGATCTGGGTACTATAGGAGAGTTGTTAGGCTTTGAGAACAACACAAAACTTGAACCAGCCATCAAACACACTGCTATTAATATACCTAAATTCTTAGCCATAGAGACTCTGAATATCCACTGTAATGTGGCCGAGGGTATGATCACCAAATCAAATGGCATAGACACTCACAAACAAACTGGCATCATTGCAACATTCAAACCTAATTCTGAATTTATGGAGCCCATCATCTAAACTCCATCACCAACATTATATTTTCCTGTGTGCCATAATAGAATAGATTACGTTGAGTTGATGGTCACTAATGAAAAAGAAGAATTAGTTGATTTTGCTGGAGCCACAACAACTGCTATCATAGAGATTAATATTTAAATAAAAATACATACAAAAAAAATGGAAAATATTGAGAGTTATGAGTTACAATCATTCCCCCCAAACAGGAGGACATTTGCAAATTTAAATCAAGCCAACACAGAGATTGAGGTTGATCTTGATGTAGGGGATGGCTTTATACACCCCCACAGAGCAGATCTATACTTCAAATTTGATGTTGTAAAGCTCGATGGTACTGATTATCCTGCAAATTCAAACATAAGATTGGTAGACAATTTTGTGCCACATCTGTTCTCTGAAATTGAGATCAGAAAACATGGTGTTGTTATAAACAGAGTAGATTACCCTGGGATTACTTCTACAGCTTTGGCCACACTAAAATTATCCAAAACCGAGGCTTCTTACTACAAAATAGGTGGATTTGAGGCTGGTGATAAAATATTATCCAAGAGCCACACAGTGCTGTTTCCCATGCGCCTGTTGCCAGGATTCTTCTCAGATTACAAAGATATTATGTGGAAGGGTGGTTTAAGAATCACATTTAGAAGAGCTGCCAATGATAATAATGCTTTGATGAGGTACAGTACATTAAACTCTACCGGGGCAGCTCTGCCTAATACTCTACCTGATGAAGGCACGTGCCTTATTCAGACTATGGAGCTAAGAATTCCAGTAGTTGAATATGAAGCCAGTTATGCTCTTAAATACAAAGCAGATATCCTAAAAAATCCACAGGTGCCTTTACAATTTTATACATATCAATGTGTGCAGAAGCCTGCCACTGGTAGCTATTATGAATTTGATGCTACAAACTCATTCTCCAGTATACAATATGACATGCCAGATTTTGTGGTGGTACTGTTTCAGACTGGAAGACACAATAATCAGGAAAAAAATTCAAGTAAATTTGATAACTGCAACATCAAGAACATATATCTTAAAAATGGCAGAAATGAGGTATTTCCTAGAGAAAATTATAATTTAAACATGTCCAAGGATGATTTCCTCAAATTATATGAAGCATTTACAGCATACAAAAGGGTTACAACCGGGAATACCGACATGTATTACACACCAGATGAATTCAAAGCACAGAGACCCATGTTTGTCATCAACACTTCAAAAAGAAAACAAGTTGTGGTTAATGACAGGACAAACATTAAAATTATCTGTGAATTCCACGATACACTCCCTGATGACACTATATGTAGTGTTATTCTTATAGGTGAAAAATCATATGTTTATGATGTAAGAAATGAGAGAGTGACAGAGCAATTCTAGAAGAATTACATTATCTTAATACTAGATATACAAGTTGAGCCTGGTGCCCAATTAAAATATTCGGGTTAACATTAATTCTCTGAACTTAAACCGGAAGTGGACCGGAAGTAAATATGTATGTGTGTGGGTGTGGGTGTAGATGTAGCTAATAAGATTACACTTTACAGAGTATTACACTAGAGGCAATATGCTCTTATGAGCATCTTGGCTTAGTTTTAAGTATAGCCATAACAATATCAAGAAGGGCATATTTTTGACAAGCTTATGGACAACAATCTGGCAGATGTAGCTTTTGTAAGTGTCGGCAAATCAATCTTAGGGGGGTCATACTTTCACAGGAAATTCCCGAGGGCATTTTTACAAAAATCTTGGGTTAGACAGAGTACCACACTTGAGCAATAAGCTCATATGCACATCTTGAGCTAGTTTTAAGTGTAGCCAAATCTGCCTGAGGGGGGCTCATACTTTCTCGAGTTTATCCTATATACTTTTACATATATATATTCTGGTAGAGATACTGCACAGCCCTATAGTTCACTCACAGTTTATTCTATAGACTCTATATCTCTTCCCGGCGGAGATTATGGCCGATAGTTCACTCACATCAATCGTTCCCCAGAAAAGACGTTAACGACTCTTGCCGCCCTTTTTTCCCCAGCGAAGGCGGGTCAACTTTTATAAGGGGTGCTTCAAGATCGGTTACAGAGTTTGAATTGCAACTCGCTCCAACGCTTCCTCGCTCAATCTTCGTACTACCCCTCTCAACGTTTGCTCTAAAATTGACCAATGACCTCTATCCTCCCAGATATTTATTATGATCCATTTTACTAAGCAGACCAGTGGCCTCTTCCTGGGATTCACCTGGTTACATGTTTACACCGCTGATGACCAGGAAGAGCTTAAGTCTAATGTCTGACACTGCATTCCTGATTGTCAAGTTCCTGTCTGGAAAATAATGACTGGGATTTGGAAGTTCATTATATTGATATTTCTAATTGTATTTTACAGATCGTTAGGATATGCCATACCTTGGATTGTGCCATCCAGTTCCGTACTAACCCACCTTGTCGACATCACGTTGCAGTAGCGGTGATGGGGTGCCAAAACTGGAGGAAAGTTGTTGGGGGCCAGGACAGTTTACTTTTTATTGGCAATCAAGGTTATCCTTAGCATTGAGAGGACATAGTGCGGGGGAAAAAAGTGTGTGGGGTTAACTGCCCTCATGCCCCTCCCAATCGCCGCCACTGCCACGTTGTATAATAATATATAGCTAAGTTTTCCAACAGAGCACAAAATATAAAACCGCGGAGGAAACTGAAAAGAATCAACAATCTGTTATATGAAATTGGCAGTTAATAAATTTAAATTTTCAACACAACTTGTAATAACCACGAACCAACAGAAAACATCTGAAGAATGGTGAATATGAAATAATTGCAGTTAAACAAGTATGACGTTAATATGGGCTATTTGTATGTGACGTCATACATTATAACAAGCAAAAAAATAGAAGGTAAAATGTAATAGATTCGTAAGAAGAGAGGAAGAGATATATATATATATATATATATATCATGGAAGCTTACATAGGAAATAGAAAGAGAGAGGGAGCAAGATATGATATAAAAGATACTGTAAAGAAGATGGCAAGAAAGAAGATAAATAGTAAGTGAATTAGGAAGGGGGATTTGAATATAAACAGAAGACGCAGAAATTTTAAATATATATATATAAATGAGGTTAATAAAGTAAAAAGTGAAGAAGAAAAAAGTTTTCTTTAGATTGTGTAGTGAGGGAGTAAAAATCTAAAAATGGTAACATAACGATAAAAACAGCTGCTCATTATTTCTGTATGTTACATGAATGAAAATATATCATATGTTAACTATTGCAAATGTTCTTGTCGACATTTTCCAACAACTTCACACTTGTCATCGTAATCCTGAACAATAACGATCGTAACAGTCACTGGATCAGCTGATTAATCACTGAAATACCTGCCTTAGTAATCAAAGCATGTTAAAATTAATTTACTATCGACAAAATTTTACATATTTTTTATAAAAGCATTTTCAATTATGAAGTAATCGTAATTAGAGCTTTCTAAAAATCTGAAAACAAATATAAATAAGTTCATAATTATGAAGACATTTGCATTCAAATCTTTCGATAAATTTAAGGGGCCGGTGAGATAGTGGAAAGTCATATTTTCGAGCTTGTGATAAACAGGAAAAATTTCAAACATATCGAAGATATTATCTGCTGATAATACCTGTGATTGACTTCGATGACATCTTAATTTAAATGTTTTGCAAATGCCTGGCAAAAATAAATAAATGTAACAAGGCACTGTCTCTCACCGAACCATGTAGTTATGAATGAACATTCACAAAATTCATAATTATTAGACCTCGGATTTTTAGGTTCTAAAAAGTGTGTTTTTAGGTTCTAAAAATTGTTTTTAGGTTCTAAAAAGTGTGCTTTTAGGTTCTAAAAATTGTTTTTAGGTTCTAAAAAGTGTGCTTTTAGGTTCTAAAAAGTGTTTTTAGGTTCTAAAAAGTGTGCTTTTAGGTTCTAAAAATTGTGCTTTTAGGTTCTAAAAATTGTTTTTAGGTTCTAAAAAGTGTGCTTTTAGGTTCTAAAAAGTGTGCTTTTAAGTTGTAAAAATTGTTTTTAGGTTCTAAAAATTGTTTTTAGGTTCTAAAAAGTGTGCTTTTAGGTTCTAAAAATTGTTTTTAGGTTCTAAAAATTGTGTTTTTAGGTTCTAAAAAGTGTGCTTTTAGGATCTAAAGAGTGTGCTTTTAGGTTCTAAAAATTGTTTTTAGGTTCTAAAAAGTGTGCTTTTAGGTTCTAAAAAGTGTGCTTTTAAGTTGTAAAAATTGTTTTTAGGTTCTAAAAATTGTTTTTAGGTTCTAAAAAGTGTGCTTTTAGGTTCTAAAAAGTGTTTTTAGGTTCTAAAAAGTGTGCTTTTAGGTTCTAAAAATTGTTTTTAGGTTCTAAAAAGTGTGCTTTTAGATTCTAAAAAGTGTGCTTTTAGGTTCTAAAAATTGTTTTTAGGTTCTAAAAAGTGTGTTTTTAGGTTCTAAAAATTGTTTTTAGGTTCTAAAAAGTGTGCTTTTAGGTTCTAAAAAGTGTGCATTTAGTTTCTAAAAAGTGTGTTTTTAGGTTCTAAAAATTGTTTTTAGGTTCTAAAAAGTGTGCTTTTAGGTTCTAAAAAGTGTGCTCTTAGGTTCTAAGAAGTGTGTTTTTAGGTTCTAAAAAGTGTGCTTTTAGGTTCTAAAAATTGTTTTTAGGTTCTAAAAATTGTGTTTTTAGGTTCTAAAAAGTGTGCTTTTAGGATCTAAAGAGTGTGCTTTTAGGTTCTAAAAAGTGCTTTTAGGTTCTAAAAATTGTGTTTTTAGGTTCTAAAAATTGTTTTTAGGTTCTAAAAGTGTGCTTTTAGGTTCTAAAAAGTGTGCTTTTAAGTTGTAAAAATTGTTTTTAGGTTCTAAAAATTGTTTTTAGGTACCAAAAATAGGCTCTAAAATCCTAAAATAAGTTCGAAAAACCCTAAAATAGGTTGAAAAATTCTAAAAATCTTAAGTTAGGCTCGGAAAATCTTGAAGTAGGTTCAAAAAACTTAAAACAGTTCAAAATTCCTGAAAAATGCTGATGAGGTATAGTCACCGTCAATGAAAATGGGACACCTATATCCTGAAATCTGCACTATCTTAACGTTATGTGTGTTGCCCAAATCTACAGCGATGGCAGAACTTACCATTGGATTGATTGATTGATTTAGTTTATTTTGCTTCGCGTTTTGTGACTCTTGGCTAATTTGCAAAGATGGGGATGAGTGATGAAATGATGAAATTGATGAATGGACATTCACAAACAACCAAGCCCGAGCGGGATTCGAACCCGGGATCCTTGGCGATGTGCTAACCACTCGGCCACAGGATCCGGCAACTTACCATTGGAAATTTGCTATTAAAGCCACTCTTCGCCGTACAGTTTAGGCAAAAGTCTTTCTTCATGTTAACCACAGTCAAACTCCACAACTTTGTCAGTGAGGATCATCTTATATGCTGAAAATAATCTTTCAACAGCAACATAGTCAGTGGTGCAAACTTTAATGCTGAAATGTTAGTTCGCAAGGCGTGAATGCCACAAAGCACCGAAGTGACGTGTAAATGAGCAAGACCACATTGGATTGTACAGGTAAAAGTGGCATCAGTCATTTTGCTTTGAAAAATCACCATGGACTTGGAGGAAGGGAAATCGACAGAGAGTACGCTTCAAACACGTTCGTCATTGAATTTATTTCGTAACCAAACATAGCAAATGCCTCTATGTGACATAACAGTACTGTAAAGCTTTCAAAAATATATAAAAACCTAAAAAAGGTTTGATTTAGGCGCATATAATATACGTTCTAACAAGCAAAATAGTTTTTTTAGCATCAGTTATTGCGTTTTTAACGAAACTCTGACATAATCTATTATTTCTTACATAACTGTAAAGGTAAAAATAGGTTAAAAATCTAAAATCCTAGGTCTACTAATTATATATAGTCGTTCCAGTGCCAAATCCACGAATGTGCAAATTTTGATCTTTTCACCTACTGCAGTTTCTGACTACTTTTGATTTATATATTCACATGCTAATTTATGTGGCATAATAAACAGTCATATGTAGATACACATTTTACTGATGACAACAATTATCCACATGGAAAACTTGTTTTTATTTTCGGGATATTCAATATTAAATTGCATTTATCTCAAAAGTAAGATTTAGCACATTCGTGGTTTTGGCAATAATATACCTTGTTGCTATGAAAACCATTCCTAACCTAGTGAACAAGCAATGAAAATCAGAAAATGAAATTAATTAAATGGCCAAAACACAAACGGTGTACATTTAAACGGTTATACATTCAAGGTTGGATGGTGATAAAGTAGCCGTGACTTTCATAATGAATGGCTTCATGGATGAAATTAAAGATAAACAGAACCATTTTTGTCCATTTTTCAAAGTGGGAAGTTGGGAAGTTAATGTCTCCCACAATAAGACACATAGCCTACACGTGATAAAAGGCGTTGTTACTTTAAGTCATTGGAGGAGCACACACGTATATACGAGTATAATGAATATTTCTGAAATATTTGGTCAATACGTTTGATCGAATGTTGCCTCTCCCATCATTTGATTGAGTTGGCCTTTGTTGTCTCAAGACATTGTCTCGTTGGTCTATCAATTTACAAATTTTGTTTTCATAGCTCTTGTAGTTCCTGATATATTGATAGACAAAGGAGATTAAGGAACGACAGACAAACAGACAGCCGGTTCCTATCGTCGCATAAGAATACTATTTTTTACCTGTGGTTTATTTTTCCCGCAATATATACAGGGTGTTTCTAAAGTTTCGTTACCAGTATAATCAAACTTAAATCTGACACCACACGACATAGAGCAGGGCGGTTGTTTTTTTTTTGTTTTTTTTTTGCAAAATATTATACAGCTCAAAAATATTTTCCTCTGTACTTCAGTGAACCTCAACGTGTCCTCTCTGGTTGCCCTCAGGATGTGAAGGCGATATTCCACTTTGATTGAGTTGGCCTTTGTTGTCTCAAGACATTGTCTCGTTGGTCTATCAATTTACAAATTTTGTTTTCATAGCTCTTGTAGTTCCTGATATATTGATAGACAAAGGAGATTAAGGAACGACAGACAAACAGACAGCCGGTTCCTATCGTCGCATAAGAATACTATTTTTTACCTGTGGTTTATTTTTCCCGCAATATATACAGGGTGTTTCTAAAGTTTCGTTACCAGTATAATCAAACTTAAATCTGACACCACACGACATAGAGCAGGGCGGTTGTTTTTTTTTTGTTTTTTTTTGCAAAATATTATACAGCTCAAAAATATTTTCCTCTGTACTTCAGTGAACCTCAACGTGTCCCCTCTGGTTGCCCTCAGGATGTGAAGGCGATATTCCACTTCTACCCATACAAGCTTGAGCATATAACATCAACTGTTTACACAACGGCAATAATCCTTCTGCGAAGTGTAACAGGATCTTGAATAAGTGTTTGGTATACACAATCCTTGATGTACCCCCAAAGGGGAAAAAATCCAAGGGGGTGATATCAGAAGATTGCGGGGGCCAGGCGATTGGTCCGTGACGGGCTATCCATCTCCCAGGATAATGTCTATGCAGAATATCCCGAACATTGTGAGACCAATGTGGGGGTGATCTGTCTTGTTAATGGATGTCTGTAACTCCCCCATATTTGTTTGTGAAAAGTTCCATATTTAAAGGTAAATGATAGAATTTAGTAAATTAGTTAAATTTCCATAACTGGCTCCCTCTTCAATCCTAAATATTGCACGCAGGGTTTTCATTAACATTTATAGTACACATGACGCTCTAAAAACGGATGCGATTTTTGTTTCCTAATCTGCTGAAATATATTTTAGGCAACGTTATGAAAATATGAGCAAATTTAGGGCATTGGCAGGACACAAAAAATTACCTGTTGGCCTACTATCTTCAAGGACGTACCCAGAAACAACGATTTCATGCTTGCCGTTGCAAACACAGGTCCAACTCGTGGAATTAACATGTAATGAGTGGTACATAACTTGAATAATATCTATAGCTCCGTTTTCACCCGCTTATAAATAGAATTTTAAGTACAACGTTCTTTTAAGTATACGAACTATTGTGAATGTTACCATTTACCTTGACATCTTTTTACGTTACGCATTATTAAATTAATAAAAGGATAATTAATTTATATAGTGCCGCTCACCGGACATTTTCATGGAAAGAGTTAATACTTTAACTACCTTCACAATACCTTTCACCGGCCTGGGAGAGGAAATGTGTCTGTCGTATGCAAACACCTACTACACGTGTACAATGAATTAATGTGTAAGTCTGTAGGTTATATATAAAACCGAAGAAAAAGTGTTCCCTTTCAGTATGATAACCTATTGTGCTAGACGTGGAAGTTTGATATGAAGTTTATAGTAAGTTGTTTTTAAACTATTTATTAATTCTCATAAGCAAAACATTTTAGATAGTATATTAGCTAATAACAATAAATAACCCGAGGCAGGACAGCCCTGTAAGGACCTTGGCCTATCTCCCGACTGCCAATCTCCCTGCCACAATCCTACCTAGAGGTGTGGAGTTCTTCAACCGGTAATGGGGTGACGTGGGGTTAGCACGTCGAACCCCCAGCCGTTACAAGAGATTTCCGAGACCGGGCTACACTACTCACTCGTAGCTCCCCAATTTCCTCACGATGATGGGTTGCACCGGTCCTACGTATACACAGGCCGAGAACCCAGAGACTGAACCCAGGCGGACTCGAACCCATGCCGTCCCGCAGTCGTCCAAAGTACAGCGCCTTAGACAGCACGGCCAGAGAGGAGGACTTGTTTCAGTGTTGGTGTTTTATATTTGCCTGTTTGTATCATATCCAAGGATTACGTAGATGAACATCTACATAAGTGCTTATTTGAAAGTAAAAACATTTAGAGAAGTTATTTCATAGTACGATAGCTCGGAAATATGATGGCATTACTCCATCATTGTGATTTGGATATCTAATGATAGTGTCAATATTACATATATTATAATATTATTATATAAGATTACACAAGCGAACTGTTTCCCCACGGGGACTTGTGAAACCCATTACGTGTACTAGTATCTTAACCTTGTAACGGTCGGATTGACCATTACTGGTTTTGGTATATTGTAATAATTAATTGCTGGCCAGCTACAAGGTGTAGGGTTTAGTAATATGTTTCCATGAGTGTACTTTTATGTTATTATTGCTTGTAAGTGTATATTATTGGATTGTGCTTTGCTGGATGTTAGATTCCCCTGTTTTTTACCTCCCCGGTTGGGGGAGCTAGCTGTCTTACAAAGGACCGTTGGCAGTGGAATTTTCCAACGCTACGGGGTCCACGTCCACGGACGTTTACCCCGGCTATAAAAAAGGCCAGTGGGCTTTAGCGAAAAACAGTGTTTCCCTATTGATCGACGAAAGAAGAACGTCTCCTCAAGTTTAGTCCACTTATGGTGGCTAAACTGGATATCATAATGTAGCATCTGGTTATGCCAGCCCCTGTTGCTGTCCCAAGTCCCCTTTTAGAAAAAGCTTTGATTATGTGGATATTTCCGTATTTGATTAATTGATGCCCAAAAGAAAGAGAGAAGGCGTAAGGGAACGCATTTGTTTTGAGTTTGAGTTGCTGTTTTAAGTCCACTTTATGCACAGTAAGGCTAATCGGGACTGGACCTACAGTTTAAAGTGGGATCCGAACCACTTGTGCCTCCACCGGGTATCGAACCCGGGAGGGAACGCATTTGTAACGGAATATCATTTAAGCTGAGGATAGGCCCACCGAGATAGTTTTGCTAACTCGGTGGTAAGGGAAGTGCCGATGGTTATGCCATAGGTGCGCAAATATATTGATTTAGAGATTTGGTAATTTGGTCTATGCAAGACACTCATGGAAACGCTCTGTAAAATATGTATATATATAACTACGTATAATAAACCAATATATCCTACGAGAATGTTATAATTTCAAGAACTACGGTACTGTCCATTTAACCAGTTGTATATTCACTTGCTGTATATGTGTAAACGAACCAGGGACATAAAATATAAATTGTTATGTGAAACCCCCCCCCCCCCCCTTTTGTAATTCCGGCGCAAATATAATCTGCTCGCTTGGCACCCAGGGTGAGGTGAAAGGAGAGATTGAGGGATGAAAGTAGGAAGTAATCCAGAGGGCCGGATAAAAACGAGGGATAGGGGGCGACACTTTTCACATATGGGGGCTCTATTGTCCAGGATATATCTTGTTGTATAAAATGTCGTCAGGTCTATAGTTTTGAAAGATAGACGGACTGACGGACGGATAGATTTTTTAATTTTTACAACGAAGATCGTACAGAAGTGAATGTTATTACGTAGTGGAAAAAGTAAAGTAGAAAAAATGGCAGTACAAATTGATAGAGATTTGCTTGGACAGCTATTGGGTAATCAGGATATAAGCGATAAATCTCAGGAGGAAATTATTAGGGAATTAAATAATCTTGCTTTATCTCGCACTGAACAGCAGAGTGCTAAGGAAGAGGAGAAAAAAGTTCAGAAAATTCTCGATAAGTCAAATTTACCGATTCCAGTCTTCACGGGGAGCGATGACAAGATTTCGCCGCATGATTATTTGCAGGAATTGCGGAATTATAAAGATGTCATGAGCATTTCGGAGAAGTCATTGTTTGACAAGATTCTTCCGTTTTCGCTAAGGAGGGCTGCAGGGGATTGGTTTAGATTTTCACGCCCGTTTGAAGATTTCAAGAGCTTTGAAAATGCTTTTTTAGAAGAATATTATTCTGTAGATTATAAGAATGAGATCAACAGATTGATTCAGAATCGCTTCCAAATGAGCGAAGAATCTCTGGTTTTGTTTATTCGTCGAATGAGAAAACTCTTTTCTATGAGGCAAAAAGAGACAGACGAATGTGAAGTAATAGAACATATTCTATCTCATGCACACCCTAGTTTCCGAAGGCATTTGTATGGAATGCAATTTCAGACTTTGAAGGAATTGGAATCTGAAGCAGCCATTGTTCAGAGAAGGTTGTATTCAGAAAGGCTTTATTATTCACCACTCGCCGGTGAGACGGAATTATCTTTTTCTGAAGTTTGCAACACTGAAGAGGACACCTCGCGAAGAACAGGAGTAAAACATTTGGCTTTGTCCGCGAGGACAAGCGAAGGGGGAACCGAGAGTGACCAGCTACCGTTAACTTCCCTGAATCCAGGTTTACTAAGAAGGGGCATTGGCGGTGACGCGACCGTAGGGCACAAGAGACCCTCTTTTGATGCAACTTTTGGACAAGCGGGGGCCAATAAAAATTCTGCAAAGTTAATTTGTTGGGGCTGCCGTTGTGAGGGCCATAAACTTCAGGAATGTCAACAGACCAATAAAAGGAACCAATCCGCTGGAAAGGGAGGTCAGCAGCGCCCCCAAATAAACCTTCTGTCGCCAGCCGGGAGAAAACGCAGAAACAAAGGCCGTTTTTTGAATGGAGAAGGCTGTTTTCAGCAAGACCTTGAACCTCTCATTCAACGTAAGATTAACAAGAAACGCCTTGTATTATTTGCAGATACGGGTGCTTCAGCTTCTACGCTAAGTTTGGAAACAGCCAAATTGTTAGAGAGGGATGGAAATAAATTCATGAAGACGAGAAAATGGAACATTTCATTAGCTGTGGGCAGCGTTACATCAGTTGGCGAGATGAATGCTACTGTTTGTATTAATAACATGAAATTTAGGCATAAATTTATCATCCTTGAGAATTGTTTCCGTGACATAATTGTTGGAAGGGACTTTTTAAAGCAGAGTGGGATAATTTTGCACATTGAGGAGAACGGATGGTCGTTCAAAGATAGCGACGTGATTTACACGTTCTCGAAGCGTGCATGTAAACGAGAATTCGCTGTTACAGTTATGCAGAGGAATAACGTGGTACAGGAAAGGAATAACTCGTCAGATTCCTCGAGCCTGGATGGATGCAACACAGATGCACATGAGAATAGCGGGAAGTTTACGAATGAGGATACGGGCCAATTAGTGGATTCCCAAGGACTCGAAGTTCAGAAGACTGCAAACGCTGGTGCATTATGCTCTCTGAAAATCTCGAAAGAGGTAAAGAGAAAACGGAGGAAGGGAATAAAAGGGGAATGCAAATTTCCTCGAAAAAATTCAATTTCTACGGACAAGAAGAACCATGCATTATCATTTTTGCCTTTTGCTTTAGAGGACAATGAAAATGATGAATTACTGGTTTCTGAGAGGCCACAAAAAACTTCATCGCTTGTTTCAGAGCAAATGAGAGACAGTTTGTTATCTCATATGATGAAACAACTGAATGGGAAGCATTTCTCTGGAAGTAGGAAGTATAAGGAGAAAGTTGCTAAGTTGGCTAATCATTCGTTTTTGGATGAGGAGGGAGTTTTGTGCAGGAGGATAGTCTGCAAGGAAGATTCTAAGGGAACAGCCAAGATATGGGTCCCGTTGAGTTTGAAATCTCAAATATTGACGTCGCATCACGACTCTGAATTTGCAGGACACAATGGGAAGCAGAAAACTTTGTCGAAAATCAAGGAGAAATATTCGTGGCTTGGAATGACACGAGATATCGCTCGCTACGTCAGAAGTTGCGTTCCCTGTACTGTTTCCAGCAAAAGGAAGACAGAAGAAGTGAGACTGAAATACAAGAAAACGAGCCCAGCTTTACATAAAGTGTTCCCGGATGAAGAGAACGAGATGAAACGTAGGCCATGTAAATTTCGCATTGGAGGCAAGGTGTGGCTGAAAGAGCACACTACATCTAATAGATTGCGTGGCGTTAATGGTGAACTTGAAACGGAACACTCAGGTCCATGTTTAACGTCTGAAAGGTTTGGCAAAAATACCTTCAGAGCAAAGAATTGGAAGGATTATCCAATTGTGGAAGGTGAACCAGGCCAGTTGTCCAGCCATAAACCACCAGCTTTTGCTGTGAGGTGGAGGGACAGAAAACAGCCAAGGGGAGCCACGCGACAACTCCTAATGAGGGTTAGGAAGACTACCGTCTGACCGCCTAGCCAGCAATCCCAGCTGTCATAATAGCCGATCGCGGATCTTCTTTTTATTTTGTTATTTTTTTAAAATTTAGTTTTCATTTGTATATAACTTACCCCATTTTCTTCATTTTCACAACACTGTTTATTTATTTGCGTGTCTCCAAGTTGTAAACAGAAAGACACATTGAGGATTTAGGTTCGAGAGTCGAACCAAGGACTCTGTCAGGAGTCGAAGCCAGGACTCTGTTGAGAGTCGAACCAGGACTCGGTTGAGAGTCGAACCAGGACTCGGTTGAGAGTCGAAGCCAAGGACTCGGTTGAGAGTCGAAGCCAAGGACTCGGTTGAGAGTCGAAGCCAAGGACTCGGTTGAGAGTCGAAGCCAAGGACTCGGTCAGGAGTCGAACCAGGGACTCAGTTGGGAGTCAAACCAGGGACTCAGTTGGGAGTCAAACCAGGGACTCAGTTGCGAGTCAAACCAGGGACTCAGTTGCGAGTCAAACCAGGGACTCAGTTGCGAGTCAAACCAGGGACTCGGTCGAGAGTCGAACCATGAACCAGAGAAAACCATCTTCAAGGAAGATGCTGTCAGGAAGACTTCATCCTAGAGAGGATACTTCAGTGGCGGACTTCACAAGGAAGAGGAAGCTTGGTGAATCTGTGAACATTGTGAACAATGTGATAAAGTGAATGAACTAGTGACTATTTCATTTTCAGATACTCTGAGAACAGTTTAATACTTTAGTGAGTATTGTGTAATTGTGTTGGATGATTTTGCAAATATGGTAATCTTGTTTTGAGTCTATTGTTTTTTCTTGTTCCTCTTGAAGGGGGGAACTATGTAACGGTCGGATTGACCATTACTGGTTTTGGTATATTGTAATAATTAATTGCTGGCCAGCTACAAGGTGTAGGGTTTAGTAATATGTTTCCATGAGTGTACTTTTATGTTATTATTGCTTGTAAGTGTATATTATTGGATTGTGCTTTGCTGGATGTTAGATTCCCCTGTTTTTTACCTCCCCGGTTGGGGGAGCTAGCTGTCTTACAAAGGACCGTTGGCAGTGGAATTTTCCAACGCTACGGGGTCCACGTCCACGGACGTTTACCCCGGCTATAAAAAAGGCCAGTGGGCTTTAGCGAAAAACAGTGTTTCCCTATTGATCGACGAAAGAGGAACGTCTCCTCAAGTTTAGTCCACTTATGGTGGCTAAACTGGATATCATAATGTAGCATCTGGTTATGCCAGCCCCTGTTGCTGTCCCAAGTCCCCTTTTAGAAAAAGCTTTGATTATGTGGATATTTCCGTATTTGATTAATTGATGCCCAAAAGAAAGAGAGAAGGCGTAAGGGAACGCATTTGTAACGGAATATCATTTAAGCTGAGGATAGGCCCACCGAGATAGTTTTGCTAACTCGGTGGTAAGGGAAGTGCCGATGGTTATGCCATAGGTGCGCAAATATATTGATTTAGAGATTTGGTAATTTGGTCTATGCAAGACACTCATGGAAACGCTCTGTAAAATATGTATATATATAACTACGTATAATAAACCAATATATCCTACGAGAATGTTATAATTTCAAGAACTACGGTACTGTCCATTTAACCAGTTGTATATTCACTTGCTGTATATGTGTAAACGAACCAGGGACATAAAATATAAATTGTTATGTGAAACCCCCCCCCCTTTTGTAATTCCGGCGCAAATATAATCTGCTCGCTTGGCACCCAGGGTGAGGTGAAAGGAGAGATTGAGGGATGAAAGTAGGAAGTAATCCAGAGGGCCGGATAAAAACGAGGGATAGGGGGCGACACTTTTCACAACCTTCGAAGTATTTAGTAGATAAGAAGTGTTAAGATTTTAAGCAGCTAGAATGAACACTTTAGCTGAGATTCACATATCTTTAACAGCAACAATTTGTTCAACTACATAAAAATTGGTATTTTGCGTAGACAGGTGTTCCTCATTAAATAAATATTTCTATTTTGAATATTTCACACCGTTTTCTATCTCTTGTGTTAATCGGCATTATGGGATGTATGTATGAAAGAAACATAATGATTCATCCATGCTTTGACCAGGTATCAAATCTTTCACCTTTGACTTAACAGCACAGAGGTCTGCACTAAAATGAATGTGCACATTGATAGGCCCAAACGCATGCACCAATACAGAGCCAGAAACATAAGAGAAGTGAGTTTAGTCTGAAAATTAAGTGAACTATGGACAGAAAGAACAGAAGCATATTTCACCAAAAATAATCTTTGATTTTATCTTTCAGGTCTTCGGACTTTTGCTGTCCGTCGTTGTACCTGGACAAACAATTTACTATGCACGATCTAATGGCGAGAATTCTGGAAATTCCGTCCCTTCTTCATCATCTTCTTCCAGCCCTTCATCTCAATCCGGATCGGCAAGGGTTGAGGCTGATCCATATTCTGATCGTTCCAGCCCATCAACACAACTCAACAACGCAGGTACTATAGGTTTCTCTGGAGCTCACAGAGCCCTGGGTCATGTACCACCATTTGCAAGCAACCTCTTGCGCGGAAGGAGCAAGTCTTCCTTCAACACCCTCGACTCATCGCATGTTTCCTGGTCCCAAGGAGCTTCTGGTCATAACAGTGGATCCTCAGGAAATGTTGGTCAACATTCTTCAGGTGCACACGATGGACACTCTTCGTCAGGAAGTCCGTTTGCAGGTTCCAACCATCAAGCATCTGGCTCTACTGCAGGATCATTTCCTGTAGCTACAGTGCTTCTGCTAAGAAGACCGTCATCTGGTGGAAGCGCACCTGGGACACAGGAGGCTGCTGGAAACTTTGGAAGTTCTGGAGGTGTTAATGTCGATTCTCAAAGAAATTCTGCGATTCTACTTATCATTCGTGGTTCTGGTGCAACCAACTCAGAATCTGCTTCGGGATCTTCTGGTGCTATTGGTGCACCAGAAATATCAACGATTGTTTTAAGTAGAAACTTGGAATCCACGGCGGCTGAAGGAGGTGTATTCGGGCGTGCTTTTGGTGTAGAGAATCTAGGGAGATCATGAATTGGATTCGTAGGATTGGATCGTTTAAGAGACGGATCCTTCTGAACTAAAAACATATCAGAAAAATGATATACCACTGCCTGACACGATACATTTATACCTATATTTAGTACCTAACCGTCTGTTGATATTCTAGCATCAACTATGGGATTATGAGGCATTGTAATGAAGTGCTACACCACATTTCTCGTCGACACTAACTGCTAATTCTCACCTTTGCACATTTAGAATGAAATCAGTACACAAAGCTACTCTTCCAGTCGCGTCAGTTATAAATTAGATAATTTTCAACAAGAATGACACCTTACGAACTTTCTTCCTTGAACTTCGATTTATGTACACATGCTATGTGATTTACAAGAAACAATTCGTGGTAATGTATGGTAAATAATAAACCCAGGGATAAGTGTGTATAAAATTCAAGAGAATTTACTAAACTAACATGTCACCTTAGACCTCTTGCGGTATCTTACACAATTAATAAACACAAACTGGATATCATCTACGTAACTCTTTTAAATTGCTGGCCTTTGTGGTATTCCATGGTTATATGAAAAATATAATTAGGTTGCCCTAATGTACCTTGGCAACTCTCCAGAGTGCATTATTGGAAATGGATAAGCATTGTACATAATTATATGCAATTGTAGTTAGTAACTAGAAAATATATTATGTTGACCAGTTTTCATCACCCTTTTGACAGTAAGCTAAAACTTTGTTATATTCGATATAAAATGAACTTGCACTAGTTTCAATTGGTTTTTAATTTTAAATTTAAAGAAATCCGTAAAAATATGGATATTGAAAACACTTATTGAAACATTTTCAGGTTCAATATTCCTTTAATACAAGATTAAAATTTTGATAAAGGCTCTGTCGAACGAAGCAAACAAGAAATAATACAATTATGAAGTTTTTAAGTAAAAGGAAATAAACTTAATATGTGGTTCTCTACTGAAAAGAGATCTCTATTGAATACGTGTTGAAATACTGTAAAAATAATTAGCAAATATAATAACTATAAAACTATAATACAAATTGTACTTTAAGGGAAATTTTCGATAAGGTTGAATCATGGAAACCAATAATTTACATACGGTATTATAACACACATTTTGTAAGATAATCGAATCAATTTTAAATTATGTAGGTTCATATATTACAAACTTTCACTAAAGTAGATTCTTATTTTCAAATAAGATATAAGATATTAGTCCAATCGATTTATCAACATTTGTCATTTGGGAAAAAAGTTCAAATGAAAAATATTTCTGCCAGAATAGCAATCTAGTAAATAACATAAGTTATACTTGCAACCCCTAACAAATGTTCAATTTCTCATTTTCTTTTCAATTGATAGCCTTCTAAATATCATAATCACGATAATACTAACCATCTTCAGTTTAGATAAATATTTGTTCTCTCTAGATGTTAGGTGTATCAAAATATTAATATCATAATTTATATACCCAATTGAGAAAATCACAAGATGAATTCACAAATCTAAATGACATACAATTTAGGATGTTTGAAAATTGTCCAAAATTTAACATTTTATGTAATCATTGCTGTACGTTCTGATGATTTCCAATTTGACATTTTGGCTAACATATTTACTTGTTATCCCTACACATGTTATCACATCTGCACAGTTTTGCTACGATTTGACATGTCATGAAAAGAGGCAGCTTACAAGTTAACTCATCACCATGGATTAACAGTTAGAGATAGAGAAAAAAATAAACAAAATTATTGTTTTATTGTGAAAACTTCAAACAAATAATATCGTTCCTATCCTTTGTAGATGAAAAGTAATCACTAACTATTTAAATACAATAGAGCAGGATCTCATGGCAGTCATCTTGGTGACGTCATTTCTTGAGCACCCACTACTATCTGTTTAAGAGAGTCATATTCTGACGACCAGCCTAAAGTTAAACATACTTATTAGACACTCCATTTTCTAAAAAGTACATTTAACTATTTATCTAATGTTCTCTATTACTGATACGGTCCAGGTATTATTATACAGGGTGTATATAAACATGTGTCAGAAACTTTAGGGATTTATTCGTGACATCAAAACATAACAAAAAGTTCATATGAACATGGGTCCGAAAATCCTTCGTTAGGGAGTTATGAAAGGAATTCCCTGTAGTGACTCCTGGTTGTGTAATGTACCTCAAATGTGCATTTGTACTCACTTTCTTGTGTACAGTTGGGCATGGCATTTGTTTTTTGTTTATTTTCTCATTGTTGTTTGTTTTGTTTTACATTAACTTCCATCACAACACATCACAACGATGTATTCAGTGTCTGAAATGACGGATATGCACTACATGTACGGCCTAGCAGATGGGAATGCGGACGCAGCACGTCAACGTTATGCTGAACGTTACCCTTGGAGGCAGTTACCTTGTGCACGAACGTTTGTACGACTACACCAACGCTTGCGAGAGACAGGCACATTTGAGAAGAGAGTTGCAGATGGTGGGAGACCACGCGATGTACGAACGCCTGAGCTTGAAGAACGGGTTCTTCGAACTGTGGATGAAACTCCATCAACCAGTACAAGGAGAATTGCGAGAAGGGAAGGCGTTAATCACATGACGATCTGGAACATTGTGCATGAAAATCTTCTGTACCCGTATCACCTTCAACGGGTGCAAGGATTAAATGAGGCAGACTTTCAGCCACGAATAAATTTCTGTCAACGCATGTTAGGGCAGTGTGCTGTGTTTCTGCAGTTCTTAGCATGTACCTTATTCACTGATGAGGCTGGCTTTTCACATGATGGGATCTTCAATTTTCATAACAATCACATCTGGGCTTATGAAAACCCTCATGCAGTGCGACAAGACAAACATCAACAGAGGTTCAGCCTCAACGTGTGGGGTGGAATCATTCATGATCATTGGCCCTTACTTCTTTCCTCAACGTCTGACTGGACAAACGTATTTACAGTTTCTCAGACATGAGTTTCTGCATTTACTTGATGATGTACCTCTAGACGTCATCCAACGAATGTGGTTTATGCACGATGGTGCTCCACCGCATTTTACACGGATAGTTCGCCAGTGTCTCGATAACCAGTTTCCGAACAGATGGATTGGTCGCGGGGGATCCATTGCATGGCCTGCCCGATCGCCAGATTTAAACCCAATGGATTTTTTCCTTTGGGGACATTTAAAATCCTTGGTGTATTCAACTCCCGTACCCAATGTTGATGTTCTGAGGGAGCGTATCCAACATGGATTTGACCAAATACGGAACACACCAGGAGTTTTCCACAACGTACGGCAAAGTATGGAACGCAGGCTCAGGGGATGCATGGAAGCAGGAGGTGGTCACTTCGAGCAATTTTTGTAAATGTCAATGATTTTGGTAAATGTCTCATTTTTGTGCCATGAATATTAAATCCTTTCATACATGTAAATTTGTTTGGTCAATGTCTCATTTTTTTGCCATGAATATTATTTCCTTTCATACCTCCCTAACGAAGGATTTTTGGACCCATGTTCATATGAACTTTTTGTTATGTTTTGATGTCAAGAATAAATCCCTAAAGTTTCTGACACATGTTTGTATACACCCTGTATATGGCTACAAGGTATGGTCTTCACGGCCAGAAGATGATAAATAATAAGCAGATGTATTCTGTGTAATTCTTGCTATATCATTGTTTCAATGTACTTGAATGTTTCGGACATAACGTCCAGTTTCTATTAAATATGTTAATTGTTCACCGTCTGGTTCTTATCTTGTGCAACTTAGTATTAACATACATTATTATGTCCTTCACTCCGAACCTATCAATTTGGCGCTGTGGAGAGTGAACAGAGGATTGACAGTGAATAGAAGATTTGAAGGATTCTAATCATATCGTCAGGATAACTTTATGACTTTATCGGCACGGAATAGTGACAAGTCAGATTTCATGTAGCAAATCAACAAGACGGTATCTTACAGGTAAGATTTACGTTTGCTAATTTTTTCACGCTTATGCAAAAGCAAGTTTCAGTTACACATCGTAACTTTCATACATGCCAGTGATTTATATCAGTTAATGTAATTTAAAGTTTCGATAACATGGCTGTCAACATAACATTCAGCGAATTTGCTGAAGAAAATGAAGATATCGAGAGTTATTTCATGCGTTTTGATCAACTCTGTCTCGCCCAGAATGTGGCAAATGAAAGAAAAGTAGCAGTTCTATTAGCAGTCATTGGTCCTAAGCCTTTCCAAGTACTTCGTAATACTACGGCTCCTGAAATGCCATGTAATCTAACATATGCTGTCATTCACGACAAAATGGTTCAGCACTTCAGGTCCAAAACCAACAAGTTTACAGAGAGGTTCAAGTTTCGAAAATGTATTCAGTCTCAAGGAGAATCAGTTCCTCAATTCGTAGTGAGAATCAATCAAAAAGCGGCCAAATGTGTGTATGAGCAGAATTTAGATGAGGCACTTGTTGAACAATTCATCGTTGGTATACTTTCAGATTCTGCTCGGAAAAGATTATTGTCCGAAAGTGATCTTTCCTTTGCCAAATGTCAAGAGATTGCATTGCATTGTGAGTTATTAGAGCGAGAAGTTAAATTATTCTCGAATAAGTACAATACAGATTCTGTGATTTTTGCCATCAACTCAAGAAATTTGACGCGGATGAATCCAGATCGTCAAACAGGCCCTTCAAAGAGTTCAGGCTCCGGCGAGACGAGGCAGAAAATATACAATCAACCTCAGAACTCAACTGCTACCAAGCAAAATCCTCACTCCCAGTGCGGCAACTGCACAAAGAATAACCCACAAGGTCTATGTCCGGCAAGAAACGCAACTTGTAGCTACTGCAAACGACAAGGCCATTGGAATATACGATGCAGAAAGAAGCAGGAAGATAGAGCCGTGAATAGAACGTCCAGTTCAACCTCACGGAGCACAACATGCGATGAGTTGTCTACGTTCAGCTTAAACCATCTCAACACTGATACGCTTAGTCATCATTCCACAATGGTTACTTCTACTCAACACATTTTGGACAACAATTCAGTTCGTATAGCTTCATAATAAATCTCCAAATCAATAAGTGTATTGTTAAATGTGAAGTAGATACTGGGTCTGCTGTTACTCCTTTCAACGAAAAGTATTTTGATCAGTTGTTTCCACACTATGTTAAATGCAATTCCAGCCTACGATTACGAGGTGTAAAGGAAGGATATGTACGTGTTACAGCACAAACATCCGTCAAACTATACTTAGACAATAGGGATTATACTTTACCTGTCTTTCTCTGCCAGGAAAAACTTTTATATCCATTGATCGGTCGTACGTGGTTGGACATTATTCAACCATCTTGGAGGCGATTATTAGTTACAGCCAGTGTTCTTTCAACTAACACAGTACAAGGTACTATTACTAACGCTGGTGCCGACGACCTAAGGCGAGAAATTTCTTCCAGGTACGAGAAAATCTTTGATGGTGATTTGACCAAGCCCATTGCACCTTATTTGGTCGATATACCACTGAGATCCAACTCTGCATCGATATTTCGTAGACATTACGAAGTTCCTTAAAGTATTCAAGACCGTGTTCAGGATTCTATTCAAAATCTAGTGAAAGTAGGGTTATGGGAACCGGTCGAATATTCTGATTAGGCCTCGCCACTTGTTGTTGTTACCAAGAAAGATGGCTCACTTCGTCTCTGCACTGACTTCTCAGGAACGGTGAATAAAATGACTGAAAACGTCAAGTTCCCCATTGCTAGAGTCGAGGATATTTTCTCTAAGTTGGCCTGGTGTAAATACTTTACGGTAATTGACCTTCAAATGGCTTACGGACAGTTGGAACTTTCTGAAGCTGCCAAACGCATCACTGTCGTCAACACACCTTGGGGATTATATAAACTTCACAGACTACATTTGGCATAAACATAAGTGGAGATCTGTTTCAAATGGTCCTAGCGAAGATTCTAGATGGCATTCCCGGAGTTTCTTTCTACTTTGATGACGTCATCATCGGAGGTGAAAGATTGCAAGAATGCTTCACACGCACGTGTGATGTCCTGAGTCGTCTGGCCAAACACAATGTGAAAGCGAGCGCCAGCAAAAGCCAATTCCTAACCTCATCTATCGAGTACCTAGGATACAAGATTGATGTCACTGGTATACGGCCGTCAGACAAGAACTTGGAGGCCGTCCTGAATTCTCCACCACCTCAAGACAAATCACAATTACGTTCCTTCATCGGGATGATCAACTTTCATGGAAAGTTTGTACCCAACTTAGCTTCGAAACTTCACTTTTTGCTTTCTTTACTCAAGAAAAACGTCTCTTGGAACTGGAACGATAACTGTCCACACAAGTTCGACAGCATCATGGCGGAACTTCGACAGGTAAATCCTATTGCGCCTTTCGACCCAACAAACCCAGTTGTACTTATCACCGATGGGTCTCCTTTCGGCTGTGGCGCGCAATTGTGTCATCGAGTTGAAAGCGGTCTACAGACCATCGCCTGCTCTTCTACCACCTTCAGTGAGACGGAGCGGAGATACTCCCAGGTAGAGAGAGAAGCTCTAGCCATAGTTCACGGTATCAAGCGATTTCACAAATTTTTACTCGGATCCAAGTTCGAGATTGTTACAGACGCACGTGCTGTAAAGTTTATCTTTTCTCCGGATTGAGCCATTCCAAAACATTCATCCAATAGATTGATGAGATGGGCTCTACTTTTATCTTCATACCAATATAATATAATTCATTCCAGCAAGGTAGAAGTAGCTGACATGCTAAGCAGGTTGCCTACGCAAACACGTGACACAATACCAGCTGGAGAAGAAGAACTTCATGCATATTTCGGGTCCATTGAAGACGCTGTAACTCCTCTTTCTCGAGACTCAATACATAACGCCACTTCAGAAGACCCACTGCTCTCATTAGTTGTGTCCTGTGTAGTAAATGGTTGGCCAGATCAACTCGACACGTCTACCGAACGGAAGAAGCTCGCACCTTTCTTCGAAAGAAGAGCTCACCTTACGTACGAGCAGGGAACGCTCAAGGGGTCGGGTAGACTTATCATTCCCACAGTTAAACGTAATGAAGTTCTTAGAGCTTTACACGATGGACACATAGGTTCAACTCGTATGAAAGAGTTGTGTCTATCCAGATTTTGGTGGCCAGGTATGTCAGCAGAGATTACGGATTTTGTAGCGAGCTGCAATACATGCCGAGCTAATGCTCCTAAGGTCCGCAACGGACCCGATTCTTCATGGCCTCTCGCTTCGTACGTGAACGAGAGATGGCATATAGACCAATTTTTCTTTGCAGGGCGTAAGTTCCTACTGATAGTAGACGCCTTCAGCAAGTGGACAGAAGTATGGCCTGTACACACATTGGACACAAAGGAAACGATCTGCTGGCTTATGCAATCTTGCGCCGCGCTAGGGATACCAAATACTATCGTATCCGACAATGACCCAACGTTCACTTCTCTCGAATTTCGTAACTTCTGTCTTAAGAATGGTATCAAACTGTCAAAACCGCTCTTGTCAAGCTTATAACTGACAAACCCAATCTGAGCACGCTTGAACTTGATATGGGGATCGCCAACCTTCTTTTCATCCTACGGAACACGCGACTTGGTGGAAAAGGAAGCCTGCCAGCACTTTCGGTCTTGAAACACCGACCCAGATTTTGGTGGGAACTAAACAATCTGCCTCTGTCGAGTGAATCTCCGTTCAATCCGAGGAAGTCAGCAAAGTTTCAGAACGACTCTTCATCGAGATATGGTACTTTCGCCATCAACTCAGCAGTTTGGGTTCAATCGCCTAAACACGGTACTCCGAATTACATCCCAGGAGTTGTTATTCGTCGTATTGGGGATAGCATCCTCTACGAAATCATGCTAGAAGATGGAATCAAACGAGTGGTACATCCCAGGTGGTTGAAGAGACGTGTTTCACGTGACACTGCAGATGACGACGACTTCAACGTTACAATACCAAATAGAAATTCAGCCAACCCCGGTGGAACAGTACCAGAACCTACCCCAGGCAGAGCCGGATACCCAGGACCAGATCCTAGCACACCTCACTCGTCTCCGAGAAGGTCTACCAGGATTCGCCGCCCGCCAGATCGATACGGTCATCAGCATACCTGTTGTTTTTTTTAATGGGACACCTGGAGGGATGATACGGTCCAGGTATTATGATATGGCTACAAGGTATGGTCTTCACGGCCAGAAGAAGGTAAATAATAAGCAGATGTATTCTGTGTAATTCTTTCTATATCATTGTTTCAATGTACTTGAATGTTTCGGAAATTACGTCCAGATTCTATTAAATATGTTAATTGTTCACCGTCTGGTTTTTATCTTGTGCAACTTAGTATTAACATACATTATTATGTCCTTCACTCCGAACCTATCAATTACCTTATTTTTTCCTACTAGCCCTTCACCTAATTCGGACCCACCAGCCGTCGCTGGACAACTAAGAAATATAAATATAAAAAAATGTAATCATTATTGATCAGTGTCATTGTTATTTGCATAGGTTGATTGAATGGTTGAAATCAAAATTGTGGGTGGTGAGCACGTCTGCTATTTACACCCATCACATTATAAGGGGCTAGGCCTCTTAATATAAATAAAATGAACGCCTGTTTCTGAGGACTAAACTCTCATTACCGATGTTAAAAGCTGAGGCTGTAAAGGGTTAGTCAGCATCCGTGTTTCAAAATGATGTGAACGATTTCAATCCGTTATATTTTATTAATAAATTGTCAAGATAAGATACAACTTCACGCATATGCAATTTAACTGTGCAAGTTTAAGAGCCAATGGTTATCGTGAAGATAACTCACAAATGCTCAATGTGAGCCCCCTCTGTTAGTCTGCACTCTGCACACGTCAAAACGGGTAATCTAGCTCCATCCAGACACGTTTCACCATGTTTCAGAATGTTCTCGTCAATAATTTGCACCGCGGCGCTAATGTGGTGGATCTAATAGAGTTCTATGCTGGTGGATCTTCATGAAATCGTGTTCGAAACTGACGTTGCACGCTCGCCACCGAAGTACTTTCGCAAAATATTTTCTCCTCACCACTGGCTGCCATTTTAGAACTGGTCAGCCTGCCACCTGGCGGCAGAATTTAGAACTACTGGAACCGTTCCAAAAATAAACTTAAGAATGTGTTCGAATGTATTTCACTGGATGTTCGATAGGTAATTATGTTGTATTGCTCATGGAAAGTGTTTTTATCGTTCAGATCATTTTGAAACGCCCTATATGGAGAAAACACAGGACATCACACAACGCCACAGGGGAATTCTAGCGTTACGCGTGTGACATTCACTCATAAAATGTAAGGTTCTAAGACATGCGATTAAAATATTCAAAATAAACTGATTTCATATAATGGTTATGAACTTTGTGATGTCTGCTAACAAATGAAGTAAACCTTCAGTATGATTACATCGCCTGAAAAATATTAACGGAAATGTGTTACGTGTGTGACGCTTTAAAAATGTAGCAAATTTTAACTTTATTTGTATTTTAAGTATATACACGCAGGTGAAATATGCAAACTATATGCATTCACAAACATTTTAACCTTTAATGGAATTAGGAACAATAATAATGCACATGTCGATTTGTTTGGTTATTTACATGGGGTAGGACAGCTTTTCGTGGAATGCTCCCATAGAGGATTATACTGGCCAGAGGTTCAGACGTCAGAGCCTCGTTAGCCTGCAAGGCTGGAGTTACGGGGTGTACTACGGGGTGACTTTTGAGTGCCTTATCCAATGGTCACCCCTTATACTACAAGGATTGACATTAATTCTTGGTAGTGATGTCTAAATATATTTCACAAAAACTTTAGAATATTTTCACGAAATAAGATAATTAATAATAATAATAAAATGTTTTATTAAGCGGGCGAGGTTCAGACTATAGGCTGCTCTGCCACCTAACCATTGTCAATGTAATGTTACAAACTGCATGTGGAGCAGTGAGCTACAAGTAAAAAAAAACATATATACTTGTAAGAGATACACAAAATTAAATGAATACAAATACAACAAATACAAAAGACAAAATAGTAAGTAATAATATAATACAAAAGTAATACATAATAATAAAACTACAATTTCATGTAGTGACTTGACACCTTCAATGTGTGCCGCGACTCTGCCCTTGTTCCATTAACAGTATATATTTTACTTTACCTTTGAAATTTACGGGGTTCTCTATGCATGCGATGTTTGCAGGCATTCTTTGGGAGCCGAACTCTCTGTTTATGGAATTATATTTGAATTCTTATATTACAGTATGGAATTGTCTTATTGAGAAAACTTCTGCCAGCATCACTTCTATATAGAAGTTTTAAAATTGAGTCATTTGTACATTAAGCAAGCTCAGGTTATTGTCAAACCATTGTGGGAACTTTAAACATAAATTGAAATAACTATTTACTTAAATTTTGACACTCACATCTAATCTTTATAACGGTACGTCTGAGTTTTGTATATTAGTCTTGTTTTTGTGGAAGTTAAAAAGCTAGAAACTATTATTTAATATTTATTACCTTTATCGTTTTTTATGTATTTTCATGTCAGGTGTTTATCCGGAACTTTTTCTCTGATGGGCGTGTAATGATAAATTTACAATCAAAATGGTCAACATTAGGGTCTTTGTGAAATATTGGGAGCAATTTGTTTAGCAAATTATTTAGGAGTGTCGTGGTGGTGGGGGGGGGGGGGGGGTTGTTGGAGGTGTATAAAAAGTTCTCTAGTGGAGGGAATTGAAATTCGTTTACATTTTGTTTTACTTCTGTAGATAGATTGTCGCAGATATTTATTTATCTTCAGAGAAGATTCTTTGAACAGTGCTGGAATATTAGAATTGCTTGTAGGAATCCTAGTAAATTATGTTCAGGGTGAATGAATTACACCACAACTTGGTCTAAAAAGATGTTAGGAGCAAATGAAGGATCTACCTTGGACTGTGGCGTAGAGCTTATAGCCATATTACCAGTAATGCTGGATTCAACCTCTTTCATATCTCCTGTTAAGTATGGAATTTTTAGACCAGTAGCGACTTCCACATTATATTTCCATTAAATGTATCACAAATGTCTTTTTATATGAATATTAACAGCAGGGAAGGTTGTGAAAATACAATTAAGAATAATGGTAAAATATTTTTAAACGCAGCTAAAGAGATAGGTTTGGAAGTTAACAACGATAAAACTAAAAACATCCTTACAGGCCTAAACTAAATGTTAGATAATAATCAAAATTTAATTATTGATAACAACTCGTTTCAATCAGTTTTCAAATTCAATTACTTAGGAGGAATATTAACAAATGAAAATTATATTGAAGAGAAGATTAAAAAAAACAGATGTAATTCAGGAAATGTGTGTTACTTTTCTCATTACACACTTTTATATTCTCGTTTAATATCTAAGAAACTATAGTTAAAATATACAAAACAGTAATTTTACCTGTAGTATTATATGGATGCGAAACTTGGACTCTTACATTGAAAGAGGAACATAAATTAAGAGTATTTGAAAATAAAATCCTTAGAAAAATATTTGGACCTAAAAGGGATGAGGAGACAAGCGAATGGATAAGGTTAAATAATTTAGATCTACATAATTTGAATTCATGTCTAGACATTATTAGAATAATTATATCAAGGAGACTTAGGTGGGCTACCCATGTGGCACGAATGGGAGAGGAAAGAAGAGTTTACAGGACTCTTGTTGGGAAATCTTATGGTAAGAGTCCTGTAGGAAGTCCAAGACGAAGATGGAGGGATAAGGTTGAGATGGACCTAAAGGAAATCGTTATGGATTGAAAAGGTTGATTGATCTTGCCCAAAATAGGGACAGATGGAAGGCTTGTGTTGTTGCAGTCATAAACCTTCGGGTTTAAGAACGCCAGAGAGCTAGTTAGTTAGTTGGAAAGGTTAGTCTAACCATGCTAAAGATCCCTGGTTTCAAATATTGGGTACGACCTGTACGACATATACTGTATGTTTGTGTTTGTCTGTCAGGAAATTTAAAGTTAGATAAATTAAGTCAAATAGATATGGAAGAGAATGATAGTGGAAACTATCGCCAGGCTAGTCAAAAACTAAAAGTGATAGAGTGTGGTGTGGGAGCGGGGCAGAGGGGATTGGTGGTATATGTAAATGTGGCCTTCACTGACGGTAATTCCCTGCGATATGAAGTGGGTAGTTCAGATTTAGTATACGACTTTGTGTGGTGGTCGGATGATTCTACATAAAAATATAACCAGACTCAAGATCCCGGGTACCTCCACACAAAAAAACGATTCATGAATCTCACGTAACAAGTCAAAGGATCCCCTTACCCAATCTCAGGATTCTCCTTAGCTACATATTTGGAATAATAAGCAAGTTCTCTTCCTTTGTATGGACACTGGCAAATGTGACCTAATCAAATACAAACCCCAAGCGAGTAGCTCCTCTTTCCAATTTGCCCATTTGTCTTTAGGGTATAACTGAAGTGTAATTGTGAAAGAACTGATTATTACACACGTCATCCAAGTATGCTTATTGCCAAGTCTATGGTATCATAAATCTACATATAGGCTAAATTAGTAGTTTATAAGTTACAGTACAAGTATGTTATCGTACATTATTTTTATGTTGATATTATTTTTGTGAATTATCACTTTGTATATTATAAACAATGTAATAGTATTGCTAATTACACTAAAGATAACAAATTTTGGAAAAATACTTGTACGTATAAAAAGGCGAAAAATGAACCGAAAAAGCAACAATTGTTTTAAATGTTAGTGAAAGTTCTGATAAATTAGCTGTACACATTTCTACAAAATTATTATAATATGGCGATAAATACTGACGCGCATCTCCTTTCTCAACATTATGTTACCGACAACATGAAACGAGAAGTAATAAACTTAGCGGAATAACCAAATTACATAAATAAATACATTTAAAAAAAAAAAACGAAACGAGAGTATACGCATTTTAGCAGAAGGTATACGCTAATGAGTAAAGTAAACTAAAGGGTATACAACATATTCCGCCATATCGATTACAGCACTGACTTTCTGTGTTAGAGTTTTATGATGGTGTACCGTCGCAAATAGACATCACTTACGTCAAAAAAGGGAAATTAAAATAACATAGTTAGTATTTCAGCACACATGCAATTTCTTAACTAGACTAAGACATCTCCACGAAACTTTTCTGGATTCCTTAGTTCACTCATTTTCTCTGTTCAACGCGCATAAATATTCGCCACTTGCTATGACGCATGCGACATATTCTATTAAAATACTTGCCTGAATACCACATATTTATTTTGTTGTTCTGTTTAGTTCAATTGATATTACGAACGGTATTCTTCTGCACAGAGCATGTACAATTGACGAAACTCAGCATCCACACTATGTGGCAGCCGCAATAAACAGCTGAACAATAAAAAATGTAGACTACTAACAAGTTATTCTCAGCAAGTTCCACATTTGTTCCATCTATTATTATGTGCTCATAGTCGATGGTACGCGTATGTATAAAAACATTAACATCGATGAAACAGACGCAATATAATACTTAAAGGCATCGTGGTAAGGAGGATGTGAAACAGGTGTGCCCTGCTAAGCCATCTGCCTCGGAATTTTCACAGTCTGAGCTCATTGGCTGTATCCATCACAACGCAGGTTATGTAATAAGACGATGTCATGTGTATTTTGTCTTAGCTGATTGGTGGTTGATTTAAATTCAAAGTTTCCCTGTTGCTTTGCTTCACAACTCCATCCAGTTCCGAGATAGAGTTTTTGGGAAAAGAGGGGATGGGACTCTACAATAATTTTCCCAACGAAAGCAGAAAATAATGACATTGAGGAAATTGGTGGCAGGTTCTTAGTAGGTTTTTACAGTATATAAAGTAATTCTTGTCCACTGATAGGGAACAGCATGGCCGTATTTGCAAAGTCACTTACGAGTTACTAATATTATTTACGACAAAGTCAGTCACAGTTACTTGTTTTTAAAACTAAATATATTGCTTCTATTGTGAGTTAATTCTGATTGTAATTCATTGGAAAAATTACTAGCATGCTTCATTTCAATATAGTGACGTTAGCAACTGATTATATGCAAATATTTTCATTGTGTTTACACTCAAGAATTTATTCCCCAAGACATGCGCAATTACCTATTATTGACTAAATGTGGATAATTTGGATTGTCCTTCACGCTTATAGTGACACTTTAATTACTTGGATTAGTTAATAAAAATGTGAATATTTCACGATGTAAACGATGTAAACTCTCTTTATGTCCAAATATATGCGTACTTAATATGCGCTCGATAAGTTATATATAGACAGTATTGTAGTAGTGCAATTGGATTTCAATGTGAAGATTCTGTGCAAGTAATTGTCTACGTGTATTCTCTGAGCTATGAAGTGTTGCGTAAGTTGTAGAAGAGCAATTCTATATATTTGTGTGCGCATTGTCTACAAATATTGTCAGAAATACTCTAATATTTAATTAAAAAATGAGAAATTATGATTCAACTTGTTTCATATGAAAGTATAACACCAAAGGTCTCATTATATGTTTGATTTCAAATACGGATACAAAGTCACACTATCGCATGATGTTCGAACATAGCTCGTTCAGTAAACTAGTAATTAATTAGACCTTACACATACTTTAGGATTGTAATGAACTCATTTGTGTCGAAGCAAGAAATTAACTAGTATTGTTGTATTTTGTACTTCAAACAGGTGGTTTCGTATAGAGGGCAGCATATTTGCTACTTCTTAAGTTAAGAATGTTTACCAAAACGAGAACAACTTTTCTGTACATTTTGTTCATTCCCTTTCTTTCCATGGATGACTTGTACATCATGTCCTGCGACGACAACAATAAAGTTATCGTAAACGAATACAAGGAAACTACTCTTGAAATATATTTTAAGTGAAAAGTGTGATGTGATTTTTGGATTTTCGGGGTTGTATATATTGTGTTCGGAAAGATCAAAACAGGAAATATAATTTGTTATGTAATTTTTGCTTCTGTTCATTTCAGGCTTTTGTAGTTCTTCTATCCATTTTATCATCTGGCCTGACTATTTATGTCGGTCGCTCAGGTGAACGGTTAAGAAGCAACAGACCTCCCAACCATTCTCAACAGTCTGGGAATGTAGAATCCTCTGGACATCAGATCTTCACCAGCATCCCACCCTTTGCTAGAAACCTCCTTCGGAACACGGACTCCCCCACGAGACCTCTCAGTTCAGAGGATGTAGGTGTTCATGAGGCTTCTGGTCAGAAGGACAGATTTGGAGTTAATGATGGAGAGCGTTCCTCAGGAACAATTGGTAAATCGGTTGCGTCTGGTGATCTCCACGGAAGTACTAACCGCCTAGCTTCTGGAACTGCCGTAGGCTCCGTTCCTGTATCTGCAGTGCTTGTTGTAAGAGGGTCTTCGGTTAGTGAAGCTGTCCCTAGCAGGAAAGTCAGTCAAGATGGTTTCGTCAGTCTCTCCGCAATACAGACAAAACACCAAGAACTGCAGAACATTCTGATGTTGTTCGTTCCAACCACAATGCTCCTGGCGTAAGCTCATACAGACCAGCTGAAGAAATGCAGAATCAACAGGTGGTAGTCACATCAGGTGGTACCCAAAGTGGAAGACGTTTTCCTGCAACATTGGAGTCAAGTGGAAACCTGCTATGCAGTTGGAGGTTACCGTTCACTATCTGGTGCTCATAAATTGTCTTATTCTGCTAATTTCACTTCTCTAGACTAAAGGTGGATAAATTATGTATTCAACTGAAGATCAAACTCTTTTCTCTAGTTAAGAAGATAGCAAATAATAACATATATTTAACTTCTCTGATAAATTGAGTTTGGATTTCTCTGTGCATACGCTTTTCATCAGCTGATATTGTAATAGTAATATATTCTTCACCCGTCTGCGAATTAACGAGGGGGATGCCCCCCCACACAGAAAATTAAACCCCCGGAAAAATATAAATATTTTTATCCCTGCTAAGAATGTTTAATCCCCTCAAAGAAAATGGGCTTGAAAGCATATGATATACCATTTCTTAACTATACAACAAACAAACAACCAAAATCATTCGTGTCCATTAATGGCCCAGTCATCAAAGATTCCCCTGCCAAAAAGTATGCAGCCTTGTGGATTAAAGATGGATATCATTCTGAATTCTGAAGCTGGCTAACCTTACAGAGCTGAGACAACAGTAGACTGTTTCCGACTTAGGTCTTCATGGCATGGTGCTGATATTTTACAAGTATTAAAGGTTTCACAAGAGACTTGCAAATAGCTTAGATGGACATTAAGTTTGAACTTAATAAATATTAGTTATTTATTCTCTGGCGCAACAGGTAGTGAGGGCCAGGGAACTTAGTAATCGATATTTGGTCAAGTTTTGTGTGTTACTACAGCAAGAAGAGAATGAGTTTGGTTTTCTTAGAATTTCAATATAATTGTTTTTAAATAACGTGTAAATGTTATCATAAGATTTTAATAAGCTAGGGTAGAACCAATTTTCGAAGATACTTAAAATCGCAAGGCAATAGTTTATATACACATTTTCACCACTTAGTGGGCATTGCCCCCAAAGCTTAATTCGCACAGTGAGCTTTATTTAGGATAAAGATGGACAAACTTGTCTACCTTGTTTATTGTTACTAAAAACATAATTTGGCAACCACAGGAAACCGAAACCTAACCCACCAAGCAGTAGATGATCTGCTATTACTCTGGGCAACGAACTTCAAAGTTCTCTCTCCGCCCACGCGGATATGCGTGAAAAGAATCCAATTAAAAACCAAAGGATTTCTCCAATTATACACTCATAACTGTTCCCACCGTTGCGAAAGGCATTTAGCACCTATTGAAAATACATTAAAGCTGAACAAAAACCCCGTTATCCTCCACTTATGCACATTATAACCTCATTACGAAAGATACCTTTTTGAATATGTATTTTTCAAATGCTCGATTCTGCTTCATGTGCATGATTAACACAAAGGAGCATTCAATGTGACTTTGATGGCTTATTAATATTCAGACTTTCCTATCTCTCTTTTTCTTAGAGCCTGTTTCCAATGCACGTGTATTTAAATAGTTATTACGGTATATATAGAGTGATGCTTCAGCATTCCTTTTCATACGTAGTTTAAGTTCCTCTGTGCTCGAAAGTGTTGGCGGTATGGGGAAGAAGTTTCTGGTATGTTTTGAAACTCGACTTTTCTCAGGTTTATTGTGTGTTCAGTACAGTTTCTTTGCCTCATTGTATACGGAAATTTAAACACTACTTGTATCTGCTATTTGCTGTTGGAAGTGCAAGGAAAAATAGGTGGAAACTTGTGTTGTGAGGAAAAACACGTATCGTGATAGAGTGGTAAATTTGGTCTACAGAAATAAGTTGCAATTTCTGAAAGATGAAGCTTCGTGAAAAGTTCAGTGTGGTTTGGAAGTGGTGCATTCTTACATCCAATAACATTGTTACATGCTTTCTTGTTGTTGGATTGGCCACTTACGTACAGTGGCTTCGATTAGAAGGGGCGTGGGGGCTGTTGCCCACCACTTTTTGCAACTTTTGCCCCCGCATTATGCTATACCTTATCTAACAAGGGAAAATAAACTGCCCTTTCTCCCTTACTTTTGACACCCCCTAGTTTTGGAACCCAATCGCAGATACTACTTATGTGTGATATTAAGTTAATTGCTACAGGAAAGTAAAAAGGAAGCGATTGTGGCTTTCGTTTAATATACTATGCCAACATTCGCCATCGGATAAGTAAGGAAAACCACGGAAAAACATGATCAGGTTAGACTGATGCAAGATTTTGATATGGAACGTCCAAAATTCTACGTCGCCTTTCTCTCTCTCTCTCTCTCCCTTGGGTTAATCGGGAAGGTAAAAACGAATGATGAAATAGTGAATGGAATAAGTGTGTATTATCCAGGATGCAAAGCTAAGCCCCTGATTTCTAAACTTATTAGGATAACCGCTCTACCCCAGAGGCCAGGTATTTTATACGAGTATTTCACAGCCTTAGGCTAACGGTGACTCCCAGCCTTGCTACTGTTCTTATCTGTGAATTTACAGTGAATAAACGGCACTTTCTAAATGATAAACCGTTCTCTAGAATTTTATCTTATACCATTTTGAACCAATGACCTCCCCGACCGATACTGTTGGTAGCCGGACAATTGCGATGACAGATAATTGCAATGAACAGTTAGAAGTGAAAGGGTGCGTGGACAATTTCGATGACATTTTAAATTTCCTATTACATTGAAGGATGACTTAACATCCCGTACAATACCTCTTACAAGAGAATTATATGAAATATTGATATTTTCGAATAGAACACTGATTCCTCTCACACTTTCTCCAGGTTTGAGACTGGCAACGTAGCTTTGTAAACGTACAAGCTTCGCCCATAAAAAAAATCGAACCTTTTTCTTTTAGGAAAGAAAACAAGTATAGCTCACCGCTCACGAGAAGATCCCCAAACGAGGGGTGACGGGGAGCGGGTGTGAAGGGAAGGACCGGTCTATTTGCAGATTTTAGGGGTATCAGAAAGCCTTTTGCTGCGGCTTTTCGAAGTGCGTAGGAGTTGATTTGCGTCAATCTCGCAGAGCGTGTGTCCGCAGCAACAGTTTGCTGCTTTTCTTTCAGTGGCCAGAATACTCTTGTATTGCTTACCTTGCGCATTATTTAGACTGTATTTCAAAGAATTTTAAAAATAATATAAGTCAACGACTTTAGGGTTACCAGATGACAAACTTTAAAAAAGAAGGCATTTTTAGATTGCAAAATGTTGTTAACTTTAGACGAAGAACACGTTTTGTGCTTACTGGTGTTTTGGTGGGCTTGTAGATCACACACCCCTGTAAAATAATTTTACACCGTTTCCGTATAACTAATAATAGGCATCGTTGTAGGCAAATGTCTGAATATTCTAATACTTATGCACTTTGCTCCTAATATTATACGATTGTGAAGCTTGATATCTTACTTTAAAAGAATAACATTGACATTCTGCCTCGGAGTTTTTTCTTCCAGGCCTAAAGTCAGGAAACAGTTTTTGTAAGTCGTCACTAAAAACACTTTTGCATTTTGGCATGGTTCAGATCGCTGATCGAAAGAACTTCACTTCTCCACTGCCATGTAACAACTAAGAGTACGGCAGTTAAAAAATACTGTTTATTTCTGAATTCTGTCATGAAATTTAAATCAAAGTAAGCCGCGGCTAATTGCATACTATTCTTACCTATTGTCAGAAACTTTCTGTTCATCAAGATCTGCGGTAGATGTCACAAATGCTTTCAAATCAAAACCTCACGCGGCGCGGCAGTGACAACAGAAGAGACACAAAGGTCCAACAATTTTTATTTGTTGCAAGAAAAGTTTATTTTCTTTGCGTTTGCAACTGAGAGTGTTGTATTTCTTTACTTCGAAATTGAAACGGAAACAATATTAACAATTATTTACAAATAACATTTTGTTACTAATCTTGAAGTTAAACAGTTGTCTACACCCCAAATGATCGGATATTTCCAAATTTTCATAAAAACCCACCCGGAGCATTTTTAGTACCCGAGAAACAGGATTTGTCCGGGTAAAAGAGAACTTCTGGTAACCCTAAACGACTTGCGTCGCTGCACCGGTTACAGCGAGCCCACATGTGTTTTTCACTCAGAGTGCACACCCCCGACCCTAATAGTGGAGTCGCCTGCCGCTACGTCACTTCACTTTCGTCAGGGATCTTCTCCTGAGCGGTCTGCTGTAATTTCCTTCAAATGACTTTATCACCTTCGAAATAATCACTAGAGGAGGCAATACACTTTGACCAGCGTTTGTACAGGTCTTGGAAACACTGTTGATAGTCATTGACAGTAAGTGTTCGCAAAATACGCGTAACATTTAATTTAAAGTCCGCGACGTCTTCAAATCTTCGTCCTTTCATAGCCATCTTAAGCTTGGGAAAGAGGAAAAAATCAGCAGGTGATAAGACCGGAGAATATGGAGGGTGATTGATCACTGTCACTGAATGCTTAGCAAGGTATTGTTGTACAGACAATGCGGTATGAGGCCGAGCATTATCGTGTAACAGAAACCATTCGCCAGAATCACAGAGGTCCTTCCTAACCCACTCCATCCTGTTTCTGAGTAGACCAAGCACTTCCTTGTACACTGATTGAATGTTTGGTTTTCAGGGACAAATTCATGGTGGATCAGTCGTTGGGAACTTTCTCCACATTGTCGTCATTCCTTGGCATTGAAGGGCGTCCTGACCTTGGTTCATCCTCGACACTTTCACGTCCACTTTTTAAACGATTGTAGCAGTCATACGGCTGGGTTCTTGATAATGCTGGATTACCATACACTGCCCGTATCATCTGTAACGTTTCGGAAAACGATTTACCCAATTTGTAACAAAACCTTATGCTGTAACGTTGTTCCATCTTGGTGCGCGTATTTTGTACGCCACCTGCACACGACCTACATCTGACGCACGCTTGCCCCGATACCGAATGCCTGTAACAGGATGAAACATGCACTGACGGGAAGTTTAGATATTGCTCTTTGCAGTGTTGCCAGAACACGGTACTTTTTTTTTTTGACAGTTCGGTTTCTTAATGGGCAGACCTTGTACTTGCAATACAAACACTTTTAGGTTAGGTGCACATGTGGGTTAGTCATCCTGATCTTCGCCATTGTTCTACCATTAATTTGTAAAATGATATTCACCGTCAAAATCATCACAATTGTCCGTGATTTTGGCTTCATTGCAATTGTCCGCCATCGCAATTGTCCTAGATTCGATACTGTTACTGATACCTACCGATACATATACTAATCCTTGATAACACTGGTCTACAAAAATTAACTTTATTTCTTTCACAAGAACAAGTAACTGAATCTAGTAGTATTTTTCATGCTGAATGCGAATATATTTTTAGATTTTCTTCCATCAGGCAAGTTTTTTGTGTGACAGACATATACATTTTATGAAATCAGTACTTATCGTAAATCTATCTAATACACTCCTCAAAAAAAGTTGGAATACTGTTATATTAGGCACAACAAGTTTGGAATATTATTATGTTAGGCAATAGGTGATTGGCATGGTGGCATATGTCAGCAAAAAGACAAGAACGTCCACCAGACAGATACAATGTGTTGTTGCATTCCAAGGTCGTGTCTATCACCTATTGTCTAACGTAACAATATTCCAAACTTCTTGTGAGGAGTATATATAAAAATGGATGTATGTATGTGTGTATGTGTGTATGTGTGTATGTGTGTTTGTTCCGGCATAACTCTACAACGCCTGGAGCGATTTCAACCAAATTTGGTACGCGTATCACTTGCAGCCTGGAAAGAAATACTGTGTGGGTAAGACACCCCTGGCACCCCTGGGGGTGGGGAGGGGAGACATGTAAAAAAAATAAAAAGAGAGCCAATATTAGTGTGGAATCCATAGTTTTCGGGGTCGCTAAGATGAATAGTGACACTCCCAATGCCTTTCAACTCCAAGACATCCCTGGCACCACCCCCCCGGGGGGGGGGGAAGAGGTGAAATGTAAGAATGATCGAAAACGACCGATATTAGTCTGGAATCCATAGTTTTCGGGGTCGCTAATGAATAGTGATATTTCCAATGCCATTCAAACCACAAGGCACACCTGCACCCCTAGGGGTGGGGGTTGGAAAGGGGGTGACATAAAAATAATTGAAAACGACCGATATTAGTGTATAATCCATAGTTTCCGGGGTCCCTAACATGAATAGTGATAGTCCCAATACCATTCAACGACAAGGCACCCCTGGCATACGTAGGGGTGTGGGTAGACATGTAAAAATAATCGAAAACGACCGATATTGGTGTGGAATCCATAGTTTTGGGGGCTGCTAAGATGAATAGTGACACTCCCAATGCCGTTCAACTCCAGGACACCTCTGGTACCCCTAGGGGTAGGGGTGGGAAGGGGTGAAATGTAAAAATAATCGAAAACGGCCGATATTAGTGTGGAATCCATAGTTTTCGGGGTCGATAAGATAAATAGAGACACTCTCAATGTCGTTCAACTCCAAAACACATCTCTCACCCCTAGGGGTTGGGGTGGGAAGGGGGTGACATGTAAAACGACCGATATTAGTGTGAAATCCATAGTTATCGGGGTCGCTAAGATGAATAGTGACACTCCCAATGCCGTTCAACTACAAGACACCTCTGGTACCCCAAGTGGTGGGGTGGGAAGGGTTGGCAAGTAAAAATAATAAAAAAACGGCCGGAATTAGTGTAAAATCAATAGTTTTCGGGGTCGCTAAGATGAATAGTGACATTCCCAATGCTGTTCAACTCCAAGACATCCCTGGAATCTATGAGGGTGGGGGTGGGAAGTGGGTGAAATGTAAAACAACCGATATTATTGTGGAACCCATAGGTTTCAGGGTTGCTTAGATTAATAGTGACAATCCCAATGCCGTTCAACTCCAAGACACCCCTGTCACCCCTAGGGGTGGGGGTGGGATGGGGTGACATGTAAAAATAATCTAAAACGACCGATATTAGTGTTGAATCCATAGGGTTCGAGGTCGCGTTGATGAATAGTGACACTCCCAATGCCGTTCAACTCCAAGACATCTCTGGCACCCCTGAGGTGGGGGTGGGAAGGGGGTGACATGTAAAACGACCGGTATTAGTGTGGAATCCATAATTTTCGGGATCGGAAAGATAAATAGTAACACTCCCAATGCCGTTCAACTTATTTATTCTTGATGTTGTCCATAAATTGTTGTTAAATTTATATAATAGTGAATTTGTAAAAGATATTACGTTATAATTTGTATATTGTACCTATACTTTTAAATACCTGCAAATAATAATAGTTACATTTTACGCTATAGTAAGAATTCATTAAACACCCGGGCAACGCTGGGTAATCAGCTAGTAACTTATAATAAAGAAATATGACATTCTGACTTACTTAAAAAAAGTTCAAGATAATGATTTGCGGGCATATTTTGTATTTGGGATCTCTCTCTTCATGGTCCAACAGTAGTCAGGCAGTATACGGCGATTCCATTTGGCTTGGCACCTGTTTCTCATTGTAGAAATCTCCTGATGGAAACGCTCGCCATGTTCATTGCTGACAGCCAGAAGATTTTCTAGATTGAAGTCAAGAAGTGATTTTTTAAAGACAAGTTGCATCTCATAGCATTGTATGAATTCACAAGATCAGTCAGTATATCACAATAGTTTTCTGCTTGATGATTTCCAAGAAAAAAAATTGAGCGACTGCCAAGCTGTTTTTTCCAGAGAATTTAACAGTTCTTCAAAATGTTCGTCAAAAATTAGTGAACTTATTTGTGGCCCTATAAAAATTCCTTCTTACAGTTTCATATCACTGATATTGGGAAATTTAAATTTCAAGTACATACATACAGTAGAATTTTTATCCATTCGTTTCACAAAATTTTTCATGACTTCCAATTTGATATGCAATGGAGGTATATACAATTTTTCAGGATTCACTAAGGGGGTATTTGACACATTTTTCTGCTCAGGAATAAGTGATTCACCTTTAGGCCACAATTTTCTAAAAGAAACAGCGAAATTTAATGCATTCAAGTTGCAAACCAAGTAGTAAGGCAATCACTTTTAAGTCTCCACAGATATACAAGTTATATTTGCTATATTCGAGTTCTTGCAACAGCAATTTCATATTTTAATATGTATTTTTAGTACAAACAAGCTGCATGGACTAGAGGTACTGATAATAGTTCATTGCCATTATGCATCAGCACAGCTTTCAAACTAACTTTGAAAGAATCTATGAAAAACTATGTGAACAACACCTATACTACATCTTGAAAAGAAACACTACATGTAAGTTAAATACGACTTAAAGCATCTCATGGCAGACCATAAAGAACGCTGCAATTCAATTTAAAAAAGTAACCGTCACAGACAAAGTGTGCCTGATGGAAAAATTCTTATTACATATTTGAATTCAGGGCAAAATAATACAACAAACTCGTCGTTTAGTTTTCTTGTGAAAAAAATCATGTTCACCAGTGTAATTGCAGCGATTAAAAGTTGTTAAAAAAATTTTCATTCATTTTTGCAGTGAAGTGACAATGTGTCAAATTGATCGTGATTTTTATAAGGGCCATTCCAAGTCAAGTGGCCTAAATTCAGATATGTTCCCTGCTCAATTCTCTTCAATTTTGATTAAACTTCAACAGATTGTAAATACATGTCGCACACAGAGACCTGCAAAGTTTCAGTTCAGTATTTATGTTGGGCCACCAGCGCTGCTTCTGTGAAGGTAACTTTTTAATGCAAAATTGAAAAGTGGCAAATACAAATAAATCATCTAGTTCGTCATCACATTGCTCGTGACACAGAAAACTAACATTTACAACTTTGTGTCCTAGTATTTCTAAACTAAAGTATAATTGTGTAATCAAGAGCTCAGAAACTAATATATTCATTACCACTTGGCTTCGAATTAGCTCACAAATTTTTTTCCGATGAATTTGTCCCAATTACTGAATAAATTACTTTCAGATATTGCATTTCTTCAGTTTATGGATTGATTGATTGATTGATTTGCTTTATTTTACTTCGCTTCTTGTACAACTTTTGGCTAATTTGCGAAGATGAGGATGAGTGATGATATGATGAAATTGATGAATGGACACTCACAAACATCCATGCCTAGGCCAGGATTCGAACCCGCGACCCCTGGCGTCGTAGCGCGATGTGCTAACCACTCTGCCACGGGGGCCGGCTTCAGTTTATGGACAATGGGAATGGCTGCTTAAATGGTGTCCTGCCTGCTCACATATTTAGTAAATTATCCATCCTTAAAATCCACCCAAAATTGAAATCATAAATTTGAACCCACACTGAGAAACCTATGTCTCAAAATTGACACTTCTAATTTGATCATTGTTGGCATCACTGGAGAGAATACATCTAAGTTGTCTACAAACTTTGTGATTCACTTCGGTGCCCTTCCATGTAAGGGTTGTGTCAAAGATTTTTAAAAAATCTGTTTCGAGCAAGATTCGCAAGAGTCCATATGCCATGGACGTGGCTTCAGTTTCGCGTGCACTGAAATGTACCCTCAGCGTGATATCACAGACTTTTATTAAGGGCCTTAGTATGCAGAAATAAATGGTCACATGACTCGATTTTTGATCTCTTAGCCACCATAATATTGGATTCATAATGGCGAATTCATATTTTAAAATCTCTTGTTCCTCGGTTATTTTTCAACCGACTTAAATTTTTTCTTTAAATTTGAATAGACTAAATAAGATGTTCAATTATTTTTTTAAACTTTTTTCGTTATAGTATTGTTACCAATTTATGTTTTATGGGGGAAATTCGCCTGTTATGCAATGGTTTCTTAGATCAGGTAAATTATACAGGGTGTATCAGAAGTGATAGCGCAAACTGAAACGGTGAAAATTGCACGATACTAGAAGAAAAATGTCTCAGGGAACATGTGGTCGCAAACGATAATTGCGAATGTATGTTTACGATCCACTACTGACTTCATTGTTTGTATACATCATATGCCTTTCACTTGTGAGGTTCCATAGCCCTACTTAATAATAACTATCAGAACTAAAGGGTTTAACTTGCTAGACATTACTGTTGCTTTTATTACCAATTATCATTGTACTGTACAGTGCGTTTGTTACCTGTTCGGTAAAGTTCAGTTTTAAACAAAGAAACCTCAGAGTTGCGCAAGGAGACAAGCGTGTGATCTGTACAAACAATCAAGTCAGTACAATAAGATCGTAACCATACATTGGCAATTATCTCGCAAACTGTTCCCTTGCAATGTCATGTTTACTGAGTCTTCTTTGATTTTATTATCGTGTACTTTTCACAGTTTCGGTTTACCCTATCATTTCTGGTGCACCCTGTATATATCCGAATTTACACCGGGGAAAACCTTTTCAGGGTGGACCGTTCTTACCACATCTCTGCCGTTTCTGTGGTAATGAAGACGAATTCGACTGTTTTCATTTCGTACCTAACGGACATGTCGATACAAATTAAAATGTTGGGTTGTCACATATAATGTATGCCAGGGTAACCTAAACTGAAAATATTGAATTAGTACTTTCCAAGATACGTACATTCCTATCAATTGCATTACTCGAGATTTTCTCAAAATCTTAATTATTCATTCATCCTTTGGGGAGGGAAATTTGTAGCCACCTCAAACCCTCTCGTTACAAATTTGAGGAAGAATCAACGTAATAGTTGCATTATACAGCCAATTAGAAGATGTACGTACTTCACAACTTCCAATACGAGATAATCTGCAAGACTCAATGGAGTAAATTAATTTAAATTATGAACATTTTTTTATCAGAAGCAAAAGTTCAGTATACATAATTTGGACTCCAGTTGCTTTTAGAGGATGACATTTCAATTTGCTAACCTTGCCATGTGTTTGGTTACGTATGATTCAAATAACATTTAATGTTAATATACATAGATTTGGAGTCATCACCCCTACTCAACACGACCATCAATGCCGTGGCATTATGAGCTTATAACTGTGGCAAATGCCTGTCCTGAATCTGGCAACAAATTATGCGAGTTGACACATTGTTCGGCAGTAGCCGTGTGATTCTACATTCTAAGCCTCCTCATTCAATCCCTCCAACTGGCTTGCATATATGGCACAGCTTCCGTTTACCAGAAGCGAATACTTTCTTGTAACAAATGTGTATCCCTCAACCCTCCCAACACCTCATGTTGACATGGCAACGCTCATTTGCATGGTGAAGGCTCATACAGAAATCTGTGTGAGTGGGTTTGACATGATACGTGATCTGTGAAGCACCAATATGTTTCTGATATGAACAGTTCAAACGATATTATTTTATCGACTGTTTTCTATATTTTAATCACTTGCCTTCAGGCTTCGCAGAAAGTCTAGCTACCTTCGAATATAAATTACTGATAAGCAAACCTCTCATTCCAGTTTTGGGTCTTACTCCTGATAATCTCTCGGGCTTCGGATGGCATATATACGGGAGCTGCTAAACCATCAGGAAACCAAGGTGTGCAAGATGAAGACGAAGAAGACGGTTTGTACCCGAAAGTCAACGCACACACCAACCATAATTCAGATGAGCTACTCACGGACGAAAGGACATCTGGATCGTCACCCGAATCTTCTGACGATGGAGGAACTCCCCAAAATCCATTCTCGGGAGGAAATTTCCACAACACGCATACATCACATACTCTTCATGATAAGTACAATTCAATCATAGCAAACCACGAGGAAAATCAACCTGGTAATATAGTCATGGGAACCAAGATGATTGCCAATGTTGAGGCTGGTGCTTTGCAGAACGTTATTCCCACAATTGATTCCGTTGAAAGTACTTCAGATCCTTTCTCAACAGATGAATCTAGTGCTGGAGTGGTATTTGGTACTCCTGAAACCTCAACCAATGTTTCTGGTTCAGTGGAAACAGTTCCCATTATTAACTCTAACCCAGTGACTTCTCACGATGACCCATCTTCACAAATTTCATCAGGAGAGCTAGACGTTGCTCCAGCTCCTGAAACAATCCCCGGTGGATCTCCTGAAGCATTGTCTCATCTCAATCAAAATTCTGTCTCAAACGAACCCACTGAAGCTTTAAGCCTTGATAATGGACATGCTCCTAGTCTTCCAATGGCTATTCCAATTGCCCCAGAACACTTGGACGGTTTGATTCAAGCTAATGACCCTGTTGGCAGGTACGCACTTGCCATTCCTGTAGTAAGAGCTCTGGTTGCAGGTTCATCTGACGATGTAACTACTGGGGAAAGATATACCCTAGCTATACCCATTGTAAGAACCCTAATCCCTGATCCAACTCTAGAAGATCCTGCAGGAAGCCGCTATGCTGGAGCTATTTCTTCAGTTCATAAAACCCATGGATTTGATAACACTGCCGCAATTCGTAACGTTGAAGCTATTCAGAATTTTCCTTTATTTCATAACACTCCTGCATTTGATAACACTCTTGCAATTCATAGCATTCTAGAACTTCATAATACTCCAGCACTTGATATCAATCCTATAGTTCATAACATCCCTGCAACTCATAATACCCCAGCACTTGATAACAGTTCAGCAGTTCATAACATAACAGGAGTTGAAAACAGTTTATCTGTTCATAACACTCCTGCACTTGAAAACAATCCTGCAGTTCATAACAATCATAACAGTCCAGCACTTGATAACAACCTTGAAGTTCATAACAATCCTGCAAGTCACAACAATCCAGCAACTCATAACAATCCAGCACTTTATAAAAATCCTGCAGTTCATAACAATCCTCCAACTCATAACAATCCAGCACATGATAACAATTATGCAGTTCATAACAATCCTGCAAGTCACAACAATACTGCAACTCATAACAATCCAGAACTTGATAACAATCCTGCAGTTCATAACAATCCTCCAACTCATAATAATCCAGCACATGATAACAATCCTGCAACTCACAACAATCCAGCACTTTATAACAACCCTGAAGTTCATAACGACCCTCCAACTCATAACAATCCAGCACTTGATAACAATCCTGAAATTCATAACACTCACGCAGTATCTTCCGCGGAAACTGATGCCAATATTCCTGCTCAGAATGACCTGATTGTTGGCCATAGTTCTGCAGATCTTTTACGCACTATTTCTCAAGACACTTCTGCTCTCACATATGTCGAAAGGCAACCTATAGCCAATGAGTACCCTGTAGGCATAAGGCCAAATATCCCCAACGAAGTAGGCCATAGAATTCCTAGCATACACACGGAAGAACTAGGAAATCTAGAACCAAACCCGTATTCCGAGTCTCTCCCAGGAACTCCTGTCTTTGGAAGGGTGGTCATCAGCATACCAGTTGCAGGAGTCATGCCGCCAGACGGAGGCAGCGCCACTGCTCTTAAAGCGGCAGCGAATCCAAGCATCATCAGCAAATTAACTTCAATCCTTGAGGGCCTTGGACATGGAGGTGATGGGGCTGGTAACGTACTTCTGGTTGGCCGACCAGGGGGAGATTCCGACAGGACACACAAGAGGACTGTACGAATGAAAAACAGGCCTCCAGGTCATAGGTGATGATAGTTACGTTCTATGTTGTTGAATTATATTTTGTGTGATAATTATAATAAGATTTTTGTATGTTTTGAACTAATAAAATTTGAAACAGACAGAATGCCATTACATACAATTAGCCTGTTCCACATAACTTTACGCTTTACCCGAAATTCGAAACGATTGTCTACATCTTCAAACACAACCACAATTACAGCTTGATCATTCTTCCTGTGTTTAGAGAAAATAGATTTCTGCAGTCTTATTAAGCTATCCTCTAACATTTAGCCTTTCATAATTCAATGTCACTTGTTGTTCATTTGATTTATTTTACTTGGCTTTCTGCCACTTTTGGCTAATCGCGAAGATAAGGGTGAGTGATGATATGATGAAATTGATGAACAAGGAACATCCATGCCCAAGTCGAGATTCGAAACCGGGACCCTTTGCGAAATATAATATGGCTTGTAATGATACGATATCATTACTTGATCCTTTTTATGTTCACTAATTATTTTAACTAGACGCTTTCTTTTGTTATTTAACGAGTTTAGGTTATTTGGTAACATACGTTAATGTTTTTTCTGTGTTCTATGGATGTTTTGGTACATTTTTCTTCGTTGAAATTCTTGGCCTTTGGGGTAGGCAGGGGAGCCAACCAACGATATTTTCCTTTACAGTTTTGGCGTTATTCAGGGGATTTAAAAGGAAGGGTGAAAAATAAAAAAAATACAGTTTCAGCGAAGAACTGGTAAGTGAGAAAGTGGTGTCCTTTTTCAAAGAAGAGACTGCGATATCTTTTCTGATATAGATAAAACTCGCCTTTAACAATAAGACAGTAGCAGTAGTTTTTCTTCAACGTACACAATTGCTTTCCAAATTATTTTAGTAGGCCAACTCATGTAGAAAAAAGGGTACGAACATTTTTTGCCAACTTTTTTTGGTGACCTTGGTTTGGTACCGAGAGGTAATTTTATTTCCTTGTGAAGTCATTGCCTACCGAGTCCTGTCACTACCAATCACTACCACCGGATACTCTGAGATATCCTTACGATAGAACCTAAAAGTAACTTGTTTCTTTGGAAAAATGTAAATAGAAAATAAACAACACAATATCTAAAAGCATTCACGCTTTGCTTGATTTTTTCTTCGCTTTTCTGCCACTTCTGGCTAATCCCAAAGATGAGGATGAGTGATGACATGATGAAATTGATGAAGGGACACTCACATACCCTCATGCCCAAGACAGGATTCGAAACCCGGACCGCTGGCGTCGTAGTGTGCTGTGATAATAACTCTGCCACAGAGGCCGTTGATGTATACTTTGAAGAGAAATTATATTACGTACATGTCTATAGCTTTCTGTCGTTATTTGCCACGGTATATAAGGTGCATGTGTTTTACGGACCTGGGGATATTATTGTTAATGCTTTTGGTGCAGTCGGAGGTGAGAGGTGCCCGACTAGGTAAGAGATAGCCGTGGTGTTAGAAGTTCACAGTACAAAACAAGGGTTAAATCGAAATTTCCTAGCCGATGTTGCAAAACTCATTACGAGTCTCAATGAGTCTCAACCTTCGAAGCTCATTCGCTCATTCTAACTCTTATTATCTTTCTATCTCTGTCTATATCTGAGTCAGTCTTTTATTTCTCTCTCTCTCTTTTTATTAGCGTTTATCTTTCTATCTCTGCAAACTCTCCTCTTTCTCGCTTTTTCTGCTCCTGCCTCTCTCTTTTCTCTAACTCTGTGTCTGTCTCTCTTTCTCTCATTTTTTACCATTTATCTTTCCTTCTCTGCGTATTCTCCTCTCCCTCGAATTTTCTGTTCTGCCTCTCTCTTTTCTATATATCTCTCTGTGTCCGTTTCTCTCTCCGTCTGTCTCTCTGTTTCTCTCACTATCTCTTTCCCTCCACCCTTTCGATCTCATTCGCTCACTCTCCCTCTATTTTTGTATCTCTGTCTCTTTTTCTTATCAATCCTCTCTCACACACTTTTTCTACTTCTGTGTAAGGAAACAGAACTGATTTTGCCGGCAGTCTATTTCAGCGGAATGTAATCTAAGCTAGAAACACCCAGAATAGGGAGAAATTCTCCGAAAAGGTGTTTTAATGAGGTGATAAAGCAAGTAATGGTTATTGTGCTATTTTTAACACACACAAAACACTGTTTCATTATGCTCATTTGTTGTGTACTTGACTGTGTTGAGCCGTCGCCCGTGGCGAAGTGTTTAGCACATCGCGCTATGACGCCAGGGGTCCCGGGTTTGATTCCCGGCCTGAGCATGGATACTTGTGAGAGTCCATTCATCAATTTCATCATATCATCACTCATTCCCATCTTCGTAAATTAGCTAAAAGTGGAACAAAAAGGGAAATAAAAGAATAAATCAAATCAAATTGACTGTGTAGTAGTTTGTTTCGTAAGTAAATATTTAAATAGCTAGTTCTGTGTATTAATTGTGCATTTAGTTGTAATTAAAATTGAAGAATATGTGTGGCAATGTGGAATAAATATTAATTTTTGGATGTTACGTACTTGCATCATTTTACATATTTATATCATATTTTGCCATATTAATATAATCATATTAAGTTAGTTAGTGCTATAGCCTCCCTGATGGCGAAGTGGTAAAGTCGTCTCCTTGTGATCATGGTTTTCCGGGTTCCATATCCGGTGGAGGCATATAGTGGTTCGGATACCACTTTAAACTGTAAGTGCAGTCTCGATTACCCAATCTGTGCATAAGTGCAAAAGTCCAGCATCAAGATACACATTGCGAATATTCAGATTGGCCGGAACCAATCTGTTTCACTACCTTGAACGAAGATTCAACACATTTCCTGTTGGAATTTCACCTTTCCAAACTTCCTTATTTCTGAAGCCTTCCTGTTGCCGTGCAGGGATTCATTTGTGTGGATGTATGTTCGGCTGCGTGAGAACAAAGGGCCGTTAAACTCTCATCCATCGGAAGTGGGTTCCACCAATCTCAAAGGCATCTTTTTCCTCTTCTACCCTTTCTTTTCCTCTTCTGCCAGTTATCCAGCAGGTGTTGCTGTGTGTTCAGTCGGAACTGGGTTAGGACGAGGCTGTTCGACTTCGCAACGCAAAACCTTCATGGATGCGATCTTCCATAAATTGCACTTAACGTAAAAGTATTGCGGTTCCGTCAATTAAGGCCTGAAGATGTGTCCCGGTGGCTTCCTCACAACATGCAAGATGGCCTTGTTGTGTTTTCTCCACTTCCCCCTCCCTTCCCTGCTCTTGTCTTCCTTTACCTCTCTCCCCCTCTCACTATCTGCCTCTGTCTGTCTTCTTGCCCCCCTCTGTCTCTTATCCTTTTGCTACCTATCTCTTTCTCTGGCTTTCTCTTCGCTTTTCTTTCTTTTACTCTGTCAATTCTCCTCTTTATCTCCCTCTCTCTCTTCCTTTCGATATTATTCGCTTACTCTCACTCGTATTTTCTTTTGCATCAATCTCACTCTCTTCCTATTTTTCTTATCATTTCTGTTTCTTTATTTTGCATTTTCTCTTCTCTCTCACTTTCTTTGCTTGTCCTATTTTTCTATATCTCTATGTGTCCCTCTCTATCTTCATCTTCCCATTACTCTCTTGCTGTCTCAATCTTCCTTTCCCAGCTCTCTCATTGCCTATATGTCAACCTCTCTCTCTTTGTCTTTCTATTTTCTCTTTTCTACCCTGTCAGTTCTCTCTCTCTCTCTCTCTCTCTTTCCCTCTTTATTATTTATTATCTCACTCTTATTATATTTGTATATCTGTATATTCATCAACCTCTATTTTTCTCCATATCTCTATTACTCTCTCCTTATCTCACCATTTCTCTTTTTCTCTGCACATACTTCTCTCTCACTGCCATTGTCTGCTTCTGCCTCTCTTTCTATATCTTTGTGTCCGTCTTTCTTGCTCTCTATCTTCTATTTCCCTTTACTCTCTTACCCTGTAAGTTCACATCTCTCTTTCTGTATCATATTTTATCTTTCCCCGCTAGCTCCTTGTCTGAGTGTCAACATCTATCTCTTTCCATTTATCTTCTCTTGCTATTTTTTTCTTGTTCGGTCTGTTCATCCCTCTCTCTTTCAAGAACTCATCCTTTCGTACCTTCCCTATCATGAGTGTCACTCTCTCCCCCGTTCTCCCTCCTGTGGACGTCTACCCGCAGTGGAGTTATATTAAAAATAAAGCTATTAGGAAAGTAGGAAGAAGTGCTTGCAATTGCTGCTTCTACCGAATACACCAGACCTTCACCGTAACGTCACATCCTGAGAAAAAGATTACGTCAAAAACTAATAAATCAGAGTAAACTTTATTCGAAAATGCGGTTTATCGACCAAACGAAATTCAATAAATTTTAAAAATATACAAAAACATTTTTCGTCTCTGTAATAAATATTTAATGGCGTGTACTTATAAGCAGTTCAGGACGTAATGATGACACTGCAGCTTTTTAAAAGGGTCCCGAGTTCGATTCCAGGTGAAGTCAAACTGCACAGTGGTTTCAATTATACTGTAAACTGTAGATCCACTTCCGATTAGTCTATTCGAGCATTGAGTGTATTTAGAACAAACTTTGACAAAGAAGAGATTCCATGTTAGCATATACTGTATACATTTTAACACTATTAATTAATACATACATAGTACATGTTTAATTTAATATACTCCGGATTAACGGAACCGGTAAATTTTATAAAATTCGGGCCGGCCCCCATGACGGAGTGGTTAGCACATTGCGCTACGATGCCAGAGGTCCTGTGTTCGAATCTCGACCTGGGGATGGATGTTTGTGAGTGTCCATTCATCAATTTCATCATATCATCACTTCATCCCCATCTTCGCAAATGAGCCAAAAGTGGCACAAGAAGCGAAGTAAAATAAATCAAATCAAATCCAATATATATATATATATATATATATATATATATATATATATATATATATATATATATATATATATATAAGCCCTAATCCCACCACTCACTCACTCACTCACTGACATAAATGTTCTCCATGAAGGAAACCCATGAAATTGTCCCAAAAGGCCGAGAAAATTAAAAAATCGCTCAATCGGCCCATTTTTAAGGGTGAAAATGCCCTTTCTTCAAATCCTTAGCAAACCGTTTCCACGGGCATTTCTTTTGCACACATTGTTTGATTCATGTCTTCATTGTCAATCTACATTATATTTCTCACAGATCACACACAGATGAATGAACTCCTGGTTTTGAAAAGGTGCCTGAAACAAGGGTGACATCTACATAAGAAAAAGATTCAGCCTAGATACAATAACGTATACATTGTTATACTCAATGCGAAAATATCTACATCGTGCCTGTTTTAACTAAATGTTTAGGGGGTATAATAACAAGCAATTCTTTAGAGCTTGCCATGCTTCTTGTTGTCGATGGAAACGGACGTTGCTAGGTAACTTAAAGAAAGTTTATTTTCATCCCGAAAACTACTGTAAGGGAATTATGCTAGACTTTTCGAATTTCAAAACATGAGCTTCAGAATTCGTAACAGAGGAGAGGTAGGAATTTGATTTTAAATGGAGGAAAACAATTATTTTTCAATTACGTTTACAAATGTGAAAATAATAAAAGAAGTAAATACTGCATTTCCAATATAGTGTCGCTGTTCAATTCGTTTATATGAAATATCTAACTATTATGAAACGGACAATATTTACCCAGTTTATTATTATGAAAATAGACAATGATGTGTTGAATATTTGTACAATATTAGAGTACACACATAGAGATATTTTCTAAACTTTTCAAATTATGCACCACGCCATGAAGGTATTTCAAAATACACGAACTTGTGGAAAGAAATGTCAACCCTTTTGCTGTTATTAAATTTCTTCTATGTGTGTGTACGTAAACACATACGTGGAACTCTGGAAAGATTTGATTTTTTTTATTTAGCGTTGTATTTCTGCTACTTTTGGCTGTTCACGACGATGAGTATAAGTGAAATTAGGATGATATTGATGGAGAAATATTCACAAGGAACACCCGTGTCCAGGCCGAGATTCTAACCCGTTACCTCTGGCGTCGTAGCGTGCTGTGCTGTCCGGTCGGTATACCTCTGGAGAGCTAGGTAGAATTGTATTCTACTTCTCAAACAGAAGTTTTACAAAGTCATGTATACACATGAAACTTTTTATAAGTCACTTTAGAGAGGGACAATAATTCAGCTGGCAATGATGAACCAATATCTGTTTCATAATATTTCTGTAACTTTTCTCCTCTTGCTATCAAATCGTCATGTGCTGGGTTGGATATGCAGTGGTGATTAGGTAAGCAAATCAGATTTGAGGGCTCCCAAAGTAAATAGTTATTTCGTTCTATCCACCGGTTTTCCGTCCCTTGCTCCGCCAGAAATAAATAAATAGTTAGTTTGTGATATGGAGCATTAAACAGAAGTAATTAACCAAAAACTACCGCATGTTAATCAACTTAATATGAATCATAAGCTCTATCTCATACAATTCTCTGCTCTGCAGTGCTGGACAAATCACTACGCTTATTGTTTTCTATACATACTTGAGTATATGTAAAGATCGTAACAAGGGCTATCTAGTGTCTCGCTTAACTCCACCTGCACTGAAGGGTTTTGCAGTTATTGAGAGCAGATACCTTACTCGCGCTGAATGTAAATATGTATTCTAATAGGTAGTTAATTGTGAACGGTTCGAAAGGAAAAAGCGTTTTTTTGGAATATAGGGTTTCCGGAGTGAGACTTGGAAGATGAAATTTTCCTTCACGTTGAGAAGCTTTTAATTCAGAATGTATGATGAAACGATTTTAAGTATTCCAATCTAATTATATGCATGAATTTACCAAGTTTTTTTACTTTCCTTATAACAAAAATCAGTTTTTTTACACAAAACTAGTGGAAAATTAAAGGATGTTATGATTTTTGCATAATTTACAGGATAATAAGAAAGGGTCGAGAGAATATTTTGCGGAACTCGTGAAAGACCAAAATGCCGGAAAAGTATCGGTCGATATCGGTACGTCAATCCCAACCGATACTTTCCGATACCGATACCAAGGGTATCGGTATCGGCTCAGCCCTAGAAATTACTTATGTGTGGGCAATGCATATAAATTAAGGCACATATTCATTTTCAGAGCCTTAATTCCCTGAAGGACAACCATGATCTAGAGAAATAGTATGATTGTTTGTTTCAGACCATCTCATGTTCAGAAAGCCTAGTGGATACTTGATCTACAGTTCGAAGTTCCAAACCCACTATGCATTGTGTCTCCACCGGGGATTGAAGCCGGAAGGGCCTTGATAACAAATCGACACCGTTACCATTTCGTCATCGAGTAGATCTCGGACAAGAATGGAATGATATCTTGATGAAGGAGAAAGTGTGGTTGTTCTGACGTAAAACAATTTTAATGGTGTAATGTTGTTTGGTCAATAGAAACTGCTTACAATAGTAATTGGTAAAAGGCTGCCCTGCTCATATGCGGAATCTAGCAATATAATACATTGATTGATTTATTTTACTTCGCTTTTTGTGCCACTTTTGGCTAAGATGAGGATGAGTGACGATATCCTTGATCAGGCTGGGATTCGAACCCTGGACCTCTGGCGTCGAAGCGCTCTGTCCTAACCACTCCGCCACAGACTCTAGTAATAAAAGAAATCAGAACTTTGTACATTTTAATAATTCAATATAAAGTTACGGAAATGTTCCTTAACTCTCACTGAACTTGCTTGGGTGTGTTCACACAAAAACACCCGCATATGTTGCAAACCAAGAAATGTCGTAACTACTCGAGCCAGTGGCAGCCTGCTACCGTTCTACAAAGCAGTGGGTTATCCAACCAATACGGATCAGTCGGGGAATTTTCTAAACCAAACACTCGCAGCTGCCAATCCAAATAGAAACCGTCAACCGTGACAAAGTGCGCGGTCCTTGAGACAATAGGCACCCACCCACCAAGTTCCCATATGAATAATCTGGTGGCCACAAAAAGTTAATTCCAGACTATTAGCTAACTCCCGTCTGCAAGAGTTCCGCCCTGAAGAAGAAGGAAAATTTCATTGTTTTTCCCACTTCACCCAAACACCCCTTTACTTGCAGGCAGCCTTGGACAATTCTGAACGATAGTGTTACAATCGCCTGGTAGGTTAGGTGACCAAGTTCATGCATCTAGAACATAGTCATTTGCTTCAAATCTTTCGATAATGAATGCAGTAGCGTGCCCGGAATTTTCGTTAGAATAAGGGAGTAGATAGTAAATGTACCTTTGAGGCCAATTCTGATTTCTTGACCAAACGACCACAAAAACCTCAAAAACTTACTTTCTCTCCCCGTTTCGCGCCTCATTTATTACGCTGACGATGTTTCACGGTGCAGAAAAAGCAGTGATGAGTGAAAGATGAGCTCTCATCCTCTCATCCTCTCATCCTCTCATCCTCTCATCCTCTCATCCTCTCATCCTCTCATCTTCTCATCTTATCGTAATCTTCCAAGTCTCGGGGACACCAATGTTTGTATATCGTGACCTTTGTAAACCTCTCTCGGGAACGATGTGCCACACACACGCGCGCCTCATTTATTACGCTGACGATGTTTCGCAACGAAGAAAACGGCACCAAAACATCAAAAATTTATTTTACTCATTTGGCGTTCGCCAAAACCTCAAAAGTCCCGGGGACCAATGTTTGTATATCGTGACCTTTGTAAACCTACCTCGGGAACGATGTGCCACACACGCGCGCGTGCTTATTTATTATGCTGACGATGTTTCACAGCAAAGAAAACAGTGCCAAAACATCAAAAATTCATTTTACTCATTTGGCGTTCACCAAAACCTCAAAAGTCCCAGTCAAACTGACGTCACTATTTCTCAACAATTGCCAGAGCTGATGTTAACAACCTGCTGTATACGTCGGCCTTGGGACGACGAAAGTATGGGTGGAACTGTCAATGCCTGTTTATTTGCTATTTGTCCCCTACAAAATATTGTGTGCATTGAAAAGTTTTTTGTTGAAAAAGTATAGTATTGTTTGTTTGTACCACAAACGGGGGGGGGGGGTTATTGCTAGGACATTGACTATAGCGCTTATTGTGTTTTAGTTTACTGCGTGTTTCGAGCTTTGGGGCGACTACAAATTCTCTCTGCCAGAAGCAAGATATCATCTCATCATCTGCCCCACCCTACTGCATGTTGTTTCGAACCTCAAAGCGACAACCGCTTTCATTTGATCTGCGTGGAAAATTCTCCTCGCGAGGACTCCACCCGAAAGCGAGCGATATCATCAGCCAGTCGCCCTACTGCGTGTTTCGAGTCGCCTCAAAGCGACCGGATGCAGGCTATCAATCATCCAGCCTGCGTGGAATTTCTCCTCCCGTCACGCGGCTTTGCCCGCGAGAAGCAAGATATCATCTCTAATCCGGCCTGCTGCGTGTTTCGAGCCTCGAGGCGGCCCGGCTGCAGGTCATCAATCATCCAACCTGCGTGGGAATAATTCTTTTCTCACGCAGCTCTGCTTGAATGATGGATAGCGAGAGAGATATCATCATCCGGCCGGCCTACTGCGTGTTTCGAGCCTCGAAGCGACTGCAGGTCATCACCCCACCAAAGGAGGGGTGGTCCTGTGGGGTGGGGATTCCTATATAAACGTAGCAGTTTTCTTCCTATCATAGTGAAACGTCAATCGTGGCAGTTCAGTATTTTTTAATTTGTTTGTCTGGCAGTATACATACATACATATCATCGTGGAAGTTTTTTTTTAGTGAGCTACAAGTTTATTTTCAAGTCTCTCTATCTCTCTTGAAAGGTGAACGTCAATCGTGGCAGTTCAGTATTTTTTAATTTGTTTGTCTGGCAGTATACATACATACATATCATCGTGGAAGTTTTTTTTAGTGAGCTACAAGTTTTTTGAAGTCTCTCTATCTCTCTTGAAAGGTAAGTTTTTATTTTTTTCATGATATATTTATATTTTGTTTTGCGTCTGATACACACATATTCAAGAGGAGTCATAAAAAAATTGATACACACACTTACATGTCGCATATTTTTTACCTCCTACAACAGTGCACACACACACACACACACATACTGTTTGCGTCTATAGAGGAGCCCAAGTTAAGAGTTTAGTATGGGCCGTTATGGGCTTTTACTTTTGAGATCCCCATCCCCATTCTGCCAGAAACAAAAGTTATTAACATGCGAAGAGAAAATAATAAATATGCAAAAAGGAGAGGAAATGTAAGGTTTTGATGCTCTATACTTTCTATTACAATTCAGAACATTCAAAAAATGTGCTTTCCTTTCTTATGTTAAGCGCGATTTGGGGAGTCAAAAATAACAGCCATTCGCCTGTTGCCACTTGCTGCAAACACGTGTCGGGAAGAAGGAAGGGGGGTGGGGAATGGTCAGGCAAAAGTTCGTGAATAGGCTTCCGTCTTGGGGCCAGGTCAAGAAATTTATTATTTGTGTGTGGGCTTTCTTGTTTTGGGGAATTTTTCTCTGAAAACAGGCATATTGTATGCATTGGTGGATCTAGCGGGAATACCCCCGGTTTACTTGCTCTTCCCAAAGGATGACTAACTATTATAAAAAGTTAGATAGCATTATATTAAAAGAACATAAAATGATCGAGCAGTTTTTTTCCAGATAGTAAAGTTTGATGCAAATGCATAAATAGGGAATAGATTTATGAGATACCTAAGTAAATTTAATCCGGAACTTGTTGTTTGAAAGGTAATAACGTTAACTGATGGACACAAAGCGAGAGCATTTTAGATTGAATATTTCCAATGTCTGTTTTTTTTTCTATTACACAAATACAACAGAACTTTATCTATTTCACACCTCTAGTTTTGATTAATTGAGTTTTAAATTCACTTTTCTGCACAGATATGTTAATTGGGACTAGACGGACTTACGGTTTTATGTGAGATACGAACCTTTAAATGCCTCCACAGGGTATGGAACCCTAATCCCTTAATTAAAATGCGACGACCGGGGTCTTTTGGTGTATGCCGGTATTATAATGAACACTGTTCTGTTTCAAATGAGACAGTGCACCGAAAAATGTGAAAGAGGCCTCCCCGATAGAGCAGTGGTAACGTTGTTGCCTTTATGTGCATAAAGGAAAGAAAAACACTGTGATAAAATAGAGAGCAAGACGTATAAAAAGTATATTCGGAAACAGTTATTTTCAAATCTTCCTCCACGGACCGTCATTATTGTGGACCAACAGCTGCAAGAATGACCAGCTTCCCACCAAGTCATGCATTCTTGTATGTTCCAGTCAAAGCAAACTATTGTAGGTGCCAGCACCCATGTTGTGACCCCACGCTTTTGATAGGCAATTGTTCTCCCATATTTAAATATAAGGGGAATTTGATGCTGAACGTGCTGCTATTACATTAAATTGCAAGTTTAATTTCATCTTAACATCGGAAATTATATCGGAACATCAGTGTTGTGAAACTAAAAATTTTAATAAGACGATTGTTAATAACAGAAAAGATATCGGATCTAAAAATAGCATTAAATTTGCACAGCACTTGTTTACGTCACTTTGAATTTTCACAATTTAAGTGTTTTATTCTTGTGAATCTGGTAAAGAATAATACATAATAATTCCACGCGACTGCACTTTTTTTTTTATAGCTAGTTGTTATTAATACCCGACTTATTTTTTATCGTGATATCATACTTTTCCTCATAGCTAGTAAATATAGTTCTCTATTTTATACATACATATTTATTGAGAAGAATAGTTACTACAAGAAATATGTTACATTCTGTTTCATATCTCGCAACCTCTAGGATTTTCTTATTTACAGGAATTATAATCTTAAAAGGACGAAAATACGAGGGGGAAATGTCTGCTTCATACAAAGAAAACATATGTTAATATTAAGTTATAGGATAGGGCATAGTGTATAATAATAAATATTATGCGCTTATCCACTTAATACATTTTTTTTTTGTAATTTAGGTAGTTTTCCCGATTCCTACTCCTGCCGTTGAATTGCACATACTTGCAAGTTGCAACAAGAGGAAACATAAAACCGTAGTGCAGAAAATCTATTTTTTTTAAAATTATAGACCCATAGCAGCTAGGGACGACCAAAATAACGTCTAGTTTAGTGCTCTTTGTGCATAAATATACTATATTTAGCCCGTCTGAGCTACCCTGTCGTTGCGCTTTAATATATTAATTCTTAGGTTCAGGACAACGTAATTTTCAGAAATTTATGACTTGCTACATAATCCTAAAGCTTTGGTAAACAATTTTTGTTATCGATTTACACAAGAAGTTTTTACCTTCGTTGAAAATAACGTTTGAATAGCCATCCTATCGCACTCCAATGTAAAGCTTAGAGCAACCAGATGACGAACGAAATTATTTAGGGACAAACAGGGCTGGCGCCTCTAGAGGAAAAGTTTGGCAGTGAACAGCCCCGTTGACCACTAACTTTTGTTGTTGCGTGTACCACAGCAGACGCTCGATGTGGGCTGGAGCTTTCTTCTACTGCACACCATGCGGCAACGCTGTTGCCATAAGCCCCATACTGAACTCTTAAGTTGGGCTCGCCAATAATATATATATATGTGGAAGGAAAAAAAATGTCTAGCATTTTTTCAACTTTTTTCCTTCTGTTTCAGTGTGGTTTCCCCTACCAACCCCCCCCCCCCCCAAAAAATTTATCTGTATATATAAATAACAGAGGAAAAATGGAACCGCAACCAGGTCCCTCCGGTCTTTGCGGGAAAGTGGCATGTTGCAACTGTGGAAAATTAATTTCTAAACCTAATATTGCTAGGCATTTGAAAAAATGTCGTCTACCAGAACATGATGTCGTAGTCCCTCCGGCAAAGAAATCTCGCACTGATGGGCATGAATGCGGCGGTGCTTTGAATAAAAGTGCACGCATTATGACGTATAAATCTGGAGCTGACGAAAAATGTGACTCGACCACCTTCCTCGACAATGTGAAATCTCCGATAGTCGATCAATTACGGGATTGCCTCGTTAATGTTGCAATTAAAATTCATCTCGTCTTGACCCTGCTGTATGAGAAAGTTGTCTCGTCCGAGTCAAGCACTTTCAGCTTTTATGTAGGGTGCGAAGGTTTACATGAGAGCAATCACGACGATCTGGAGGAAATTGTGACACGGCTATTCGAGCACTTGGGACAAAAACAAGAAGAGTTTGAAGGTCGTGGAAGTGGATGGAGTCTTTGCGGTCGCAGCCACATGTTAGAGCTTCGAGTCTGCAATTTCAAACCGTTACGCAGCGCTCAAAAAAACAAAAAAACAAAAAAAAAAGCAAAATGCAGTGTTGAACATAAAAAGTAATGATGCGAAGAGTTTCCTATGGTCTGTCATCGCCGCATTACACCCAGCTAATAATCACCCCCAACGCCTGTCCAATTACAGACGATACGAGAGGAGATACGAGAATATGATGAGAGGAATTTCCTATCCTGTGCCCCCTGAATAAGATCAATCAATTTGAAAAAAACTATAGAGAGGAAAAAGGAGAAGATATCGATATTTCCGTGTTTGGGGTTGACGATTCCGACAACATTCGTGTGTTAAGACCTGTGAGAAGCCAGAATAATGTAATTCGACTCTTGCTTGTAGATGGCCGTTACAGTTTGATACGGAATTTCTCACGATTAGTAGGAAGACAGATCAGCAAGCATCACGATAAGATCGAAATTTGCGATCGATGTTTGAGAATTTTTCGCGTGGGAAAGAAGACGAAAGAACAGCACAAGTGTTTTGGCTCCGTGACTGCAGAACCCGAAGATGTCATGCCGGAACCCGGAACCAAGATGAAATTTCAGAAACACCAGGCTCTTCTCCACCATCCCGCTGTCCTTTATGCCGACTTTGAAAGCTTCCAAGTTCCCATGACGTCTTGCAACCCTGATCCCTCTACCTCAAGCACAATCCAAATTTTTCACCACGAGCCTTGCAGTTTCTCCATCTACGGAGAAAAATTGAATGATGTCATCTTGTATTGCGGACCTGATGCGGCAAAACATTTTGTTAAGAAGATAGCGGAATGCGCGAAAGAACTTGCACCCAGCCTGAAAGGCTCTTACGTTTCTCCACCTGCTCTCACGACGGAACAACAGCGGAGACATGACACGGCGACAAGATGCGCGGAGTGTGACCAAGCTTTCACCCCCGAAAATCACAAGGTCATACACCATGACCATCAGAATGGATTATTCCTGAACACGATCTGTAATTCGTGCAATCTTAAGATTAAGGAGTCGCATTTCGTTGCCGTGTTTCTGCATTACACGGAGAAGTACGATACGCATCTGTTCGTCAAAGAGCTCTACAACATAACTTCTCGAATCAGTATCATTCCGAGAACGAGTGAGAAGTACATCGCGGTGAGAGTGTGGATCCTTCTCGAAGAAGGAGGAAGTGTGGAAGTTAGAATCCTGGATTCGTACAATTTCCTGTCCTCCAGCCTGGCCACCCTTGCAGCTCAACTCGGCGACGAAGATCTTGTGGCCACCAAGCAAATGTGTTTTTCGGGAGGAGCTGAAAATTTGAATCTGTTGCGTCGCAAGGGCGTCTACCCCTACGAGTACGTCAACGATTTCGACAAATTTGACGAGACGGAACTTCCACCCCGGGAGGCATTTTATTCCCATCTCACGGAGGACGTCTGTTCCGAAGAGGACTACGAACACGCCCGTAGTGTGTGGACGGCCTTCAATTGCCAAACTTTTCGTGATTATCACGACCTGTATTTGAAATTGGACGTGACTCTCCTCATGGACATTTTCGAGTCGTTTCGCAAGAGATGCATCTCGATCTACAAGTTGGATCCTGCGTATTTCTTCACGACGCCGGGATTGACTTGGGAATCGATGATGAAATACACCAAGGTGGAACTGGGTCTCATCGCAGAGAAGGAACAGTATGCCTTCATGGAGAGTGCGATACGCGGTGGCATCGTCCAATGTCCCCGACGCCATGCTCAGGCAAATAATCCTCGTACGCCTGGTTACGATGCATCGAAGCCCAACACCTACATCGTCTACTGGGATGTCAACAACCTGTATGGCCACTCCATGTCCCAGTGTCTTCCCATCGGCGACTACGCGTGGATGACCGAAGAGGAACTCTCCTGCGAGGATGATTTTCTCAACTGGAGCGAAGATAGCGAATGGGGCTGTTTCTTGGAAGTGGATCTCGATTATCCCGAAACGCTGCACGAGAAACATCACGGATTGGCCCTGGCCCCCACCAAAGAGAAGCCACCTGGAGGATCATCGGAGCCAAAACTCATACTGAGCATGGAGAACAAGTCGAATTACGTTGTGCACTACCGACTCCTCCAATTTTACGTGCGTCACGGCTTGCAGTTGAAGAAAGTACACAGAGGATTGAAATTTAGGCAGAGCAGGTGGCTGGAACCCTACATAGCCGAGAACACACGACGCAGAGCGCAATCGACATCGCCTGCAGACAAGGATCTGTACAAACTGTTCAATAACGCCATCTACGGCAAGACGATGGAGAACGTGCGTAATTACATCGACGCAACGTTAGTCACGGACGAAAAGAAATTCGAAAAGATTGTCGCGTCCCCCTACTTCAAAAACTTCACCATTTTCGACGAGAATCTGGTATTCGTCGAGAAGAACAAGAAGCAAGTGATGCTCAACAAGCCGATTGCCATAGGTGCCACCGTCCTTGAACTATCAAAATTGCACATGTACCAATCGTACTACGACCGGTTTCAACTCTTTTACGGAGATAACATCCAAATATGCTACATTGACACGGATAGCTTCATTTTTCTAATCCAAACACCAAGCCTCGAACGTGATCTGACTAAGATGAAGCATCTTTTTGATTTCAGTAACTTACCATCAGGCCATCACTTGCATTCGACGGAAAATAAAATGACCATAGGAAAGTTCAAAGACGAAGCGGCTGGTAATTACATCAGCGAATTTGCGGGGCTTCGTGCCAAAATGTACTGCGTCAAGATTGCAGATAAGAAAGAGATCAAGAAAGCGAAAGGGGTGGGAAAAATTAGTACCAGTAAATTTACCATGAAAGACTACAAAGAATGTCTGTTTCAAGATAAAAGAAAACTCAGCACCGATCATCGCATTGCGAATAAATTACACGAATTGTACACGACGCGTGTAACCAAGGTCGCATTGGATGGCAGAGACAACAAGTTATGCGTTCTCGATTGTCAAATCCACACGAGAGAGTGGGGCCACTGTAATGGAAGCGATAAATGTGACGTGTGTTAACTGTAACCCCATGGCCATGAAGTCCGCTGTGTTTTTTGCCATTCTTCAAAAACAGACGGAGGAAAAGAGGGGCCCTCGGGCGATGAAAAGTTGCAAGTTGTAATTATGTCGTTAAGGCTCGCTCTAAACACGAGGCTCATTAAATTCAACTCTTACTTTTTTCTTCTTCATAATTACATGTTCTCGAGCCTTTTGAATTGCATCGCTGCAGATAAAATCTTCTCTTCTCTTCTCTTTATTCGATCTATGAAGGGGCACAGCATGTAGAAATTTAATTTAAATAACAGGAACAATGAATCTTTTCGGTTTTCGCAAACAGACCATTATGGAAACTGCACCAATAAATTCCAATAACCTCTTACCTTCCGTGTTAACTAAACTCAATGGTCTACTCATCGTTCACCTTAACAGCATTTGGACAAAACTGGATGACGATGTGGGCAAGATGTTTTACGTCTTCAACAACAATTTACATTTTTACAAAATTCCGATCGATGGAAAACTTCAAATCACGGTGAATCCGGAAAACGTAGGCGAAATCAAAATATCTACCGGCAAGAACATTTTTCGAATCAAGCACGACAAGATGCTTTCTAACATTACGTACGATGTTTCTGCAGGAGATTATCTTTACGTTCAACTCCTAGGAGATTACGACAAACTCATTCCTCTCTTCGTAGAATTACGAATCGTCTATCCTATTATAAATAACCGTTAACCAAAAATGCCTAACGACATTTTCGGCAACACCAAGCGTGTAGACCACGCAGAAGAGATTCTCATGCTCGACGTCCGAATTAAAAAGTTGAGGAGCGATTTGATCGCTTTGCAGGAGACCTTAAACAAAAGTTTAGAGTCGGAGATCGCTACGCTCCAAACGCAATGTCTCGACCCCATTCTGAAAATCGATTCCGAACTGAAAACGCTCATAAAAAATTATGTCGACGTACCTTCTTACGACAACGTTCAAAATATACAGTTGAGCGTGGATAAGCTTCAAAATGATTTGGCCAAATTACAACAATTTCAATCGAAAAATGAAGATTTGGAAAAATTGAAACTCGAAATCGAAGAACGAACTTCGGCAATCGAAAAGAATTTCTCTGAACTTCAAACCGTCGTGAAGGATATTGATGTAGAACGCTTGCATGTTGTTGTTTCCAAATTACAAGAAGAATTCGCCGGCACGTTGGAAGAAATTAAATCCAAGTTACAGATTTTGGAAGATACCATGACGAACCTACCATCGTCAGACGAACTGCAGGTCATCAGCAAAAGCGTCGCGAACATAAAAATTCAATTGGAGGCTTATCAAGATTTCGAACACATTCGAACCACTATCGCTACGCTTCAGGCGTCTCTGGAGTTGATCAACAAAGAAATTAAAAATATTCACGCTGAAGCCAGTGCGTTGACGAGTATACAAGACACGTTGAGCACGGTTCAGCAGAAGATCGAATATTTAGAAACTTTGAACGTCGAAACGAATCTTGCTCATTTTCATCACGTGCTGGACAACATACAGGGTGACTTGGAATCGTTACGGACGAGCGTGCCTTCGAGCGAAGATTTGGAAAAATTGAAATCGGCGGTGACGGCACTATCCGATTCGAGCGACATCAAAAGTTCGTTGAGCGATCTCGAGAGTAGGGTGGCCAATCTCCCCACCTCAAAAGAATTGCACGCTTTGAAAAGGAACATATCACGTATGCTGAAACGACTGGAAACGGAAACGGCGAACGTGGAACAGATTCGAGACGAACTTACTTCGCTGGTGTCGATGCTGCCCACTTCGCAGAGCGTCGCCGACCTTCACACGCAGTTTACCGAAATGCGAAGCATCGTGAGCGATCTTACCGAGAAGAGCTCGAAATTGAATCAAGTCGAGAACCTTCAGAACATCGTCGTCAACATCAGAGATCAAGTTGGAGTGCTGGAATCCACGCAGGAATCGACGCTGGCCTCTTTCGGTGCCAAGTTGCAAGAACTCAACGAAAGCTACAAGCAGTTGAACGTGGAAGTGAAAATCAAGCCGTCATTTTCTACAGTAACGGATACCATAGTCGAATATTTGTTGCCCGTACAAAATACACTGGGACAGCTTCACAGCAACCTCGTTAGCGTCGATACTAAATTCGCTAAACTGCATTCTCTGCAAGCCATCGAAATTAACAGCGTACCCAATCAACAGAGAATCTCCACGTTCGTCGAAGGTAACAAACTGTACATGTTACATCCTTATCATCCGTACTACAAGTTTCTCCTCGATGGCACGATTCAGATAAATGAATTTTCGTACTGGTCTCACGGCAGAAAAGCTAGCGTTCCCACCATGACCTTGATATCGAATCGTGGTGTCCAGAAAGCAGGAAACATTCCTCTGGCACGTTGGAACGAAACGCGCAACATATATGAAATACACGAAGACGAAGATCTCACCGTTTTTGACGTGAGTGCCGGCGATAAGCTGATCATTCAAAACACAGGTGAGGTGCCACCCTCTTTGAATCCCATCACGCTGGTGCTTCTCTTCAAACGTAATCTCTAAAAAATGTCTAGGCAAGCCATCGTCGAAGAATTGCATAAACCTGCACGCCGCAACTACGAGCGTTTAGCTGTGGTAACCAAGGGAATCGATGACCTCTGGCAAAGTGACCTCGTGGAGATGAGTAGCGGCAATCTAAAAAATGTACATAAATTAAACAAGGGCAACAAGTACCTCCTCACCGTCATAGACACGTTTTCGAAATTCGCATGGGCTCTACCTTTGAAAGTCAAAACGGGAACATGCGTCACGGAAGCATTCAAGACAATTTTTCACGAAAGCGACAGACGACCACGGTTTTTGCAAACAGACAACGGGAAGGAATTTTACAATGCCGTATTCCAAAAATTTATTCAAAAACATGACATTCGACATTATTCAACCTTCAGTCACATCAAAGCCAGCATCGTGGAAAGATTTAATCGTACTCTGAAATCGCGCATGTGGTCACGCTTCACGCTTCGAGGAAATTACAAATGGGTCGACATACTGCCGGAACTCATTAACGACTATAATCACACGGTACACAGAACGATAGGCATGAAGCCAGCTGACGTTAGCAAGTCCGACGAGCAGCGATTAATTTCCAGCGTTTACTGTCCAAAGTACACGCCCACGACAAAAAAACCTAAATACAAAATTGGAGACCAGGTGAGGGTCAGTAAATTGAAGCGAACGTTCGACAAGGGTTTCACACGAAACTGGAGCACGGAACTTTTTACCGTGGTTCGAGTTCTACCCGGAAACCGTCACACGTATATAATAAAGGACAGTGGCGGTGAAATTTTATTGGGGCGCTTCTACGAGGAGGAACTCTCTAAAACTAAATACCCCGACACGTACCTTATCGAAAAAGTTTTGCATAAGAGAGGCGACAAACTTTTGGTGAAATGGCTGGGACTTCCGGACACGAGTTGGATCGATTCAAACGAAGTGATTCTATGAGTGCGTGGAATGTCGTGAAACGTCTACCTGATTCGGAAAATCGAAAGAAGAAAAGAAACGGCGAGTTGCTTCCCGACAGCATCCGCTGTCTGATCGTAGGTCCTTCGGGGTGTGGGAAAACAACACTGCTCGTGGACAATTTTCTCCTCGCACCGAATTGGTTAGATTGGAAGAACAGGCACCTCTACGTATTTTCGAAAAGTTTGGAGCAAGCGAAATACCAGCAACTGATGAAACTGTACGATGGTCTGGACATTGCAACGTTCTCTTCGGAAATAAAACCACTCGACGATTGTCGTGAAAATTCAGTTGTTGTGTTCGACGATGTTATCCTGGAAAATCAAAATGAAATTCGCAATTTTTTCACGCAAGGTCGTCACAAAGGAATAGATTGCTTCTTCCTAGCTCAAACGTTTTCCAAAATTCCAAAACAGTTAGTACGCGACAACGCTAATTTCATATGTTTGTTTCGTCAAGATCACACCAACCTCAAGCACGCGTACGATGACTACGTAGGCGGAGACATGAACTACAATCAATTTTCGGAACGCTGCTGCTCCCACTGTTGGAACAGTGACGATTTCGGATTCGCGACGATCGACATGACGAGAAAACCCAACGACGGAAAATACAGAAACAAAATCAACGACTTTCTAAACGTTGCAACGTTGTGAGAAACGACGTGTATAAATAACGCTATGACGAAACGAAAAATCGAAGACGAAAATCTCAAGCTTCGCGATTACCTCGCGAAACGCTTCAAAGGTTGGAAATCCGAGAATCGCGGATTCTACGAAGAGAAGAAACGTCAAGATCAACCTGTGATCGACGCCATCAGCGATCTAGGTAAAGAAATTAAAGGCGTCACGGAACAAAATAAAAATTTGATCAACGAACTCGTACCACTTGCAGCTAAAAGTTACACCGTACCCACGCCCATTTCGAGCATTCCTTCGACGCCGTTCGAACTGAAGGACGTACCGGCACGACGTCGAGCCATAGGTAGCACGTCTTCGGATAAAATCGAGTTGGGACCTTTGGCACGAGACTACCTGAGCACGGGAAAATTCGACAAAGATGAAGTGTTCGGATTGTATCCGAGCATGGAGAGCAACAAAGGCGGCGGTGTGGTTTGGAAGATTGGAAAATCGAAGGTGAGCTTCGAAGGCAACGACATTAAAGTTAATTTAGGCGAGAAGGATAGTTGGAACAGGTATCCGGGTACGGTGGGACTGTGGGAACTCGTTGCCAAAAAGCAGCCGAAAGATTACACTGACGAAGATTACCAGAGTTACAAGGAAATTTTGATCATGACGGATGCATTATACCAGAACAACGACGCCTCGCAGAATAGGGTGAAATCGAGCAGCGGCGAGAAGTACAGAAATCTCATCAAACCGATTTGGAACCAGGTGAAAACAGGCAGCGGCGTCAAACTCTACAACACCCTGCCCAAAGAGTTTGTGTGGGTGGACGACGTGCGCAAGCTCATAGACCGATTGTTGGTTATTGCAGGAGAGGAGAATGCAGGCAATCGTAATTTCTACAACGAGAAGGTAGGAATTGTGGACATGATCAGCACAAAACTTTCCAACTTCATCGTGAACAACGACAAGGGCATAGGTTACCTCATTAAAATTATCAACACGCTGCCTCCGAGATTCTGGAACGTGGCCGAAGGAAAGGGACTCGTGAACGACATCATCAACAAGTTACCTTTTGAGATGCATTTACCCGGCTACCAGTTCTGCGGACCGGGTACCAAACTCGAGAAAAGATTGGAGAGAGGAGACAAGGGTGTGAATCCGTTGGACGCCGCATGCAAAGATCACGACATTGCCTACAACACCACTCGCACCGATCTGAATGCACGTCACGAAGCAGACAGAAAGTTAGAGCACGCAGCTTTCGAAAGATTCGTTAGTAGAGACGCTTCGCTGGGAGAAAGAGTTGCAGCACTGGGCACCACCATCGCCATGAACACGAAACAAAAATTTGGATGGGGTGTATAAATAAATAACATACAGTAAAAAAGAAATAATAACAACATGTCTTGCATAACCGATTTGCCGCACGAACTGCTATGTAAAATATTCAAACACGCTTGCGAGGATGTAGGGAAACTTTTACACGTAGCAAGAACAACTCCGAAATTTCGTATCCCTTGTGAAATGCTTATCAAGGGCCATCTTCGGGAGATCAGTGGAATGAGGAGCGGTGATCTTGACACTCTTCTTTCGGTTGCGGGGAAAAATTAAACGATAGGTTAGACGAACTGCACGAGGCGAGGCAGGGGAGAAGACGATATACTGATGATTGGTGTAAGTCCAAACAGGAAACTGAAGAAATCATCACGCACATCATTGCGTTTTCCGAAGCACGAACTTTCTTCCTCTAACGCACACACAAAAAAATCTTCGATACAAATCGTGAAAAAAAATATATATATAAATAACACACATCGTGAAAAAAATCTTCGGTATATATAAATAACACATCGTGAAAAAAAAACTAAATTTCTCTAACACATACACTGAAAATTTCTCTTCGATATGACAACTGAAAAAATGAGTGACCTCCAAGCATTAAAACAAATGCTAAATTTGTCAGTAGAGTATGTAAAAATTCGGGAATTGGAAGTGGACAAACCTTACACGATAACTTCCGGTTCAATTGTTTCTACCCAGTATGGTCCCAAGGCGCGTCTGTTGCTCAACGCACAATACAGTCTATTTTTACCAGATCGATACGCTGACATGTTATCCAACGAGAAGCTAGCTATTTTAATCGAGAACAAAACTCAAATCGTGTACAAGGGTACAAAAGAACTTCTTGGTAAAAAAACAAAGCACGTAATAGAATTTGTGTAACGACTCTGCGCGAAGTATATCCTTGAAAAAAATTACACGGAACAAAAAATCTCAGAACATTTATATATAAATAACATACCAAAAAAAATTACACAAAACAAAAAAATCTCAAAACATATATATAAATAACATATCGTGAAGATAACATATAGAGCATCAACATGAAGCCCAAAGGTGTCGTGTACCAGATACCATACTCCAATCTGAAAAATCTAGGTGCCCTCGATGGGTTACTCACCAAGAAACAACGTGAGAAGAAACATTCTTGCTTGACGAAAGGACACGGAATGAAATTACTTCTCAGCACACCTCAATTGAAACGCTTGCAGTGTTCGCGGAAACAGCAAAAGATTGGAGGTTTCATATTCAGCATCCCAGCCATCCTGGCAGCATTGGGGGCCGTTGGAAGTTTGGCCGGCGGTAGCGCCGCCATCGCGAAAACCGTCATCGACTCGAAGAAGAACAAGGCAGAATTGGAAGAACAGAAACGTCACAACCTGGCTATGGAGAAGAAGGGGAAAGGTATAACCAAAAAACAAAAAAGCAACCTCGATGCTTTGAAGAAATATAAAAAAAAGAAGAAGCCCTGTCCAACTTCGATATTGAATCTCTGATCGAACTGTTGGGAATAAAGAACTTCAGGGGTGTTTTCATGTCCGATTCTCTACCCTCTGCTGTGAAGAAAAAGGAGTATGGGGTGGTCAACCTGGACAGTTACAAAAATCCTGGTACACATTGGATATGCTACCTCAAAATTGACGATAACAATGCATTTGTTTTCGATTCGTTCGGTGGCACACCACCTGCCAGGTTGGTGAAGTATCTCAGTGTTGCCAACCTCTACTACAATGACAAACGCGTCCAGGGTTTCACCGATGTTAACTGCGGCCACCTATGCCTTTCCGTTCTCGCATACATGTCTAAAATAAATAACCCGTCGGTGGAACATTTTCAGAAAGCATTGTGGAACCTGAAACACGATGGGCGTGTTCCATCTCACGAGCGAATCTTCGATCCTGAAACTCACGCTGCACGACGACATCGTCTATCCTAAATCCGTAGCTCTGCGTGCATTCTACAGCATGTACCTCATACCTAACGTCACGCAGCACAACAACAAAATTAGCGTCGGAAGCGAACACATCGTCGTCACGCCAGGCCAATACAATCTTTCCACTTTGCAAGCTCAGTTACCCAAAGGCACGTACCTTTCTCAAAATTCGGTCACGCACAGAGTGGAAATCCTATCGGCGACGGAGACCGTGGACCTGGGCACCATGGGAGAACTTTTAGGTTTCGAGAACGACACCAAACTCGAAGCCGGCATCAAGCACACGGCAGTCAATATTCCTAAATTTCTAGCCATAGAAACTCTAAACGTTCACTGCAACGTAGCAGAAGGCATGATCACGAAATCTTCGGACGGATTGTTAGGAAGTCACAAGCAGACGGGAATCATAGCCACGTTCAAACCCAGTTCCGAATTCATGGAACCGATCATCTACACGCCCTCTTCGCCGATCTATTTTCCAGTATGTCACAACCGCATAGACGACATAGAGTTGGTGGTGACAAACGAGAAAGGAGACGTGGTGGATTTCGCAGGTGCAACAACCACTGCCATCGTGGAGATCAACATATAATAAATAACACGCATAGAGAAAAATGGAGCAAATCGAAAGTTACGAATTGCAATCTTTCCCTCCCAACCGTCGCACGTTCGCCAATCTCAACGAAGCGAACAGGGAGATCGAATACGACGTGGACGTAGGCGACGGGTTCGTTCATCCTCACAGAGCGGACCTCTACCTTCAATTCGACGTGGTGAAGAAAGAAAGCGGAGACGCATTTCCACCCAATGCAAATTTGATACTCGTGGACAACTTCGTGCCTCACCTATTCTCGCAGGTGGAGGTAAGGAAACACAACACCGTCATAGACAGAATAGACTATCCAGCCATCACGTCGACGGCAGTGGGAACATTGAAATTATCCAAAACGGACGCAGCATACTACCAGGCAGGAGGATTCGAAGCGGGGACCAAAATATCGACTAGAAGTCACACGGTGCTCTTTTCCCATGCATCTGCTGCCGGGATTCTTCTCGGACTACAAGGAGATCATGTGGAAGGGAGGATTGCGCGTCACGTTTCGAAGAGCGGCCAACGACAACAACGCACTGATGCGATACACCAACTTGAACGCCGACAGCACGCCAATAGCCAACACATTACCTGAAGCAGCCAAGTGCGTCATCCGGAGCATGGAATTGAGAATGCCGATCGTGGAATACGAAACAAACTACGCCCTCAAGTACAAAGCGGAGATCTTGAAGAGTCCACAGGTGCCGATTCGCTTTCACGGTTACCAGTGCGTGCAGAAGATGGCATCGGGAAGTCACATGGAATTCGACGTGACAACGCAGTTCAACAACATACAGTTCGACATGCCAGATTTCGTCGTGGTACTCTTTCAGACCGGGCGCGATAACAACCAGGAAAAAAATTCCAGCAAATTCGACAACTGCAAGATCAAAAACATTTATCTGAAGAATGGAAGAAACGAAGTCTTCCCGCGCGAGAATTACAACCTCGACATGACCAAAGACGATTACCTAAAACTTTACGAAGCTTACACCTCTTTCAAACGTGTGACCGAGGGAAACGTGGACATGTACTACACGCCCAGCGAATTCATAACCCACAGACCCATGTCCGTCATCAATACCACGAAGAGGAAGCAGGTGGTGGTCAACGATCGAACCAACATCAAGGTCGTCTGCGAGTTCAACAGTCCGTTGCCCGAGGACACCGTATGCAGTGTGATCCTGGTCGCCGAGAAGTCCTTCGTCCACGACGTGAAGAACGAGAGGGTCACAGAGCAGTTTTAACAGGTTTTTAACATCTTTTTCTTGCACAATAAGAAATTTTTTGTGCTAGCACAATCAGTTTCAATGGCACAATACGAAAATTTCACTAGTTCAAGATCAATTACAATATCAATTTCATCAGTTACAATATCTTTTTTGCACTATAGCACAAAACAATCAGAAAATTTGCACAAAAATTTTGTTGTTGGTGTTTTTACATGAGAAAATTAACAATAAAATTTTTTTATCGTTTCAGATGCTGTCAAACATCAAAAACACATACACATACACATACACACACACTAAAAAATAAGCATGCAACTTTATTTGTAACACACACATACATTCTCCATCTTCATCAAGAAAATATTATAATAAACATAATTATTTTTATCTATATCTCACAATAAAACTCTATATCCAAAAATATTACAACATCAAAATAACACTAGAGTCGTTAGTACACGTTGCATGCATTACGGAGGTCCTCTGTAGGGTTTCATGGAAGTTTTGGGAAAAAAAAAAAAACACGTGAAACTCTACAGAGGTGCGGCTATCTAGAACCGCAGCCATTAGAACCTTTTTGGGTTGGGCACCACGCACCCTGGCGGGGTTAGGGGCCAGGCATCCTAAAAACAACAATTATTATTTGTTTTTGCTTGGGTCACAATACGAAAATAATAAAAAGCGCCAGCACGCGCGCGTGTGTGGCACATCGTTCCCGAGGTAGGTTTACAAAGGTCACGATATACAAACATTGGTCCCCGGGACTTTTGAGGTTTTGGCGAACGCCAAATGAGTAAAATAAATTTTTGATGTTTTGGTGCCGTTTTCTTCGTTGCGAAACATCGTCAGCGTAATAAATGAGGCGCGCGTGTGTGTGGCACATCGTTCCCGAGAGAGGTTTACAAAGGTCACGATATACAAACATTGGTGTCCCCGAGACTTGGAAGATTACGATAAGATGAGAAGATGAGAGGATGAGAGGATGAGAGGATGAGAGGATGAGAGGATGAGAGGATGAGAGCTCATCTTTCACTCATCACTGCTTTTTCTGCGCCGTGAAACATCGTCAGCGTAATAAATGAGGCGCGAAACGGGGAGAGAAAGTAAGTTTTTGAGGTTTTTGTGGTCGTTTGGTCAAGAAATCAGAATTGGCCTCAAAGGTACATTTACTATCTACTTAAGGGGTGTGACTTTTTTGGGCAGGTAACTCTATAGTAACTGAAAAACTCCTTGGATTTTTTATTGAACATTATGTAGTTTGTGGTTTACCTATCCCAACACTACAAGGCGTCTAACAGCCATTCGAAAAACCAGGGTTGGATCTAAGGTAGGAATATTTCCTACCTTATCCACGCATAAAGCGGCTCTGGGGCTCACCAAGTCTCAATAAATGGGCACCTGGAGGCAACCCTGGGAGGTAAAGGTGGCTGGAGCGTGGTGCTGATCACATCTTATCCAAAAAGGCCGAGATCGAGAACGTGTAGTGCCTTACCCCACATCCCCTAAAATGCATCTTCATGGCACTGTGCTATATGCACTGGGAACTTTACCATTTTACATTTCTGTTTTTAGATCCATGTCTCAAACTCTCTCCGTCTCTGTGTGTGTGTGTGTTTGTTTAGTAGAATTGAGAAGCTTTAGGAGGTTACAAGGAAAACTTTAACCCAAGGCGGCAAATATCGTTATTTGAGCACTGTTCATTGTCATCGTCACGATTAACACAAAAAAGGCAACGAAACTGACATGAAACAGCCAAAAAAGCAAGTTTTAGCTCACTCTACATGGCAGAAAAGCTTTTTGCTGTTTGTCATTCAGAGAAGGAAGAAACCAGATTCTTAATTGTATCCCACTTTCTGAAACAACAGATTTCCTGAGTCACATTTCCAGAAAATTAGAATTACGACCTCAAAGAAAGTTCAAGGACAGCACGATTTAGCGAGAAATTTCAGGGAAGGACCCCCACCAAGGTCACCCCACCCGCCCTTTCAGTAGCGAGGATAATCACTGTCTTTACCTTTTCCAGAACAATCACGACAGGCTTCATTTGCTCTGTTCCGCCCTCTGATTTATCCATTGCCTTTTTTTCTTTCTATTTACATTGTCCTAGCGTTGCCACTCTCGTCAAACACTCTTGGTGTCTCGCTTGGAGGAGCAAACGGCATTTGGTGAACGCAAGGACATGCCTTGTATATTAAATTATAATTCCCCGTGAATCATTATACGCCCACTGCAGGCGGAAACTGTTGTTTTTTTTATGATAATGTGCCGTAAAACGTGGCACATGGTGCCAATTTCCCTTTTTATTATGTGTATAACGTAAGAAAATTAAAGAACAGGAAATTACGATAAGAGAAGCTTTGTCATAATAGATGTGGATAAATTAATATCCTCACATAATTTGATACAGTAAAGTCATATTTCTTTCAAACAAATTTTCTGCACATGCCGTACAGGCATAAAGAGTATATAGACGTAGGGTCATGATGTGATCAGCACCACTCTCCGGTCGCCCAAGATATTAATTTATCAGAGACACAAGGAAATCCCAGAGTTGCTCTATGGAGAGATATTGACAGAAAAATCACCCAGCCCTGTCTGACACCCGATCGACTCGATCGTCGCGCCACTGCACATGCTGACTATGTACTAGAGTACTGCAATGAGTGTTTTTCGCTCGACTGGCGAATAGTACGCACGAGCGACGCTAGATGGCATACAGAATTGATAGGTCTCACGCTCGAGCGAAAAACGCTCGAACGAGCGGAATACACTCGAACTCTCGAACCCTATTAGTACACGTGGACCTCAAATATGGATCGTGAAGTAAAGTACGAAGTGAAATTGAAAATTAAGTGCACATAGTCATGATCTCCATGTTAAAATGAAGTTATGTATATCTTACCGAGATATTTGAAAATGAAATAGATGATTATGGGCGGAACTGACAATTTATGCTGCGGTTATTGTCACATTCAATTGATGTTCGATTGTTTGTTATAACTGCATTTTATAATTTCGCAGAATATTATTATCCTTTTCGGTAAGTGAACAATTATGTATACGTACTTGTTGCACTGCGATACGATATTTGTAATTGCTTAGGCAGGTCTGTCAGCATGTGTATCCATTTTACGTTTCCGTCTGGGCTCCGTGGTCATCTAATCCGCCCTCGATTTCGCAAGGATTGTTTTTCTTATGAAGATTATGTGTTGCTAAGTGTGAAGAAAGAAATTCTGGAGCGCGGAAAGTAATTTTTGGAGTTCTACGTGCTACGAAACTAACATTCTTTAATATTTAAATTCCTTGCCTACATAACGTTCATACGATTTTCCAGGGCTTCCATCATGGCTGTGCATCATGGATTCACGTCACAGGCGCACGTCTACATATTCTCTTTTTCTTCTTATGATTGGCTTGTGGAATGGGATAATTTGCGATATGTTATTGTGATGTATTGGCGGGTTGGACATTTCAGACATTAAAATTGATTTGTGATCCTCAGCGTGTGTAAATACGTTATCTTGTGGAACATAGTGCACATTTTTCTTTGGTAACTGCAGGCCGTAAAGAGGAGGGTTGTATTGTCTGAATGACTTGTGGGATGGGATAATTTGCGACTTCTTATTTTTATGATGGAACAGAATAAGAGGGTAGTATTCTGTGGAAAAGGAAAAGAAAGACTATTGACATACGACTTACTTCTCTTTGGAACTTTGAAATTTAACTTCGACCCGCAATTCAGTGACTGGCCTTGGAAGAAAGAGGTAAGTTACCTTCTGAGGTTAAATTTTAGCCTTAATTTTTTTTTGTACCTTCATGTGTCAGTGCAGATAATAGTGTTGGGAGCAGGTGGTTCGGCCAGTTTCTAACATACCTTCCAAAAGAACTCTATAGAGACAGGCGGATAGCCGGAGCGGAGTGAAGCGAAGCGGAGGCGGGTTAATTACCCCAGAGGCGGAACCCGGCATCGGCGGGAAATTTTGACAGCAATTTTCATGACATTTACTACGGGTGCTACGAAACTAACATGGCCGCAAGTAAACTTCCACCTCGCAACTTTAAACGGCTATATCTCAACTATAAACGGCTGTACAGTACTAAATGCTTCTTTTTGCGCTCCAGAATTTCTTTCTTCACACTTAGCAACACACAATCTTCATAAGAAAAAAAATCCTTGCGAAATCGAGAGTGGGTTAGATGACCACGGACCAGGATTGTAATTGCATGAAGTGGTTCTCTTCCATTTATGCGTTTTACGTTGACAGTGCTACTTATTAGGTTCTGAAATAAAATAAACGAGTTTGAGCGAGCGAAAGTGGTCCGATCCAGTACTCTAATATGTACACATATAAATACTACATGATAACCTAGCACTATTACTGTAATAATGGACATCTGTATCGCTCTTAAAATATTATTATTAGCATGGATAGATTTACACTCAATTTATAACACTACTTCATTAGAGTAGTTAATATGAATTCTGAAAATTGATATTCTTTATTATATAGTTTATTCTATATACAGGGTTACTACAAAATAATCACGTTTTTTTAAAAAAATATTCAAAATACTTACATTGAAATTGTCAATATACTTTCAAAGTTTTAATGACATGTCTTTAAGTTTTGTATGACTAAATTACAGATGTTCCGTGTGGGAGTTCATTGTCATATGACAAGTATCATAATACTAACATCCATTTCGTTCCAAACACACCAGAACATATCTTCGTCAAAACTCGCATATGATGTGCTGTTATATATCTCTTACATTTCCAGGAGGCGGAGAAACACAATTTCTCTATTTTATATAACCTAAGAAAAAAATCACAGGGAGTTAGATCCGGACGTGTAGGTGGCCAACGCATAATCCTTGTTCTGGCCTGTTGAGCAGCAAAACCAACATCGAGACAGATTTTCATCCAGGTTATTCCGAGCCTACCTGTGCCAGTGACACGGACTTCTGTCCAAGGACGTAGCTTCATGAGGGTGCTGATGGGACGACAATTTTACAGGTTTTGTCTCAGGAAATTTAATATTTAAATCTTTGCATGACAAACCAGGGTAAGAAAAGTACATATTTATAGAAACTACCGGTTAGTAATTTTATCTATACATGGCAATTCAATGGAGAAATGAGTAATCTATCTCATCTCTACCATTTTCTCAATGCTTTGCTTTTCTTAGCTGAAAGAAAGTATTAAAGACATTCTTCTTCACAGCGTTTGATGAACTTTGTCTCTGTTATCCCAGCCATAAATGATGGGGTTCCGGAACTATCGACGGCGAAGAGCTCGTAATACGCCAAGGTTGCAAGTCAGAACCCTGGTTAATGAATGCATGTACCATTGTGTTTTCTCATGATCCATTTCATCAATTCTTCAGTCATCATAATCGTCGCAGTTAAAGCAAGAGGTAGAAAAACGACGCAAACATAACCGAAGAGAAAGATAATGAAGGGATGCTTCTGAGAAGATATTTCTCATTGACTTCAATAACTAGACAGGAGGAACAATGATCGAGTAGATATATTGTCTTTAGCCCCCCCATAAGCGGGGAGGGGCACGAAAGGTTCAAAACCTGGTCAATTTAACTGAAGTATTAACCCTGTCCAGTTCGCTGCAGTATTTGACTCTCTCTGCAGTCACTCGTCCAGTTGGTTACGCGGGGCACGTCTACTTTGTTGTTTTGGTGTCTGCACCGTTTGCACAACGTTCTGGAGAGGTGTAATGTGTGGTGTATGGTCACGTGTGCGTCCTAACTAATCAAATGAACGTTTAAAGCAGAAGACAGGAATTTGTTGAATCTTCTGAACTTGAACACCGCTATTCGACTACTTGGTTGAACGCCATTTCCTTCCACCAGCCTGACACCAATATACACCTACATTCAGGGGCGCCGACTTGTCAAAATTATTGGGGGTGGGGGCTCTGATCACTGAAATAAATTAATGAATGACTCACTCTCTCCCTTTTTTAAGTTTTGGGCTCAGTGTTCGGGATCTCGTAAAAGCCCATGAATTCCTCAAAAATATCAAAATTTTTATTCACAGTTCGAATGCAGAATATTAATTGTCCACGGATGGATACGTCACAAGTTGCGTCAACCATAATAGCAAAATATTCCCGATTTTTAATATCTGCTACCACGGAGCGCAAAACAGATCTTCCTAATATATGAATGTTCTCGTTCTGAATGTCATGTCAGAGCCATTTGTAAACCAAAAGTCCCATCCACTACCCTAGTTCATGCACATTGTCTTTTGAAACTCTTTTTAGTAAAAATTTTATCAATACTCATAATTACATACTTAGTATAAGTAGAGACCGGATGTTTAGGCACTAAAAACGTCTAAAATAGGCAGGCAAATAAGCACTTATAATTTTCAAAATAGGCAGTAAAATAGGCATTAAAATACAAATATACAATAAAAAAGGCAATTAAATTTAACTCAAAATTATGAAGTTAGACATACAAAAATAAATAGGTGTTTAAAAAATATAGAAACATACCTGTACATTCTATATAGTTGCTTAAAATAAACCAGGAGCTCATCATTAGAGACAGCAGTCCAATATTGTACTTAATAGATCACTTCAAACAGAATTCACGTCAGGCAAACATTTTCCATTATGTAGTGGCTACACACAATAGTCTGACAAAATAAATTGTTGGCTACTTCCAACCAGTATGCAAATTATTTAAATGTACACTTTATCACTGCACACAGGGTTATTTCAGTTAAAAAATTTACACTATATATTCCACACAGCAGTTCGAACTAAGAAACTGTATAAATGCATTTCATGTTTGTACTGTACGGTTTGGCAGTCTCTGAATAAGAAGCACTAATTGTGGTTGCACATCACAAAACGGTATTTCTTCAGGTGATCAACCGACAAGTTATATCTGCGATTGGACAACACATTTTTTAGAATTGAGAAAGATCTTTCAACCTCCACAGATGTTACCGGAACATACTTAAAGCACGTGAGAACATGTGGATCTAACTCAGTTTGTATATTTTCACCTTTCAGAACTTGTTGTATTGCCCTTAATTTGTCCAGGTCCTTATTAGCTGCAATAACTCGCTAACTGTTAATTTTAAACTTCATGCAAGCATCGGAAACTAATCCTGGGAACAGGAAATTGTATGCATCGAGTTCAGTCATGTCCCAATTTTAAAGAAAATGCCTAAAATAGGCAATATCTGGCATTTATGAAATAATATAGGCAATATCGTATGAAATAGGCAAAATAGGCAAAATTAAATTGCCTTTAAATGGAGCTAATCCCTCCCCCGTGACCTTCGAAACATTCGTTTTTATCATATCTCTAACAGGAAAGAATAGGCATTTTGCCTAACATCCGGTCTCTAGTAATAAGTCATGTGTTTTTCTGTCTCTGGCCATGGCCCCCTCAAAGTTGATTTAGCGGTCTCAGCCCCCCAAATTGATGGTCTAGAACATTTCAAATGTGTATTTAAAGTTAAGTTCATGTGGCGCAATTCAGAGTAAACTTTACAAGAGAAGCAAAATAATACATTAGATCCTGTAAAGCAAAATTATTTGGGGGCTCTGCCCCACACATCGTTAACATTGTGGGGGGGGGGGGGCTCGAGCCCCCCCAAGCCCCATGGAGTCGGCGCCTATGCCTGCACTACACCTAGTGTCAAAAGGTGTAGCGAACTAGACGGGGCTATAGTACTCCTATTTTATTTATTTTACGTCTCTTTTCAACCGATTTACTTAATCGCGACGATGAAAGTGAATTACGACTGGATTCACAGAACGTGACACTCACCAATTCGGAACGGAGGACAGAGAACAATGCAGTGAAGAACAGGGATAAAATGTGGTGGCGCTTTCAGATGCCATCGGTGGTTGCTGCAGGAAGAGGGATGGGACAGTGACGTCGAAGAATGACAAGGACTTAATAGTCACCTAGGAGAAGCTAGGATACAGATTTACTGATTGAAACCTAGGACTGACAATTGAACGACGGCAACCACAATTAGGTAGGTAACTCTGGAGAACTTTCCCATGCCATGCCCCGTTATGATGTAATTGACGGAATTTCTCTTCACTCCGGAGCACGCATTGTTTTCAGAGCCAACGTATCAGAAAGCAAGAAACATTCCTTTCCGAATTCGTGCTATTGTTTTTTTTACAGTCATTACCGAAGGCAAGCAGGAAACAATATGCGTATTCAACACCGGTTGCATAACGAGCCACGGACAATCCTCGGAGCTTTTCTGGTTGTGGATTTGCTTACGGCTCACCTTGGCCTCGTCACACAATGTGCTCGCAGATTACAGACCATCTATGCGTTACTACGCGTTCGCTGCTGGTACAGTTGGAAGATAAATCAAAGGTCCCATAAAGATTTTGAGCGGGTAGGTTCTCCTGGTCTGCAATGATAAGGCCCCATCTAGTTCGCTCCACTTTTTGACTCTAGATGTAGTGCAGGTGTATCCTGGTGTAAAGCTGATGCAAGGAAATGACGTTCAACCGAGTAGACGGATAGCGGTGTTCAAGTTAAAAAGATTCAACAAATGCTTGTCTGCTGCTTTAAACGTTCATTTGATTAGTTAACACACACCACGTGACCATACACTACACACTACACCGCTCCAGAACATAGCGCGACCGCTGAAGACACCAAATACACTACTTGACACCAAATCATCGAAGTAGACGAGTCGGTGTTGAATCGTGCAACCAACTAGACACACAGAGAGAGTCAAAAAGTGCAGCGAACTGGATGGAGCTAATTGTTCGATGCTACTTTAACCTGTAGGTCCAGTTCAGATAGGCTATATCTGTGCATAAAGTAAAAGTACTTCCAAGTCAACCCCATTTTCTTGTAGTACTCGCTGGAAATTGCATTTTGCAGGCAAACGAAGCTCTGCCGCCTGTATCCACAGACAGAGACATTGTACAGGGTAAACGAATTAAATAGTACGTTGTCATTTACACAACGTAATATTTATGCACTCATTGTCAGTATCAGAAAACTTGTTAGAAAAGTTTTCATTCTCACTAAAGAAAAGTGCAACACATCCTAGATGAAATGAAAGAGAATTAGACTTAAAAATGGCTGAATAATATAGATGGAATTGAATCCTTTGCAAATATGCTGTATGATAGAGAAGAAAATGCTACATTTTTAATTGAGGCGAGCGTACAAGGTTGTCGAAATATGATGTGAGGGGTGTAAGGAGTGACCCTTCCACGTGATACATGCAAATGTCAACCTCACTTCCAAGTAGTACACTCTGGACTGAATTTTGCAGACTTTTGCAGCTCTGGCGTCTGAACTAATGGCTACTATAATGCTCTGTAGAGCTATGTGCGTGTTGTCCTGTGACTACCTCTTTACAGCCTCAGCTTTGAACTAAGATAAGAATGTTATAGTCCTCAGACAGAGTTTTTTTTTTAGTTATGGTAAGGGCTGGACCCGGTATAATGTGACGGGTGCAAAATAGCCTAAATGCTGACGCACCTACAATTTCAAATTCAATCAATCAATGAGTATGGTAATATTCTCTCTCTCTCTCTGTAGCCCCATTTTCGTAATTGTCAAGATATTTCGTGTTGTAAGTCATTGAATCGAATCAATTGTGTTGTTATTATGGTTTTTATATTTCTGCATCAGCAGAAGAGTGTTATTAGCACTCCGTATCAATAAATCAATCAATATTTATGCCTCCCTCGCACAATATTTCGAATGTAACGTTCCCATGCTATGTAGTGGGTGATTTATTTTACGGGAACAAAATATCCCCACCTGAGAAGTCTCTGAATTGCCCTCCCGTTACATTGTTAACGCCAGGAAGATTTAAATTTGATCTTACTCCTTTTGACATTCTATTGCACAAACGCAAGACGTCAATAACCATCAAATTCTCAAGAAGCCAACAGGCATCGTAATGCGATTCATTAGAATTAGCTGCTTCCCTCTGGAGAGAAACGAAATGCCTTTATAATCTCCACTCAGTACACATTCTCTCCCTGCTGTGAGCCGCGAGAACACTCACATAGGAACACGCATGGAGGAATGTTTCCGTTCCACGCTAATGGCTTCCACAACCCACTTTCTCCCTCAAGGAGCTTGAGTTGTTCGTTCCAGAGACTCAAGGAGCATTTTTTGGTGCTGTGAACGACAGCTCAAGTCCTCGCAGCAGCCTTGTTCTAGGAAGAAGGAGCATGTGTAATAGTAATCACTTCCTCGAATGGCCAACAATGTCCCTTCGTTTCTGTCAAAGGAATTTCACACTTGTGCTCCTGAACATGATTATTACAAGGCACTGACTGCACTGGTCACTACCAGGAAACAAAGACGTACACGTGATTTCATTTTTGGAAGAAAGTGTGGTCAAGATATCAAGATAACAAGTTTCAATTGGCCTGTCTAGTTCGCTGCATTTTTTACTCTCTCTGCACCCGCGATACACGGTGTTTGGTGTCAAGTAGTGTATTTGGTGTCTGAACCGTTTGCACTACTTCTAGAGCGGTGTAATATGTTTAGTATTGTCACGTGGTGCGTGCTATCTAATGAACGTTTAAAGCAGCAGACAGGCATTTGATGAATCTTCTAAACTTAAACACCGCTTTTCGTCTACTTGGTTGAATAGCATTTCCTTGAACCAGCCTGACACCGGAATACATCTGCACTACACCTGATGTCAAGAAGTGAAGCAAAATGGACGGGGCCAGTAATTCTGGCTCGCACATAACATATTGCAGAATGTGAATTAAGGCATCATGTATAAAAATTATAGTTACAAAATGTTCACACACACATATACACCTTTAGGGTTCTACGATTAACTCGTGTGGACACAAGCATAATAAAAAAAAGTATCAGCATTGGCGGTGATTAGGGGGCAGAGGGGCTTGTGGCTTGTGTGTCGTGCCTTGTTTTGAGAAGTTTCATACTGAAACTGTTCTAGATACTAATACTTAAAATATAACAAGTGTGTTATTTTCTAGAAACTGACTACTAAATGCTGTATATACATATTCCTTGAAAATTCGGAAATTATTATGTTCACAATAACAATTTTTAATTAAAATAATAAGTTAAAGGAATAAATATGTACATAAATTCCAAAAGTTAATTCTGTTGTGTCAATTTGTAAAATAATAACTCAAAGGAATAAATATATACATATATTTCAATATGTAACATGAAAATTTTGAACAATATTTAATGGAAGTTCTGTTATGTCAATTTGTCAAATAATAAGTTAAAACAATACATATATACATATATTCCTAAATGAAAATGTATTTTCCATGGTATTATTCAAAACGTTGAACAATATTTGAAGTTTTTTCTGTTTTGTGTGTCCGCTAATTTCTCTGTCTCACTACATTGTCAAGGAGAGAGAGAAAGAAAGAGAGATAGAGAGATAGATAGAGAGAGAGAGAGAGTGAGATAGAGTGAGAGAGTGAGAGAGTGTTTGTAACTTAAACCTAAATGGGAATCGAAAGTACTGCACACATAATTTAAAGTAAACTGTCTCACTACTGCACACATAATTTAAAGTAAATCGTATGTTGAATCTTAGACCCCAGTTCAACGAGCCCCCAGTCCGCCCCTGTCCCAGAGGGCACATGGCTCTGGACAACATTATAACATTATAACATTACATGTCTTGTAAATGAGTGAAAGGTGAATGAACACACAAACATTCAAGCAAACTGTACAAAACGGAATGTATCTATGTATGTACATTTAATGAAAATAATTCCCCGGTACGGGAACATTGACTGGATCTGAAATGCACAAAAATGCCCTAGCACAACTTGGGCTCCCCGCTTAAGGGGTTAAAGTTGTAGGTCCAGTGCCGATGGATTAGACTACCTGTGTACTTAAAACGAACCGGATCATGAAATCTGTAAGAAAACTCAAAAACACAGGTGACTTGATATATTTATTTATTTATTTATTTGGTTTATTCTACTTCGCTCTTCTGCCACGTTTGGCTAATCGCCGAAGATGAGGAAGAGTGATGATAGATGGAATTGATGAACGGACACTCGCAAAGAACACCCATGCCCAGGTCAGGATTCGAAACCGGGACCCCGGGGTCGTAGTGTGCTGTGATAACCACTCCGCCACGATGTTCGGCATTATTACGGATAGCATTCTATTTCCTTTGGAAGAAACTTCACCTACCGAATGGCGTAGTGGTCGAAGCACGTGGTACAGTGGTTCGGATCCCACTTTGAACTGTAGGCCCAGTCACAATTAGTCTTTATGTGCATAAAGTGGACTTAAATAAAAATTCAATCAATCAACCATTGGAAGAAACTGATTTATACTAACGATCAATTACCTCCAATTCCATGTAACATTGTCAAGGATAGTACTCCATCAGTCCTCTCTTTGAAAATATGAAAATACAATCATCATGCAATTCTCAGTGTCAGCTTATGAAGACTACAGACCACAGCTTATGAAGACCTACAACAAATATGAAAGAAAGTGGTACATGTATGTACTTACAGGAAGGTTTCGTCTCACAAAGTTGACAGAAGTTCTGTTTGAATTTTCGACTCAATGAAAGTATTCAAAACGAAAGTCTGATTCAAATGTTAATAAGTGCTGACTGGGAGAACATAAACACACAGAGAATATTTTCGACTCTCACTATTCGTTGTATGAGAGATGAAAACTTTGCAAGGCATTTGCAAATTGCAAATTACACAAAATTGTTGTGTGATCGTCAATAAATGTAAATGATCCAACCCATTCGTGATTCTCTTTGTGCATCTATTGGTAACCTAACCTATCAGGCGATTGTAACACTAGCCTAACCTACAATGTATTGAGTAACCAAGATATGCCACCCAGTATCCTGCATACAGAGGGTGTAATTAGCACTTTTCAGGATTCAACGAATCCGTTGATGTACATTTTAAATACGATAATGTTTTATAGACTACTTATAATCGCTTCTCCCAAAAGTTCATGAACATTTTCACATGGGTTGCTGATCCATAGTCATGGCTATGGGTACATTATTAGACAGACATCCAATAATTTCTTCCTGCATTTAAATTAAGCAATTACTACAGATATTTCTGCTTAAGGTCGATCTATGAATAGTATTTTTTTAGATGAGGGATTCGTTCACTACTGTGCTACATCCCAATGTATGGTAACCAGCTCCGTGGTCTTACAAGAAGTGAGTGTTCGATTCAGGCATTCTATTCCGTTTATTCTTCTACGTCTTTCATCTTCAAGGGAGATTTGCCACTAGGCTATCCTGGACTTTAGCCTAAACTAACAAAGACGATCGATTATTAAAATTCCTTAATATTGTGATAATGAAAAATTAAAACAATCGCTCAAGTCCTTTTACTTGCTAATTTCATGAAAGAAGGTGGAAGGAAGGAGTTTCTAGCATTCAAATAACTTCTTACGTCATAACCCTATCTTCAGAGCCCGCCTTACCAGGGCCATATCAAGGTTTGTGGAGGCCCCTGGGCAAAATGTTTTGTGGTGGCCCCCATTTTGTTTTATTATTTTTTACTAGGAGCTTTATTAGCTCAATATGTTACCCACCAATTTTCAGCAGTTGAAATGGTAAACCTGATTTTAGAATCAGTAGTCATTCACAATCGAACATATCGCAGATAGGTTTGCAGGGAGAATAGCGCAGTAAAATAAAGTTAGAGGACGAAAATTGTAGCGCTATAGCAGCAGTAAAATTCTGCGTCTAAATGTCTACAGTATATTATGAGGAGTGAACACCGTAACTACAATATATAGTAAATATTAAGGGGGTTTAGACGGAAACAGGGAACTAAGCAGTAGACTGTACTTACGTACATAATTTAATATCAATTATATTTAAAAGTAAATATGTCACTACATATGCACGGTCCATCTACTGGACAATTACCGACAGGTTCATTGTTGAAATTGTAGTAACTGCACTTTCTTCAAGAAAATTCCCAAAGGCTTAACACTTATACTAGACACACTTTTCTTGCCTTTTTCGCCGAAAATTCATCTACTATATCATCGAAGTTCAATTCACGAAGAAGTTCATGTTCAATGCTTAATAAACAAATATTATATAAGCGATTCTGTCCCATGGCAGCACGAAGCCTTTTTTTTTTTTTTTTTTTTTTTTGGAGAAAGATCTTTCTCCGCTGCAGTTTGTTACCATTAGGACCAAATACATTCTAAAGAGAATTTCTGCATTGGGAAATATACTGCGGAATGGGTCCTTACATACAATATTATACATAGACAGTTCCATTGGGATGTCTTCCTGATGTTTGACATTGCAACTGCTTAGAACTCTCAGTTCTAATACGATGTCAATGTCATTAACGAAAGAAAGTTATGTACTTCGTAGGATTATTTATTATCTTAATCGCATCTGAGAGTTTATTGTTTGAATAAGTGTGCCTAATTTCCACACCACAGCCAAATCAATCCATGGTATAAAGTATGCTGAGCTTCAGATATCTACAAACAGATCGACTGAGAGCTCTTCTAGAATTGGATCCAGAAGAGTGTAGATATACGACAATATTGAACTTTTATTTGATCTTTCAAATACAACATCTTATGTAATTTTTCACAAGTATAGCCAGCTGGTTAAATGCTTTCTTTGGTGCAGGCCCTTTACAGCTTCCATTTGGTGGGGCCCCCAGGGCAAATGCCCCAGTTGCCCATAGGTTAATCCAGTCCTGCGCCTTACAGTGCTCGAATATAAACAATTGTTTCTCGAAGAAACGAATGTAAGAATATTGAATGCCAACAATTGAAAGTCAAGTGGAGGGATATTGACGGTTGGAATTTACATCCTTGTTTCTTAGTTCGCGACCAGTGTGGCTACCGTAATGTAGTGTCGATTTATTTTCCTTTGATGCACGTGCGGTAGTGGTGTTGTGTGGCGAAATGCATAGTGCAAGTGGTGCTGACAAAGGAAAACGAAATTTAATGAACAATTTTTAATCAGATGTATCTATATTTTAAAGTTTATATTATATATGATATTAATACAGAGAATGCAGTTAGTACAAGTGAAGTACCATATTAACAAAACAGCCAATAATAATAATAATAATGTCTGCCGGGCCCAAACAAAGAATATCCCATCATCATACATTATGCCCACTTGTCATCGCATCGTTCGACCGTGATTGACTGATTTACGATACGATCTCTCCATTGAAGTTTCCGTGTTCGAATCCTTGCCTTGACATGGGTGTTTTGGTTATCAATCCTTCGTAAGATTCATCCAATCATGATTCATCCTCATAACCAAAAGTAGGGGGGAAATCGTGTTACTAAGATAAATGCTTAGAAACAAAGTTTAAAATTTTAAACAGCCAATAAACAAACCAACTCATTAAGAAGAAAGATCTGATTCATCTCCATATACGCGAGTGGAAACATGCGCAAGGTTGCCCCGTAACGATCAATCCGGAATATTGTGTAATGAAAATAGCAAATTATCTAAGATACCCTTATTGTTTATTTTCGTTAGAATTTCTTCTGTTATATTTTAAAGAAGATTATTGATTGTTTTACTCCGATGAGTGATCAAGGGGAGTACACTTTTCATATGCAACTTTTTCATGGAATTGCTTACATTCTTCTGAATCGACTTCTAAAACCCGCCCAACCGTGTGCGCATGAGCAAGGTGGTTTAAGAGTATATTCCGCCACACTTGAAAACAGATGGTAATTAGAATCGAACAAATCAGATTGCACACTGTGCGAATTAAGCTCTTTGCTCTGGGGGCGATATCAATTCAGTGACGTATTTGTGAAATCATTTTGGAAGTTACGATTGCTCCAGAGATTTCCGGGACAGAGTGTACCTACAAGTTTCTTGTGAACACATTAACACCTGTTCGGTGATGGTCAGTTGCAAAATGGTGTCCTTCTTTGATCCACAAGCCTGCATGAAGTTCTTTGATGACTGGACCATTAATGGATACGTATTATTTTTCAATTGTATTTGTTACAAAGCTAAGAAATAGAATACTACAGTAAAACCTCCTTAATCCGGACCAATGGGGGGATAAGTTGACCGGTTTAACGAAAGTCCGGATTAACTGAAATAACCTAAAAGAACAGTAGAAAGTGCATTAAAATTCCGTTTATAGCAACAAAACACGTTTATTATGGTGTATTTAAAGTTCATAGGCCTAAGTACGCTATACAGTACAGTAAAATGTAAAGCAATACTATACATACAATTCAGTATCTACGACGAATGCGATTGTTGACTTCTAGCTACATTTAAAACCTTGCATTCTGCCTTTTTTTGGGACTTTTTACTGTATATGCTTTAAGATCCATCTTCTTTAAAAGCGATACAAACATCCCTGGCTGGGACAAAAATAATTTTCTTTCCGGGATATATATTTTTTTTCTCTTGTGAGTTAAACATTCATATTTTAATGGAAGGTTCGAAACTTGGCCTAGGCATGGCTGGTTGTGAGTGTCCATTCATCAATTTCATCATATCAACACTCATCCCCATCTTCGCAAGTTAGCCAAAAGTGGCACAAAAAGCGAAGTAAAATAAAGCAAATCAAATGTAATGGAAGGTTTCTGTTATCCGTTCCTATATCCAAGTCACATTTCTACTTATCACAGATATGGCTCGTAAACGTGTACGAAGGACAGCCCTTTGTTGGCGATCTGAGGATCACTCTAACTGAGGCAGTTGGCGTATGGAGACGACAAGACTTGCAAGTGGTGCCTTGACGCTAACAGAGATAGGAGGTTGTTTTAAGTCCGATTTATACACATATGGGGTAATTTTAATTGGACCCAGAGTCCGAACCATTTTGTGCCTCCACCGCGTATCGAACCTGGGACCTCTTGTTTACAAGAGGGGAATTTCATTGTCAGAGGTGAGACGCACAGACTATATTTTGACAATAAACTAACTATTCAACTGATAGTTAAGCGACATTTTTCTTGATTACGGCCCGTTTTGCTTTATTCCGTTTCGCCTTATTGCGTTTTCACCTCCTCCAATACAATTTCGCGTGATTTATGTGACACTATACGACGCACGCTTTTAGAAGCGATATCGGGCGGGGCCACTCAGAGGGTGTGCGTGACGACCAGCCAATTGCAGGAGTGCAACGTTGTACAGTTAGGAGACTGCGACGCGGAAGTTAAAAGCCGTGTTCTGTATTTTTCTTGCGCTCAAGAAGTTTTCATAAAACTCGCCACTTTAAGGTTCAACAGAAAAAGGGGAAAGACATTTTGAACCTGACTGTCCAAGTCCCATGAATTTCCGTCGCCTACAGCCGGAGTTATCGTTCCTTGAAGAAACAAGGGGAACATCACTTTTCATTTCCTTCCGCCTGTTTTTTTTTTCGTTGCCACCGTGTTGACGCAACTGAGTTGTTGTGTCTAGGGAAAACTGTGGGTGTTAAATTCGTCTCGATATAAACAATGATCCTTCATTGTCCTGGGCGTTCTCGAACATTGAAAGTCTGGGTCAGTTTGAGTTCAGCGTTTTCGTAGCAAGGCCGGTGTAAAATTATTCGCTTATCGTTCACTCGTGCGCCACGAAGAACAGTTTGTGAAAAGATTAAATACAGCCCTTTCGTGCAATAGTGTGTGTTCCGTGTGTAGTAGTACACCAGTAGTACAGGCACAAGGGTGAAATAATACATTCACAAAGGAGAAATATTATTTTTAAAGTGTATTCGTACTCAATGAATTGGCGTCGGAAGAAGTGCGTGCTGAAACAGTGTTTTCACATAGTAGAGAACTTACGGCTAAAGCTTGTGGTGTAAGTGTTCATGCTGTGTCGAGTATTGTAAAACAGGGTAAAATATCTACAACAGAAATCGGTGAACCCCTATTTTAATCTCCTGGGAAACATGCCAGAAAACAGAAAAGTATTACTAGCTTAGATGACTTCGAAAAAGATGTACTCCGTCGTACAATATTTGAAATGTATGGCAACGGCGAATATCTTTCTATCAAGAAACTTGAGCGTGTCATGAGGGAAAGAATTAATTAAACTGGATCCTCTACTTCTATGGGGTTAATACTAAAACGCTTGGGCCTCAAATATAAAAACAAAGATGGGCGTAAATTTCTGTTAGGGGTGATATAGTTGCCGCGAGAATTAAATTTTTGAGATCTAACTGGCGCTAACAGTTAGTTTGGCAACAGCGCAGTAGCACTGGCTGGGTATTGGCCGAACTCATGTTCCTTCTAAAAGCGTACGCCGTTATAACTTTCTACGGCGATACGGGACATCATCCTATTTCACCTTACACACAAAAAATTTCCCACCAGGGATTATTATCGACATGAAGGGTTATTATTATTAATTTATTATTAACCTATAACCTAACCTAACCTAACATAACCAACAGGACAATGTGAGAAAAGGTAGGCAACATCACAAGCTCTGCGCTTCCATTATGAATTACCCTTCAAGTCGATAATATTCCCAGGTGGGAATTTTTTTGTGTGGAAGGCGAAACAGGATAAGGCGAAATGGGATGTCCCGTTTCGCCTTAGAAAGTTCGTGTCACATAAATCATTTAAAATTCTATTGGGGGAGGTGAAAACGCAATAAGGCGAAATGGGATAAAACGAAACGGGAGGACACGATTTTTCTTACAGTTTCTGTGCAATGAATTATTAAACTAAATACTGTTGATTAAGCATAAATATCCTTAGAATGCTTTTTCTACAAGTGAACAATTTTGTGTCAAGGGTGGGACGGATAAAACACTACCTCTTTACTTAACAAGAAATTTATTTTAATTTTGTAAGAGAAGGTCATTGACCTTTGAATATTCTGGTGGAGTTGAGGGGGGGATTAATTATATTTAAGTGTCGCAGGCAGGACACAATTCAAAACAAAAGTAAATCAAAAAGTTTAAAAAAACGAACGATATGTTAAATAACCAAAATTAAGTACAATACTTGAATGCTTATACAAATAACAATTTGAGATTCTTGAGTCACAAGATAGAATAAAGTTACAGAATTGAATTTAACTTTAAAAATTTAGAATCATGGGAACTTTGACATGAAATGCGTCAAGACGACGAAGCTACCACGCCATCGGGAGACCTTGTAGAAATGATGAAGACTGGGTTCAGTGTCTAGAATATTCAACATGTAGATGTTCCCTAACACAAAGTTACATGTCTTCAAACAACCGTAGAATTATACTTGAAACTTTCATGGGAAGTATGTGGTGGGTGCTGCTTCGACTTGTGAAGGCACAAAGACACAATATGACCAGCAAGCAAAAGTCTTTGATGAAGATCTTGGTCACTTCGGAACGTTGCGCTAAGCTTACAGCGACTTTGACATGACAGATTGAGCGTTGCTCCACGGAAAATACAAAAGAACTTCATTAAGCCATTATCATTTGAGGCATTCGTATGCTAATAAAGTTCACACAAGCGCATTATGAGCGGCTGAGATAAGAAGCCACAGCTTGTGTAATGACTGCCATTTGACGCTAGAAAGGTATCACACGTGTGAAATCATTCATGTAACACAGTCTCTTTTCTAATGCAGTTACCTCACTGTCCAGCCTTGCATCACTTTTGTGAACAATAGCAAGGTTCCTCCTGGGTTGATCTCAAAGCAAAGCTACTCCCAGGCGATCTCTACCCATGGACTAATGGAAAAAGGCTTTGTATTTTGAGTGGGAGAGCATTACGAGATCCTTCAGCAATACCATCCGAGAAGATAGTGAGAAATTTATGACGACATTTCCCTGTTCTAGCGACTCTTGTTGTTTAACAGAACCTGACGACATGTTCGTGTTCTCCCTCCTTCTCCCCCCCCCCCTTTACAGCCTCCTGGTAGCAACATTAATGAACGCATCTCCGTCGAACCGAGAGGAGGGGGATTCCAAGGTAACTCTTGAGCCAGAGGTCGTTCCGATGTGTGCACATCCGTTAGAAGGAACGGTGGATGCATGGAATTGTTTTAAGGAATCGAGGAAGCACGCTCGTACGTATAATTTTGCCTCCGCTATGAAAAATCAAGAGGGAGCTACAATGTACAGTTAGTTATTGTTTAGTAAAATGAGCATTTTAATATTATGCACCCCACCAGATTGCAGGACATTTGTGCATCCCGAAATTCGGGACACCAGGACAAATGATATCATTCCGGGATTGTCCAGGAAAATCCGGGACGTATAGCAGGCCTAGGTATGATCAGGCTATCAAAATCCAATCTAACAACCAGGCCATCCATAATTTTGACACACTATTCCAATGAATGAGGGATAGCCATTTCACATTTTTGGAATAAGTTGCAATTTTGCAATGTGTTAACTGTGTTTAGAGAAATGTGAGTTCAATTCTACTACAAAATGGTCCAAAAATGAACAACGTAGGTTTATCTTGTAATATTCTTTTGTGCTCTCAGGTGGTGCATTGTTCCTTCAGATTTGACTGCTGGGTGTTCTAGGTCTCTTGATTTCTTCATCATAGTCTCTAAGTAGTTTCTCTGCTTTCGAATAAATGTCATTAAAGTTCTCAGAACTCTCTCTTAGTTTTTTTAATATCTCTATTAGAATACTGTCATGTTCACAGTACTGGACAGTCCACCTTTTGAATTGCCCAACACAATCTTGCACTGCAAGAATTTGGCTAGAACAAGTGGAGATGTTTCAAACTCCCCACAGGTTACACAGTGAAGAAACTGAAGAGCATGATGAAATATTTCGCTTCTAAAGATCTTTTTTCTACTGTTACGGCGGCCGATCCTAACACTGGCAAGGGAAGTGGGGAGCGGCGAAGCGACCAATCCAGCACGATAAAAAACGCAGTAGAACGAGGTTCACGTAGTACTTCTTCCCGCACTTCATGTCTCTCGGCGCCTCCGTTGTTGTCTGGTTGGTCTGCGGCGTAATCCCTTCTCCCCACTTCGCTTAACTAGGACCGGCCACCGCAAGAGTAGAAAAGACCTATAATAAATTGTAAAGTCTGTTAAAAGTTTCTACAATTAGCGAATACATTTTCACAAGTCACGCTACTTAGTATTGATACTTTTCTGTTCATCTTGTGTGAAACAACTTGAGAATGTTACGGTGTTTCCCTGGTTTGCTTGCACTGCATTCTTAAGAAACAAATTCCTTTAAGAAAACTCGAGGGAAAAAATTATAACTGATTTGGGAGTCCCAATGCAGTTCCATATCGCAGAAATTCCGAAGCTATAAGGTAATTGCAGACATTTTGTCTGTTGTCCCATCTGGTGTGTGGAATTACGTAATTTCATTCCCATCCGTATCCTGTCCTATATGACACCAATTTAGGAGAATAAAATAAGTCCGAATTTTTTTTACGAACAAGCGGATAGAACAGGTAATCTGGTAATTTTACTAAACCAGATTGGGCCCGTTAAACACCCCGCCCCCCTCTTTGAATACGCCCATGACCACTGGTATCTGTCGATACCGATACATCGTCATCTGTATCGACTCAGCCTTATACATATTGTATCAATATCCGATCATAACTTTCTGCTCACCCTGTACTTTATCCCAAGGCCTCCCCGATGGCGCAGTGGTAGCGTCGTCACCAAGTAACCAAGGGGTCCCGGGTTCGATACCCAGTGGAGGCATATAGTAGGTCCAGTCCCGATTAGCCTTAAGATGCATACTTAAAACACCAACTCAATCAATCAAGTTTATCCCATCTTTGAATTGATTGATTTAAGTCCACTTTATGCACGGTAAGGTTAATCGGGACTGGACGTACAGTTCAAAGTAGGATCCAAACAACTATGTGGCTGCACCGGGTATCGAACCCTGGACCCCTTGTTTATAAGGCAACGACGCTACCACTGCACCATCGGAGAGGCCCATTTTATCCCATCTGTAACACCAGCAACAACAGAATAGCAATTGAGTGGAAACATATAAGCAATTACGGTACTAACATTACCAGCGACTTTTAAACCGAACCTCGTATTCGCTTCTCTTGGTGACGAAATAGATATAAGCTCCAGTGCGGCTCGCAAAAACACAAGGGGAAAAACTCCAGGAAAAGTGGACGGGTTTCATAATTAGGCAAAGCGTTCGCAGGGAGAAAACAATGCAATAATAACAATAAAAAAGAAACGTATCCCATGGCGACGTAATTATACACTCATTGCCAGGCAATTGTACTTTTTGTCGTTTTAGAAGGAGCAATTTCCGTCTCCTTCGCTGCAATTGTGTTTTCCTTATGACGCAAGCGATGCGACATTTGTTACCTACACGTGGGTAATGTATACGGCTTCTTTCCTTTCTTGCGTACTCAGTGTATACTGTCGTTTGCTCTTTTCATGAATTGTGCGTCATTCTTTACCTTAAGTAAATATTCTTCAGAGCGAGTACTCTGGTCTTTGTTCCCAGTTTCGGTATTGTTGTACCGATATGACGCAACATCCTCCTCTACTTTGTTAACAAAATCTACTCTTACAACATGGCGAATGTCCATAAGGGACAACATGGATGCCATTTCTCCAAAATGGCCACATGGAAGTCAAGATTATGGTTATGTGCAGTTGCCAGCGGAGATATCTGAGTGCTAATTTCCTGATTGTGAAGTAGAGACTGACGCTTACGTTCAATTCCTAAACCTTTCTGCTCTGTGAAGGGGTTACTTTTTGGGAATTCAACCTCTATTTCATGCAGCACATCTGGAAACTATATTTTAAGCCAACGAACCTCTGGTATAGCCCACACCGAGAATAATCAGCCTCTTGTTCATGCATTCTATCTGATCATAATTCATTCCCATGGTCGCAATTAGCCTAAAGAAACAGAAAAGTGACGTCCTGTACGAAATAGATAAAAATACAATGGTTTCACAGTTCCTGAATTGCTTGCAGAAACTTGAACAATGAAGAAAACTGATTAGTTTATTTTCTTCCAGGGTGGGAAAAAAATCATGATTTTTTATTTAGAAAATAATTTTTGATGATTTTTCTTATTTAAATCAGATTTTTTTATTTTAATCTATTTTTTTTAAAAAAAAACAAGCTTAAAATTGTTTGTATGTTTTTTGCCACCATGTGTTTCTTATTCCATAGTTTAATGTACCTAATACTATTGATGAATAGAGGTCTTGAATGACCGGGAAAGGCATTTGAGGTGCCTTGTTTATTGCCCTTATGACTTGTTCTATTGCAAATTTTGTTTTAGTTTTTCTTGCCCTTATGTGGTGTGTCCAACTCCCTGTCATGGAGAGTGTAGCCCCCAGGTATGTGAAGTTTTTAACCCGCTCGATTAAATCCCCCCCCCCCCCCCCCGTATGTCCATGTCACCTGTCTGCTAAATATGTAGCCATTTTTGAAAGCAATGATTTTTGTCTTTTTAATGTTTACCTTCATTTTATATTTGATGCACCCCTCATATATGCTATCTATGCCCACTTGAAGAGCCTCTATTGTCTCGGACAAGATGATTATGTCGTCTGCATACATAAAGACTGGTATACTTTGCACTCCTATACGTGGGATAGAATCCTGAGGAATCCTCTTTCTGGTAACCGGTCCTGCAAAATATTTAAAGAGTATGATTAAAGCAAATAAAAATATAATGTAAATATACATTTTCCTGTTTCTGATACTGTGTAAATGAACCTACTATGGGAATGTACATGTTGAGTGTGTTAATGAAACTATAATATCAGTAACTTTTCTTCTAGTGAAAATAAAACATTCTGGATGTACTCTATAATTGTAACGTAAAATATTTTTTGCAGTTTTTGTAGCTGAATTGTGGGAATTTTTAATGATAGTTTGGAAAATATCAGTTGCCACATTTATTTACAGTTTAATAATAATAACACTATTGACGGTTTTTACAAGGTTAGTATTTTGTATATTATTCTACACAATATATTTGCTACTTTTGCCTATAAAAATAATAGAATTTTAAATCAACATAAATTTAAGTGTGTGTGTGCAGTTTACATATTACATTTCATTTCGTATGAGCTTCACCCCATTAGTTCATATATTTTGTCTCCTTACTTTTCCTTTCCTGGAGCCTAATAAACACCATTAAGTGATTACAAGATTAATGTATTTTCACAAAAGTGATTCTGATATCAAAATGCGTATGTACATTATTCTATAAATTATTTATTTAAAGTGACTTAAATCATCTTTTTTCAAAAAAAGTACCTGATTTTAATCTTGATTTAAGATGAAGATGAAATTGATGGTAAGGCGCAAAAGCACAAGGACAGCACGCAACACAGGCCACACCATACGCTAGAGCCTCCCAAGTGTGCAAAATGCAGTCCAGGGTGTGATACGTAGAAGGGATGTTAACATTTGGTTGACCTCACGAACGGTAGCCCTTTCAACCTCCAACGATGAAGAAATTAGGAATGAAATATGTTGCAACGGTCCTTTCAGTTCCCTCCTACAGAACTAACCCTTTTCTCCCACTCCACCTTGTGAATTGCGTCTTGCTTAGCTTGAACAAAAGTCCAGATTTCATGTTTTAAAGGTTTTGTCGCTTTATCATATATAACAGATTTTATAATTGCTATAGGGACTTCAATCTCCTAGATGAGTATTAGTCAGGAAGCTTCTTCTCCTAAACTGTGAAATCTTTATTGCATTTCGATCTTGGAGAGGCACTTGCTCTCGCATTGGCTGCTGAAAATAGTTCAAATCACTAAGAGTATAATTTCGATCAATCATTCAGTGAAACAATATGAATGGATGTGGTGGTGGACAATTTGCTCGATAATCTCAATCCAAGGAACTGCACATGCAATTTTTCAAATCTTGACGGCAGAAAAGTCAACAAACGGGGACACTGGTGCTGATTCTGCCCAGGGGCAGTGTGTGAATTAACATACGGGAATGTCGGGAATTCCACCCCCCAAAAAAATTATCCCCGGCAGAAGAAATTATTTTCATCCCTGCTAGGGATTTTTTATTACCCTCAAAGAAAATGAGATTTAAACCATATCGTATACCATTTCTTAACTACTTAACAAACACAATTGCAAAGTCATTCGTGTCCATTACGGTCCAGTCATCAAAGATTTCCCTGGAGGCTTGTGGATTAAAGGGCACCATTCTGAAACTGACCAATGTCAGCGAGCCGAGACAAAAGATAGGTCATCGCATTCCAGCATACTTTTTCCACTTAAATTTTCATGACGTAGTGCTGATATTTTACGTGTATTAAAGTGTTCACAAGAAACTCGTAGATAGGTTAGATGGACGTTAAGTTTGAACTTGGAAATATAAATTTGGCCAAGTTATGATAGTTCGATAGCTCTTTTTGTGTATGTATGAGTTCGGTTTTCTTAGATTGTAAACATACGAGGGCTGCTGGAAAAGTTTCTGCAATCAATATAAAAAAAGACGTGCATACGCTCGAACCAATTTTGAAAGCATTTTCTCCACTCTGAAGCTGATACCTCATAAACCGCTGTTCAGAATGCGTCAACAGCTGATTCAGGCGACACAAATCGCTCACCACGCATCTTATTTTTCATGTGTGGGAACAAAAAGAAGTCATTAGGTGATAAATCAGGTGAGTAAGGACAGTGAGTCATTAATTCGATATTTTTACTGGATAAAAAATCAACAGTTTGGTGTGCTGAATGGCAACTGGCGTTGTCGTGGTGAAGAATAATGCGACGATTTGGGTTTGTTTTACGCATTTCATTGATGATGGCAAACAAATTGTTATACACCACTCAGCATTTACAGTCCTTCGATCTTCTAAAGTTATTGTTGCCACATGTCCGATATAACCGAAGAAACAAGCAATCATTTTCTTGGTAGCACTCCTAGAAGGAACAACTTTTGTTGGTTTCGGCTCACTTTGAAACACCCAAACAGTGGAGTGCTGTTTAGTTTCGGGTTCGTATGAATAGATCCAAGTTTTGTCCCCTGTCACGATGTAGTACACCATATTTGACTTGCCTCGGTTGAATTTTTTGAGCATTTCTATACATTAATTTACACGAGCCTGTTTTGAGCTTCGTTCAAGTTGTGTGGGATCCAACAGCTTGAAAGTTTCCGTATGTTCAGATGACCATGCAAAATCAATCGTATGTATTGCTTTCATGCCAATGTTCAAGGATGTCTGAATCTCACGGTATGGCACATGCCGATCTCTCTCAATCATTTTACGCACAGCATCAACATTACTGGCAACAGCAAAACGTTGATGGACGACCTTCACAAAATTCATCACTGAGAAATGTGCGGCTACGCTGGAATTCGGAAAACCAATTGTACACAGTCCTATTGGATGGTGCTTCATCCCAAAAAGCAAAATGAAGTCGCTCGATGCATTGTTTCGGTGTTAAACTACATTTGAAATCATAAGAAATCATTACCCGAAAGTGTTCACGACAAATTTCCATTTCTCACACGAAACTACTTCTTCAAACTGCTGTGAAAAATAAACGAATAGACTTAAACAAACGATCAAAGATAATTTAAACATAAAAAGGTATTATATTCTTCCGAGTTTTATAATAGCGGAACACTAGCGCCACTGTTGGTGGTAGTTTGCAGAAACTTTTTCATCAACCCTCGTACTAAGTTTTTCTAAATTAAATGTAAAAGGTAAAGGTAACCCTGTACACGAGCGCAGATACCATGAAGCGATATGGGATGATGTAGTGGTATAAAGCTCCACATATCTATTCTTGATTTCTGTTATAGTTAGGATGATATGATCAGCATCACGTCCGACCGCATTTACCCCACAGGGTTGCCTACATGTACCCATTTACGAGGCTGGGTGGACCTCAGAGCAGCGCAAAAACAGGAAAATGACTGGAAAGATTCCTGATCCAGATTACCAGTCCCTGGATTCGAACCAGGGTCTTGCATAAGATTTTCTGACCTAGGCTAGAACCAATGTTCCAGGGTACCTAGAATGGGAAGGCAATATTTGATTTTACTAACTGGTAACATATACAAATATGCATACCAGAAAAACTACCCCCGAAATGAAATCAGAAATACGCCACTGAGTGGGCACCCCCCACTCCAGTGTGACTTTTCTCCTGAGAATTCCGCATCTGTATGGAATTCGGAAACCTCCAAGGTGCAGGTTCGAGTCATCGTATCTTCTCTTTTTCCCATATTTTCTAATCTGTTAGCCCATTTTGCAAGAAATTCCACCCACCATCGTTTGGAAATTGGGGAGCTACAAACGAGTAGCGTAACCCGGTCATAGAAACCTATAACTACGACTGGGGTTCGTCGTGCCAACCACACATCAGACCATAACTGGTTGGTTGATCTCCCACCTCTGGCAGGCAGTCGGTAGGTAGGCCCTATCCCTCACGGCCTGTTACGCCACTGGTTATTGTTATTATTATCTATCATTATGCAAAACAAGAGATTCAAAATTAAATTTGAAAGTTTTTCTTATATCTCTATGCTGTGCTACCTTTTATATTCAACTGCCATGCTTACTTCTAGCCAAAGCATGCCGAGGTGGCACCATTAAAAATTAACGGTTTTCCCGCTTTTCAAATAAACAGGCAGACCGTTAAATTTTAACAGTGTACTGACAGTCTGTATAGGCGAATTCATGTGACGTCAGGATGTGCACAGCCGCCATGTTTGCGGCCAATTTTATTTGTCTTCTACAAGGAAATATCCACCACATAGCGTCCGTTACATCTGCACCAACTGCACGTTTGTGTTAAATCATGGATGCCTGTGTTCGTATTTCCCGCACGCCCGCTAGAATTCACTATTCTTACAAGAACTGGCCTCAAACATGGCTCCTCGAAGCCAGAACGCAACAGTTCGTGACGTAGATAAAACACACCTGTATTGAAGTTAAGTATTTGCACACAGTAAAAGCAAAGTTTTGATATCGTTTATAAATTCTCCAGGAACAAGAGTTTCATAAATATCAAATACACAAAATGCAGATAAACGTGTATGAGTTCTTCTCTCCGGTTTCACCATTGACGGTGTTAATAGCTGCAGCTATGTGCCCGTTTGTCTGACAATGGGAATATAATACTTACAACAATATATTTATAGTGCTCTACAGGGAAAAAATAAAATTAGAAGTTTATTCTGTGTCTAGTGAGTTAATATTTTTTTAAAAAAAGTTTTAATTATCTTGCTTTGTCTACTGAAGAAACTTCAAATGCTGCAAAGATAAAATTTTGTGTAACGAAATAAAAAATGCTTGAAATATTATTATATAAATATTCCTCCTTACTAGTTAGTTAAACTGTCTACCACAAATAAACCTGGATGTATTCTAATCTTCTGAGTAAAGCTATGTACAGGGTGAGTCATAAGCAGTGATGTGCCGTAGACTATAAGTTTACGTCTACATGCGTTGTCTACACGTAATCTACGCGTAGATTACATTGGGTTGTAGTTCACATAGACTACGTAGACAATCTAAAGTGCTTTAAAATTAATTTTCAAGGGTTTCATGAAAGGAAAGTGACATTTTCAACTATATTGGTTCCTAACGAAATAAAAAGAATACTATTTACAACAAATTTCTCGTCTCTTCTATTATCAACTATGGAAGAAGATAAATAGTATGCAAAAAACAACAACAGATGGCAGTCGTGAGGCAAAAGTGGTCTTTTCCCCATAAAACACTAGAATATTTCGTATGTTAGGTTTTTTCCTAGATGAGAAATTGTTCGAATTTGGAAGAAAAAGTATGAAAATTTCTTCTCACACATCAGCAACTGATACGCAGTATAATTTTCTTCTCATTCCACGGCGCCCTTTGCTAAGTTATCACCTTTTTCCATGTTGTTTACATAGATTACGTAATCTAAGTGTATAAAATAGTCTACGTGTAGAATGTAGACTATCGTTGTTTACGCGTAGATGCACATCACTTGGTCATAAGTCCCTGACCACGCCTTATAAAATGAAGGAAAGTGTAGATTGCAGCAATTGGACATGGTACGTAGTAATATGTTAGACTTAGGGGGAAACCTTTTGGTGCATGTCATGACAACGTTCGCCATCTTGGTAAACGTCATCTTGGACCCAACTTCATTTCTTTAAATGGGAAGAGGGGCATATGGAGTATGGTTTTGGGCTAGAATTTCACCAGGAATTCAGTGGTGAAGTCAGATTTATGAAAAGTTTAATGATAAGGAAGTTATGGGCATATGAAATTGATAATTACGTATCATTTGCAGGTGCTGAACCATGCCATTGACCAAGATCGAACGAGTCTAGATCATAAAGATGTGTGGGTGGGTGGGGGGAGGGGAGCAGAAGTGCCCGTGCTGTAGCTCGAGATTTCAACGAACGGAATCCAGTGTCGCAGTCCAGGACAGGCCACAATCTGGTAGGCCCAGAATGCCACTGGTGAAGGAACAGCATCGTTTGCCAAGTCTTCTTAGCGCAGCAAACGTAGAATGTCTGTGCAATGTGGTGTCAGCCAGAGTTCCATTTGCAGGGTGTTAAAGATGGTTAAGTGACACCCGTACAAGCTGCACGTGCAGCACCATTTCTCCGAGGACGACCCAGATAGGAGAATGCAGTTTTGCGAATTGGCTGTGGAGAAAATTCGCCAGGACCCACACTTTGCACTGCGTATTCTGCATTCTTATGAAGCAAATTTTATGCGAATGGGAAAGTGAATAAACAGAACAAGCGATATAGGTCCTCCGAGAACCCGTTGTGGAGAGATCCGAGCAATATGGTTGGTGTTGGGAAGGTTATGGTGTTGGTCGGGATCTGAGGGACACGTATCATTGGCCCATTCTTCATTCATGACAATTTAAATGCAGAGGGCTACTTGCAGTTGTTACAAGAACACATTTTACCGTCAGTTTTGACGGAGGATGGCAGCTTCCCCTCATATTTTCAGCAGCATGAGGCACCAACTCATTATGGGTACAGGTTCGTCACTATCTGGACCTCCAGTTCCCTGGTCGATGGATTGGTCAACGTGGGTCAGCGAAATGGCCTCCCCGATCACCAGATCTGCCAACACTAGATTTTTACCCGTGGGGTCATGTGAAGTCAATCGTGTAGGCCGAAATGATTCGGGATGTGGGTCACTTGGAGCAACGGATACTGGATGCCTGTGCACATGTCTACAGAGCATGGGAGAACCGTCTCAACATGTGCATAGCACAAGAAGGACAGCATATTGAACACATTGTGTAACTTTCATTGTGTAACTTCCATATGCCCATAACTTCTTTATCATTAAAGTTTTCATAAATCTGACTATACCATTGAATTGTTGGTGAAATTCTAGCCCAAAACCATACCCCCACATGAAGTGTAAAGTTATTAATTTTCGATATATTTGTTATTTATTTTTTAAATCAAATTTCGGTTTATTATAATGCTATCTCCGTTTAGACAAAAGTTACAATAACATTCATACAGAATGCAATCCTCTTAAAATAGGCTTATATTACGTTGTTAATCCAGAAATATATAAGACGGACACTTTAAACATATATATGCAACTCTGTTCACGGAATAAGGGTGATTCCAAATATAGAAGTAGCTACTATGTATCCTGAGATACAAATTAAATTATTCTATAGTTTATTAATTGTGCAGCAAAAGGAATTTCGTGAATATCAAGTACAGAAAATACAGATAATTCTATTTAAATTTCAGCGCCATCTATGAGTAATTCTGTCTGCTTTCATGAGGGACAGTGTTAGACAAAACGTATCAAATCCAACTTTAAATTTATTTTACAAAACATTATCCAAATCAACACAATGTGGGAGCAGAAGGGGAGAGACATTGTTAGGGGTAATCTTATTTAAAATACCACAAAATAAAAAAAAATACATAATTGGGCTAGAAAAAAGCATTTAATTATCTATTTTTATCTAGTTTGTTGGGGCAATAATGGTAAAGGGGCGGAACAGTTAATCTCCGGGAACTGCATCTCATATCCTCCTCTACCTCTGTCACTGCCAGCAATTGAAATTAAATTCCAAGAATAAGTTTAAATATCCGTGTTTAAAAAATCTTTCTGTTGGTTTAGAACTAAAAAGCAAGCAAATAAATAGTACCTGTAGCAAAAATTATATCATAAAAAGGTAAAATTAATACTTTAATAAAAAAGCCACTATTTATAAATATTTGTAATTATCTCGCTTAGCATTACATTCCTTACTTTTACTTGTCGAAACGAGCAAGCTGAATACTGTCTGTAAGCTGTAAGCAAAACCACCTTTAAAAATAGCAAGTTTCCCAGTTGATGAATTGACACCATTGTGTAACAATATATCTGCAAAGTAAATTAATATGTAAACTATTGTCTAGATACACACACATACAAACATTCATATATAACTTAGATGTCTGCAGACATATAGAGAAGATTCACTTACACAACTCATCCCGAATATCCTTAATAGCTCCCACCTAAACACTTCCGAACCGTTGCATCGGTCACCCTGCACCTGACGATAAGGTGTACTGCAATTGGCCTGCAAGGTCTCCGGACCTAAGCAATTTGTTCACCTGGATGACATTTGAACATTAATTCAAGTCCAGCCATATGTAATTAATTAAGCATGAACTACCCTGCACTTTGACCACTGAATGTATGGCAGTGGCGTGCCCAACGGGGGGTGGGGTTAGTGTGGGTCATACTCCACCCTTTGGCCTAGTTTTCCTAAAAAAAAAGAACGTTAAAGGCAGGAAAAGATGGCAAAATTAGAGCTGACTACTAAAAAAAGTATACTTAACCGCTCCCCTCCCAATAACACCCCACAAATTTTAACCTCCCCAAAAATTATCCACAAATACTTCATTTATTGGTATTTTGGTGCTCTGTTTACCATTACATTTCCACCATCCCCAATTCTCCCTACGCCCCTCCTAATCGCAAAAGCTAAACAAACTCTCCGCTGACCTTGTCATTAAACGAAGTTAAAGTTGTACCTCCAAGCAGGAAAACCCTGGTAATCACTTCGCGGGGATACCAACACTGACGCTGCACTGCTACACAAGAGACAGGAAGTAGTGAGTGGGTGGTTAGGAAAATACTTCAACAGGAGGAGGGGGGACAATGAAAAAAAGCACGGGAGTTTTGGAAAGTGAAAGTTTCCATGTGACTCTGCTTCATCTTAAGGAAACGCCCTTTCAACAACGAGGGGGTGGAGGAGGGGGGGCACAAATCTCTTTGCTTTATGCTGCTATGAGAATGGTGTCAGTATCGCAACATGGGAACATAACCTTGAGCGGGCCTTTGTATAAAAGCCTAAAGTCTTTAATTGAGACACCATTTCTTAACTAGCTAACGGATTTGCAATCAGCATGGCGCAGCTCCAGGTACGATTAGGATTATTTTACCAAAAAGAAATTTGTGTCCTGTTTCAGTCGTGTTTTGGGATCTTCGGTTCGATACCGGGCGTCGTGATGTGAAGTGTAGTATTCTGTGATTTCTTCTCTTGTGAAGACGTGATGAGATTGCAGTGTGTTTGGTTGGTACATGATTTTTTTAAACTTCAGTGCCTCCTTATACGCCAACAGTTACCAATTTCTTTGAAACTTGAGTTGTTATTTGTGTATGGAGTTTTCGGTACTGATCACCACAAATCTAAAAGTACCTATTATGTGTCTGTTCAATGTATTCATGTAGAAAAATATCTTCCTTGTGTATGAACCGTGTTTTAGGAATGTTTAGTTAGCATGGGTTTAAAGTACTTCACACTGAAATACATACATGAATTTCGCACAAATGTGGGTTTGGCTGGATATTACAAAGTAGGCGTCGTGAACACTTCAGATCAATAACTCTTACTTTACATTATTGTAAGAGCAACCAACATACTGGCAATAGTTTTCTAGCTCAAATGCAGCAAGGTACTAGCCTTTTGGATATACAGCTTATAAAGGTTCAGCCTAAAAGTTCTAAATTTATGGCAAATAGCTTAACCACCAAACATTGGGAGGCTTGACACCTCTGATCCCGTTGGCCCAACAATGCACTTAGCCACTCACTACATTTAAAAGTGTATTGCATTTTAAACTTAAACTTCTGTGAGTTCAGTTCATTAAGCTCCATAAATATAATCTAGGCAGAGTTTTAAAATATCAAATCAAGTATATCGTACACCACATTGGAAATTTCGAGTTTCTCTCTTCCATCTTGAAATTCTGCAAAAGTGTACACTAATGCTAATCTACATTAATACTTCGTCATGTCTACTTACTATAAATTTTCAGTTCAGAACCTGTAAATTTATGACAGTCGCAGTGTTAACAAAATTGAGATATGGCAAATAGAGTCAGCCGTTCCTCGTAAAGCACTCGCTTTATTGTAATATTGCTTTTGTTAACTTGTCCTCAGATTATTGTTTCAAGAACTCGTAAAATGGTCACAAGTGGATATCTATGTATAATTACTTAGGACATTTTGAATGCATTTGTATTTCACATCTACACAGTAGTGTACATTTCTTTCGAAATTACATCGAAAGATAAAATATTAATATGATAGATTTGTATATTACTAAAACACAACATTACTAAAGAAGAGATACTAATAATAGAGCACCAAACGATTAACATTCTTGCCATAGGTTCTACGTTTGATCACTTGTGTTGAACAGACTGTGATCAAACTGGTGCTTAATACCAGTAAGGATAGTTCAGTAGGTACTTTAAAAGTTCGTGACTGAAGTTCGAATTCGAATTTTGCAGGATTTCATTCCTAAATTCGATATACGAAACCCGAATCCTCAATCCGATATCTGAAACTCGGATGGAGGATTCAGTATTCAAACCGCGATTCATTTAGATTCTATATCTAAATCAGTCATCTTCTTCCTATATTTCATATCCTTAACATTTAACAGACTCAAGTTCAATACATTATCGGTTCCTCATAGCACACTACGTTTTAAACTAAATTCCAAAACATTTGAACACATAATAATAATAATAATACAGTACATAAATTGAATGTTTTGAACATTTTTGAACATTCTTAAGACTTTTTAAAGATGTTTAAAAACTCGATACAAGCAGGCGCGTCGCCTGATAATGTTCGCACGAGCACATGAACACTCATGTATATGTCTTAAATTACGTGCATATTAAATGCACACACACATACGTATATTTATTCGAAAAATACTATGTTTGATGTACGAGTATATACACACAATTTACTCTGACACGACTTCTTTCACGTTGATAACTCCTCTACATAGTTGGAAACACTGACTCCCACGGTGTTCCACGGAGGGCGTTGAACACAATTGCTGTGCGTGTTGCATAGAGCTGACAGCTAAGGTGCTGTTGGCCACTATACCCCGAAGATGTTCACTTCGCTGTGCGAACTCTGATGCAAGCGGAAAAACTTCTTACATTCGGCACCAGAGTGCATCATATTCAAGGCATGTCTAGGGGAACTCGAAAATGTCTGTGCTACATAGTTGCAAACTTTAGCAAAAATTCGCTACACCTGGCGGATTTTAAGGGTGAGAGGGACAATTTTCCCTAGGTCCTTCTTGTATTACTTCAAATATAGCGTGAATTTGGGTGAAAATTGTTGAAAATAAATAGAACTGTTATTCTCACTTTTTCAATTAAGATGAAGCTACAAGGGAGAGGAGTAAATCTCCATTCAGTACAGATACATTATTGTGAACACTCGTATGCGAACCGCAAACGACGCCACTGGATACAAGCTGAAGACTTCGTTCTGGACTAATTTGAAATTTAATTGAACCGAATCTTGAATGGAGAAGTATTAATTTTGTAATATTAAATTGGCGATCAAAGATAGAAGATAAAACTATTGAATTTAATATCTGAAGCATCCTTGTCACTAAAATCTTCATATGCAGGATTAAGTATGGTTGGTAAAACGCCCCTTGAAAAAGTTATGGAATAACAAGAAAGAGGGATAAATAAGAGGCTGAATATAGACGTGACTATTCTTTTCCTCCAGTGTATTTATTTTTTATCTGAATGTCGAGTTCTGGCTGATCTCAGAAACGATATTATTGGAATTATTAGCATCCGATATCCGAATCTAAACCCTCTTTGTAGATACAGTCTATACCGCACTGTATCGGAGGACAAATTATCGAAACCGTACGCTTGATGTATACATACGTACATACAGTGGCGAGGATTGGTTTCCAAAACTGCGTGGGTAAGTTGCCAAAATGGGGGGAGGGGGGCAAAGAGAGTTTACTTTCCCTTGGTATATTTGGTTTAGCATAGTGCGGGGGAAAAAGTGGAACCGCAACATTTATTTATCTGGGAAACTATGAAATTTGAGATATATATATATATATGTAGTGTTCGAAGTGAAACTTTTTACGTTGGGGACCGGTGAAATTTGCTCCAGCCTCGTAAAGTGGCTGGAGTAGCCTCCTCATCCCCCTACACTTTGAGCACGTGTACAACTTTGTTATAGGTATCTCTGGAACAGGCGATCGATAACCCGAGACGGTAAACACGTGAGAGGAAATGGGATTGGGTGGAGGGGAGGAAAGCGACTGCAGTTACCAGCCTTCCCAGCAGGGTGTACTGCTTCGCTCTGCCCACTCGATTTTCCCCCTTCTCTGCCGCTATGCGCGGCCTTGCTCCAGAGATAGTTGGGACAGGGTATTATGTGCGTGATATCTTTAAAGTGAAAAGTAACAAGCAGCTTTGCAAATGTTTCATCAGTGAGGGTTCCGGAAGAGATATGGTCTCTCACGAACCATGTCCTTTATATTAACCTAAGCACAGCTGCAACGTGCTGTGGCGTGTGGATTTTAATGTGGCCACATATATCTTATCTCTAAATTTGCTTGCTACTCAGGTTGATTTTACACTTGATAGTGCAACATATACATTCCTTTCTTACATTTTCGATACAACCTTAGGTTTAACATTTCAGAGAATGGCAATTCATTATCCTACATGCCGTTCATTCAACTCGTGGAAATTCACAGCGTTAAATACCGAATGGGAATGACGACCCAAGTACCGCTTAGGTTTACAGCCGCTTTCACATTAAAAATTGAATACTGCAATACGTCTGGGAGAAAAGAAAACAGAGGCGATTGCAGAAAATGTATTCAATATTTTCAGGCACCATAAATTATTTTCAAATTTGAAACACAACTTGGATAATTAATAAATTGAATTCAAAAGTCATTTCATTTTCATGAAAATGTTTTACAAGAAACTCGAGAAGTTGGTTTCGTATGCAGCAGAGTAAGAAGTTAGGCAAACTTGTTCCTACATATTGCCGCGAAGGGAAATGGGTTGTGGAGATAGAACATCAAAATATTCACAATCTCTGCCATGTGAGGAGCAGATGTTGATTGATTTATTTTATTTTATTTCGTATTGCTGCCACTTTTTCCAATCGCGAAGATGAGGATGAGTAATGATATGATGAAACTGATTAAGGGCCACTCACAAAGAACACCCATGCCCAGGCCGGGATTCGAACCCTCAACCCCTGGCGTCGTAGGCCGCTGTGATAACCATTCTGCCACGGAGGGCGGTTTTGGAGCAGATGTGATCAGCAGCGTCTTCTGGTCGCAATACATCTGCAGGGTTAGCCCTGGTAGCCATTTATTACAGGTTGGGTATACTCGTGAACCGTTCAACGCAGAGAAAAAAAAAAACCTTTCCACAATTCATTTCTCAGTTTCTTCATTTCAATAATTCACTTCCCTCTTCTAATTTTGAACAGGATCATGTCTTATCTAGGATTTGAATCTTAGACCGTATACGTCGCAGCTTGTCTTTGCTAACCAGTCGGTCACGGAGGACAGCAGGTGGAATTGGATGACAAATTCTCATTGGCAGTAGATTCTTGTACAATGCATTATTGAAGCATTACGCTTAAGCTGCAAATTCAACTCTTCTATTATTTTCAAGAATGGTAAGAAATACGATTTGGATCAAACCTAGGGTGTTCGGGACAAAGCAGTTGAGTAAGAAACTGTGATCTTCTCTTCCTTTCATCAATTAAATACAATATTATAGGATTAATTTATATTGGGCATGCGCAATGATTCTTAAAAATACAGAAATGCGAACGTGACTTTAGCCACTGCAATAATAATAAATAAACTTTTCAGATATCGTTTGACTATCAATTCAGTGGATGATCTGCTTATGATCAAATGAATTGCCAGATCCTAACCTCGAGAAAGTATTACCACTATGGTGGTGGGATGTGTCTAGTTGTTGGCTTCCATTATAGCTCTTTTCCAGTCTTACGGCGGGCGCTCTATATGCTGGTAAGGGAAGTGGGGAGCTGGGAAGCGACCAATACAGCGCGATTAGAAACGTGGCAGCCTGTAGAACGAGGTCCACGTAGTACTTCTTCCCGCGACGTCGTAACTCTCGCTGTTGTCTGGTTGGTCTGGTGCGTATTCCCCGCTCCCGACTTCCCTTTCCAGCATATAGAGAGTCCGCCGTAACAGTAGAACATACCTTTAGTAGTTGTGTGGTTCCACAGTTTGGTACGAAACAATACTCCACTATAAGCCTTGATATATACTTTCTTTTTAGTGCTGAATGTTTTAACTTAGAAGCCTGAGCAATATTGTATATTCCTGATTAAATATTTTTCTTTTTAATCAAATAATATTTGTAATAAACTGTAAATGTTCTTAACTTATTATTAATCACTACAAAAGTAAAAATTCTTTCATAATAAATGATTGGGTAAGAACATTTTCTGTCTGGCAACAACGTTTTCAAATTCGGCGACTAGCATTACGCGACAAATGGCGCCTAGTCAAAATTCAGTTTCGGACACTGTTATACATGCATACATAAGAATTCGTAGCACACCACCACACCACAAAATTAAACATACTTGGCATAGAAATGTTAAATTCCGGTGAAATCGGGCACGCTGTTACTGAGATGAGGGCGATACTATCCAGCAAATCATAAACCTTTTTTTGAGAATGATGCGAGAATGCGATACGCCAGGCGGTTCCACAAAAGCGTGCGAACGGAACACACGACTCTTGCCGCCGTCATATAAAAATATCTCAGGCATCATCTGGTTCGTGGAATTGTGCTGAACGCTGCGAAAGCAACTTCCTTCTCCGGGTCCCATGAGAACGGAACCTTTCTCGGGGTGGAAAAAGATTGCACACCTTCAAGGGACCACAATCGCAATGCAGGAAGCGAAATTCTGACGATTGTTCCACCCACAAACAACACGGAGGAAGTGCAGATATGCAACATGCCCCACTGAACTTTGACAAAGGTTATGCAAACACATTCATTCAACAATATTCAGGGTGCAATGCACATTGATGTTGATGTTTTATCCATTTTTTTGTTTTCCATCGCTATTCTACTTGGATTATTCCTCACCGCTTCTTCAAGTATTTCATGCAGTTCTTTGTTTCACAGATGTCATATTTTTACGAATGTAAACGGTATATAAATAGGAACATCATCATCACCTTGAAATGCCTCCTGCCTTAATTTATAAACAATCATTTGTGCTACTGAGCATATAAATTATGTAAGATTGTAATTACAGTGATGGCCCGTATATGAAAACCTCAAGTAGCTTCATATTTAAGATTTTCTAGCTATGAAATCATAAAGTTAACGTAATCAATTAAATAAACAACAAAATTTAATTTTATAGGAGGGATAATTGTGATTGCATTTACTAATTAGTACAATTGCACAAGTGATATTTATCGTGCAAGTCTTTGGAATAATTTAGATTGCAATAACTACCGTGAAGTATCTGAAACTCCGTGTTAAATAGCCATTTGGCCTCATTCTATTGCTTACTACACCTATTCAGGGATCTTGGATTCAAATACCGAGTAAGTCGTGATCATTCTATTGCATTTGTTCCCCTCATCTATTGTAAGCAATCCAACGGACGTAAACAAATATGCTTTATGCCGTTTCAAACTTCCCCTTTTTTAATTTATTCTATTTCATTTTGTATTCTCCCTTTAAAATACTTCTCAAACACTTCTAAAATAATTTCCTTCTCATGTCTTACATTTTATTTTATTTTCTTTAATTCCCTCTACATATTATGCGAACTTGACGTTTAAATAGTATGATCGTTGAGGTTCTCGAGGTTTTCAAACTGTACTGCGTACTGCTTTTATAATTGAATATCGCATGATTTCTGTAATGGTGAAAGATTCATTGGACTCGTACAGATAATTACAAAAACAGAAGATCAATTTAAATCATTCACTGGAAATTTATTAAACCCGTACATTTGTTTTCATATTCTCGTGTCATCTTCATTGACACATATTTATTCTATTGTAGGCTATCACACAGACTGCTGTTACTATAAGTAACTTATGTGCCCTCTATGAACCGTACATAACAGTAAATATTCCATCATTTATTAGAACTTTAAATCCGTTCTACCATGACCGGGTCCTGTGATTATAGAATGAAATCAGCTATTCTGTTTCAATTCTGTTAATATGAACTTACCACAGTTCACAAAATTTCCACATTTTCAGGCGAAAGGTGCTAACTTTGTAGTGGTGCGGCTAGACTTTCTGGTGTGGTGGGTCACTTGTTGGCTGTCAAAGATTTAGGCGGGCCATATTTTCAAAGTAAAATGTTATATTCATCGTTATCCATACACTTTTAGTTTATTTTTTTCATGAGATTTGTCAATTACATTTGGCCGGAAGACCAGTCTGATTTTGAATGAGCCTTCGACCAACCTGGCCTTGCCTGATCTTTTAGCTTTGGTGGGAAATGTTGCTTAGTTTTTGGCGTCGCTTCTTGCATGTCATAATTACGCCTTGTACAGGCACGGACACTTCTGGGCCGTAAAAATTCCATTGAAATTCAATGGAGTTGTTACAATCCAGAAGTTCCAATAACTCTAACCGTTAGAGTTCTAACAACCGCATTGCAATCCAGTGGTAAATGCAATGTCTTTGAGTTGGCACAACGAAAAGCTTTCCAACAGGACATTCGTAGCTTTTGGATATATCTTGAAATTGCCTGCAATAAAGTATAAACATAATTTAGAAGCACTAATTCTTGTGAACTTGGATTCCTTTTCTGAAAACAATAAAAAAAGTGGACATTCATTATGAAAGAAAAATGGTTGAATAACTAAATCAAGAACGACAGTCATGCAATATGTGTACAAGGAATTACATCAGAAACTTATCGCTGTCACATTGCTTATGTTTGACAGTTTATGTGAATATACTTTTGAAAACTGGAGTTTAATGCACACGAAACGTCTAGAATGGTTACAGCCAGTCATAAAAATAACATGTTGACATGCATTAAAACAAGTACATTTATCTGAATGGTGATTGTTGTTTGCAATGTTTTTAATTTATTTTAAGGGTGTACAATCAACATAATTCAGCACATCATATTAATATTCACTTTTTGTTTTTTCTGTTACAGGGAATATTGTTTGCTGTTTTAGCAAGTATCGCTCTCGCAAGGGCAGGATATGCTCCTGTTGTAGCCCATCATGCACCAGTGGCTGTCGACTACTATGTAAGTATCCATCAGGACATTATGTAAACGGTACAATATACCAATCGAGAGATAGTCAGATGTTGCTTTGAAATAATCAGTGGGGTTAATTTACTAGTAAAAGTATACAAGGTCACGCATGAGCAAATCTGCCATTTAGCACAACAGTTCAGTTAGAAACATTTATGAACTATTTAAAATAGCTAATAAATAAATTCTGACTGACGAATACTTATTTCACATTGCTGCGTTTAGTGTTAGAAAGCATGTTTCCACAAAATTGATTTAATTAAAGAACATATTATACATTTATTTTTCATATTATAATTTGGGTTTGATCTTAAAAATCACAGTAATAAAGCATGTTGCTATGTTTATAAACAATTTTTTAATTTATTTTTTTAAATATTATAGTTTGTTTTAAGTTAAATCTATGCACAGTCCTTAGAGCCGCAGTGGTATAGTAGGTAAGGGCTCTGGAGCTTACGCAGCCTCAAATCAAAGGGGGCAAGCCTGGAAGGTAAAGACGGCCGAAGCGTGGTGCTGATCACATCAGAAACTTTACCTTCACCTTATACACAGATAGCCTAATCGGGAATGGATCTGCGGTTTATAGTGCTTTCAGAACCACCCTGTTCTTCTGCCGTGTATCTATCCTGGTACCCCCTGATCACAAGGCGACAACGCTACCACTCTAAAGAAGGATATTTCGATCTCAATATTTTACATTCTACGTACCTAAAAGATAAATTACTGCATTCTAATAAAGGGGTCCCGCGTTCAATACCCGGTGGAGGCACATGGCACAATGGTTCGGATTCCACTCTAAACTGTAGGTCCAGTCCCGATTAGCCTTTCTGTGCATGAAACTGACTTAAAACAGCAAATCAATTAATCAATCAATCAGATTACTGCATTTACAGTCAAAAGAATAGAAGGGCTGGAATTTTTAATTTTTATTTATTTATGAATTTCGATATGTTATATCCTCCTATTTTATTCTAATTATTAAACATAACAAGATGAATGGAAAAATTGGTTAAAGTAGCAGGAGACATGTGCATTTCTTCAATATGGCTCTGACATGAACGTCCGAGAGAAAACACAGCATTTCGATACAAGAAGCTCCTGAACACCAGTGCAAGGCCAAAATCTGAAAATTTAAATAACCCAGAGAAACGGGGAACTGAATTTAATAATTGCGTTTTGTATTAAGGACATCCTACAATTAGGGACAAGTGCGCTCAAACGGGGACTTTTATGAAGTACGCAATAAAGAACAACCTCCGTAGAAACTGAACCGAACAAGACAAAATGTAGGGAACGGTAACACGTTCACTCCGTGTCCCCCGGCATCCAGTTTTCCATTGTCCCTTATTTACATTACGTGACAACTGGATGTCACGAGGGCCCGGGGTAGTTGGCATTCAAATTCACGTCTTGAGCTACTTCTGTCGGAGATTCCCGCAGCTATTCGTGTGCGGCCATTCTGTGGGAAGGGCGGGTATGATGGAATAGGCCCCCCAGTGGTCTGAAATAACCATATTTAAAATAATACCGCGTAATTAAATGCGCTGTCCTCTTTGATCAAGTACACAGGGAGATAAGTAATAACGAACCACACAGTTTGATTAATATCTAAGAAACTAAAAGTTAAAATATACAAAACAGTAATTTTGCCTGTAGTATTATATGGATGTGAAACTTGGTCCCTTACATTGAAAGAGGAAGAACATAAATTGAGAGTATTTGAAAATAAGATCCTTAGGATAATCTTTGGACCTAAAAGGGATGAGGAGACAGGTGAGTGGAGAAGGTTACATAATTTAGAACTACATAATTTGTATTCATGTCCAGATATTATTAGAATAATTAAATCAAGAAGACTTAGGTGGGCAGGCCATGTGGCACGAATGGGAGAGGAAAGAGGAGTTTACAGGATTCTTGTTGGGAAACCTGATGGTAAGAGACCTGTAAGAAGGCCAAGACGAAGATAGAGGGACAACGTTGAGATGGACCTAAGGGAAATCGGTAGGGATGGAAAAGAGTATATAGATCTTGCTCAAGATAGGGACAGATGGAAGGCCTGTGTTGCTGCAGCCATGAACCTTCGGGTTTAAGAAGGCTAGAGAGTTAGTTAGTTACAGTTTGATAAAAGCAATACAGTAATAATTTTTTTAAAGTTGTTTTAAGTTCAACATATACATGTTTATTTGAATGTACAGTAAAACTTCGTTAATCCGGAGTAATGGGAGGGGAGGTTAAGTTGGCCGGTTTAACGAAAGTCCGGATTAACTCAAATAACCTAAAAGAACAGTAGTAAGTGCATTAAAACTCCGTTTATAGCAACAAAACACGTTCATTATGGTGTATTTAAAGGGCATAGGCCTTAATACACTATACAGTACAGTACAAAGTCTGCGGGAAACCGAATTTCATCAGTGCTTGACTGCCTTTTCTTTGGGAAGTTCTCTTGTTGACTTCTAGCCACATTTAAAACCTTGCATTCTGCTTTCTTTGCCTTTGGCCTGTCCGGATTAAGCGAAGTCCGGCTTATCGGGGTTCGGATTAACGAGGTTTTACTGTATTTTGTGTGCTGCCTTTGGTAACCACAAAGTTCCATACCGAAACTCGAAACTTCGAAACTTACGCGTATACTCTGTCCCGGATATCTCTGGAGGAAGCGAACGAGAGCAAGCCTCTGCGATTGTAGTGACGCGAAACGGCTCCACCAATGAACACTTGAGAGGAAACGGGATTGCGTGGAGGGGGAAATACGACTACAGTACAACCTTCGCTGTGGCGTGTACGGCTTCGCTCTTCCCACTCAATCTCCCCCTTATTTGCCTCTATGCGCGGGCTTGCTCAGGAGATAACCGGGACAAAGTGTAGAGGGTGAAATAGTGAGTTGACTACAGACTATATCATTTACTCTTGCACGAAATGTCCTCTGGGAGATTATATCAGTACGAAGCCGTGCCATAGAAAAAGTATAAAGTTATTTTCTTACTTCACCCACTTTTGGATAATCGCATGAGAAAGATGAGTAGTGAAGGGACACTTACAAAGGAACACTCCTGTCCAGGTAGGACTTGAACCTACAACTTTCCGAGATGAGATCCAGTGGCCAACACTCCATGTGCTCAGTGGGAGTGAGCGCTCTTCCTATCTAGGGGATGAGTAGTTAACCGGTCATGAACATTTTTTGTCAAAATAGCGTGAAAAGAAGCATAGTGTCATGCATACAGGCATACACACAGAAAATACTTTCATGCTCGAAATATGTCGGTGTTTTGTAGCTAAAACTACCCACTCCCGCAACCACAGGGAAGAGCAGGGGGGGCATTGCCCCGAACCTTGCAAGGAAATCAATTCTGGGGGGCAAGGGGGGCAAACATTGACGGCCAAGGGCCGATTTCAAATTTTATGTAAATAAAAACACATTTTGTAAAATTTTTCTTGCTCTCTTCGTTCGCAATCCCTCCTCTACTTACTCTTATCAAATTCTGAGCCGTTGCTAGGGGACGCCGAACGATGTAAATGAAAAAAAAGTTGTAAAAGAGAGATTGACATGGCGACCCGTGAAATTATTTGCGGCTAGTGGCGGAACCACAGGGCGGGCAGGGGGTATTGCCTCAACAACATTGGACGGAAGCCAATTCTAGGCTTGTTTGTGTGCTTGACTTCAATTATTAGTTAATTTGAAATTGAACGTATTGAAAAATACGAGAAAAATGCCAGTAATGATAATAATAATAATATTTATGATGATGATGATGATCCATTATTATTATTATTATTGGTATGTTTATCCTCCTGGTACTTTCCCACCCCCTTCCCAGGCAAAAATTCGTGGTTGCGCCTTTTAAGCTACCGGTGTTCGAAGGAGTATGTTCACCACTGATGAAATCGTAAGTCGACAACTCATGGAGCTCACCCACCTAGGTGGCGTTATTAAATTCTTAAATGAAGGCAGTGGCGGGGATTGCGCTCCAAAACTGGGGGGCAATGTGCCAAAACTTTGAGGGGGGCAACGACGGTTTACTTTCCATTGGTAGATAAGGTTTAGCATAGTGCGAGATGAAAAGTGGTAAAAGGTGTATTGGGGGTACAACTTCGATCCTTATCGCCGCCACTTAAAGAAGGTGTATGTATACTAGTATTTTATACATATTAAGGTACCGAAAAGTGTACAACACATAGTAATCAACCTTTAATGATATGTGTGAAGCAGTCTTACTTGTTATCTTACTCTGGGAATACTATTTATTAATAAGCTAGAAGCTGTTATGTGAATCGAGGTAGTTAATTTCACATATACACCTAATATATTACTAAACCACTAGTTATGCATGATTATATCTAGAAGTTGGTTCTATTGGTATCTACTCCTGTGATATAATTACGCTAGCTGTATGTTATGCACCATATTCATAACACTACCCGTAATATTTATTGGAAATATGCTATCAAGTGGATTTTCCGCTAGGAATTGTGGGTCGAATTTTGTCCTGATGATGTTCTTTTCTAGTAAAGTTGATTTCTTAAACAGGATTTCTCTTAGAGGATGGGGAATGCAGATTCCGATTGAGATCGCGAGATCGTGTTGGCCAGCGATCTTTGCAAATACTAGCTTTTTCTGAAGACCACAGCAAAATAGGGGAACAACGATCTATTAATACCAGCGTGCAGAAAAATATTGGGAATTGTATTTACTGATGCTTATTTCCATTGCATTGCAGGCATACCCTCGCTACGCTTTCAACTACGGCGTCAACGATTACGTCACGGGCGATGTCAAACAGCAGAGCGAGCAGAGGGACGGCGACGTGGTCAAGGGACAGTACAGCCTTGTGGAGCCCGACGGCAGCATTAGGACAGTCCACTACACAGCCGACGGCATCAACGGCTTCAACGCAGTCGTCCACAAAACGGGACCAACGGTGCACGCGGTGAAGGCACCCATCGCAGTCGCACCCGCACCAGTTTACAAGGCATACTCTGCACCCATAGCCTACGCCACCGCACCAGTGGCTAAGGTTGCACAGGTGGCTCCCGTAGCCTTTGGCTTGGCGAAACACATAGGTTACGCAGCGCCAGTGGTGGCGGCAGGCTATGGAGGATATGGCGGGTACGGAGGCTATGCTGGCCTCGGCTACGCAGGGCTGGGCTACCATTAGAACTATAAGCTGACAATAGCCATCAGAAACAGGAAAGTGCGTTACGAAAATAAATCCATTAAGCGCACAGGCAAACATCTCTGTATAATTTCATCTTTAATTTCACGTGTACCAAATTTTTTTTACGAGTAAATATATAGTATTTATTTGCTACATGTTTTGTTGTCTTCTCCGTCATCGGCTAGGATGTAGCATAAACTCAATGTTATATCCATTCTTTGTGCAATAGAGAAATGTGAAACATTATTTATGATATCATTATTGCCATTTTTCATGTATTGACATGTATAGTATTAGTGCAAACATGTACATCTGCTTACTATTTTTTCCACTGTATTAATTTGCCATTTGTGATAATAAAACATTTTTCAATATTATTGCTATTATTTAAAAATATTTGATGTTACAGATGACACGAGGTCACGTGCTAAACCAATATTATTCTGACAACGTCCCTCTTACTAAAGTTCACATGTTTTATAAGTCAGAATATTATAAATCTGTAATCAAGGGGTCCCGGGTTCGATACCCGGTGGAGACACATAGTGGTTCGGATCTCACTTTAAGCTGTAGCTCCAGTCCCTATTAGCCTTACAGTGCATAAAGTGGACTTTCTACTGGTCCCTAAATTCTATAAAACCAGCAAGATGCCACCTGCAGATAGAATACAAAGAAAAATGAATCAACTTCTCATCACCTTCTATAATATCATGAATAGCAATACGAACAATAGAAACATTACATGAGAAAAAAGACAAACCTAAGACACAACTAGTTTGTTAAATAACTGTTCTGCACGTACAGTACAGTACACTATGTAGCTACTCTTCAATACGTACTGTTTCTTCAAAGAAGCTGTTCAAAATGTCGACCGCCACGATCACGGCAAACTGTACAGTGAAGGTGCATAGACTGTCGCACACGCTGTAGAATCCCAGGAGTTGACGCACATCTTCAGCGGCTACGATAATCCTAGCAACCAGATCCATGGGAGTGTCGACTAGAGTCTCGTACACTAAGCTCTTCACATGACCCCAAAAGAAGAAGTCCATCGGTATCATATCTGGTGATCGAGCTGGCCATGGAACAGAACCACCAAGACCAATTTATCTTTGACCAAACTGTGTATCAAGGTGTTCTGTAACAGAGACTGCAAACTGTGGTGCCGGCGCCCTGTTATGTTGAAACCACATGCGCAAATTCCGTGTAACAATACACAAAGGTATAAGTGTTTGAACAAAGAAATGAACTGCAATTACTCTGTAATTAGCTACCGGCGACCATGGGTTCCTCATATCAAAACGCTCATCCAACATCCCTGAACAAGCTGTGAAAATTTGTCGGTAATGTTCGGTTCCACCCTATACACACACACACACACACAGACACGTGCATACATTACCTTGTGAGGACTCTGTTAGTGCATATACACTGTGGGAACCGGGGGAAAAGACAGGCGTAGTCTGACGTGAGTGTTGAAATTATGTGACAAATACATGAGTTGTTCGGAAATGAATTGGACTGGCAACACTGCATTGTTGCAAATAACATCTGTCAAGCGAACTTGTCTTGCTTAACGGTCGGACATACTTCTACATTCCACCACAAGATGGGTGTGCTGGCGCCACTACCAGAAAATTGCTGACTCATAACGTGAAAGGGTGTGAGTGAATACGTGGACAAGCTACGAAATGGAAGGTGATTCTCGTGGTCAGAGGTGGACTACGAGGTTCCTGTTTAAAGAGGGTGTTTCGGCATCCGAAATTTATAGCCGTTTGTAGTGGTTCAGCGCCTTCACGGAGTATAGTGTTTCAGTGGGTTCAAAATTTCAAAAGGGGAAACGAAAGTGTGGACAAAGGTGTCAGCAGTGATCGCCCAAGGTCAACGCGTACCCCAGCAGCAATCAAAAGTGTTTCCAATTTGATTATGGGAGATGGACGTGTAACAATTGAACAACTGCAACGTGAAACTGGTTTTGGGCGAGCAGCTCTGCATGCAATCATTCATGAGGATCTGCAAATCACGAAAATTTGTACTCAGTGGGTGCCTCGCGTTCTGATGGATCAGCAGAAAGAACAGCGATTGGACATGTGCAGAGAATTGTTGCGTCGTTACAACCAAGACAGAGAACATTTTTTTGAAAGACTGGTGACTGGCGACGAATCTTGGTTCCTCTTCGAAACACCAGAGTAGAAAAGGCAATCCATGGAATGGAAACACACTGGAAGTCCACGCTCCAAAAAACCTCGACCGACTCTCACTCCCAAGAAGCAAATGGGTACAGTTTTCTGGGATGAAGATGGAATTTTGCTGGTGGACTGGCTTCCCACTACCCAAACTGTAAACAGCGACAGCTACTGTGAAACTCTACGAAAGCTGCGACGCAGAATTCAGCAGAGGCGGCAAATTATACAAGAAGAATGTTTCCTATCCTTGTGGGGACACCACTACCAACAAGGCCTCTGAAATCAGATGGCAGGTCCCCACAAGGTTCATGAAAATTTACACATACACTCCATACACACGTTTGATTCTATATAGACGCTGTTGGTACCAATGTGTAAATAAATTTGAAATGCTACCTTGTTGGTACTTGACAATAAAAGAGAGGAAAAACTTTTAGTTGGTGTCGATTTTTGCAGTTTTGTCGGTTATGATATTTGTCATAAAAAAAATCGTAAATACTTGTCCTGCAGAGAATAAATCATTGGGAAAGAAAAACAGATATTACATGAAATAGGAGACATTTGACGGACACAAGAGCAGTGGCAAAAGTTACCAAAATAATTATAATGTGCTATTTTGGGTAAAAAATAAATACATTTGTGTTGTAAAGTGAAGAAAAAAATTGAAATGCTACATAGTACGCGGATAACAAATAATAATAATAATAATAATATCATGTGAAGTGATGTGGAAATTCAGCATCATGCAGAGAGATATAGACCTTCAATTTAGCGACTAAGTGGCGAGCACGGTTGTGATCGATTCACGAAAGTTCTGAGTTCGATTATATTTTTAAGTGTCCCTTCATCAATTTTATCTAATCATCACGATTAGCCAAAAGAGGCAGAAAAACTATTTAAAATTATATATATATAAAGTATATTGAATTCTTCGCACAAATTATTTGTGTTTAATACATTTCAAATCATGCTTTGCTTTAAGTCGAATGTTATTTTCTACGTACATTAAATTAATCAATAATTCAAGAAGTGTTTTCACAAGGGATATAACTTCTGATGGAAAAGTGAGTAGTGACCCTACAACGTTATCTTCCATTGCAGAAATATATAGTGAGCTCAAAGATATATATAAGCGGTTAGAAATTTCCCAAGGAGAAGGGGGAGAGAGGGTATCATGTGCAAAGTCATTATATACGTATATCAAGGAAACTAAAATGTAAAACTTTACACGTCATAAAATAACCAAAAGTAACTGTTATTATTATTACTGATATATATATATATATATATATATAAACATTGCAAATTTATAATATATTATTGTTTTATGCATTATTTACTTCTCACAAATTTAATCAATTTAATTTATGTGCTCACATGTTTTGAAATAACGAGGTCATGTCTTCGATTCACGATAGAAATTCGATAGACGTTTAAGAAACTTTTAGCCTCACAAGCTTATATTTTTGTTGTAGAAGAGTATTATGTGTTCACAAGGTTTATTAGTTCCACTGCAAAAGTGAGTAGCGTCCCCGCAAGGTTGTTTTCTTCTCTTGAAGAAGTGTATAATGTCCTTACAAGGTTTATTACTTGTGATGCAAATGTGAGTAGTGTCCCCACAAGGATGTTATCTTCCGTTGATGTATGATGTTGTCCCCACATGGTTGTTATCGTCTGCTGAAGAAGTGTATGAGGTAAAGTTTATAAGGATAAGTTACTTGTTTTTATTTTATATATATATATATATATATATATATATATATGTGTGTGTGTGTGTGTGTGTGTGTGTGTGTGTGTGTGTGATGGTGTGTGTGTGTGTGTGTGTGTGTGTGTGTGTACACATACACAAACACAAGTATAAGTGCGTGTAAATATATTCATACATACATAACAACATTTACCTCTGTACTGAAATTATTACTCCTCAAGTCCTCTACCGGTGAGGCGTACTTTCGTCACCTCCCGTACAACCTCGGTACGGAAGCGTTAGGAAATGCAGCGCATTCATGGGATAACTTAGAGGCAGTCGACGGAAACGTCAGGTTAATGAACAGTGTAAAGAGAGCATTAAACGAGCCTCTTCTCTTCACTTGTTATACCTCATCAATATATAACAACACATGCACATGTGTGTGTGTCTGTGTTGATATACTATTATATCGTTATATTGTTCTTATCATACCTGCAACGTATGAAATGAATTAGTACGTAAAAAAATGAAGATTAATGATATCTGTACAAGTCACAGAGAGCGAAAATTATCTAAATTTGAAATTGAAAGTTTTAACATAAATAGCGTTTTTAGTTTTTTCTTAAGTGTCACATTCTTATCCCTCTGATTCGCTGGGATGTTACCACCACTACACTTTTGATAATGCAAAGGTACGTAACATTAGGAACCAAGTAGCCACTAGAGATTATTATAATCTAGAGCAATATAGTTTAAAATTGCCGAACTCCGTGTCAGAGTAACTAAAATTATAAGAGCCCACTCTGACGCCTGGGATCGTGGGGTGATCTTTGTGAGTGTCCCTTCATCAATTTCATATTGTCATCACTCATACTTATCTACGCGATTAGCTAAAGGTGGCAGAAAAGGCGAAGTAAAATATACCAAAATCGATATAGTTTAAAGTTAACCCTCCGCCGGCACAACACCGACAACACACGGGGTCTCCTCACGCACCCCATTTATTAATAATTTGTAAAATATTATTCTTTCATTGTATACTTTTTGAAAAATACATTTATTATCATTTTTGGTTGTTTGAATTTATGCACAATGTATTATTTTTTTAATTACAAAGAAAAACTTCTGAAGAAAAATTGAAACTTTTGATACAAAAATACACATACAGTGGAACCTTAATAACTCGAACTTGGAGGGGGAAATGAAAAAAATCGAGGTATCAAGGATTTCGACTTACCAAGGTTCGAGTAATTGAGGGCCAAAAACTGCCGACTTCGAGTTATAGAGGTCTAAAGTTTACTGACCTTTCTGAAACGTGGGCACTATGTATGCCTATAACGTATAACATCCAATTCTTGAAGCTTTCCTGGCGGCGAATATTGAATATTCAGAATGAGAGTGACGTTAGCTCTCGAAAGCTCGGAAGCCTTTCCGGAAATAACCTGGCTGATTGCCCGAGAAAACCTGTTCACTATGTAGCATCATTTTTAAGTTAACAATTCTACAACGCATACTAAGCACATTAACAATGATGGTTACATACACAGCAGAGTGGGGAAGTTCAAGTCCAGACACAATTGTTGATCACCTAACATTGTACGTACGCACTCTACACCCCGACTTATTGAGATCCGTGTGACTAAAACTTCGAGTTATAGAGGTGATTAGAATTTAACTTCTATTCATAGAGGTTTTTCCTACTCTACCTTCGAGTTATTGAACTCCAACGGCATCCCATAAACTGTACAAAAATTCTTCTTATCGAGGTTTTATTCGAGTTGTTGAGGTAAAATTAGTATTGAGTGTTATGGACAATTCAAGGGAATTACAAAAAATTCGAATTATCAAGGAATTCGAGATGTTGAGGTTCGAGTTATCAAGGTTGCTTCAAGGGTGTACAAAATTATTTTAATTTTTACAACATTATATACATAAAAAATCTTAATCATTATTTCAAATGAGATTGCTAAAAGTGAGAAAGCACCAACTCACAGAATATAATAACAGGTAGTTCTTATAATTTACTATGAAAATTTGCAATTTTTAATATAGATACAAAAAATGTAATAAAAATTTTAAATTTTAAATGATTTAATTCGCTGAGATAAGTTTCAATAAAGTCAATGATGATAATTTGTGTCTTCTGCGGTGTTCTATACTCATCTCAGTTAATTTGCAAAGTTTATAATCATTCAGTGCATTCTAAACACTACAGAGATTGATTCTCCTCACACATTGGACGTTGGCACAAAAAGCACATCATTTCGTTTTCCAACCCTTGCATTGGATTGAATTGATTTGGTGTTTTTTAGTCCACTTTATGCACAGTGAGGCTAATCCGGACTGGACCTACAGTTTAAAGTGGGATCCGAACCACTATGTGCCTTCACCGGGAATCGAACCCGGGACCCCTTGATTACAAGGCGATGACGATAGGCCCTTGGCTCTGGGGAAGAAATAGTATCTTTGTTTCCTAGCAGCCTGTCTCTTTCTCTGTTCTCTTCGTTAGTTCGAAGTAAGATTTCATTCGACATATAGCTAATCTTTATCATAATCATAATTTTTATTTATTCGTTGACCCATTTCTCCATGGGTATGGATATCGTCAGATACATGTAAATGTACTTGTATAAATATAAATAAGATATAGGAAAGAGATATTACAGTATAAAATATGAAGATGTTTATAATGTACATCAAGATTCATTAATTGAGCATTACATTTGAATATTATAAACAATGATAAACATGTGTGCCGTAATAAATATATGTTGTATATGCATATTATTTTTAATTAGTGATACATTTTTCCTTAGATTTATGTGTCATACTATTTAAAAACGCTAAGGTCTATGCGATTAGTAGATTTCTTTGTAAATCCGTTTTACAATTCATTTATGTCATCTGCGAGGTATTGCTTGATTAACTGCAATTTTTTCTTCAAACGAGTGATATTTGTTAGCCAAGAAGGAAGTTTGTTGTAAACTTTTGCTCCTGCAGAATGTGGTGATCTGTCTGTCGGAGTTAATCTATTGTCTGGACATGGAAGTTTTCTTTGTCTTTTATTATGTCCATGAATTTGTTCATTTCTAACTTGTGTCTCGTCATTAAGTATGTAGATAATAGATTTACAAACATACAGGGAGTATATTGTTTGTGACCAGCAGTTGCAACGATTGTAAAGGGCTTTTTACATTCTTAGCCAGTCCTTTTGCACCAGGTAAATCAGTCACTATGTTTCTTCTAGCAGTTCTTCCCCATCTCTGTGGTTCAACAGAACTCCACTGGTGCCCATTCTTGCCTCTAATTACATTATCATCACTGACTCACCCAGCTACTCCATCCTCTTCACACTTTTCATCAGCACTGAGATCATCTGACTTGTCAAATTCTTCTACAACAAAGTCAGGATCATCATCTGTGTCGTCATCTTCAAAACGAAATTCCTCTTCCCTAGGACTGTCATCATCAAGCAGAAAACATCGTATTTCGTTGGCTAACAATGCTGCTTTTCGTTGGCAATCAGAATTGGCCATACTCAGCACTTACACAGATCAATGTGCATAAAGACAAGACACCCACTTGCGAGACACACAAACACAATCACCACACTGGGGGTTTATCTTACCCAACGGCAACTTCAGAAGCTTCTGCTGCAACAGGCAGACACCCACTGAGCCAACTCACAACGTGCATGCGTAAACAGTGTTGTCAATTGAATTTACATGGGTTGGAAAATTGTCTCCTTCAATAAGAAAAAAACCTTTACCAAAATAAAAAATACTCCTCCTCCCACGACTCGAGTCAAGGTTAGACTTGTCAACAAAATGGAACCAATCTCTATATTATATCGCAATTCTGAGTGCGATTATACAAATCAATGTGAAGTTACTTCCGTTCGTAAAAAAAAACGAACTGAAACCAACTTGTAACAAACATGGTAACCATTTCACCCCTTCTTCGATTAATTAACCGTTTATTGACTGGGTAGATGAAGTTTTGAGATTTCTATCATCTATTTGTGGTTCCATGACCCGACAGTTATATTTGCTTCTCCCCCTTCATTTCTATAAACTTCTCTTGAAAGAACTAATAGAAATTAGCTATTCTTACAATTCAATTTATGAATTGCAAAATGAACCACTAGTTGAATAGTTCACCAATAATTTCATTGTTGGAATTAACAATAAAGTGATCCGTTTCTTTGGTTTTCCTCGAAACCGTTGATTCCAAAAACTTCTTGAAGACTGGACCTGGAAAAAACATTCGTAAGCATAATTTATATCGATCTAGTATGATTGGATTGATTTGGTGTTTTAAGTCCACTTTATGCACAGTAAGGCTAATTGGGACTGGACCTACAGTTTAAAGTGGGATCCGAACCAATATGTGCCTCCACCGGGTATCGAACCCGGGACCCCTTGATTACAAGGCAACGACGCTACCACTGTTTTTTTTTTATTATTATTTCCAATTTAAAGCAAACAATTACAGTAAATCTTTACAACTCTTACAGGTATGATATTCAATTATTACATTTAAAAAGTTGGCATAATGTGATTTTCTATAATCTAAAGACATTTGTTCATATTCTTGTATTAGAGTTAGTCCCAAGTCCAAATAATTGTAATTTTTTTCCGCAGGAAATAAAAACATTAGGTATTGTGCTATTAGCCACTGAACTGATTTTTGCTTTGTACTTGGGGACAAATGAAACTCTGGTAAGATAATGTCTTTTGCTGATACTTGATTTGGTGAAGTGCGACAAATTCTGCTGACCATTGTTCTTAATTTAGACCAAGCTGTGGCTGCTTTCTTACATTCTGTTAACTTATGGATAATCGAATCTCGAACATGACAATTATAACAATTTGGTGAATTACTGAACCCATACTACCACTGCGTCATCGGGAAGGCATTCGATCTAGTATGATTATAAGTAATTGTAAATTACATCTATTTTACTATGCAGAACGGTATGAGCTTTCCAGATGCACAATTGTTTGTGATAAAGCAACCTTCGAGGTTAAATTTTTATTACAACTCTCCATTCTTAACACAATTTATGGAAACAGTTGAAAAAAATACTATTTTTAAGGATTTAATATCATTGCGGTTTCACGAGTGATCAAACAAATTCTGTAACACTATTATAGGTACAGACATTGCACCAAGAAATAATGATTGCATCTCTGTGTCAAACACAATTTCATTTTTGTACTTTGTGAGCTATGCCAACTTTTGAAACTCACCTTATGATTCGTCGTAGTGTGGGGAGTTTTTGTATGTGACAAGGTTACCTTGTGCTAGTTGCTAGGTTGGACAGTTGGAATATCTTTACTCATAAGACCAATTATTATCTCATTGGACCATTCTTTACTTGTTCGATTGATTTAAATTACGAATCAGTGATAATGTGTGAAAAATTTGAAAATTGTTAAACATTTCGTAGTTTTGTAGTACAAAAGGTAAACACAAGTTGATTGATTGATTTGCTTTATTTTACTTCGCTTCTTGTGCCACTTTTCGCTCATTTCTGAAGATTCTTGCTTTTGAACAGTGGTGCAGCGTGGTGTCGCTGGAGGGCCAGGCATAGATATGTGGACGGGGACTAGTTCAAGTTACTTTGGCTGTGATTTTTTTAGAGGCAGCAATGTTTTATATGTTAAAATATGAAAAAATATAGCCCGTACAAAATAAGAGATATCAAAGCGCCCCAATCTGAGGATCGAAATAAATCGGGACAGAGGTTAAAAATAAAAGATAGTGTAGTGATTCATGCTATTGCCTTGTAATCAACAAGTATATGGTTCAATTTCTATGGAGGCATGTTGACAGTGGTTCAGATTCAACTTTAGTCTAGTCTCAACAGTAGCGTACACAGGATTTCATCAAAAATTGTTAATCCAAATTCATATTACAAGTGATTTATCATAGTTTACTTACTACTACTATTACTACTAATGCTGCTGCTGTTACTACTAATACCACTACTACTACTACTACTATTAAGGAGCAGAGGTCTACATAAATGTACTTATGAAAGCAATAGAACGAAATTACTTTCTAGTCATCGATTTTTAACAAATTCCAGGAGCATGTCAATACTTTTATGAAATAGTTGTCTAGTCAACGGTTATTTGTATATGATACGTAAAACATTTTAAGTGTGAAGAAAGGAGAATCCAATTGGGACATCCAGAAATGGGATGAAAATATAGACGCAAAAATACATTTCTGGAGTCGAAGATGGTAAGTCCAAGCTCACACGGTTTCTATGTCGTGCTACCATGCAGGGGATTTGAATGGACTAATACAACCTATCTAAGGTTTCGGAAGCACAAGTGAAGAGTTTTAGAAATTCGTCATTGACATTTTCGTTCAAGGATTTCATTTTATTGTTAATATCTTCAGCGAGGTTTAAGGCTTGCAATAGATCAAGCGCCGAATTCTGCAGGAATTTAGTCAGACTTAAACACAACAGCTTTTGAAAACAAAACAGATATATCGCAAATTGACAATCACTCAGAGCACATAAAAGTGAATTTGCCTGTGTCGACGAGTCCTTGCCTTTTCATTCTGTTATGTTCCCGAGGGTTGCGATAATAGGGTCATACAGTTCCACCATCGCGGTCACTGAATCGTATCTTTCCAACCAAAACGTTGCACAAAGTTTAATTAATTTTCCACGTCGTGAAGTTGTAGTTTCCAATTCATGTATCGCCGATTTTAAAGCATATCGTCTTTTAGGTGTATTAAGAAATTCGTACAGTGTCGATATTGTGCCCATGCAGTTTCTAATAGCATCAACTTCACAAGCACAGGATATGGCTAAGGTGAGGCTGTGAGCAGAGCACTGAAGATACAAGGCTGGTGGAATGATCTCCTTTACCGCAACTTCTCCAACATAGCTTTTGCCAATCCCTTTCCGGTCACATCATACAATGGTATGTGTCCTTGTGTATACATAACGAACGCACAGTGATAATTGTTCTACAGAGAAGACGATGGAGGAATTAAGTTCGTTAACAAGATCTCGAACAATCAGTTCGTTGCAAGCTTCAATTATTTCATTTTGTATTCTAGGACTTACATACTGAGCATTTCCGGCAGTAGTCAATGTACTTTTTAATGCGGAATCAGTTTTACTTCAAAAGCGAATGAGTGCCCTGGAGTTACCGTCATTCTCTTCTGGTTCTTGAACAACTTCTATTCGCCCTCGAATCCCTGTAGTCTCGCAATGCGAGACACTGTTTGCCGCAGAACAGAACAGTCGGAATTTTCCCAAACCACTCTATACAAATGAAGAGTACGGTTTTCTTACACCACCTCCCTCTCTTAGAAATTTTCTGCAGAGTCCATGCAAGAACATAGTGTAGCATTGTCATAAATAATCGTGCATTTATGTACTTACACACACACACACACAAACACATTTCATTTGTTGAAATATAACATTATTACTCACCTCTAAAAAAGTGCCGTTACGGCATACGTTGCATACTGTCCGGAAAAGAAGCGCTGGATACTAATATATATATATATATATATATATATATATATATATATATATATATATATATATATATATATATATATATAAAATAGATCCATGTTAGTTTGTATTTAACATCTGATGTATTAAGACGGTAACTAGACGCTACAGCTTTTGTGCACCTTAATGTATTTACTACCCTGTGTGTAAGTCGCGTATTTTGTAACTGACATATATTTGCACATATTTTCAGGAAACGTCGCATTGAAAGAGAATAGCAACAACGATGGTGGCTGTGTGGATATTTATGCCAAAGAAGTCACATTCGACTCTTCAGTCCATTTTGTACGAAAAATTGGGAAGGATGTTAATATCGTCACAACCAACTGAAAATTTTCAAAGGAATAAGGAAATCGTTCAAAACTTCTTCGGTCAAATGCCACGAACATTGCAATCAATTCTTATGGAGGAAACGATCGAGATGGTGAAGCAAGGTGAAGATACATTGGAGGAAGAATATGTAATTGCTTACGTTGTTCAAATGTTGTTCAGGAAAGGTTTCGAGAGATTGGACGTTCAATTCAACACTAAATTAAAATAGGCCTTTCTAATCGAGATTCTGTTGCATCTTGCGCAGGAAGGAACAGACTTGGAGGCCCTCAAACTGGAGTTGAGAGCAAGTTCAGATGAGAGGAAATGGGAGATCTACAGCCAGATGCAGAAAATGCTGGATACTAGCAGGAAATTAGTTGTCTTAGAACTACCTAAACTTTGTAACGATGAAGTTTTAAAACTCATCGGAGAGAATTGCCATACGCTTCAGAAGCTTGATGCCCGGAATTCACCAATTACAGACAAAGGTCTACACTACCTGACACAAAACATTGTCCCAGTTCATCCACAGCCCAATGGACCCGTAACTGATTGGAGAAGTTCCTTGTTTGGAACACTTGGCATATTAATGCCTTTGGAGGATCTCGTGCCATCCGGAAGGAGCGTTGACTGTTATGCAAGAAGAAAGACACCATTGTGTCAATCTTTACGAACATTGAAATTGACTGAGTCAGAAACCGTCACATACAAAGGTCTCTTGGTTGTCTTGGGAATGGTTTCCAATTTTGAGTACTTTGGTCATTTCAAACTAGATTGTTTGTTTGGGAATCTGATATCCTACAGGAACAAGCCTTCTACTGCAAACAAATATATACCAACATTACCAACATTCCGTCTCTACTCCATATCTTTAAACAGCATAGACCAAGAACGTTTGGTGTTTATTAAATCGACATGCCCGAATCTTACTTACTTGCAGATTGCTATTTATGTGCCATTGCCTATTACCACCTTCGAATCTTTGAACTCCCTAAAACATTTACATTTTGAAAACGGAAACCAGATGTATACAGTAAACAGTATAATGGAGATTTCGCCACCTTTCAGGAACTCACTTGAATCTTTAACGTTCGGAAACTGTGTTCAGAATTGCAATCTCAATGTGGTTCTTCGTGCCCTTCCTACGCTCAGACGACTTTGGCTTTACTTCCATACTTTCAAATGGAACACCAATGACGTATTGGATGGTAATTTGCAGCACCAGAACATCAATATGATTAAACTAGATGGATGCGTTACGGCAGAAGCAATATTGAAGATCTTGGAATGTGCAATCAACCTGGAAGAAATCCACGTGAAGAATATAATAGAAAGGCCCCAGAACTTCTTGGAAGGACTGTGTTCAATTTCAGAATCCCCTAAACTCAATACCTTTCTAGTTGATGATGTTCCTTTCGTCACTACAGAAGAAGATCTCATGTTCTTTCTCTCTCGCTTCAAAAACATAATCAGTGTAGGCAGGCTTCCCTTTGAAGCAAATTTCTGCCCAGGGTTCAATACGACCAAATATCATCCATTGCATGGCGAGTAGATTATTGAATGCTGATAAGTTCTCCATTTGCAATTCGATAATTGTTTTTGCACAATACATTTATAAGTTTACAATACTTTGATATTTCATAATAATTAGAACAGATATTTGGAAAAATTACTGTTAATGTGTGTAAAATTGTTAGCTGTAACATGTGTCAATAAATTACCCATTGCCACCTGTTGTAATGTTATAAATGTAACCACCTTTCATAGTATTCCACTGCAGCAAGGCCAGCTGTGTGTTACAAAATAATTTATCCTTACTTTAAGGGGGTTTTAAAGCCATGTTAATGCATAGGCCAAAATTTCAAAATATAATCGTACAACTAATATAGATTCGGTAAGGAAGAAATTTTCCGATATAAAAGATTGTTTTATTCACTAGAAAATGTGAGCCTTATAAGTTTGTTACGATTGAAGGTATATAAGTAAATAACAGAAAATAAAAGGTTTCCGTCATGTTCAAACTTCTGCGTACAGATGGCGCTGAAGTGGTAGTTTTGTCAATATCGGTGCATTTTTTTTCTTTTATGACTAGTATGGAAGATTTCGTTGTGAAACCAATATCACATTTTCTTCCCGCAAGCATCTGATATTCTATGTGAAAAAATGAAAACATTTCGTACCTTCGGAGAGTAGTGTTTATCATCAAAATTTTCGAAGTGGCGTTTCGTCGCAATTTAGTCCGTGGTGCAGATTTTAGCCAACACTGTTGCCGATTTCACTCCGTGCTTTCTAACGATATGGTCAATGCGAGTGCTTCGAAATTGTGAGAGTTAAACCAAGTTACCAGAGAATAACGAATCCCAGTAATTGTTGGAAGAAGGAAACATCGGAAAACCTCAAAGGTAAGTCTTATATTAAAATCTTGTTGCTTAATCCATCAAAAGCAAAACGTTTGCAATATGCAAGAGTGATGCAGAATGTATGATTTATTTATATGTTGAGGAAATACCTTCCAATATAATTTCTGTGAGAATATCGTTTCAACGTCTCTACCTTTACAACGCAGCACGCATTTTTCCTTACAAACGAAGTTCATAATTCTTTGCAATTGTAAAATCAGAAGAGAATGTTATATTAAATTAGGCATAATTCAGATATTACAGTTTTGTGATTATTACTAGAGTATGAAATACCTTGATGTAGATTATATTCTGGCATTAAATCGATATTACACAAAATGCTCTACTATCGTTCCTGTGAGATTATTTTCGTATTTCAATGGTGCTATTCAAATGTACGTACATCGGAATTTGTATTACAAATCAGTGGTTCATTATAGTTTCACTTTGCCCATGTACAAGATTGGAACGAGTCGTTTCTGACCTGTTTTGAACAAGATTTTTTTCTTTTATGTTTTTGAAACTTGAACACAGTTCATAAAGCTCGCAAATGTTAAATGCATTAAGTATGTTAAGCTGTTAGGTTGGATTGGAATAGATTTAACGTGAGATCCCTGAATTTTGTGCAAGTTCTGGACAACGTGCTGTTATCTTCTTTCACAGAATCGGTCATAAAACCGGTTTCGTAAGCTGTATAAAAAACCTCGGTTATCTCGTTCTTTCATAATTTTGAACGCCTTGTAATGGTAGTGCAGCATTTCCAATAAGTTCAAGCTTTATGTATGTAAAAGTACACCCTAACAGCTAAAAGAGTAAAGTCCTAACAGTCTACCAAACAATAGTTTGCGTGTTTACTGAGAATTTACAAATTAGTATAGATTAGTAAAGATTAGAAGTTCACATATTTTACAAGTGCAAGGCCAATCATTTATTTGTGGGTAAGATTGATTGATTTTCAGAGAAATCATAATTTGTCCAGATTATGTTAAGAATATTTGATTTAATAACCTACTGAAGTTCAAGTCATATTCGTAGGCGTGCGCACGGGGGAAGGAGAGGCAAGGTGGTTTCACGGACGTTCGCAGATATTTTCCACATAGGGACAAGCAAGATATTTTTCCGTGGGGCATATTACCCCGATAATAGTGCTGCCCCCCTAAAACACCACTTGAATTTCAAATTATCGCATACTTGCGTCCCTCCATTACATAATAATTAATGTAAATTACTATGACTGAAATCAAATTAAACGTGTGAAATATATACTTTTAGATTGATATTCGTTTTCAAAGACGGAGGTGTGGTAATCCTTGCCTCCCTTCTAGACGTTCCATGCCCCTACATTATTATACTTTCAAATAGAAATTTAGTGTAGAGGAATCTTATGACTTATTAAACGATATTATTGGAGAAAATGAAGTATTTCAAGCCGATGAAAATTCAAAGCAACTACGGGGAAGGGGTTACAGTGGCGCAACCACAAGGGAGCAGAGGGGCATTGCCTTATCCCAACCTTGGACGGAAATCAATTCTAGGAGGGCAAACATTGAAGTAAGAGAAAGTAAAACTAGCATAAATTAAGAGTAGCAGGACAATAGGATACTCAAAATGGAATTAGTTTTCACGTCTTTCTATCAGCATTTTTTCCAGCTGGGTGGCACAGAGGGGCAATTTCTCCCTCGACTTCAAATTTTATATACAAACAAAAATACATTTCGTAAACTTTTCTTGCTCGGTTCGCTCGCAACATCTGCTTTTCTTACAGTCTTGTAAAGTTCATAGTCATAGCTAGGGGACGGCGGGAGTTGTCCCTGGACGCTGAACAATGTGAATGAGAAAAATTGTAAAAGAGAACGCCATGGCGTCCCGTAAATTTTTTTGTGCCATATTAAATCAATACTGTTTTCACTTTGCAAAAATTTGTAACGTGAAATTTTCTTGCTCGCTTCAGTCGTAATTTATTTTCTGTAGTTCATTGTAAATTACCAGAGAGAGTGTAAGAACAATTAAGCACTTCAGACAGTTGCTCCTGTAACAGCTTGGTTTGGAGGAAAAGGAGCGCGCATATTTCAGACAATTTATATCATTTTTGCTGTTGGTTTGTTATGGGGCGGATGAATGGATTATGTAATGTATATAAATAATGTCATATACACACACACACATAGCCATCAATGCAATAGAACTAAAACAGTGAGATAAAGTGAAGTTTTTCTTTCCCGACTGAACTTTAAAGGCTTCCCCCCTCCCCTAATCAGATGGTCTGCGCACCCTATGATCATATTTAACATGCACTGTAAAGATAGATCTGAGTCACTGAAGTGAGCTGTAACAGTGAACCAAACTTTTCATAATTCTGTTATAAAAGGACCACTTCGTTAACCATTATAGTGCAGTTTAGATCGATTATATTCACATCCACTTACACAACATCTCTAAGTTGTTTTCATTTTATTATTAACTCAACTTGTCTGTGGTTGTAACAATGTAATGAAAATGATTTATTTCATCTTTGTTAAGTTCATAGTCTCCTACACCATATTAACAATATTTTTATTTGCTTCTTTTGCAGATGAACATTTCAGAATCTATTTGATGTGTCGTCTAAGAATACCTTGAAATTTGTAAAATGGACAACAAATTTGACTAACAATGGCACCCCAATGCCGTGGAAGTTTGTGGATATGCTTCTATGGAATCAAAATCGTCTGTGTGGATTGTTTGAACTGTACACAATTTGCAGATACATGGTTAGTAGTTATGGTACCGCGTAGAGTCCGATAAATCAATTGATTGGAAAAGATCGATCAAAGATCAATTGATGATGTAGTTGTGTGGGCAAGCAAGGGTTATTGTTGTTCGCGATGACGTCATAAAATGGGCGTGGCTTAATTTTGCGAGGAGCGTTTTGATTGGTTGGAAAAGTATTCGGGTTTTTCCCGCGGCGTCTGAAAACAGATGGCGTTGATGATTCTGAAATTCTGGGAATTTGGGGTGGGGAGATTCTCGGAATTTCCGGTGTCTGAAAACAGATGGCGTTGATGAGGCTTTTAAGTGGTGCGGTGAATGTTAAGTGCCTTTTCTTGGAAAATGGGGTTTGTTGAGTGTTGTTTCGAGGAAATTTTGTGAGAATTAATGGATGTGGTTTGGGTAATGGGTTTGGAATGGTAATTGCTTTTCCCGGTCGGCCGGCGTCTGAAAACAGATGGCTTTGATGAGGCTTTTAAGTGGTGCGGTGAATGTTAAGTGCCTTTTCTTGGAAAATGGGGTTTGTCGAGTGTTGTTTTGAGGAAATGTTGTGAGAATTAATGGATGTGGTTTGGGTAATGGATTTGGAATGGTAATTGCTTTTGCATTCCTGAAATTCTGAGAATTTTGGTGCGTGTTTTTGTTGTCTGAAGACAGATGGCGTTGATGATTCTGAAATTCTGGGAAATTGGGCACGTGTTTTTGTTGTTTGAAGAGAGATGGCGTTGATGAGTCATTCTGGGGAAGGCGGTGTTTTTCTCGGGCGGCCGTTGAAATTCCTGGAATTGGGTGTGGTCTGAAAAACATGTCCTAGCATGTTTTAGGTTCAATCTTCCAGGGTGACTGTTTGAAGTATGTTTAACGGAAATCGTGACGTAGAAAAAAGAAGGTATAAATAGAAGGGATACAGGATAATAGTATCATGTGAGGATGGATGTGTGCGGTACAAGACTGTCTGATAATGGTGTGAATTTCTACGAGGTTAGTTACGAGGAGTTCTGGGAACTTGTTCGATCTTGCGGCGACCTGGACAACGATCCAACGGCCCTGCATCGGGTGCTGAGTTATTTCCCGTTTATGTATGTAGCGATACCTGAATCTCCCTGGTGTGGATGTTACCTGTTCAACGGATTAGGAAAAGGAGTCCATCATCACTGCGAGACGTTGAAGGAGATAGAAGAGAGGAAAAGAAGAGCGGACGAGAGAACAGGATTTCCAGGTCACGGGTGTATGTGCGAACTACGTCGCAGGAAGGAAGAGGACAAGATCGGTGAAGCTTTGAAGCAGAGAGTGAAAGAGTGGCTTTCATTGCTGGCAGACAGAAATTCCTTGTGGTGTTCTGGCTGTGATCGTCCTTTGTTACGTAAATTAGAAGGACATCCCTGTTTCCCTGTGGTTCCTGCAGAAGGTTTCGGCGTCCGCAGACGTCTGTTCCCCGACGATCTTCAGGTTGTTCCTTTATCGCCGATACCTGGGACGCCGTCACCTACAGTATCCGATTACTTTACCTTTTATGACGTATGAGAGTGTTTACTCACCACGTCTGCTGGACTCACGCCGAGCCGTATGTTATCAATTACGTATCAGTGAATTCGAGATACAGAACATACAGAAAGTGGCCTATAGGATTACGTCAGACTCCGGAAGAATTAGTGACTGCAGGATTTTACTATTCAGGCTTTAGTGACAGAGTATTATGTTTTCATTGTTCGTACGGACTTTGCGATTGGACATCCAAAGATTGCCCGATTCTAGGACATTACATGTTGGTACCCCAGTGTCCTTTTATACAGAGTGTTGCGGCGTTACATCGTAACTCCAAGAGCTGCAAGTATTGCGACAGTATAGAGACTCCTGAGAAAACGTGCGATAAACCTAGTGTGGATTCTGTGTGCAAAATATGTTTTCAGAATCCTAGCAGTGTTGTAATTCTCCCGTGTCGACATTTTGTTTCCTGCGGATCCTGTGCTTCCCAATTGGACAAGTGCGCCGTATGCCGGGGTAGCATTGAAGATACGTTGACAGTTTTCACCTGATGCCCAAAATGGATGTCTGTTTTTTGGACGTTCAAGGTCTTCGAGGAGCAGGAGGAGAATTTGTGTGGAAAGAAGTCGGAATTTTAAAATTTCCTTTTGACAATGCATTTGACTGTTTAGTGAAATCTCCATATGGATTACGCTTTTTGAGTGAAAAGTATCGCCGAGTGAATTACTGGCTCCGTACCAACAAACACGGTCTCAACTGGGGAGATGGATGGCTACCGTATGAGAAATTAGGAGATTTGTTATATGTTGTGCTTGTGAATCAAACAGTGTACGTCAAAGGTACGGAGAAAGTGAAATGGTTTGAAAAATTACTTGGAGAAAAAGGTATGGGTAAAATATCCGTACGTAACATCGAAGAACTTGAATGTCCAAAATTGAATAGTGTGAAAAACACTTCAGGAAGATGCAAAGAACATAGCAAATGTAAAAATGTAAAAAAAACCTGTGCAGTTGAAAATGTCTGGAAGATGTACAGTTTCTATTGTAATAAGTACAAGAAATAAAAGAGTTTTTTAAAATATACAAATGTTTTATTTACAATATGGATATAGGTTTACAATACATAGAATAACACAAATGTTGTATTTACAATTGAATATGAAAGGTTTACAATACCTGAAGGGTTATATTACAATACATAAAATAACAATACACAGAAAGAACAATGGTTCATTTACAACATCAGATACATGAAAGTAACAGAACTTATTTACAATGTCAATGTCTGTCCATGATTGTTCTCAAGATATATTTCAATCATCAGTTCGTTGTACCAAAGAATATAAAAATAGTTCACTAAATTGGGCACTTCTTTTTTTTCTGAAACCATATTGTTCTTGATACAATATACAAAAGCCTCCATTTCGGGTTGCAATTTATGATAACGTTCGTTCTTTAATTTCTGCAGAGGCCAAAAAAGGTTACACAAAAATAAGTGTAGTTCAGAGGCTGTGAAAATAAAGGCATCGGATGAATGATGCTGATACATCGAGATACAACGTTTCCCGAAAAAATTTACACCACTGACGGTGATATTTCCAGTAACCAAGTAATTGAATCGACGACCTGTTTCGACGTAATTCAGTAAGTCAGATTTCAAAGCCCACAGTTCTCTAATCTGCTTAGAATCGATGCGTACGGGTGATCTCCCCTGTTGCGAAAACTCCCACACCAAATTGAAAGGGGATCGCTTTTCGAATCCTATTGCTACGAACTTGTTTTTTTCCTTGTTCAGAAAATATGTGTTAGCAAGATAGAGATCTAAACATGCCTCTACGTTGTGTAGCCCAGGACATTCGATTGTATCTGGGGAAAAGCCGATCTCCCTACGCCGTTTTATGAAATCACAGTCTGTAGTCACATCTATTCCCTCGTCCATCGGTTCGTTCTTGATAGGGACAGTTTCGATTTTGAGGGGTTGCACACGTTTGCGAGTTTTACGTTTGGAAGCATCATCCTGACGGGTCATGCGTTTCACTAGTTTGTCGTGTTTTTCCATTGTAGAATCCCTAACAGCCTCCATGATGTTTTCACTGGAGCTGTCTCGACGGCACTGAGAGAAAGATGCAGCAGCACACATTTATATAGCTTTTTGCATAACACGACACCGGATCGCGTGGATAGAGCAACACGATTGATCCCCTCTCGGGCACTTGCAATGGGGTAAACATTTGAAGATCTGACGAAAACGGTGTAGGATATATCCATCTTTACTGACACCGGGCGGAAATGCTTGAATGAAATCCTTGGTTGTAACATGGCGTGCTTTGTAATAAGCATACACGCAACAGTAATGTCCGCACGTCGTGGCCAACACCCCCTGTAAGGGAATGTTGTTGTAAGTCCAGACCGAGGAATGACGGTTCAGGAAAGTTACGAATTCTGGATAGAAAGGATGAAATCCGTATGAATCGAAATATTCAGCCATATTGTTTTTGCCAAAATAGAATGCCACCCAGTGTGTACCCTGGAAGTTGGAAGTATCGGTGTTTGCGATTATCAAAGCAGGGCTAGGAAACGTCCGAGGTAAAAGATCTCTCGAGTAAACACCGTAGAAAATGTTCTTGGTGGAACAGTTTCGAGATAGAATCTCCCTGATCTGCGACGTGTTCATGCTGCCTATGTTTTCGAAAACGGAAAATGAGAGTACAGCGTTCTGTTAACTCTATACTCTCAAGATGATATTCTTCTAATATTTGGGGGGACGGTTGCGTGTCAACAGGTTTGGCAGACAGTACTTCCAAAGAATCACTATTATAAATATCATCACAGGTTATCAGTTCGATGAGTTTTCCCATCTCACGTTACATATGTTTTCATATGTTTATAATAATATTTCTGTCTTTGGTTATTTCTATGCTCCCAGGGCTGTTGTCAAGTAGTTCGGGAAACGATTGTATGTTCACAGGTTTTGAAGTTGTCACTTTCGAAGAAACACTGCTATTCTTAATAGTACGGGTTATCACTTTGGTAGGTTTTTCCATCACAGGTAGTATAATGTCTACATCAGAACTGTCTCGATAACACTGCGAGCCAGAAACCCGAGCACACATATTTATAGACAAGTCGGTCTCACTGATGGAGGATAACACTTCTGTCTTTTGTTATATCTACTGCACATTCGAATTCAGCATACAGAAGGCATGTTATATTTTCCGACAGCTGGGGAGAAAATTGCATCTCGGCACCGATGATACCTTGTTCCTGGAGACTGGTGTGCGTGTCGTTTCCTGAAGAGTCAGGCGTTATGTCGAAAATCAGGAAAAAGGATCCGTTCTCGAACATTTTCCTTGTGATCTGGTGTCCGTAATTGGCGTGGTGAATGCCTGTACCGGAAAATAGAGTTTGATAGGCACGTGTTATCAATCCGCCGTTCCCTCCTGTGGTGACCCGCAAGGGTTCGTAAGGTACGAGTTCTCCATTTTTCACAAGATGGAAAGAAGATAGATTGAAACTTCTAAAGTCGAACGGATTTTTCTTAGAGTCTCCGAGAAAGCTGGCGGTGGATACCATAGCAAAAAGAACAACATTCGGAAAAGCACCTTGAAAAGCATTATCGATCGAAATCTGCTGCGTTCCGGCAATGTAAGAATAAGCTTTGATGACGCTTCTGGTGAACGGATAATGGGCTGGAGCGTAAGAGAGTGCTCTGTCTATGGCCAAACTGGTGGTAGGAGTAGGAATGATGTGATTTATTTCGAGAACAGCCTTTAAAATTTTTATTCTGGTGGTTGGTGAAGTCTGATCTCCCCAGATGTAAAAAGCATCACGTGACCTGGCTAGATCGATACGTACTTCAACACCGTTGACCAGGTATTTAGGCTGGTGGAAAAAATCTATGTGCAGTTTTCCCATAAGTTCGACTACGGCAGACACTTCCGTAGGATTTCCGGTTGTCGGAACGTGCTGGAAAAAGTCTTTTCTGGCGGTAAAACCTTTGTTGTCGGCGGTGATTTGATCTTGATGTCCAGGTGTGTCCAAGTACCACAAGGCATTTGTGAGATGCGTGTTCGCAGCATCGCTACCGTAATTGATTTCTGCTTCGAAGATTGATTTATATGCGTAATTGTTATCGGCAACTGTTACAGCGATACCGTTGAGAGCCACTGTAACTTGTGAAAAAAGTGAATGGAGAGGATAATTTACGACCCCGCAGTTTTTTGTGAGGGCGTTGGAAGGTTCGGAAGCACTCATGGGAGACCCATCTTGATTGACCATCTGCGTTAGCAGACGTAGATAGGCAGATGAAAGATCTAGAAAATCTGTTCCTGCCGGCGGAACGGCAAACTGAAGTATGTTCTGATTATCGATGGAAGCGATAGGCTTGTAGGCGACCGTGTAAGTTTTTTCGACATTTTGCTGAATAGGTTTTTTACTGAAAAGATCGAACTGCGAGATCATGCAAGTGTTATTCTCCATTATTATCCAAAAATATCTTTTCCTGCCGCCTTCTGTTTAATTTTCCTTTTGCGTGTCGTCCTAGATTTTGTGGATGTTTTTCTCCGCTTTTTGGATGCGCTTTTTTTACGGATCGTAGATGTTCTAATACGGGTGGCTGAACGTTTTAACATCGACTGAGCAATTTTTGTTGCAGGTTTTGTTCTTATACCGGAACCTACCAGAGAGTCGATTTTCCGTTGTGCTTTACTCTGAAGATTTTGACCCGCTTCACGTACACGTTGACGAACGATAGTTCTCGGAGTTTGCTGACTTGTTGCAATGTCGGTGATAATGTTAGCGCCTGTTTTCAAAGCTTCTTTTCCGATCGCTTTTGCACCACTCCAGAGTAGAGGTTTCACCATTCTAAAGAGTCCTGCAAAGAGAGACCCCAATCCTCTCCCTTTTTGAATTCTAGTTGAACGATAGATGGGTCCAATTCCCCCACGGATCTGATTACTGTAATATTCGGTCTGCGAATTCATGGTGATTCATCAGCTTTTCGACATAGACTGAGCAAAATGATTCCTTACTGTTTTTTAAAAGGACTTTGCTTTCCTACGAAAATGTAAAACAGCTATTGTAGGTACGGAGCCGTTTCTCAAAGGCAGGAAATATCCTTGTCTATCATACATCGCAATTTCTATTGTTTCGAAAGAACCTTTATCCAGAGAAACGTAATGAATCGGATTAAATGTATGATGGGCTACGGGTACTGTGCAAGATGATTCTGTTTCCGAATACTGTTTTCGGGCAAGACGTAAAAGACGTAGCATTTCTCCTCCGACCAATTGTTGTTTCACGAGATCGGAATAAATGAATATGTAGGGGTTTTTATCCACGACGTTATTGGACACAGCGTGCGTAGAATAAATAGATTTCAATACGTCATATCGAAATTTAGCGTAGTCATCAGTTTCGTCTATGGGTGTGACAGTATTTGTTGGAACACCTTCCGATTCAGGATCGGGAACCCCTATCACGGACAGATGTTTGTTCACAGCCTCTTTAAAGAAAAATCTGAGATGAGTAGGGACAACGGCATTAGCAGGGTTTGTTTTCAGGAACTGAATGAACTCCTCTACTGTATATGTTGCTGCAGGAAAATAAAATGGCTGCTCGTTAATATAGAGTGTATTATCCGTAGAAACAGAAGATCCCGACGCGTCCCATTGCGCTTCCAACAGAAAATGCCAGAATTGCTTAAGAACGTTTCTCCGTATTTCCAGGTCGTTGGGGAGGGATTCTTCGATGGTAGAGATCAGGTCCTCAGCACTTGCATACGTCCGAACAGGAAAGGTTACCGTTCCGTAATCTGTTTCCAAAACATTGTCGTATAGAGTTGAATAATGCAGTTCTGCTAATCCGACTTCCCACAATTCTGGAGACAGATCGATCCGTTTTGCAAGTTTTACGTTGAAATGGGTCAGCGTGTTGTTCGGAAAATACTTCTCCGATGCAGATGACGGAAGGTAAACATAGAAATTATCGTCCATTCTCGCCGAACACAAAGAACTCACTGGATCGTGGTGACGATATATTTTGATATAAATATGTTTTGGAAATTATTTTTCTGATAACTGTTTTACGGAAGATGCCTTGATCCACGAATCGAAACTAGGTGGATATCCGAGCCAGCGAACCAGGTATTCCAAATTTTTACCTTTTCCCCGGCTGTTCAAAATCTTATCAATTTTATACTCTTCGTCAGGATCCGAATAAACTTTTTGCAGTTCATGTTTGTAAAATGTGCCTTTTACAGGTTCTTCATTTAAATCGTCTAATATGTATACAGGTACAGGTGATCGCTGAACAAGGGAGTGGATTTTGAAAAGTTCTCGTGACCACGATTGTTCGTATCCCTTCTCAAAATGACCTTTCACGACAGAGATTCGTACGAAATCACCAACATTCAGATCTGAAGACGGTTGTGAAATATGTCTGTCAGGTTTGTTGAGACGTTTCCACACGATGTAAACGTTAGACTCGTTCACATCTCGAGGTGCCATTCCTATGGAACTGTGGATAGTTGTATTGTAACCTTCGAGAAGTTGCGGTAAAATGTCTACGTAACGTCTTGTTTGTTTCGATGTGAAATATTTCCACATTCGTTCTTTCAATGTTCTGTTGAAACGTTCCACTACACTTGCTTTCACAGGATAATTTGAAGCGATCGAAAAATTTACATTTTCATTTTTTAAAAACTTCTGGAATGTAGAATTTGTGAACTCCGTTCCTTGGTCGGTCTGTAGTGTGACAGGTTTTCGTCTGCTTTGTTCGAAAATATTTTTGAAAGCTTCGGTTACCGAATTGCTTGTTTTATTTCTTAGTGGTAATGCAAAGGCATATTTTGAGAATACATCGATCACTGTCAGAAGATATCTGTATCCATCGTTATGTTTTTGTATCGATGTCATGTCGTTGAGATCAGCTTCCCAAAGCATGTCTATGTTCCACACATTGTAATGATTTCGGGGGAACCTTTTCCTTGCAGGTTTGTGGAGAGTGTACGTTTCCTGGTGCATCAACCATTTTTTCACCGTATTGCGGGATATATTTTTATCCCGTACTGCGTTCCATAAACGATCTACAGATGAGAATGAAGCAAGGTGTCGGGGATCGTAATATATTTTGGTGAGGATTTTATCGTGTTTTAACTTAGGGACTCCCATGACTGATCTCTCTGTCTACGGCTTTTTCTCAGAGGAACCAGCTTGTATGCGTCAGGTGTTCTCAGAAACGGTGTAGTTTTTCTGGAAACACGGACAGCCGCTTTCTTCTTCTTTTTCTGTTTCTGTCGATGAGACGGTCCAGGGCTTTCCGTTGACGACGCTGAGAAGTTCAACGTCTTCGGATCAGGAAGTGTTTTTTCCTGACGTTCGTCTATCAAATGTTGAGCCGTAGATTGGTACTCGTCGATGATATTTTGTAACTGATGACGTGTATTACGGGGTAACGTCTCTGCTAGGTTCGTAGGAAAATACGTCGATCCTGGCGAAATAGTAGAAGAACCGTCGTTATCTTGAACAATAGGAATTTGTAATGGTTCTTTGGATTTACGACTCAACCATAAATACTCGTCCAGTTCCTTTCTGTAAAGACGCCATTTCTGATCGTCTGATATATTTTTCATTTTCAGAATATCATTCATTTTTTTATCCAGAACGGATAATTTCTGAGTTACAGACGAGTCGGAAACACGAATACGTGCTAGCTGTTCCGGTGAAAGGACGATCATCTTTTTGTAGGAAGATGTCATTTCTCAATGAGGAATGAGAGTACCGAGAAGACCCGATAACAAAGAACCTAGAAGTAAGGGTAGAAATCCACCTTTTTGCACAAGAAGTTTTCTTCGTTTTTCGATGTTCACTCTCGGTCTCACGAGATTGCGTAAGACCGACTTGTAAGGTGTCAGACGACGTTTTGTGGACGGTTTAATTTTCACGTTTCCTTTTAAAACGTTCAGGCAGCATTCGCTGATGAAACGAATTGTCTTTTTCGGAGCACTTTTCAATAATGATTTACGGATTTTGGTCGGTGAATTTTTCAACACGTGCAAAAAAGGTGAATGTTTCTTGAAAGACGACGAATGTCTATTCCTGTTAGAACGTGATTTGGTACGTGTCTTCCTCGTTCTCCTCATCTCGATGTTTTAAACATTCCTGAGGAAGATATGCAGTTGAGTAATTCTGGTTAAAAATGTCTGTCTGATAACGTAAAGGATCCGGTGTTGACTGTGAAAGATCAATATACAAATAACTGAAAGGTTGAGTAGTAGCATCTATATATACTTTTTCGAGTTCCTTCATGCGGTGAGGATGAAGTTGTCGTGCAAACACAGTAAATTGGTTCATATCTCGAGGATTTTTAAAAATAACAAAATGTTTTACGTTCAGCGAAATGTCTCTGCAATTTTTCCCTTGATGAAAAAGATTCTGTGTTATGAACACCACCGAAATGTTTTTGTGATGACTGCCTTTTGTGAAAAGGTCGGCGACTTTTTCTCCTTGAGCAACCATCATAAGATCATCCAGGATTATGAGAGTAGGGGTTTTTCCGTTCCACGACTGCCAATCAACGATCCCTTTATGATATTGCACATCTCGAAGATTTTGCGGAATACTGTTTTCCTGATCGTAACACCATACAATTTTCTTGACGGGTCCTTCGACAAGATGAACGATGGAGTCAACCATATTTGTCACAAAAGTAGTTTTTCCACTTCCTGATGCTCCGCAGACCATCATGGTGAAAGGATGGGAAAGTTTAGGAAACATGTTTTATACTGGAGATTTGAAGAAAAATGAAGATCTGGCACATTGTAAACACATTTTATACACTGACTGGCCGTAGAAGGGTTCAAACTCTGGACCGCTACAGACATATTTTAGTCTGCACAGTATCCGAAGGGATACGATAAATGTTTATCGTCGAAACGCCGTTTCAACAGTACCGGCTGAAACAGCTTTTTTTCATATGTACTGATTACTTGGAACTGTTTTGTTCTTCTGATCCTGAAAATATTTTCGACCATAACTTCAGACTGCTCACTGTTTATCATGTCGCACATGGTATCAAAATTGACCAATTCCGATGTGGAGGTATTCAATGTGATTCCTTTCACTTTACAGATATACTGCGGTTCGGAGAACGGTTTTGTTATTTTCATGCTGTAACTTTTCGGTCCCGTTGAAACAAACTGTTCACAAACTGCACCGGGCCCGAAATCTGTCAATTCATCCGTGAGTTCTCCTAGTGCGTCACCTGTCTGGGGATGATATTCCATTTCAGAACTATCTACGTAAATTACAGAATCTGTATCACAGTAACATATCCTGTCACCCAACTTTTCGAGGAGTTCGTACAGTTTCAGACGAGCATGGCATGTTGTGAAGGCTCCGATAGGAACATTTACTTTCCTGTTCAGACTGACAGCCTCTTCAACATATTTCCAGTTCACTAAAACGGTGTCCTGATTGATGAATACGACTCCTCCAATCATTATATTTGGATCAGTCATTTTATCGAGAAAATCTTTCGATTCCTTGATGATGGACGTCTGGGAAAGGTTGTCCCGTTGACAGAACTTGCCCCATAAAGAATTAAGGCAAAGTTTAGCCAGAGTACGTTTACCAGGATTGACTTCGATACTGTTTTCTTCCAATAGAATACCCTCCTTATCGAAATATTTCTGTATGTACTTCTTCTTATCCTCGTCGTTCTGACACCATGAAGGCCAACCGCTCGCTTCCTGTTTTATTTTCAAGAAGGTGTTGACATAACCAGCAAAGAGTCCTCCAGTTTTTGTGACAGGGTCGTACATCGATGTTTCATACTTCCACACTTCCGACACTGACAGTACTCTGTAGCCTAAACTGTAAGCTTTACGCACCTCGGCGATGACCCACGTCCCCGAAAGTGCGCGTTGTTCATCGGAATGGTTGCATGTACCTTCACATTTTAATCTGATAGCACATTCGTTACACAAGACAAACATCAGTTTTCCATGCATTTTTGTAGGTAGAACAGGATGTAAAAGGGCTTTTGGTGGCAGAACAGTACATTTTATGAGCCCCTCCATGTTCAAAACCTCATTTACCGAAGGAATAGAAGTTCCTAGAAATATGGTAGGATGTCCGACAGGATAGGCACAGTATTTGTTCACATAAGGGTACAAACTTGTAAAATCATAGTACTGTAATTTCTCATTTTCCTTGATTTTGTAATACGTCCTGACTGTCTCAACTCTTCCTCCATATAAGGCGTCTCGTGGATTTAAAGGAATGCAGCAAACGATAGGATGTGTCGATAGATGTCTATCGAGTTCAGGATCTGCTCGCAATATTTTTTTGAAATCGCATTCCCACATTGTGACAACATGGTATCCTTCAGAACGTAGAGCCGCAAGTTTACGACACGTTGTCTCGTATCTGAAGGCTGCAGTGTTCAACAAGTCACTATGTTTATCACTGTTACTATCCTGATCGGTTCCATCTTCTTCGTCACCTTTCGGATACATATCCCTGTTAATTGATATGCAGCGTTGACAACCATGCCAGTAGCACCCCAACGCCTCGTACACCGTCTGCGTCTCCTCGTGATAACCGTCCACTCTGTAACGCCCTCCTATGACATATTTTTCACGAGTACGTCCACCGTGAAGAAGTATTACATCATTTTGTTCTTCCACGTAGGTTAACCATTTCAATGCGAACTTGGACATCTGATCTGCATGATGGTAACCTCCTTTAGGTATTATTCCTATAGTGTTAGCCGGCATAAATTTCTGCCTGTAAATTAGTGAACAGGCAGATGCTATTGTGAGACAATCCTTGAAAATGTCGATCTTGCATATGTCTAGGAAATTCTGTCTCAGCTTCAAACATCCTTGTCTCAACAGGGTAACATCCTTGATGCAGTATTGAAGAAGTTGGTTTTTGTTGTTGAAAGGTACATTTTTGCTGCATTCAATGTCATACCAAGACATAAAACGGTGCTGATCTTCGACTGTTTTCATATATTCATAGCCGTATGCAGAAGGAGGAGGCATCGGTCCTATGTAATTTCTGTTCTTGTAGGTGTTCCACAGATGCGGATAATATCCTTTCTGAACAGGCAAACCGAAAAGTTTGGAAAATCCAGCAAGATTTGTCTGAACGTAGTTGAGACTGTCCACAAAATGAAGATTTTGGTATGACATACTGATGATTTTGGTACCGTCTAAGATCACACGAGGTTTCATTTCTCTTTCCAACATTCTCCGTAGCAGAAATGTGCAATCGTAGCCTCGTGCATTGTGTGCACAGATGGTTATGTTGGAAAACTTGTGCTGCAATTCGAGATAGGACAGAAATGTGTCTACAGGATCATCCCAGAATATAAACTCTCTGGTTCCACAAACAGAACAGGGAACTGTTAAATCCTCCTTCTTGTAACACGAGTGACAGGCTGTCTGTACTACAATAAGATTCGGAACATGAAGAAACGTTTTTTCTTTCTCAGAGTAAGGAATGTCTGTATAACATTCAAAATCGTAGAATATATATAGAAATTTCGAATTCACTTTACTTTTCGGTACATCCATGTGACAGAAATGATTTATAGGTTTCACGCAGTTACATACAGTACAGTACTTCATATTACATTTATGCACTTTTTCATATGTATTGCTTGTTAGAATAATTCTGAAACATCTGGGACACTGTTGGATTTCACTACAGACTGTACCGTTTCGGAATGGTGTAGAAACGTGATTCGTGAAGCAGTTTTCATTTTTGAAAATTCTGTGACATGTCTGACATATTCTGCGAACACCCTGTTCAGGCACACACGGCGGAGTTGAACGACACATAGAACACAATTGTTTACACAGATGATTATGCGGTTTATGAAATATGAGTTCGTTACACCCGCGACATTCTTGTTTTGCAGCAAATGCTCCAACACGGTTCACTATCACATCATAATGCTGTCTGAGGTTATCATAAAGAAGGTATATAAATCTGGAAGCATTTTCAACCTGTCCTTCAAACAAAACATCTTTAACATCACGAAGATTGTTGTATACAATAATTTTATATTCAGGGAGAACTTGCTGAAATTTTCTCAGTTCAGGAATTCCACTTCCTGCACACGCATTGTCTGTGAGATCTACATCTGCTTTGCGCATAAGTTCGAAAACAGGTTTCAGAAGATTTCTATTTTTTCGATACTGTGAATAGGACGGATCATTATCAGCATGAGATTTTCCTATGATCAAAGCTTCAGCTAAACAGAGCGGTTTCTTTCTATTCGGCACACCGACGACACTTCTTTTTTGCGTGCTTATCATGTAATTAGGTAAACAATATGTTTTTTTACCTCCGCCACCTCCGACAGGTATGTCAACATGGTCGGCGCGCAAAATTAAGCGATCTGTAGCAGTGAATGTTTTCGCGCTCTGCAATATTTTATACATGATATTCCACACCATATCACTGTGTAACTGGTCACATCTGTGCCACCCGACATAAATATCTTTCACGGCGGGGTCAGATATGTTAGACAGAGTTAAACCTATCTTGTCTTCATCCTTGGTGTTTTTTTTAACGTAGGTGAGAAGATTTTCGACACCTTCGCGGATCCATGTGTGAGGATCGACATTTTCTCGAGGGTGTGAGAAACTGAATTCCACACGTCGTCCTTTGGAACGGAATTTAGGATATTCACGTTCTTGAATGTTGTGTAATATTATATTACCTATCTGTTCACGAGACACTGAAGCACGTTTTCTTTTCTTACCTCTGCTATCTCCTACAGAAACACTCTGGGATGACGGTTCTGCTGGGGGCAAGGGATCCGGTCTCCATGACGGTCCTGGCACAGGTTCCAAGCCTGATCCAAGTGCGACGTTCCTTGAAGGTCCTGGTGATGTAACAGGGTCAAATGCGGTTGTCTGCTTCTCCTCGGTAGCTCGGGATACAGGATCGGGTGTTGATGAAGGACCTGGTGATTCTTCGGAAATACCTGTCCATCCTTCTCCATAAAGATCGGGTAAGGATGTTGTCACTGTTCGTAGTAACCGGTCATACTCTTCGATCAAGGAGATTCTTTCTCCTGCTATGATTTTTTGCGCAATTTGCACCAACACTTCCCGTAACTGTCTAGGTGTTGTGTAATAACCATCACGATATAGCAATAACAGATCGTCAGCGGATAACTGTACGTCCATGATCGTACGATGTCTGTGTCACGAAGACTGTCATGTGGAGAGAACACCGTACTTTATATACGCAAGCATACCAAAGCAGTTATTTCCGTTCCTAACGGTTCTGCTGTCTGATCTGTAAACTCTCCGGAAATCTGTAACAGTCCTCTGGTAACCGTCTTCGCCTTTTCTGGCTGATATGAATGCTCATGTAAAATTCTTGGAAAAAGCTAACTGTCTTCACCAGATGTTTTCCTGGCTGATATCAAACCCGTAAAATTCTCGGAAATAGCTAACTGTCCTCACCAGATTACTCATTCCCAGAAACCCTACTCTCATCCCACACAATTCCTAGACCTCGAACACTCAACACTTCAACGTCATCTGCTCGAACATTCACCAGAACCTGAAATAATCTCCCGACAAAATTCCTTGTAAAACAGACCTTAAAACATTTGACTCAAACACGCAAAAGCAATTACCATTCCAGACCCATTACCCAAACCACATCCGTTAATTCTCACAACATTTCCTCGAATCAACACTCAACAAACTCCATTTTCCAAGAAAAGGCACTTAACATTCACCGCACCACTTAAAAGCCTCATCAACGCCATCTGTTTTCAGACGCCGGAAATTCCGAGAAAACCAACCGTCACCGGAAAATCCCAGCCGACCCTAATTGGACTAGAGTGAAGGCAATTGTAGATTCGGAATCTGTACGTCAACACCTTTAAATAGAGTATATGGACGGAGGTCTACGGTCAAAATAACAAAAACCAAGATGGCGGCCAAGATGGCGGCCCCCATTGTCATGACGAGCTGAGATGACAATTAATTGTATAATATTACGTAGTAACCGTCGGTGATGTTTACTGGCACCTATCTGTTGTAGGTAAATTGAAAAACTCGAAAAACATGTCCGGACAATTTCGAAGGGCCGTCCAGCCGCCCCTAATTGAACTAAAGTGAAGGCAATTGTAGATTCGGAATATGTACGTCAACACCTTTCCATAGAGTATATGGTAGGGGGTCTACGGTAAAAATAACAAAAACCAAGATGGCGGCCAAGATGGCGGCCCCCATTGTCATGACGAGCTGAGATGACAATTAATTGTATAATTTTACGTAGTAACCGTCGGTGATGTTTACTGGCACCTATCTGTTGTAGGTAAATTGAAAAACATGTCCGGACAATTTCGAAGGGCTGTCCAGCCGCCCCTAATTGAACTAAAGTGAAGGCAATTGTAGATTCGGAATCTGTACGTCAACACCTTTAAATAGAGTATATGGACGGAGGTCTACGGTCAAAATAACAAAAACCAAGATGGCGGCCAAGATGGCGGCCCCCATTGTCATGACGAGCTGAGATGACAATTGATTGTATAATATTACGTAGTAACCGTCGGTGATGTTTGCTGCACCTATCTGTTGTAGGTAAATTGAAAAACTCGAAAAACATGTCCGGACAATTTCGAAGGGCCGTCCAGCCGCCCCTAATTGAACTAAAGTGAAGGCAATTGTAGATTCGGAATCTGTACGTCAACACCTTTAAATAGAGTATATGGACGGAGGTCTACGGTCAAAATAACAAAAACCAAGATGGCGGCCAAGATGGCGGCCCCCATTGTCATGACGAGCTGAGATGACAATTAATTGTATAATATTACGTAGTAACCGTCGGTGATGTTTACTGGCACCTATCTGTTGTAGGTAAATTGAAAAACTCGAAAAACATGTCCGGACAATTTCGAAGGGCCGTCCAGCCGCCCCTAATTGAACTAAAGTGAAGGCAATTGTAGATTCGGAATATGTACGTCAACACCTTTCCATAGAGTATATGGTAGGGGGTCTACGGTAAAAATAACAAAAACCAAGATGGCGGCCAAGATGGCGGCCCCCATTGTCATGACGAGCTGAGATGACAATTAATTGTATAATTTTACGTAGTAACCGTCGGTGATGTTTACTGGCACCTATCTGTTGTAGGTAAATTGAAAAACATGTCCGGACAATTTCGAAGGGCTGTCCAGCCGCCCCTAATTGAACTAAAGTGAAGGCAATTGTAGATTCGGAATCTGTACGTCAACACCTTTAAATAGAGTATATGGACGGAGGTCTACGGTCAAAATAACAAAAACCAAGATGGCGGCCAAGATGGCGGCCCCCATTGTCATGACGAGCTGAGATGACAATTAATTGTATAATATTACGTAGTAACCGTCGGTGATGTTTGCTGCACCTATCTGTTGTAGGTAAATTGAAAAACTCGAAAAACATGTCCGGACAATTTCGAAGGGCCGTCCAGCCGCCCCTAATTGAACTAAAGTGAAGGCAATTGTAGATTCGGAATCTGTACGTCAACACCTTTCCATAGAGTATATGGTAGGGGGTCTACGGTAAAAATAACAAAAACCAAGATGGCGGCCAAGATGGCGGCCCCCATTGTCATGACGAGCTAAGATGACAATTAATTGTATAATTTTACGTAGTAACCGTCGGTGATGTTTACTGGCACCTATCTGTTGTAGGTAAATTGAAAAACTCGAAAAACATGTCCGGACAATTTCGAAGGGCTGTCCAGCCGCCCCTAATTGAACTAAAGTGAAGGCAATTGTAGATTCGGAATCTTTACGACAACACCTTTCCATAGAGTATATGGTAGGGGGTCTACGGTCAAAATAACAAAAACCAAGATGGCGGCCAAGATGGTGGCCCCCATTGTCATGACGAGCTGAGATGACAATTAATTGTATATTACGTAGTAACCGTCGGTGAAGTTTACTGGCACCTAGAAATACAGAAACCCAACATTGCGGTCAACATGGCGGCCCTATTGTCCGGCCCTGTGTGATCTAACATAAAATTGATTTACCATATCTGTGCATTTTCAAAGGGCGACTCCGACTCTGTTTGGCCCCGGGAAGAAATAATAGAAATAACTCAACGAGTCCACTCAAACTCTGTAAAAACGAATTTGCCATATGTGTAGGTCGACTCTGATTCTATTTATTTAAGAAACAAACGCAATTACAATAACGCTACATTTTCAACATCATCTATTTCACGATGTTCTTTCTCAGACGTTCTGTGAGGACTTAACAAGGAAGTTGGTTTTGCAATTATATCTCCATACTTTTATTATCTGTCTGGATGAAACAAGGAAGTACTATGTACATAACGTTATCAGAGTCGACCGGATGCAACAAGGAACTACTGTGAAACTCCTCTCAGAACTGCAGGCCTCAGTGCCGCAATTTCCTCCTTGTAAATCTGTCATGCTGTAATAAAGAACTCCTGTCACCGCAACTTAATCTCTTCTACAGATTTCCGCGTAACACGCTTGCTAATGACTTAAGCGTGTAAGGAAGTCTGCAGAACTTCTGAAACAGATTTTCCTCCACTCATTCTGTTACTTCGTGTTGGGTCAAGCAGAACGTGCGATGGCTGATGGAAATTTTGTAAGTACCTATTTCATATTCATATTAAAATAACATATTTTCTGTATACACCATATATTTTTATTACAAGAAACTATTATACATATTTTATTATACCCATTAAATGCAATACCTCTCAATGTAGACGTTATATGTACAATCTCGGGTTCGATTCCCGATGGAAACCTATGGTTCTGTGCATAAAGTAAATTTAAAATCAGCTAGACTGTTTAATTATCCCACAACTGAACGAAACGTGTTAGTTTATTAGTAATATTAGTAGTGTTTATTCGTTCAGTTTTCTCTTTTTTAACATCTCCACCATCCGTTCCTCTAGCTCTTTCCCCGTTCCCCCTGTTTTCTTATTTTCTGCTCTTTCATTCCTCACATAATTTATCTACATCCGTCTTCTCCGGCACTTTTTCTCCTTATGCTCTTTCTCCATCACGTGCTATCCCACATGCTTTGCAGAGAATCCTCCTTCCAGCACAGCATTCAACCATTCCGCACATAATTCATCCGGTCCATGCATATCACTCTCAACCGTCCACACACACACATATCGCTCACCAATTCCTGGAACCACTTAACGATAATCTTACTCGAACACTCAACACTTCAACGTCATCTGCTCGAACATTCTCCCGACAAAATTCCTTGAAAACAGCCCTTAAAACACCTGACTCAACACAGCAAAAGCAATTACCGTTCCAAACACATTACCCAAACCACATCCATTAATTTTCACAACATTTCCTCGAAACAACACTCGACAAACCCCATTTTCCAAGAAAAGGCACTTAACATTCACCGCACCACTTAAAAGCCTCATCAACGCCATCTGTTTTCAGACACCGGAAATTCCGAGAATCTCCCCAACCCAAATTCCCAGAATTTCAGAATCATCAATGCCATCTGTTTTCAGACACCGGCCGACCGGGAAAAGCAATTACCATTCCAACATCCCACACCGCATCCATTAATTCTCACAACATTTCCTCGAAACAACACTCGACAAACCCCATTTTCCAAGAAAAGGCACTTAACATTCACCGCACCACTTAAAAGCCTCATCAACGCCATCTGTTTTCAGACACCGGAAATTCCGAGAATCTCCCCAACCCAAATTCCCAGAATTTCAGAATCATCCAACGCCATCTGTTTTCAGACGTCGTCAAAACGGGGAAAACCCGAATACTTTTCCTCCTACCCAACAACCAATCAAAACACTCCTCACAAAATTAGGCCCCGCCCATTTTAAAACAACCCACCAATCAGAATCATCCACACAAATTCACCCCCACCCATTTTATGACGTCATCGCGAACAACAATAACCCTTGCTTGCCCACACAACTACATCATCAATTGATCTTTGATCGATCTTTTCCAATCAATTGATTTATCGGACTCTACGCGGTACCATAACTACTTGGTTGAATGGTGATGGTTTACAAGATATCAAGAGTCCAAAATATACTCATGAAATGATGTTGCAAGACTTCTTAATATCTGGTTGCAAGTAGTCAACAATTAGAAACAGTATATTTGAGAAACTCAAAATAATGGGTATAACTTGTTTGTCTTGTCTGTCAAATTATAGCACACATTCCTTGAAATTTTTGCTAGTTCAACTTTTGAAGGGTATTTGCCCAAAATCTTAGGATATTCATTGCTTTCTGAATGGGATGATGATTTCAAGACAGCAAGAAGCATACGCATCTATGAGAGAACGACATAATGTTTTGCAGGATGGGCAAGGAGAATGAAGTTACATTGAAAGAAAAATGTTAATGTGAATTTATACGTATATCCCGAATATATAGTTTCAGTAGCCCCTTCATGCAATGAGTTTTGAATGATTTGAATTTTATTCTAATGGTAATTATTACCATATTGTATCTTAGAAAACTTCTCTCACAATTCTTGTCTGAGTAATGCTGAACTCTAAGATATCGACAGTGTTTGGAACGTTACTTTTCAAAAGTAATTCAGTTATAATTACTGTAGCTTTAAAACGTGTCTAATTTAGTTACTATTACAATTACTTTATTCTAGATTACTTATATCTTGTAAGACATGGTTCAGAACATGAAATGCAAACGCACTATTCATTTCATCACAGATGACCACCAACAACTTAGCATTAAGTTTCATATATAATTGAGGACTAAAAGTGGTAAACGTTGTAAGTGTCAAAAGCGAAAGTGTTGGGAAATTGGATCGTTCCGCACATCAGCCCGTAAGAACGTTCACACTAGTGACCTTGTTACACGCCCTTTGAACTACTTAGAGGGCTACCAGCCACATTTCACGTTTACCACATTATAAAGCATGTCACATTTCACAGTTTATCGTGGAAAACGGTGTTTGAATTATTGTGGTACTTACAGCAATTATCAATTTTAGTCTTCAATTATAACTGCTGAGTGGTTAGAACAGCGCGTTACGACGCTAGGAGTCTCTGGTTCTAATCCTGGCATGGGTATTCTTAGTATGTGATCCTTCATAAGTTTCATCATTTATCACTCGTTCCGATCTTTGCGATTAAACAAAAATGACAGAAAAGCGTAGTAAAATAAACTAAATCAATCAACTATATAATTATAACTAAGTTAATATATTTTATGTGTAAATACAGAGGCAACAAAATCCACATCTTTTACTTAAATATGAAAAAATAATATTTTATTGTATTTTTGTTGAGCAAACAATATATTATTCAGAATTACTGTTGAACTGTGGTATACCAATGAGGATTGTTGACGATTATATAGCCTTATGTCGAAATTATTCTAATTAAAATACACTTTGAATAGATACATTCTGGTTCTTGGCAATAAACGAAATTGTTCTCATGATCTCACGATTTCAATAATCACTAATTCATCCATTCTTTCAGGCGAGGATATGATTCAACAAATTGTAAAAATGGAAAAATGTATAAAGAAAATTTCTTTATATGCGAAAAAATAGTAATTGTACACTTGTGTTCAGATCAATTGGTACACACTTCAACTGTTCGACCCTATAAAGAGTGACACTTTATGTGAACAGGAGTGTACAACTAACTTTGAACTTCCTAATTAGTGGAAATATAACAGAATTTCAGGTACTAATTTCATAAAGTAAGTAGTTTACAGTTAATGTTACTCGAAAATGTTACTGTTATTTCCAAAGAACAAGCCAGCATAATTCGTGAAGAACTGTAAGACAGGACTTCGAACACTGTGCGGAGGCAACGTGTGAAAAATTGTACTTAAGTATTATGAAACGAAAAAGCAATCACTCTGCTGCTCGTTTACCTTTATTCCCGGTTTTCAAATAAAGGCCTCCCCGATGGCGTGGTGGTAACGTCGTCTCCTTGTAGTCACTCAAGAGGTTCGATATATGGTGGAGGTGCATTGCACAGTGGTTCGGATCCCACTTTAAACTGTAGGTCCAGTCCTGATTAGCCTATCTGTGCATAAAAAGGACTTAAAACATCACTTCAATGTTTCTAAATAAATAATTTTCTTAAAGTATAGTAATTTGAGCTTTGATTTTCATTGAAACACTGTTAAGCCTTGTTTCCATGTCATTAAAATGTTGGCGAAGGAAAGCTTTTATAGTATAAAAAAAATATACATAAAAACGTAACGTTTCCACCCTCTAACAGGGTCTTCTTCAGACGAATATTCACAATTGACAATAAGCAAAGATTATTTGGTCTTATCGTCATCCTGAGAAAATGGAACACTTTTTTGTATCAATTGGAATTCTGCAAGAAAAATACATTAAGAAACTGAAATTTACGGCCTTGTGGAAAAATTAACATTAATATTCTTAAGCATTTTTCAATAATGTTTATAATTGTAAAAATTGAAAACGTGTTTTATCTTTAATTTCATTTTACTAATACAGGGTTCGGAAAATAATATCTTGCAAATGGCATTTCAACAAAGAAAGCACAGTGCATTGCGTTGCGTTCTACCCAAGAATATATTGAACGGTCGCTCCATACACAAGAAAAGAACTTTGCTGGAGCGAGCGAATGAAAGCAAGTCTCTGCGCAAGTAGTGACGCGAGACGGCTCTACCAATGAACACGTGAGACGGAACGAGATTGCGTGGAACGGCGGAAAGCTGCTGTAGTCACTAGCTTTCGCAGCATCGTGTATTGCTTCGCTCTGCCCACTCGATCCCCCCCTTTCCTGCCACTATGAGCAGCCTTGTTGCAGCAGAGATAGTTGGGACAGAGTATAAAGTCTCCAATCAAAAGTAGAAAGTACTGTCATACAAAATGAAGTGTAGGCACGTATCCAGAAATTCCTTTCGGGTGGGGGGGACAATATATTTTTAAGGGGTATAGTAGATAGAACTTCACAAGTTTATATTTAAGGCCAGTGGTGCCCCTTTTGGTGGCAAAACGGGGACGGGGGGGAGGCAAGGAAAGTTTACTCTCTCTTGGTAGACAATGCCTAGCATTAAGACGCCATATGATGTATTTGAGTGTCTTCACGAAGCTGTTACACAATGGATGGACAATCCACTCGACGATGTGAGATTCAAACTGTGGGCTGCGAACTGGACGCACACAGTTCTCGAATATTTCTCCCTGATTCGAGCCTGAACACCACTAATGTGTCTTGTCCTCCCATGTATGCAGCTCTTATAAAAGCTGAAACCCACCAAATTGCTCATATTCAGGCCTAAGCACTTTGCAAGTGTTCAAAATTGTCCGTCACAGCTTCCGCAGTCTTGTCATATATCGACACGAAACAAAGGAAGTCTTCTCGAACACAGCTGGATCGAGAAACAATTCATGCACAGTGAAAACCCTTCCGTTCCCAACACATCTAATGTTTCGACTTCCAATATGATAAAATGCTCACTCATTTATCTCCAGTGGCGTGATGGGGGTCATAACCCTCCTTTGGCCCAGCATTTAAAAAAAATGAACGTCAAAGGCAGACAAAGATGGCAAAATGAGGACTGACTACCGAAAAAAGTATACGTAACACCCCCCACTTCAAAAATCCTAGGTATGCCAGTAGAGCAACGGCACAACATGCCAGAGACCCTGGTTCGGGTCCTGTTAGAGCCTGAAAATTCCGCTAAAATATCTACATATGCAACATCTTCCTGTTTTCTCTTCTCGACATTCATATAATTTTCGGCTGTCCCTTTGTAGTGGTTAAGTGTTTGAGTGTGTGTCGAACCCAGTTGGCTTAAATAAAAGTCCTTTTTATTCCACGAAAGTCTCGGACTGCATAAACGAAATTTGGCTCGGGCAAAAATAAAATTACAGTTCATCTGTGCAACTTATTTATGTCTTAATAAACCTCTCCAATATCCGGTACTCCTGAAATATTCACTTTATACCTTCTTTGATCTCTTCGGCTCATGCCCCGAACTAGCACTACACTGAGTTTCCTAGAGTTCCACAGACGTCCATATCTTCAACTTTGGACACGAACTAGAAGTAGACTTCGGTACTTTAAGGGAAATTGTGTCACTAGTCCTCTTCATTTTCGAATTACTAACAGATTCTGTTGTACTGATCAACCTGGAAATTGAAGCCGGGTATTTATGTCTTAATTATATTCTAGAATATTCCGTAGATAAAACGTTTAATTAATATTACCAGTAGTTGGACTCCACCTCTTATTTAAGTACTTTACCCTTTTCCGCTTTCCAAAGAATCGTCCTACTCGTGGCACGCTTTGTTGCGCAGCTTCCAAATGATGACAAATCTTTACACAATGATCGCTCACGCTGCGACAACAACAATGAAAGCGCAAGCAACGTTTACGTGCAATATTGTCAATAAAAGGGTTATAGAACATTCTCCGTCTTGCCTCGATAATTACTCTCCTTAAATTATCATCACATTATTAGAAGAAGACAAAAAACTAATTTATCCAGTGTAAACTGATAGATTTCCTGCGGGGGCTCGACCCCCTGATCTCCACCTTGGATACGTGCTATTATCAATAAAATGGTTATGGAACATTCTCTATCTTGCCCCGATAATTATTTCTCTCCTTAAATTATCGTCGCATCTTTCAAGAAACCAAAAACCTAATTTATCTAGTGTAAACTGAAAGATTTCCCTTGGAAAGTGCTCGAACCCCCCCCCTGATCCCCATCTTGGATACATGCTATTATCAATAACAGGGTTATAGAACATTTTCTGTCTTGCCTAGATAATTATTACTCTCCTTAAATCGTACCATGCCCTGTTCGATTAAGAAATATTGACCCTGGCAGACCTTGTCAGCTCCTGCTCACAAATGTGTAGAATAAGCTTTCTACAGGAAATGGTAAGAACACTGGCCTTTGGCAAGAGGTGACGAGAGGCCAAGCGAGGGTTTAAATAGGTGCGCATGAGAGCGACACGAGGTCTTTTAATCTGGAATCATCGGAGAAGCAGGAGCTACTACTGGTCTTATTTCTAAACCGAACAGGGTAAGCTAGTCTACACCCATTCTGCCATTTGCATTGCTCACTTCAGTCTAGAAACGAATCATGAGTCTATTTTAATGAATAGTTAGATATTTGTACCTGCCCGTTCAGGGCTGTCTCTACCATCAACTAGTACTAATAGTACATCCCTATTTAAGATCCCCGCGTTCAGAGGAACGTTACGTGGTTTGAGATGCCTGGGTTTTTCATCCATTTTTACGGAAATGTGATGAAAATTTAGAGCAACGTGGTTCTTTTGGAAATGAAAAGCGTCATGCCTTGTTTTCCTAAACAGACATGAAAATTGAAAGAATAGGCTGCGGAATTTTTTCATTTATTTCACTCTGAAATAAATGAAAATTGAAATGCATTAATATCATGTTAAACTTGTTTCTTCGCGGAATTTTTTCCTAATGGGGGGTTAATTTTTTTAAATAAGGTACGTCACCATTGTTAGTAATGCCTTATGTCATTTACTGAGTTGGAGGACGAGCTTGATACCACATTGGATAGGCTCATCATTCTCGCCAATAATGCTGTTGGTCCATCTTTTGATGTGGAGGGCCTACCTTGTGCCTCATCCACCCCAATCAGAAGTCCTCCATTAACTAGAAGTCGCGCACGCGTGCAGGCTCACTTTCAAATTGATAATCGTCCCACAGTTCTTGTGGAACCACCAACCATGGCTCAACTACCTTTTGTTCATCCCTTCCTGTTCGAGAGCATTCAGTTTCAGGGTGCCTCGGGGAAGGATGTTTCCAAATTCATAGACCGTTTCGAAAGTGCGGTGATTCTGAACAATTGGGACGAGACGAAAAAACGGCAATTATTCCCGGCGTTGTTATGTGGCCCAGCCCTCCGCTGGTTTAATGCAATTAGCCAGCAACCAGGCGTCAATTTAGTCAGCTATGAGGACGTCAAGAAAAACTTATTGAAGAATTCACAGGCTCCCTTGATCAGCTGCAGATCGAGGAGCAGATCAGATATCGGTTCCACAGGGACGATGAACCGGTATTATCTTATGTTAGGGACAAGCAGACCCTCTTGTTTAAGATGGACCCTAACATGGCTGTGAATAAGCAGCTTAAATACATAAACGCAGGTCTTCAACCGGAATTTATCAGGGAGATATACAAAAAACAATATAATTCAGTTCCGGAGCTTTTGAAAGACCTCAAGGAATATGAAAAGGCAAAGTTCCTTATGCGCCGTAGAACGGTGCAAGAGCTCTTGCATTCGGCTCAAAAGGAAACTCTTTTTCCGTCTCCTGCTGAGTTGCGCATTCCTCACCAGAACCCCGTAGTTAGCACTACGGCGGTTGCTCCGGAATCAGCACCTCGGGCAAATCAAGACATGACTAATCAGCTGCAAGCCTTGCAAGCTGAATTGGACCTTGTCAAAAGACAACAAACGTCTCTCCCAACTTCAGAACCGTCCGCTGTATAAGCTTTGGCTAAGCAGGTTAGCAACCTAGCGTTAAAAGTCGAGGAAGTTATACAGTCACACGATCACGAAAATTTTCAAACTGTAGGCCAAAATTATCAAAGGGGTAATTTTAATCACAATCGTGGTTCAAACAACAGACGAGGCTTTCAGGGCAGGGGAAGTGAAGGCTACCGTTCAAACAACGGCCGGTTTCAGAATCGTTCCAATTTTCAGCGTGGCCAGGGGCGAGGTTCACCAGCCCCCCGCGGTCGTCCCGATCAAGGTGACCGGCGTGGCCAACAACTTTGTTATAAATGTGGTTTTCCTAATCACCACCAAGAATTTTGTCTTCAAAATCCAGAAGATTTAAACGCCAATTAACCGCAAGTAATGGAGACATACCTGCGGGCAGTAAAAAGATTTTAGTCTCTACTTTCCCGTCTGAAGATCTCATTTATGTACATGCCAATGTAAATGGGGAACGTCAAAGGTTTATTGTCGATTGTGGGAGCGAAGGTATTCCTGCCCATGCTAGGAGGTTTAAAATCAACACTCTAGTTAAAGGTGTCACGAATAATTGTTTAACAATTAAAGAAATTGTACTTTTAGATTTTTCTCTAAATGGCTTTACATTTAGGCACCCCTTCAGGGTGATACAAGATTTTGGTCATAATACCATCCTAGGTAACGATTTTCTCAAAGCCCAAAATGCAACTTTAGATTTTGAAAGCAATAAATTGACTTTGAGCAGATTTGGCACTCCCCCACGCAACCGCATTCGGTTTGATTCGAAGAAAGCTTTTGATGTTTCCGTTAAATTGGCAGGTTTGCTGGTACATACTGTTGAACCTGAATATGTGGCTTCTAAACGAATTGTTGTGAAACCAAGATCACATTTGTGCATCCATTTAAAATTAGTCAATACAGCAAATCAAAATTTAACTTTACTTGAGCCGGATGCAAATTTTCAGGCTAAATCTGGCATAATGGTACCAAGGGCGATACTCAACCCTGCCACACAACTTGTTTGGGTATCCAACCCTTTGAATTATAGAATTGTAATTCGCAAAGGTACTCGGATCGGTGGCGCAGAATCTTGTGAGTTGGCAACGGTGGATCAGGAAAATAGTTCTGCAACAGTTAATTTAACAAAGGAAGAATCAGAAAACGACGATATCCCACAAGTGGATATATCCAAATTTGACATTAATCCTCAATTGGAGGAACATGAGAAAAATCGACTTTTAGAGCTTTTGTTAAAATACAAAAATGTTTTCAGTTGGTCCGAGAATGACATGGGCCTTGCCACCAATTACAAAAACAAGATAAAGCTTTCTGATCCTACTCCGTTCCATAAGCAGCAATATCCGATCCCGGTACATTTGCGAGCAGAGATAAAGAAACAAATTGAGACTTTGAAAAAACAGGTTATAATCCGGGATAGTACAAGTCCTTATAACTCACCAGTTATTCTTGTGAAAAAGCGTGACGGAAGTTACCGTTTTATTCAAGACGGTCGATTTTTGAATAAACGCTCTGTGTTCGATGCGATGGCCATGCCTTCCATTCAGTCTATCTTGCACGATATGGGGGAAAGCAGTACTATTCTAGTGCCGATTTACGTTCAGGATTCTTTCAGATACCATTAACCGAAGACAGTAAACAGTACACAGCCTTCTCTATTCCCAACCTAGGTCATTTTGAATTTAATGTTTTAAGTCAAGGTCATATTACCTCTCCAGCAGCGATGAATCGAACACTTCAATTGGCTTGTAGCGGAATGCAAAGTGATAACTTCGCCTTCTATATGGATGATTTATTTACCTGGGGCCATACCTTTAATGAAATGTTGACAACACTGGAAAAATTGTTTCAGTGTCTACAAAACGCTGGCTTGAAAATTTCTCCACACAAATGTAAATTTGGTTATTTTGAGATACTCGCCCTTGGACATTTGGTGGGGCGTTATGGCCTACGCTTGAGTGACCGTATTATTTCTTCCATTAAGACTTACCGCACCCCCTCCACCACAAAACAAGTTAAACGATTTTTAGGTTTATGTTCATATGTCCGTAGATACGTCCCATCCTTTTCAGAGAAGGCCCAACCTCTCCAGTCCCTTTTGGGCAAAGGCAAAAAATTTGTATGGGGGAGGACCAAGAAACAGCTTTTACAAACTTAAAACACGCTTTAATAACTGCCCCAGTTTTGCTACCCTATGACCCTTCTAAAGAAACACGCGTCTACTGTGATGCAAGTCTAAAAGGCCTTGGTGCTATTTTAACACAGCCAAATGCAAATAATGATTTCCTTCCTGTAGCATATGCAAGTCGAACACTCAAAAAAGGGGAAGAAAAATTGTCCATCATGGAACTAGAACTATCAGCGGTTCTGTATGCCCTCAAAACCTTTAGGTTTTATTTAATTGGGAAACATTTCGAAATTGTAACAGATAATAAAGCAGTCAGTTATTTGCGTACCACCCGTAATTTGAGTTCGAAGCTCTCGCGGTGGAGTGCAGAGCTTGATTCATACGACTTCACGGTCGTTCATTGTAAATCTACACAAAATATTTCCGACGCTATTAGCAGGGAATCAACCAACCCCCCGGACGACGAATCGCCAGAATTGGGCGAACCTCGTATATTTCTCTTCCAGGATGAATCAATAGATGTGGGAAAACACCAGCGCGACGACTCATTTCTTTCAGAAATCATAAAAGTTTTGGAGGGGGCAGATGACGCCCAATCCCCCTTCGAAAGACAGACTTTTTATTATGTGCTGGAAAATGGTATTTTATACAGGAACCATAAGATGGGTGGGGGAAGTAAGAAATTGCTGTGTATACCTAAGTCCTTACGTCATACTGTAGTTGAACAATTACATTCTCACCCGTGTGGTGGTGGTCATTTAGGGTTTACTAAAACATATTACAATGCGCTCAATCGCATATATTTTCCCTATATGAAACGTTTTATACAGGACAAATGTCGCCAGTGCCTATCTTGTCAAACAAACAAGCGCCCTACGGGGTTGCCACAAGGTGAACTCCAGACCTTTCCAAGCTGTCGCCCTTTTGAACGCCTAGCTATAGATTTCGCGGGACCGTTCCCTCCCAGTGGCCCAAATAAATGTAAATATATTTTATCATGCATGGATTTTGGTACCCGATATATGATAGCTGCTCCTGTGGTCAATACCACTGCTCAAACGGCTGCTAACTTTCTCTACGAGCACATAATATTAAGATTTGGTTGTCCAAAAATTATCAACAGTGATAGGGGTGGCTCATTTAATTCCTCTGTATTTAAAGAGCTTAGTGCTAAACTCGGTATTCAGTTAAAATTTGTTACTGCGTATCACCATAATACTTCCGGTTTAGAGGAACGAGGTATCGGTATTTTGCAAAGTATAATTAAGCATTTTGTAACCCCGAAACATGATGACTGGATTGCCTATCTACAACCAGCTGTGTTTACATATAATGTTACACGCGGCGACTCCAGTCGTTTTAGTCCGTTTTACCTCATGCATGGGTTCGAAGCCGGTCTGCCCTGGGAAAGTATGCTTCACGCAGATCCCTGCGAAAATAGTGCGAACACGGACAAACTTGAAAGGCTAAACAAGGCACGAGACGCGGCTCAAGAAAATTTACGTAAACGATTTGAGTCCCAAAAGAAGTATTATGACAGACGTCATCAAGCAACAAGTTACGCTCCTGGTGAATTGGTATTATTATATAACCCCACTCAGAAGGCAAAACGGCTAAGTGCTTTTCAGGTGTTTATTTTGGGCCCGCGGTAATAGTAAGAAAGGAAAATAGCAATACCTATTCAGTGGAATATGAAAATAAGCGCGGCAAGATTGTGTCCGATTTAGTGGCTGTACAAAGGTTAAAACGCTATCACCGCCCTTCAGGGGGTGAGGAAGAAACGAACATCGTATCTCTTCAAGAAGAAGATTTCGAACCAGTAACCGCCCATACGTAGCCCAAAGCACATGTCGTAATTGTTTACTTTCTGTGTGGACCATATTTTTATAATTTTTATATTTTATTTTAATTTTATTTTTCGTTCCATTTCCCTAAAAGTATCAATACGTCAATTCGTTTTCTCGCCAAACGTATATAACCTAATGTACGCACCATTGTTGTTTTCTCGTAGAAGTAAAACTATTTTGTTAGGCAATTGCATGTTTTATATATGAAGTTATTTATAAACACGCTCTGAAATATATGTGTATTTTTCCATCCATGCATGACTTATAAAAGAATTAAATATGTTGTCAGTGAGCTAACTTAGTTAATTAAAGCAACGAAAGTGCGGCACGAGCGTTATCTAGTGTATATTTGTCTTTTCTATTGTGTATATTAAACCTACCGGTAGTATGTGAAAAGACCCGTTATTATAGTTAATAACGTAAGAAATGTTAATGTCCCCGTGACATTTAGCCTTAAATAAAGAAAGAAGTCTGCGTAAGCCGACTAAAATGAAGCAGAGAACCAAGTTCTCATTTAGACCATGTAATTTGTGCTAATAATAAGCAAGGTGTGAAGTTTCATACGTTTGACGAGATATTTTTTTTATCTATTTTCAGTTAAAATTATTCCTGGCCGACAGTTTGACTTTATCTTCTTGACCCCTCCTTGAATAATTCCTATTTACATTGCACTAATTGCAGTGTTTCTAAAAACTAACTAAAATACCCGAGAAAATTTTAAGTTAAATTTATTTTGTGTAAAAATATGTGATTTATCAAATTTATTGATTTGATATTTATTGGCCGCAAAGTAATTCATTTTTTTCAATAATAACTAAAAATAACAGTTGTGGTCATTTTAGCAAGTTTAGGTTCAATAATTGCTACATATTTCAACAAGATGCAGTTTTTCCTATATTTATTAATTTTAATTGCATTTATCTCTCATGTCAATTCCCTATCCTTCAAGGAAGTGGTCATAAGATCTTTCCAATACCCGTACATCATTTGTTCAGTAATTACGTTAACACTAGTTTTTATTTGTATGTTAATTCTTGCCTTCATTTGTTGTCAGCGAAGATGTAAAAAGTTAAAAGTTTTGGAAAATAATTGCCCAAGGGAAATGGAACGAGTAAATATGTCTTCAAGTGTACAATTTTTAAATATATCCCAGTCGGATAGCGACTCTTGGCACAGTGGTCCCACCCAACCCGTTACATGTCGAAATCTTGAGTCAGTTTTTACCTTTCAAGACCCCTTTTATGACCAAGCAGATACTCCAAACGTAATTATCCCACTTGAAATTCCTCCCGTCCGTCTAGATACATTTAATGTTGCATGTCAAACTCTTAATCCATTAAAGTTAGATGATGTTAACACCTCATCTCGCTCTGTTCAAACTAATCCTGTTAAAGTAAAAAGAGTTAAAGGAGTTACGGTGAAAACACAAAACGTAGATGTGTCTCGAACCGACGACCCCCAGCCCCACTCTGAACCAATTGTCCCTTTCATTCAAAACATGTTTTATGACGACATATAATCAAGCTGCTTTTCCACGCACTCCCCTAGCCGTTATGCAACCGAGTTCGTACTAGCCTGGGGCGCCGAGCAAGCTTCCCCCCTTCTTTTTATTTTCCTCTGATTCTGTCTCGATGAAATCCAGGTACATCAAGAACCAAAAGTTCATGAAAGGTACTCTCTTCCTCTTCCTATTTGCTCCTTGGCACCGCCTCCCTCGTTACCAGTCCTAAGTTTCTATCGTCGTGTTCCTCGCAGAGAAAGAACACGTTCCTGTTATTGGTCATCACTCACGAGGGGCTCCGCCCATCCAGAACGGCCGCTATATACTTTTCCCCTTTCCCCTTTCCCCTTTCCCCTCCCCCCCCCGACTCAGATCACACATCCAGCCGAGATGAACGATGTCTTTAGCTAGACTCCTCGAGTTCCTGCTTTATGCTGAATTGCATTTCCCTCTCAGTTTATCTTCGTCGAGGCCACTTCGGTGCGCAGTTTCTACTCCACATTCGAGTTAGCGGAAGAAACATATCTTATTTCAGTCTCGGAGAGAGAGAATTTGATGACACCTTTCTTTGTTGTGGATGAACTTTACACTCAGCTGGCTTCGGCAATGAAATTCCTAGTCTCCAAACGAGGTGTGAATAATAGCCTCTTCAAGGGCGCTTATTTATGCGACGTTTTCTCGTTCCTTCAGAATTTTCAAAAGTTTCCCGAATGAAATTTAATTACTTCTTACAGATTGATTTCATGTTAATCTTCGTAAAGTAGGTAATAGCGAGTAATTGTGCTTATATCTTAATTTCCCACACGTCATAGACTTTAGTTGAAGCAATATCATACGAAAGGAACGTGATAGCCAAGAAATGTTTTCTAAATCAATAACCCAGATTAGTTTCAGTTTTAAATTTACATTTTTACCTAAGAGAGACAAATGCGCCTCCCCCCTTATTTGGCGACGGTTTCAGCCCGGTGAAGGCAACCTCCTAGGGTCACACCCGGGGTGTTTATGGTTCGCTTTGAGCAATTTTAATTTGATTTTTTTGTTAGTATTCTATACCGTTTTTTTTTTTCATTTTTCTCAGTTTATTTAGATCAATTTGTTCACGTCACAAACATTTTTTTCTCTCCCTTCCAGATACCAAGCATGGCTGACATCGCACAATTTTATTGGACGTGTCTCTTTCTATTCCTGACAACCCTTCCCACCTTTCAATATACAGTTGCAAATGAAAATGAGGATATTTTTGTAAGTGGGTTGGGCTTATTTTACGAACAACAAGGTCTTATGGTTCACAGTTCCGATTACATATATACAACTGCCAATATTCATATTGATATTAACATTCGGACTGATAACCACTCAGGCTGTGTTAAGTGGTCAGCTATTCAAAATGATACCCATGATCGTATTCAGCAATACTTACGCGAAATTTCACTTTACCTCCCTTGTCGTTTTAAAACCAGCGATAGCCGGCCGAATTGCCATGGGGTGTGGAAAAATGTATCTGGGAGCACTCGAGGGAAAAGATCGATTTTCTTTAATTTAATGAATTTATTTTCGGCGGGTCTTTCAACTTATAACTCCTTTTCAATTCATCACCTTAGCTCTTCTGTTCAAGCTCTAAAACATAATCAAGATCAGATTCAGGCAGAATTACAGGAAATGAAGAAAGACTCTTCCAGCGTGTGGCTAATGAAAACAAAAGACTCTCTTTCAGCATTCAAGCTTGAGCTTAATTCTGTTCCATTTACTTTTCGGTGAAGGGTCTCCGACATTTTTTTATTATTATTTTATTTTATGTATCCTTTTTGTTCATGTAATAAACAAAACCTTTTAAATTTTGGTGAATGGCAGAAGGTTCAATTTAAACTTTCAATTATTACAATTTCAATTTTGGAAATTGTTTCGCAAGAGGGAGTGTCGTACCATGCCCTGTTCGATTAAGAAATATTGACCCTGGCAGACCTTGTCAGCTCCTGCTCACAAATGTGTAGAATAAGCTTTCTACAGGAAATGGTAAGAACACTGGCCTTTGGCAAGAGGTGACGAGAGGCCAAGCGAGGGTTTAAATAGGTGCGCATGAGAGCGACACGAGGTCTTTTAATCTGGAATCATCGGAGAAGCAGGAGCTACTACTGGTCTTATTTCTAAACCGAACAGGGTAAGCTAGTCTACACCCATTCTGCCATTTGCATTGCTCACTTCAGTCTAGAAACGAATCATGAGTCTATTTTAATGAATAGTTAGATATTTGTACCTGCCCGTTCAGGGCTGTCTCTACCATCAACTAGTACTAATAGTACATCCCTATTTAAGATCCCCGCGTTCAGAGGAACGTTACGAAATTATCGTCACATTATTCAAGAAGCCAAAAACCTACTTTATCTAGTGTAAACTGAAACATTTCCTGGGGAGGGGGGTCGACCCCCCTTATCCCCACCTTGGACACGTGCTATTATCAATTAAGGGTTGTAGAAAAATTTACCTTGCCTCGATAATTATTTATCTCCTTAAATTTTCGTCACATTATTTTCTTTAAACACACAGGAAACCAAAAAGCCTCATTTTATCTAGTGTAAACCGAAAACTTTCGGGGGGCTCTAGCCCTGAGCCCCCTCTTGGATACGTGCCTGAGTCAACGCAGCATTTGCTTCAAACGAATTCACAAAATGTTTTCAATTATTTCAATTACTGTCCTTACTTGATCCGTTTCGTGTTTGAATTAACTACACTTATTATTGTATTTTCTTCTCTGCGTTCTGAATATTAAAATAAATACTGAACATAAAACAACGGATTTTATATTAATATTTAACTACACTTATTATTGCATTTTCATCTCTGCGTTCTAAATATTAAAACAGATACTTAATATAAAACAACGGATTTTATATTAATATTTCGACTATTACTACCTTTCACTGATGATATATTGCTTATTTCTGTAAGAAGAACATATAACTAAAATCTCATGATTATCAATTTCCCTGATTTACTACTATTTTTTAATCCACTAACTCACCTCTAACCAATATGGCGTCATCTCACATCGAGTACCCTAATCGATCAACCTGTCTGTATCTACCTTGGTTATATTCATCCGGAGATCTGGCAATATGGTCCTCGGTTGCCATGGCAAACAGTGCTGCCATCTGTTATCGAAAAATTATCACAAAATTGCCTTTAGTACGGCCTTAAAGGTGTCTCATGTCTTTCTTATCAGCTCAACTGAAGCAACCTGTGGGTGTCTGGTGTAAGCGAACGAGAACGAGTCTCTGCCCAAATGGTGACTAGAGGGTTCTCGACCAATGAAAGGCCAAATTCTATGCCGGAATACCTCTTTACTTCTATGCAAAGTAAATCTTTTTTACAAGCCGTGTATGGTCAGCGTTGAAGTACATCGACGAGGTGGTGTTTTAAATACATATTTTTATGCACAGTGGAGACCAGAATATGATTACGTACACAGATGTAACATATTAACCATGAAAGTGATTTATTGAAAAATAACTTTTGCGAACGTTAATAGCAAAATAAACCCTTTTTCAAGTGTATGTGTAACGGAAAAGAGAGGATAGTTTTGACTTCCAAAGAGCCACTACTTAACTATGACCTCAAACGAAATAACACATTCCTAATTTCCCCAAAGATTAAGGTCCCCGCACGCCACTTACACCACCCACCAAAAAAATCATGTTATAGTAGATAGAAAACAGGCATTTAAAAACAAACCGGTTATAACTGGTTATACAAGTGTAATTTGCCATCGGGCACTTAACAAGTGCAATTTAAGGCAAAATCAGGTGACCCTGTGTCGGGATGTGTCATGTGCCCCTCTTGCATCTTGGAACATGCATGTTAGAACATGTTATTTCCCAGTAGGGAACAGTGCATCTTGGGCTAAACTGGTTATAACTGGTTATACAAGTGTAACTTGTCATCGGGCACTTAAGAAGTGCAATTTAAGGCTATGCCTATCTACACCTACCTACACTCACATACATCCACCCACACACACCTACATCCACCTATGCCTATCCCTCTGTAAGAGGCCACCCACCCGCACACACCTACATCCACCTATGCCTATCCCTCTGTAAGAGGCCACCCACACCCACCCACACACACCTACTTCCGGTCCCACTTCCGGTCTCTACTTCCGGTTATACAGTGTAACTTGCCCCTATCGGGGGGAGAGGGGGCACTTAACATCAAGTGCAATTTAAGACAAAAATCACGTGACCCTGTGTCAAGGGTGTGTCGCGTGATCCCTCTTGCATCTTGGTCCAAGTTCACCCACACCCATTTTTGCATCTTGGGCATAAAGTTCTGATACTTATTTCATGATAATAAATAACCCAATGAAAAATAATGCCAATGAACCTGTTTGGATTTAAGAAACATATTAAACCTGTAGAGAAAACAGCTGTAAACATGGATGTAATTAAAGAAATTCATCGCCAATTAAAAGGAATAATTTTCATCCATCTGAATAGTATCTGGTATCAGGTTGATGAGGATACAGGGAAACAATTGCTTGTGTTCAATAATAATCTTGCATCTTACAGAATTCCTGTCACAGGTAAAATTCAAATATCTGTTTCTTCTAGCACGGGGGAAGGGAGGCCCCCTACGGGGGTAAATATACATATAGGTAGAAATTTGTATAGAATTAAACACAATAATATGAACCCCGACAGCACATACGATGTAGAGAAAGATGATTATCTGTATGCAGAAATTATTGGCGAGTATGACAAGCTAATCCCCTTCTTCATGGAAATTAAATTAATTTATTCTCTCATGAATATATAAAAATACCGTGAACAAAAAATAAAATTAAATAACACATATTCGAAAATTAATATACATAATGGATATATTTGGAAACAGAAGAAGACAAGAAATACCAGATAATTCAAGTGACATTGCCAGACTAGATGAAAGATTAAAAAAGCTTAAAGCTGACTTGTTAATCTTACAGAATTCACTAAGTTTAAACATACAAACAGAGATTACTAATCTCCAAACTCAATTGATTAACCCCATAGTGAAAATTGATAGTGAACTCAAATCCCTACTTGAAAAATATACAAATTTAGCATCCATAGACAACCTTCAAAGCTTGGGGGAGAGTGTAGGCAAATTGAAAATTGAACTTGAGAAATTTAGACAAATACAAACAACTGCTACAGAGCAATTAAAACAAGAATTAAACAATCAAGCGAATACTCTTCGCACAGAACTGCTTTCTATTATTCAAAATATCAAAACTCAGGGGGAATATGAACAGCTCAATGCTAGTATTGCAGAATTACAAGAGCAGTTTCAATCTTTTGAGATCCCTTCACTGGAAAATATTAAAACTGAACTCCAAACAGATCAGTTGCATACAGCTATAGCAGAAGTTCAAGCTAAACTACAAACATTAGAAAATTTTATCGATAATCTTCCTTCATCTTCAGAATTAAATGCTATCGCACGCAGCGTTGCCAATATCAAGCTACAGTTAGAAACTTATGAAGATTTTGGTAAGATACAGGGTACCATAGCTCACATTGAGGATATTTTGACTACTATGAGAAATGAATTAACAAATGTACAAGAAACTTTAGAATTCAAGTTGCCAAGTATAACCGAAACTTTAAACATTATTCAAGAACAAATCACCAAATTGGAAAATCTGAATACCGAAACTGAATTATCGCATTTTCACCATCTCATAGATAACATTCAGAACAAATTGCAAATATTACAGCAATCTACGCCAACCCAAGATGACTTAAATCACCTTCAGGATGCCTTGAGCAGTGTTGCAGATGCCAGCGAGTTAAATATTGTGAAAGAAGCCTTGACCACACTTCAAAACACTGTAGCTAATTTGCCCACTTCCCAAGAGTTAAGATCTGTAAAGAGAGCAGTGAATAGAATTCTCAAGTCAGAGGACATCAAAAACATACAGGAAGAGATTGGTGTAATTCAAAATACTATTAATACTTTACCTACCAACCAGATAATCAATGAACTTCATGCATTATTTGTGGAAATCAAAAATCAAGTGCACGATCTTGCAAGCCAGAGTACCAAATTGAAACTTGTAGAGAGTTTACAAGAGATTATATCAAACATCAAGCTACAGCTTGCTACTCTGGAATCTACTCAAGAATCAGCATTATCTAATTTCACCACACAACTCCACAACCTCAAGGAAGAGTTCAAACGATTGTATGTTGATGTGAGAATCAAACCTAGCTACAGTGAAGTAGTACAAACCATAGAGGAACACCTGGAACAAATATTAAGCAGGTTGGAGGAACAAGAATTAAAACATTTTTTTACTGTTGATATTGTTAGACTACAGAGTATTCCAAATACTAGAGGTCGCTGGACATATGTCAATGCAGGCAATGTTTACAAATTGTACCCTTACAATCAGTCTCATGAATTTTTCCTCGATGGTAATATTAAATTTCTATTTCTCAAATTTGGTTACTTGAAGAGTGGTAAGCATTTTGAAGTACCACAGTTCACCATACAAAGAAAAGATGGTGTTCATAGAGCACTTCAGATACCTGTTGCATACTGGGATGAATCTGCAAAAAGATATAAAGTACATGAGGATGAACAATTATCTGTTTTTAATGTAGAAGCAGGTGATCAATTATTATTTGAAGTGAAACAATTATACCCAGAGGATAATCCATTTTATGTCATATTCTCTTATACCATTAGATGTCAAGACAAGATATAGTTTATGAATTACATAAGCCAGCTCGTCGCAACTACAAGCGATTGAGTGTGGTGACAAAGGGTATAGATGATCTGTTTCAAGCAGATCTGATAGAAATGTCAACAGGAACTTTGAAAAATTTACATAAGATAAATCATAATTACAAGTACATGCTTACAGTTATCGATACATTTAGTAAGTATGCATGGGCAATTCCCCTAAAATCCAAAACAGGTGCTTGTGTTGTTGAAGCTTTTAAATTGATATTTAGCAAAGGCAGGATACCAAAATATCTACAGACAGATAGAGGAAAATAATTTTATAATTCTACATTTAGCAAGTTAATGGAACAGTATAATATTAAACATTATTCTACATATAGTGATCTCAAAGCAAGTATAGTGAAAAGGTTCAATAGAACATTAAAACATCTAATGTGGAGGCAATTTACTCTACAGGGTAATTACAAGTGGATAAATATTTTACCTAGCCTAGTTCATAATTATAATAACTCAGTACACAGTACTATTCACATGAAACCAGCTGAGGTAACCAAAGCTGATGAGGCAAGATTGATTTCTACTGTTTACTGTAATAAATATAAACATACAATTAAGAAACCAAAATTCAGAATAGGAGAACAAGTAAGAATTAGTAAATTTAAACATTTATTCGAGAAGGGATTTACTAAGAATTGGTCTACAGAGTTATTCACTATAGTTCAAGTTTTGCCAGGGAATAGAAATACCTATATGATAAAAGATAGTAGCAATAAAATACTAAAAGGGAGATTTTATGAAGAGGAGCTCAGTAAAACAAAATATCCAGACACATATCTAATTGAAAAAGTATTACTTAAAAAGAATAATAAACTTTATGTTAAATGGCTTGGATTAGCAGAGAAAAGTTGGATAGATGCAGACAAAGTTATTCTTTGACACCAACATGGAATGTTGTACAGCGATTGCCAGATATAGCAAAAACCACTAAGAGAAATGGTGAGTTGCTACCTGATCACATAAGATGCCTCATAGTAGGGCCTTCAGGTTGTGGGAAGACTACCTTGCTTGTAGATAATTTTTTGCTGGCCCCTAACTGGTTACACTGGAAAAATAGACACTTGTATGTATTTTCAAGAAGTTTAGAACAACCAAAATACCAGCAACTCATGAAGGTGTATGAGGGACTTAACATATCTACATTTGATTCAAAAGTAAAACCTCTCGATCACTGTTTGAAGAATTCTGTTGTTGTTTTTGATGATGTGATTCTAGAAAATCAGAATGAGATAAGAAATTTCTTTACACAGGGTAGACATAGGGAAATAGATTGCTTTTACTTAGCTCAAACTTACTCCAAGATTCCCAAGCAGTTATTAAGAGATAATACAAATTTAATTTGTTTATTTCGCCAAGATCATACTAATCTGAAACATGTTTACGATGACTATGTTGGGGGGAGATTTAAATTATAATCAATTTTCAAAATTCTGTTCTTCATGTTGGAACACCGATGATTTTGGATTTGCTACGATCGACATGACAAGAAAACCTAGCAATGGGAAATTTAGAAATAAAATCAACGACTTTTTGAACGTCGAAACATTATAAATAACTATCAATCAAAAAATATAAATATGTCAAAACATAAAATTGATGATAATTTAAAATTACATGAGTATCTTGCTAAACGCTTTAAGGGGTGGAAGGATGAGAACAGAGGCTTTTATGAGCAGCGCAAGCATCAAGATCAGCCTATTATAGATGCTATCAGTGGTCTTGGTAAAGAAATTAAAAGCATCACAGAGCAAAATAAAGATCTCATCAATGATTTGGTGCCTCTCACTGCTAAAAACTATGCAGACTTCCCTCCTACCCTCTTATCTAGCATTCACACACCTTTAGCACTTAAAGAACCTCCTAGACCAGCTATACAACAAGAATCAGAGAAGAAAATTGAGTTGGGGCCCTTGGCAAGGGATTATTTGAGTACAGGCAAGTTTGAGAAAGATGAGGTCTTTGGACTGTACCCTACTATGAAACCTAATGAAGGAGCAGTTTGGAACGTAGGGAAGTCTAGAGTGACATTCGAGGGGGACAACATAAAAGTCAATTTGGGTGATAAAAACAGTTGGTCAAGGTACCCTGGTACCCCTGGTCTATGGGAGCTCTTAACCAAGAAGCAACCAAAACATTTTACTGAAGAAGACTATCAAAGTTATTCAGATATTCTTATACTATCTGATGCCTTGTATCAAAACAACGATGCTAGTCAGAACAGAGTTAAATCAAGTAGTGGAGACAAGTACAAGAATCTTATCAAACCCATCTGGAACCAACTCAAGACTGGAAGTGGTATCAAGCAATACAACACTTTAGCTAAAGAGTTTGTGTGGATTAATGATGTAAGAAAACTTATAGACAGGCTGTTGGTGATAGCAGGGGAAGAGAATGCTGGAAACAACAATTTTTACAATGAGAAGATGGGTATTGTAGATATGATTAGTAACAAGCTAGCTACTTTTATTGCAAATGATCCTAAAGGCATAGGATACTTGATTAAAATTATCAATACTCTACCACCTAAATTCTGGAACATGGCAGAGGGTAAAGGCTTAGTTAATGATATTATTAATAAACTGCCATTTGAGGTACATGTTCCTGGCTATCAGTACTGTGGTCCAGGTACCAAACTTGACAAGCGATTGAAGAGGGGAGACAAGGGAGTTAATTCTCTCGATGCAGCCTGCAAGGAACATGACATTGCTTACAATAGACATGCAGATCTTGATACTCGACATGTGGCTGATCAAAAATTAGAAGAAGCAGCATTTGGAAGATTAACCAGCAGAGATGCTTCGTTGGGTGAAAAAGTAACTGCATTGGGTACAACAATTGCTATGAATACAAAACAAAAGTTAGGGTGGGGTTTGTAATATAAATATATATAAATACCCTTAAATAATAATAATAAACAACATGAAACCTAAAGGTGTTGTCTACCAGATTCCATATCATAATCTTAAAAATTTAAAAATTAATCCAATTTTAACTAAAAAACAACAAGAGAAGAAGAGACAATGTATAGCCAAAGGGAATGGAATGAAATTATTACTTAGCACATCACAATTAAAAAGGTTGCAAAATAGAAGAAAAAAATCACATAGTGGTGGTTTCATATTTAGCATCCCTGCCATCTTAGCTGCTCTAGGAGCTATCGGGAGCTTGGCTGGCGGGAGCGCTGCTATTGCCAAAACTGTAATAGATTCAAAAAAGAATAAAGCAGAACTAGAAGAACAGAAAAGACATAATCTAGCTATGGAGAGCCCCCGACGAGGGGGGTAGTGGTGTAAAGTCTAGGGTACTCAGTGGTATGAAATCCAAAGCTCTCAGAAAATTAAAAAAAAAGAAGAAGCACTCACCAACCAAGATATTGAATTTTTAGTTAAAATATTTAAAATTAAGTATTTCAGAGGTGTTTTCATCATATATCCAAAATCCATAGCTCTCAGAGCTTTCTACAGCATGTATCTTATTCCAAATGTAACAAATTATAATAATTCTATAGTTGTAGGCAATGAGAAAATTGTTATTCCCCCTGGACAGTATAATTTATCTACTTTACAATCAGAACTTGGCTACAGTGTACTCCTATCTCAGAATTCTGTAACACACAGAGTGGAGATTGTGTCTGCACAAGAAACGGTAGACCTGTCTAGCATGGGTGAGATTTTAGGATTTCCCAACAACACCAAACTAGAACCAGGTATCAGGCACATAGGTAAATTCATACCAAAATTCTTGGCTATAGAGACATTGAACATTCACTGCAACATTGCTAAAGGGATGATTATCAAAGCTGAAGAAAATTCAGTTGGTAGACACAAGGAAACAGGTATCATAGCTACATTCAAACCAAATTCTGAATTCATGGAGCCAATTTTCTATTCCCCCATCCCACCAATCTATTTTCCAGTTTCACATGACAAAGTTAATTACATAGAGATAACAATTACAAATGAGAAGAATGAGATAGTTGATTTTGCTGGTGCCAATACCACTGCAGTAATTGAAATAAATATTTAATAAATAAATATATAAATAAATACCCAAAATGGAAAATATTGAGAGTTATGAATTACAGTCCTTCCCTCCAAACAGGAGGACCTTTGCAAACCTCAATGAACTCAACAAAGAGATCGAGTTTGAAGTCACAGCAGGAGATGGGTTTATTAATCCACACAGATCAGATTTGTATATAAAATTTGATATTGTTAAGAAGAGCACTGGTGAAGAATTTCCTCCTACTGCTAATGTGAAACTTATAAATAACTTTGTACCCTTCTTGTTCTCACAAGTTGAAGTTAAGAAGCATGGCACAGTCATAGACAGAATTGATTACCCTGGTATTACATCCACTACAATAGGAACTTTGAAACTATCTAAAGCAGAAAGTGCTTACTACAAAGCTGCTGGATTCGAAGCAGGTACAAAAATTCAAACAAAATCTCACACAGTGTTGTTCCCTATGAGATTGCTATTTGGATTTTTTAGTGATTACAAAGAGATCATGTGGAAAGGAGGTCTTAGCATCATATTTCGTAGAGCACCCAATGATAACAATGCCATCATGAGGTACAAAACTTTAAATGCAGATGGTACAGCAAATGATGCTAGCTTGCCAGAGGCTGCAAAATGTGTTATACAGTCCATGGAACTAAGAATGCCAATTGTTGAATATGAAGCAAATTATTCTCTCAAGTATAAATCCAACATCTTGAAGAATCCAAAAATTCCTTTAGTTTTTTATACTTACCAGTTCATATCTAAAGCTGTAGAAGGCAAGTTTTTTGAATATGATATTACAACACAGTTTCAATCTTTAAGATATGACATGCCAGAGTTTGTAGCTGTACTGTTCCAAACAGCAAGAGATGACAATCAAGGAAAAGACAGCAGCCAGTTTGATGACTAAAATTAAAAACATATATTTAAAGAATGGTAGAAATGAAGTGTTCCCCCGTGAAAATTACAATTTGAACATAGCAAATCGAGATTATTTAAAATTGTATGAAGGATACTCTGCTTTTAAGAGAGTTACTGAAGGAAATATGAATATGTATTATGATCCAGATGAATTCATAGCTCATAGGCCAATGTTTCTAATAAATGCTTCAAAAAGAAAATTAGTAGTTATAAATGATAGAACTAATATTAAAATAGTATGTGAATTTCATGATGCACTACCAGAGAACACTACATGCAGTGCAATTTTAATTGTAGAGAAGTCATACATATATGATGTGAAGAATGAAAGAATAATAGAACAATTTTAATTTCTATATGTTTAACAAGTTATCAACCATCCTCCTAGCTCAATTAGGGATGGAGATATAACAATTTTTAAGTTACATCTATCTATGATGAACATTTGTTGCAAGATTTGCTTGTATTATAGTGTCCATACTCTCTTGTATGAACATTGCAATCTAATATTTGCAATTTATTATCATTGCCATTGAGTGCTATTTTGTTTTTTATAGTGGTATGGACACCATCCAATCTACTAGTAAGATGATGAGCTGACATTAATAAGGTTTCATTTTTCAATAGGCACTGTTTGAAATCTTCTATTGTGAGTTTAACAGTACAGCTTAGACTCACACCCTTGGCCTTTTTTATTTCATTTTTGCCATCTATCTTTAAGCAGTACATTTTTGGCCTCAGGCCAGCAAATTCTGATATTATGGACCCTTCCACCTCATCTTTCATTTTTCCTGGGATCATCTGATTTTCAACACTGTACAGTGGATGATCTTTTGGATAGTTACTAAAATCAAAATGTTCTCTCATAGAAAACAGATCACTGTATAAATCATCTATTTTTATTACATATACAAAAGCATCAGTATCCATGTAGGCTATCTGAATATTATTTTTGGGCCTCATAACATCATAATGGAACTTATACATCTCCAATTTAGCTAATTCTAGAACTGCAACACCCACAGCTATTGGTGCATCACATATTACACTGACAGGGTTCCTCTCAATAAGAGTTAGATCATCAGTGATGCTGTTAAAGCTCTTGTATGTGGGGTCATTAATAAGCTTCTGGATTTTTTTAGGATCAGACACCAAAGAGCATCTCACCCTATTTCTTTTATCCTCTAAACATTTCCCATAAATAGAGTTGTTTATTAATTTATACAAATTTTTCTCAACCTTGGAATTTGTCTGTATGCGACGATTTGTATTTTCTTGAATATAAGGGGCTAACCATTTTTGTTGCTCAAATTTCAATCCCTTGTGGATTTTGGTGAGTTTCAAACCATGCTTGACATAATATTGTAACAGTCGATAATGAAGCACATAATTATATTTGTTTTCAAAAGATAACACCAATTTTGTTTCCCCTGTACCCGGAATCTTCTGAGAAACTGGAACCATAGCAAATCCATGGTGTTCATCATGAAGATCAGATGGATATTCTAAATCAACTTCTAATAGACAACCCACTGGATGATCTTCACCCCAATTTAGAAAATCCTGGTTTTCAAGTTCTGCATTAGTTATCCATTGATAGTTCCCAATTGGGAGTGATTGGGTCATGACATAACCATATAAATTGTTCATGTCAATGTATAGTATGTATGTAGAAGATTTGCCAGGATTGTAATCAGCTAGATATTTATTGTTGGCTTTTGCATACCTCAAAGGACACTGTACTATACCACCACGTTTACCAGACTCAATAAACATGAACTGCTCAATATTGTCAACAAGACCAATTTCAACTCCTGTATACTTAAACATAGCCTGCCAGGATAGACCAGGTGTTGTGTAATAATATACAGGATCTAGTTGATATATGTGGAAACACCTACTTCTAAAAGCCTCGAACACATCAGATAATAGGAGGGTATCCAGAATCAAATATTTGTCATGATAATCTCCCATTGTTCTACAATCTAGTGTATTCCAAATTTTCTGGGCATATTGATTATTGATAATCTTCCTCACTACACTCCTCATCTTGAAGATGATTATAAAATTGTTCTCGTGGTGGTAACTGTGTCTCATTAAATTTATCAAAATTATCCATGTATTGATAAGGGTAGACACCCTTTCTTCTCAGCAATTTCATGTTATCATCACCAAAATATTTCTTCGTGTGAACAAATTCACTATCGGTTAATTGTTTCACCAGGGTTGCCAAGCTACTAGATAGAAATTGGTATGAATCAAGAAACCTGAGAGAAACAATTTTTCAATTTTTTAATCTAATAGTTTTCTCTATGGTGATATATTTGTCTTTACTGCGTGGTATAATATTAATATCCTCTGCATCATATCCCAATTCTGAGATAAACAAGTGTGCATCAAAATTTTGCAAATTGTGAATAAATACTGGAATAAATTTGTATCTCTGTATTTTCAAGTTACATGGATTGCAAATACTGGCAATGAAATCCCCACTATAGTGATTGTGATGTTGAATTTTTGGGCAATGTGAATCAAACTTATTGTTACAGTATGCACACTGTGTTGCATTATTATGTTGGTCTTGTTGCTCTGGTGTAAGATCATTCATCGGTTTTGTGTTATGTAAAATTGGAGCAAGTGTTTCCACCCACTCTCGAAGAGTTTGGATAAATTTTGGGGCTGCATTTTCACCTCGATAAATATAAGGGGGTGGACTGTTTGTGTGATATGTGTTTACCAATTTCAGAGCAAAACCACAAGCGACATGTTTAGTAATATGTGTTGTGTATGATGAATTTGAATCTGGGAGGCATACTGCCATTGGTTTCTGTATTGTCTCAAAATCAGCATAGATCACAAATGGATGCTGCACTAGTGATTTAAAATTTTTGAATTTTATAGTTTTGAGTGGAAATTTATAAGTCACACAAGGGTAGAGGTAACATTTTTCAATATGTTCCTTTAATTGTTCTTCTCTTGTTTTCATACTTGTGCCATGAAATATTGATAGGCAACAATCACATATGGTAATTCTATTATGATATAATGTTATTTGGTTTCTCACTAATTTTGGGAGATCCTGTATCAAACAATAATGCTTTTGATTTCCCTCAGAAACATACAGCAATCTAATAATATGTGCATCATTAGCTGGTGGATGGTGTCTAAGTACATTAATGTGGAATTTTTCATCATAGCCATAAACAAACACAGCTAATGGTTGATTGTGGTGCTGTTCATATTGTTTTTCAAATTGCTGGATAGCTGAAATACCTACTGGATATTGGATACCAAACATTATTTGTTCAAACTCATCAAAATATTTCATATAGTGAGAGACACGATGTTTATTATTTGGTGCTGGATAAAAATGTGCTATAATACACCAAAGAAAACACATATCATCTTCATTTTGAATATTTAACACGGCATGTTTGTTTCTAATCTTTTTGGGCAGCTCAATATAACTAGACCCACCACCAAGGGGAGTATATCGAGCTAATTTAATTTCAAGTTTATGATCAGTATTACACAATCGCCATCCTGAACCTCTGCCTTCAAATTCTTGTTGTTTTAGTTTAAGTGTTTCACACATTTTATCATAAATATCATTCAAACAAGTGATATCATCACGGTGTAAAATTGACACACGGGTACAATGAGAATATTGTTCTTGTTCACCACAAGGATTTATATACAGTGAGGATAGAGTGAAGTATATTTTGAGGGAACATTTCAAAAGCATGCTTTGAATTGCATCTATAATTTTTTGCTTCAGTTTAGCCAGAAAATTTGGAATATCTGAGAGATCATCATCTATGTCTGTTGTAGTATATTCATTTCTATACAAGATTTCTTGTTTTTGGTTTGATCTAATTCTTTTGTTACTCATTTTTTTTACCTATTGTTTATTTATATACAATTAGAAAAATTTGTTGGAATAACTCACACTTAACTAAAATTGTTATAATTTTATGTTAATAAAAATTATAGAAAAAACAACAAATATCATGAAATAGAGTTTATACTGGGGTATATGTTTATTTTTATAGGTTTCTTTTTCAAATTGTATAATTTCAGGCAATAAATTATTAATATACAATATTTAAGAACAGAGCTTTATATTCACACACCTTTAGCACTTAAAAAACCTCCTAGACCAGCTATAGAACAACAAGAATCAGAGATGAAAATTGAGTTGGGACTCTCGACTATAGTCTACAATGATAGAGCACTTGAGTACCAGGCAGACAAAAAAAACAAGTGTAACTTGTATAACCAGTTATAACCAGTTTAGCCCAAGATGCACTGTTCCCTACTGGGAAATAACATGTTCTAACATGCATGTTCCAAGATGCAAGAGGGGCACATGACACATCCCGACACAGGGTCACCTGATTGCACTTGTTAAGTGCACGATGGCAAATTACACTTGTATAACCAGTTATAACCAGTTTGTTTTTAAATGCCTGTTTTCTATCTACTTGTTATTTAGGATAAAATAGGATAATACAATAGGGAAAATTCACATGGGCTATATGTTTTTAATATTATTTTTCATTTCTTGAGGGTAACTTCGTCATGAGATCGATAGATGTCGGTAGGAGTCACATGCTGGTGGAACAAAGGGAGTGTGAAGCCACACACGTGCATTTGTGAAGCGGACATCAAGGGAGGATGTGTGTTGTGTTCAAGTGCATTGTACTCTGGCGCTGTTTGCAGCTTTTCCTCGTGGTCGGAAATATCAGAACTATACCTCCGATCAGGTGCAGGATGCTTTACGACTGATCGGAAAGGGACAAATGATCGAGGAAGCGAAACGATCTTACCTCTTCATGGGGGTAATTCTGCTTGGAACGTAAGCAGAGATGACGAAGTTACCCCATTTGCTGGGGTAACTTCGTCCCGAAAATGCTGACGTATTTTCCCCCCCCCTAATATTTTGGAATTTCTTTGGTATTCCATCAGTACATTTATAAAGGACAAAGTGTTCCTTGCGTATAATTTTCGTGTTGTCACTCGCCACGGATTTTGCAGGGCTCATTAGAATATGCCAAAATCTGTAAGAAGTTACCCCGTTTGACGGTACCTCTTCCTTCTTTTCTAGGTTAATCCATCGCTAAAGGTTAAAATTAAATTGGTTCGAAGAGATAAATGACACACAGTGGCTTCGTATTACACAACCTGTCAACCTAAAACTGTATGAAAGCAACTCTACTTGAAAGAAAAAACGAATAGAGGCCAGGTAACACTAAAATTAATCTGAAGATGCATAAAGTATTACACATATTCCGCCGCGGTGGCTCAGTCGGTAACGCGTCTGACTACCATGCTAAAGGTCCCGGGTTCGATCCCCGGCCGGTTCAAATCCGGGAACTTTTCTAACGATGGAAGCGGCCCCGGCGCCCACCCAGCGTCGAATAACATGGGTACCTGGTGGAAACCCTGGGGGGTAAAGGCGGTCAGGGGCGTGATGCTGATCACATCTTCCCCACTCACGACCGGATCAAGAAAGTGTGGGGCGTTACCCCCACACCCCCTATACGCCTTCATGGCGTGGTGCTAAGCACAGGGGAACACTTTACCTTTTTTTTAACCTTTTTTACATATTCGAACTTCGCTCTGTAAAAGGCTTCGATTCATTAAGAAAACACATCGAAAACTTTCAAATTATTAACAAAACCTCCAGATACGAACTAGCTTTAAATCTCAAATATATTTATTCCTAAGTCAACTCATAATATTTGAAAACTATCTCCTCAGAACTCGAATACTAATGCCAAAATGTATTAGGCCAGGAAACAGAAATAGAAAAGTTTGTATTCAAAGTTGGAAGGAAAATGGGTAACAGAACTGAGAGTAGCGAAGAAGAATGTTTATTTATTTATTTATTTATTATTAAACACAACAGGCGAATGCCCAATTACAGTGTTCTAGATTTCGTGCTTTGAGTTTGTAAATTTACAGTTTGATAAGAAATATTATTGTGCAGAAATGTAAATAAACATAAAACATGTCAACGCTAAATTATATGTGTATACAACAGTTAAAAACCCGAGTTATAATAATACATGTTAATTGAAGAGAGTGGAATAAAATATCTAACTAGTATCTATAAAAATAGCCTACATGAATATAATATTTCAATTATTAAGTACAATGCACAACGTACTTATCTTTACACTCAGTATTTCAGTATTTACCACCATGTACAATATATATATATATATATATATATATATATATATATATATATATATATATAAGGAGATACTAATATAATATAATATATTATAAATTACACAAAATATGGAAATAAAATAAACACAGTATAAATCAAGGATAGAAGTTATTAACCTCGAAGAAATACATTAATTATGTGTGTAATAAAGGACCTGTAAATAATTGACACTCCAGAAAGTAGGTACTTATATGTAATTGAGTATAAACTACGAGAGAAATATATATTTACAAAAATCGCGTTTATATTTACATTGTTGACATTTATTCTTCCATTCCTTGAATAACTTTTTTGAATGTCCCAATAGGCATGTTGCATCTGTTGATAGTGGACTACATTAAATGTGTATGTCATTATAAAATCTTGTATTTCTGAGCGACGAAACAACATCATGGAAGAGTGAGATAGATTAACAGCGCCATAATTGGGGCGAAAACAAGGGAAGATCAAACGGATATGTGCAAATAAAAACAAGGAGAAACATGAATTAATCATTTGTGCACGCTACCTGACATCCCCAAACCATCCCTCTGTCATAATGTTTCACCACACCATCTCAAAATGTATTCAATTTTTTTCTGTATGATTTTGTCAATAAATTTTCCCTTGCAATTCACAAGAAACAAACTTACTCACAGATTCAGATAATAGAATAGGGAAACAGTGAGCCTTACTTCAAGAGATTTTACCAACATCGGTGATTTGATGTTACGTTTTGGAAGTTCGCCAGCCTAAACTCTTCGCTACAAGGTGGAAGTTCACGCTCGAGCAGGATTAAAAGGTAATTTAAACACTGATAATGAGAGGACAAGTTGTCGTCACTGTACCTGTTGATGTCCTAGCGGAGGGCACCTACGCTGGGCACAGCCCACACCTTCTCGCGGGCCCATTCTACGGTGCACACACTAAGCTACTCGCTTCCGACTCTCTCGGCCACTAACTTCTGACCCTTCTGGCGACCTCTCGTCACCGGGGAGTTGGCTGGTATTTGCTCATTTAGCGTTTACTGCCGGCTCGTGACGTTTAGATTCCAACTGGTCTTTCTCCAACTGATTTCCTGACAACAAATTATATGAAGGGTTCATAACTGATGTTCAAACTGGGAGAGCGAAAAGTGTGCACTAGTTAACCCCAAAAATGTTTTTGTAAACACAGGTCACACTTGAAAACCGTTTGCGAGATAATTGAATACATGAATGTATTGTTATGATCTGCCAATGATATGGATTATGCATGATAGTGCACCTGCACACATTGCTGCAACTCTGTGGCGGCATCTAACTCAAGTATGTGCTCAACAATGGATCCGTCGAGATGGACCTCCGAGATCACGTGACTTGTATCCTTTGGACTTTTGTGTCTGGGTCAAGAAAAAAGCGTAGTGTATAGCTCTCCTGTAAACACAGTTGCAGAATTGTAGAACAGTATTGAAGTTGCGTGTCACCAATTAAGAAATGCACATGTGTGGCTGTATATTTACATTTACATGTAGCCGCGGTAGCTCAGTCGTTAGGGCGTCTGACTACCATGCGAGAGACCCGGTTCTCTCCGGCGCGGCGGGGGAGAACCGGGACTTTTTCAACTTGTTCAAGCTGCTCCCGCGCCCACCCGGCGACGTATAATGTGAGTACCTGGAGGAAACTCTGGGGGGGGGGGGGGGTAAAGGCTGCCAGGGGCGTGGTGCTGATCACATCACCCCCAGCTCGGCCGATATCAAAAAAGTGTGGGGCCCTAACCTCACACCCCCTATACGCCTTCATGGCGTGATGCAAAGTACAGGGGATCACTTTACTTTTTTTCACTTTTACTTTACATGTGTGGCTGAAAGATTTCGGAATTCAATGCTGAGAAGAACACAATGTTGTCTACAGAAGCGGACCTGTACCTGTACATAATTTCGAGCACTTCTGTAGCGTGTAACATCTTGCTTTATTTATTTTTTTGCTTCAATTTTAACCCTATGAATGAGACTAGGCTGAATTTTCCTTTCATGTTTATTTGTCTTTAGAGGTGTCGCTTATATCCTAACAGCATTTGCAGTGTTGTAAAGAAAGTACTTACGCATGTGGCTGTTTGTTGCGTCACAAATGTTACGAGGCAGGCCCGGATTTCCCAATAGGCCTCATAGGCCCGGGCCTAGAGCGGCACTTTGGTAGGGGCGGCACGATTGTTTGTTTTAAATTTATAAGGAATACCTATTTCTCGGATTGCCTCTTCTTTTCTCCGGAGACACGAATGGAATGACTTAATGTAGTTGTATTGTAAATATAAGTTAACAAAGAATGTTTCTTAAGAGAGATAGGCTAGCAGGGCTCGGAACTATACCTGCCGCAAAATTAGTTTGGTATTGACGCTTGGGAAGCACGTGGAGAAAGCGGGTCTACGTTACTGCGGGAGGGTGGGTTGCTGGTATGCGAGCCAATCAAAATCGTCCCAGTGCTTCACTCAAGCCCTGGTTACCTAGCAACAGAAAACGTTTATCTCGGAGTTGCCGCTTATCGGGCGATTCTTTCTGCGATCAGTTTACATGTTGTTGGGAGAGGACATGTTGTTTGTTTGGTGTTTATTGAATTTAGAGTATTCTTTGTTGTATATAGCGTGTTGTTTGAGTGTGTTATTTTTTTGTACATAATTTTCTGTATTCTGCTTGAGTATGTCGTGTGCTTGTGTGAAGAATGTCAAGCACAGGAGGCAATACTCGAGAAATTCCTCTCAAAGGCCAAACGCGGGGGATCGTTTGTTCTGTGCGCAAATATTTTGAGCAAGAGAGAAATAATGGGTGTCCAATTATTTATGTAAATAAAGTTCTGGACAGGACTGCTGCTGCTGTCGGCGTTTCTAAGAACAACCATAGGGAAAGAAAAATATAATGTGGTAGAAATAAATCAATGCGAGGCTTCAAAACTGGAAACCCCAGAAAAGAAGAGGTCGGTAAACGCGTGACAAATTTAGATACCTTTCAGCAAGACGCTATTCGTCGCCATATTTACTCTTATTATAGGAGGAAAGTTCGTCCCACTGTAGGGAAACTGCGCGTTTCGTTGAAAGATTCGGGACTTTTTCAAGGTGGGAAAACATCTTTAAGGACAGTCATAAAATCTCTGGAATTCTCATAAAAAAAAAAATGGACGCAAAATAAAGTAAAGGATGGAGGCATATGGGGATGTGGAGGTAGGGCTCCACAAATTCTCGACCTCGACCTAGGCCATATTAAGGAGGTGACGCGGTGATGTGGTTCGCCAACTGCCTTTACCCCAGGTACTCATTTGGGCTGAGTCGACTCCGGAGCCGCTAGGGATATTTGATTGATTGATTTGTTGTTTTAAGTCCACTTTATGCACGGGAAGGCTAATCGGGACTGGACCTACAGTTTAAAGTGGGATCCGAACCACTGTGCCATTTGCCTCCACCGGGTATCGCACCAGGGACCCCTTGATTACAAGGCGACGACGTTACCACTACGCCATCGGGGAGGCCTGCTAAGGATATTTGAAAGAGTTCCCCAAACCACCGCGGGCCTCCCGTGTAAAAGTCAGACGCCTCACCAACTGGACTTTGTGCAATTCAGTTGCGGTATAATTGAAAGATGGGCAGACTTTAATGGCGACTTCGGAAAGAAATGATTATTGAAAGTGTATATATTCAATATTTTCAGAATGGATTGAAAAGGTAACCTGTAAACAATGCTCGTTTCGTTAGTTCGTTCATGTTGTAAGGGAGATGGAAATGAAGAGAGAAAACAATAACACATTCATCATTGTTGTCATCATTGTTATTTCGTTTTCCTCGAAAAACAATAACACATTTCATCATTGTTGTTCCTTTTCATAACACGTTTTCCTCAACACAGCGTCAGACGGCTGCACTGCGTACCGTACCGCATGATATGGCAACACCGTGACGCGTGTTCCTTCAGCTCTCAATACCAAACTAATTTTGCGGCAGGTATAGTTTACTAATTTGTTGCTTTAATTTCCTATGTTGTTGCTTGGAATGTACAGTATTGTGCTGAGCCGGGTCGGCGATTGCGGCAAGAACGCAGAGCCTGCCGCTTGCTTTTGAAAGACAACAACGGCTTGTCTGAGTTCCAGGAACGCCGTTCCTTGTTTCTGCCGGCATTGGCCGCATATCAAAAGCATGTGATTCGCGTTGAATTGTTGAGAATCAAACTGTCGGAACAAGCATTATTAAAAGGGTATCGCATTGCACTATTCTACTGTTAGTTGCTCGAGAATATTATTCAAGAAGTAGGTGGTGTGTCGCGTCTCGCGTGTGTCAGTGTCCGACGTGCGTTTGTTAGGGTAAGTTTAAAACGTCATTGCGCTTATTATGAGTGATCAAAGAGTAAGACTCAGTGGATCACAAAACAAAAAGAGAAAAGCGGAGAAAGATGAAAAGCAGGAAGCAATTCTGAAGAAGGTTCCGAAAATCATTTTCTTTTTTTATACAGAAATGTAACCAGGGAAAAAGTGAGGAAAGTGCCGTTGGTACCAGCAGTCACTGACTTCAGTGTTTATAAACGTCGTCCTAGTTGATAAAATGCTAATAATGTGTGCGAATGTGTGGATACAAGCCGTACCACCTCTCGGAAATGTTCTGTTTCGTAAACAAAGAGCAAACCTCGGACCGCGCAAGGAGTAAAGCACTCGGTGTTTACAAAATGCAATCAAATACAATTCTGAAGTTGGATTCAAGATGGCGGACATCAAGATGGCCGCCGACCGCGCGGGTGGCGCCAATGTGGTTCCCCCTTGCCCTGGCAACGATTGGTCTTCACCATTTCCACGTTGCGCGTTGCAGTGGCCTTGTACCGAGGGTGTTAAGAGACTTTTTGAGCCAACCTGTATACTCTCACCAATACAAGCCCCCCCCCCCCCCACAACACAACACAGTCGCTTACAGACAAAGGCTCTGTTTAGAAAATATTATAAACTAAGTGATACAATTATTATAATAATATAGAACATGTCTAAACATGAGTTAACAAAAAAGAAGAGATAATTTCGCATCACGACTGCTTCGAAAAATGTCGGTACAGGAATTAAAAGGAATGAACTGTTAGTTTTGCATCAATGGCTACAAAACTAAAACTACCCAATATTGCAAATTTCAGAGTTCTGGGACCTGCCTGTCTCCACAACAAACCAACTCATTTATGTCAATGTTATTCTCGTAGCATTTTATAGGTTCACATTTACATGCCTGGGTACATGCCTGGATGTATGGAACAGAAGCACAGAGGAGAGACAGAGAAGATACAAGAAACATAGAAAGAAATGAAATAGAAGAAACTAGTGATAAAATGAAGAAAATTAGAAAATGGACGAAAGGAGAGTGCAATGACAGAAAGAGAATGCGATGGTGAGGAGCAAATGTCTACGAAGTAAATATAGAACGAGGAATGCTCAGGACAAACCACATGACACGAAAATTTCGAACCATGAACAGATTCCAGTTTCATAACCTCATTGCAGATTCATTCGCTTCGTTAGCCTGCAGTAGTGTCAGGAAGCAAGATCATGGAGAAGGTGGGTGATAGTTAAGCTTGATACTTGACAGCACTTGCAGAACAATCCAACTCTGGAAACTAATAGTGTGTGTCATAATGTGACGGAAATACGCTTGGCTTAATTCTTCTTGGAGTGCGTTAAATGGCATCCTCCTGATTGTGCTTTTGATCCACCATTTATAACAAGAACTCCATAAATTACGGGCTAGCACGTTAACTACAACTGGTCTGCTCAATCAAATTAACGGAAGCGTGGCCGGTTGGTTGATTGGTTAACAGCTGATCAAAATGTTTAATTAAAATTGACTTATTGGAAGACATTAAAATTTCACTTTATTGGATACTATAAACCTTTTTGAGCAGGACTCATCTCCAGGAAGCTATCAACTCGGGGCAAGCCCCGGCACCTAACGACCTGTTGAGTGAGATGAGTCAAGGCAAGGATACTATATACCTTTTCCTGCTCCCCCAAACATAGGCAATAATTAGGCTGGATAGTTCGATGAACTAACCGATCTCTAACTATGACCATTATTTAATTACGTGCGCTGCTGTGCTACATTGAGATTTGAGAACATTTCACTTCAATGATACTATATTTTTGTAGTTCATATGTTTCTGATTAAAAATATTAGTAAATAAAATAAAGTACAAAATTTCTTACTTAGTGTAGTAGAGTCGAATTACTTTCGGAACATCTCCAGCGGACTGCGCGAGTCTGTCTAGCGAGCCTAGTGGGTGTGTAGAACCTGAGCAAGGAGCTTAGCGATAGGTTCTGGGTTGAGATGACGTCAGCGGCCCGCTGGGTTAATTGGCTGCTTCGAGAGTTGTGACTCGTTCCGAAGCTTCAAATGCATAACTGCCAAAGTTGTTATGAAAATAATCTCCCTCTAACTATGTTTATCTTGTTTCGTCTGAGATTATGATGTTAATAAAATCATTCAACTGCCATCTATAATTATTATTTTATATGTCTTCTGCGTTTCGATATAATGGTGATCATAAATGTGTCCAGCAGGTGCGGTATTGTGGTAATTTGGGCATAATCCTTGATTTGGAGGACAAAATGTTGACAATTCCCTTCCTGATAATCTAGAAAATGTCACATAGTACTGCTAGAAATGTAGTGTTAGCAAAAAGGTGACGTCAGAGAACATTGCTAAATTACATGAAGCAATCACAGGAACGCAAAATAGAATTTTATTGTTAATCTAACTTTTCCTGTTATGACGACGTGCTAGTCGATTGTGGAGGAACCTCCCTTGACCCTTTGTAGTCAGGTGGTCCCGAGTTCGATCCCCGGTAGAGCCACATTGCACAGTGGATTAAGTTCCATTAAACTGTAGGCCCAGTCCCAAATATCTTATCTGAGCATAAAGTAGACTTAAAAGAACCTTTGACAAACATCTGACAATAAATCACTTTAGTTGTTTTCCGTTGGTTATTTTCTCAGTCACTTGATATTAACGTTGGGATTGTACCTTAAACAAAGACTTAGCTACACTTGGGGTATCGTATAACTGTATTTCTTCGTATGTAAAAATCAATACTAAAAGCCTCAGAATACGCTAAGTGACTGAGAAAAATGCACAAATAAACTTACGTAGGCTATATTAAATATGAATGGTTTTGTAAGTAATATTAAGCACTAATCTAACTAATTCGATCGTTTCAGACTGGAATATTGATAAAATATTGATATACTGCGAATTTTATTAATTAACCCTTAACTTCTCATGTGTGGTCTCACAGACCGCTATTGTTTATTGTTATTCTGTTGTTTATGCTTAGAGGTGGGGTAGGACATTGCAGCGATATCTAGTTTTTCCTTTCCGAACTCTGAATTGGTTTACATCGTCAGTAGCCACTTGAACGTGATCTTGAGCGATATTTCTAGCTTTCTTCGTGCTTAGCGGTCTCCGAGACCGGACCTGGGCCTGTGCGTTATAGATTCATTACCCGGCCCTTCGTCTACTGTGTGTGTTACAGACCCTGATTTTGAGGATACTATTTTAAAATGGTTTGAGGACACTTTAGGAAGTGATGTAGGATCAGACCCTACCCCTACGCATAAACAACAGAATAACAATAAACTCTAGCGGTCTGTGAGACCGCACGTGGGAAGTTAAAGGTTAAATGCCTAAGGTGCTAGGTCCGGCTTGTAAGATTTAGATCTCTTAGCATAAATAATACATTTAAAGTGTATTTATGCTAAGATAACCAAACTTAACAGACCTAACCTAACAACATAAGCATGCCTATAGCATTCAGCAGTTGTTAAGTATTTTTTATGTTTATTTTAAAATAAGAGGTCTGTGATACCGGACCTGGGACACAGTGTAAGAAAGACATGACCTAGGAAGTTAAGGGTTAATTCGCTTGTCCAAACCAGTTCTAGATGATAATTTCAAGAAACCTCTTGTGTCACAAGAAGAAAATCACATCGTCCTTTTTCTTGAGTTAACATAACGTGACATGATTTTCGAAACAATTGCATTTCACATTGTTATCGGCATGTGCCTCCACGTACATAACATAATGTTACACAGTAAGAACTAATGAGTACCCGCAATTGTGTTGAGGGGGAGGGAGACTGCAAGGAGGGGAAGAAAATGACTTTCACTCGGTTGTGACGTTCTGCTGCACATGGGAAAAATCACAGGCAATTTCAAGTTATTACATACGTGAGGTTTTTATCCTTTCCAGCTCTCGAATGCCATCAAAAATTAATGAAATTTTAATTCTCAGTACCTTAAGGCAATAACACAGGCTATGAATTCACATTAAAATAAAAGGCTTTTGTTTTAAATTGCTACTGTGGCGTGGGGTGCGATAAAAGGAAAAGTTATGAGTTAGGTTTTATTTTCTCGGCAAGAGAACGAATTCACATGTGTGGGGAACAAGAAGACATGCGCCTTGAAAACCTTCTGTAAATATTAATTTGAGTGAGAAAAATTTGTTCTGACTTTCTAGTTCTGTAGGGAGGAGCCAAGGGGCCCGGGCGAGGGGCAAAGGGTCACCGAATAAGCCAAAAATGGAAAAGTGTAAAAATCGCGTTCCCTCGTGTGTCAAATTCTACAGTTTTTAATAGTGTGTTCACTGTGTCCTGCATTCGCACTGCAGGTGAAAACCTATGCACGTTGACTCTTGATTTCTCTGTGTAGAATAGTGTTCGTTGTCTTGTACTGTGGAGGCCTACATTAAAGGTTATAGTGTGTAATAGATTGGAACACTGACAGTCATGTTTAATCAATTTCTGAAGGAAAATGACGTCACTGACGAATCTTCTATTAAACAGAGTGTCCAAACAAAAAAAAATATACATAACGTTTTGTAGTCTGATTGATTTTAATATTATGGGCGCTTCAGCACATAGATTATTTTTACCCGTCTACCAATACGGGAATGGGCCCCTTAACTGAAACAAAATTCAGGACAGGCCCGTACCAAGAATATGCAATATGTGCTAAAATGTTCCTTAAGATGACTGTTACAAACTTCCTTACTCAATTATTAAAACCATATTTTTCACTACTAAATAAGAACTAAATCTATATTGTCTGTGGGACGAAATACCTAGGTTAAGAAATGAGGATGTAAAGGTGCACTCAGCTCACGGAAAAAAAAAAACACAAGACAAAACATATTTACAGAGGATTATATTGACCTTACGTCCATACGCCACAGCCTTGCTAGCTTTCAAAAAGCGGTTATCGGGGTGTACTGTGTTGAAGTGAGGTTGACTTTTGGGTAATATAGTTTCTGCTTGACACCGTTTCTGTAAAACTTACATCAAGAGTTATACTTAGTTCTTTAAACAATTATATTAATCCTCAGTGACATAGTGGTAACGTCGCCGCCTTCGATATCCGGTGGAGAGACATAGTGTTTCAGATTTCGCTTTGTGACGTTCCGTTTGGTGCGCGACACTGGATTTACACGTCACGGTAGTTGCCCAATCCCCATGCGCGGCAGAGTTATGAGACTCTCCTTTATGTTGCGACTACACTGAGTCGTCTCAAGACGTGATGTTGAAGAAATTAAAACATAATTCCTTACCTTTATAACGTTTATTGTCCTTTCGTGATAATTAAGATCAATCACAACGTTATAATATCACTATAACCATAAACACATTCAAAATCCAACTAACTCTTCTCTGGTAAATTAACCTGCAACTCACCTACACATCTTTATACATTTCAGCCTTCAACAACACTGTCACATACCCGGCGGTGCGTGTCACGAAGAAGACACTTAACATTCTGTCTTTTTATCGTTCTTCGTTGTCATGGCAACCCAATCAACAACAGATATATCTGTGCCAGACTGGATGGTTTTACAAATAATGTGTATAAACAGGAAAGTACTTCCAATTTCGATGTCACTTTTAATTACACACAAGTAAAAGAAAAATATGCATTTGATAATATTAACACAAACAATAAAACATATTCGTTTTCAAAATCAACAAGTATAGCATTGCATATGTTAAAAATAAACAAGGCAATTCAACTTTGAACCCTAAGTCCAGTCCGATTACCCTGTCTACGCATAAAGTGGACTTTCAAGGTATGGGTAGAGTGCAAATACCCCGTTACTCCATCGACCAGTACATGTCAAACATTTGTTGTGTAATCGTTGAGTTGAGTTGGTGTTTATAGTCCACTTTATGCACAGTAAGGCTAATCGAGACTGGACCTACAGTTTAAAGTGGGATCCGAACCACTTGTGCCTCCACCGGGTATCGAACCCGGGACCCCTTGATTACAAGGCGACGACGCATCCACTGCGCCATCGGGGAGGCCCTTGTGTAATCGATATTGTTAACTAGTGTCTTGTTACATGGTGACAAAGACATTAATAATATACAAAAAGGCGACTCCAAATAGAATTTAAGGGATGTTGAATTATATTCTTGCAGTGAGAGTCCCGTGGCGTTTCCTGATACTGAACCTAAGGATTTCGCAAAGAAGAAAAGGGTTAATCTCCGAGAAATGAACCTGTCTACAACGCATCAATGTTTTTAATTCAATTTGAATTTTATGATTTGAAAAGCAATAATAATAATAAATCTTATTTGTGCAGTTCAATTGAATTTACTTAACCCCTCCTAGTTAGAACAACCATTAAACTTTGCTCAACATGAATCTACAAACAGGGTTTTTAATGGTTCTGGAAACTATAAATTGTTATGGGTTCTATTGGGTTTTGCTTGAGGACCAGAACCCTTTTTCTCGAACAATTTAAATTCGGTCCAAGTTGCGTATTGTTTCAGTAAAGAATGGTTTCTGGACCGAATTTAAGTTTATCCCGGAAAAAGGTTTCTGGACTGTATTTAAATTAACCCGGAAAAAACTTTTGGACCGAATTGAAATACTTTACAGATAAAAAGATTCTTTACTGTCCAGAGCATATTTACTCTTGCTGATTTTCCCGCCTGGACCGGACTTGAATTGATTTAAAATTCCTTTTCTCCAAAAGCTGCAGTCAACAATAAAGTTTTCTCTCCACCTTTTTTAACTTCCTCCAATGTGCTAAATATCAGGAGGAGTAGAACTCCTGACATAACTTCAGCTTATCAGCTCTCATTCTGTTATGCAGCTCCCAAGCTCTAGAATCCACCACACAAACAAGCAACAAGTTTTAGTGACTTTTTCCGTGAATGAATGATCGAGGATCGAAAGCCAGGTAGAGTTACTATCAGTTCCTTGAACTTGATTACTTTCGTATCACTTGTAGTTTTATTCAATTCACTTTCATTTCTAATTTATTGTGCTTGTTGTTTCCACTGTCTTCTTATTTAATTTTATTGTTATCCTCATGTCTTTTGTTTTTGTTATTTTTATTTTATTATTTTTATGTTATTAATGATGTACGTTTTGGAGTTGTGTGGTAGTGAATGCGCATCTTAGTCACATTCTTCTATACTATCTGTTTAGCTACATCTAGCGGTATTTTTATCATCAAAAGTTCTTCTACCACTAGATATGTTCATTCTTTAAATTACCTAGAATGTTAAAAAAATATCCATTGTGAACTAGAACGTTATACCTCTAAAATAATACTCCCTCTGTCCCATAATTATAGTCCGGTATGCCAAAATGGTAGTACAGGAATCACAGACGAAGAGGCAGATGGAAAGCACACGCATGAGGAGAAGCACAGTAGATCAGTCTTCAAGACTGTGAAGAGGAACAACGTGACCTTATCGCAACGAGCAACAAATAACGCCCGGCAAATTACCAATTATTATGGGACAACAAACAAAGGTGTACCGGACAATAATTATGGGACAGAGGGAGTAATAATATATGTATATCACTGTGTAATGGTAAGGTAGATTTAACATTTTAACATGAAAATGATGACTATGTTCTCTAAAGTTTCAATTTTACTGCATCTTTCACTTCACGATCCATATTTAAGGGTCCACCACGACAGACAAATTTAAGTTATACATGAACTATAGTGCTTCGGGTGTGTGAAAAAAAATCACCATTTTCAAATAAAAGCAGTGAAGAACTCGGGGAAAACCAGCTTTAAGAGTCATTATTTTGAAATTCGAAGAAATTGAGATAGTTAGTATTTTGGATTGGTTTGGTAGACACTCTTATCGCATGAATTCGATTCATTCCCAATTCACAGACTGCCTGAATTCCTTACCGATTCACCGATCATGACCCTTCCCCCCCCGGCGGAGTGTGCCACGTGCAGTCTTTTCGAAACTCTTCCAGATTCACAGATTTCTCCCCTCTCCCCCGCCCACCTCCTCGGAGGAAGTACCTTACAACTCCCCCACAAGCACCTTCGCGGATTCATTCAATAAACACACGAATTGACGTGGTTGTGTGAAGTGAACAGATGATAAATTTGCATAATTCTCTCTAATAGTTAGAAAGACAGTGTCCTAATCTAACCTAACCTAACCTAAAGTGGGGAGAGGAGGGGTGAAATCTATGAATTGGGAAGAGGTTCTGCACGTGAAGAGAAGACTGCACGTGTTACACTCCGCCTGGGGGTCATGATCGGTGAATCGAGAAGGACTTCAAGCAGTCTGTGAATTGGGAATCTGTGAACTGGGAAGACACCATGAATTCCACATGTATATTTTACATATAGTGTATATATATAAATATATATATACAGGGTGTCATTTTATTGACGCCCACGGACCACACATTCGTATAGAGGACATCAAAACAAACAACTTTTCCCAGTAACATTTTTCTCGTTGGTGCGTCGATTCGACGCTACAGCCGTTCAAAGAAGACCGTTTTGCCGCCTGGATGCTGGCAACCAAACACAACTTTTGATCGTACCTGTGACGTCATATCCTGCTGCGAAACAGCGCACGGTAGGGTTGCAAGGAACACACAAATTTTGTGAAAAATGACAAACTACCAACCACATAATTATATGTAAAACGAAGAGAGAAACACGTCCAGCAGACCGAACATCATAGCCTACCAGCCAGAAGATCAGCAGTCCTCTTAGGGGAAGGCGGAAGTGAACCAACGATATGAGAAATGGTAAGAAACGTATTCAAAATGAAATGTCAATGTTGGATTTTGTCTCAGTCTACATCTGAAATATCAACAACAATAAATGTTATTGGACTTACAGCTTACACGTGGCTGTTTACGCCCAGCTACATGTCAAATATTTGCAAATCTCGTTGCAAGGTTGATATCTACAGGTTTGTATCCAGATGCCATGCGGTACTTTTGCGCTGATAACGGAAATATCCGAGGTTCACGTTGTTACATTACGGCTAAAACAAGTACAACCACAGTAACAATCTAATGATGAATCAGTACCGAATATAGTGCCCTGTTCACATTTGCAAACTAACACATGTGTATCCGGTGCATAGATAAACACATAGTCGTCTTAGAGCTTGTATTACTACTACTTATATCCCTGTATTTTCAATCATTTTGCCACTTACCTCATAATGCTCTGAATATACATTATATTATCTGTTGCTTACCTTTGCAATTTTGAGTTCTTTCATTTCTATTTTGTCATCTGTTCAGTGTTTCACAGACAACCAGTATCAGAAGAACGAAGTGGATAGACTAAATTGTAGATGCCAACTTGGTAACTAGATTTGGAAATATTTGACATGTAAGCTGAGACAAAATTCAATATGACCACTTCAACTTGAATTCTATTTTCTTTCTACTATTTTTCGTATCGTTTGTTTACTTCCTGTTAGGTTACAGAACATGGTTTCTCGTTTTGTGTTACGCTACATAATGTGGCTGATTGTAGATATGTCATTTTACACAGAATATGTGTGTTCCTGGCAACCCTGGAACGCATCGCTTCACGACGGGATATGACGTCACAAATGCAATCAAATGTTGTGTGTGGTTGCCAGCATTCAGGCGGCAAAACGGGCTTTTTTTAACGATTGTAGCGCCGAAACGACGCACCAACGAGAAAAATGTTACTGAGAAAAGTTGTTTGTTTTGATGTCCTCTATACGTCTCCGTGGTCCGTGGGCGCCATTAAAATTACACCCTGTATATATATATATATATACAGTGACGTGCCAAAGGGAGGGTCCTTGCGGCTCATAACCCCCTCCTTAGGTCCCGTAAGAAGAATGTCAAAGACAGGAAAATATGGTAAAATTATTGCTGCCTACCAAAAAAAAATATAGGACTCTTCCCCCATTCGAAAGTCCTTAGTACGCCATTGTATATAGGGTGTGGTATAGCTTTGTTTTCAAGCCCACTATATGCACAGGAAGGCTAATCTGGACTGCGGACTTGCAGTTTAAAGTGGAATCCGAACCACTTGTACATCAATCTAGCATTTAATCCGAGACCCATTGAATTACAAGGAGGCTACATTACCACTACGCTATCAATCAAAGAAAGAATAAAGACAACTATCCCACAACTTCGCAATACATGGGCTATTCCATTTGGAACAATGAAAGGGAGGAGAAAGAACTGTTCCACTTTCTAATAGGGGAGGAAGTGTGATAATTTCTATTTACATTCCTTATTTTAATTTATTTTTTTCTCGAAAATGGGACTAGGCCCCAATGTTTTTTTTTTCATTTCCATGTGTTAGTAAATATATTCAGCTACAATATAGCATACTTAGTTTATTTCTTGCCTGATGCTGTTTTGAGATAAGTCTAATTCTAAAGTGGTGGATTTAGATTTTTTTAGTATTTAAAGGGCTATATCTGCTAACAGCATCCATATCCACGTAAAGTCATATGTCAGTTAACTTGTCCTAATAGTGAGCTTCAATGTTCAGTAAACAAATCTTTGGGGTACTATTGCTTGAAGAAGATATTAAGGGCCTAAAACAGGCAAAAACTGCTTTTTGGACACTTTTGATGGGACCTAACAACAATTGGAAAGCAACAATGGCCCACAAAACAAGCGAATGTTTATAAGCAAGGATGTTTATACTAACAATATATGAAAGCAGATGTTTGGAGTGTTGTTGCTTTCCAAAAATACACCACTCCGAACTTACTCATATTTCTTGTTTCATGAAAAATGTACGGTATAACCTTGAACTATGACATTTCTATAGGAGAGGGAAAACAATTTCAAGGTCTCAAAATTTCACAATATTCATTTCTCATTACCTACTTCAACATATAAAAAAAGTGACAGTGATGAAGAAATACATCTATCAAAATATCACTTTTTTGTTCGAATTTAAATAATGGCTCTTAAGAGAACATTTTTGAGAGTGGAAAAAATTAAATGTACGAAATATCTGATTGTGTATGCCGACCTCCCTAGAAAACAGTTATGAACTCTCCACGTTTAAAATTCCAGCCCCCCGATCAAAATCCTGCTTACGCCAGGCTCTGTATGTATCTTCTTTATCATATACTTTCTGATCTAATTGTTCTTAAAATTTTGCCTACTTCTGTCATATCTTATTTAGTGTGTAATGATCCTGAGAGTTCATTCTCATTAGTAACGCTGATGTTTATTTACTCGGTGTATATGTAACCATGTTATTATGTTCAAAGTTATTTTATTTATTTGTTCAAAGTTACATGTGTTAATACCTGCTTTGATAATTGTATTATTATGCTGTTAATAAGACCCTGCGTGGTCGCAAAGAATATGTCATATTTCTTATAATTGTATATTAACGTTTAGCACACATTTAATATTATAATATGTATTTATCGTTTGTGCCTTGAGCACGTAGTGCAATCGTCTGCCGTAGAGATGGCCTTGCCTACTCTAGCACGGTTCCACGTAGTTCGCGTGAACGGCGTTAGAGACGCTACCTGAACCAAGGCTATATAACCAGCCGCGGAGCAGATTTTCTTCAGTTGGCTTTCAGGTCGGCTCACGATAAGATCTCTCTTACCAACTGACCCGGAAGAAAGGAGCTCTCCGCTCTTCCGAGAGGCCAAGCTTCTTAAGGAAGGAAGGAAGGCGCACTCCGCTCTTGCGAGAGACGAAGCACACTAGAGAAGTTGCCCTCCGCCTGCGGGCGAGAGAAGTCGCACTCCGCTTTCCAGCGAGAGAGGTTGAACTCTGCCTTTGGCAAGAGAACCAACTCCACTTTCGAGTGAGAGATACCCCACTCCGCTTATTGGCGAGAGAGAAAAACTCCACTTTAGAGTGAGAGGTCCAGCTCCGCTTGCTGCGAGAGGTTTCCTCCCCCTATCAACCTGCGGCACCCCGCCAGCGTAGTGTGGCGTTGGGTTTCTAGGCAACCGCCCAGAAGGTAAAATTACAGGTCAGGGGAAATACTACGGTTATCGTGAGGGTGACCCTAATAGATGCCCTTGCTCCCTGAAAGCCAACAGTTCCCAGTAATAACCTGCAGCTACAGAAGTCGGCGCTAGTAAAGGATTGCACTTCCTGACGTTTGTTGCAGCTAAGGATACGACCCCAGAGGGCAGCAGCAGCATTGTATCTGTGCCCAGTTTACGGCAGTTTGCAGAAGCCATTCTCCCCTCATTGTGTGGCAATATATTGGCCAAGTGAGTGTAATATCCTACACGGGCGTGTGCTAGACTTACAACGTTTACTGTTGCATAAGTGCATCCAGCTACATTCATTAAACTTTCTCTAACGTTGGACAGTGCACTTATTCCCGAACCCTGAGTGAAATAGAGTCTCATACCACCGCTGGAGAAAAGGTTAGCATAATGGGTAGACATAGTAGACTTGCATCCAGCTGACGTGCTCGTGTAGGTAAAGTAGGCACTTTTCCCGAGCCGGACGTTGCAAGTGCTACTGTACCAAACTTTTCACAGGTTCTACACTGAATTTTGTAAAACGTTTAATGGAAGCCATGATTCCATTAACTTTGGACTGTGTTCCCATTAAATATATGGATGAAAGCATTTAAGTTCTACAAGAATGTAAATTCTCATAATTTTCATAAAAAAATACATAGAAAAGGCATTATTAAAATTAAATAAAAAAGAAACACGCAGCACGTTATTGTATTTTATTTTCTCATTGAAATTGTTTTGGGGAATTACCATCTTGTATACTTCTAATAACTTTAATAATACTGCTAATTACACTATAAATGGAAAAAACCTAAGCTAAAAAAAACAACTGAAAATTGAACAGAAAAAGCAATACGGTAAAACCTCCTTAATCTGGACCCCGATAAGCCGGACTTTGCTTAATCTGGACAGGCAAAAGGGAAACAAAAAAAGCAGAATGCAAGTTTTTAAATGTGGCTAAGTCAACAAGAGGACTTCCCAAAGAAAAGGCAGTCAACCCCTGATGAAATTCTGTCTCCGGCAGACTTTGTATACTGTAGCTATAGTGTATTTAGGCCTATGCCCTTTAAATACACCATAATAAACGTGTTTTGTTGCTATAACAGAGTTTTAATGCACTTTCTACTGTTCGTTTAGGTTATTTCAGTTAATCCGGGCTCTTGTTAAACCGGACAACTTATCCCCCATTAGTCCTGATTAACGTAGTTTTACTGTATTTTTCTTTTTACTCCAGTAACATATTAAAGTTGGAAAACTGCACTTCCATGTACCTAAATTCTCAGAAAAATTCAGCAAAAAGCATTTTCCCAGCTGCTATTCCGTGGGATGCATTAAAATGCATCAGATCAAACAAGATATACCATAATCCGGACTTTCATTAAACAGGTCAATTTATCCCCCATTAGTCCGGATTAACGTGGTTTTACTATAATTATCTATTTTTTCGTTCTCTTCGTATTTAGAACGGTAATACAACAGGCTTCAATTGTTGGGTTTAAAATTAGAGCCTTTTAGAGTTCTTTGCCAAATGTTTGCTGAAAAGAGAAACAATAATATTGTTGAGACTTTCTCATTGGACTTACTCCGTGCTTCGAAATCACAAGTCACGTTTAGTCAAATTCTAGTTTGGTTTTGATAACACAACGTAGATCTCAATTAGCTCACTGTTGGTATGTTCCAATTACTAATATATAAATAAATATAAAAGTATATACAGGGCAAGCATAAATGATTCATTCGTTTTGAAAAGGCTATATTTTCAAAAGTATTCCACGTACACTCATGAAAGATATATGAAAAGAACCACAAACTCACCAAGTTTATACACCTTCTATATATGTTCGATATGTGCCCCTTTGGTTACACGACACACGTCCAGACGATACTCGAGCTCATTCCATACATTTTGTAGCATAGTCCTGTCAATGGTCTGCACTGCAGCACTGATGCGTTCTTTGAGCTCGACTAAGTAGTGGGGGTATGTAAACAAGGTCCTTAACGTACCCTAACAGGAAGAAGTCGCAGGGAGTTAAATCAGGAGATCTGGGAGGCTAGGTGAACAAAGCTAGGTCATCCTCACAAATACGCCCAATCCAGCGATGCGGAAGTTCATCGTTTAGGTAGTCACGAACTGGGATGTTCCAATGAGGGGGTGCCCCGTCTTGTTGGAAGACAAAATCCCTGAAGTCAGCACTGAGTTGCGGGAACAACCACAACTGCAACATATCCAGGTAACATTTACCGGTCACAGTTTGCTCAGCGAAGAAAAATGGCCCATGCATCTTTGTTTGTGACACTGCACAAAAAACATTCACCTTTGGCGAATCTCTTTCAACTGTCACAAACTTTGTGAGTTTGTGGTTCTTTTCATATATCTTTCATGTGTGTACGTGTAATACGGTATGCGCCAAAATATACAGTACTGAAACTCGCGAACCTCGAACGCGCATGTGCGTTTGTCGATGGGGCATAGCTACAGACGCTCGTGTTCTCAGTACTGAAAAGGAAGTTATAACTCGCTAATAATGTGTATGTAGTGTTTCTTTCAGGATAAATAAACTCACATATGACAGCAATGTAATGTTCGTCTTTTAATTTCAGTACTGTATATTTTGGCGCATACTGTACTTTTGAATATAGCCTTTTCAAAACGAATGAATCATTTATGCTAGCCCTGTCTGTATTTATATTTATGTGCTTTATATATGCATTTGCGTGTCAGTTGCCAACTGCTTAATATAACTGAATTCATAAGTCTACATGAAATTTATCTTTCTACTTGATTCTAGTTGGTGTTTACTTAATCCACAGTCATCTCTGGAATATCCCTCTCCTCTTTTAAGGCGAAACGGGAAAAGGCGAAATGGAACTTCCCGTTTCGCCTTAAACTGACCACTGGAGATCAACCAGTTTCTGTGTGCTGGTAGGCATAAGGCGAAATGGGAAAAGGCGAAACGGGGATATAGACCAATGCTTCATACCCTTGTGCCCTCCCAGAAAAAATGTACATTACACAGGACAATTTTGTTTTATTCTCCACCCACTGCAAGAACTGTTTTAATCTAAACAAAATCACGTAACTTCTTAGAAATGGTGCTTTCCTACTTGCTGGTTCTGGTGGTATTGTGTCCATGAATATGTATGCTGAACAACTCATAATATAAGGTCCCACAACTTCAGTAGAGACACTGGATGGTATGGTTTCAGCACATGCACCACATTCTACTTGCAAGATTCACACATACGGCATTGGAATAAAGAAGAGGATTTCTCAAAATCCACGTGTCTCTGTTTATGCTGACTCCATTCTAACAGTTCGCCTTGTAATGAAGGGGTCGCGGGTTCGATATCCGGTAGAGGCACATGGTGGTTCGGATCCCACTTTAAACTGTAGGTCCAGTCACGATTAGCCTGTACATAAAGTGGACTTAAAAGACCAAATCAATCCATTCTAACAGCGGACAGAGAATATTATATGAGCTTTGTTATAGTAAAGAAGTAAAATAGATTTTTTTGTAGAGGAATAAAGATTGGGACAAAATTTATATATTCCTTATGGAGTCGAGTATTAAAAGAGAGATTGTGTGTAGTAAAAGCAGGCCCCACAATGTAGAATAAAGTAGATCATGAAGGTTATTTATTATTTGTAATTGCATATAACGTCTAATACTGTTGTGGCAATAGATTTGTAATAGAATAACAAAGAACGTCATGCTGTTATTTTAAAATGCATTCAAGAAAGAAATGAATATTAATTTGTCCTATTTTTTTTCAATTAATAACATATTCAGTATTATCCCTTTCAGGTACATGGGACATATGTGTCCCATGTCTTATTTTATCTACATTCTTCATATGATAGGGATTACATGGACGCAAATATTATTATCGTTTCTTCCTAGATATGTATTATTAGTTTCTAGTGTTTTTGTCGTCAACACGTATTATTTATACTGTTTTAGAAGCATCTAAATGTGGGAAGTATATAGCCTTGCATTTTGGATTATGTTTCGTAAAATATCTTGCAATAGTTTTTTAATTCACAAATACAATTCTGGTATTTGTAATTATTAATGTTTGTACAACATATTTTGATGAGTTTCTGATTTCCTGCAGTGCACCTGAAAGAACTACAGGCTCAGAAACTGATTGGGACATATATGTCCCTATGTACCACAAAGGTAACTTTCTGCATGTTTGTAGGTAATTCTACAAATTCGAAAAAAACAATAATTCTTTGTAAAGAAAAGTTTAGAATTGTATCTACATAAAATATATATTGCGTATATGTATGTGTGTAATAATAAAATCTTATATTCTTAACGTATTTTTATATTATATTGTCCCAAAATGATATCAAAGCAACGTGAATTTCTTGTTTCTGGTGAAGAAATCGTGCAAGTTTTACAAGCTGAAGACAGTGGCAATGAAGATAATCTCCTTCTAGATGAAGAAGATCAATTATTTTTAATAGAAGACATTGATGCAGGAGAAACTAATGTCATCATAGACGATCCTCAACCTGCAGTTACTTGTTCAAGAGAGGGATTGACAGTTTTGGACATCAAGCTGAATTCTATGGACCCTAATTCTGAAAGTCCTCATGGAGGTGTTCAAAACCCTGAGTCACATAGTGCTTTCAGTGTTCCAGATTTTAAGTGTAAGAGAAGTTACAAGCCAAGGAAATTTAGTATTAATGAAAATTTTGATTATGGGAAACTTCTTGTTTTCAATGTAGAAGAAAGTGGCTGTGTCCCAAAACCAATTGAAATTTTCAATTCCGTTATGAATTTCAATGAGCTAATCAAATTGATAGTCGAGGAAACTTGCCGATATGCTCAGCAAAACGGGGTGGGTTTTGACATAAACAGTGCAGAAATGAAATCCTTCTTATATATGAATGTAATAATGAGTTACCATGTTCTACCTACTATTAGAAGTTATTGGTCAACGGAACCTGATCTAAGTGTTCCTTACGTTTCACAAGTAATGCCTTTACATCGTTTTGAAGAAATTAGGAAGTATTTGCACTTCTCAAATAATGTAGCTCAACCAAACATAAATAGTCCAATGTATGACCGGGCCTACAAAGTGAGACCAGTAATGGACCATCTAAATAAGAGCTCCCAAGCCGCTTTGAGCCCATCTAAATCCCAGGCAATAGACGAACACATGGTCAAATTCAAAGGACATAACATTATGAAACAGTATATAAAGATCAAACCTATAAAGTGGGGATTCAAAATGAGTTGCAGGTGTGAATCAGAAACTGGATACCTGTATGAATTTGACCTGTACACAGGGAAGAAAGGGGCAAGTCATGCAGAAGTGGGTCTGGAGAGAGTGTGATACTGCAGTTAACAAAATCCATTTGTGGTCTTGATTGTGAAATTTATATGGACAACTTTTTTAATTCGCCTGTTCTACAGTACATTCTAGCAGAAGAGAACATAAAAGCTTGTGGTACTGTACGCACAAACAGAAAAAAACATGCCAAAAAACTTCCCAACAGGCAAAGAAATGAAGAGAGGTGATATTTATGCAGTGAACACTAATGGTATGTCTTGCATCAAGTGGATGGACAATAGGCCAGTGTATCTTTTATCTAATTTCATATCACCAATCCCAATAATAAATGTAAAAAGACGCATTCAAGGTAATTCTAAGAAAATAAATGTTCCTTGCCGTTTGATGGTCAGAAAGTACAATGAGTGTATGGGAGGTGTCGACCGTATGGATCAGAAAAAAGTTACTTATGAAGTTGACCGTAAGGTAAAAATTAAGTACTACCTCAGGTCATATTTTGATTGATATTGGAATTAATAATTCTTACATAGTGTATAGCAAGCTTTTCAAAAGTGTGTGCACAGAATCAGGGAAGTCAATGACTTCACTAGTGTTTCGCCAAAGCATTGCTCGAGAGTTGATTGGACAGTATTCGAACAGAAAGAGATCAGTGCCAAAGACAGTAAGTATTAAAAAGAGGCTTGAGAGTCAATTTCCTCCTAAACCTCCAAAGCATTACATGCCAAAAGTACAAAAATGGAAACGCTGTGTGAATTGTGCTAAAAGAAACTAGAAAATCGTACGAATAACATATGCTCAATATGTAATGTATATGTATGTTGTGTGAGATCGCAACTGTTTCCAAGAATTTCATATACAATATACAATGTTCATGAGTTTCCTAATAATTTGATATATAATATTGCATTCTGAAGTGAAAAATAATTTTGTATCAAGGTGTTGCTTAATTTCGCATATATTTTGTTATTTGTTACCTTTAACGTACATAGGGACAAATATGTCCCAACAATTATTTCATATTTAATATACATTTTTGTGAAAAATTTTAGTTTAATTGTCCAAATTACTCCAAAAGGTATACAAAAAGTAATACATATCATAAATATCAATTACAGTTTACTTGTGTACTTGAAAGGGTTAAAAAATTGTTTTAGTCTCATTTGAAATTTCTGTATTTTGTTTTAGCCATTTATTAATTTTGTTCCTTGCCTTGACCACGCAGTTTGATGACAACATTTCCATTTAATAAACAGTTTTCAGTTATAAGACACTAACGTTTTTCCTTCAGCTGTTTGTAAATAACACTTAAAAAACTAAAATTGATTATACTTTTTTGTTGGCTTAAGTAAAACAAAGAAATTACCTGAAATATATATTTCTTAAACATGGTAACGATTACTGTAAAATGCATCAAAACTTCGAAACAGTTAACGTGCACCTACCTTCTATCTATATGTACGGGGGCTGATCAACAAGGAGTGAGACATTGTATTACATGCTTGTAATGTGCATATATGAGAAGGGTGGGGTTTTATACATAACACACAGAGATGGAAGAACCATCGGATCCTTTATTTGGCAGCAACGCTCTTTGTTCTAGGCACTGCGTGCATTTCGCATAAACCACAATGGAGATGAGGAGCAGTAGGGAGCAATCAAGTGGACACATGTCGTAAGGTGCTACGACATTTTAGTGATGGAGGTGAAGCTTATCTGGAATCAATTCTCGCCGGTGATGAGTCGTACGTGCACCACTACAGTCCAGAAGGTAACCAAGCCGGCACAGTGTGGAAGTCGCCTGGGTCTCCAACACCGAAAAAGGTTAAAGTTGTTCCTTCTGCATGTAAGGTTATGGTGATCACTTTCTTTGACTGTAAGGAAATAGTGTACCAGCACGCAGTTCCCTCGCCCACTATCGTTCCAGCAGAATACTACATGTCAGTGTTGACGACTCTGAGGAGGCACATTGCAAAGAAACGACCGCAACTTCATCGGAATCCTTGGCGACTTCATCATGATAATGCACGACCTCATGTGGCAAATCACGTCATGGCATACGTATTTAGCAAAATTCAACATCTCTACAAAATAATTACTCTTTGCTGATCAGCCCTCGTATATATATGGTTAGTTGAACTTATTGATAAACATATGCTGTTTGATACGTGCAAAGAATTATTGATGCTTCATATCTTTCATATATGCATTTACTTGTGCTCTCTTGTTTTGGAATGACCTTCGCATAACTATTGAAAGAATAAAATATCTGACACATTTGTGATTTCAGATATATTAATCCTACAGCATGACAAATTATTTTTCACAACACAGAAAATTGGCTAATCACATCTTCAGAAATGAAGTTCTCAGAGTGTACCTCAACGCATATCTTGTGATTCAGGCTTCGTACATTATCTGCCACAATACTCGAATCACCATTCTCTTCGTTGATAGAATCAATCTTGGCTGAGTTCAAGGCATTCCAGTTGGCTCACACGTAGAATTTCCCTCCAATAAAAACAAGACACATTTTAGAAATATTACGAAACAAGCATTCAATACGATTACTGGGTGAGACTTGGGGTGAGTTTACTATAGGTGTTTTACCACCACAAGATTGAAGGGGGATCAAGCCAGAGAATTTCCCCTCTCTCTGCATTTCTTTCCTAGGCATGACAGCCTTAATTGAGTTCGCAACCAGGAAAATATTTTCTCCCTTCTACAATTTCAATATTTTTTTTTGTTATTACGAATGCAGAATTCAAAGAAATGATTTGTCTTTGAATTGAAAAATGATTACACTAGTAAGTCAGTTTAACGTGTGAGCTCTATACTAAATGTTACATTAAATTGATTATTTTAGGGAAGAAATTTAGTGTCCATTTGCAAAACAAACGTTTTTGTGAGATTCGTAGCAACTTTATACTTAAAAATAGCGGTCTCCACACTATTCATATTGTTGGTTTCCAATATATATGTATAATTGGAAAATATGTTTCTGTCAAATGTGCCTTCCTCTACAACAGGTAATACAGGTAAAAGTTCAGCATGTCACATTTTTCTAAGTAAAAATTCACAAAGTAGATTTAAAACCCGATTGATATTTCAGAACAAAAATAATTATAATTAGCTTTTCTTGCTTTCAATGAAGCAAAATAAACTATCCTATCAAAATTGACCATTTTTGCAATTTCCTTTTCAATTGACCATAAAGAGATATTATGTAATCTCTCCTCACCCATTGACGATCTCAGTTCGTTTTTATTCTCCAGCTCAAATTCTGACTTTGTCGTCTTAAAAATGAAAAACTTTCCTGCCCCTCGCTACTGACCTGTAAAATATCACTGAAACCTACGGAGGAAATATTGACTTCTCTCCCAGGAAGCTGAAATCTCGAGCAACAGCTCTGTGTATGAAGGCGTACAAATATGTATGTTCGGGTGCATGATTTTTGTACATGTGGAAAAAAAAGTGACACGTTTATTACGTATGTAGATAATAATAATAATAATAATAATAATAATATGATTGGGAAATCTGCACCACAATAAATTAAACAAATTTCGCGTATATGTTTAAGATTAGGGATTCTAGACATCCGGAATCCCCCGGAAAGTTTGTCTACGTCCAGAAGTACGACATAATATGTACACTCAACGGCAAATATAAGAAATAGCAAATTGTCCATCGCCATGTGAACAGGGTTTCAAGAATTAAAGCAAAAAGCCCGAATAAGAAAAGAACACCTGCTCGAGCATAAGTACAATTCAATTCACTAAAAACTTTTAGAATGAAGAAAAATAATGAAAAAAATAGCTGTGGACAATTTGCAACCTTTGCTGTCGATTGTACAAATCTCAAAACGTGTAAATAATAACTGCTTCCTAACTTACTTTCTTCTCTCAATTGGCGACCGCCCCCTCACTCCCCGTAGCTACGGCTCTATTGGGAGAAGGGGGAGGAGTTACATTAAGTACAAGTATATTGGGAATGGTAAATAGGTAATGTAGGAATACATCAGAATACCACGGATCTTTTACGAATACATAAAATTGTTAAAATTATTGTCAAAATTAGAAATAAATATGCATTCCACTGATTTCCTTAAGTTTTGTTCTCTTTGAATATGTTCCGAGTATAGAACGTATTATATTTGTAACAGTTAGATCTGTACGTACATATATTTCACAAAATTGAAAATAATCCATAATTTATTTTAGGGCTAGAGTTATAATGAGGCTTTGAACTAATACGTAACGTTATCAGTACATTTAATGTAGCTTTGTGTTGACAGATGACGCACAAATAATTATTATAAATAATACTCCTATTCTTTTTTTTTACGTCACTAAGATGAAGACGCCTTTGAAATTTATTGCAGTTAAATTCAATACAGAAAAGTAATACAACTTACGTGTTTCTCCATCAAAGCTCTTGAAGAATTTTAAATTATTTTCCAGTTGTTACGATCTGTTATTTAAAAAATTGCTTGACCTACAAGCTCACGGAATCCAATGTTGCAATATTTGTACATGTACATTACTTTCTATTTTTGCCGGGTAAGAGATCGGTCCAAAGCGATATGATTTTCTGCCTAATCAGGAAAATAAAAACATGTTTGGTTTCAACTCGTTTTGTGTAACGTATGTCTCTTTTCTAACTTGCTGTGAAAGTTTTACTAGAGACGTGTGGTAACATTTGGGTTTTATGAGAGCGAGCAATTCGCACAAAAGGTACTTCCCCCTAACAACCTATTCTCATGGATTGAACACATCTAGGAAATTCCACTTCGAGCACTGGTAGAATGAAAAGTCTCCGTGGCGGAGTATTTAGCACAACGTGTCGCGACGCCAGGTGTCCTCGGTTCGAATCCCTGCCTGGGCATGGATGCTCTTTGTGAGTGTCCCTTCATCATTTTCATCATATCATCATCACTCTTTCACGTGATCGCGATTACTCAAAGTAACAGATTTTGGCTCTAAATAACAAAAACAAATATGTACAATGTGGTAGAATGTGCAAGTATTCAATTTAGTTCTTATAGCGTTCTCTCATGGCAATGCAAACAGCTGCTAAAGTTTAGAGCTAAACCTTAATAAAGAACCCACACAACAACATTTTTTTATAAAAAAGTTAAAGTATTACATATTAAGCACAATTACTGAAAGATACGTTGATGAGACTCCTTTAAAAGTATGAAATGATATCCCTTACCCTGTATGATATTGTAATATTAGCTATTTGTAGTACGTAACTCTCTCTTTCGAAGAGCACCGTGGTGATATTCGAAAGAAAGAGGACAAAACAAACATGCCATTACCTCCTGACCAGGCAGTGATGAGATTAATTAATAATATGAAATATTTTTCACTTGGTTGGTTTTCTTCCTTCCTGTTCTTCTTCTCTCCGTGTTTCTCTTGAACTTGTTTTGCGACTTTTGCCTTCCTGGCATACTGGTGTGACCGTATCCATACAAGATGAGACGAGACTTATCTCTCGTGAATGAGGAAGGTTATCTCGTCTCGTCTGGGCATCTCGGTATCATCTCGAAACACCTCAGTTGTCCGTTTAACTTCACCTTAACCTTTAAGTGTATTATTTAACAATAGACCAGTTCAATGTGCAACCATTCATATGTTTAAGTACGTTCAACAGCAAAGCAGTTCTCATTTTGTCGAAATGTTCCTATACACCTTACAGTTATCTGTTTCATTCTCGGTCTCGTCTAGACAAGTCTCTAAAGGCCTGATGACACGAATCGGTGCCGCTTTGAGGAACACTTCTAAATGATTTTAAAACAAAATTATTTATTTGTTAATTCATATAAAGTAAACAAAATTATTTATTTGTTAATTCATATAAAGTAAACAAAATTAATGCCATAAATTACGCAAATTTTAACGTACTTACTATCCTTTCCCTGCAGAATAAACAAATGTAACAAAAAGCCTCGCACACAGGATTAAACGTTCCAGGTAGAGTTAATTTCTGCTTCGACTGTTGCACTTTTTGTGTTAGTTTAAGACAATTAGTCTATGATAATTTGTTACTCCAGTCGTTTATAGCGTGCAGAGGACCAAACGAACAACCTTCCTGAATGTTTGTTGAAGACTTGTTTGTCCTGCACGTATGGAACAACACAGTACAGAATCAAGGTTGTCATCACCACATTTCCCTGTCGGAACTGGACATACAGTTTAGAGTAATATCCAAGCCTCCACCGGGAATATAACCCGAGTCGTCTTGCTTACAAAAAACAGCGTTTCCACCATAGGCGCCGACTCCATGGGGCTTGGGGGGGGGGGGGGCTCGAGCCCCCCAATGTTAACGATGTGGGGGCAGAGCCCCGCAAATAATTTTGCTTAAGAGGATCTAATGTATTATTTTGCTTCTCCTGTAAAGTTTGCTCTGAATTGTGCCACATGAACTTAACTTTAAATACACATTTGAAATGTTCTAGACCATCAACAAATGGGCCTCCCCCATGGCGCAGTGGTAGCGTCATTGCCTTGTAATCAAGGGGTCCCGGGTTCGATACCCGGTGGAGGCACAAGTGGTTCGGATCCCACTTTAAACTGTAGGCCCAGTCCCGATTAGCCTTACTGTGCATAAAGTGGACTTAAAACACGAACTCAAACCAAACTAGACCATCAACTTTGGGGGGCTGAGACCCCTAAACCATCAACTGGGTGGGGGGCTATGACCAGTGACAGCAAAACACATGACTTATTACTATATACTAAGTATGTAATTATGAGTATTGTTAAAATTTTTGCTAAAAAAAGTTTCAAAAGACCATGTGCATGAACTAGGGTAGTGGATGGGACGTTCGAGCTACAAATGGCTCTCACACGACATTCAGAACGAGATCGTTGATATATTAGGGAGATCTGTTTTATGCTCGTGATAGCAGATATTAAAAGTCGGGAATATTTTGCTATTATGGTTGACGAAAATTGTGACATATCCATCCGTGGACAATTAATATTCTCCATTCGAACTGTGAATAAAAGTTTTGATATTTTTGAGGAATTCATGAGCTTTTATGAGATTCCGAACACTGAGGCCAAAACTTAAGAAAGGGAGAGAGTGAGTTATTCATTAATTTATTTCAGTGATCACCCTTCCCCCCCCCCCAATATTTTTGACAAGTCGGCGGCCCTGGTTGCCACCAAGACATCGAGGAGGATCTTTCTCCATCGGATGACACATTAAGAGGCTATAGAACACTATCTGCTAACACATATGCTAGGTTAAGTATTCTCTTCAAAATATGCGTTTGCAATCATACAATGCATATATGTGTCACTTACCGTATTTATGCTTTTATGCATTGGAGAAAGGCTTTGAAAGTGTAGTCCAAAGATGTTCACACTCCAGCGTATACATTCACCCCTCTCAGCTGCCTCGACAGGGGCGTAGCCAGGAATCCCTCTTCGGGTTGGACCAACTTCTGGTGAAAGAAAAAGCAATGTTAGCGGAAAATAATACTGAAATAACAATTTGCGATGCACCTGCCATTATTTATATTAATTGCAACAAATTTATATACAGGGTCGGTGGCCCTCGTAGCCTTGAGAGCTCTCGGCAAGCGGTCCCGTGTTTGACTCCTTGTGGGAGATCCCCCCAGGAAAGTCCAGTAACCGTGCGAAGTTGTTAGCTTCGAAGCCGGGGGTTAAGGGTTCGAATCCCTTGCATGTTATGAAAGTTTATCTTTCTTTGACCTGGTGAAAACTGAACAGTGAAATGGGAATCAGGCAGTAAGAAAAATGGAAATAAAGTAAGACTTTGTTTTCTTTTTTAGAAAGCGTGTTAAGAGGTCAACTTTCGATCTCGCCATCGAAGTTCGAAGTTCGAGTCCCGGCTGGACATGGATGTTCTTTGCGAGTGTCCGTTCATCCATTTAATCTAATCATGACTCATCCTCATGATCCCGGTTAACCAAAGCTGGCAGAAAAGCGAAGCTAAATAACAAAAAGAAACAAACAAATCAAGTGACCTATTTAGTCCTAAGACACTACGCCAAAAAGGTTATCGAAAACCTTCAACTCTCATGGACCTCCGTGGAGGAAATGTTACCACAGCGCACTACGACGGCAGGGTTCGAATCCCAGCCAGGACATGGATGATCATCGTGAGTGTCCGTTCATCAAGTTCATCACATCATCATTCATCCTGATCTTCGCGATTAGTCAAAAGTGGCAGAAAAAGTGAAGTAAATAAATTAACAAATCAATCAATCCATCATTTAACTCTCAGTGCTGAAGCGATTTTGTGACGAACCCTATGAAGTGAAATGCACAAGGAACACTAAAACGTGATAAGTACTACATTTTCATTATTTCATGGGACTTTTTATGCATGAAAATATGTTTAGCAAGCGATTGAACCCACTTGTAAGCAATTTCCGTCAACGATTAACGTGCCTCGGTGTTATCGTTATTGTGAATAACAAAGCTCGTGCATTCAGGTTTCACTTAATCTTCCCTCTGCAACATTGATTGATATGTTGTTTTAAGTCCACTTTATGCACAGTAAGGCTAATCGGGACTGGACCTACAGTTTAAAGTGGGATCCGAACCACTTGTGCCTCCACCGGGTATCGAACCCGGGACCCCTTGATTACAAGGCGACGACGCTACCATTGCGCCATCGGGAGCCCCCCCCCCCTGCAACATGAGAACATGATCCAATCGAATCCTTAACATTTCAAATCAATCTACGAAAAGTCTGTAGATTATGATGTGCGCGTAGTATATTATGTATGTAGTATGTTTTTCTTTAATAAAACCAAAACTCAATTCGTGAAAAATTGTTGCTAGTTACTTTCAGTATGCCCCTCGTACATACATGAATAAATCAAATACCTTTGTGTTATGCGTCAATATTTACAAATCCCAACTTAACATGGACCATATGTTTTTAAACGAAATTATCTTCTTCGTTTCCCATTGTGCATCGCATATTTATATCCTTAGGTTTATTGAGACAATGATAAGAATTATAAGATAATGAGAGAAGAATTAATAAATGTTCATTACTTACCCGCAGTGTGTTACGTTATTCTCTAGGTCCATTTCTTGCTATATTGTTTATATATAAAACTTAGTCATGTTAGTTAGATGAAATTCCCAATTGAAAGCCACTTCTCCCAAGTGCTATTTCTAGGTCCGCCACTACACTCCAGGAGGCTGATATTGCAAGTCACTTAGATTAATGTTTTATATTTAATATTAATTTATATATGAAGCTGATTTCTTTCATAGTTTCAGTGTTTTGCAACTTGTGTAATCTGAAAATTGATTGATTGATTGAGTTCGTGTATTAAGCCTACTTTATGCACAGCAAGGCTAATTGGGACTGGACCTACGGTTGGAAGTGGGGTCCAAACCACTATGGTCCTCAGCCGGATATCGAACCCATGACCCCTTGATTACAAGGCAACGACGCTACCACTGCGCAATCGGGGAGGCAGTTTAATCTGAAAATTAAACTACATTTCGTCTACCGCGTAAGATTGCCTTACAGTTCACAGTTTATGAAATTTAATAGTCTTAGGGAGTTTTGAGACCAAAGCAACACACGACAGGCGACACGGCGGTTTCATGCTGAAGTGGTAAGCCCATTCTAGTCTGTAGAGAAACATTCCCTGCGCATGCTCAGCTTTTCGTGTCGCTTGTGTTTCGCTTCGGTTTGAAAGCCTTCTAGCTGTTTTGACAAGAAGTTCAGATAGGCGGGTAGATGTCTCTACATGTAAAAATCGATAAATATTGCGAAGTGGGCACAAGCGACCCTTGTGATTTACCGTTTCGGCGTAAAAGAAAAATATGTCCACTCGTATTAATTCTTGCTTCGAATTGGCACTGTGCATATTCCACTGTTCCTGTTCTGTGAAATAATATAAACTTGCTTACATTACCTTCCATGGTTGCTTTCCCGTATCGAAATCCATGTTGTAAACACACAGTATTGCCAGGTAGAAGTTTTGTTTTATCGTGGATATGTATCCACTAGGATTCAACTTTCTTTTTGTCGTGTTTTCATCCGTATTTATGATTTTCATTTTATTTTTGGATATTGAAGTTTCTGTAAATTATTTTCGTTAATTTAAATTGTTTTTCTTCAATTTCTTTCCGAAATATATGTCTTTTGTTTATTTTATTGTCCAAGGTTGCCCTGGCGTTGTGCGATAAGAGAGACCATAACTTAACTTGTCTCCCTTATCGCACAACGTGAGCACAACCTTGCATTGTGACGTCACTCGATGAATGCCTACGTTGTTAGGTTAGGTTCGTTAGGATTGTTTCTCTTACCATAAATACACTATAAATGCAATAAATACACTATAGATGCAAAGATAACTCAATCCAACAAGTCTAACGTAACAAATTAGGTATTTAGCATTCATTACATCTGTACGTAAATTAAGGCTCATTTTGTTTCATTATATTGGAGGTTTTTCCAGCTTAATACTACGTTCTTTTCCACTTCAAATTGTTCCCACACCGTAAATTCTACATTTCTGGAACCCTTGATTCATACACTTTCCAACGATGTATCATACATATTTCTATTAGGAAGGGTCGATTCGACATCCTTACCAAGAAATGTGGAAAGGAAACGAAACTCTACCATCTTCTGTTATTTTATTTGTTATAAAATCTTCAAATTGTTATTTTACTTATTTCAGGTCATTTTTTTTCTCAATTAAACGCTCTAATGTTATACTACACAGCAGATAAACTAATCAAAGCTTATAGAACATAAAGATATAGATATATGAAGCAAACATTTGATCAAAACCACTATGTGCCTTCACGAAATATGGAACCAGGGACCCCTTGAATACAAGGCAACGACGTTACCATTAAGCCATCGAGAGACCTACTGAGCGTAAATTTGTAGATTTCCGCACCAATTAGTAAAAAGTCTTACGTTGTTATTTCTAGTCAGCATATTCTGATTATTAAATTCTGGTAAAAACGAAAAAATGCGAGTTCGATGTTAATATGCAAACGAGTCTATTGAATTATAATCAGGAAAGTCGTACCTTTTATCATGTCCGACAAGTTCGCTTCCAGTAAGGAAAATCCTCTTTCAAAAAATTTGGATGTATAGCCATCTCTCTGGCGGAACAATTTCAGACTTCAAATGGCTAATACAATGTTTTGCCTCTGGTTTCATTATAATATTTTCGTAGTATTGTTGCCATGAATGCGATTGTTAACAATTACTTTGGTTTTTCATACTGGTTGAATTGTTGTACATAGAGGAGAAAATTGCCGTCGTTAATTATTAGCTGAAAACAGGATAAAATTTCCAATACTTACACCTTATCGCGACAAGCAACCTCATTCCATTGATTCTCTGAGTCTCTCTTAGATTTTTAGCATCATTTGGTTTCACGGTTGTTAAATATCGAGGAACCCGTATATTCAAAAGGGTTCTATTTGGTTCTGCTGCTGGACCGGAACCTTGTTTTCTCGCACAATTTATATTCGGTAAAAGTTTTGTTTAATTGAAAACAGGTTCTTGGACCGTATTTAAATTGATCCGAAAAAAATGCCCCTGGACCGAAATGAAATACTTTACAGATGAAAAGGTTCGTTACTTCCAGAAACCCTTTACGTTCGCTTGTTTTCTCTCCTGGACCGAAATTGAATTCATTTAAAAATCATGGACCTTTAACAACCCTGTCTGGCTTGTCCGATATAAGGAATGTAAATTATAAAAAAAATAGTTTTTTTTAATATTTCCGTGACATTGCCAATTTCCTCCTGACGCTAGCGCCAGACTGTTTAACCTGGTACAGTTCCCGCCACTCGATGGTTTGTAGTCTGCTGGAAGACCTTGACAGCTATCACGTGGGTGCTTCCACCCACTAAGAGGGGTGCTGGAGGCAGCACATGCAGCATTCTATTGCCGTTTCCTTTGCGAGGGAAGTTTGAAGACTTGTTGCAATGTTCCCAGCGAGATAAGGGGGATAGCAACCGTCACTCAAGGAGCAGATATTTCAGATACCTATAGCTGCGTCGCTCCGCAGTCAGCCGCTGTTAACAGCCAATAGCCTATGGTTGTCGATCCCTCCTCCCTGAAGCAGCCAGCAAGGAAACAGGTTTACACCAAAATAGCCATTCTGCCCTGTTAATGGGGCCGGTTCCTAGCCTGACTCGAGCATAGAGATAGAGCATTTGTTCTTTGATTTGAACAGTTCTCTGATATTAGCCGCGTTCGGCAAGCCAGACAACTGCAAGATATATCTGAGAGGAAACACTTGGCTACCAACTTCCGGCTTATGATCATCTTAGCCGAATTGCCGGACGATAAAACAAGTCGCACGAGGTCTGCGAATGAACCTAGTCAATGCAACAATTAACATAAAAACTGTAAATGGAAGAAAGAAAAAAAGATATGGAGAACAAGGGTATACACAAAAGAATGATTCGGTTTCAAAAGTTAATAAAAATATATTTCTCACGTTACACGGGGACAACATACACCGTCAGTGGCGGCAACTGTCCAAGTTCCTTATGCGTTAATTACAATCCTTCAATACATGCACCCTGGGTAATACGACACACGTCCACACGGTAATCAAACCCATCCCATACTCGGTGTGGCATGTTCCTGTAATGGCCTTCGTGTTTGATCACGAAGTTCATGGATGGTCATGGGCAATGGTGATACATAAACGCCACCTTAAAGAAACCCCCAAGGAATAAATCACATGGTGTATGATCTGGCGAACGGGATGGCCAAGGGAGAAGGTTGTTTGTGTCCATTTGCAACACGATCGATCCAGCGCTGTGGAAGAACACCATTGAGAAGCTCCTGCGTGCGTTCCTGTGAAAATAGATCAGGGAAAGGGGGGGAGGTGAGCTCCGTCCAGTTGTGGAATGTAATCGTCATAGTTGGTATTCAGTCGGGACACCTACTTGTTCTAGTCACTGGTTTCGGGACTTCACTCAAACACCTCACACACTCTTTAAATGCTGTCGGCAAGGACTCTGCTTGCCTTTCCACAAGCACCCAGTTTCCACAAACTGTCCGTACTGCCTGGTTATGTTATGCTCGTTTTAATTCATGCTGCACTTAGAACGGAATACACAGAAAGCCTTCTCCTGCTGTGACGACATCTTGGAAACTGACGCCGCGGCCTCGCAGTAAGCATGAGAAGCGAACGTCTGGTACGGCATGAGAAACTTGGACAGTTGCTGATGCTGACAGTGTATGTTGTACTCGTGTAAGATGAGAAATGCATTTTTATTAACCTTTGAAACAGGACCATTCTTTTGTGTATGCCCTGTATATTTAGTAAAGAATTTAAAAAGTAGCAACTATTCCTGGAAAGGTGAAAAATATGGTAGGACGTTAAATAATAGAAACCAGTTTTGAGTTCATTTTTATATTCGGCCTCATAAAATTCCCACTTCAATTAAAGTATTTATAGTGAATTTAGAAAAACGCGTTACAACATATGCAGATCCAGAGTATCTCAGGATGTGCATATGTTTTTACTAATTCCAGGCCAGGTATGGTCACTTTACTGCAATCATTCGCTCAGACTGCTTCCGACTTACAGAGTATTAAATGTAGAAAATCACATATTCCTAAAGGTATCTCTTTATTTGAGATTCCTAACCAATTTTGGTGTTAACGGGTAGCACTCTCTGAGAAGTTTTGACACAATTTGGTGTTCATTCCCATCATTTTGACGGGAATTGCTAATTTTCTGTCACTGAAGTGCTAACTAATTAACTAACTAACTCTCTAGCCTTCTTAAACCAGAAGGTTCGTGGCTGCAGCAACACAGGCCTTCCATCTTTCCCTATCTTGAGCAAGTTCAATATACTCTTTTCCATCCCTGCCGATTTCCCTTAGGTCCATCTCAACGTTGTCCCTCCATCTTCGTCTTGGCCTTCCTACAGGTCTCTTACCATCAGGTTTCCCAACAAGAATCCTGTAAACTCCTCTTTCTTCTCCCATTCGTGCCACATGGCCTGCCCACCTAAGTCTTCTTGATTTAATTATTCTGATAATATCTGGACATGAATACAAATTATGTAGTTCTAAATTATGTAACCTTCTCCACTCACCTGTCTCCTCATCCCTTTTAGGTCCAAAGATTTTCCTAAGGATCTTATTTTCAAATACTCTCAATTTATGTTCCTCTTTCAATGTAAGGGACCAAGTTTCACATCCATATAATACTACAGGCAAAATTACTGTTTTGTATATTTTAACTTTTAGTTTCTTAGATATTAAACGAGAAGACAAAAGTTTATGAAGAGAGAAGTAACATGCATTTCCTGAATTAAGCCTACTTTTTATTTCCTCTTTAATATCATTTTCATTTGTTAATATTACTCCTAAGTATTTGAATTTGGAAACTGGTTCAAACGAGTTGTTATCAATAATTAGATTTTGATTATTACCTAACACTTGGTTTCGGCCTGTAAGCATATATTTAGTTTTATCTTTGTTAACTTCCAAACCTATATCTTTAGCAGTTTTGAAAAATATTTTAGCATTATTCTTAATTGTATTCACATCATCCCCCAGTAAGTCTACATCATCTGCATATGCTAACAACTGAGTCACACCATTTAATTTTAGTCCTTCTTTAGTTTCTTTTACCTTCCTTACAGCATTTTCTAAGGCAAAATTAAAGAGCAATGGAGATAATGCATCTCCTTGTTTTAACCCATCATGAATTATAAATTTGTCAGACATATTAATTCCCACACGAATTTTACTTTCTGTTTCACTGGTGCATATTTTTATCATACTAACAAGCTTCTTAGGTATTCCAAACTCTACTAATATATTATATAATTTATCTCTTTTGACAGAATCATATGCTTTTTTGAAATCAATGAATAGCTGATGGACATTTTGATTATATTCCCACTTTTTTTCAAGTGTCTGTCTGATGTGAAAAATTTGATCTGTAGTTGATCTGTTACGTTTAAATCCACATTGATAATCACCTATAATTTCATTAGCATATGTGGTTAGTATTGTTAAAAGAATGTTAGATAATATTTTATATGTTGTTGAGAGTAGAGAAATTCCACGGTAATTATTGCAGTTCATTTTATCACCTTTTTTAAACACAGGAACAATTATGGATTCTTTCCACTGTTGAGGAATTTCTTCTTTATTCCATATTAAACAAATTCACGTCACTGAAGTGCAACGTGGCTAAATAGGCGAAACACCGCTGTGTCACGCAGAGAATAAGGGTCCACAGGATGGTGGGGCAATTTCATTCCACTCCTGTTGGAGTATAAAGTGCGAGATACAATTGCAATTGTGTGTATTTCCAGAATTAGTAAAGAGGCCAAATAGCGAGTAATCGTGTCACTTTGCTGTCGCTAGGCCCTTCATACACTTTCATGGTTTCTTGAACGGTCAAAAATTTATCTTGTGTGAAAATGCAATGGAATGTACTCTTTTCACCTACCTTCAAAATTTCGACAGTCTCTCCGGCCCCAACGGTGTTAAGTCCTGTCTCGGTTGTTTTCCATTTCGGATACTTTGCAATAATTTTGATCCGCGTATAATAATAAGATTATTCTATAAACTCACTCGTAATTTAAATGTCAATAAAACACATACGAAACCATAGCAACAAGAGAGAAATTGGTACATGCAATTGTTGATGTCATCATTATTTACTCAACACAAGCATATACATTTATATGATTGATTCGGTGTATTTTATGTCGCATTTCTACCAGTTTTGGCTAATCGCAAAGATGGGTTTCTAAAGAGGATAAGATGAAATTGATAAATGGATATTCACATCCACCTATGCCCAGGACGGGATTCGAACCCTGATCCCTACCTTCATTGAGTGATTTGCTAACCACCCCGCCACGGAGGTCGACACACAAATGCGCGCGCACACACACACACATTTACACCCGACGGAGCAAATATCTAGTTTTTGAAATAGTTTGTTTTTTCCCCAATCCGTTGTGTAGAGAGTCACCTGTACAAAAAATGGTAGATCTACGCATGTACTGAAGTACAGCCCACAGCATGGAAACTGTAAACGATCTTTACACCACTTTGCAGCATCAGAAGTATTGTCTATTGACATAGATTATCATACTCATGATTACCAGTCTCCATACAGAAATTTCTAGAATTTTAATATTGACTCACGCCAGAAAGTGATTTTTCCCAGGGTTCCAATTTCTGGAGAGAGTATCCATTGATTGAATTTAAAATTTAGAGTGTGTCATCACTTAGGCAATTTGAGACCGTTACATTATATTGCGTCCAGCCCTTTACCATAACTAAAATATAACAGTAATGCCAAGATACTAAAAATATCCTTACTTGGCTTAAAAGCTGAGGCTGTAAAGGGGCACTCAGCACACATAAGGGCAGAACACAACACAGCAAACACACTGATCAGAACCTCGTTAGTCTGGAAAAGCAGTCCAGGGCAGTGTTGCCACATTAAGGGAAATTTCCCTTTTGCAGGGAAATTCGGAACGAAATTTTAGCCAATAGGGAAAAGGGAATTTGGATGAAAAATACCACAATTTCAGGGAAATTTTAAGACATCTGACTACTTTATTAGAGTTTGTGTTAAGTTCCAGTTTCAAATTTACATTTTCATTTTTTCTGTCCTTTTTATGCTCCCTTGAATATAGCCTGTATCTATTAATATATATGTTAAGTACATCGCTTTTCTGCACCTTCGGATAATAGTGACGATGAGGATTAACGATTAAATGGATTCCTGACCAGGATCGAAACGCGGGACATCTGGTCAGGAAGCGATGAAAGTGACATGTATGTGAAAAATGTAACATTTTTTATTCACACGGACATGGACCAACGGAAATACTACTACTGCTGCTTCCACCACCACTAATAATAATAATAATTACAGCTTCTGCTACTACCACTACCAATACTTATTATTATTATTATTGTATGATTTGCCTAGGTGAAGGGAAAATTGGTCCAAAAAGGGAAATTTTGCCCCTTGGAAAGGGAAATTGTGCCCTTATATTGTGGCAACACTAGTCCAGGGTGTACTATGTGGATGTGAGGTTGACAATTGAGTGTACTACGTGGAAGGGTGACCCCTTACACCCCTTCTGGAGATAGTAAAAGGGGAAATAAACTGCTCGCCATTAAAAATGCAACACCCAGAAGGAGTAATCGGAATCGGACGAAATGTGCACAGTGTGTAGAGGAGAGGTGCAGAAGGAAATTATTTGGTGTTCAAGGCCGTCATGCGTCATGTGCGCCTGCCACGCCATCTGGTAAGTGGTACCTGTAGCAGGTCAGATAAGTGCAGAAGAGCAGTGAAAGTGCATGGTCGTGAGTGTAGTGTGTTAAAATCGGTCAGCAATGCCACGTCGTCGAATTCGGCAGCGATTCCAGCCGGTTTCCCAGTTCGATCGCGGCCGAATTGTTTCATACCGTGAATGCGGATTATCCTACCGTGAGATCGGTGCCCGTGTAGGACGGAATGCATCCACAGTGATCCGTGTATGGAACCAGTGGGTCCAGGAAGGCACTGTATAGCGACGTAGAGGTTCACAACGTCGGACGACGGAACGAGAGGACAGACGTCTGATACGCATGGCCCTTACAGACAGAACGGCCACGTCAACGAGGATTGCGCACGAAGTACGGGATGTTTTACAACGTCCAGTGTCCCCACGAACCGTGCTTCGTCGTTTGGCGAACCGGGGAATTTTTTTCCCGGCGCCCACTGTTGCGGATTCCTCTGACGCTAGAGCATAGGCGTTTTCGTCTGAGATGGTGCCAAGACCGTCGTGCATGGATGGCGGAGTGGAATGCTGTAGTGTTCTCTGATGAATCCCGCTTCTGTATACAACATCATGATGGACGTACACGCGTGTGGCGGCACCGTGGCACTAGGCTTCATGACGCCTGCATCATGCATCATCACACAGGGCCTTCATTGGGTATCATGGTATGGGGTGCCATCGCCATAGGTGTTCGTACGCGTCTCGTACGCATTCAAGGGACATTGAACAGCCAACGGTACATCACGCAGGTTCTCACCCCTGTTGCTGTCCCATTAATCGATGCACTGCATAATGCCACTTTTCAACAGGATAACGCCCCCCCCCCCCATGTTGCAAGGAATGTCCTCGCATTTATGGAAGCTAACCACGTGCCCCTGCTTCCCTGGCCAGCACGTTCGCCGGATATGTCGCCAATTGAACATGTCTGGTCCATGGTGGGTCGCCGGCTGGCCCAACTCAGGTTTCCGGCACGTAATGTTGAAGACCTCTGGCACCGTGTGGAAGCCGTTTGGGACGCCATACCGCAAGCAGACATCGATAGACTCATTCTGTCCATGCCTCGCAATGTTGCAGCAGTTATTGCCGCCCGTGGAGGCTGTACACGCTACTAGCTCCTTGGGGTTATGCAACCATGTTCTACGTGTCACATGTCACACCACCGTGCTCCAACTGTAATCATTTTCTTATCTTATTATGAACTACATATTTGCCAAGTTTCGTGTTTCTATCTCATTTCCTTCTGGGTGTTGCAATTTTAATTGCGAGCAGTGTACATTTTTTGAAGGATAATAATTATGAGTCCCTTTGACTGATGCCATATGAACCTATTGTTTGCGCCATCTGAAACACTTGATGGATTTTGAAATATTGATTTTAAGGGCGAAGATAAAAGAGCAACATTTTACTATAATAAAATGAAGATTAAGAATTTTGCCATGGAATTGTACTGACCATGGTACTCCAATGGAAAAACATCAATCATAATTTTGCCCCGAATCCATAGTTAGCTCTTCAATGGCTCCTACAATATTTATTAGAAGCAGTTTTCATGAACACTTCTTTTTTTTCCAACCACCTTTGACTCATTCCGTCCTACACAAACTCTTCACGACACCCGTTATTTCATCAACTATTCGCAATACGGAAACCGTTCCGACAATTTGCGTACCAGTCTGATGACTGACGACGAAGAGGTGGAGACTGGCCGACCTTCAAGGTCAGAGCAGGGCACATCTGCAACACCTCCTCTGCCGACAAGGACATTCCAAATGTCAGGAAGAAACTGGAAAGGAAGGAACAGATTACGTGCCTTCTCCTTTGCACAGCTTGATCTCTAAACTCGATCTACTAATACTTTTTTGCTCTTCTTTTGCTGCAGACGTCACCTATCAGTTATTCCTTTCCATCCGATGGGTGGTTCTGCATTATCAACGGTTCCCTGAGCGACTTAATGTTCACGATGAACAGGTTCCAAACCCTTCTTGCAGCTACCACTCCCCCTATGCATCCTGTTCTGCATGACGGGTGATGTGTATTTTACTTTCGCTTGAGGGAGCGTTTAGGAGTGTTTGAAATACGAACCGTGGGCTTATCTTGGTACGAATATGTTCATGCATTATGTATCATGCGTGTAAGAGGCTAGAAGTATCAGATTGCGTTTTTATAGCGAGATCTTTACTTTCTTAGCACATTGGTGCTGTCCTGATCGAAATATAAAACGCATCTCGAAATATATTTTCGTTTATTGAAAAAGTCGGACTTACTGACAATGAATATGAGCCATTTCATGCACTGGCGTACGCAGAAGGGACTGAAGGAGCTACGCCCCATGATTTTTTTAGAAAATAAAAACGCAAATGAAAACAGTAAGGAAGTCGTGAAAACCCAAAGTGATAAGAGCCAACCCACCTTGAAATACTTACAACGTACTTTTTCTCTTGGGATGGAAATAACAAATACTGAAGTTTGTTACTTCATTGCATAGCGTATGGGAAATGAAGGAGGTAACTTGAGTGTAGCGCACATTGTGAGTTGTGACCTAACTTGTCCAGTGCATTCTAAGGCCGGCTTAAGACGAAAGCATTTTGTTTAGCATATTTGCTAGCATAAATGCTATGTAAATGCTTCCAAAAATCGTTTTGGTCATGGCATAAATGTTAAGAAAAATGCTAAAGAAAATGCTTTCGTTGCAAGCGGGCTTAAAACTGTTGCAACTTCCAAATGATTTCTCTGACTAGTAAAGGTTAGATTCAGGGCACTGTACCCGCGTTCACAATCAGCTGTGAATATTCGTACAATTTCTATTGAATTCACATAATATTTCATTGAGGTGGAAAAATATGTTTTGGATTTTCTTTGTAGCTACATGTGAAAATCTTTAACTAGTGGCGCACACATGCTTTCGCTTACATTAAAGTTCACCTGACATATCACCGTATATCACACGTTCACAATCATCTAAATGCTATGTATGTGTATTTAATAGGACTATATGCGAAGAAAAATTGAAACCTATGTCTTCGCATTGTCCAACGAAGATTGAAGAAAATCTTTGGAACGTATGCTTTTTGCCTGACTTAACATCCTATACTGTGAATCAATCGTTTTCAATGTTTCAGGAGTAGTCATGTCACTTTCTTACTTTGCTAAGACCTGAAGGATTTCGGTTTTGCACATACAATTATAGTACTTCAGTACTTGTAGAGTGTCGTAAAGCATAACATCTCTAAATAACTGTAAATTACTACTTTGTAAATTCATTTACGAATCATTCAAACTTAGACCTTTCAAGAGTCTATAAATAGAACAAAACGATATAGATCTCAACAAGCACTCGAACAGGATTAAACGACGAAGCGACCTATATATATCAAAAACCCTGCATAATTTTAGGATCAAATAGAAAAGTACTTGTGAAACGCCTTAAGTCTGAGAAAACGCCTAATACATGGCAGTACACAACACAGCCGACATAAATTGCGTAAGGACACTTTTTATATACCTATGGGGATGTAAACAAAATTGAACGGAACTGAACTGAAACACTATAAGTATGATATACAGGGTTTATCATAAGTAATAGCGCAAACTGAGACAGTTGAAAGTACACGATAATATAAGAAAAAAAGTCTCCATAAACATTATATTTATGTGTGTTGCCTAACTCTACCGCGATAAGCTGTTTTCAATAACAAATTGTCAATGGCAACTTCTGCCACCGCCGTAGAGTTAAGCAACACACATAACGCCTTGCAAGGAAACGAGTGTTTCAGGATCTAGGTTTTGCTTTTTTATTGCCGGTGAGTGTACACATTGCGGACTATGTCAGTATATGAAGACAAGTACAGCGCCATTTTTTACCCTGGTGGCGAGAATTGGAACTATTATATTTCCTTTTCATAATTCGCAAGCGCATTGCTTCATTAGCATATCTACGAAGTTTCAGACTGCTACTCTCATTACAGCCCGTGCTGTACCACTCTGAACACCGTCACTTTAATTATAGCCACCTGGTATTTGGAGAAGAACTACTAATGTTTCCTGAGAGCGACTATTCATTTTGAGCATTTTATACTAGATGATTGCTAGAAATACTTCTTAAGTTCGAATCCTGACAACTATGGAATTCTAAAATCCTCAGGGGATTGAATTTAGAAAGTTTTATTTTGATTTATTAAAATCCATGTATATTCTGTTTTACTACTAAATTTGTTCACTCTTTCAATTATATTTAGCACACTAATGGACACACAAAGTTTTCACTATAGAACCGAATGTAGAGGATCGAATCCATCGAAACAAGTAAGTCAACATTACATAATTCATTGCATGCATGAAAAATATGAGGAAGATCAATTTAATGACTTTGAATTGGAACCTATTTTCCTGCTGACAGTACTATTGAAACTTTTAATGCAATGCAATATTCCCTTCTGAAAATTGTCTCTCCACAACCTCTGCCAAAATAGATATAATATGAATGACAATAAATATTCTCGCCATCTATGAATCATTGCAATAGTGCATCATGTCTAAAATTCTTACAATGTACTGGAGGATAAAGCATACTCCATTTTCGAACAACATTGTTGATTGTTCTCAAATTCGCTTCGTTAACCATTAATCATCCACACCATCTTTAAATAAAGGTGTAGGATAATATAATTTATGCTCGGTATTTATATGTGTGTATATATATATATATATGTGTGTGTGTGTGTGTGTGTGTGTGGAGGTGTGTGTGTGTGTGTGTCTGTGTGTGTGTGTGTGTGTATGTATGTGTGTGCGTGGGGGGTGTACGTAGGTACTTGTATAAAAGAAGCGAAAGTATATGATATACTCTAACGAGCGTGGTTAACCACATGGTGTCGGCGTATACCACCAAATATCCTCGACTACAGCCCTAATCTTGTAATATTCACCTATAAGTTCTCCATTTAAATGAATACATCAATTTGTCTTGGAATTGATTTCCATTCGCGTGAGTGCAGCTTAAATTTACCACTTTTATTTTCTTTACAGGTTTACTTACCAATTCTGTTATTCTCGCAGTTTTCATACATTTCTCAGTAAACACAAAAATACAGTCCAACCAGGGAAGACAAAACTAGCTCCCACCAAACTACGCTGTGATATTTCGTTTATATAGATTTGCTTACTTTTATTTTCATTCTGAACCCTTCCATAATTTGAAACATATCTCTACTTACTTCATTGATGTTTCCACAACAAACGATTTTCACGGAACAATTCAAGGTAACTTAATATATAAGGTAGCGCCATCCGAAAATTGCCGATCAATCACGAGCGCGTGACGTCTTATGGGAGGATCGGTTATGCTCGGTGCCCCTTCGGTTATGTTCGTTTGGGGCTTGGTCGAAGCAAACGGCCGCTATAATTTCTATGCGAGGTTCAGTGAGGGAAGGTGTTTTATTACTTTGAGGAGGGGGAATTATTAATAACCGAAACTTCGGGATGGTATTGAGGCATTCCTTTCATGATTAGTAACATGACTGATTGATTGAGTAGGTGTTTCAACAAGTCCACTTTATGCACAGAAAGGCTAATCGGGACTGGATCTACAGTTTAAAGTGGGATCCGAACTACTATGTCCCTCCACCGGGTACGGAACCCGGGATTCCTTGATTACAAGGCAACGACGTTACCATTGCGCCATCGGGGAGGCACATAATTGAACATAATTGAAAACTCGCAAACGTATTGTGAAAATCCATACTTTTCAAACTTTCTGATCGATGTGTTACAAAGATAGTTGCGCATGTTCTCCTTTACCATGTCTTCATTCTATAATCATAGTATACTATAATTTTAACATGCTAAAGAAGAATTGCATGAATGAAAGAGTTAAAAAGGAAATGATCGTTTCATAGATTTATTTTGTTTATTTGTTTCACTCCGCTTTTCTGCCACTTTGGGCTAATCGCGAAGACAAGATAGTAAAATGTCACGTAATTGCCTTCTAACGACAGTAAAGGAAATTACACTTCTTGAATAAAATGTATATTCCGGTTTTATAACATTATGTACACGATATTGAGCATTGTATGAAATACATATAATGCCCATTAATAAAGTTTTACGACTTCGTTCAATTTAATATTTCACAAATATAATGTGGATGATTTTGTACCTTTTTACTCAGTGTAAACAATGGATGTCATACTCTCCTTTCGTGGAAAATTTTCTTTGAAACAGTAAGCTCTTTGTGGTGTAGTTGACGAACTATATACTTGTGCCACGAGCTCGGCATATAGAATAGTTTTTCCTGGTTATAGACGACTAAAATGTATTTGGAAATGTAATAGGAAAATCCAAGACAAAGTCCAAAAATGAAATTTTACTATTTAACGATTCAAACCTTTGTACAGTCCTTCATTGTGATTTATTGTAACTTATTTGCTATATTTTCATTTATGCTTCAGATATATTATCTTAACCTGTTCTAAATGTCACATGTACAAGGGAGAAATATAATTATCAACATTATTAACCTAATGTCAGTGAACATCAAGTTAAATCTAATTAAAGATTATCAATTAAATGGACAGAGTTAATAGAAAAACTATTCTCTGAAGAATTAATTATTTCCTTTGAATTCGTAATTTGGCCCAAGTTTAGATTGTAGGGTGATAATCTCTTCATTACACACAAAATCGCATGACAAGATTTCGGTACATGTGTACTATATGACTGTATGTATGCCAGAAGTAGATTGCCGTTGTCATGTTAGGGACTTCATGAAATTTCTACATCTCACGCCCTATCCTCAAAGGCATTATTACTGTTTGATTTTTACCATTACCTGGCTTGTCCACCGCAAAGGAATATAAATTATATGGAATTGAAAACAAAAAATGCAGTAATAGTGGCAACATTCTCCTGACTATACGTGAGCTTACCGTGTTGTCCTTTGCATCTCGCTATGGCTTTGCTTAATATTATCAATGAGCTAAATTTTCTGTGTGTTCGTAAATCCCTTCCTGTACGCTTGAATTAGTAGGTTAGGTAAATTAGGTTGGTGTTCTTAGCATCCAGTTTCGAGTAGGTTCGGCTAATTAAGGGTGTTGCATTCGTATTTGTACACTTTCGCTCTTCGCTTGCACGTACACGTATTATAGCTTTTAATACGCAAAACGATTTCACACAACTGTAACTTATCAGCACGGTAACTTGTACAACCTCACTTTGATATCGAAAATTAACATTTTATGGAAATTACAAACTGGACTTGCGTTTTCAAGGTTTGGGGTTTTATTTACAACACAAACTTTGTAGCACGAAATGCCAATCTTACACTCTACTTCCTCATCCTCCTGTACGTAAAATTTCCGAAAATATGGAACTCAGAGACCCGAACATAATTAATACGCACTTAAATAAAACAAACTTTTAAACAAATTATTAGTGTAATGTGTTTTACAATTAGAGAGAGTTCACACATATTTCATCAATTGCAAAACATCACCTAATATACCTGGCCGGCAACGAAATGAATTCGACACCCATCTTCTTAACGTAGAAAGTCCAGGTAAAGGTATACCAACTGTATTTCTCAAATAAACGTAACATTTTTTTGAAACGGCTCGAAGAGTCAACGCTTTGCTTATATCATCTTTAGTCCATAGAGATTTCGTTTTACCGTGTACTAAGTATTGTTTTTGAGTGTCACTGAACACTTTCCCCAAGATATTCGTGAGTTTTCTTGTTACATTGTTGGTTAGGTTATGTTGAAGATTTTGAACTTGTTTCGTTTTTTTGGTTAAAGCAAGTTGCAAGAGCTTGTTCTTAATCTTTAACTTATTAATTTCTTTATGTAAGCGTGTGTTGTTCTTCTGTAAGCGATGAATAGTGTTTTCCAACAACGAAACATTGATAGCAGTTTCTGTACCTAAGTCTATTTTTCTTTGGCGACATAGTATTTAGCTTATTTAAGGAACGTTTCCTTATTTCACACCTTTCGTAGCGTACATCTCCACAGTCTTTATCAGCACATCCTAAAAATGATTCATGTTTTGAAGAGGAAGGTTCAGGAGAATTTGCTACACCACATTCTCTATTATTTTGCACTGAAGTAATATGGTGTAATTTTAGTGATGGCACTGCAGTTGGCTTCAGTACTTTCTTTGTTGGCAAACACAGAAGTTCTGCTCTTAGATCTCGCACATAGTCTTCTTTACAAAAATGGGCACTGCACACTCTCGCATTTTTAATATTAATATTATGTTCTCGATCACAAGCACGAATCCACTGTTTACTTACACGATTATCAGCTGGAAATCTATATTTTATATCACTTCCTTTAGTTTTATGGTTATAATTCTCACAGCTTGCTACTGCACAATTAGGCATGATTATAGGTGGAATGAACAAAACAATCTCATTTCAAGAGAAATAATACAATAAAAATATATCTAATGCGACAAAATCAATAACCTGCTTGTTCCGATTTTTGCGACGTGCTAGTAGCTAAATGTACCCCGCACCAAACTTACTGCACATAGCAACGAGCACCGTCAAACCCGATCCTCCCAGATGACGTAATGCATACGTACTTCACATAGCAACGAGCACCCCCTGGGAACACTTACCTTCCAAAAATGTAATTGCTGCCACAGACCTCCAGATACCAGATCGGAAACGTAAGCCTTTTTATATGGGTCAACTTTAAGCCAAACATTTCGTAGAGAGGGGGATACTATCATGGCGAGCATACCTTCATATTTCTACTTGTAACAACTATTTTGAATATTGTGAGCCATTGCACCACACAAGATTGCAATTTTTAAATTTACTAAGAAGTATATAACTCTACATATTACACTCCACAAGTGAGAACAAGTAATTTCTTCACAAAAATGAAAACTTAACAAGCTGTAATGTGTATCTCGGTCATTTTTCTATCCCCAGGACTATGCACGGCTTCAAACAAAAGTTCATCGTTTTTAGTCTGTAATTTCTGCCGTCATCCCTATTTTGACACTGAACCAGTCCAGTTGACGCATGCGCACATCTGTCCATGGTTTCGACTAAGGCAGCCGGACTGTATCACATACAGCCAACCTTCGTTATGATTCAAAGACTAGGCAAGGTGATATTATAGGTTTTCGCCAGGTGAAAAAAATAATTTCGAGTTCTTAATTTACTTATGCCAATATCGCATAACGCAACTTATTAGCTTGATATATTGACTCGGTTATTTTACAATGCTTTTCTGCAACTTTGGTTAATCACGACGATGAGAATGAAACAAATTCAATCACAAACGCGCATGGACAGGACACAACTCGAGCCCCACACACAGGAGCTTGAACACCCCTTATTTTTTTTCACTCTCCCTTGAACACCCCTCTTTCAAAACCTATTTTCGGCCGAAAATACTGTTAACTCTTCAGAGAGAAAAAAGTTTGAAATATAAAAAAAATGTTTCTGACAACCAAACATTTCTTTAAATGGGTTACAAACAAATAATTACACCGACTTGCATGGGTTTGTATGACTCGCAGATGATTGTTGTTTTTGAATAATTTCAGTAAGTTGATTCCACAAATGAAATGAATTTTTACCCACCACATTTAGTTTTTTTTTTCGGAAAAGAGCAATATATTAACTGCCTTAATTACACAATAAAATGTGTAGTTCCATCATTTCCTCAATAGATGGCTCTGTTTTGATGCTGATAAAATATTGGTTTCCTCCAATACAAATCCTCAAATGTTGAACTATAAATGCACATAGAATAGTAAGCATTTAATCTACCTTCTATCTTCACAAGAAACACTGACACAAAAATTGCAAACTTTGATTACGTAAGTTTTATTTTCGAAATCCCTCATAATATTTTTTTTCCACAGAACGTATAAAATTTAATATAATGTAGTAGGTTTAATATGACGTGGAGAAAAAATTGATCTAGGGAAAAATCTTGACGTGATGGGAAGAAGTTTTTCATATACGTCATCAGCATTCAAAATACTTCAAGAATCATCTATTGGTTTGTAAACAGCCGAAATTACACTTGATTAAAGTAATTTTGTTGTGTTCTGTAATAGGTGTAATGGAATGGCGAATATGAGAATTTTGATTGTAAAATTGTGAAAAATCCTGACGTGATGGGGGGAAAATGGATGCCATGTGCGTGATCAGCATTCAAGATACTTCCAGAGTCACTTATTGGTTTGTAAACAGCCGAAATTTCCCTTGCTTAAATTTATCTTGTTGCGTTCTGTAATAGGTGTAATGGAATGGTGAATATGAGAATTTTGATTGTGAAAAATCCTCACGTGATGGGGGAAAATGGATGTCATGTGCGTGATCAGCATTCAAAATACTTCCAGAGTCACCTATTGGCTTGTCAACAGCCGATATTTCCCTTGCTTAAATGTATCTTGTTGTGTTCTGTAATAGGTGTAATGGAATGGCGAATACGAGACTTTTGATTGTGAAAAATCCTCACGTGATGGGGAAAATGGATGTCATGTGCGTGATCGGCATTCAAGATACTTCCAGAGTCATCTATTGGTTTGTCAACAGCCGAAATTTCCCTTGCTTAAATTTATCTTGTTGCGTTTTGTGATAGGTGTAATGGAATGGTGAATATGAGAATTTTGATTGTGAAAAATCCTGACGCGATGGGGGAAAATGGATGTCATGTGCCTGATCGCCATTCAAGATACTTCCAGAGTCACCTATTGGCTTGTCAACAGCCGAAATTTCCCTTGGTTGTGTTCTGTAATAAGTGTAATGGAATGGCGAATATGAGAATTTGTGATTGCGAAATTCTGAAAAATGCTGACGTGATGGGAAAAAGTGGATGTCATTTCCGTGATGAGCTCTCAAAATACTTTCAGAATAACCTATTGGTTTGAAATCATCCGAACTTTTTCCCCAAAATGCAGGGTTACGTTATTCACCAGTATTATTTAAAAAATGCCTCTTCGTAATCGCCCGCATTTTGCTTATAGTTATTTAATAAATAATTTGTTCAAAAATTACCAAATGTTATAAATGCTACTGTTTTGTTTACAGTTACCAAACGAGTTTAACCAAACGTGCTTTGTAAATTAAAACAAATCAGTTTTTTCTAAGCCATTTTCTCTAAGCCCTTTTTCTAAGCCGCATTTACTTCCCTGTACATGTCGTTGTTGTCGCCAAGGCAACAATACTACTAAAAAGCGATTGGTATTTGGTGCAGTGGCTAAAGCTTACATGTGTTCTTAACTTTTACTTTGTTTTCAACATGGCACACCCTAAAATTTCATTCCACACCCCGTCAGCATTCCTAGATGATTAATTCTGGCGCCGCCACTGCACCACAGAAGGTTACATAGGCTATGAGACCAGACGCCAGAGCCTCGTTAATCTGCAACTCGTTAACTTTATTTTAAAATGCGAAAAAATATCTCTTGAAACATCTTAACGTACACTCACACAAAAAAACGTGCCCTGCTATTCATGCAAATGTTACAAAATATTTTTTAACTCATTCATCTCTATCATAAAATAGCTTGTAAATGAAGTTGAAATAAGATGGAGGCTTTTGGACAGTATAGTATACATTACAGATCTTCCTAGGCCTCCCCGATGGCTTAGTGGTAACGTCATCGACTTGTGATCAAGGGGTACCGAGATACCCGGTGGAGGCACAGTGGTTCGGATCCCACTTTAAGCTGTAGGTCCAGTCCCGATTAGCAAATTTGTGCACAAAGTATACTTGAATCAACAATTCTGTATTACGGACATTCCTTTTAACATCATTAGCTGGTCTTCTAAAGCTGCGACAGGTGGCAGAGTACTGCACGTCTCTGATTCAAGTAAACTGTAAGTTACACCATCTGTCGGCAGGTGGGTGAATTAAAATGAGCGTAAAGGTTGGGATTTTAAAAACAGATTTTTGTTTAGCAACTGTAAAAATAGTTTCAAACACCATGTCTGCTTTGAATTCGTTCTCAAATGTGACGTACTTCAGATTTCGTGTTATTGTTTTGCGTTTATGTAGTTCATATAGTTTAACATTTCTTTGAAATTAATGGAAGAGATAACATTTCGAATGATACAAAACTTGATATTTGAAATGGCCAAATGCTTAAATATTTCCATCGTCAATACTACTGACATTGGATTAAGTACTCATGCATAGGCGTAGCAAGGGGTGGGGGAAGTGGGCGACCGCCCGGGGCCTCGCTTCCCACGGGGCTTATACAAGAAATGTAATAAACAGAAGAGAGAAAAATAGATGGAAAAGGCTATTTTTTGTGGGCAATAATATTACAACGTTCTGTTTTCATCTGGTTATAAATTCTAGTTAAGAGTTGCTATTAATATTTAAATTTGATAATACTTTCTGACATATCCCTGAAGACCTTGTATCATTTCACATTGAGATTTCAAATTTAAAGAACTGATTGGGGCCTCACATTCTAATCTTGCCCAGTACCTAGCGATATGTAGCTACGCCAAAGCATGTAGATGCTAGGTAAAAATATCGTAGCTCTTATTTGAAAGGCACATGTTTGCAAAAATTACACTACGTAACAATATTTTGTTTATGTTAATGTTTTAACATTTTCTGAATGATCTTGGCCTGCTAAACACGATTCAAGATGGAAGTGAGACATACGGTCCAGTTACGTAATCGTAAACTTTTACATAGAGACATATCATTTCACTGCAATGAAGTAATATTATATATTTTATATTAATGCTATGGCCTTCCATCTGTCCCTACCCTGAGCAAGATCTGATTACTCTTTTCCATCCCTATCGATTTCCTTTAAGTCTATCTCAACGTTGTCCCTTCATCTTCGTCTTGGTCTTCCTACAGGTCTCTTACCATCAGGTTTCCCAACAAGAATCCTGTAAACTCCTCTTTCCTCTCCCATTCGTGCCACATGGCCTGCCCACCTAAGTCTTCTTCATTTAATTATTTTAATAAAATCTAGACATGAATACAAATTATGTAGTTCTAAATTATGTAACCTTCTCCACTCACCTGTCTCCTCATCCCTTTTAGGTCCAAATATTTTTCTCAGGATCTTATTTTCAAATACTATCAATTTATGTTCCCCTTTCAATGTAAGGGACCAAGTTTCACATCCATATAATGCTACAGGCAAAATTACTGTTTTGTATATTTTAACTTTTAGTTTATTAGATATTAAACGAGAAGATAAAAGTTTATGAAGAGAGAAGTAACATGCATTTCCTGAATTAAGCCTACTTTTTATTTTCTCTTTAATATACTTTTCACTTGTTAATACTCCTAAGTATTTGGATTTGGAAAGTGGTTCAAACGAGTTGTTATCAATAATTAGATTTTGATTATTACCTAACACTTGGTTTCGGCCTGTAAGCATATATTTATTTTTCTCTTTCTTAACTTCCAAACCTATCTCTTTAGCAGTTACATCGGGGTAACGTGTTTTGAAACCAAGGACGTTTGTATCCGACTTGTGCATGCCACTTATAGCACAGACAAAGGTAATAGGCTATTACCTTTGTCTGTGCTTATAGGTTTGATATGTTGGATTTGTAGGGTGCTTTAATCGTCCCATTGTTCTTCTAATTTGATTTTGACCCGTGGGAGTAGGTCAGTGTACGGAAGGCGCAATGAGTTACGTGTTCTCTCTTTCTCGCCTGTTTAACCATTGCGTCCACTCGATCGTGATATTTATTTAGATCACTGTGTGCTCAGATATATGTGAAGGTTGCGGACAGACCTTGTTGTTGAAGTTGTAGCATGATACGAAGAATAACATAGCGAAATACCGTTAACTTGTATGCTGCCTGCTCGTGATAGCGCTTGAAGTACTCTCAATGCTTTGATTGATTGAGTTGGTGTTTTAAGTCCACTTTATGCACAGTAAGGCTAATCGGGATTGGACCTACAGTTTAATGTGAGATCCGAACCACTATGTGCCTCCAGCGGGTATCGAACGCGGGACCCCTTGATTACAAGGCGAGGACGCTACCACTGCGCCATCGGGGTACACTCAATGCGTCCGTGAGAATTAAAGAGTGATCGAGACGTAACTGCAGGGCAAGTTGTAACGCTTTAAAGATAGCGTAACATTCCGCCGATAATATAGACATGTCTTCTGTTAGTGAAAATTGTTGAGTGATATTCTGTGTGTAGGTACTATATAAGTCGGAAACAAATGAAACAAATGAAACATAGCACTGTCTACAAGAAGATAGCAGAGTTACAGACCGGCATTATACGAGGACCATACCAAAAGTAATGGGCATCTATTTTATTATTTTTATTATTATTATTATTTAGTTACAATAGCATTAATGTTTTGTTATTAATTTCCATGTTAGTTTTATAGAGGAATATTTTGATCCTCTTTACGTTATGGAACGATGGTTCCTTAATGATTGTGGTATAAAACAAAGGTGAACCCCTCTACTACTCCCGTCTATTTACTCTCCCAGAAATCTGCCTATGTGTTTGATTCTGGTAAGTATAGGATCAATTACAGCGGACCTCCCAAAAGTTTATTTGTCTACGCCCATTATATCTTATAGTGTTGAGGCCAGCCCCACCTCTACAAACGCCAACCCCTCTCAACCAGATGCTGTCATTGATTGCAGGAGACTGCAGAAGTACTTTGTAATTTTTTAACACATTCTTATCGGAAATAACCAGCTTTATGGTTTTAAAAATTTTCCATTATGGGTTTTCTTTGTGAGTGTCCATTTGCTTTATACTCAACAGAATTTACCTACGCTTAATGACTCTCCCCATACCTTGGGGAACACATACACACAGGCTGTTAGTGCTTTCCTCCTTCATGCGATAACTATATGAATACGTAAAATAACTGCAAATAAGGCCGAGAGACGGTAGGAAAACAAATAATAAAAGCAATTAATTTATACGAAATGTAATACGTGTAGAGAGAAAAGTTGAAAATGCAACAAATACGACAAAAATGGTAGCATAAATATATTTAAAAATGGAGAATTTATAAACCAAAAACTATTAGTACACAGCATGCAATTAGTGGAAGCGAAGTTCGACGATAACAAAACTGTTAGTAATAATAATAATAATAATAATAATAATAATAATAATAATAATAATAATAATGTCGGTAGAGCCCAATACAAAGGATAGCTTAAGGTTCAAATTTTATAAATCCTCCTGATTATCCAACATCTATCTCATGTGTTTTAAATAATTGAATATTGCTGATTCTGTAGATCTTCCTTTGTTGAAACTATGTTGGTTTTGAATTCTCTATTATGCTTAATGTAAAATAAAGTAATATGTCTCTACGCAGGATTTTCCAATATTTTAGAAGGGTGATAGCAAACATATTACAAATTTTAATAATATTATTATAGTACATTCAGTGTGCCCCGTTTCTTACATACTTGATTTGACTTTCCTTGTGTCAGAACGTCAGTACAAGTTTATGATGTATGATTGGGACTGTGTAACGGGCAATTCCACACAAATATATAATTAACTGTAACTTTTCGTCGAAAAAAATGACAGTTGCATTTCCTCCAAGTGATGGCCAACGGCTTGAAAATCAATACACAAACTGGTATTACACACTTTCTTTTATGGTTGGTACTACCAAGGTTTTCATTCCATGCCATTGTCTTTAGCTTTGCCCTTTTAGGATAGAGTAATATGTAAAATTACAACGAACTATATTATTGGTTGATTTCAGTGCTTTCAATGGTGACAACAATATGAATGTACTATTGTCTGTTTAAAAATTATTCCTACATTGTTATGTAAGACTATATTTTTTGTAGTTCAAGCAGATAGGGGCAGATAATTTTTGAACCTATTTAGTACAATTTGGTAGAATAACTTGATAGTATAGTGAGTGGTTTTGGAGAGATGTGTTGAAGAGATGAAAATTATCTATATTGTAATTATCATTTCAACTACCGTAAATTTAGAACTTTAAGTTTGAAATTTTTATAGCGGCTAGATATGGAAGAGAGATCATCCAGATTTGGCATTGAACAAAATTGATAAACGCATTTACTTGTATTATGGCGAACTGTAAACTTTTCGCTATTGGCATCTGCATTTTGAACAGCAACCGACAGAGAATTTAGTGCAGTTTCAGCTACTGAATTTAAGAAAAAGAAACATCTAACATCTCCATCTCTCTCTCTCTCTCTCTCTCTCTCTCTCTCTCCTGATTATTTTATTTATTGTCTCTCTCGAGCATCTCTCCTTTTCTTTCCTTTTTCTGTCCCTCTTTCACACTCAAATTCTTATTGTACATCGTTCATTTATTTATTATTCTCTATTTCTCTTAAGACAATTTCACTGTGACCAGTAGACTTCACGTCATGGATTTTTAACTTAGGCAAATCCCACTACAGAACTGATTTTTATTTTTAATTTGAGCCTCGTTGGAAAATTCCCTGAGCTCTTGTCTCCCGAGTCAGAATATTCGATGATTTTTATCTGATAACCCATTTTCGACAGATCAAAGCTGAATGGTTAGTGCTGGTAAGTTAATGGTGTGGCGTGCTGTGTGGAACACGATTGGTTAGTCAATTTTCCATCAACGGAACCTTAAATGCTTAGGGCTACTTGGATTTGTTAAATAAACAGTTTTTTTCATCCTTGCTTATGGAAGAAGGTACTTTTTACAGAGTTTTTTCAATAGGGAAGAACACCAGAACACTTATGGGAACGTTATGAACCAGTTTTTGTCCAAAGTTAGTTATCAGATGACAAGGGTCACATATTCTGTTTATAAACTTCCTTATGAACATAAACATTAGCCTTGTCACTGTGAAGGACTTTTAATTCAATGGAAGCGTCACACTGTAAATTGTTCGCGACAACCATTCATAATGCACAGCTCTTCATGGATGTATCCGATTAAAATAATGTGCAATGGCATGCGAACGTCTCTCCATAGACGTCACTTTGATCTCGATGCATTACCGAAGCGCTAAACAAATTTTAAGGCATTTTTCTAACACCTCGAAAAGGAGCAATTTGGTACAAGAATTCAGTCATAACCTTTTACTGGTTAAAGATACTTAAAAAAAACCTTCACCATTGCATTCCTCGTGAAATTCTAGCCCATTTTGATATGTCGCACGACCCCCTTCCCATTTAAAATTCTGAAGTTGAATTCAAGATGGCGGACATCAAGATGGCCGCCGACCGTGTGGGTGGCGTCAATGTGGTTCCCCCTTGGCCAGATAACGATTGGTCATCGCCAATTTCAAATTCCATGCCGCAGTGGCCTTGTACTGAGGGTGTTAAGTGACTTATTGAGCCACCCTGTAAAATAATAGCTTTGATTTAAAAAAAAGATTTCTGTAAGTTTTGATATCAAGTACACTTGGTGACGCTGTTGATGTATCGCACTTTATTTTGAATTTCAAAAACAAAATAAGTAGCAACGCAAATAGCTCAGCTTTTGTTGCTATCACCATGAGTACTTTCAAATGAAAACATATCATCAGAATACAGGGAACATTTGCTCCTTTTGGGCGGTGGGGAAGGGAGGATCAAAATGCCCTTCTCCCTGAGCTAATTTGCATAACACAGTTGCATTGAGTAAGATTACACAACTGCTTAGTCCCGGGTGCACTTGGTGCGTGAAGTAAAAAAATCTTCCCGCAGTTCGCACACGCCTCGTGTATCCTTCCCATAGATAGGCATATCAAGATAAGATTCTACTTAAGTTAACGAAACGCCGGCATTCCTTCGAATTTTTTCAACATGTGCAGATTAAAGGTCTCCTCCTGTGCCATTGTTTGCGTAAACAATACCAGAACTCCTGTTCCTTGCTCTCTGTTGCAGCTGAGGATGCTGGAGTCTTCCTTCCTGGAAAGTCTTTGTCGGCTTTCTCTGAAGCATCTCCTCCTTCCGTACTGCACGGAGACATCCTGGGAGACGCCGGGATAGAAATTGTCTCATTATATAAGGACTGCCTTTTGCAGAATTGAAATCAATCTCTTGCAGACGGTGAAGGAAAACAGACATGGATTTTCAGAAGGTGAGCGAAGTTATTTGAGGTCACTCTGACGAAACTCTCCGAAAACGCCAATTCACCTCCATTGTTTCGTGTAGTGTCATTTAAAACCCACGACGTAATGTGCAAATTTAGAAATTTGTTCTCTTCAAATTTGTAAATTGCAGAATTATATTTGGTACCAGTATATATATATATATATATATATATATATATATATATATATATATATATACCGGGTGTCCCAGAAGTCTTTCCCTGATTACAAACTTTATTCATATCCGCTATATGCAAGGTAGAGATCTGAAAGTGGTGCCAAAATGTTGGAAAACTAACAAAGATTTTTTTCTTGCAGGTTTGAGTAACGTGGCTGTAGTGTAGCAGTGTCAGTCCCCAGAAAACCGGAAATATTCACAAATCAGGAAAGAGCTCAGCATGTCCTCTGGTATCACGAGACCAGGTCACCAATAACAGTGCAGAGGAACTTTAAAATGTACAGAATTCTTTCGTCTAGAATATCTGCCATCAATAAGTTGGTATTTAAAAAATGGAATTTATCTTCATTCCCAAATCCTGTCAAGTCCAAGAAACATTGTATGGAAAGATGCCACCCGATGTCAAGAGCATTAATTTCGGATTCCTTGGCACTGACACTGCTACACTACAGCCACATTACTAGGGACACAAATTTATGGTAAATAAAAACTGAGGAGAGCGGTAAATAAAATGTTAGATAAGCGGTATATACCAGCGGTGAAAAAAAAATGCACACACTTTTTCATTATGAGAAGAAACAACATACAAAGACCTATAAATTTATAAACTACTTCATTTTTATATACTGTACACATGCACAAGTACTTAGTTGTCCAACCAAAAAGAAACCATCAACACAAAATCACTTCATTTCTAAATTGCATATCTCAAGTGATTTATTCATTGTATGTATTTAAAGGATATCCTTGCTGTCCAACAAATAAAATAATCACTTCTGCACATACACAAACACATGTTAAAAATCACATGATGATAAACAAAATTCATTCATGACTGACCACAAATGACACTATTGTTTCCCTTGATGTGCGTGAACAGACTAATTTTATCGCTGCTACAGCTACCAAGTTCAATGAAACTGGAAGTTGGGTAGACATTCGGGGGAAGAAAAGAATGCAGCTTGACAGGGAGCGAAGTTTTCGAACTGAGATTATGTGCATGGGAAATCCCAATTTGCAGCGTCTTCCTCATGTGATCGAAGATAAAACGTTCTTCAGCTGGTAGTGGTAGGAAACTTGAGGCAAAAGTTTCGTTACAAATCGACAGTTTGCGCGCGCAACCTCGATTGCCGGTTTTTTAGTGTTTTCTACTTAATTTGATGATATTTGACGGTTATTTCGCGAAAAAGCGTTCATTTCGTGGAAAAGCACACATTTCGCATTACTTCGCGAATAAAACTCATGCATATTTCATCATTGGGGGTGTAGTTACGTGTAGAATGTTCAAAATTGAATCTTTTTTTTTACATTTCGCAATTTCGCGCATCGCGAAAATTCAATGTCCCTACACATTACTGAAACCTGCAACAAATAAACTTGGTTAGTTTTCAAACATATTGCCACCACTTTCACATCTCGACATTGCATATAGCGGATATGAATAAAGTTTGTAATCGGAAAAAGACTTCTGGGAAACCCGGTGTGTGTGTATATATATATATATATATATATATACACACACATATATATATAATCAGCTGCGAACATCTGTGGTGGAGTGGTTAGCACACCCGCGCTACGACGCCAGGGGTTCCGGGTTCGAATCGTTGCCTGGGCATGGGTATTCTTTGTCTCCCTTCGCCAATTTCTTCATATCATCATTCATCGTTGCGATTAGCCAGAAGAGACAGAAAAGTGACGCTAAATAAAAATGAAATCAACTCTAAATGTATCTATCATAGAGTTTCTTGGTGACACAAATACATACAGTACATCACAAAACTAGCTCACTCCAGTTTGTGTGTGGAGAGTTTCCAGTTTTGTTTGTCTTGCCTAGTTTTTCTACTTGTTAGGTATTTTATAAGCATGATACTTGGTACTTTGAATGGCTCAAGTCGTGTACATGAACATGTAGCGCCGAAACAACTAAAGCGTGCAGCAAAATGAAAAGTGTAGCGAACGAACTAACATATAGATCCGATACGCGATCTTGGCGGTTTTGAATTTTTGGATGTTTCCGCAACAAGATTGCCTGCTTTCTTATTTTGTTATTGTAGCCTTTTCTCACGTCCTGTTTGTTTTGTCACAGCACAGATAACCGTTTAATAACGATTTTCCATTTCACACAACTGTCCTACAAACTAGGCAATTGACTAGAACTAGACTAGGCCTGAACTAGGCTACCTGATCATAGTGTAATACATTGATAATTATGCACTTATATTTCACGCCTTCTGATTTGATGACCAACTGCGACGCTGATTGACTCTTCGTACATGCTTTTGTTGCATACATCCGTTTTTTAAATATTTTTATATAAACCCTTCTCCTAGGATCCCGTTTTTATCTTCGCATGAAGTCATATATTGTTTCAATATCCATTTTTTTTTTAACTTGGATGTTTGAGTCATATCTGTCTGCGCAAGATATTATTCTCATTGCTTTGTTCTCAGGTGTAATGATTTCTGCTAAGATGATGCATTGTGTTGCCACGCTACGCATGCTATGTGAGCATGTCCAGACATGCACATTAAATAATGTTAAACTGTTTTTCATAATCAGTGCGGTATTTTTAAGTAGTGGATAAAGTTTTCCTAGAAGCTTATTCTCTTAGTAAGCGCCTTCCCCGGGTTCGAATCCTGGACTGGGCATGGATGTTTGTGAGTGTCCATTCATCAATTTCATCATATCATCACTCATCCTTATCTTCGTACATTAGCCAAAAGTGGTACAAGAAGCGAAGTAAAATAAAGCAAATCATAATCTCTTTGTAAGCTAGATTGTGCATATTCACTAAAAGTTCAACTTTCATCCAGCAATAATCGCAAGTACGTTGCCTTCTGTTGTTGTGGGATGTTATGTCCTCCAAGTCGTAATTTAGTGCACGACGTTTTCTTTTCTTTGTGAACAGTATAGACAGCATAGCACTTTTCGTAGGATTTACTATTATCTTTCACTTTTCTGAACAGGTTGGAAATTCCCCTAAATATTATTGCATTTTGAACCATGCCGTTTTGAAGTTTGTGCTGTTATAGGTCTTTTCCACTCTTACGGCGGCCGGTCCTAGTTCTGTCAAGAGAAGTGGGGAGTGGGCATTACGCCGCAGACAACAGCAGTGGCGCCGAGAGTTACGACGCGGCAGGAATAAGTACTACGTGGTAGCTTCCCTGCTCCCCACTTCCCTTGCCAGCATTAGGATCGGCCGCCGTAACAGTAGAAAAGACCTTTAGTGAATATGGCGGCGTCATCCGCATAGGAACATTTAACATTGTCTTAAAATAAGCTTTTACTAATTGTTTAGAATTGTTACGTACAGGATTACCATAGTAATTTGTTTTCCATTTAGATACAAGGAAAGGTGTGGGTATCTTGTGTGGTCCGTACGAGTATCCACTCATTTGATGTGTTTCGGTTAAGCAAGATATGGTAGAAATATCAGCTAATATTTTTCTTAGTGGTAAACTTACAGCGCTTCAACAAAACTTAGCAACGTGCAAGTAAAGTATTTATGATTTTAGTCCACTAAAGCTGAGTCGCCTTTCGGCCAAGGAACAGCGAGAAAATAACTAATCATGTTATTTTTACATGAATAGCAGTAGAATTATTTTCAGGATTTTGTTATTGCTAAATAAGGTAGGTGGGAACTACAGAATATATATTTCATCACTAGATCTTTAATAACCCACTGATACGAATATTATAATCGTTTATGATAATGTTCATTTTTTCAACGAAGAGGGTGACGTTTGACAGGGATGGTGTTTGGAGAGTGTCATTGGTCACAATCAACAATCCATATTTTTGTATATTTGAATACGCACCCCACCACACACCCAGCGTCGAATAACATGGGTACCTGGGGGAAACCCGGGGGGGTAAAGGCGGTCAGGGGCGTGATGCTGATCACATCACTCCCACTCACGACCGGATCACGAAAGTGTGGGGTGTTACCCCCACACCGCCTATACGCCTTCTTCGCGTGGTTCTAAGCACAGGGGAGAGCTTTACCTTTTTTTTAACCCCACCACACATATGTACCCCGCCATAAACACGCCCCCCACACACATACTCACTTACACACGTAGATACAAAAAAATAATACACAACTTTTGTTTAGAATTCAATATTTGAACATATCATGACCGCAACTGATTGAATTTGTTTAAACCATGTAAGATAAAAGGAATTTACCACCTGAGAATTTTCACATGCCTGATGGCCTCAGGAAATTTTTTATTTTTTAGTCTCAATTTTGTTGCGACTGAATTTCATGCTGTAAATAAATATTATTTTCTTACAAAATCATTGTGTAAATTGGCCTCTCCCATGGCGTAGTGTTAAGGTAATCAAGAGGTACCGGGCACAATACCCGGTGGAGGCACATTGCATAGTGGTTCAGATCCCACTTTAAACTGTAGGTTCAGTCCCGATCAGCCAATCTGTGCATGAAGTGAACTTAAAACAACAATTCAAAACAAACGAACATTGTGTAAATTGAAATATGTAAGGCAAGTACATAGTTACTAATATTTTTTGTAAACGTTTTAGAACGAAACATGCCAATTTTTTGGTAGCTGTTACCGTCAGGCTAGCTCAGAGGGCTACGATGCCAAGGGTCCCGGGTTCGAAGCTTGGGCTTATCTTACCTTTCGTGATTAGCCAAAAATTGACAATCACTCTTCGGATATTAATTTTAAATACTTTCAATAACTGTCAGTGATGCATGCATTTCTGTAGTTAAAAGTTAGTCAGTAAGTCTGTTCCTCCTTAAGGTCTATCTTGGCCGCCATGGCCCAACGCCCAGTCCTCTCGATGGCCCACTCAGGGCCACCCTAAGACCCGGGCCTGATGGTATGCCACACATCTACTCTACAATGGATGCTCATTTACTTTCCTCTTGAATCACCTACCATAACCAAAGCATACGGTCGTCACCGTGCCTGAGTACGGTACGAGCGACATCTTGTGTTGACGGCCTACTTTCAAAGGATTTGACTGACACACACGTTCTCTTCCGCTCCAGGAAGACTTTCCCACATTTCCGACGTTTACTCATGACTACAAAAACCAAAGTGGTTCCAGAGGTGAGTTGTTGCGGATTAGCTAATGAGGTCCGTGTTACGTCCGAAGATTAAGTGTTATTGAATCAGACAGTTCTTGTCGATATTTGGGTTTCACTTTTGCTCCTTCCAAACAGAAAAATATGTATGAACTCAAACTGTGTAATTTGGCACAAATGTATATACAGTAAAACCTCGTTAATCCGTACCCCGATAAGACGGGAGTTTTTAAATCTGGACTAGCAAAAGGCAAAAGGCAAAAGGCAAAAGGCAAAATACAAAAAAAAAGGAAGCAGAATGAAAGGTTGTATATGTGGCTAGAAGTCAACAAGAGAACTTCCCAAAGAATAGGCAGTCAACCACTGATGAAATTCTGTTTCCCGCAGGCTTGGTACTGTACTGTATAGTGTATTTAAGCCTATGACCTTTAAAACACCATAATAAACGTGTTTTGTTGCTATAAACAGAGTTTTAATGCACTTTCTACTGTTCTTTTAGGTTATTTCAGTTAATCCGGACTTTCGTTAATCCGGTTAACTTATCCCCGCCCCTTAGTCCTGATTAACGAAGTTTTACTGTATTTTTTTACTCCAGTAATATATTAGAGTTGGAAAACTGCAATTTCATGCATCTAAATTCTCACAAAAAATCAGCAAATAGCACTTTCCCAGCTGCTATTCCGTGGGATGCATTAAAATGCATCAGATCAAACACGATCGTTTGTGAGAAACCAAAATATCACTTCTGACTTGATGCATTTCTGTGTGTATTAGACTGTAGAAGGAAATTACATTTATCCTGTTATAGTTTTTCATCATCCATTAGAAGGATGTAGTTGTGAACAGATCATATAACATTCAAATTATAAATAACCCGTGGCGCAACAGCCCCTGAGAGCCAGGGCCTGCCTACCGAGTGACGGCCTCACTTCAACCTGCAAAGGTGGGAGATCATCAAACCAGTTACGGTGTGACGTGTGGTCAGCACGACGAACCGCCAGTCGTTGTTGTAGGTTTCCATGACCAAGTTACGCTACTCATTCGTAGCTTCCCAAGTTCCTCACTATGGTGGGTGGCCACCGGTAGCATACGCAGGCCGAAATCTCAGGGGAAAAGTTGTTACTCTTCCTTCAGTAGACTCGAACTTGACGCCTTAGACCGCACGGCCAGAGTGCGTGACGAAATTTTAAATAAAATTCAAAACAAAGCAAAAACAATAGTTACTGGAATTCCCTAAGGTGGCTCATGGTGACAATCTTATATGACGAAATGGTAATAATCAGAAAGATTTGCGTACTTAGAATATTGCTAAACAGTCTATTGCCTCGTTTCAGCGTCATGAAAAAGAACGCACACGGTACAATAAAGCACCTGATACTCACGGGAAGTCTATTGAATAACCTTTGCCTGGACATTCACGAATCTTTCACCTTCCCAGCGAGCGAGTGGCAACAGCTAGCAGGCTGTTATATTCAGCCCCCCAAAATCGCAGTAAACACAAAAACACCAGGAATGAGCACGTCTTTCTAGCATGATCTACATTTTGAGAGAAAGGTAGAAAATGATAACATTAGACTTAAACCACTTAAACCACTTTTCCTTCTGACAAAAGCACTCTTATTTGGGAGAAGTGACTTCAAAAGCAAATGCCAATAAGACCCCATACCGAACTCTTAACTTGGGATCGCCTATAGCCTAATGGTGTATCTACCATTCCAACTTACAATTTACCTTATGTTTTGGGGGGTTCGCAATGATGGGTAGTGGTAACGATAGTGTTCAATCTGGCACCTTCTAACGAGGGGTTTTGGCTTTGATTTATGTCAGCCACACCGTAGTGCAAATTCCAATTTAATCTGAAATTCCAGCCCTAATACCTTACATGTACAGTCACGAACACTTCTGGGTTGTAACACTCCCATTAAATTTCAATGGAATTGTTACAACCCAGAAATGTCTTTGACTGTACACAATGTGAAATTTAAAACAAACTTTTCACATGTAGTGGTTTTTGAATGTCAATAATATTGGTGTTTTACATCGCGAATTAAAGTCCTTTCTGCCCATTTGCTTAGCAACCTTTAATTTTAGGCTTAGTAACTCTTAGTAAGAAGGTATGTTCACTTTCACTTAGATACTTTACACGTTATTTGTACTATTGGAAGGTAAAGTATAATAACTCGAAAATTTTTCATTTCGTAGTGTGTGTTCCACTCCCTTTTGTCTCTGATGTACATCTTTAGTGCTATCTTAACCAACTCTTGGAAGTGAAAAATGTTAACTGCATGATGTTTGGTGGAGCATTGGGGTTAGCTGGGTGAACGCTGCTATGGTTTAACAGAGTGACAATGAAACAGCTGGGGCAACATTTTTGCGATTTTTTTTCTGGCTGGGAAGATATCTCCCAGAATCTCCCCTTACTTCGAATACTGGCTTTAAAACAGAGGAGTGTGAGATTACACTATTTCTGAATATTGAGAGCTCTACTCTTCTGTGCACGATTCAGTTGGTTGCGAAGTGAACGAGGAGAGTAGAAATCAAACAGGCCTTGCAAAAGAGATTCTCCTGCTTAACTTCCGATTGCATTTACCAGCATCGAAATGTAAATAATGGAATTTCCTTTTTTTTCAGGAATTCGCTCTTCTGATTGTAGCAGTAGCGTTTGCATCAGCGTATCCAATTCATCATTATGGCTTGCCGATCATAACTGCACCTATACACGCTAAGGAGGTAGAGCACTATGTAAGTAAAGAAAACCGACAATGAATACAACATTGTATTAAAAAATATATAATTAAATATATTAACTAGAAGCACATTCCCCAAGCCATTGAAGTCAAACCTTGAAACATAAATCTTCATGTGGAATGTGCAGTATGCTTCAGCTTCGTATTTCTATATTAGGTGGCAAAATATTAGCTCATACTGTAATTATTTCAAAGAATAGAAGAGAAAATGCATCATATTTAATTTATACACTTTAAATCATCAATTGATATAGCCGTGCGGTTAATGCTTGGTTTAGCGTTGATTGTGATAGGGTGCATTTTAATTCATCAAGTGAAATGGAGTGTTCAGACAAATTAAGAGAAATACTGGAATGCTCCTTAGTCCTTCAATTAAAGTTTAATATTTCTGTGATTTTTGCGTTTCATAAGAGTTATTGCTTCAAATAACTGGTTTGGACCTTACCGATGGAGCAGTGGTAACGTAGCTGCCTTGTAATCAAGGGTTCCTTTCATCTTTCGTATTAAGAACTTCGATATATGCATCTGGAGCAGTTCACAAAGATTATAACTGCATTGTTCTGATGAGGATTTAGATATTTCGACAACATCTCTGCGCTTACCTTCCCTAAACATTTCAACATCACATTTGTATTAAAAAAAAGCAAGCTAACCCCAATGCTCCACCAAACATCATGCAGCTAACATTTTTCACTTCCAAGAGCTGGTTAAGCTCAGAGACAAAAGGGAATGGAACACACAATACGAAATGAAAAATTTCCGAGTTATTATACTTTAGCTTCTAATAGTATAAATAACGTGTAAAGTACCTCAAGGGTGCGACGCTGATCAAGTGAACCTCACAGCACCATTTTCGTCATTTTTAAACTTGTGCAACTCTACGTGTAGAAATCTACTAGATAAAAAACAAAAACAAATTAAGTTTTTCCTGTCCCGTGAATAATTAATCTTACAATATCCACTTCATGCAAGAACTAAAACAGAAAATTCAAGGAACACATCTATCAAACCCCAGTGTTCATTGACCAATATCTTTGAAACTGCACTAATATCAATTCTTTAAGTGAGTGCTTCAGTATGTACAGTAGCGTCTCCTGTGGCAAGTACCTATACCAAAGATTTAACATGGGACTGTATCAATTACCGCTAATTATGGAAATTGACGTGGGATACGAACATTTGACTACTCCCAGTTTCCTCCTATCTTACAATACGTATATTTGTCAAACGTTTCACTCACTTTATGTTAAGATAGTGTAATGCATGGCTCAGTGTGAAGTGCACTGGACCTACATTTTAAGTGCGATCCCATGAACTATGAGCTTGAATCGAGTATCGAACAGAGACCCCTTGACCACAAGGCAACGAAGTTACCACTCTGCTTACGGTGAGTGTTCTGACATTTTTTTGTTATATTCCATGTTCTAGATCTTTGAGATTGAGACTGTTTTCCTTTTGTAGTAAGACTTGAAGCTTTCCTGGCTACGAATGATGAACAGAATCACCTGGTAGATAGCCCGCGAGAATATGATTTCCTTCTGTAATTATTGTAAATAGTTATATGCTTGTATGTTCATAAAAATATCGTTACAATATTACAAATAAGTATGAAAAATTATGAATGATTTGACCCTCCTAGTATCTGAAAAAGAGTTTGACCACAGACAAGTTAATATGCGGATATTTACCCCAGGTAGCAAACCATCTTCACCAAAAGTCAATGCCCTCAAGAAGTTGAGACAGCCACCGATAGGAGGCGCCAAGAAGTGCCAGTGGCGCCTCAGAGCGGTGACAGTAAGAACTTCTTGCGGAGAGAAAGCTGCTACATTAATGTAATCTGCTAACTTGTCTGTGGTTTGACTCTCAAGTCTTTGCATCGAGCTACATAACAACTGCAAACATCACATTAATTTGAGCTTAAATTCCCTCCAGGCGCCACCCAAATATGAATTCGAGTACTCCGTCCATGACCCCCACACGGGCGACATCAAGAGCCAGCACGAGGTGCGTCATGGTGACGTCGTCAAGGGCCAGTACAGCCTGGTGGAGCCCGACGGTAGCGTGAGGACCGTGCAGTACGCTGCTGACGGCCACAACGGCTTCAACGCAGTGGTGAAGAAGCACGGACCCACTCTGCACCCAAAGGCACATGCTCACGTGACGTACGACCATCAAGAACTTGGAGGATTTGCCTATCACTGAAGACAATTTAGCTAATTTGCTTCATGAACGTACTGTGATCCATTGTGCTGATGTATTAAAAGTTTACATGCGCAAACTAATAAATTGTTTCTTGATTTATCCTGTCTGTATTCCTGTTTCAAAAAAATATTATTTAATATCAGGCTGTACTCACCGTAGCCACAAGCAAGCAATGCAACCAGATGCTGATTTCTAGGCATCTACGAACAGTCTGCCCGTCATTCTCTGGAGCAAGACGGCGCTTAGGGGTGGATGGGGGGTGGGGGGTGTCGAAGCAGCACACGTTGCTGGGAAGGCTTATAACAGCAATCAAAAAATCAATTTTCCTTGCCAACAAACTATAGTTGAAAATGGACATGATCGTCCTCAAAGAATTAACAACTCTTGCATAGTTAAGGGAAAGGTAATTAATGTAATGATTCAGTTCCCAGAGTATTTATGATACACACAACTGCAATTTATCATGACTACCCCCCAAAAATTACTAATCATATAAATTTGATTTTCTTCTTGAATGTCTGAATACTGTATAGTTGTATAGGTGTATGCATGTGTGTGTGTATACAGAGTGTCATCTTAATGGCGCCCACGGCCCACAGAAGGGTACAGAGGACATCAAAAGTTTCAAGTCTACTTTATGCACAGTAAGATTAATCGGGACTGGACCTACAGTTTAAAGTGGGATCCGAACCACCACATGCCTCCACTTGGAATTGATTATATGTATGTATATATATATATATATATATATATATATGGTGGCTGAAAAGAGAGACATCGGGGAGGCCCCACCCCCCAGTAGGCCCTATGGCCCTATATATATATATATATATATATATATATATATATATATATATATATATATATATATATATATACACACACACACACACACATCTATTTTTATATATTACAAGATTTCCGACAAAAATAAATTTCACATGGGTCAAAGTGGACACGAACACCTTAACAAGGTTAAGAACACCATTGAGGTTTTGATATTTGGAGAATTGTTAGAGTGTTCGAAGATGTCTCTCTGTTTCACTGGATCTTGTGCACTTTTCATGAAAACAACTAACACGTAATATTACTACAATGAAACCAATAACTTCCATTTTTGTCCCCTCGTGTATCCGACAATATTTCAAAACATTAAAACCCTGCCATCTAAATTACATTAAACAAAACAAATTCATACACTATAGGAAGAAATGTTACTGTGTCCAAGTAACAAACGTTATCTTCTTTCTCTTCTAAGAAAATGCAATTCATTAACTCGTCTATTGAGAGTAATGATTTAAGAGTGACTGTGAATTACTATATTTAAAAATGCTAATTTACCAATGCAATCTAAGCGTACATTGAACTATCCTTCTCAATAATACAAGAGTTATCGAGTTTCACACCAACATTTATTTTTAAGTCTTGAAATTTGGTTACTTTTGCTTTTGGTGTCGTCTAAAATTCGGCTACAAGTAAGTGGTTCCATTTTCTTCAGTGTCCTTGAAAATAGTTTCTGAAATACTTTATAAATCCTACGGCAGTTTCAGTGTATAGTGCATAATAATTACGATGTACAGTCAGCGGCAATAATAATATTAGATCCTAAAATACTCTTTTCCCTGCAAGGCGTTATGTGTGTTGCCTAATTCTACGGCGAAAAGTGGATTCTAATATCAACATTTCAATGGCAACTTCTACCGCCGCCGTAGAGTTAGGCAACACACATAACAGCGAGTATTCAGGGTCTAGGTGTTCAATTTTTATTGCCGGTGAGTGTACATACATACTACATTGTCGGATTGAGGCTCCCTTTCCTCCACTCCCCAATAGGCTTCCGGCCAGAGGCGTCCCGAATTTTCACTTATAGCAACCCTAGACTCAACTCGTTAGTTCGTTGTAAATGTAAGTTATTGCATGCTATAGTGATATTATTTGATTGTTTCCGATAATCTCATCTTAGAACGATAGTTAATTGCACCAAATTACACTTAATTTACTTAATTTCATTTCGGAGGCAATTTTAAAATATTAGTACTGTATTATTAGTTTGATGCCAATAACATCCCCGTTGTCGCTTTCTAATCAAGATATCCCGGGTTCGATACCTGGTGGAGGCACATAGTGGTTCGGGTCCCACTTCAAACTGTAGGTCCAGTCCCGATTAGCCTTACTGAGCATAAAGTGGACTTAAAACACCAAATCAATCAATCAATCAAAAAGAGAACTAAAAACGTACTCAAATGTGTTAAAACAGTAAGAAGGATACGTCAAAATTCGCCTGATATTTCAATCCATTTCAATCCATGCCATCACCAGCAGAAATAATGTTAAGATATTCTGTAATGCTCTAGTAATGGTTAAGTTGAAGTGGAAGGCATAAATCGATGGCCTGCGAAGAGATCGTAACATTTTACGCAAGAGTATCACGAAAATTAGAAACGGATGTCAAAACATTTTCCCCCGCACGAAACATTTAACCCTTACCGCAAGAAATCTCCCTCTGTCTCCTTTCTCACTCTCTCTTCCTTTTCTTTATCTCTCCATCCCTTTTATATCCTTCCTTTCTCTATTCCTGCCGTTTATCTCTCTCTCTCTGCCTTCCCTCACTCACCCTCCACTCCCTTCTTTCTAATCACTCTATTCTCTCTCTTTTGCTTCTCTTTTACTATCCCCGGTATATAGTTCTCTCTCCTTCTCTATGTGTTTCCCTTCTCTCTCTCTCTCTCTCTCTCTGTCTTCTTTTTCATTCTCTTTCCTACCCTTTCTCTCTATTTCTGTCTCTACCTTTTCTCTCTGTATGTTTCTGTCTCTCCCTTTATTCTCCCTCCCCCCCTCTCTCTCTTTCTCTCTCTGTACCGTCTCTCCCCAACTCCGTGAATTTTCTTCTCTGTAGTGTAATGTTTCTCAGCTTACCCTTTCTCGTACTACCATAAATCACCCTAATATTTTATGATCCTCTCTCTCTATTTATTTTGCACTACATCTATATTTCTCTGTAGTCGTCAGTGAATAATTGTAACACCCATTTCAGGATTTTAGTTCATACTTGTGGTGCTGTAGACGAAAATTTTAATACTTTTTAAAATAGTAAGCTAGTTCCGCTATCGCTTGAAAAAGTGGTATCTACTGTGCAACTACTAAGACGCCAAGTCTACAAAGGTTGATGGTAGGAATTTGAAGGTCGTCATTCACTTTGATGATTTTCTAGGTAGCTACTGCAAACACTTGGAAATAAAAGTAGAATTTCAAAATTCCAAAATTTTATTTCTTTACTGATTCCAGTCTCTCTCAACATGACTCTAAATGTGATATTTTCTTCTCTCTTCGTTAGCTTCTCACATCTTCTCTTTTCTCCTCTCTTCCCTATCTTCTCCTGTCTTCTCAGATTGTGGTTCTACGCTCCTTCCCAACTATCTCCATCTCTCTCTGTTCGGCGAGTGTTACTTCGGAAGTAAATTTAGAAAATAACAATTAGCAATCCATGTAATTAAAACTAACAATCAAACAATAACATGTCGACAAAGATTACAATATTTGTACCTTGTAAACTAGACAGAACTCTCAATGCAGTGTCTATTCAGATAACTTTAGAATTGCCGAAGTGGTTATCACAGCGTGCTATAACGCCAGAGGTCCCGGGTTCGAATCCCGGCCTGGGTATTAATGTTCATTATGAGTGTTCCTTCATCAAATGCATGATAACATCAGTCATTCTCATAATCACGATTGGCCAAAAGTGACCGAAAAGCGACGCTAAATAAAAAAAATCAAATAAAAATGGAACTGCTTGAAATTAAGGTGTCAATTCATCTATTTTTCTAGTACGTACTTCTTTCTTTTTACTTTGGTGGAATAGTTTGGCATAGTTTGTGTTAGTGAGACTTCTTTCATTCCTTCATTAGAATGCTTTTCCACAAGCAAGTTCAATTTCTGGAAAGCAATTCTCAAGAGGCTTTGATTAAATACTTTTTTATGCAATACGAATGAGGGACAAAGACATCACATGAATCCAGACTTTAAAATTCTGAAGTAAATCTTCTTACAACTGGGAATCATATTCGCCATTATTTTATATATCTAGTACTGACAGGCTCGCATTATACGATTGTTTTTATAATACTTCACTAGTTATTAATATATATAAATAAGTTGCTTACTATGGAAAAAAACTACCTGATGTTAGAGTTGCAGCCTTATTTCAATTGTTAGCACTAGGTGGCAGATTATTAAATTTACTTCAAATGCTCAATACTCTCAGAATTTTTAAAAAAGTAATCAATCATATGTTTCGATCATCATTGCTACATACTTACTGGCCTTATTACAAATATGACTTTTAATATAATATTGTGAAAGCATTACTTTGCAGTATATAAGTCCTTACTTCTCATGACGAGTTTCTGTACGAACCTATTTAAGAAAGACGCAAGGTAATTAATGAAATGAGCTTTTCTTTACGTAATCGGAGACTTTTTGAAGAGGTGAGAAAGGGCAGCCACACTCACCTTACCACAAAGAAACTAGAAGTGCTGATGTTAACTTGCTCTACTATTGCAGTAGGGGAAAAGTCCCGATATATCTACGTAACAGAGCTGGAGAGGAAATAAATATATGCATTCCCTCTTAATAAATCCGAAATGAGTGGGTCTCTTCCTATGAGGAGAAGAGGCAGTTCTCACTGCTGAGAGTTCAATTCATTGATTGATTTTACTTTGCTCTTCTGCCACTTTTGGCTAATCGCGAACATGAAGATAAGTTATGACATGATGAGACTGAAGGGACACTCACAATGAGCACCCATGCCCAGCACGGGATTTGAATCCGGGACCCCTGGCGTCGTAGCACAATGTGCTAACCACTCCGTCGCGGAGGTCGGCGCTGATAGTTCGAGAATGGTGAGAGGGGTAAAGAAAAACACAACCAAATTCTAATAAAATGGTCAAAAGAATGAATGGAACTATTTTTCTTCTATTTGCAATGTACCAGCACTTTCTTCCTTTGCAGTAAGGTGTTAAGATAAAAAAAAACACAGAGCTTCCACCGAGATCCAACCCGGGAATCCTTGATTACAAGGCGACAACCTTAACCACAAGGCTGTCGGAAGAGGCTCAAACAATTGTCTCGAATTATATTTTGCTGAAATAGAAACAAATTATAATTACACAGTCGAATGTTTATAATATCCCAATATACCACGACATACCTTTCGTTGTATACTCACGTATGCGGGTCAACTTCTAGATGCGAGAACCTACAGAAATGTTTAAATCCTTTATCCTTTCCTCTTGGCTTCTAACTCTGTTGTATCCAATCAAATAGGCTGACATTTCTCCTTCTAAAATGTGTTGTCTGGTTGGCCTGCTGCTTATTCCTCGCTCCCCACTTCCCTTGCCAGCATGTAGGCCGTCCGCCGTAAGACCAGACGATACGTATAATACAATGTAGGGTAAGAGTAGCGTAGATAGATATCCTAAACACATTATTTTACAATATCCCTCAAACCTTCTGTATCAATTTCTTATTTTAAATATATGTCTATGCGCAACAAATTCTAACTACTGGCTTCGAATATTGCCAATCATGTCTTAAAATATATTTAATTATTTGGAAAAAGTACTCCATACACGACTGTCCGTTTTAACCCATGTCAGTAAAACGCACAGAGTGAAAATTGGTTTCCATATCAGATAACTAACTAACTAACTCTCTAGCCTTCTTAAACCCGAAGGTTCATGGCTGCAGCAACACAGGCCTTCCATCTGTCCCTAACTTGAGCAAGATCTATATACTCTCTTCCATCTCTACCGATTTCCTTTAGGTCTATCTCAATGTTGTCCCTCCATCTTCGTCTTGGCCTTCCTACAGGTCTCTTACCATCAGGTTTCCCAACAAGAATCCTGTAAACTCCTCTTTCCTCTCCCCTTCGTGCCACATAGCCTGCCCACCTAAGTCATCTTGATCTAATTATTCTAATAATATCTAGACATGAATACAAATTATGTAGTTCTAAATTATGTAACCTTCTCCACTCACCTGTCTCCTCGTCCCTTTTAGGTCCAAATATTTTCCTAAGGATCTTATTTTCAAATACTCTCAATTTATGTTCCTCTTTCAATGTAAGGGACCAAGTTTCACATCCATATAATACTACAGGCAAAATTACTGTATTGTATATTTTAACTTTTAGTTTCTTAGATATTAAACGAGAAGACAAAAGTTTATGAAGAGAGAAGTAACATGCATTTCCTGAATTAAGCCTACGTTTTATTTCCTCTTTAATATAATTTTCACTTGTTAATATTACTCCTAAGTATTTGAATTTGGAAATTGGTTCAAACTAGTTGTTATCAATAATTAGATTGTGATTATTACCTAACACTTGGTTTCGGCCTGTAAGCATATATTTAGTTTTATCTTTGTTAACTTCCAAACCTATCTCTTTAGAAGTTTTGAAAACTATTCTAGCATTATTCTTAATTGTATTTATATCATCCCCCAATAAGTCTACATCATCTGCATATGATAAGAACTGAGTCACACCATTTAATTTTAGTCCTTCGTTAGTTTCTTTTACCTTCCTAACAGCATATTCTAAGGCAAAATTAAAGAGCAATGGAGATAATGCATATCTTCATATCAGATATTTAAATTAAATTAAAAGTTGACGTTGTCTGCAAATGGGCGAGACAGATACAACATTTGAAGGATTTCCTGGAACATATATTAATTAAAAGTATTGAGATAATCTAGTGGAAAAAAGTAAGTAAAAAAAACGTAATGGAATAAGTTTTGATTTGCAAGCTCTTACAACCTGCTGCACGATATACAGTATTAGTTCTAGTTGAGAATTCTCAATTATCCTCCATTTACCTATTCATAGAGGATTGATTTGTAGAGAGAACTTGATTTCCGCAATTTGCACCGTTGGGATAAAGAATATCCTCAGTGGACAAATGATAACATCTGGAAAACTCTGTCCGTGTTGCTTCATATTAATTTACATAGTATTTCCATGGCAACAATAAGTAACACACAAATCATTACCTATTGTGGAAAGTTTAAGTTCAATTGTAAGAGAAAGTAGCTTATGATTCGCAATAAGTTTTTCTAAACAATGAATGATATTGCAAAATTAGAATTAGCCTCCTACATTATTATTGTTATTATTATTATATTAATTGCATTACAATTAAACCCTAGAACATTTCATTATAAAAGGAAATACCTTGATCCCTGTACAGTCTCCTGGAATTGTTGTCACGGACTTTTACTACATGGAGAAATGATTGAATATTATATATATAAATATACCGGGTGATCCGTTTGAAATGTCAGAAAATTAAACCTTTATACACAAGAGGTTAATGTACTTATCGCCGAGTAGCTTGTTGCAATATAAGCAGAAAGGATGTAAGTTTCAATGAGAGGAGGTTTAGAGACTTCAGCCACATGGCGGCGCTTATGTTCATGATAACAAAGGTGATGATCTCGCAACAACAGCGCACATAGTATGTCGTATGGGATGCGGAATTTTAAAGTAATACATGCATGATACTGCCGCCACGCAGCTGAAGTCAGTAAGCCTCCAATCAGTCGAAACTTACATCCTTTCTGCTTATATTACAACAAGCTAGTCGGAGATACGTACATTAACCCCTTGTGTATAAAGGGTTACTTTTCTGACATCTCAACATCTCAAACGGATCACCCGGTGTATATATATATATATATATATATATATATATATACACATATATATGTGTGTGTGTGTGTGTGTTTTTGTGTGACACCAATAATTACTTTCTTGCTGTTATGTGTTACGAACACAAAAATGCTTAAAATATCCTGACTGTGCAATTAGGCCACTAAAATAAACATTTTACATGATTACGCCTTAACTTGTAAATTTTCAGATCTTTAAATCACCAACAGCAGTTAATTGACTTACAGTCAGACATAGCAATCCTTGTCAAGACGGGCCAATCAGCTGAGAAATGAAGTAGGCAACGTCAGAGATATGTTACGAACAAATAAGGTAAAATTAATTTATTAATATTTCAACACGGACTACAGTTGAGAAGTAAAATAAATGTGATGGAGCTTTGGTGGTGGTGCAAGTGAATATATAATTCTGCAGTTAATATAAGGGGGTGGGGATTGAATGTCGACCCTCGTGGTTCAGTTGGTATCGTATCTGACACGGAAGAACCTGTTTTATTCCCTGGATGGCTGATCTCACGTGGGAATGTTTCCATTTATGTCCCTGCAAATATGTTACTTTAACCAGTGTGTAATCAAATAAGTGACTGGAGTCAACCTATTGGGATATAGTCGACCGGAGCTTGATGTCGATCACATCACCAAAAGCCGAGATCATGAACTGTAGGACTCTCTCTCCGCACCTCCCTTTGTGTCATCAAAGCATGTTCCATAGAACAGGGGAATTATATATAATTATAGGTTTTATAATAATAAAGGTATCTATCAACCTATCTTCAATCAAGAAAAATTTATGTCTGCATGATTGTAAGGAATGTCCCATTTTCCAGATGTGAGAAAACGCATCGAGATTGTACTGCTATCTGGGAAGAGAAGTTCACTTGCTATTACAAATTATTTTAATTAACGGCACCCCAAACGAGATCCAGTGACGTATGTGACAGTTGCACTACAAGCGTTCCGGAAGGCAGGATCAGCCACAGCAGTTCTGACTTCATTTGCAAAGTCCCCAAACCGTAGAGCACGCCGATTATCACAGGAATGTGGTGGTAGTCTACCATCAATCGTTCGGATCTTGCAAGCGCATAAATGGGCACCCCTATAACATCAGCTTCAACATCATCTCAGTGAGGAAGATCCGGATCGCCGAACTGAATATTGTGAATGGTGTCTCGACCAATTATAGCGTGACCCTTCTTTTGGAACGAAAAACCTTGACATTGACGAGCTACGGTTTGGGGACTTTGCAAATGAAGCGAGGTCTGCTGTGGCTGTTTCTTCGTAGGTGGAAGTTCTGGGACGACCTGATCGTCGCCTGTCGTTGACTGATCCTGTTTCTCGGAATGGGGATACCGTTGATTAAAATCGTTTGCAATGGCATGCGAACTTCTCTAACCAGACAGCACAACAATCTCGATGCGTTTCTCACACATTAGGAGCATTCTGCCACTGTTTTCTCACACCTGGAAAATGTAACATTTGTTACAATTCTGCAGACATAACTTTTTCCTTATTAATATTTTGGAAAAACCTTAACCATTGCATTTCTCGTGAAATTGTAGCCTGATTTGATATATGATATCACCCCCTTCCCCATTAAAAAAATTGAGTTCGATTCAATATGGCGGCCACCAGTATGGCGGGCGTCCGCTTGGCACACATCAATATGATTTCCCGTAGGTCTAACCTGTTTCTATCATGACCATTTGTACCCAACCTTATTTCTTTACATTTTATAGGGGTGTTGGGGGACTTTTGAATCACCCTGTTTATTAATTATATATTCATAGAGTATCTACCGGGGGACTTACCGATCATTTCAATTGACATCGAATTATGGATGTCGTCTGAAACCAATTTATGTAGTCATATTTTGCTGATTTCAGCATTACATATATTACACATATGTATTGTTGCTTTATTAACAATTTTCTGCTTGCAGTACGGTGGTGATTGTCATAATGATGGAACAAATGAAATAGAAGATTTTTCTCCAAGCGGAAGCTTCAATGACGGGCCCGATATGAAGAATTCAATTTCAAACATTTCTTTTCTGACAAATCCGTTGTCCGTCAGCATAAGTACAGTTTCATTGCAAATGCTTAAACATATGTATAAGTTCAAATTCATAAATTAATTTGTCGGTCTAGAAGTTTCTGATATTACACCCACCAACACACCATCACACACACCATCACCCCCCCCCACACACACACACACATACATACATACACATATAATACTGTTATACAGTGGTATGAAATTCTGTAAGAGTAAACAAACTCATAAACTATTGCCACAACGTTTAATTACCATAATCAAATTTTGTACAAATACATTTAAGTGAAGTCTATAGATATTATAAAAATGATACTAATCGATAAAAATGGACTTCGATTTGTACTTCCAAGCACCGAACGCGAACATACAACACTAGATAAATTGTTCGAGACATCACCTGACAGCTACTAATGCAGAGAAGAAACACTTAATAAGACATCAAATTACAACACTGAATGAGTGAATGTGACTGAATCACATTTCTTTTTATTCTATATAGCAAAGAAAGGATACTAGCTTATGAGATCGCCATGTTTTCTTCCCTCGTGACATAGAACAACTAGTCGCATAAATGGGAACACGTTTCGAAGACAATCAATATGACGGTGGGCGTTCTACGTGGTTATATATAGAGTGTTCAAAGGCGTCAACTATCATTATCTCACAAACTACCAGAACTATAAATTTTTATGAACTAATAGACCTACCAGATAAGCCGACCTGTGTGGTCCTGAGAGACAACAATTGATCTAAAGGGAATGTTTGATTTTTCAGAAACTGGTAAATTTGAAGATCTAGACTTGACTAAAAATAAGGATCTTGTAAATATAAGTTTAACGCAACAAAAAAATGTTGTCTCGTCCATATAAATATCATTTATGTACATCTTAAAGTTTTGATGAACTGCGAAACCATCATAAAGAATTATAATACATCAGTAACATACGTATTGCAAGGACTCGTAAATCTGTTTCTGTGGATTTTATTTAAAATATTTTGAACGTAAATAAGGAAATGCTCATATCTAATCATGGACTTTTAAGGCAAAATGTTTGCACAAACCATTACACAGATATTTTTTTTCCAATCTATGAAACCAGACGTTCGTAAATATAAAGTTTGTTATTTGTTTATATCTTGAAATTTTATTTCTCCTTGTTCTTGTTGATGTTCTTTTTTTACATGAAGAAACGTTATGCTTTAAAGTTATAAAAATATATGTGTCCTCAAATTTAGAGGCAGTAAATTATAGATGTGCACAGAGGCGTAAACCAAAACTTAAAGAAACTGATGTTTTGTCAGTTTAACATTTAATGTTTATAACAAGAAGAATGAACCTATTTGTATTATGCATACACTGTGTTATTTTTGCTAGTAGTCATCATGCCGAAAAGTTTAAAATGAATATTCTAATCAAATTCTCTCACAGTTAAAACATTAGAACATTCCCAGTTGTACGAAATATTTTTACTATATTGGTGAGCACTCTACTAAGTATGGAATTGATTTGAATGTTACAAGGAAAGGAATCATACATTTTACAACAAAAGCAAGTTTACCATTACAAGCAGATGAAATCATTTTCAGTTTTGCTGACACCACCACTATAAGCTGTCTTTATTACTCGTTATCTAACTTCTGGTAGCTGTAGTGTAGATCTCTGCTTCAAGAAGTTTGCCCTTGCACGAAAACGGTTCGTCGATGTGTGCCTATAAAACATATAAAAGAGTTTCGCCCTCACCAGAGAAGACAGCTTTAGACTTGTTGGTGCAGGTAGATGTCTGTTTAAAGCCCCACAACTGCGTCAAAGTCTCTACCATCTGTAGGGGCCTATTTTTTTCGGTTGGAGAGGGACGCAAGGTCATTTACACCTTACGACCTTGGGCCGGAGAACCAACTGCAATCGATTAAATATATCGATTACGAATACATTCGACACGAATGTCGATTGCACTACGTACAACGAGATCCACACTTAAAGCATGAATCTTGAACCTTCGTTTTGAGTCTGCAAAGATTTAATATTTTCAAATACAACTCATGTTACATAAAAGCACATTGAACATCACTTAATCTAACCTACAAAATACTTGACAGACCCAAAATGAAGAATTGTACACTAAAGATTAAGGAAAAGAGCAAAGTTGAAATTATGTAATTTGCAAGAATTAAATTTCTACTGAATTGCTGTAGACTTGCTCTTGCTCTTGTAATCAGGTTTCCAGGGTTCGAATCATGTGACCGGCGCTTGTTCTTCCGATAACAGTTTAACCTGCAGGTCCAATCCAAATTAACATACGTGCACATAAAAAGAACAAAGAAATTCATTAAATTACGGACTTAAAAAAGAAAGACTGTAGCTACACAGTGACATCGTAAAGCGACAGCAACACTCATCGAGCAATAGGACCTCCGGGAAGTGTTATAAGTGTTTTAGAGCCGACTAATTTTTACTCTCCGCGGTCACCCAAGCCTACTATCGCACCGCGGAGGGAGGGTGGAACTTCGGCTAGGGTCGTGCGTAACTGATCTCCTCCCCATTCGAGCAGAATTAGTTGGCTCGTGACATTAGAAGGAGTAGAAGCTACGGGCCCTGAAAGTGTATGGCCACTTTTGTCCACCTTAATGCACATGTGCTTTTCGGGAGTAGTGCTACAGTTTTACTTGACATTATAAAATCGAGAATTTCCCTCATTTAGCGGCATCGAACTCGGGAACTCCTGTTTACAAGGTTATTGCAGGAACTGCTACATTAACTTTTAGTCCTGTGGAAGAAATCTGTTCATTTCGTAGTACACGCTGAATATGCGGGATATCCTATCTGATATTAAGTAATTATTTTTATTATTGAAATGAAAGATATCAGACCACGGTAGATGTTTCTAAGACGCAAGAATAATAATATTAATAATAATAATAATTCAGTTTCTGTAGCTTCCAGGCTTATGTTTTACAACATACAGCGCTACAGGCTATAGCACTTTCTCTGCTGCAAAGAGTAAGTTGTTACATTGTTACTTACGAATTCGTGAAGTCGAAAATGAAGATAAAAACATTGTGCACGTAAAGAAAGGATAAATAAGTTAAAGCTAGAATGCCTACATTCTTGTAAATTATAATAGGATAATAAGGGAAAGTCCTCGATCCCGATATATCCATCAACCTCAATTTCTTAAAGAAAAAAAAGTAAGTAAGTTTTCTTTGGGAAAAATTAGTGTTTCAATGACATTGTATGAAATTGTTAAGTGCGGAAAAGTATATTCCTTGTAAAGTACTTATTATTTTTAAAAAACAAGAAATCGAACCAGGATACTGAAATTATAACAACTATAACATGTGCAGTAACAGCGTAATTACGTCGTGGAAAATATTATTTTTTTTCGAATCACCCCAGCGGGTAAAATTCTTGCGCCGCGCCACGTGACAGATCGCAATACCCGTCACGTTATACCAACATCAACGATTGTTTACTTATGCAGAGGCAATAGGTTTCTTGTACACTCCAAATAGAAACAACATTAATTTGCAACAAAATACTTTCGAACTTGCAGTCAGTTCGATACACTCCGTCGCCAACATCTGTTTCGATCTCGCCAACAAAGATCTCGGGTTAGAGTCCCTGGCTGAGTATTATCTGTGGCGTCCCTTTGTCGATATCATGTGCTCATTGCTCATTCTCATCGTCGAAATTAGCCAAAAGTGGCGAAAAGGCGACTTAATAAGAAAAATACCAGGCGATATACATTATCTGTCAGTAAAAAGATAAGAATATCAACGTCCTTCAGAAAGAAGACCTACGAAGGACAACTTGCTTCGGAGTTCGAATAATCTTCGACCTTTCGATTACATATCTAACAATAACTTAGAAACAAAAATACGAATTTGTTGGTAACGTTCAGTTTTATTACTTGCAGACTAGAACTGAAACTCAAATATGGTTTATCATTTCAGATCTTGTTGTTTCTAATCTTGCAGGTGGAGCTTGTGGTAATGATAACACTTTAGCCTCTAGGTCCAGTCCTGATTACCATATTTGTGCATAAAGAACTACATTGAACTACGGAAGAAAATAATAATAATAAAAAAAAGAGACTGTAGCTACACAGTATAGCGACAGCAACACTCATCGAGCAATAGGACATCCGCGAAGGGTATAAGTGTTGTAGAGTCGAGTAATTCTTACTCTCCGCGGTCATCCTAGCCTACTATAGCACCGGGGAGGGAGGGTGGAGCTTCGGCTAGGGTCATTCGTAACGAGCGACAGCTCGAAACGCATCTCCTCCCCACTCGATCAGAACTAGTTTAGGGGAAATAGAAGTTACGGGGCCTGAAAGAGTATGGCCACATCCATCCAGTTGTATGCGCTTGTGCTTTTCGGGAATGGTGCTACAGTTTTACTTGCTATCATAACAACGATAACTTCCTCTATTTAGGGGGCATCGAACTCGGGAAATCTTGTTTACAAGGTAATGACATTAACTGCTACGTTGACCTTTAGCCGTGAAAGAAGAACCTGCTAATTATGTTCCAAATGTGCGGTAAAATACTGATATTTGGTATTGAAAGTAAATTGATGTTGAGACGAGCAAAAGCAGCTCTAAGGAGGAATGAAATGCAATGGCAGAAAGTAGGGTACCCCTCAATCAATGCGGACTTGTCATCAAAATGGCGAGGAGAATCCTACTGATTAAGAAAACACACAGTTTTTAAATTTGAGATTTAAAGCAGAGGCAAGCAACAGCACCTATACACTTACAGGTACTATGGAATTGATTTATTTTACTTTGCTTTTCTGCCACTTTCGGCTAATCGCGAAGATGGGGATGAGTGATGATATGATTAAATTGATGAGTGGACACTCACAAACCACAATGCTCCGTCCGGAATACGAACCTGAGACCCCTGGCGTCGGAGCGCGATGTGTGGTTAACTCTGCCCCGGAGGCTGGCAGGTACTATCTGTAATGCATGAGCATTTAGGGACTGTGTCGGCATACGGAGACCAAGATGAATATGTTGTTAAATTTCACGGGTAGACTGAAAGTACTGTGGATATACGTATAGCAGAGGGTATACGCATGTGACTTTTCAACTTCCCGAACACGTATCAAGTAACTATTTAGAACCAGGAGGCACAAATTATTAGGAAATGTTTAGGTTCCTTATTTCCCTGATAACACAAACTGTACGTACAGTCACGTACACTTCTGGGTTGTAAGGATACGACAGACTTTCAATAGCATATTTACAACTCAGAAATGTCAGTGACTGTACATATACAATTTGCAAAAAATGAATTTAGACTGAATTACTGTAAATAGCTCTTGTAATCAGGTCACCATGGTTCGAATCCTGCCATCGACGCTTGTTCTTCTGATAACACTATAACCTGCAGGTCCAATCCCAATTAACATATGTGTGCATAAAAGCGAACAAAGAACTAGATTGAATTATGTAAGTAAAAAAAAACTGTAGCTACACAGTATATCGACATCAACACTCATCGAGCAATAGGACATCCGCGAAGGGTATAAGTGTTGTAGAGTCGAGTAATTCTTACTCTCCGCGGTCATCCTAGCCTACTATAGCACCGGGGAGGGAGGGTGGAGCTTCGGCTAGGTTCATGAGTAACGAGCGACAGCTCGAAACGCATCTCCTCCCCACTCGATCAGAACTAGTTGGCCAGTGGCATTAGAGGGAGTAGAAGCTACGGGGAATGAAAGAGTGCGACCACATTTGTCCACTTTTATGCACACGTGCTTTTCGGGAGTGGTGCTACAGAAAAAAAAGATAAACCGCCAAATCGGGTTGGCTTTATATGAGTTCGTGAAGTCAAGGATTCAAATGTTCGAACTCAGTACCTGTTTTTCAGTCTGTATGTAAGTCAAGAACCTATCCAACAAAGATCGATCCTTACTTCTTAATGTCAAACTTCTATTAAGCAAAACTCCCTTTTAATTTTTATTTAGTTACCCCGAACATAGGAGATAATAAACCTTTAAGACAACACCCCTTCCCTTAATCAACATAAAAAGTTTCGACTCAATATGGTATTTCCAAGCCTATGCTTTCTCTTAGGATTTCGCTTCACACGATCACATACACAATCGTGCTATTTGGATTCAATCAACCAATATTATTTGAATACCGACCATTCACCGATATTGAAGTCAAATTTGAAATTCTGAAAACTTTAAGAATTGCTTTCTTATTCATATGAACATGCATTTGCAGTAACGCCTGCACAGTTCAGAGCCTATGTCGGTTTGTAAATTAATAATTGTTGGGAAAATATACCGTTATTAACATATTAGTCTCGTTTTGTTCATTTCATACATTAGTGTTATTTTTTATGTTATAATATACACCTATATTATTATTAATTGAAGGCCATGCATTATATATTACAGATAGGTGAAATATAGTGGCTTGCTAAGGAATATTTGGTGGGGCTAAAACAACCCTAACTAGAAAAAAAAATACATATATGCAAGGATGGTGAAATGCAGTAGACTAGTTAAACAAAAAGAGTAAACACACTGCCCGTACAATACGAATATCTCTGGCAACTTCGAAGAGATGTGAGCTCCTTCTGTGCTAGTAGATCTGTTCATCAAGTACTACACCTAAATTGGAAGATATTCATAGTTAGACAGTTGTTCATATTTGTGTTTAGCTTGAATCTAAAGAGAGAGCGTTAAACGCATTTTGAGGTAAAACATTTTGAAGTCAGGAGAATGTTAACATCCGGAAACTCTCAAGCGGCTCCAGTACCCCTTTCTACACCCTCGATTTCGGGCACATTTCAAATATTTTCGTGAAAATATTTAGTTCCTCATAACAAACAGTGTTTGCAAATAGCGCGGAAGTTAATTTTTTAGTTCTACGTGCTACGAAACTTACGTTTTTTATGAAATTAAAATTTCTTGCGTAACGTCAAAAATGTTTTTCAGAACTTCTATGATGGCGAATGATGGATTCATGTCACAGGCGCAAGTCTGAAGATTTCGGATCATCGATTCATGTCACAGGCGCACGTCTGATTTTTTTCTTTTTCTTCTTATGATTGACTTGTGCAATGGGAACATTTGGGTAACGATAGTATAAGCCGGAGACGGATTTCTTAAAATTTACAGGAGAAAAGACGAGAAAGTACTTACGGAATTGCGTTCTTGTGGACTTTCAGATGCCGGGGAAATTGTTTTTTCGAATCGTGCAACTTATTTGGCCTGTAAGTAAGGTATTTTTCGTCATTCATGCATCTCCGTTGTACGATAGCTCGTGCCGCCATTACCGTCGACTACGTGAATCAAATGTTTTGTGCGTTCGAACATGTAACCCCCTGTCAGTGTAGCAACCACGCGGTAGTTTTACAAGATGACGTGTGAGCGGTTTTTTTTTTCCAATTTAAGGTAACACTCTAGTTTACGTTCTTTTCCTAAGGAATACGTGTCATATATCGTTGGAAAGCTTATTTTATAAGGAATTCAACAACGTAAATCCCAAAGCTAGAAAAAAATTCCTGAAACAGTGAATCGAGAAAAACCGATGTTGTCCGGATATGCGTAATTGAACGTACTGAGGAATTTTTTAGATGATGAAGCACATATTTAGGGGTGAAATGAGTGCTAATGGAACCTAACCTAACAGGCCTAACCTAACCTCGTAGGCATACCTCGACCCCGTGAATGGATAGTGGGGCTATCGTGAACAGAAAGTGTAAAAAGAAAAAGGTACTTACCCGAAGACGAAGAGATGCCGGGTGCCGTACCACGATCGCGCAATGCGAACGCAAAGAAGCAATCGGCAGATAAGGACGTAAAGTAGAGTCTAGCCTCAATTTTCGCTTAAAAACCTTTTGTGAATAGTTTGTGCGGCATTTATCGGTTCATAAGTTTGGAAACACTGCACATCAGCTGACGATACTGCACATCAGCTGACGACAGACAACGTGAGTCAAGATTTGCCTGCCGAATTAGCAACGACCAATAAATGATTATAATGTTAAAAATAACGCTTTTTTCATGGGAAAAAAGTGATCTCCAGCTTGAAAAATGTTCCGGTATGCATATGAGGTAAGTAGCAATGATTCTTGGTAAAAAGAGGTAAGTTACCTTCTTAGGTTTAATTTTAGCCTTCATTTTTGGTATCTTCATGTGTCAATGGGGAAAAAAGTGAGGAATAGTGTTGGGGGCATGTGACACCGGCCAATTTCTAACATGCCTTTAAAAGGGACGCTTATAGATAAAGGCGGGGCCGCGGTAGGGGGCGGTAAGTCAATTACCCCAGGGGCGGAGCCCGAAATCGGTGGGAAATTGGACTCAACAATTTCAAACGACAAAATCTCAACTTTAATAGGCTATACAGTCGTAAATACTTCTTTCCGCGCTCCAATTTTTTTTATTCACAATTAGGATCACATAATCTTCATAATGAAAGAAAAAAATTGAAAATTCGAGGGTGTAGAATAAGGTACCCGACCTTCTCAAGTTACTTCACTAACAAAATTAGGCGTAGTGCAAGAACGAATAGAGAATAGACACAAATATCAACTGTCGAACAAAAGCCTACTGTTTTACGTTCGAAGTCACTCGCATGTACTCCGACCGATATCGAAGAATCTTCAGTGGCTGGAATTATAAATAAATTTAAATGGTTACCTTATGTGAAAGTAGAACCGAAATTCTGCACCTCAGCGTTCAATCGAATTTTCTGTGTAGTTGAGTAGCTACAGTCTCTGATTGTTGAACGTTCAACTCAAGTATTGTTATTCTCTAAAATTACTTTCATTATTGGTATCTGCAGTTATTATCAAATGTTAAATGAAACGTATTTTTGATTTCAAGTTAGACATCAACCAGGGAGTTCAAAATTAAACAGTTCTAGTTGAATATGAGCAGTGCCGGATCTACAAATCTTGCGCACCCCTTCAAAATATTACCTACCTACCTTCATACATACATACACACACACACACACACACACACACATTATATATATATATATAGTATATACTATATATGTATATATGTACGTATGTATGTATGTATACACATACATACCTGTGGGGGGTAAAGACAGCGAGCGTGGTGCTGATCACATCACCTCCAAGATGTCCTACATCGAAAATATGCGGGGCACCACCCCCACGTGGCACGTGGTTATGTACAAACCCTAAATAAGCCTTAATGGCACGATGCTATACACGCAGAGAACTTTATCTTTACCTGTATATATTTATGTATTCGTTTCTGTACCCTGAGTAATTACGTTAATTTTTACATACACATATACGAAGCCTCTACTATGTCAATGGCTGAGGGCCCCCTAAAGCCTTACTTGTACCCGGAACCCCCGCACTGCGGGGTTTTTCGGCTTGTAGATCCAGTACTGAATATGAGACTACATTCAGTTGATACAGATGTTCTCATCATTGTTCTAAATCATGTCCATTAATAGTATGCTGAAGTGAAAATGGCCATTAACCATTTATTAAATAACAATGAACGTTTTGAATTTGTTATCTCTATTGAAAAATTGTTAATGTTTTGTAATTTGTTTTACCAGTTCTGAAGAATCAAAAGCTGTTTGATCAAAGCATAGTTTTGCCTAAGTAAAGTGAACTTATTAAATTAAATATACCCAGTGCCGGATCTATAAACAGCGAAACCCCGCAGTGCGTGGGGGAGGGGGATGATAAATCCTTTAGGGACCCTTGCCATGACGCTTACATACTAAAAAATGTGCATGTAAAACCAAATTTCGTAATGTGTTGAGCACAGCAAAGCAAACAAAAAGACCACAGAAATATTGTAAAGTGAAAGGATTTGTAGTTCGTTTTAAGCTAAGTTTTCGGTTAATAGTTTCTGTTTAATGCTCCAAATCAATAACTGAACATTAATTTCTTTCTAACTGCAAGTGTTTCTTCCCAAGATCTGTCGTGTGGAACTAGGAGTAGAGATTCTACTGTACTACGTACACCCCTTAGCGAAAAAATCGCCCACTCTCGAAAATTTCAAAGTACAAATCTGCAACATGTGACAATAAGGCGGGGCAGTTTAGCAAACCTCACGTACGAAAAAGTAACATCAGCAGTACGTAGAAGTCTTGGTTATCTTATAACAGATATGTAATGGAAGTATTTACTTATTTTTCACTATTAATTACAAATAATTATACAATTGATACATTTCAAGACACATTATTTGCTTCTGCTTGATTTGTCAACATTGTTATTGCTGCAGATAACTTGAAATGATCGGTCTTGTGATATGTCGCTCAATACTAGTCCTAACCAATAAGTATTTTCCCACTGCTGCTCAGAACTATGCATCAATCTACTGCAAGGATATGACCGAAGGTTGAACGTGCAAGATCTTGGAGTCGATCTTGGTTGTTAATGAAACATACGGAAGCAATAGAATGTAAATACAAGAGCCGGGAGTGTAAAAAAAAAAAAAAAATAGCTGTAGAGGCCGACACAGCAGTCTCTGACGCGGCGCAAATCCCAATTTTTGTTTCGTCTCCCTTCTTCTTCTACCCTGATCGCGCACCTTCGCCAATGTTGCCAATAGTCATTCCGTTCCTGGACAAACTCACGCAAAGATAATTGAAAACAATAGAATAGCGCTACACTTCACGGTTCACAGGGTTCGACAGGGACGTTAATTTGGCAATATAGCATGACGTAATGGTTGCTTCTTTTACGCAGTGCATTTTCACTGACTAGCTAGTAACAAGTGTTGCCAACTGTATTAATGTAGCACTCTTTCTATCTCGGAAGGAGAAAGACACAGTGAAGGTGAGTTTTCATTGATTCATTGATTTTCTTTATTTTACTTCTCTTTTTGTGCCACTTTTGGCTAATTTGCGAAACTGGGGATGTGATGTGATTAAATTGATGAATGGACACTCACAAACATCCATGCCCAGGTTAGGATTCGCACCCGGATCTCTGGCGTCGTAGCTCGATGTGCCAACCAGTCTGCCACGGCAGCCGGCTCCACGTTCTTGCGAGCAAGAACTGGCAATGAACGGTTTGTTTTATTCCCACATGGCGTTGATCACCAAGCAGTTACATGCCTTCATTGTCACGTTTGGGTGAATCACTTTCTCTTAAGTCCTGCCTTTGATCTTATCATCATCTGCTTCCCAGGAGGGTACAGCATTTCTCGTAAATGTATATGGAACTTGTGTTGGACCCCAAAGTAACAAGGAAGGGTGAACGAACAGTCTGTATCAGTATGGTCTAAACCTTAATTCTTTTTTTTATTCCTATTTCTGTTATGTTAAGGCCAGGGTTCAATATGGAAATTTTCACGAAACAGAATGCTTTACTTTCGTTAACCTGATATTGTCTTTATTTTTTTGAATCTGATTACTACAGCGACGAGATTACCATCTAGTGAAATAAGGCGTTGTATTAAGTATAATAATAGTTCATATTAATATACGTATTTACACAAACATAAAATAATGCAAAATACATTGGAAACAAGGCTTCTGGAATTTCCTTCTTCTTAAAATTTAAAACAGACTGAAATCCTGAGTATTAAGCCCTCATCACAAGGAACTGGATATCCAGTAGGTATGCCCTAGTTGGCACTGGACTGGCTACCCATTTGCTAGTTTTCGCCTCACACGATACTTATCAGCGTACTTGTCGATAGACTTTTGTTCCCATACGAGTGATGTTGTAATGGCGGCCGCGTGAGATGTAAACAATGTATCACTTCACATTTTTAAAAGCCGATAACTATTCAACCGAAAGGAATAACGTTTCATATAAAAAGTTATTAGGTACAAAACAATGGCGCAGCTAAAATACATATTTTACAACGTTTACTGTACACGTGTGGAAGAATATTTTAGTTGTTTCAAATGTAAACACCGTACACTCAGCATAGATGGTGTAACTTGACGTGCCTTTCGTGCTGTATACGTTATACATTGCTGGAGTAAAACTCGAAAACCACATACATAAACGCTTCTTTGCACACTCACAGATTATCTTGACATGGCGAAACTTCGCTCTGATTGGCTGTTCCACAGAATCCAGTCGAGGAAAGCAAGTAGCAATTAGAACATGTCCTATTCCTTCAAACCAGTCAAGCAGTCAGCCACGCGGCCATGATTTCTACCTAGAAACTCAGTTCAGCGTCAACTAGGGCATTCCTACTAGAAATCCAGTTCCATGTGATAGAGACTTTAGCTCGCACTCATTCCCTAACTAACTAACTAACTAACTCTCTAGCCTTCTTAAACCCGAAGGTTCATGGCTGCAGCAACACAGGCCTTCCATCTGTCCCTATCTTGAGCAAGATCTATATACTCTTTTCCATTCCTACCCATTTCCTTTAGGTCTATCTCAACGTTGTCCCTCCATCTTCGTCTTGGCCTTCCTACAGGTTTCTTACCATCAGGTTTCCAAACAAGAATCCTGTAAACTCCTCTTTCCTCTCCCATTCGTGCCATATGGCCCGCACTCATCCCCATCTTCGCAAATTAGACACAAAAAGCAAAGCTTGCCGAAATTTTACATGAAATGCTTTCGTGCAAAGTACCATCTGCTACAAGATTTTTGGAAGCATTTACATAGCATTTATGCCAGCAAAAATGTTAAAGGAAATGCTCTCGTCTAAAGCGGGCCTGAGCCCCTTCGCGGCAACAATGCATTTGCATGTTTAGTGGAAGCTTATGCAGTGACGACGCCACAGGGGGTTCAAGGGGGCGAGCGGCCCCACTCAGATACTTCGCACCCCCTACCGCCCCCAAACTGACGTTAATAAAATATCGAATAACAAGCGTCTTCAATTCTAAGAGTATGGCATTTTTCATCTTTTCTAAGTGGAGTATTCTACATGATGCCACTTTTCATATTTAGAAATTTGATTAACATAAAATAACTTTGTTTTAATATATATGTGTGTGTTTGACTTTCGCTCAAGATTCCAGCGCGGACCTGGACATAGGTGATTTCTAATTCGTGTATGTCCTGTAATTGTCGCGATTAACCTTAATTTTAATGAGTTTTAAGAACTGGAAAATAGGGTTAATGTCATCATGGAAATTATGAGGACCACAAGTCATCATCTGAAGTACAAGCACGATATTCTAATAATGTATCGTCTGTAGCAATTTAATTAGTAAAATACATTGAAAAGTGTCAAGGAAACTGACACCACATATCAGTTGTCGCCTTATCGTACTATTCAGGGACTTGCTTTTGAGACGATGATGAGTCTGAGGTAAGCCATAACAGAGGAAATTTCTTGGAACTCTTGAAGCTAATTTCTAAATGCGACGATATTATTTTGAAATGTATTGGTCTTGGACCTTCAAATACAAATTATACTCACAATTCGATTCAAAACAAATTAATATGCGTAATGTTCACACTCATTCTCAACAAAATAAACCAGGAAGTGGAAGAGGCGAAAGTATTCGCAATGATGGAACGAAAGGCATTGCGAGAGGTGTCGTTGTTCATTGATATTATATTTGTATTGCAAGCAGGTAAAATAACGCTTTTCAGGATTCACCGCTCAATAACCATTAGATGCAGGTTCACTCTTTGCATATACAGTAAAACCTCGTTAATCCCGACCCTGACATGCCAGACTTTGCTTAATCCGGACGGACAAAAGGCCCAAAAAAATAATGAAGCAGAATGCAAGGTTTTAAATGTAACTAGAAGTCAACAAGAGAACTTCCCAAGAAAAAGGCAGTCAACCACTGATGAAATTCTGTTTCCCGCAGACTTTGTAGTGTACTGTATAGTGTAGTTAGGCCTATGCTCTATAAATACGCCATAATAAACTTGTTTTGTTGCTATAAACGGAGTTTTAATGCACTCTGTACTGTTCTTTTAGGCTATTTCAGTTAATCCGGACTTTCGTTAAACATGTCAACTTATCCCCCCATTAGTCCGGAATAACGAGGTTTTACTGTATTAGAGAACTTCTTTTCAAGAACTCCATGTGCATTTGTCTAGCACAAACGTATCTAGTGTTATGAGTGGTAGAGTGAGAGGTGTACCAAGGTCAGAATATCTCTTGAAATATGAGATAACTGTACTCATTTCAAATTTGTATTCCTGTGATATCATTACCCTGAAAGCCGAAATACAGATTTTGCCCCAAAATCTTCAGCGTTACGAAGATGGAACGAAAGTAGTCCACTTAATGGATTTCGTTGATTTGCCAGCAAAGTGTAAATCGGCATTTCACGAGGTTTACATCTGTAATCTCAGTAACAATCCTAGTTTCCAGTGCAGCGTGTGAAAGAATCTTTTCGTGTTTGAAATCTTTCGAAACATTTGCTCGAAACATTATGTCCCATTTGGCTGTCCTTGATATTGAGAAGGAGGAATGTCAAGACTTGGACATACCGAAGGTGGTCGATGGGTTCTCCAAAGCACTTATAGATAGGAAGGAGAATTGTGTGATTTAGGTATGTTGTTTCTAATGCTTAAGAAAATTATTTTCTTCCAGCGTCGTGTTTATTTTGCAAGAACATTAAACTCTTCGAAATTTGATTTTCGTCGTTTAAATTATCTTACAACTTGAATATTTACATCACTAGTTTCATCTCAAGAAAGACAATGAATTATGAAATTATAAATAGGAAAACTATTTAGTTAGACAATTTAGTTACAAACCATGTACAAGAACTAAACATATTAATAAACTCTAAACTAATCAAAATAATGAAGAGTAGAATGCAAGTAAATTCAAGAAATGCATTAGCTATAACATATTAAACTGAATGATCTTCGTTTATAATTATGTACATGTGATTTGAGTTTATGTATTTAGCAATACAATTAAGATTTCGCTGAACTCTGGTGTGTTATTTACAATCTACGAATAATGTTATTCTAAACTATTTTAGGTTCATAAAAAATATGTAAAGGTTTTTCTTTTTAACCAATAACTTTTTATGTCTTGCATATTCTAATTTTTATCATTTAATAATTTCTTTATATGTTTGAATACAACACGCGAATATCCAATTACAGTGTTCTATATAGGTATTTTCTGATAAACATGAAATATGTGAACGCTAAAGTACATTGTAAATGAACACAACAGAAAGCACAGTTACTACAAGGAATGCAATATGAATAAAAAATGTCGAATATTTACAATGTGCAAATATTATCTTTACACTCAATGTTTCACCACGTACAAAACAAAATATAAAGTGATACTAATATAGTGCAGTATAATTTACATGAAATATGAAATTAATATAAACACAATACAATTTAAGGATGTAAGATATAACTTCAAAATATAACCTAGTAGCTTGTCTTTATTTCATTATGAACTATAATGAATTAAAATTTAAGTCCTCACTTGTTCTGAGTATTTGAATGACTTAACATTTAAAACAAAATCTTTGGTAAATTACTAATTAACATTAGCATAATTTTACAGTCCTGTTTATTCATTTACATATCTAACAGCAACAATTTACAGTATACATTGGTGGCTTTTTTGGCATGTCAGATCTTGCCCGTTAAGTAAAATATTTCATATATTTGCCTGATCCTCAGTGAGGACGGAAGAGTGACAGAAAACAAAATCATCGGGGTGCAAATATTCCTATTGAACAATATTCCAACTTTTTATAATAAAGTAAAGTCAACTTATAACGAACCCATATGGATTTCAGTGGCGCAACCACAGGGGGCATTCATTGCCCCCTCCAATCTTGGACGGAAGTCAATTCTAGTTGGGGTCAAACATTGGCAGCCAAGGGCAGAGGGGCAATTCGATCCATCGATTTCAAATTTTATGGGAATAAAAATACATTTCGTAAAATTTTGTTGCTCGTTTTTGCCCGCAATGCCTGCTTTTTTTAGTGGGTAGGGTCGGTGGGAGTCAGCCCTGGGTGCCGAAAGGTGAAAAAAAAAGTTGTAAAAGAGAGAAAGCCCCATGCAATTATTTGAACACTGTTATATCAATACTGTTATCAGTTTGCAAAAAATTGGATCTAAAAATTATCTTGCTCGCTTCGCTCGCATTGTAACCTTTTTCCTGTAATGCATTGTAGATCACCAGAAAGAGAAGTAAGACTTCTCCTAATTCATTTTGTCTTAAATGCAATTGTTTGAAGGAAAAGGGGCGTGCACATTTGAGAGACAATTAATATCACTTTTGCTGTTGTTTACTATTATGTGGATGAATTGAAGAACACAATTTAGTGCTAAAATGCTGCATCTGCATTTTCTCATTTTACTTCGCTTCACGTTGCATATGTCTAACACACATGTTATGCATGAAAGTTATACATGTGATAATTATATTCGGAATGCATATATCACGCATTTACTGTCTTTCAAAAATACAGTTTTGATGATCGATAAAAAATATGATATCCATGTAGAGGGAAGTGTACAATGGCGTCGTTATTCATGCATCCGATTTTAATAACTGCAAATATTTTACACCATCCCTACTTTCACCTTTCACGATACCGACATATTTCCAAATCAACAAAACAGAATATATCCTGACAACGTGCAAGTTGTTGTCTTCTTCTTCATCTTTAAATTATTATAGTATAACTAATAGATGCAACTAAAGGTACAATTTGTAAAATCATTAAATCTGAACTTTGAAAATATACTTGGAAACAAACATTTCTCCTGAAATTAGATGAATGAAGTGTGACATTTTAATAGTCAATAGGTCCACCTTTAAGTTCCAAGCACATTTGCACACGTTTTCTCATGCTGCGGACCAATTTCTGGCATTCTTGGGGCGTAATCTCATTCCATACTTCGGAGATCTGTTCACGAAGTTATTGGATATTCCTTGGCTGGCGTCTGAATACACGAATACCAATGGTATTCCATACGATTCAAGTCCGGACTTCGTGCTGGCCAATGCAACAATGGGATTTTCCTCGCTTGAATCCAAGCCATTGTTGACGTGTGTGTGGCAAGTCGCGTTGTCCTGCTGGAAGACGAAGTTCCCTTTGTGGAGCTTCTGGGCGGACGGGAGCATGTTATCTTTCATTGTTTCGATGTATTCTCGTGAATCCATGGAGCCAGGAATGAATCTCAAAATCCCGGGCCTTACAGCAGACATTGATCCCCAGATCATGACTGATTGACCCCCACCTTGAACAGCTTGCACGAGACATTCGGGGAGAAGTATCTCGGTCGCTGTCCTCCGAACTCTCACTTTTCGAGAGCTTTACAGCACGAATCTCGATTCATCACTGAAAAGGACCTTACGCCAATGTTCCATGAACCAGTTTCTTTTATTTCTGCACCACTTCACACGATTTCTGTTATGTACATTGTTGAGCAATGGCTTTTTCAGAGGAGCGTAAGACGCAAGTCTACATTCCACCAGACGACGTGAAGTGATCATCTTTGAGACCCTTTTATTAGTGGAATTTTCAAATTCCCTCATTATCGCTGGAAGAGGGGCTTTAGGGTTATTCTTTGCCACTCTCGTGATAATTCGTTCCTCGCGTACAGACGTTACCCTGGGGCGGCCGCAGCGTGGTTTATCAACCACTGTACCTTGCTGCTTGAATTTTGTTTATTGTGTTCGCCACGCAGGTTTTACTCACATTCAATGCGACTGCAATTTCTCTACGAGATCTATTGCATCTGTACATACCAATTATTTGCCATTTCACGGCCACGGGCACAGATTTTTTCCCCATTATCACTTAGATTGCGATTCAAACAGCCTGTTTATTATCAAGCGTAACGAAAACAGGTTTGGACTTGCACAATGCTGCTACTCGAGATATGTCTTTCTTACTCCATATTGACACACATTTCAACTAATTACTATTAAAATTTGTTCACTCTAGCGCAGTCGCTGAGAAAGATATTGTTATCTGAAGACCTCTCAGTTTTCGCTGCATTTTTTTTTATTTTGCGAATTTTATAAAAAAAATAAAACACGAACATTTTCTTGGATTTTTTTTAGCCAAAACCTTCGTCCATGTTCCACAATACTGGAAAAAATTCAGTACTGTTATAACGACGTCGGTTAAGTGTATACACATTCATCTGTACTTCAAAATGCTGGATTTTTCAGTTAAGAAATTTGATTTTCCACTTTCGTATCTCAAGAACTACAAGACGTATACCAATATTTTTTTCGGCAATATATGCCTCACACACTATATAACTTCCATACAATTTCACTCCATATTTGTACCAAAAACGTTCGGTCAGGATTCATTTATATGAAAAAGTTGGTGATCTTAAACTTTTGGTAGGGACTGTACTATACTGTGTTCATAAAGCCAACGATGATTTAACGTAATTGTTCATGAACATTTCAGTTTCTGTGTTCACTATAAATGAAATATACAATGTATTTCAGTAGGAATTTGACAATTTATAGCAATGAAAGGTTTCTAATTTCGTTTTTCTCATATCAATCCTTTCATTAGATAGATGTTATCGGTAGTTCATAGATAAGGATTGATTAAAATTGTAAATGGTAAGAAAATATTTAAAAATGTGTTGCTCAATATTACCAGGGTGAGTCAAAGGATTGTTTATTTTTGCACATGGACATTGAGACTGGAGACACAAGGCGTGACATCAGATTTATTCGGCAAAGTATAGGCCATTCTGTTGTATGATCTTCAGCCAACGTTCCGTGAGAGCCACGATCTCACGATTATACCATTCGACTGGTTTCGAGACCAAAGACTTTCACATCCCTGTTTCCACAGCATCCAAAGCATATAGCTGTCATCCTTGCAGGAAATGCGGGAGAAAGCGAAACAAATGGTAATCGGATGGAGCTAGATCAGGGATGTACGGGGGTTGTACACCTCAATTACCTCAAAGTCCAGCAGTTTCTAGGTAACATTTCGTGACCGGTGACATGGAGCGTTATCGACCTGCAACAAGGCTCTCTTCCGACGCATCGATATTGGGTACTTCTAGAGCATAGCATCATGAACCTGCTGCAGTTGTACAACGTAAAGATTCTCATCGACACCAAGACGGTCTGGTACGAGTTCTCAGAACCTGGACAATCGATATTCCACCACATGCACAATATTACCTTCTTTTCAAACCGTCCCTTTTGAACAAGTGGCATTGCTTCTTGCCGTGGCCGCAACCACTGCTTACTATCTGTAGAATGTCGTAGAAAAATCCACTTTTCGCCACCTGTGACAATTCGACGCCAAAACCTGTCGTCCCGCGGATTTTTAAGCAACTGTTGAGAGATGGAGACTCCTCGTTCAACCTGTTGTAGTGTCAACTCGTTTGGGAACAACCCGTCGTGAGACAAAACCCATTTGTTGAAGAGAGTGAACCACGGTGCTTTGGGACGATCCAACCTGTCGTGCCAGTTGCCTTGTACTGACGCTTGCATCAGCTGTCACGTGCTGTAGCAGGCCATCTGAATCCATGGTACCCGGCCTCACACATCGGGGTTTGCCTTCCACACCCATGTCCCCAGACGAGAACCGCTTGAACCATTTCTGTGCTGTCCTCATGTTCAATGTGTCCTCACCTTCCACCACACAAATTTGCCTCGCAGCTTTCACACCTTTTTTCCAATAATGTCGTAACAAGATACGCACGGCCAGTATGTGGACCTCCATGATGGACCGCCGTAATTGCACTGTGCCTTGTCGAAATGCGTTGTGCGTGTGTGACTGTATGTACCAAGTGGCGTGCAGGTCACATGCTCAACTCGAGGTGTTTACTTGGATTTCCAGGCTTTTCATCCGGCTTCACTGTTTCCAACGTGGAAAAACGAACGAACTTTTGACTCAACCTGGCATAATCAATCGTAAAAAAATAATCACATTAATTGAGAATAGTGAACAGTTGACTAAAATACGTGTGAGGGAATACACTGGTCAATGTGCGGTTATCATTATTCTAATATTTTGTAATGGCTAGTTCTGTTAATAATAGTAGCAGTAAAACAAAAAATGTATAATAATACTGGTAATGTATTTTTCTTACAGGAAGTTTAATTTCCTTGAAAATAAATTCAAGTCTTATTTACAATTGCATGTCCATGTGAGCACCCATCCTCTTGTGTGTAATATAGCCTCTATATACGAGGGGATGCTGAAAAGTTCGTCGCCCGACGTAGAAGGAATGCACTGGAATGATGAAACTTCATAGTTACTGAACATACTCCCCTCAATGGTCAATGCACTTTCAGGGCCAGTTCTTTAATTTTGCAAATCATTTTTAAAACAATTCTGAAGTTTGCTCCTCGAACCAATGCTCTCTGGCAGTAATCCCCTGCCCATCGAGCAGCAGCAACATAGCAGAAATTGCGAGACCTGGGCTTTCAGTGTCTTGATCATCCACCATACTCCCCGATCTGGCTCCATCGGATTACTTTGTTCCCTCAGCTCAAGAAACACCTGAAGGGACGCCATTTTGCCTCAGATCAGGAGGTGTTTACTGCCACAGAGCATTCGTTCGAGGAGCAAATTTGAGATTTTTTTTTAAAGTAGGCTAGTTTGCAAAATTAGGAGCACCGGGCCAGAAAGTGCAGTAGGCTTCGAGGGGAGCATGGATAGTAACAATGAAGTTTCATCATTCCTTCTACGTCGGGCTACGAACTCTTCAGCATTACTTCGTATACAGGGTGGGCACAAAGTCGCTTTCCCCAATATATGAAGAAATACTTGTTTGTGGTAGTAACGTTAATGACTTCTGTATACGTTTAAAACTCGCGAAAATAACACCATATTATAAAAGTAACGACTGTATCAAAAGTTCAAATTGAAAAAAAATAGGGATTTTAAACCTACATCTAAAACATACTGCAAAGTAACACGTATACGATTGGCAACTATACATACAATTCTGTTAGAAGATTTTATAATAGAATGAAAGAATCACACAAAAATTGAAACATTTAAATAAAAAAAAACATAATTCGGAGTGCAACTACGTAAGAATATTTCTAACAGTACATGTATAAATCTACACAAGACAGTTTCCAATTTATCTTATCTCGAAAATGTATTGTTTATAGGCCAACAAAGTTCAATTAGAGTTTACCAACAAACTGTAATTGATAGAGGTACGCAGAAATGCCAATCTCATTATCAAACAAAACATGTTAACTAAAGATGTGCAATGGTTTACTCTAGATATATAAAAAAACAGGGTACTACTTTACTATAGGGGTGACACCAAGAAATCATTTATTGCGCACTTTTTTACATTGCAAACGTACTATTCTGGAATGCGGAACATTTCTTTTGGTGAAATAATGAATTTCTAACGAAAATAATGTATATTTCTTACATTTACGAGTACTTACTGTTACTCGCTATTTCGATTCTGTAACACACATTATGGCGATAGCGTACTGGTTCATCGCGCGTTGTGAGTGTGTTTTGTCGATTTGTGCAGTCTTTCAACCTTCTTCACCGGAAAATACCTACTTTCGTGCCCGGATTTGAAATTAGGCTAATACCTCGCAAACCATTGACGTTAGCCTCACAAACCATCCACGTTAGCCCCACAAACCATTGACGTTAGCCCCAAAAGCCATTCACGTTAGCCCCACAAACCATTTTTCGTAAGGTTAGGTTAGGTTAGGTTAGGTTAGGCAAGCATAGTTAAAAAAATTTAAAATACTCGACATGTCATGTGTAATGTACAGCTTTTTTCTGCTATATATAAATATAAATTTTACGTGTGTATATATAGATATGTTTTACATTGGCCTGCCTCGTTGCTCGCTCCCTCTGCCGGTTGAGGAACGCGTTCTTCGGGACCCTTGTTCGACTACAGGAATGCTTTTTATTGCGAAATCCACTTTTCCCAATTTCACGAGTACGGGGGGAATTCTTTCTAAATATCGGCATGCACCGTTATTCCACCCCAATCGTGCGCTAGCCTCTCCCGGTCTTCAACCAAATTCTGTTTTTTGTATTAATAAAGGAGGCTAAATCCTTCGTTACTGACGACATGTCGCAACGTAGGACCGACGCCTGATCTCTCCTTGACCTAAGCGCCGGTGGGCATCGTTTTGCCGCTTCTCCTGTCCAGAAATGTATAGGGAAGCCTTGATTCATTGCTTTCCGCACTTGCGTCCAAGGAGGGGTCTGTTTTTGCCGAAAGGTGCCATGCCAGTGTTGCCAACCACGTTTCGCTTGCCCTCAGCAGCGATCGCAAACCCCCTTAGAAATTTACCATCTACATATCTAAATTATACTTCATATTCCGTATTGAAAACGTTCCTTCAATCACAATCGGCATAAGTTCAGTGTATAAGAGTATTAATATTGTGTTTAGGAGTAGTTCAGCTTGTTAATGGAAACAATGTATTTATTATTTGATATTGTATGGAGGATGTCTGTGTTATTTTATTGATAAAGGGGGAACATTTGTGTTGAATGAAACAGTGCGTTTGGGGGTGATATTTAATTCATATAACTGCACAAAACATGAAAATGAAATAGTGGAGATGAAGATTTTGTTCATCGGTGTGTGCGTGTTTGCGTGGAGGAGTCCCTAGACGGCAGCACCGGACAGTAAGGAGATCTTTGGGGCCCCGACGAGCAACAGCCCCAGGGCCGCTTTTAGCAGTACCACGGGTCCAAGGGTGTCTATTGGTCCCCAATTAGATTCGGTGGTCATTCCAAAGGAGGGGATGACGCCAAAATATGTGGCAACCCCGGAATCGAAGGTAAAGGTAGGAGGACAATGATTGAGAGAGAGCGAGACAGTTGACTTAGAACCGCGGTGAGATAGAGAAGTGAGTTTCTGGACACTTGATGTACTACCGCGAAGTTATACCGAAGTAGTTCCGGTGATATCACTTTGGTGATATAAAGAAGAAGCACGTCTTCACTAAGACCACCTATCATCTGCGTTAGCTCTCTAAACATAGACAATCTGCACATTACTAATTTCTACTGCCTCCTGTGTGTTCTCGGTTTCGGCTACAGGAATACCGCCCCCGCTATTACCAATATCTACCGGATCCATGATGTTACATTTAGTGCTCGGGTGTAAAACATCGTAAGTGACATTTTGTTGATTTCTGAGTTCATTAAGAACAAAAGATTATTAGAAGCTATACTATAGATAAACTGTTTTCGTATTGTGTTTACCTATTTCAGAAGGCGTCACCGAGTCCAATGCAAATTGTATAACATGGCAATTTCGCTCGAAAATTAAAGGATGGCACATTTTACTTTGTAACTCAAAAATAACCAACATGTCACTTACCATGTTTTACATCCGAGCACGACTTGGTCACTGACTTGGTGATACTTGAAAGCATCTGAAATTTTTGCTCCAGTGTGAGGAAGAACAAATTAGCAAAAAATAAACAGTTTATTAACAATGCAAAAGAAGAAGAAAGAAGAACATAACTCACATTAATCCGTAGGCAATTATCGAAAACCACAAACAGACCACTTGAAGAAACAAAGGAAGAATAAATTCATAAGAACAATGCTGACGAAATTAGAAAAACGGCGGCGGATCTTTATAGAGGCTGCCGACAGTACAGGAAAGTATGTATATCGTCATCTCTTTCAGCGCTTTCCTGATGCATACAATAATAACGATCTCATTTCAGTACCGAACATTCGACGCTGGATATGACAACATAACATAATATGATACTCTAAAGGTTAGTGTTTTCAGTTCAACGTAGGAGGTTCTGAAGGGGTGCGCAAGAAAATTAAGGTGTGCGCAAGCAACCCCTCGCGGCTCCCCTGGCGCCGCCCCTGTTTGTACGACACAAAAAGAGTCCATACTTGATGTTATTAATGTTCCTGTTGTGAAAGTTCAAAGAGTATAAACAATATTTTGGGACACTCTTTACGAACCAGTCGATGCAAAATAAAACTTCTCAATAGTCAATACGTTAGCATTAGAAAATTCACTAATGATTTATCTCTACATATACTTTATTGAAAAATAAACGCATGCATATAATAAGGTTGTGGTTATCAATTTCGTCACAAGATGGCAGTGTACTGAAGAAAATTGTAAGTGTTGAATAGTTTCTTAAATTGTAAAAGAAAAGTGCACAATATTCAAGAAACAAATTCAATTTAATGTGTAAACGAAACTTAAATCATGCTGTAACGTAGTTTAAAAAAATAGATAATGAAATAAACCTATTGTAAAAATACTATCTTTATAGAAATATCAAAAGTTATCTTAAATAGGAAGTGAACAGCAAAAGCAATTGAATCCAATATTGTAAAGTTCGATTAAGTTGCAACTAAAATATTCCGTTTTTTAAAATAATTAATTAGATTATGACATAGATAATAAGAATAAACAAAAAACATTAATAAGAGCAAATTTCACAAATATTTAACATACAATTATTGAAAAATATCAAACAGTATATTATTTCAAGACTACATGATTATGTACAAGTTCTCTTTACCAGTATATATCGAACAGGAGTATTCGAACGTTAACAAATAACAAAGGACTTCTAGGAAAATTCATACATTATGCATCAAAAATATCGCCTAAAAATCGCACCTGAACAGAAAATTTGGATCTGTCATGCATTCGTCTTCAAATGTTTTGAATTAATTCATGAAAATTTGCCTAAAGGCAATCCTCCATCCTATCCAACTTCGAATTGTCCATTTTCTTGGCACAAGACTGTTTGAAATGCTATTCATTCACTTGCATGCATTCCCCTGCCTCATATATCGCATCCGATACTACTTGATAACTACACAACCGTGCATTTTCTTCTTAACGTTCGCTTGACTTAGTACTTGGATACCTTCATCCGTTTCTCTTCTTAAGTTCGTCTGAACTGCTACTTAGATAGTTCCATCCCTTTCTCTTCTTAAAGTTCGCTTGTCTTGCTACTCGGATACTTCCAAAACTTTCTCTTCCTAAATTTTGCTTGACTTGCTACTTAGATTCTTCCTTCCTATTCTCTGGTTAAAGTTCGCTTGACTTGCTACTTCGATACTTCTAACCGTTTCTCTTCTTAAAGTTCGCTTGACTTGCTACTTGAATACTTCCATACGTTATTCTCCTTAAAGTTCGCTTGACTTGCTACTTGGATACTTCCTTCGCTTTTTCTTCTTAAAGTTCGCTTGACTTGCTACTCGGATAAATATATCCCTTTATACCCTTAAACGTCGCTTGACTTGCTACTTGGATACTTCTAACCGTTTCTCTTCTTAAAGTTCGCTTGACTTGCTACTTGAATACTTCCATACGTTATTCTCCTTAAAGTTCGCTTGACTTGCTACTTGGATACTTCCTTCGCTTCTTCTTATTAGAGTTCGCTTGACTTGCTACTCGGATAAATATATCCCTTTATACCCTTAAACGTCGCTTGACTTGCTACTTGGATACTTCTAACCGTTTCTCTTCTTAAAGTTCGCTTGACTTGCTACTTGAATACTTCCATACGTTATTCTCCTTAAAGTTCGCTTGACTTGCTACTTGGATACTTCCTTCGCTTTTTCTTCTTAAAGTTCGCTTGACTTGCTACTCGGATAATTATATCCCTTTATACCCTTAAACGTCGCTTGACTTGCTACTTGGATACTTCTAACCGTTTCTCTTCTTAAAGTTCGCTTGACTTGCTACTTGAATACTTCCATAGTTATTCTTCATAAAGTTCGCTTGACTTGCTACTTCGATTCTTCCTTCGCTTTTTCTTCTTAAAGTTCGCTTGACTTGCTACTCGGATAATTATATCCCTTAATACTCTTAAAGTTCGCTTGACTTGCTACTTGGATACTTCTAACCGTTTCTCTTCTTAAAGTTCGCTTGACTTGCTACTTGAATACTTCCATACGTTATTCTTCTTAAAGTTCGCTTGACTTGCTACTTGGATACTTAATTCGCTTCTTCTTCTTAAAGTTCGCTTGACTTGCTACTCGGATAATTATGTCCCTTTATACTCTAAAAGTTCGCTTGACTTGCTACTTGGATACTTCTAACCGTTTCTCTTCTTAAAGTTCGCTTGACTTGCTACTTGAATACTTCCATACGTTATTCTTCTTAAAGTTCGCTTGACTTGCTACTCGGATAATTATGTCCCTTTATACTCTAAAAGTTCGCTTGACTTGCTACTTGGATACTTCTAACCGTTTCTCTTCTTAAAGTTCGCTTGACTTGCTACTTGAATACTTCCATACGTTATTCTTCTTAAAGTTCGCTTGACTTGCTACTTGGATACTTCCTTCGCTTTTTCTTCTTAAAGTTCGCTTGACTTGCTACTCGGATAAGCATTTCCCTTTATACTCTTAAAGTTCGCTTGTCTTGCTACTCGGATACTTCCTTCGCTTTTTCTTTTTAAAGTTCGCTTGACTTGCTACTCGGATAATTATATCCCTTTATACTCTTAAAGTTCGCTTGACGTGCTACTTGGATACTTCTAACCGTTTCTCTTCTTAAAGTTCGCTTGACTTGCTACTTGAATACTTCCATACGTCATTCTTCTTAAAGTTCGCTTGACTTGCTACTTGGATACTTCCTTCGCTTTTTCTTCTTAAAGTTCGCTTGACTTGCTACTCGGATAATTATATCACTTTATACTCTTAAAGTTCGCTTGACTTGCTACTTGGATACTTCCTTCGCTTTTTCTTCTTAAAGTTCGCTTGACTTGCTACTCGGATAAGCATTTCCCTTTATACTCTTAAAGTTCGCTTGTCTTGCTACTCGGATACTTCCAGCACTTTCTCTTCCTAAATTTTGCTTGACTTGCTACTTAGATTCTTCCATCCTATTCTCTGGTTAAAGTTCGCTTGACTTGCTACTTGGATACTTCTAACCGTTTCTCTTCTTAAAGTTCGCTTGACTTGCTATTTGAATACTTCCATACGTTATTCTTCTTAAAGTTCGCTTGACTTGCTACTCGGATACTTCCTTCGTTTTTGCTTCTTAAAGTTCGCTTGACTTGCTACTCGGATAATTATATCCCTTTATACTCTTAAACTTCGCTTGACTTGCTACTTGCATACTTCTAACCGTTTCTCTTCTTAAAGTTCGCTTGACTTGCTACTTGAATACTTCCATACGTTATTCTTCTTAAAGTTCGCTTGACTTGCTACTTGGATACTTAATTCGCTTTTTCTTCTTAAAGTTCGCTTGACTTGCTACTCGGATAATTATATCCCTTAATACTCTTAAAGTTAGCTTGACTTGCTACTTGGATACTTCTAACCGTTTCTCTTCTTAAAGTTCGCTTGACTTGCTACTTGAATACTTCCATACGTTATTCTTCTTAAAGTTCGCTTGACTTGCTACTTGGATACTTAATTCGCTTTTTCTTCTTAAAGTTCGCTTGACTTGCTACTCCGATAATTATGTCCCTTTATACTCTAAAAGTTCGCTTGACTTGCTACTTGGATACTTCTAACCGTTTCTCTTCTTAAAGTTCGCTTGACTTGCTACTTGAATACTTCCATACGTTATTCTTCTTAAAGTTCGCTTGACTTGCTACTTGGATACTTCCTTCGCTTTTTCTTCTTAAAGTTCGCTTGACTTGCTACTCGGATAAGCATTTCCCTTTATACTCTTAAAGTTCGCTTGTCTTGCTGCTCGGATACTTCCTTCGCTTTTTCTTCTTAAAGTTCGCTTGACTTGCTACTCGGATAATTATATCACTTTATACTCTTAAAGTTCGCTTGACTTGCTACTTGGATACTTCCTTCGCTTTTTCTTCTTAAAGTTCGCTTGACTTGCTACTCGGATAATTATATCACTTTATACTCTTAAAGTTCGCTTGACTTGCTACTTGGATACTTCTAACCGTTTCTCTTCTTAAAGTTCGCTTGACTTGCTACTTGAATACTTCCTTCGCTTTTTCTTCTTAAAGTTCGCTTGACTTGCTACTCGGATAATTATATCACTTTATACTCTTAAAGTTCGCTTGACTTGCTACTTGAATACTTCCATACGTTATTCTCCTTAAAGTTCGCTTGACTTGCTACTTGGATACTTCCTTCGCTTTTTCTTCTTAAAGTTCGCTTGACTTGCTACTCGGATAATTATATCACTTTATACTCTTAAAGTTCGCTTGACTTGCTACTTGGATACTTCCTTCGCTTTTTCTTCTTAAAGTTCGCTTGACTTGCTACTCGGATAATTATATCACTTTATACTCTTAAAGTTCGCTTGACTTGCTACTTGGATACTTCCTTCGCTTTTTCTTCTTAAAGTTCGCTTGACTTGCTACTCGGATAAGCATTTCCCTTTATACTCTTAAAGTTCGCTTGTCTTGCTACTCGGATAATTCCAGCACTTTCTCTTCCTAAATTTTGCTTGACTTGCTACTTAGATTCTTCCATCCTATTCTCTGGTTAAAGTTCGCTTGACTTGCTACTTGGATACTTCTAACCGTTTCTCTTCTTAAAGTTCGCTTGACTTGTTAGTTGAATACTTCCATACGTTATTCTTCTTAAAGTTCGCTTGACTTGCTACTTGGATACTTCCTTCGCTTTTGCTTCTTAAAGTTCGCTTGACTTGCTACTCGGATAATTATATCCCTTTATACTCTTAAACTTCGCTTGACTTGCTACTTGCATACTTCTAACCGTTTCTCTTCTTAAAGTTCGCTTGACTTGCTACTTGAATACTTCCATAGTTATTCTTCATAAAGTTCGCTTGACTTGCTACTTCGATACTTCCTTCGCTTTTTCTTCTTAAAGTACGCTTGACTTGCTACTCGGATAATTATATCCCTTAATACTCTTAAAGTTCGCTTGACTTTCTACTTTGATACTTCTAACCGTTTCTCTTCTTAAAGTTCGCTTGACTTGCTACTTGAATACTTCCATACGTTATTCTTCTTAAAGTTCGCTTGACTTGCTACTTGGATACTTAATTCGCTTTTTCTTTTTAAAGTTAGCTTCACTTGCTACTCGGATAATTATGTCCCTTTATACTCTAAAAGTTCGCTTGACTTGCTACTTGGATACTTCTAACCGTTTCTCTTCTTAAAGTTCGCTTGACTTGCTACTTGAATACTTCCATACGTTATTCTTCATAAAGTTCGCTTGACTTGCTACTTCGATACTTCCTTCGCTTTTTCTTCTTAAAGTTCGCTTGACTTGCTACTCGGATAATTATATCCCTTATAACTCTTAAAGTTCGCTTGACTTTCTACTTTGATACTTCTAACCGTTTCTCTTCTTAAAGTTCGCTTGACTTGCTACTTGAATACTTCCATACGTTATTCTTCTTAAAGTTCGCTTGACTTGCTACTTGGATACTTAATTCGCTTTTTCTTTTTAAAGTTCGCTTCACTTGCTACTTGGATACTTAATTCGCTTTTTCTTTTTAAAGTTCGCTTCACTTGCTACTCGGATAATTATGTCCCTTTATACTCTTAAAGTTCGCTTGACTTGCTAATTGGATACTTCTAACCGTTTCGCTTCTTAAAGTTCGCTTGACTTGCTACTTGGATACTTCTAACCGTTATTCTTCATAAAGTTCGCTTGACTTGCTACTTCGATTCTTCCTTCGCTTTTTCTTCTTAAAGTTCGTTTGACTTGCTACTCGGATAATTATATCCCTTAATACTCTTAAAGTTCGCTTGACTTTCTACTTTGATACTTCTAACCGTTTCTCTTCTTAAAGTTCGCTTGACGTGCTACTTGAATACTTCCATACGTTATTCTTCTTAAAGTTCGCTTGACTTGCTACTTGGATACTTAATTCGCTTTTCCTTTTTAAAGTTCGCTTCACTTGCTACTCGGATAATTATGTCCCTTTATACTCTTAAAGTTCGCTTGACTTGCTACTTGGATACTTCTAACCGTTTCTCTTCTTAAAGTTCGCTTGACTTGCTACTTGAATACTTCCATAGTTATTATTCATAAAGTTCGCTTGACTTGCTACTTCGATACTTCCTTCGCTTTTTCTTCTTAAAGTTCGCTTGACTTGCTACTCGGATAATTATATCCCTTAATACTCTTAAAGTTCGCTTGACTTTCTACTTTGATACTTCTAACCGTTTCTCTTCTTAAAGTTCGCTTGACTTGCTACTTGAATACTTCCATACGTTATTCTTCTTAAAGTTCGCTTGACTTGCTACTTGGATACTTAATTCGCTTTTTCTTTTTAAAGTTCGCTTCACTTGCTACTCGGATAATTATGTCCCTTTATACTCTTAAAGTTCGCTTGACTTGCTACTTGGATACTTCTAACCGTTTCTCTTCTTAAAGTTCGCTTGACTTGCTACTTGGATACTTCTAACCGTTATTCTTCATAAAGTTCGCTTGACTTGCTACTTCGATTCTTCCTTCGCTTTTTCTTCTTAAAGTTCGCTTGACTTGCTACTCGGATAATTATATCCCTTAATACTCTTAAAGTTCGCTTGACTTTCTACTTTGATACTTCTAACCGTTTCTCTTCTTAAAGTTCGCTTGACTTGCTACTTGAATACTTCCATACGTTATTCTTCTTAAAGTTCGCTTGACTTGCTACTTGGATACTTAATTCGCTTTTTCTTTTTAAAGTTCGCTTCACTTGCTACTCGGATAATTATGTCCCTTTATACTCTTAAAGTTCGCTTGACTTGCTACTTGGATACTTCTAACCGTTTCTCTTCTTAAAGTTCGCTTGACTTGCTACTTGGATACTTCTAACCGTTATTCTTCATAAAGTTCGCTTGACTTGCTACTTCGATTCTTCCTTCGCTTTTTCTTCTTAAAGTTCGTTTGACTTGCTACTCGGATAATTATATCCCTTAATACTCTTAAAGTTCGCTTGACTTTCTACTTTGATACTTCTAACCGTTTCTCTTCTTAAAGTTCGCTTGACTTGCTACTTGAATACTTCCATACGTTATTCTTCTTAAAGTTCGCTTGACTTGCTACTGGGATACTTAATTCGCTTTTTCTTTTTAAAGTTAGCTTCACTTGCTACTCGGATAATTATGTCCCTTTATACTCTAAAAGTTCGCTTGACTTGCTACTTGGATACTTCTAACCGTTTCTCTTCTTAAAGTTCGCTTGACTTGCTACTTGGATACTTAATTCGCTTTTTCTTTTTAAAGTTCGCTTGACTTGCTACTCGGATAATTATGTCCCTTTATACTCTAAAAGTTCGCTTGACTTGCTACTTGGATACTTCTAACCGTTTCTCTTCTTAAAGTTCGCTTGACTTGCTACTTCGATACTTAATTCGCTTTTTCTTTTCAAAGTTCGCTTGACTTGCTACTCGGATAATTATGTCCCTTTATACTCTAAAAGTTCGCTTGACTTGCTACTTGGATACTTCTTACCGTTTCTCTTCTTAAAGTTCGCTTGACTTGCTACTTGGATACTTAATTCGCTTTTTCTTTTTAAAGTTCGCTTGACTTGCTACTCGGATAATTATGTCCCTTTATACTCTAAAAGTTCGCTTGACTTGCTACTTGGATACTTCTTACCGTTTCTCTTCTTAAAGTTCGCTTGACTTGCTACTTGGATACTTAATTCGCTTTTTCTTTTTAAAGTTCGCTTGACTTGCTACTCGGATAATTATGTCCCTTTATACTCTAAAAGTTCGCTTGACTTGCTACTTGGATACTTCTAACCGTTTCTCTTCTTAAAGTTCGCTTGACTTGCTACTTGGATACTTAATTCGCTTTTTCTTTTTAAAGTTCGCTTGACTTGCTACTCGGATAATTATGTCCCTTTATACTCTAAAAGTTCGCTTGACTTGCTACTTGGATACTTCTAACCGTTTCTCTTCTTAAAGTTCGCTTGACTTGCTACTTGGATACTTAATTCGCTTTTTCTTTTTAAAGTTCGCTTGACTTGCTACTCGGATAATTATGTCCCTTTATACTCTAAAAGTTCGCTTGACTTGCTACTTGGATACTTCTAACCGTTTCTCTTCTTAAAGTTCGCTTGACTTGCTACTTGGATACTTAATTCGCTTTTTCTTTTTTAAGTTCGCTTCACTTGCTACTCGGATAATTATGTCCCTTTATACTCTAAAAGTTCGCTTGACTTGCTACTTGGATACTTCTAACCGTTTCTCTTCTTAAAGTTCGCTTGACTTGCTACTTGGATACTTAATTCGCTTTTTCTTTTTAAAGTTCGCTTGACTTGCTACTCGGATAATTATGTCCCTTTATACTCTAAAAGTTCGCTTGACTTGCTACTTGGATACTTCTAACCGTTTCTCTTCTTAAAGTTCGCTTGACTTGCTACTTGGATACTTAATTCGCTTTTTCTTTTTAAAGTTCGCTTGACTTGCTACTCGGATAATTATGTCCCTTTATACTCTAAAAGTTCGCTTGACTTGCTACTTGGATACTTCTAACCGTTTCTCTTCTTAAAGTTCGCTTGACTTGCTACTTGGATACTTAATTCGCTTTTTCTTTTTAAAGTTCGCTTGACTTGCTACTCGGATAATTATGTCCCTTTATACTCTAAAAGTTCGCTTGACTTGCTACTTGGATACTTCTAACCGTTTCTCTTCTTAAAGTTCCCTTGACTTGCTACTTCGATACTTAATTCGCTTTTTCTTTTTAAAGTTCGCTTCACTTGCTACTCGGATAATTATGTCCCTTTATACACTTAAAGTTCGCTTGACTTGCTACTTGGATACTTCTAACCGTTTCTCTTCTTAAAGTTCGCTTGACTTGCTACTTGGATACTTCTAACCGTTATTCTTCATAAAGTTCGCTTGACTTGCTACTTCGATTCTTCCTTCGCTTTTTCTTCTTAAAGTTCGTTTGACTTGCTACTCGGATAATTATATCCCTTAATACTCTTAAAGTTCGCTTGACTTTCTACTTTGATACTTCTAACCGTTTCTCTTCTTAAAGTTCGCTTGACTTGCTACTTGAATACTTCCATACGTTATTCTTCTTAAAGTTCGCTTGACTTGCTACTGGGATACTTAATTCGCTTTTTCTTTTTAAAGTTAGCTTCACTTGCTACTCGGATAATTATGTCCCTTTATACTCTAAAAGTTCGCTTGACTTGCTACTTGGATACTTCTAACCGTTTCTCTTCTTAAAGTTCGCTTGACTTGCTACTTGGATACTTAATTCGCTTTTTCTTTTTTAAGTTCGCTTCACTTGCTACTCGGATAATTATGTCCCTTTATACTCTAAAAGTTCGCTTGACTTGCTACTTGGATACTTCTAACCGTTTCTCTTCTTAAAGTTCGCTTGACTTGCTACTTGGATACTTAATTCGCTTTTTCTTTTTAAAGTTCGCTTGACTTGCTACTCGGATAATTATGTCCCTTTATACTCTAAAAGTTCGCTTGACTTGCTACTTGGATACTTCTAACCGTTTCTCTTCTTAAAGTTCGCTTGACTTGCTACTTGGATACTTAATTCGCTTTTTCTTTTTAAAGTTCGCTTGACTTGCTACTCGGATAATTATGTCCCTTTATACTCTAAAAGTTCGCTTGACTTGCTACTTGGATACTTCTAACCGTTTCTCTTCTTAAAGTTCGCTTGACTTGCTTCTTGGATACTTAATTCGCTTTTTCTTTTTAAAGTTCGCTTGACTTGCTACTCGGATAATTATGTCCCTTTATACTCTAAAAGTTCGCTTGACTTGCTACTTGGATACTTCTAACCGTTTCTCTTCTTAAAGTTCGCTTGACTTGCTACTTGGATACTTAATTCGCTTTTTCTTTTTAAAGTTCGCTTGACTTGCTACTCGGATAATTATGTCCCTTTATACTCTAAAAGTTCGCTTGACTTGCTACTTGGATACTTCTAACCGTTTCTCTTCTTAAAGTTCGCTTGACTTGCTACTTGGATTCTTCTAACCGTTATTCTTCATAAAGTTCGCTTGACTTGCTACTTCGATTCTTCCTTCGCTTTTTCTTCTTAAAGTTCGCTTGACTTGCTACTCGGATAATTATATCCCTTAATACTCTTAAAGTTCGCTTGACTTTCTACTTTGATACTTCTAACCGTTTCTCTTCTTAAAGTTCGCTTGACTTGCTACTTGAATACTTCCATACGTTATTCTTCTTAAAGTTCGCTTGACTTGCTACTTGGATACTTAATTCGCTTTTTCTTTTTAAAGTTCGCTTCACTTGCTACTCGGATAATTATGTCCCTTTATACTCTTAAAGTTCGCTTGACTTGCTACTTGGATACTTCTAACCGTTTCTCTTCTTAAAGTTCGCTTGACTTGCTACTTGGATACTTCTAACCGTTATTCTTCATAAAGTTCGCTTGACTTGCTACTTCGATTCTTCCTTCGCTTTTTCTTCTTAAAGTTCGTTTGACTTGCTACTCGGATAATTATATCCCTTAATACTCTTAAAGTTCGCTTGACTTTCTACTTTGATACTTCTAACCGTTTCTCTTCTTAAAGTTCGCTTGACTTGCTACTTGAATACTTCGATACGTTATTCTTCTTAAAGTTCGCTTGACTTGCTACTTGGATACTTAATTGGCTTTTTCTTTTTAAAGTTCGCTTCACTTGCTACTCGGATAATTATGTCCCTTTATACTCTAAAAGTTCGCTTGACTTGCTACTTGGATACTTCTAACCGTTTCTCTTCTTAAAGTTCCCTTGACTTGCTACTTGGATACTTAATTCGCTTTTTCTTTTTAAAGTTCGCTTGACTTGCTACTCGGATAATTATGTCCCTTTATACTCTAAAAGTTCGCTTGACTTGCTACTTGGATACTTCTAACCGTTTCTCTTCTTAAAGTTCGCTTGACTTGCTACTTGGATACTTAATTCGCTTTTTCTTTTTAAAGTTCGCTTGACTTGCTACTCGGATAATTATGTCCCTTTATACTCTAAAAGTTCGCTTGACTTGCTACTTGGATACTTCTAACCGTTTCTCTTCTTAAAGTTCGCTTGACTTGCTACTTCGATACTTAATTCGCTTTTTCTTTTCAAAGTTCGCTTGACTTGCTACTCGGATAATTATGTCCCTTTATACTCTAAAAGTTCGCTTGACTTGCTACTTGGATACTTCTTACCGTTTCTCTTCTTAAAGTTCGCTTGACTTGCTACTTGGATACTTAATTCGCTTTTTCTTTTTAAAGTTCGCTTGACTTGCTACTCGGATAATTATGTCCCTTTATACTCTAAAAGTTCGCTTGACTTGCTACTTGGATACTTCTTACCGTTTCTCTTCTTAAAGTTCGCTTGACTTGCTACTTGGATACTTAATTCGCTTTTTCTTTTTAAAGTTCGCTTGACTTGCTACTCGGATAATTATGTCCCTTTATACTCTAAAAGTTCGCTTGACTTGCTACTTGGATACTTCTAACCGTTTCTCTTCTTAAAGTTCGCTTGACTTGCTACTTGGATACTTAATTCGCTTTTTCTTTTTAAAGTTCGCTTGACTTGCTACTCGGATAATTATGTCCCTTTATACTCTAAAAGTTCGCTTGACTTGCTACTTGGATACTTCTAACCGTTTCTCTTCTTAAAGTTCGCTTGACTTGCTACTTGGATACTTAATTCGCTTTTTCTTTTTAAAGTTCGCTTGACTTGCTACTCGGATAATTATGTCCCTTTATACTCTAAAAGTTCGCTTGACTTGCTACTTGGATACTTCTAACCGTTTCTCTTCTTAAAGTTCGCTTGACTTGCTACTTGGATACTTAATTCGCTTTTTCTTTTTTAAGTTCGCTTCACTTGCTACTCGGATAATTATGTCCCTTTATACTCTAAAAGTTCGCTTGACTTGCTACTTGGATACTTCTAACCGTTTCTCTTCTTAAAGTTCGCTTGACTTGCTACTTGGATACTTAATTCGCTTTTTCTTTTTAAAGTTCGCTTGACTTGCTACTCGGATAATTATGTCCCTTTATACTCTAAAAGTTCGCTTGACTTGCTACTTGGATACTTCTAACCGTTTCTCTTCTTAAAGTTCGCTTGACTTGCTACTTGGATACTTAATTCGCTTTTTCTTTTTAAAGTTCGCTTGACTTGCTACTCGGATAATTATGTCCCTTTATACTCTAAAAGTTCGCTTGACTTGCTACTTGGATACTTCTAACCGTTTCTCTTCTTAAAGTTCGCTTGACTTGCTACTTGGATACTTAATTCGCTTTTTCTTTTTAAAGTTCGCTTGACTTGCTACTCGGATAATTATGTCCCTTTATACTCTAAAAGTTCGCTTGACTTGCTACTTGGATACTTCTAACCGTTTCTCTTCTTAAAGTTCCCTTGACTTGCTACTTCGATACTTAATTCGCTTTTTCTTTTTAAAGTTCGCTTCACTTGCTACTCGGATAATTATGTCCCTTTATACACTTAAAGTTCGCTTGACTTGCTACTTGGATACTTCTAACCGTTTCTCTTCTTAAAGTTCGCTTGACTTGCTACTTGGATACTTCTAACCGTTATTCTTCATAAAGTTCGCTTGACTTGCTACTTCGATTCTTCCTTCGCTTTTTCTTCTTAAAGTTCGTTTGACTTGCTACTCGGATAATTATATCCCTTAATACTCTTAAAGTTCGCTTGACTTTCTACTTTGATACTTCTAACCGTTTCTCTTCTTAAAGTTCGCTTGACTTGCTACTTGAATACTTCCATACGTTATTCTTCTTAAAGTTCGCTTGACTTGCTACTGGGATACTTAATTCGCTTTTTCTTTTTAAAGTTAGCTTCACTTGCTACTCGGATAATTATGTCCCTTTATACTCTAAAAGTTCGCTTGACTTGCTACTTGGATACTTCTAACCGTTTCTCTTCTTAAAGTTCGCTTGACTTGCTACTTGGATACTTAATTCGCTTTTTCTTTTTTAAGTTCGCTTCACTTGCTACTCGGATAATTATGTCCCTTTATACTCTAAAAGTTCGCTTGACTTGCTACTTGGATACTTCTAACCGTTTCTCTTCTTAAAGTTCGCTTGACTTGCTACTTGGATACTTAATTCGCTTTTTCTTTTTAAAGTTCGCTTGACTTGCTACTCGGATAATTATGTCCCTTTATACTCTAAAAGTTCGCTTGACTTGCTACTTGGATACTTCTAACCGTTTCTCTTCTTAAAGTTCGCTTGACTTGCTACTTGGATACTTAATTCGCTTTTTCTTTTTAAAGTTCGCTTGACTTGCTACTCGGATAATTATGTCCCTTTATACTCTAAAAGTTCGCTTGACTTGCTACTTGGATACTTCTAACCGTTTCTCTTCTTAAAGTTCGCTTGACTTGCTTCTTGGATACTTAATTCGCTTTTTCTTTTTAAAGTTCGCTTGACTTGCTACTCGGATAATTATGTCCCTTTATACTCTAAAAGTTCGCTTGACTTGCTACTTGGATACTTCTAACCGTTTCTCTTCTTAAAGTTCGCTTGACTTGCTACTTGGATACTTAATTCGCTTTTTCTTTTTAAAGTTCGCTTGACTTGCTACTCGGATAATTATGTCCCTTTATACTCTAAAAGTTCGCTTGACTTGCTACTTGGATACTTCTAACCGTTTCTCTTCTTAAAGTTCGCTTGACTTGCTACTTGGATTCTTCTAACCGTTATTCTTCATAAAGTTCGCTTGACTTGCTACTTCGATTCTTCCTTCGCTTTTTCTTCTTAAAGTTCGCTTGACTTGCTACTCGGATAATTATATCCCTTAATACTCTTAAAGTTCGCTTGACTTTCTACTTTGATACTTCTAACCGTTTCTCTTCTTAAAGTTCGCTTGACTTGCTACTTGAATACTTCCATACGTTATTCTTCTTAAAGTTCGCTTGACTTGCTACTTGGATACTTAATTCGCTTTTTCTTTTTAAAGTTCGCTTCACTTGCTACTCGGATAATTATGTCCCTTTATACTCTTAAAGTTCGCTTGACTTGCTACTTGGATACTTCTAACCGTTTCTCTTCTTAAAGTTCGCTTGACTTGCTACTTGGATACTTCTAACCGTTATTCTTCATAAAGTTCGCTTGACTTGCTACTTCGATTCTTCCTTCGCTTTTTCTTCTTAAAGTTCGTTTGACTTGCTACTCGGATAATTATATCCCTTAATACTCTTAAAGTTCGCTTGACTTTCTACTTTGATACTTCTAACCGTTTCTCTTCTTAAAGTTCGCTTGACTTGCTACTTGAATACTTCGATACGTTATTCTTCTTAAAGTTCGCTTGACTTGCTACTTGGATACTTAATTGGCTTTTTCTTTTTAAAGTTCGCTTCACTTGCTACTCGGATAATTATGTCCCTTTATACTCTAAAAGTTCGCTTGACTTGCTACTTGGATACTTCTAACCGTTTCTCTTCTTAAAGTTCCCTTGACTTGCTACTTGGATACTTAATTCGCTTTTTCTTTTTAAAGTTCGCTTGACTTGCTACTCGGATAATTATGTCCCTTTATACTCTAAAAGTTCGCTTGACTTGCTACTTGGATACTTCTAACCGTTTCTCTTCTTAAAGTTCGCTTGACTTGCTACTTGGATACTTAATTCGCTTTTTCTTTTTAAAGTTCGCTTGACTTGCTACTCGGATAATTATGTCCCTTTATACTCTAAAAGTTCGCTTGACTTGCTACTTGGATACTTCTAACCGTTTCTCTTCTTAAAGTTCGCTTGACTTGCTACTTGAATACTTCGATACGTTATTCTTCTTAAAGTTCGCTTGACTTGCTACTTGGTTACTTAATTCGCTTTTTCTTTTTAAAGTTCGCTTCACTTGCTATTGGATACTTCCATCTCTTTTCTTAAAGTTTGCTTTACCTGTTACTTAGATACTTCCATCCATTATTATTTTTAAAGTTTGCTTGTGTTGGTACCTGGATACTTCTATCACTTTCTCTTCTTAAAGTTCGCTTGAATTGGTACTTGGATACTTCCATCCATTTTTTCTTCTTAAAGTTTGTTTGACTTGCTACTTGAATACTTCCATACTCCTAATATACCCTTTGAAATAAAGATCGAATTTATTTTTATATTGTAAAGCTGTAATTTTTATTTTACCAATGTGTTTATTTAAGTTATTCAGACTGCAGCTTACTTACACAAATTCTGGTAGTTTAAATTTCACAGTGAATATGAATAGCAAACTTGTAATATGAATAGAGTCTCATTCATGCCTAATCCTTAGGTATGACTCATTGTTTTATAGATATCTATTAATACAAGCCACTGAAACATGCATATAACTATTTTGTTTACATTATTTGAATACATATTCTAGATAATCCTATTGTTAGTGTAAGTACCCACTAGCGTATGAAGGATTTTTTGGACTATGGTGTTATCTTGCATGCAAGATACATTATTCAGTATTTAACAATTACCATTTTGATATTTGGGAGGGGTTTATATTTAACAATTTGGTTTTCCCTAGTTCTCTATTGCTTAGATTTGATAATTTTCATTTTCTATCAATTACGAGAGGCATTGTATCCCCATCAGCTGCTCCTTGAGAACGCCAATGTATGACCTGTTCAAAATAGTTGTTCATTGTTATCGCAAAAAAATTTAGTACAGGTTGGAGGTATATTTTAATATTATTTACAGGGTTTTTAAATTCAAGTAATTGTATATAAATTAAATTCCTGTTGGAAAGAGGAAGTCAGGTAACCGGGGTAAATGAGTTCTGGACCTTAAATAACACATTTATCTTTTAAATCACTAGAAATTTGTCCAGCAACCTTTCTTTCTGGATGAATTTAAATTCGGTGCAGGAACCTTCTTTCATAAAACAATACACAACTTTTACCGAATTTAAATTTCGCGACAAAAATTGGAACCCAATAAAACATATTAGACTTCATGGGATCCTTGACCTTATAAACAACCTTGCCTATTTCCAATATTTAAATTTTCTTGTTAGTAATGATAACATTTGCAGAGGAAGAGATGCCGAATATTGGCTAACGAAATATCTCTTTAAAATTCAAACAATCTTGCAGAAGGTTATGTAAAAATAATAATAGATTCCTTTTGTAACGCTTGAGCATAATTGTGAACACCTATTTTTTACGACCTTACACCAAGTATCCGCAGTCTGTGTCTTACCGTCCGACCGTTCTCATTAAATTTGCGAAAACCATTCACGTCAAGTTTTTCTGGTTTATTAAAGTTGATGTTTGAATTTCTTCTTATTGCTTTCACCATGACACATGTACTTACACTTACCTACACAATTATAATATTTTGTCATTGTTCCATTATGTAACTACGTATCAGTCCTGAATACTCACTTTGAATGCATTTCATTTTCTGTATGTTTAGTAGTTCCTAAATTGGTGTTTTGCCTACCCCCTTGACATACAGCCCTCCAAAATCTTCCACGGATTTTACAAAGTATCAGCATATATGTACATGTGTCGGGGTTTACATAAATCCCATAAATACATTATTTTATTAATTGTAGAAAAACAAAAAATGTGATATCTTTCACGTGCATGCCATATGAAAGAGTAAATCAAATAGGTTTTATATTCAGCCAAAGCTCGTAGTTCCAACATATGCAGCATTTGGAATTACTTGTTAAGATGACGGTCATCGGTGTAATTCTTACCATTATATGTGTTGCAACACGACAAAAGCAGATATTCTTTCCACGGAAAAAGTAGTAAATTTACGCTTCATATGACAAATTTTTAAACTCTAATTACTAGGAAAGATATGGCTGATTTTTTTTAACTGTGTGTATATCTCCCAAGTTGATATCTGCCATGTAGAATCTTTGTGACGTGAATTGAATGGATATAAACTAATATTATCTGTTGTTTGTATGCAGCCATTTAAGGAACATATTGCTGGACTTTAGTACACCCTGTATAGCATTTTTGAGTGATACAAATGACAGTATGTGAACTGGTGAAGCAACTTCAGTGCAGAAAATTTTGCTTTGTGAAATTTTAAAATAAGTAGCATGCTTCTTTCTTTCAGCCGAAACCTTTGTTTCTTACGTGGCTACATAGAACATTGATTGAAAGGTACAGAGGGGTAAAAGTTGAGCAAGAAAATAAACTGTGAAAGACTTGCTACAAAGTACGCAAAAATATGTTGAATATCAATTAAATATTTTCTAAAATATCTTCTCCTCACACGCACACACACAAACATTGTTGTCCTAAGAAGTGGTAGTTGTCCATGAAAAATACTTTAGCTTCTCACAATTAATTAATTCATGGTATGGTGTTTAATCTTAGGATACTTACATGCTTGTCGAACTACAAACAAGGTTGTTGTGGTGGACGTTTAATCCTAAAATCTGGTCGCCTCATTCGAGATTCGAAGACCAAGATATCGAAGTACGTTTATTAAATGAAGATAATATCTGCCTGCCACACCTCCCACAAGACTATTGCCTTGCTTCACGGCAAATTTTGCGCAACGGCGACCAGAACTGGCCAGCGAGGTCACGTGGCCTGACACCCTGCGACTTCTTCCTTGTAACGAGTGCACTCCCGGTCCCCGAACTGACGTGTCAATCATACCCCGGCACGGGGCCAAACGTCGTTATGCGTACGGGAAACCGGTCGTGACTCACGGTCCAGTTATCAAGTTCGGTACTGAGACGGTCGTTTATTGTCATACTATTGCGAGGCGGAGATTACTACCTTGAAAAGTTACACTGTTTTGTTTACCTTTGGTATGTAGATTCGAACAATCATAAAACACTAATAGCATAATATCTGGTACCTGAAAAACGTCAAATAACAACACTGACGAACGGTAAAAAGTGAATATATATTGTAACAACAAAAGAATATTGCAATCAACAACTGTTTACAAAGCCTCCTCACTCTCACAACATTCACGCTATCTCTCTTTCACTCACATGAGGTATTTTTACATGTGAAGTATGGATACAAATCATGGATCTCATTAACATATCATTCCTTTTAATTTTTAAACCTTTATGTGAATTTAGGGCATTTGTCTGCCAGCTCCTGTGCTCTTTTAAATTAACTTAAGTGCCAGCCCTCGGAAAGCGGTTAACTAAGACAATTGGGTCGGCGTGGTTAAATCTTTCGTCCTAATGAACGAATGCATCCAGTCGTAAGCACGGCTTTATACTAGTTTCCCGGACGGGGGTATTACACATCAGCCTCTCTCGTCCAATGAGAACAACTACTCAATTACATAGTGATGCAAAAACTTAATTGACTCCAGCTGCCGGAATACACTAATCAATCGTCGGCGCGAGCAAAAATTACCTTAAAAACCACTATGCAACAAATAATACTATTTCACGCACACGACCTTGCAATAAAAACAACTACGCTTTCCACAATTAAAAGGACTCATCAGTCAACTATCGGCAAATTAAATGGCGCGACGGGGCGGTCGGTTACACAAGAAATGGAGCACACTTTGACAATTTATACTAAATATTAAAGAAATGAAATGGAGCTTGTAACGCTGAATGCAGACAATTAAATTAGAATATCTGAACATGAAATTACCCCTTTTTTATAACAATACCAAAAATTATCAGACGCGGGAGTTAGGTTCTGGGTTTTTCCTGAGTAACTTTGCGAATAAGTGAGACTTCGGCGTTAACTGTACGGTGTTGATACTAACGACGCACGTTTACATGTACATGAGACCCTCTGAAGTATACTGTACCAGACTCTGCTACATGGCGTGGTCATTCATCTCTCCTGGACGCGGGACTTGCACACGGTTCCTTTGTGGCGAAATTGTCCTCCAAGGTCGATCGCGACGAAGAATAATTACGACGATCTGTTGTACTTGCACCTCCTCAGAACTTCGGGCGTTCATCTCGTCACTAGCGTCGGGTGTACGTGGTCACGCGTCGGTTCGGAATCTCTCTGGTGACGGGCTTCGATTCGGCGTCGTCCTGGATGCGTCGTTCTGGAGTCGTCATTCAATCTCTCCCTCTGGCTTCGATCGGCGTCGTTCTGGAGTCGTCCTTCAATCTCTCTCTATGGTGACGGACTTCGATCGGCGTCGTTCTGAAGACGTCCTTCGGCCTTTGGTTGGGACGTCGATCTGAAAGCGTCCTTCGGGCTTTGGGCAGTGGTTGGTTTTGGCGTCGTCTGGCTGGCTTCGGCGTCGTTGCAGGCGTCAGGGGAAGCGACGTCCCCCCTTCTCTATCTTCTCTAGCCCTCCATCCTTATGTAGTCCACGCTTGGCAAAAACAAATCACCGCGTAATCTTCACCAAAATAAGGCGCACACTGGTAACTCTCTATCAGCGATTCGCTCACGGTACGTAAGGAAACGAAGTCCACGGACGCAAACAATGATCACGAGAGTGTAGCGCGGAGATGCTCTCTCTATGAAATCCGGGTAAAAACTGTCTCTGGGATGGTAGCACCGCGTATTTAAGAGAGATTCAAATTCGTCCGTTGGGAATGACGCTAAGGTGGCTTCGCTTCTCTTTCTGAGGGGGTGGAAATGACCTCTCTCCATTGTCTTGAAACGCGGTCAAGTGCGCGTCGTTGATCCTTGCAAGCTTGAGCTCCAGCTGGTTTTCCTGGTCATCCGTGAACATGGGTTCGAACGCCTGCTGCGACTCAAGCCCGGTAGCGGCGAAAATAATCCTTCCTTATCTTCGCGTTGGTGCAAATATGTCATGTCCTAAGCCGAAAAGACAGTTCCGCTGTCACTCAAGAAAAACCCGTTCCCAGCTCCCGACGTCTGCCTCGGATACAAGTTTATCCACAAAATAAGATACCTTACACTTTTATATCTGAACATAACCTGAATCAATAAACAAAAATAATTTATATCGAACTGCGTTTCACATGTCACTAGATACCGTGACATCCTTTGGTGGTATGTGAAATTGGAGGTTTATGAAAACAATCTCCGAACCCTACCAGAACTCGAGGAGGATATTCGACGTGTCATCGGTCCAATCGAGGAGCACGCCTGTGCAAGAGCCATCAGAGCAAGTCGTGGGGCACATACGACATATATTGTATTTCATACTTAACTAACAACATGTACCCTTTGTAGTAGAAATATTTTCCGTTTAAATCCGGCGTACTTGTGGGGACATCCTTTACATAATCCAAGAAATTCGATTTGAGACATACATGTTGTGGTGTCAACAATGTCACAATTTGAACCGGAAATTCTTCGAGGTGAGCAATGGATAGAAATACCCTTATGGTTGTTTGTCGGTGAAATACTGTAACTGTATTGCAGAAGTCCGAAAAGTGATTTAACGACTAAGTGTTTATCATTGTATGTTGGCAGGTGGTCGAATGACTTCACAGTAACATATCAACTGAGTTAGAGGGGCTCGGGCAACTTGATACGTGGGTCCCACCCGAAATGTCGAATCAACTTCCTTGCTCACAGACAGTCATCAACAGAGCCCGGATGTCCATGAACAAACAAACAGCAAAATATGCAGGAAAAATATAAAAAATATGCACTAAGATATGCATGAACAATATACATTTTTTTTCCCAAACATCTTACCTTAATGACCTCTGTTGCAAAGAACTATGAACGTCTTACTTAGTTTTTCTTCTGTAAACCCTCTGCGTTTATCAATGAGAAACGTTTTTAGATCGAGAAGTTCCTTTCTACATCAGCAGAAGGCACTGGTGCATGTGAGAAACACCAAACTTCCTCCTGTGTTAGGTCCTCTTCCAAGTCCACATTTTCACCATTCAGTACATTTGCAATGTCACAGACTGTTCTGTACCCGGGATTTTTTGTCTAATACTTGGCAATGTTTTTCTGACGCTATTTTGGCAACACCGTGAGTTTCACTGGACAAAGTTTGTGATAGTTCACCCAACAAGGACAGTGAATGCTGCAAAGGATTATTTCGGGACTCTGTGTAATAATTGCAGGTATACTTGAGAAGTGGTTTTGTATGTACTAAATTTCGTTCTCAATGCCACTTCCTTAGAAACGTTTCTGTGACACACAAATAGCGGCTGCATCCTCTGGTTTTAGTGAGTCTATGACTTCCTTCACTTCATTGAAATTTTCTGCATAATACGACACAGCTTCTAGCCACGAGCCCCATCGTGTTAATACCGGTTGCAGAGGTAACGGAACATTTTTCGCCAGTTCGCGAAAGAGACGTACTCGCGAAGGAGCTTTCACAAATACTTTCTTTACATTTGATACAAGTGCGTCTACTTTCGGGTATTGGTATCTGATTATTTCTGCTACGCGATGAAGACCGTGTGAAAGACAAGTCAGATGGACTAAGTTAGGATACAACACTTTCAAACCAGATGCTGCTTTGACAATGTACGGGGCCGCGTCAGTAAGAATCAGTAACACATTGTCATACTGGATGTGATCTGGCCACAAAAAGTTAACGAATCGTTAAAGAATTTGGCAATTGTGGAATAATTCACTTTCTGAAACACCTCGATATTCAGTAAGTAGGGTTTACCACTCGCCTTCATTGCACCAACAACAGCATTGCAAACACAACGTCCCGCCGCGTCAATAGTCTCATCGATAGACACTCATATTTTCTCGTGCTTCAACGCTTCCCGAATTTCTCCCATGACCTCATTAAAACAAACAGGCACATAGTTTTTACGTAGCGTTGATTCATCTGGCACCTTCTTTCCCGTGTACTTTTCAAGGAAACCTCGTAGATGGGCATTGCTCAGTTTCCACAAAGGAATATTAGCACTCACAAACGTAGAACACAGATCTACATAGAATGTATAACATACTGTGCATTCAGATGTTGAATTAGTGGACGCGGTAGTAAGCAGTTGCTGTTTACTGCGCGATCTTCTCTGAAGGGCTTCCCTGTGTCTTGCTGTATTGACATGTTGAGTAACTTGAAATTTCTTCTCTGCTGAAACTTTTTTCGCACACCACACAGAACAAAACTGACCCATCTTCTGTAAATACACTACTTCCAAATTCCTGTACTTATTTACGCAACAATACAGCCTTACTTGATTTTTCATGTGACATGTTTAACACAACACAAAATAACACTTACACGTTCTTGAACTCCTTTGATACTGACAGCAGAAACCCTTTCCACATAGTTGCCAAGTCGCGAGAAAGGCTTCGCGCTAGTTGACAGTTGTAAAAGCATCAGAAGGCGCTAGATCGCTGTTGTTTAAAAAGCGCTACATGAAATGCTGAAAAAAAAACTTTAAAAATTATAGTGTATATTAAATTGGTATGTATGCAAAATAAAATTCACTGAAAATATGCACTTATATGCGCTATCGTATGCGTCTCAAAAGATTCTTTATAAGTTCGTTGGAAGGAAAAATATATTTTCCATAAGTTTTTGAATGCTACATGAAACATGCATTTTGCATATAAATCCGGGCTCTAGTCATCAATAACCGCATCACACTTTTCGCTGTAAACTTTTAGAGTTCTGTAAATTTGATTTAAATTTCTTTTCAACTCTCCTTTTATGGACATACAGGTTAATCGGGACTGGACCTACAGTTTCAAGTGAGATTCGAACCACTGTGCAATGTGCCTTCACCGGCTATCGAAGCCAGGACCCCTTATTTACAAAGCAAGAAAGTAACCATTACGCCTTCGGTGAGGTCCAGTCACTGGAAACTACTAGAAGCGAATGTGTATTCTGAGTTATATTGATTGATTGAATGAGTTCGTTTCTTAATTCCACTTTATGCACAGAAAGGCTATTCAGGACTGGACCTACAGTTTAAAGTAGGATCCGAATCACTATGTGAATACACCGCGTATCGAACACGGGATCCCTTGATTACAAGGTGACGACGCTACCACTACGTCATCGGTGAGGCCCTGTTCTAAATTATGTTATAGTGAAGAATTTATTTAACCTTTATGTCGCATGTACTTGAATTTTTAATATTTTATCTCACATTCCTGCCACTTTTGGCTAATAGCTACGATGAGGATTAGTGAAAATTAGATGAAATTGATGAAAGAACACCCATATTCAGTCTGGAACTCGAACCCAGTAACTCAACTCGTTGTCCATAATACGTGTGTAGCAGTATTTATGGAGGATGTTACAAAATTATACCTAGATATGCCTATGTAAGAAAACCTTTATTAGAACCTTGAACATTACTTATTACTTCATTTCTTAAGGTTATTTAATGTAATATATGAAATTGTGTAAATAAAGTTGAAAGTGTGAATGTTAGTACTTTTTTTTTCGAAGTATAAAACAGGGGTTTATAATTAAACAATGATAAGTGTTTACAAGAGTTCCAATACGTATCAGTTTGGTTTAATATTCGAATATGAAATTCTACTGTCACACTAATTGCATTATTAAATAATTCGTGTATCGTGTATCAATTATTCAAAATCTGTTTCAATACACGTTTAATGACGCAATTCTTGCTTAATTAGTTGACCAATCGAAGTTGATTAGCGTTTCCCGTTAACTTGAACACGCTTTACTATCGTATTACTATTCCCTACCTTGGCATCGTTAAATGCTTCTATTCATCTGAAGTTAGAGTGTGAAGTCTGGTAGACATTTAAATAAAATTGCAATAGAAATTTAAACCTGAACTTCCTCTACTAGAAATAGGCGTGTGCACCGGCTGTAGGGCAGCAGTTCCCCGTCCTAGTACCCTCACTAGAAATTTAGTGTAGATAAATCTTATAACCATTATTAAACAATATTATTCTCTTGAAAAAATGAAGTATTTTCAAGCCGACAAAAGTTCCAAGCAACTGTGGCGGATTTATTTCCTATATAATTGGACTAGCTCACCGCGTTTTCCAGCAAATTACTTGCTATTAAAACTCACAAATTGTATTCGTTAGTACAGTTGTGTTGCACCTATATGGTCGTAGAATAAATTTGTCACACATTGGTAGCAGTTTTGAATCTGATGTACGATATCATGTTTATATATAAATTAGTCTGAATCACAGAGAAGAAAAATAAAGGTGGAGGGAAACAGGTAACTTTTGTGCCACGGAAGTTGGAATTCTTAGAGTGATTTTCGGTGGGCCCGTACACACTCTATAATATATGTCCCTGTTAAGTACCCACCAATATAATAAAACAGTGAGATTGGATGACTGAACTTTCATCAAGGCTTTTGTCTCCCTTAATCAGAGGGTCTGCGCACGCCTATGATCATAATATGATTGCCAATTTTTAACTGCAGATTCGTGATTTTGGGTCAAAATTAGTGAGTATACCAAATTTGAAAGCAATCAGAGATTCTTCCGTTATTGTGTAATTATACCAGTTTCTAACACAGAACCCTTTGATGATGCTAATGAAGAGAGATCGACTTAATTCACAAGCGAGTGATTTGCTTTTTTCACCACGTGACAATTGCTTCACAATAGCTGGGTGGCTTCCTTTTACTTTAAAACGCAGGATGCAAAGTAGCAAAAGACATGAACTCAAGCACGCAGATTTTTTGTAAATGAACACTGATTTTGTTGTTAATTCAGAATTGTGGTGCAGCACCATCTTTGAGGCCTTGTTACAGTATTGACTGACAAACACTCATGGGCGTAGTTTGGTAGGAGCTATGGAATTTAAGCCTCTCAGAACCAGACATTATTTCCTTCTAACGCGTGCATAAAATAATTAAGGAAAGATGAGCTGTACAAAAATAGAGTAACTTTCATCATGTAACTTTTATGTGTTACTTTTGTGGTGAGGTAGCCACACTTAGAAATAAATTCAAACAATGCTTTCATGCAGAATTCAAGGGAAGGTGCGATTTGTAGAGATGGATGGGGGATTTTCTCCTCCTGCCTTAAACCATAAACCTTCTGGTTATGTATAACACCGGAGTCGGACATTTTGGTGCTAGGACTGTTTGGTGCCAGGTAATATTGGGGCTACACACTTAAGCACCAGCACATTTTGGAGCAAGCAACATGTCACTTTGTGCACAGAAACAAATTTATGTTATTTTAAATTGATTGTTCTTTATTACTTTCCTTACATAGTATATAAGCAAAACTTTATCGTGTCAATAGGTGGCAGATAAGCTGGAAATCGGTAACTTTTCGCTGGCAGTGGTCTTCAGTGACTCCGGAGTTTAGTCCACAAATGTCTGGTGAATATCTATGCTCGTTTACACATTTTTCAGCTTCACCACTTACAGTGTGGGCACTTCCAGTACACTCTATCATTTCTGACCTTTTCTTCTAAGTACGAAAATCCATTATGAATTAGATTCTTACCACCATGATAGCTATTCACTAACCAAGCCATATGGGGAAGTAACTGACATTCAGTATTTATAGTCAGTGAAAGTGAATGCCAGAGGTCAGAGGTGGAAGGGTGTGTAGAGAGAAAGGTACCAAATATTAAGCACTTACATGCTCAGACACCAAAGTGTGCGGCACCAAAATGTTCTGGCAGAAAAATATTCGGCACCAAAATACCCGGCACCAAAATGTCCTGGACCTGAACAACACATCCGAACCAGGGATAATTATTTCCCACCCACTAAGTATTCCATTATTTAATAAACCATAAGATCACCAACCACTGAAGCAGTAGAGTAACCAATGACAAAACCAGAGACGGTGTTAGAATATTGGCGAGGGACTACTTTTAGATGTCGTCACCAATCACTTGGGAAACGCGATTTTCAGAAGACAGCTGATGAAATTTTAATGGTTGATTGATTGATTGATTGATTTGGTGTTTTAAGTCTACTTTGTGCACAGAAAGTCTAATCGGGACTAGACCAGCGGCGTAGTGCCCATGTAAGGCTTGTAAGTCCACCTTACAAGTTGAAATTATTGAATAAAACTTATTTCATTCCCGTATTTATCGCTTGAACGCACATAGCAATATCAGACTGCAAGTAGAACTTTTAACGAAACAATTGAGGACTTGTTTTGATTCGAGTTGTTTCTCTGTAAGGCTTCTTGAGAGGACTTACATGCGGGTGAATGGAAGAAATGATTTGGACTCGCCCATAGCGGGTGTGTTTGCTCACGTAGTATCTTCTCAACCAATGACAGGGCGCCCCGACTCTCAGGCACTGTAAGCAAACTGTAAGACGCATTACAGTGGGTGCTAACTGGCGAGAATTTCTGTCCCCGCTGCGTCTGACTCATGTTTGCGACGGTCCGAAGAGAACCAAGAAAATCGACTCCCGTGTTGTTTCAACAATGCTTGACGGGAGGTGTAGCTAACAAAACGGGTGTCATTTTAAATGTGTAAACTAACTATTAAGTTCACAAAGAGATGGTATAATGTTGGATATTACCTTCATTAGAAGCAGCGAAGTTAAATATAAAAGAGGAATGTCTGGCAATCCTAGATCCGGCAGCGCCCGCAAAGTTAGGCGCGTGCATCCCAGTTGCCCGTAATGTTAAAAGCATACGCGTAATACTTAGCGTTGTGATTTACAGAATGTGCGCAAATATCGTAACCATGATAATGAGTAATATTCTCGAATGCATTTGCAAGTTGTATCCTACGCATTTCTCACAAATGTTTTTTTAGTGAAAGAAAAATAAGAAGAAGAATAAAAATATCGGAGCTTTCCAGAAGAAGGGTTTGTGTCCTTAACTAAGCTGAAAGCGAAATTTGTCGGATCAAGTTACAGAATAAATGAGAATTTTCATTAAGTAATATATATGCTAATATTGTGAACATAGTGTGTGTGCATTTTGTGTTTGAAATTGAGTATGCCCATACATGGCTTAGATTCAAATAGATTCTATTTAGTTAAAATATCTTTGGGTTTTCTTTATCCAATATTCAGGTCAGGTGTATCTAAGGAAGTCTTACACCTTTCATACAATCACGCTACGCCACTGGACTAGACCTACAGTTTAAAGTGGAATCCGAACCACTATGTACCGGTATCGAACCCGGGACCCCTTGATTACAAGGCTACGACGCTACCACTGCGCCAGCGGGAGGCCTGGTGAAATTTGAATACAATAGTTCAATATCTTTCGGGTCTCCCCGATGGCGCAGTGGTAGCGTTGTCGCCTTGTAATCAAGGGGTCGCGGGTTCGATACCCGGTGGAGGCACAAGTGGTTCGGATCCCACTTTAAACTGTAAGTCCAGTCCCGATTAGCCTTACTGTGCATAAAGTGGACTTAAAACAACAAATCAATACAATACAATTCAATATCTTTCATCGACACATACTCGGAACTTTTCACCATCAAGAAAGGTATTCTCAGAGCCGAAATGTTGGTGGCGATTAGCTGTACATTCATTCAAATGCACATCTGTAGCTAAGGCAACATTCCCTAACCTGCACAAAATGTTGAACATTGTACAGTGTCTTCGGGCAGCGCTGAAACGACTTTTTCTTCAATGAGACGGACGTAATAATATGGCTACGGTGCAAGACAAATTTTCTTCCTAAGCACTATAGAACACAGAAAGGGTAGGGTAATTGTAGTGAACCGACAAAAAAAAACTTCATGAATTTATGCAGAAGAACTAAAGTTTATTCACGGGTAATTGCAAATGGTTGTTAGTTGTAGATAAATTACGAAAATGCAAAGTTTCATTATAAAGAAATTAAAGAGATTTAATTTCTTACTATTTGATTAGCTATGTAGATAACAAATTATAATGGTGCAAGGCATTTAAATACTAATTACCACGAACGCATTATTACTCATTCATGTTAGAACATATTAACATTACACGTTCTTTATTCTGTAGAAGAAATGTGTTCATTAATAGATTTGCAACTCCCTTTAAAAATGTATTTATTCATTTGAATAGAAATGACACTCAGGATAAACAAATTTAATTTCATTTGGATAATATGATTTGGAGATCGCCTGTTTTCCAAGGAGAATACCTGTGATGTTTTTCATAATGGATAAAACGATCTCCGTGGCTGAGTGGTTAGCACACCGAGCTACGACGACAGGGTTCCCTGGTTCGAATCCCGGCCCTGGAATGGGTATTCTTTGTCTCTTCATCAATTTCATCATATCATCACTCATCCTCATCTTCTCGATTATCCATATCAATCAATCAATCGTAATGGATAAAAGCAAGAATAGTGTTAGTCCCAGTTAGACCTACGAAACTCAGCCTATCAAACAGCGCCAAGTCTATAGGACTTTAGCACTTTATTAGGTTTTGTGTTACACCAATTATGGTGCCCATTAGCATTACATCACTTTTAGCGGCAACTATTTAGGGTATCTGCGGTGGTTCAGCCGGCAGAGCTCCAAGCATGTTACGTTTCGATGCTGGTGAAATATTTTCCATTTATGTCCCTGCATAGGCTACTCTCGAGCTCCCACAGCCTCTTATCAATGTGTATCTGGGGCCAAGCCTAAGGAGGAAAGATTTCTGGAGCGTGGTGCTGATTACAGTATTGTATATTTTTAATGGCAATTTACGTTTAGTTGTGTTATTGCTATTGAAAATCGATTGTCTCTTTAAGGTGGTTTTGTGGCAAAGACTTAAATGGAGGATATTCGCCTCATATTAGAAAATACATTTTGTTCACTTTGAATTGTATAAAGCTTCTCATAAAGTACGCAACTGTTTCAAACAAATGCTACTTAAACAGTAAATCTCAATAGGAGAAGAATTTTCTGTCAACAAACATTTTACAAGAATTCAAACAAATTATTTTTTAACTGCCATTTATCCAATTCTAGATAAATTACTGTAAAATATATCTAAAGTATACAAGTCAATTCGCACAATATTTGGAATGAAGAAATAGTATTGTGTTAAAATCAATTCACCACTATCATATATGTATCCTATTTGACTAACAAGGTAAAAAACGTTAATAAATATATGAAAAAATAAGTTCATATTGCTTAAATTATTAGATTTCCGAAGTTACACTGTTCTTCTTTGTTGTGTGATAACGTAGGTTATCAGTAAGCACCAATCGTCCAGTTTCTTACCTTCAGTAGCCGTTTCTTCACGTACTTCTTCCACTCTACATTGTGATGGCCTTCATACAGAGTTATAGCATCTTCGTTAATGATTTTTAGTTTTCTCTTGGTGTAGTAGAATGCACTATTATAGCGTTTATTGTTCATTAAGATTCAAAATAACATTTCAAGGAAATCTGCTGATATTACCATGGTTATAACGTCATCATTTATATTTAATTATTGTCATTTTCCTTGACTATAGTTTGATTTTCAGTACATGGGATTCACATAATGAAATACGTTGTCTGTTTCTTTTTTTAATTAACGCTACGAGTAAAGAACCACCACGTTAGATTCTCGTTCAATAATTTGAGATGACTTTCCCCTACTGTAACAAATAGTTTCATTATACGCGTATTTTAAAACTTAATTTTTTTGTGAGGAGAGCATCGTTTCATACGAAACCAGTTAAGTACTAGAAAGCTTCACGATATGTATTCACATTATTATCATCAGAAATATTCAAGAACAATGTGTTTGCTACTCTTGATTAAAATGTTTAATGTAAGTATTAATCATTTTATAGCTAGACATTTATTTATGAGATGAGAAAATGTCTAACATAAGTAGTTAGAAAATTGTTCTCAGTAATTTGTATATAAATAAGCAATAACTGTAAAAGTTTAAAATAAATTTAGCTTTTATAAGAACAGTTAAAAGTTCTGTACAACATGATATTAGTTAATACAGTTTAACAATTCTTGAAACTTTTTTTAAAATCCGAATATAACTTGTACCCCCGGGAAAATTATTTCTGTGAAAGAATGAACGACTCGTTATGAATTTGTATCTTAATGTTTTGTTGTACTTGTTGTCACTACTACTACCACTACTGTTAATAATAGTGAAATAATATACATTTATCTACCTTCAAATACAAAGTGCTTTTCCTTGTAAACATATTTATTTTTTGTTTACACCTGAATCTAGTTATGGACGGTCTCCTCCTCCCCAGGCGAAGCAGACATTTTAGTGGATGATATTCAGCCAACAACGTCCTCTACGGTTCGCCAGAACAATCGCGAAAGGGATTAAGTACCAAAGTGAAATTTTCGCTGTTAATCCGCTTCACGGATGTTCCTTTCGAACTTATTCCTGGGTTCAATTGTGGTTTCGGAATTAATCCGTTTCGCTGTAATTCGTTTAGCGCTTATTCCATTTCGCACTTAAATCTCTCGCGCTTATTCAGATCGCGCTCGTTTCTTTCGCGTTTAAACATTGTCATGTTTCGCGGTTATGCCCTCTAGCGATTGGTACGTTTCGCTTTTAACCCCTTTCGCGGTTATTCCACCACACCACAATTGAATGCGCGAAATGCCCGTTTGCTGCCACATTTTGGACAAACTGATCAGGTCCTGAAAAGAAAACATGCTGAGTAAGCATTGTGCGAATGGTCTTTGCCAAAGTGAATCTTATCATAATCAGATAAGGAATGTGTACATATAAAATATCGCAAATTTATTGTCGTAAAAAAGCTTCTCATACGCTTTCTTTAACATGTGCGAATCTGTTTGCTCGATTTCATGCTGTTTCTTCCCAAAGTTCAAGTAAACTACCTGATGAAGTCAAGTAGAATATCATCCATTCACACATACCCTATACTAAAACATTAAAATACTGACCAAGGCAGAATTTCCGTTTCCATCCATGTTTATATTAACATGGAAGCAAGGCTTAACAGTGATACCATATACACATACGTACATTATATTGAGCATTAATTGTTTCTCATCAACATGTGTAAGCTCGCATGGGTCAACAATAACTGTGACTATGTAAAGTAACACATAAATAATTTCTGGAATAGTAACCTACAAGTAATATATTTACTAAATGAAGGTCTCGGGTGTAAAACATGGTAAGTGACATTTTCATCATTTTTGAGTTACAAAGTAAAATGTGTCATCCTTCAATTTTCAAGTGAAATTGCTATGTCATACAATTTGCATTGGACTCTGTGAGGCTTCTGAAATTAGTAAACACAACATGAAAACAATTTATCTACAGTATAGCTTCTAATAATATTTGTTTCTTAATACGCTCAGAAATGACCAAAATGTCACTTACCATGTTTTACATCAGAGCCCATCAAATAGTACATTGTCGAAACTGTAGCCAGCTAAAAATATAATGTATGCTTTAGACATGTGTAATATTTAAACACTCTCTCTATTTTCAAACTTTGCCTTGGATATCTGTCAGCACGTGTGAATCTGTACACAATGCGATTAGTTATTAAAGAACCATGGTTAACTAAACGATTTGAGGTATGCCGATTGGGCGCTGTTAATGAAGCTTTGAAGTCCTTAGTTTTGTCTAGACAAATAATATTAATCAGATAACTGTATATTAATTGAATAATTTTACTTCCGCTCTAGTTATATTCGAAATAAATAATTTTGATGTATATTTAGTTGTAGCTACATTCTAATTGAATAATCTTGATGTTTAGTTCTAGCTGCATTCAAAATCTTGATGTACAGTTTATTTAGTTCTAACTGTCTTCGAAATAAATAATCTTTATGTATATTTAGTTGTAGCTTGATACGCACCCACTTATTGTATTATTTTAAGTGTTTAATATGTTTAATATGTTAATTGTCTATGATGACGTAATTTGTTTTGTTCAATTGGGTAGTCTGTTATGGTTATGGATTAACCTTAAAACATTTGATTGTGGGTTTGTTAGGAGAGAGATATTGTGAGAGTTGAACCTGAACTAATGCGTAATAGAGTTAGATTGAGTTTTCATGGTGGTATCGTTTGGATTTTGTGTGAATAGCGTGTTGAATTGTTTGTTTTTCTAGTTTGAGATCTAATTAATTGAAGTTTGATTTGAGAATAATAGTTCTAGAGTTACAAGATTAAATCTCTCTATACATTTTACATTTGATATGTGAAAGAGAAAAGCGAAATAAAAACGCTTGTGATTTCCCAAGATGACTCAGGATGTGAAGATTAATGAAGAAAATGTAATGCAAGCAATCCAGAGTGATATGAATGTGATTGTACCTGAACAGTTAGCGGAAATGGAAGTTAGTGATAGGACTTCTTTCAAAAGAGGTCGATCTAATGAAGAATGCTCGGAACCTGAAGTGGAGAAAAACCCAAAAAATCCGAAAGTAAGTGCAAGTACAAAGGTTGGTGTTGCTAAATATAGAAATGAGGCATATGATATGTCTTTATATTATGAGGGACATCAAGGCCCATATATCGTGTTGGTGGACAGTACATTACCTGGATCACAGAGCTTCAATACGGTAAAATTAGGTTATAATTTATGTAAGGAAAAAGGTTGATGTTGAATTCGTTAAACAAAGTGGTTTGAAGCAGGCAAAATTGATATTTCGCACAGCATATGATGCAAATAAATTTGCTAAAAATGAATTCATTAAGGAAAAATACCATTTAGAAGCCAGAATCCCTAAAAGGTCTATTAGTGAGAAAAGGATTAATATATGGTGTACCTACCGACATCCCAGTAGACGAGATAATGGAAGACATTAGAGCTGAAGTTCCAATAATAGATGTAATAAGGATGAAGAAAACTTTTTTCAATGAAGAGGGGGAAGTAAGGCAAGAACCTACTAAACTGATTAGTGTAACATTCCAATCTCAACAGTTACCAAAAGAAGTGAAGTTGTGGAGCCAAATATTTGAAGTGAAGCCGAAAGTAAGATCTGTGATTTTATGTAAGAAATGTTTCCGTTTCTCACACACACAAACACAGTGTAAATCCTCTCCCGTGTGTTATAGATGCGGTCAAGCGGAACATGGAATCTGCAATGCCAGTCCTAAATGTATTAATTGCAAGGGAAACCACTTATCTACAGATAAGTCTTGTGTAAGATGGGAACAAGAGAGAGAAATACAAAGGCTGATTGCTTATAACAACATCTCCTATCAAGATGCAAAGAAACAAGTACTTTTTGGAATTGATCCACGAAATGAACAGCGAACATATGCGATCTCTGCTACAGACTTTCCTAAATTGTTAGAGATAAGAAAGGAATCAATAAACAAGGAAAGCCCTTGCACATCAGAAAGTTCTACTACAAACAGATTTAATTCTGTTATAGATTGGGAAAATAGAAGAAATGACACATATCTAAGTAACCTCTGTTGGAATCTGACCGGTGTTATGAAAGTTTTAAAAAACAACACGGGGAAAATTTTAGACTGCATTCTGCTTCACAATTGAGGAAAACAATTAAACCTGTTTAGATGAAGGACAAAAATAAACACAAGGATCCACAAATCGCGTCAACATCATCAGCAGTGACTAATTCAAGTGAACCTGTGAGCACGACGTGTACCTCTAAGGAACAGGATAGAAAACCAGATTCGATTGGACGCCGGACAACAGCAGAGAGTCCTTCTCAGAAAGAATCGCTAGTAAATCTGCTACATCTAATAGCAGAACTAACCACAACAATTTCAGTGAGTGATGATTTATTATATATTAGGAAAATAATATTAAAATGTAACGAAATTTCTGTACAAATTTTAAAACTAATTCAAGACTTACAAGATTTCGGGGACACCCCCTAATTTAAAACAACAATGTGTTACCAGCAAAGAAAATTCTTGCCATTAATAATACAATTTAATTTAAGATCCTTTTCTGCAAGGAAACTTCAATTAATTAAATTAATAGATGAGTGTCATCCGTTAATTATTTGTGTTAGTGAGGTATGGGGTTTAAAATCAGAAAATATTCATATTGCTCACTATCATACTATATTAAATTATTATAATGTGGGAAATAAGGGTGTGGGAATTTTTGTTCATGAAAGTGTACCATTTCAACAAATTCAGTTTAATTCAACACATGATTTATTTTCTAAATATAATGTAGAAGTGGTCGGTATAAAAATGCAGTTAAACAACTTACTTTATAATATTATTAGTTTGTATATTCCATCTCATTATACTTCTCAACAAATACAGAGCTCTCATCTAAAGTCTCTTTTTACTGGCTTTCAACATCCCTTTATCATAACAGGAGATTTTAATTGTCATAATACATTGTGGGGTGATCATAGAATTGATACTTTGGGAAAGACAGTTGAAGATTGGATGGATTATAATAACTTGACAGTTATAAATGATGGATCTCCAACACATGTACCACCAAATGGAAACAGTATGATCTAACTTTAATATCTGATAATCAGTGTTTTGAATTTGTGTGGGAAATAGACTTCGATTTACGAACTAGTGATTATTTTCCATGTTTCATCACGCTAACATTATCTCAAAAATTTCCAAAATTAATAAAACAAAAACAATTCGTAAGTGGAGCGTAAAGAGGGCAGATTGGATGAAATATAATTCAGTTTTAGACTTAAAATTTTCAGCTAAAGAATATCAAAACCAATATACTGTACAATATGAAAAATTTGTGGATATAATAACTCAAGTTATGGATTATTCCTGTCCGCGACTGAAACCGCAATATGATCGAAATTTTCCTAAAATAGATTGGTGGAATGAAGAATGTTTTCAAGCAAAAAGGAAGCGATTACAAGCATTGAAACAATTTGTAAGTGCTCCTTCACCTGCAACTTTGATAAATTTAAAAAGAGCTACTGCAAAATCTAGTAAAGTATATATAAAGGCTAAGAGATTTTCATGGCAAAAATATTGCGAAGAAATAAACCCTAACACAAAATTAGACGTTATATGGCGCAAGTTCAGATCACTTAGAAAAGCACATGTAAGTCGGACTTTACCTTTGTCCACGGAATGGAAAACTGATTTTATTAATAAAGTAATTCCTACACCCTTTACATCAGCCTGCGAACCTCCTAATATATTCTACACGTTCTCATCTACATCAAAATACTCAAAGGGGTTCACATCATCTATCACAGTAAACGAAATTCATGAAATTCTTCAAGGGTCTAAAGATTCTGCTCCTGGCATTGATGGAATTACGTATTCTATGGTACGAAATCTTCCACAGAATGCACTAATCATTTTATGTAAAATTTACAATCAAATATTCCTATCGGGTAAAATTCCCGTTGCATGGACCTCTCAAATTATTATGCCAATTCTAAAACCAGGAAAAAACTCTTCGTTGGGTCAGTCATATCGCCCAATAGCTCTTAGTTCCGTATTGGCAAAAATTTTCGAGAAGCTTTTATTAAAAAGATTAGAGTGGTTTATGGAAGGTCAAATGGTATTTTCTCCCAGACAAATGGGATTTCGTAAAGGTTATGGAACCCAGGATGCATTAGTAACATTATCTTCTCATATTTATAGCGTTATTAAAAGAAACCAATCAGTACTTTCAGCCTTTATCGATATTCAAAGCGCATACGACAACGTAGATATTACTGTTCTATTGAGACAACTACAATTACTAAAAGTGCCACATTGTATACTCATATTGACATGGAAATTGTTATCTAAAAGACAACTTTATTTTCATTTTGGTTCAGAAATGGTAGGTCCAATATATATTGGACAAGGACTACCACAGGGAAGCCCTCTTAGCCCATTATTATTTAATGTTTATTTATCAGATATTAAAACAATAATAGATTCCCCATTTCAGTTTCTACAATATGCTGATGATGTATGTATATATTTAGACTCAAACAATCACTTGAAAGATTTTTCAATGTTTGAAGATAAATTAATAGAATTTAACCAATGGTTAAAGCAGAAAAAAATATCAATATCTTTAGAAAAGTCCAAAATATTAGTATTTAAACATAAGGGTCTTCAAAGTATTTTCAACATTATTCCTAGGAGATTACAAATTCCAATTGTTTCACAAGTAAAATATCGAGGTGTATACTTTGATACATCATTATCATGGCAGTATCAAATAAATATGATGAAAAATAGATCCGATAAAATATTTCATTTATTTAAAGCTATGGCGAATACCAAATGGGGAGCACATCCTACCAGCATGCTTATGTTTTATAAGAATTATTATCGAGCAGTATTAGATTATGGATTAATGGTCTTGTGTAATCTTCCAGTAACAAAATTTTCTCCACTAGAAGTCCAGCAACGAAAAATCCTAAAAAGATGTTTGGGATTAATGAACAGTACTCCTAATGTAGTGGTATATATGGAGTCAGTAGAATGTTCGGTTTCTGTGAGGATAAAGTTAATTGCAATAAAAATGTTATTTAAAATACAACATTCACCATGGCATCCATTCAATGATGTTTTATTAAATCTTTTAGAGCTGCATGATTCAGGAATAACCAATGATAAATCAGCTACGCTTTGGGTACAAATATTTAGTAAATATCACCATGAATGTAGTCAAGTACTCATAGCAAGAACATTGCCAGTATACTCGTTAGAATTTCCTACACAACCAATTCAAAATATAGATTTTCCGAAATATAATCATTCAACTGAGTTTAGAGAATCTTGGGAAGACTTTTATCATATATATACAGATGGGTCTAAAACTGAAAGTGGAGTAGGAGCAGCTGTTTATGATACTGAAAGAAATATATCAAAAATATTTAGGTTACCAGTGGAGGCATCCATATTTACAGCAGAAATATATGCGGTATATCAAGCTTTGATGTATATTGGTACAGTTCCTGAACAGAAATTTCTAATACTGGTTGATTCGCAAAGTGTTTTACAAGCAATACAATCTAATTATAAAAATTTATTTAAAATATCACCATATGTCATCAATTGTACTCGTGCAACTAATAGCTTAATTAGCAATGGAAAGGTAGTTCATTATGTGTGGGTAAAATCACACATTAATATTTACGGAAATGAACAAGCAGACAGATATGCAAAACAAGCTGCTCAGATGAATGAAACAATCCAGTTACCATTGCATTACACAGATCTTCTGCCGAGGGTTAAGAAGAAAATTTTTGAAGAATAGAACTTATGGTGTAATAATGCATTAGAAAGCGTTGGTGAAAGTTATCGTCCTTATGTTGATTACACTAGGAAAAAACCTTGGTTTTATAATTGTAAAGGTTCAAGAAATGCAATTGTTTTAATAAATAGACTAAGAAGTGGTCACGCGAGAACATATCATCATTTATTTAAAATACACATTTTAAAATCTCCGAATTGTGACTGTGGTGATTTAAGGGGTGATGCTCATCATATTATTTTGGAATTTCCAATTCACTCAGAGAGAAGAAAGACTTTATACAAAACATTGTCAAAAATTAATGTTCCTTTCCCCATTAATATGACTTCAATGTTGTATGCTCCAGATATTAGAATTGGATATGTTATACTTGCTTTTTTGAGAAAAGCTGATATAAAATTATAATGTACTTCTGTTACTGACTGAGTTAAGTAGTTACACAAAATTGTATTTAAGAGCGTTTATGAACTTTGTGTGTAAAATTTATATTAAAAATGTATCTTATGTACTTATAATGTATGCTGGGCATAAACAGCCATCTGTAAAGCTGTAAGTCCAATAAATATTTGTTGAGTTGTTGAGAGATATTGTGAATGTTGCTGGATAATGGAAGTGATTTTGGAAATGTGAATGTGTTAATTTGTGTAGCCAAGAACTATTATGATCTGAATACAATTTTGTTTGTAATAAGGAGTTTAATTGCGAGTGCAAGTGCAATATATTAACATTAACTGACATCTAAATATATTTTTGGTGTGCGAGAGTTAGCAAGGTTTACGTTAACATATCCTTATTTGATTTCCCACTACCTGAGGGCTTCAAAGTAGGCTGATAAGTCTCAGGCTCGCCGTTGAGGAATAAAAGTAAGTAGAACAATTGAGAATAAGCCGGGGAACGTAACAAGCTGCATCCTAATTGAATAATCTTGATGTTTAGTTCTAGATGCATTCAAAATATTGATGTATAGTTTATTTAGTTTTGTGTTCAAAATGAATAATCTTGATGATTAATTCGTTGTAGCTGCATTCGAAATAAATAATACTGGTGTATATTTAGTTGTAGCTGCATTCGAAATGAATAATCTTGGTGTATATTTAGTTGTAGCTGGATTCGAAATGAGTAATATTGATGCATATTTAGTTCTAGCTGCATTCAAAATGAATAATCTTGATTTATGTTTAGTTCTAGCTGCATTCGAAATGAATAATCTTACTGTACTTTAAATTGCAGCAGCATTCGAAATGAAGACGTATGCTCCAGTCACCATTGTGAGCATAGGGACGCTGATTCAGTTCTGTTTGTTGATCTTTATGGTTGAACGTTCCATGGGCCAAGATGAAATAGAGCCAGAGATAACCCCAAACAGACAGAACACAGATAGTGATGCTGTAGTGAACGTTCTGAAGCAAGAGTTTTGGCCTTTTGTCAAAGTTGAAGTTCTGCTGGAGCAACTTGACAAGCACGTGAGTAGCAAAATAATATATAGACTTGCATGTTCTAGTTTGCGTGTGTGGATCGGTTGTTTCGGTACATTTTTAAGTGAAATCTAACTAACTACCTCTCTAGCCTTCTTAAACCCGAAGGTTTATTGCTGCAGCAACACAGACTTTCGATCTGTCCCTATCCTTTGCAAGAAATATTCAATCTTTTCCATCCGTAACGATTTCCTATATATCCATCTCAACGTTATCCTTCCATCTTCGTCTTGGCCTTCCTACAGTTCTCTTACCATCAGGCTCCCCAACAATAATCCTGTAAACACTTCTTTCCTCTCCCATTAATGCCACATGGCCTGCCAAACCTAAGTCTTCTTGATTTAATTATTCTAATAATATCTGGACATGAATACAAATTATGCAGTTCTAAATTATGTAACCTTCTCCACACCCCTGTCTCCTCATCCATTTAGGTCCAAATATTTTAAGAAGGATTTTATTTTGAAATACTCTTAATTGTATATTTACGTGAAATCTAGTGTTAGTAAATGTAGAGAATGCATACAGGAGGAAGTGGAGAGGTGTTTGTTTCTGATTATGTTAAAAATTTCAATTTTGAAACTTTTCATACCAAATATAATTGAAACCATTATCCTCGAACTATATTTCATGAAGCAAGTGCATTATAACAGCTTTTACTGTTTTTGTGAAAAAAACATTTTTACGAATGCTATGTACGCGCTGTACCAATTTTCTAGTTGCAACACATTTTTATATAGGCTAAAAACATAAAAGAAAAACATATTGACATCATTAGAATATAAATTTAAAATATACAGGGTGTCATTTTAATGACGCCCACGGATCACGGAAACGTGTAGAGGACATCAAAACAAACAACTTTTCTCAGTCACATTTTTCTCGTTGGTTCATTGTTTCGGCGCTACAGTCGTTCAAATAAAAGCCCGTTTTGCCGCCTGAATGCTGACAATCACACACAACATTTGATTGCACTTGTGACGTCATATCCCGTCGTGAAGCTATGCGTTCCAGGGTTGCCAGGAAAACACATATTCTGTGAAAAATGACATAGCCACAATCAACCACATTATGTACCGTAAAACAAAACGAGAAAACACGTTCTGTAACCTAACAGGAATTGAACAAACGATACGAAAAATGGTAGAAAGAAAATCCAATTCAAGTAAAAGTGGTAATATCGAATTTTGTCTCAGCTTACATTTCAAATATTTGCAAATCTAGTTACCAAGTTGGCATCTACAATTTAGTCTTATCGACTTCGTCCTTCTGATACTAGTTGTCTGTGACACACTGAACAGATGACAAAATAGAGATGAAAGAACTCAAAATTCCAAAGGTAAGCAACACAGAGGTTAAAAAAAGGTAAAGTGCTCCCCTGTGCTTAGCACCACGTCATGAAGGCGGTGTGGGGATAACGCCCGACACTTTCTTGATCCGGTCGTGAGTAGGGGTGATGGGATCAGCACCAAGCCCCTGAACGCCTTTACCTCCCAGGGTTTCCCCCAGGTACCCATGTTAATCGACGCTGGGGCCGCTTCCAACGTTAGAAAAGTTCCCGGATTTGAACCGGCCGGGGATCGAACCCGGGACCTTTAGCATGGTAGTCAGACGCTTTACCGACTAAGCCACCGCGGCCACAGAGTTTAATATAATGTATATTCAGGGCATTATGAGGCAAGTGGCAAAAATGGTTGAAAATAAAGGGATATAAGTAGTAGTAATACAAGCTCTCCAACGACAGTGTTTTTCTATGTACCGGATACACATGTAATAGTTTGCAACTGTGAACAGGACAGTATATTCTCTACTGATTCATCATTATATTGTTACTGTGGTTGTACGTGTTTTAGCCGTAATGTAACAACGTGAACCTCGGATATTTCCCTTATCAGCAGAAAACTACCACATGGCATCTGGACACAAACCTGTAGATATCAACCTTGCAACGAGATTTGCAAATATTTGGCATGTAGCTGGGCGTAGACAGCCATATGTAATCTGTAAGTCCAATAAAATTTATTGTTGTTGATATTTGACATGTACCAGGTGTATAAGCTTAAATCTGCTGTTTGCTCATAGATGGCGTTAGTGAGTGTATGAAGCTACCATGGGCACGCCATACCTGGTGTTTGTATGAGTTGGACATCTGCCAACACAAATCAGTGCACATCGCCACCATGTGCAGACAACAACAGACAGTGTTCCTGTGGTAAGCATGTCTAGTTTTGTGCCAGAAAAAGAGCATATGCGGGAAGCTATGCTTTTCTGCTTCCATTTGAAGACATTGGCTGCCGAATCGCATCAAATGCTTGTGGAGGCCTATGGTGACAGTGCTGTATCGGAAACAACGTGCAGGGATTGGTTTCGTGGGTTCAAAGATGGCAATTTTGACCTGAGGGACAAGAAGTGTGAAAATCGGCCCAGGAAGTTTGAGGACCATCAATTGCAGCCTCTTTTGGACGAGGACGATACCCAAACACAAAAGATGCTTGCCGAGCAATTGGGTCTTACTCAAGCAGCCATTTCCATGCGTCTACGTGCCATGGGAAAGGTTCAAAAGATCGGAAAATGGGTGCTGCATGAATTGACCGATCGGCAGCTGGAGAGACTCCAAAACACATGCGAAATCTTGCTTGCCAGACATAAAAGAAAGTCTTTCCTGCATCGGATTGTGACTGGCGATGAAAAGTGGATATATTTTGAGAATCCTAAACACAAGAAATCGTGGGTTGATCCCGGCCAACCATCAACATCTTCCTCGAGACCAAATCGCTTCAGCCGGAAGACGATGCTGTGTGTTTGGTGGTATCAACAGGGTATCGTCTACTTTGAGCTGTTGAAATCTGGTGAAACTGTCCCTGCCCACGGCTACCACCAACAACTGATGAAATTGCACTGTGCTCTGTGTGACAAAAGGCCGGATTATCAACAAAGACATGGCAAGCTGATTTTCCTCCACGACAACGCCCCACAGCACACGTCAAGACTGGTCCAAAACTACTTGGAGACACGCAACTGGGAGGTGCTACCCCATCCCGCCTATTCACAAGACCTGGGCCCTTCCGGCTGTCGATGGGCCACGTCGTCGCTGAGCAGCACTTCGATTCATATGCAGATGTCCGAAAATGGCTTGATGAGTGGTTTGCCTCGAAAGAGAATTACTTTTTTTGGCGTGGTATCCAAAAATTGCCCGAGAGGTGGGCAAAATGTGTATCTCGCGAGGGCAAGTACTTTGAATAAATTTCTTGTTGCTTTCTATGACCAAACCATTTTTTTTTTCTAACTACAAAACAGCAGATTTAAGCTTATACACCTGGTAGGCTGAAACAAAATCCAATATTGACACTTCATTTTGAATACGTTTTTACCATTTCTCATATCGTTGCTTCACTTCCCTTTTCCCCGGAGATGACTGCTCATCTTCTGGCTGGTAGGCTATAATGTTCGGTCTTCTGGTCTTCTCGCTTCGTTTTACAGCTAATAATGTGATTGGTAGTTTGTCATTTTTCACAAAATTTGCGTGTTACTTGCCACCTTGCCGTGTGCTGTTTCACCGCAGGAAATGACGTCACAGATACGATGAAAGTTGTGTTGGGTTGCCAGCATCCAGGCGGCAAAACTATTTTTTTTTAATTATCTGTAGCGTCGAATAGACTCACCAACGAGAATAATGTTACTGAGAAAAGTTGTTTGTTTTGATGTCCTCTATACGAATCTGTGGTCCGTGGGCGCCATTAAAATGACATCCTGTATAATATAAAGTAACAGTCTTTATTGAAAAGGCGAAATTTAAATGATCAAAATAGCAGAGATCAAAAACAGAACGTTAACTTGTACCTTGCAATATATATATATATATATATATATATATATATATATATATATATATATATATATATATAATATCATGCAATATTAACTGGTTATTATTCATTGTCTAGCACTTCTACTCCTAAAATTTTATAATAGATGTGTATTCTGGAATAATCTTGTGAGCTACTTCATCTTCCTTGCGCTAACAAACTACTCCACGTTGTGGTTCTCGATGGCGTATTAGCCCATCGCGCTACGGCGCCAGGAGTCCCGGCTTCGAATCCCGTCATGAGCATGGATGTTCGTGAGTGTTTATTCATAAATTTCATCACATCATCATTAATCCCCATATTCGCAAATTAGTCAAAGTGGCACAAAAAGCGAAGTAAAATGAAGCCAATCAATCAATCAATCAGTCATTCAATCGATGGCGTAGTAGTGACATGTGAAGGCACATAGTGGTTCTGATCTTACTTTTAACTGTACGCCCAGTTCCGATTAGCCTTTACGTGCATATAGTTGATTTATAGAGAAACTCGAAGTCACATCTACTCAACGGCGTCCTCCGGAATTATGTACTATATACAGGGTTATTAAAAAAGAAATAGCAGATTTCAAATGTATTTCTCAGGAACTATAAAAGATAGAAACACGTGCCATACATCAATGGATAGAGGAGAGTTCAAAGTTTTATTGTTGGAAGTTTCAATGTATGCACTCAACATGAGCACCATGTGCTGCCCGAAAAACATCATAACGGTACTCCATTTCTTGCCACAGACGAATTAACTGGTCACTAGTTATTCAATTGATAGCTACAACAATTCGATGTGTCAGATATTGAAGAGTAGCAGGCAGAGGTGGTACATACACTTTGTCTTTAATATATCCCCACAGATAAAAATCACAGGGGGTAAGATCTGGTGACCTGGGAGGCCATAGACAATGAAGAAGATCACCTCTTCAAATCCATCATCCTGGAATGGTGTTGTTCAGATAACGCCGGACTTCCCTATGGAAGTGAGGTGGGGCACCATCTTGCATGGAAATGAAGTCATTCCGATCTTCTTGAAGTTGGGGAAGCATCCAGTTTTGTAACATGTCAAGATACTCAATTCCAATCACAGTTTTCTCGGCAAACAAAAAGGCCCATAAACTTTGCTTACAGAAATGGCGCAAAACACATTCAGCTTCGGCTAGTCTCTTCATGTTCGATGACTACGGAAGGATTTCCACTCCCCCAAATTCTGGCATTGAGGCGATTAACTTTACTAGAGAGATGAAACGTTGCTTCATCCGAAAAAAATTAGTCGTTCAGAAAAATTGTCCTCTTCAAGATTCTGCTGAATTGCAGTGCAAAATTCGAACCTTCTTTTATGATCGTCAGAATGCAATGCTTGAAGTAACTGCAACTTATACCGCTCCATGTGCAAACTGTTTTTAAGATCACGCATTTCCAATGCTTGTGGAATTCCTAGTTCATTGCTTGTTCGTGTTGTGGATTTCCTAGGGCTTCGTTCGAACGCAGCACGGATACGCTGAACATGTTCCACTGACGTGCGAGGACGACCTGTGCTTTTCAGTTTGCATATGTAACCATCTTCTACAATTCCACTTGTACTCGTAAATCTGTTTATGACGAGGCAGCTCTTTCTTAAATTGACTGCGGAACTCACATTGCACTTTAACAATGGATTCACTCTTCGCAAACTGTATCACACAAAACGACTTCCCCTGTGGCGTCGCAATTTTACCTGTAAAGATAAAAAACGGCGTTTGCAGGTATTGTATGAAACTACTAGGCAGGATTATAAAACTTTGAACCTTTCTCTATCCATTGATGTATGGCACGTGTTTCTATATTTTATTGTTCGTGAGAAATAAATATTTGAAATCTGCTCTTTCTTTTTGAATAATCCTGTATATACAGTGCGTCCAATTCTTTTCGAGGCTGAGAGATCGAGTGTATTGTGCCGGGCGACGCTAGAGGAGATGCCGACATTTTCGACCGGTAAAGTCCCGCTTAAGTTTACCCTCAAAACAGTTTTGCTTCGCTCGGAATAGTTTGGAGGTTTCGAATGTGCAACACTGTATCAAGATTACGTTGCAGACTAAACCGTTAAAAGTCAATGGTTTTCGTAAGAATTGTTTGCAATCTGAAAGCTCCGATCTTGAGTTGTTCTTTCTTTCGCGATTACAGGTGCCCTGGACAGAGTTGCGAATGGAGTGAGGAACAGACCTTGAACCAAGAGCGTGTTAATTTCGTACTGTGTGAAAGAGTCAGTGGCGTAGCATGGGCATTTCGGGTAGGAACGCCAAGTCTGAAGGAAGTGTCGGCCCTCTTTTGCTTAATACGTAATTTTCTTATGGAATTAGTCGCCACAGGTATTATTTGCTTGATGTCAGCTGGGTTTTCAATAAAACATCATCCAAGCATGTTTTAACTAGAAAATTAGATGCCTCACTATGCCATAAATGTTTTGAACTCTGGTGTTTTATACCTTTCTGCATGACGCAAGTCATTAAAAACCTACCTGAATAACAAGCGCCTCTGCACAACAGCAGACGTAGCTAATTGTTGTGGATGATCCAACTACTGCTTGATTTGGTTTATTTTACTTCGCTTTTCTACCACTTTCGGTTAGCGCGAATACGAATATGAGTGATGATGTTGAAGAAGGGACACTCACAAAGAACACCTATGCTTACGTCGGGATTCGAATCAGGGGCATCTGTCGTCTTGGCGCGCTGTGCAAAACACTCTGACACGGAGGTGGGTGGATGATCCAACTATCGTACGCTCTACTGACGTAACAGTGCCGATTAGTAATTCAGACCACTGTTTATTGCATTTTGGAGTGGTGATATACATTTTAAAATAATTTGTCCACAGACTATTCGATGTTAAGAGTTTTCAAATGAATGCTAAACATTTCCATTGACACAATATTAAGCAGTTAAATACTAACGATATAATAATAATAATAATGAAAAATAGTTTTGCGGGTTAAGTGGTAGAGCAGGCACAGGCTGAACTTCTACCACGAGGACTTTACCAACTTATTTGACAAAAACTGTGTTGATCTTTTAGTTTTAAATACACATCGCTGTTCGTGCGATAAATTATACAATGCAATGGTCATTAAGAAATGGTATATTTGAGTTTGGTAAAGTTACGTCAGTCAATATTGCGTATTGTAGCATCACATAGCACGAGTGGCACGAGCGCGAACAACCGGGTAGGAATTCTACCGCTGTCGTCTGCTTCAGAAGGCAGGAAGGGTCACATGAACCAATCACGTAGCTCTCTGCTTCATACGCTGGCGTAAGAGAGAGCATTTGCCAGCGTGCTGTAGATATCCAAGCTTTCCCTCCAGAAAGGCAGCAAGGAACATAGAGTTCTTTATGCCGAACCTGCCTGGCGTCCAGGCAGGAAAGGCATTGAAAAAAATGCTGGAACGAGTGTTGTTAGTGGAGCGTTGCAAGCGGATCGCGAAAAATAGCTATTATAATGCCATGAAGGTCAAACATATGCTACGTCCCACGTAGCGGTGCACTTCACCAGTACACTTACCTTATAAGCTCAGCAGAGCATGCTGGATAATCCCAGGGATCGGGCTGAATTACTGCGTTCCTTCCCCTTGGATCCACAGGTGAAGTCCAATGACAACCCACGAGGTTCCTCCTGATGCAGGTATCCACAAGTACGAAATACACTTTCGAAATAAAGAAAAACCGCAATATGTTCAACTTTACGTTTATTTTATACACGCACGTATATCATGTCCGACTAAAAATTACAATTCAAATACTTTTGAACGGTATAGCACGAGATGCGTGAGCCTATCTTTTCCGTAACGCGAAGCACCTCTGGCTACTTCAAATCTCTCCGCGCGACTCCTAACCGTTTTCCTGGAAGGCGAAAACACCTCCTCAGTTACACAGTGTTACCAGACACAATAACCTTTTAATACTAGGAAGTTCTATAAAAGCCAACAGTAATATATTAGAAAAGTACAGTAATCTGGCACAGTGAATTTAGGTATGTGGTGGCAACAATGCAATGAAAAGCACGTGATCTTCTCACCCCACAAAAGTTTAAATACATCAACAATGGCTTTCAAAATATAAGAGAAACGAACGGCGTTTGCCAGAAACATGAAACAACAAATAGATATAAGGAATTTAACTCAGAAATTATTAACTTCGGCTTCAATTCACTGATCAAAATGAAACTTATAACACTCCTTAGAACATTTAAAAGCAAATGAAACGATTAATGTTGGAACTATGTAAATTGCTTAAATTTGCCGCTATTCATACTTGTAGATATGTGAATTGATTATAAAGGTGGCCATATTTATGAATATATATATATGAATTATTAACTATATAATACTAATAATAATAATAATATAAAACCACGAAGTAATGGCAAACTCGGGGTCATTACACATATATGATATTAGTCAAGATTTACTTTATATTAACAGCATTTACGTATTTTTGAAATTTTAGATCAGGGAACGCCGGGCGTATGGGCGTACTGTTACTTGCCGTGCTACTTCTTTGTGTAATTGCAGTGTATGTGTGTGTTGTGTGTTAAGTGAGGCGATTGAAATGCCAGCAGCAAAGTTCACGTTAGAACAAATAATTTTTATGTATGACTCTTACCTACCTGAAAACAGACTCGTGTTGAGACGTGTGTAGGTAATTTTCACAGAAATTCGCTGGCGTTTTACCTCCAGGTAGAGAGATGGTTAGACGTCCTGTCCTTACATTACGAGAAACTGGATCTTTCAATTTTTAGACCCTTAAGCAAAAATTTGCGTGTAACTGCAAAAAGAATAATAGGGCCTATATTTTTTGAATACACAATAAAATCAGAGAGGTACCGCACACAAATACTCGCGCCGTTTTTTCAGTTGTTATCATATAATGAGAGACAATATGGGCATTTTCCACAAGATTCGGCCACGGAAGAACAACTTTTGCGTGTGAATCAAAATTTCATCAAACGATGCCAGGAATGTGTGAGTGTAAGTGAACATCACTTTGATCAACTCTCATAACACAGGTTACTGCTAGTTTTGCAATATTAATATAAATATCTGCATGCTAATTATATGTCCATAAAAATAAGCAAGACGTTACTGGTCGAAAATGTCGTCATCTCCGCTAGCGCCGCCCGCCACACTTCACCCGATCTCTCGGCCTCGCAAAGAATTGGACGCAAGGTATATGTATGCTTCATTTAAGTTACTGTTTTTATTTTATTCATTTAAATTACTGTTTCTATTTTCTGTTGAAGGAAAAAGCAGTATAACATTCCGATGGAGTAGCTATACGACGCACGGTTTTAGAAGCGATATCGGGCGGAGTTACGGAGAGCGTGTCCTTGGCGACCAGCCAATAGCAGGAGTGTAACGTTGTACAGTTAGGAAACTGCGGCGAGCAAGTTAAGCGCCGTATTCTCTAATTTTTTAAAACTCACCACTTTTAGGTTCATCGTTGAATGGGACACGACATTATGAACCTGACTGTCCAAGTCCCATGCATTTCCGTCGCCTACAGCCGGAGATATCGTTTCTCGAAGAAACAAGGGAAACATCGCGTCTCTATACATACACCATGACCCTTCGTTTTCCTTCAGTGTTCCGTCTGTTTTTTTTTATTTGCCAACTTGTTTTGAACGCCGCTGAGTTGGGTCTTGGTAAAGCTATGGGTGTCAAATTTTGCTGAATATGAACAATGGCCCTTCATTGTCTTGAGCTTTTACGAACATTGCGAGTCTGAGTCACTTTCAGTTCAGCGTTTTCGTAAGAAGGGCGGTGTAAGATAATTGTACTCGTACGCCACGAAGAACAGTTGTGAGACGATTCAATATGGCCCTTATTGATTTATTAAATGTTGGTTTATTTTACTTCGCTTTTCTGCTACTTCTGCTAATCCCAAAGATGAGGATGGATGATGATATGATGAAATTGATGAAGGGACACTTACAAACACATATGCCCGGGCCGGGATTCGAACCCGGGGCCCCTGGCGTCGTAGCGCGCTGTGAAGTCCAGCCCTTATGTTCGATAGTTATGCAATAGTGTGTGTTCCACGAGTGTTACTTAATAATTTCGCGCCGGCTCCCATGGTGGAGTGGTTAGCATATCGCGCTACGACGCCAGGGATCCCGGGTTCAAATCCCGGCCTGGACATGGATTTTGTGAATGTCCATCCATCAATTTCATCATATCATCACTCATTCCCATCTTCGCAATTAGCCAAAAGTGACAGAAAAGTTAAATAAAATAAAGTAAATCAAATCAAATTAATAATGTCGCTCTCGAAACCTATTACAAGTAGTACAGGCACCAAGGGTAAAATATTACGTTCACAAGACAGAAATCTAGTGTATTCTTGCTTGAAGGAATTGGCGTTCGCAAGACGTGATTGCTGAAACAGTGTTTTCTCCGAGTCGAGAACTTACGGCTAAAGCGTGTGGTGTACTGTGTGCATACTGTGTTGCTTATTAAAAAACAGGGCAACATATCTACCACAGAAATCGGTGAACCCGTATCCAAATCTCCTGGGAAACATGCCAGAAAACAGAAACGAGAGAGATGATGATGGTCTTGCAGTTCCTCTATAATAAACACCTTCAAACTTCTTTCAGGTACGAGTTTCTCTTATGTGCTGCAGTGATATGATAGAATCCTGTAGAATTCTTTACTATATATTTCATTCCACTCAAATATCACGTGCATGCATTACATATAAAAAGCTGAATATTGGACACGGCGAAATCTCTGCGTTTCCTTTCCGCTAGCAGTTGGTTTGGCAGCAGCGCGACAGCACTGGCTGCTTATTGGCTGAATTCATGTTCCTTCTAAAAGCGTACGCCGTATAGTTGGTTAGCGTAGCGGATTTGTTGTATTAACAAAATCCCAGATCCATCGTAGGTTCAATTCCCATCATCGGCAAAGTTAAACTGTTCACTTAAGACAACCTAAGAGGTACTCTCTCCTGTTATAATCGGTGTCAGCACTAAGCAATGGAGAATGCCCACTTAGTATTGCATTCTAACAATGAACCATCATCACTAACAATTCGAGAATTACCTAAGAAATATCACCGTATCTTAACATTACAAGAAAAGTATTTTTCATTCACAAAATCTTCTTCCACGATGCGGTTAGTAAAATAAGCGTTGAATTTTATAATCATGTCACTCCATCCACACGAGAGCAGTCATGAAATTATTTTTAATGATCATGTTTTTGTAATTATATACATATAATTAAGGAGCTTAGTGGACAAGGGGCCCATGCCAGTCACCGGCGGACTTACTGGATTTGCTCGTAGTCAACAGCCTAGGCCATCTATCGTCCATTGCTCTAACCTCCAAGATTGTGGCTTTTACAGAAAACACATTGTTTTAAAAATGCTTCTTTTTTTTTGGAAATATATGTTTTGGGACATGGGCCTCTTTTAGACTGAGTTGCTCAATTGTAGGCCTACGTTCATGAAAGATAATTATATTTACATAACCAATTCTTCATTGTTGTTTGATTAATTGTGATGAACTAGAGTAATTTGTTTTTATGAAAAGGTCAACGAATAACAAGAGACTTGAGAGATGTATATGCTGAAGCTTACATGTTACAAACACTTCTAAGTATTTAAGAGTGTGGGAATTAAGCTTTTTGCTCTTTGGGGGTGGGGATGCCCACTCAATGGCGAAAGTTTATTTCTGATTTAATTTTTGTGGTAGGTTTTTTGAATATGCAAATATGTATATGTTATCAGTTAGTAAACCAAACTATTGCCTTGCAGTTCCAAGTGCATTAGAAAGTAGTTCTAACGTGGGACATTAAATCTTACGATAACATATGCACTTAAGTTACACATCTGTTACCTATGGCACTTCGGCTCGTTTTCGGGCCATGGCCTCCCCAACTTTCTTCCTCCAGAACGTCCTCTCTTAGGCCATTCTTCTCCAGTGTCTGATGTGAAAGATGGAGTCTGCGTCTTTATGGATACCATCCTCCCATCTAATCGTTGGTCTTCCTTCAGGTCTTCTTCCTCCCATGTTTCCTCCTAGCATCTTCTTCGGGATCCGGTACTCATTCATTCTAGCTGCATGGCTAGCCCAGTTTAATATTTTTATTCTTATGTATATGGAGAGAGGTACTTCCTTATAAAGTTTGTAAATTTCGTCATTATATAATTCTCCACACTCCTTGTGACTGAATAGGGCCAAAGATCCTTCGGAGAATTTTACGCTCAAATGAGTCGAGTTTGTTAGCGGCTTGTTCCATGCTTCACATCCATATACTACAATACTACCAACGACTGTTTTGTATAGCATCACTCGAGCTCTCCAATTGACATCTCTACATCTGATTGAAGGTAAGATCGAGAAGTAGCCCTTATTTGCTGTTTGAATACGTGCTTGTATTTCTACTATTCTTCATTTTTTCATTCGGGTTTGAGGTGTTGGTCATTTCGATGTTAAAGTTTTCTATTGCCATGTTCTGTTCACAGTCTCTTCTTTTCCTTGACTGGATTAATATCTTTGTCTTATTCTCGTTTATTTTTAGTAAAACTTTCTTGCCTTCCTCATTCAGGTCCTTAAAGACTTCCATCACTCTTCTTAGTGATCTATCCATGATGTTAATACCATCTGCATATTCAACTATTTGTGTAGATTTGTATTGTAGAGTGCCTCTGGTATCAATTCGTAGCTGCCTGATAACGTATTCCAACTTAATTTACACACTATACACAAAAAGGGCTATTGAACTAGTACCACTGATAAACTTGACAAAATGTACAGGTAATGGACAAAATAATATGAACACCTTGATTTGCAAAGGCCTATATACGCCGTCGTGGAAAAGGAACAACACTCAGCAGACATTTCAACCATCTAGTGGCGATGAAAGCAAACACATTCTATCAGAAGCTGGTATGAGAGTTGCATGCGAGCAGTCAGCTATCCGTCAAATGCAGGTATGTCCGACCTTTCAGACTTCAAAAGAGGCATGATCATAGGAGCCCGCCTGGCTGGAGCATCTGTGACAAAAACAGCTACACTTGTTGGTGTAGCACGGAGCACAGTGTCAACTGTTCTGACAGCCTACAGACAACATGGAAAGACAACGTCTGCAAAGGAGAATAGTGGGCGAAAAACAAAGTTATCCAACAGGGATCGACGTGTGTTGAAGCGAATAGTGACTCGAAAGCACAAGACAACACTGTCCCAGATAACCGCAGAGATGAACAATCACCTCCAGGACCCTGTATCAACGAAAACCATTCAAAGGGAACTGCATTCTGTGAACATTCATAGCAGAGTTGCCATCCCCAAACCGTTGGTGACTCCACGTAATGCAGTGACAGGAAGAAGGTGGTGCCAAGAGCACAAGAATTGGACACAGCAGCAATGGGAACATGTGATATGGTCAGACGAATCGTCTTTCACATTATTTCAGACCACAGGACGTGTTTATGTGTGGAGAACTCCTGCTGAAGCATTTGATATTGACTGCTTAGTGCCTACCGTGAAACATGGTGGGGGGTCTGTGATGGTTTGGGGGGCTATATCTTGGAATGGTGTTGGCCCACTTGTCGTCCCGCGTGGGAGAATCAACGCAGAGAAGTACTGCGCCATTCTGGGTGACCACCTCCATCCCATGGTTCAGACTTTGTTTCCCGATGCATGCCCCATCTTCCAAGATGATAACGCCCCTATTCACACTGCTAGGTGCGTTGATGCATGGTTTGATGATGAGGTAGAACATCTCATCTGGTGTCCACAGTCCCCCGATCTTAACATCATTGAGCCTTTGTGGGGTATTTTGGAGGCCAAAGTGCATAATCGGTTTCCACCTCCAATGACACTTTCGGAACTTGAGACTGTTTTGTGCGAGGAGTGGCTACGTATTCCAGTTCACACTGTACAGGACCTTTATTTGTCTATCCCACGTAGGATACAAGCTGTCATTCAGGCAAGGGGGGGGGGGCCCAACCCCCTACTAATACAAGTTTTCTGCAATTGTATTGGTGTTCATATTATTTTGTCCATTACCTGTATATTGCCCGTTTAACTCAAAACTCAATGACGGCGTACAGTGAGAATTGTGATGTACCTCCAACGAACAAAAGTGGCAAAATCAATCATTGTTGCCATGGGAACAAGTTTTTGTAGTTTATTTAACAATAGGCAGAGAGAGGGCGCTAATGTGGAAGCTTTTTGTAAAACTTCTGACGCGGAGTGGGATGCAATTGTTTTAAAGGTTAAATATAATTGTTTTCCCGAATGCAATCTCTTCTGCCACTTCGGTCTACTTTGAAGTCCAGATATGTACTCCAAATGCCATCTTCTCCAAAAATGCTGCACGATTTGTTGACACCTTGCCAACGCGATAATCGGTTAATCTTGCTCTTGGTGAAGTCCTCTTCTGGGATGTATACTAGGTTGTTGCCCATCAGGAAATGCCCTGGCGTAAGTGCTGTCAGGTCATTGGGGTCACTTGACATGGCTGTGATTGGACGAGAGTTCAAACAACCTTCTATTTGCACCAATTGTATGCCTTTATTACATTTTCTTTGAGAGGGGGGGGAATAAAAACATCCTTGGCAGGGATTAAAGAAAAATATTCTACCGGGGATAAAAATTTTGGTGTAGGGAAAATCCCCGGCATCCCACCGCCCGTTAATTCGTGCACTATATTTACGTGTTCATTTATTAGATAAAAAGTACAAATGATCATTCTCTGTGGTCATGTTCCATCTTAAGTGACTACTAACGTACTATGAACAGCTGTTGGAAATAACTTACTTCAGCAGAGATGTCTTAGGTTCTACGGGTATTTAATTAAATTTGTTCCATGATTGGCAATTTCACCAATTACCTCATCGCGGAAATTAACCTGAAGAGACCGTGGCCATGCGGTCTAAGGCACCTTGCTTTGGACGGCGGCTGCGGGACGGCATGGAGTTCGATCCCGGGTTCAGTCTCCGGGGATTTTCGGCCTGCGTATATAGGGTCGTGAGGAAATTGATGATCTCCGAGTGAGTGATAATTCGGTCGCGAAGTAAATAGAACGGCTGGGGGTTTGTCGGGCCGACCACCCGTCCCCCTAGTCTGGCTGCAGATCTCCACGCCCCTCTGGTGGCCCGCGTGGGAGGGAGGCCAGCAGTCGGTAGGTAAGCCAGGGTCCAATATTGGGTTGTAGCGCTATAGGGTTAGGGAAGCGAGAGATCATTGGAACACGTGGGTATACCTACGGCCCAATCAGTAGCCGGATGCTTTGGTCACGTGCTTGCATTCAACTATTACTGAATAGCTATGTATTTCACACTGGGGTTTGGGTACTTAATGAACAAACATCTTAGTGTCAAATTGTTCTGCTAACTTTTGGTGAATGCATTTTCTCAGATAAAATATAGAATGCTCTTACTTTCTAGGTTGACGGGTTACAACAAAATGCAATAAGACTGGACGTTAAAACCGACCAAACTGAAGCAAGTTTGAGTAAACTAGGTAAGTTTGAAATAGCAACTACCGACCTGTCTTTTCATACAATCCTTTTATGTGTGATTTCTTAAATAATATATCGATTCTCATTCCCTTTGATTACCACTAAAAGAGAGAGAGAGAAATGAGCGAGTACGTTGTTGGCCATTGCGTAGTTACTTGTTCGATCAGCTCCAATAAATAAGTACCAATTTTAAAAATATACTGCCGGTATGCTTTTTGTATGCCATACCGGCTCATACCGGACAAATTCGATCACTGGACTGACTATAATAGTTGATAATCTTTTCAATCTAAATACATTTGCAGGTACAGTAAAGCCTCGTTAATCCAGACCTCAATAACCCTTACTTCGCTTAATCCGGACAGGCAAAAGGCAATACACACACACACACACACACACACACACACACACACAAACACCACCACCACTGAAGATGTCCAGTTTTTCGTTACTATGAATCTGACCACCATATTCACATGAAACTGAATATATAGGGTGAGGCAGTCAAACGGGAAGATTTTTTAAAAAAATCACAAAAATAGAGAAAGCAAATATTAGTTAAATTTTGAACATGGATGTACTGTACATGAATTGAAATTACTAGTGGACCTGAAAAATGTTCATTTTTCTTAATATGGTGTCAGTAAGATGGCGTCCTAGGTGTTGCACACATTGTCGGAGTCTCAGAGTAAATACGCCCATGACGCTTCGTAGCATCTCCAACGGAATGTTGTTGATCTCTTGCCGAATTCGCTCTTTCAAACTATCCCTGGTTCTTGGAGGGTTGTCCTTGAATACTTTGGATTTGAGGTAACCCCAAAGGAAAAAGACAGGAACCTCAAATCGGGTGAACGGGTAGGCCACGGAATATCGCTGATGAGACGACCAGGAAATGTGAGTAAGCACATCCATAGACACTCTGGCAGTATAGCTACTTGCACCATCTTGCTGGAAGAGTGTTTCTTCATCTGGGCCATAGTTATAGAGGACAGGCAGGAAAAAGGTTACCAATATGTCAGCATAACGTCATGGGCGGATTTACTCTGAGACTCCGACAATGTATGCAAAACCAAGGACGCCATCTTACTGACACTTATTAAAAAAATGAACATTTTTCAGGTACTCTAGCAATTTCAACTCATGTACAGTACATTCATGTTAAAAAATTAACTAATATTTGCTTTCTCTATTTCTTGTGATTTTTTTAAATCTTCCCGACGCAACTCTTATCGTTATCCGTGGGCTTGTATTACAATATTCAAAGTCATCCATGTGGAATGAATGAAGTGTTTTGCAGCCTTCGCTTGATGAACACGTCACTTTAGAGATGCTTCCAGGCCAAGTTCAAAGTTATTGCGAGAACATTGCTTTAGGCCATCTAACAAATATTGAAAGCGCGGTGTCAAGGACACTTCCGTTGATTCTTTAGAAACTATTAAACCGTCCAGGACCTTGTAACAATTCGAAGAAAAATTGTTAGTTACGAAGATGTTAACGCACAAGTTGCACAACTCAATGATACAGTGCAGACTTCAGCTTTGCAAAAATCAAACAGTGCAACTGTACATTATTGGATGTCTGCTGTTTGATTATTCCAAGTCAAACAAGGCCATGAAAACATTTTTTTGATTTTCAGTCTTCATTTTCTCTCATTTACTTCATTCTCTTCAAATCCTTCACTTCATTCATTTGTATGCTTTTCCTTTCCCTGATGTTCTTTCTACTGTTCGGCTTCCTGATGGGTAGTGGTAACGCTGTCACATTCTAAAGAAGGGGTTCCGGGTTCGATCCTCAGTTGATGCACAGTGCTAACGCTACCGCCTTGTAATCGGGGTCCTGGATTCGATCTTTGGTAACACCCGTGCATTGTAATCGAAGGGTTCCAGGTTGAATACTCGATGGAGGCACATTGGGCCGGATTCCACTAAACCCCTCCTGTTTATTCTGCCATGATTATAATGCCACATTGCAATTTTACTCATAAATCAGATGAGAAGTTCCCTACTTCATGCACGCGACCGACGAAGCCTACTTTCTGGCTCTTCATTCCTTCTCCTCCTCTTAATGCTCTGCCGATGATGTGGTAAGGCAGTCGTCTTGTAATCAGAGGGTTCTGGGTTCGATGCCCGATGGAGCACCTAGAGGTTCGGACCCCAGTTTAAACTATAAGTCCAGTCCCGAATAGCCTTTCTGTGCATACGAGGTTTGACCAGGATTAGTCTAAGTTTAGCATTTTCTATGCAAGGATCATTCAGAATGCTGTAATTCTTTTTACTCTCCTTCGTGTGTAAGGGAAAAGGGTGCATAGGTTGATCTATGCCCAAATTCGTTTAAGCCTAATTAAAATATTACAAGATCCAGTATTTCAGTTTAAACTATTATTATTGTTTAAAAAATGAACAGGACATTTTATCTCGAGAAGTAGCAGACATTACAAAACATTCAATACACTATAAATTTTTTCTCAAGAGCTCAGAAAGTATCACATGCGAATATTCTTATTAAAAAACACTACACTAATATGCAACAGACTTTGTCCTGAGGACATGCACCGAGTGGATCCCGTACTGGTTCTCCACAAATGGACACTTCCCTACATATTCCGCCTCTGCCCTCACAGTCACTTTCCTTGGTGGACACTGGAAAGAGAAACAAAAACATGTTAGTTCTGTAAAATGCATCGAAACATTTGTCGAACTTTCCCTCCTGGTCTCTCGGACAAACTTTGTTATCTCCCGGAATGACCAGAGTTAATATTAGTATATTTTTCATTAATCACTTTATTTCCTTGCCGGCCTCCGAGGCAGAATGGTTACCACACAGCGCTACGACACCAGAGGTGCCGGGTTCGAATCCCGGCCTGGGAATGGGTGTTCTTTGTGGGTATTACTTCATCAGTTTTATCATATCATCACCCATCCTCATCTTCGCGATTAGTCAAAAGTGGCAGAAAAGCGAAGTAGAGTAAATCAATCAATCAATTTTTATTTTCTTTTGGTATGAATTTGCCGAGCGAAGAAATTTGTTGTTGAAAACCAAACAAACATCACCAATATTTTTTTGAAGATTCGTATAGTATTTAATTTTGAACTATTTTGTTATGGATTCATCTGTATATTTATTTTGTTTTATTTACTTACAACTTTTGGTTGCTAGGTTGTTTTCATCAAGTTCATTCAATTTTGTATTCACAGTAGCAAGACTATAAACAGATAACGACTGATACCCAGGCCATAGTCTTCCAGGACATTTTAAATATAAAGCATCGGGATGAGACCCACTGCTGGGTCTCGAGAGGATGTTTGTTAGGTCGCGAAGTCGAGCTCGAAAATGTATTTACTGCATCTTAAAAAAAAACCTATTACATTTAATTACAAAGAAATATTGTTTCAAGAATTTAAATTCAACCCTTTTGTACGTAGTAAATTTCTCTGATGTTTAAGTCAAGGGAATCTTAGTTTTCGTTTCGGTCACTGGAATGAGTCTTAATTATCTGTGCGTCACATGCATGTCGACTTAAGGTGGCGCTTTATACTACGGACCGCCATTCGGATGAGGCATAGAGTTTCGCATGCTTTTCTCCACCTCATATCTGTGTGAAACGGGATTTTAGTCTACGATTCAAGTGAAAAGCAAGTACAGAAATAGACTCAGAGTTACGACTTCAGTTAACCACCATTGAACCCAACATACACCAGCTTGTGCGGGGGGTGTAAAGGGTGACCTTCCACGTAGTACACCTAATTGTCAACCTCACTTCCAAGTAGTACACCCTGGACTGCAGACTAACGAGGCTCTGGCGACTGGCCTTATTGCCAGCATAATTCTGTGTGTTGTCCTTATGTGTGCCTCATCTTTTAACCAGTCAGAAATGTTTATTATTTTAATATTATAGTTACGACACACTTTACAATTATGTTATTTTAGTTCTGATAAGGGGCTGAACCCCGTATAAAGTGACGGGTTGCAAATAGCCTAAGTGCTGACGCACCCAAAATTTTAAATTCAAATTCAAACAACAGCTTGTGCGGGAAAGCCAGCCCACAACCCCCACATTAATTCGGTGAGTAAGAAAAAATGTTTACAGTTTCAGCATGTATGTTTAGTTAGATGTTAGACTAGAGTAAGTTAGACTTTTAAATAACATTTACTTTTCTAGAACGAAGTACCAGGTGGTTATAATTAAAGTGACGGTGTTCAGAGTGGTACAGCACGGGCTGTAATGAGAGTAGCAGTCTGAAACTTCGTAGATATGCTAATGAAGCAATGCGCTCGCGAATTATGCAAAAAAAAAAAATAGTTCCAATTCTCGCCACCAGGGTAAAAAATGGCGCTGTAAGCAGTCAAAACGTGGAATTTTCCGTAACTCTGACGTCAAAGTCGGTGACATTGCCTAACCATTGTGTGAGCTCCCTGGTTGTTGTTGGTGACGCTTGTTGCTTTTTTTTTCCTTTAGTGATGTGAATGTTCGCCGAACATTAAAAGTTTGATTTTTCCCGTGTAAAAAGCAATGGCTATTGCGAAGAAAGACCGTGCACTGCTAGTGAAGTTGTTTTACCAGAATGGGAGCAATAGTAACGCTGCACTGCGGAAATATCGCCAACAGAAAGGGCTGAGAAGAGGGCCCATGTCAATTAATGGGCTGAAGAAGATGATGAAGAAATTCGAGGAAACAGGTGAATTGGGTGTTGCACCAGGGAGAGGAAGGCGGCCCATCCCCGTGGAAGTTGTGGACGAAGTTGCTGTAGCTGTAGCTGACCGTGCAGCACATGCCTCAACTTCTGCAACCAGTGCTAGAGCTGTGGCACGTGAATTGTCACTCCCCTGGTCAACAGTTCGCAAGGTATTGCGGTGCATTTTACACTGGTGTCCCTACAAGATTCAAATTGTGCACCAATTGAAACCCCAAGATATTCCACAACGCCGTGAGTTTGCCCATCGGTTTTTGGCACGCATGGAAGTGGATGACATGTGGCCGGGGAATATTCTGTGGACTGACGAGGCGCATTTTACTCTGGTCGGTACAGTGAATACTCAGAACTGTCGCATATGGGGTTCCACTCGTCCACATGTTGTGCAGGAACAACCATTGCACTCAGTTTACGTGACTGCATGGTGTGGGTTCACTGGCTCCTTCATTCTTGGTCCGTTTTTCTTTGAGGAGATGACACCTCGAGGGCCTGTTAGGTGTATAGTGACATCTGCACGTTATAGGGACCTCCTTGTGCAACACGTGATTCCAGCTTTGCAAGAACGGAACTGTGAACACACCACAATTTTCATGCAAGATGGGGCAACACCACATGTCGCTCGCCACGTGAAAGATTTGCTGCGAGAAACCTTCACTAATGACCGCATCATCTCTAGGCAGTTTCCAGATGATTGGCCTTCCAGATCCCCCGACCTTAATCCATGTGACTTCTGGCTGTGGGGATATTTAAAAGATCGTGTCTATCAGGGACATGTCCGGTCTCTGCCTGATCTGAAGGCTAGCATACAACGACATGTCGCTCAGATTTCACCAGACATGCTGCGAGCAACCGTCGACCATGCCGTGTTACGAATGCAGCATGTTGCTGAATTGGGAGGCCATATTGAACAGTTCTTGTAACCATAGTTCCTAATAAACATGCCAGAGCCATTGTTCTCATGTGTTTGATCTTTCCTGCCTTTTTCCTGTAACTATACCACGTTTTGACTGCTTACAGCGCCATTTTTTACCCTGGTGGCGAGAATTGGAACTTTTTTTTTTTTTTTGTGCATAATTCGCGAGCGCATTGCTTCATTAGCATATCTACGAAGTTTCAGACTGCTACTCTCATTACAGCCCGTGCTGTACCACTCTGAACACCGTCACTTTAATTATAACCACCTTGTATGTGTAATTTGTTTAACAAACGTAAAAAGAGAGCTTCTTAGAGTACTCTATGCTATCAAAAATATGATTATGAAGTGAGTAAACACCCCTGAATGTAATTCTGCCAGCGCTCATGCTTATGGGCCCCATGAAGTTTAATATCCTTCAAGGTGGGTCCGGCACTGAAAAAGTTGAGAACCACTGATGTAAAGGGTTTGAAGGCTATACAACTCTCCCGGAATTTTATTCTTTAAAGTTGGCAAGCCTAGCTCAAACCCAGCCTATAATTTTCCGTGCTTATGTTATTATTACATATTTGTTATCGTGATTCGTGGATTGCTTATTGGAATCTGTAAATAACAGATTATATAAAAAGTTGAGTGAATTTTATGAAACAACTCTCACAAGGAATGTATTAGTTGAAAGTTTTCGTTTACGTGAACATTGGTGTAGTGTTATTTATCACGGATAATTTTGTAATCAAGCACCCGCGTGTGGACTCTCTCGCCAAGTGTTTCGATGCTGTAGGTTTAAATTAGTTTCTGAAATCGGCTGTTACTGATTTACCAAGCTAGTCTTCAAATTATTAGTGATTCTATTATATCAAGTGAACGGGAAACAAAGAATGCTGGTGGTAGAACTTTCAAATTCATGGCAGAGCAAACATCTGTGGATTTTTTTACGCAGAAAATAAAAAGTGGTGTTTTGTAAAGTATGCAAATAAGCTAATGATAAAATATTAAGTTTTTTTCCATCAAAGGAGATTCTTCTTTAATTTATTATGACATTTCCAACTGGAAACACGTTTGAAGAAAATTAATTTCCCATGAAACTTCCCAGTGTTGGAAAGTATATATATTCTCGCCTAGTGTTTGGAAGGGATGATTTGTGACAATTCTTTTGGTGAATTTATAACTCAAGTGTTTGAGCCCATTCAATGTTTTTCAAAAGTTTCCGCCCCTATTTGAAATATAATTGCATTGATGAAATTAACATGCTAAAAAAAACTTTAGCAAAGTTCAAATTTACGGTAATGAGATCAGTTTCACATAAGGTTCGCACTTACTTGAATCACTTCAAGCCAGCAAAGTACGAAACCATTGTAAAATCATGTCGCTAAAACAGTATACACACAATTTTTGAAGAAAGACGTTTACCACTGTGCCAGTCACTATGTATTTCCACGCATACTAAGTCCAGCACACTCTCCGCTTTGCAGTAGTGTTTCCCGTCACAGTGGTCAATAGACTTTGACAATAATTCTGCAAGGTTTTGAATGAATGTTTTACTTCGCGTTTCTGCCAGTTTTGGCTGATTGCGAAGATGGGGATGAATCGTGATAAGATGAATGAATGAAGGGTACCTTGACCCTCTGTATCCCTCGAGAAAGTGAAATATTTTGCATGGTTTATCAAGTTCTTGTTGTTTATGAACATTTCCGATTGGCTTTAGCTCGCGGAAATTTGTTACTAAGTAAAGTACGCCTGGTACCTTAGCGTGTTGCTTTACCATGAAGTAGAACAGCCAGAAGGCTTCGCGCAAGTGAAGCACCCAACACTACAACAGCACAGCAACTAATTATAATTTTATGTCGTTACGTTAGGAGTGCTAGCTGTAGGGTTGATCGTTCTTCTCCACTTGTTCTTTCACTATTTGAGTGTGCATACAAATGGTTTTTACTAATAAGCTGTGAAAATACTCCGAAATGGCAGGTTTTTACTTATGCGAGCCATACTTTGCGATCATATATCTCTCTTATTTGTGTTTTTCGCACGCTGGAAGTAATTTTATATTACGCAAAACATCAAAATCTTTCGATAGAAAAAGTCAACATAATTCTCGAGGTGGTACAGTAGGTCAACGGCCCCGATGAAGGGACAATCAAAAACACATAGGGAAAGCACACAGGGCATGATCTTTGCGAGTGCCCCTTCATTAATTTCATCTAAACATCATTTCTATCGTTGCGATTAACCAAACGTGATGGAAGAAAGACGAAAAATAAAAATACTCCCACTTTTCTCTCTCGCTCTCTTTCATTTGAACGTTGTACACTTCTCCAAAAGTTGCCTCACCGCCCTAAAACATGTTAAAGTTCAGAAATCGTTCATGTGACAAACAGTTCCTGAGGCCTGAGCACCAGCAGAGTAGCCAACTTTATTGGAGGTTCCTTTACTGGACGAGAAACACTGGTTAAGTATTTACGTTCTTGCTTACAACGTGAAGTCAGAAACTATATGCACCAAACATTAATAGAGAACAAAACGGATAACTTAAGTATTAGAGAATACTTGCGATTCGGCGTGATAAAATTGGAAGCAGAGAAACTATTGTGAGGTTGAAACACTACACTCGCTAGTGGTCCACAAGGAGGAAATTGCTGTCACGTTTGAACTCAAAGAGGCATGATTACAATTAGTTTAAAGAAAATATATTTAACAATACCTTGCAAAGTATCCTACTGTGCAATTAGCGAAAATTAACATTTTTCACAATTTCTTGGAACGTATTTAAATTGACCCGGAAAAAAAGTTCTTGGAGCGTATATAAATTCAACCGGAAAAAAAGGTTCCTGGACCGAATTGAAACACTTTACAGATAAAAAGGTTCTTTACGGTCCAGAAACCCATTTATACTTGATGATTTTTCTCTCCTGGACCGGAATTGAATTTATTTAAAATTCCTGTACCTTTAAGAAATCTGCTCAATACTTAACTGCCGATTCACCTGGTGAAGAATTGCAAAATTGGCATCATACTTACAACCATAGCAACACCGGACTCCTAAAGCTTTTTGCTGAGGGCAGAGGTCATCGTTGTTGCTAAGTGCTCTGGAAGGGCACTCGTCCTCCATCATGCACAACCCTCCACTCCTAACACACGGGCGCTCCATTTGATTCACTGAAGACTGGCTCTCTGAAAGAACCACAAGATTGTCAATTTAAAACAGTTCGAATCAAGAGAAAAAAGAAATATGTCGATCGATTTTAAATCTCAATGTATTTCATACAAATGACAGACAAGAAGACTGTTGAGACATATGGACGTCGACATATATTTGTAGGGCTGGTGAGACCATTGATAAAACTTTAATAATAGTAGAAATAATTATTATCACTGTCATTATTATTATTATTATTATTATATAAGCACTATTATTAAACTAATAAAATAAAACATTTTCCTTATTATTATTATTATTATTATTATTATTATTGGGCCATTGATGGATAAAATTTAAATAATGCTACTCCCACTATATTTTTCTACATGTTATACATATATTATCCGCGTACTTTTGTACGTTTTACTAGACAGTGTTGTATTAGGTTTTATACTGTGCTCAGCACTTAAACCTTAGGGACATTTTCTACTCTACCAGGTCAATGAATATCAAACACAAAGTTTTTCAATTTTTAATTTTTTTTTTTGACATTTCATACAGTTACTGTACTGGAATGCGTAGTTATTCCATTTTGTTATTAACTTCTGCCTCCTCATTGAAGAAGAATTAAAACTTGGGGAATTTTTTTAGTCAAAGTTTAGGTTGTGTGGGCTCTCGCATAGAAATCTCATTTTTTGAATTTTGATAACTGAGGGTCCATTTACACTTTGCTTTCATGGTAGAATATAAAATAAGATAACCTGGTTCCTGCATTTTTACAAGCTCGTGCATGAAAATAAATGAAGACATTGGGAAATTGTGATTTTCTGGAAGGTTAGCGTTTGCAACCCTAAATGATAACCGTTTTCTAGTTTCCGTCAATATAGCGGATTCTGCCATGTGACGACGGCATATATTTTATTTTTATTTTAAACTATTTATTTCAAAATGAAGAGTCATTATTCTGGAATCTACGGAGACATTCAGTCATTCAGTAAGAATTTTACGAAAGTCACAATTCTATTTTTGTGCTCCATTACGAAACCAACGTGTACTTGTAAAACAAGTAAAGCCCGACAATTTTTATTTTACAAAAATTACATTTACTGATAAAGTTAAATGAGAGGACAACCATTGACTTATTTTTAATAACCTGGATGACTGATGTGGAGGGGGGGGGGTACCTCCTCTCATGTGACCCCCTGGCTGTGACAAACTCTTCTTTCTTTAGGATTTCTATTATTTTCCCATCGCATATTCAGTGTCAACTTTGCGATTCTGTTTGCCAAAGTGTATGGGGAAGAGGTTTATTTATTCTTCAAGCCTTCTCCTGGACTAGGATAACACTATTTCCGAAATATTTATTTTGCATTCATTTTCAGGGATCGCAACAGCACTATTTCTGTCTCGCTTATTCTTATTGCGTTTTTTCCTTTTCGTTATTTACTGTTACTTTTCTTCCATTTTCGGTTGATTGATTGATTGAGTTGGTCTTTTAAGTCCACTTTATGCACAGTAAGGCTAATCGGGACTGGACCTACAGTTTAAAGTGGGATCCGAACCACTTGTGCCTCCACCGGGTATCGAACCCGGGACCCCTTGATTACAAGGCAAAGACGCTACCACTGCGCCATGGGGGAGGCCCCTTCCATTTTCGGCTACTCGCGACGATGAAGAACACCCAAGCTCAGGCCAAATTCGAACCCGGGACCCTCGCTTCTCACTAATTACATTAATTTGAAAGCAATACGCTTCATCAGATAGGGTTTATATGCTGTACACCTTGCTGACAAAATACAAGTGAAGCTTGTGATAACTACTTCGTCACGAACATAAAAAAAAAGAGTTTCTTTTTAAAATAAATTTCCGGAATATTTCACATTTACATTACTTTGATTGTAAACGTGGAAAATCCAGTTAATTAATATTTACTCTGCAATCTTTCCGTTAGCCCTTTTCTTTGAGTCTGCATATGGTTAAACTAATTGATAGTAAGCAACACTGCTGCTTTCCGAACACTTACTTTGGCTGTACTTCCGGCCACGAAGCTGGACTTCAACTCAAACGAGTGTGCCACTTTTTGTGAACATAAGTGTATCTTCTGAACTTGAACACCGCTTTCCGTCTACTTGGTAGAACGTTATTTCCTTGCATCACTGACACTGGATACACCTGCACTGCACCGAGTGTCAAAAAGTGCAGCGAACTAGACGGGGCTAATGTTATCTGTTTTGCAATTTCAAACTAAGAAATAGAGGAGATTTGTGTAAAATCCGGGGCCCGTCGCCGTCTGTACACTATCAGAAATTGTCATCTTTAATCGATAGATTTTGATATTTTATGAAATATATAATGTATTCCAGGGCGCAGAAACAATATACAGATATTTACTCCCAAAGCATGGCCAGCGTATTAACTTTCGGAGTACTTTCACAATTTTGTATTCGTAAGAAACTGTTGTATGCACACTCAAATAGCATAAACATGCAAATGATAACGTCACAAAACTTAGCGAAATTTACTACCAGCGTCAAACTTTAACAGTACTAACTTACCAACATAAAATTATAAACACCAATAAACCTGCACTCCTAACGATATCGTAAGTTTTCAGTCCTTCATGTTTGGTTTATTTGATAATACATTTTAATGTACAGTAATTAATATTTACTGTAAATGTATTGACTTGTCAATTTGTGTTTATGAAGCGACATGAAATGCACAGTCTAGTGATTTGGATTTTCGTGCTAAGTGCTACATTCACTTGCTCGAAGCTTTTGCGCTGGATTGCGTCAGGCTAAGGTAAATTCGCAATAACATCTTCGCGAGCTAAAAACAGAAAACGTACAAAAACAAGACCTTCATAAATCTTGCAAATCTTTAACATTTTAGAGGGGGTACAGGGGCCGATTACCCACTGTACCCCTCGAGAATTACGTCGTTTTTTTTTTTTTTTTTTAAAGGACAGATTTCAATATTTTACGTAATGTGGTTTCAGCGTTAGGAAAGCACAAACAACGGATATATTTGAACCCAAAGAATGGCACACACAGGGGTGCTCATCCCCCCCCAAGGCCAAAAGCTCATCCCCCCAAAAATCATGTCGTGAATCCTCCCCCAAATCATATCATGCATAACCTCCCCGAAAATGATATTTGTCGCGCCCTCAAACCATATCGTAATTCCCACAAAGTATTTAATTACGACAGCGTGTCTACAGAGTAACAATTTGCTTAGCTTTACTGAACAATACTTGATCTGCCCCTTCTCCCTAAACATGGGTTTCCATCACGCAAGGCTGTCCCTAAAATCGTTCATCATAATCTCCCCAAAATAGTTTGGATGAAGATTTAACAATTGATGTCTATTTGAATGAAATACCATGATAAACTGTCCATATTTTTTAATTGTTCGATTAATTTATACGTAAAATTTTCCTGCGAGAAGAAGTTAGAAGTGTGGATTACATATATTTTGTTTCAAATGGTCCACCTGCTTTAAAATAAGCAGTATAATAACACTAAGCGTTATATTTTAAGAAGTGATGTTATTAATGAATATCGCTCATGTCTTGCAATGCAGCTATAGTATAAAACTTCACATTCACTTCAGTAAAGCGCCAAACACGCTTCCTCTCAACACAGCCTCCTGATTCCGATCCCAAGATCTTGTGTCTTTTCCAGCTTCTCTTTTGACACGTTCGGGGTCGAAAAGGTGTGGATACCATATCGCTAAATACAGTCTCCAAAATTTAGTGTTCGAACTCTCTCTCCACTACAGAAATCCCTTGAAAATCTAAGCACTTTATCAAGAGCTTCCTATCTCCCCTTTAAATTTAATACTCAATCCAACCAACAAAATTTCCATGCCAATTTTAGACTTATTGTTGACATTGAAGAGTGGATATTGCCTTCTCCAAAACATTAATTCTCAGTCTCCACACCAGAATTTCCGCAACAGTCCAAGACAATAGTAATACACAAGAATTGGATCCCCCCTAAATTTAATGCTCAATCCCCCCCTACGTAAAATACCCGCCATAATCTGAGACCTAGAGTATGATACTGTCCCCCACAACAATGAATTCAGAATCCCCCCCCAGAAACCACAAGTCAAGTAAGGCCTAATATGCTAGAGTTGGATATTTCTCCACCTCCCTTCGATAGTACCCTTAACCATTTTTTTTTGTTCATCTAATGGATTAAATAATGGTGCATATAAGGTGTAAAATATTTGCATATATTTTGGAAAAATATATAAATGTTGAATTTTATATTATTTGAAGGAAAAAAATCCGCCCTAAAAATCTCGCTGGCGCAGCCTGCGCCACAACCCCCCCCCCCCCTGTGGACACCCCTGGGCACACGTAAGTTAAAACCTTCAATTTCGGAGTACTTTCGTCACTTGTTGTTAGTAAAAACTGTTTATTTGTACACTATAGTAGCGAAAGAACACTCCGAAAATAACTATCAGTACCAAACCTAACAATCCTAACCTAACTATGTAAAATTATAGCTGCTGTTGTGGAAAGTCGTTTTGGGTGCTATATTCACTTGCGTGAAGCCTTCGGGCTGTTCTGCTTCACAGTAAAGTAACGTGCTAATGTAACAGACTTACTTTACTTCACAACAACACACTTCCGAGAGTTAAAATCAACTGAAAACGTTCATAAACAACAAAATCTTCATAAACCATGCAAGATATTACACTTTCTCTAGGGGGTACAGAGGGTCAAGGGCACCGGGGTACATAGAGTACAAAATATTCACAGGGTATAACTGTTTCGTGAAATGTTGTAGAGACCATGCTTTCATTAAAATTGATTTGTGTTTCCATAGAATATATAGATGAAACCATTTAACTTATGCAAGATAGACATTCATGATAGACTACTGATAATGATATACTCAGGTAAAATTTTCGTATTCGCAAAACGTATTTCTTCAATTTTACAGGAGAAATTACTTACCGAATGCAGTTAACTTATAATTGTGGAAGTTCGGGGAAGTGTTTCCTCGCATGGTTCATTGAATTTTGCCGGTAAATCATCTATTTTTCGATTTAAATGTGTGACCGATGCACGAAAGCTCTTGCATCCATTTACTTCCAGGTGGATGTAGCCTGTGTGTGATGACGTAATCCAGGTCAGTGTTTCCAAATACGTGTTTTTGTAACTGAAGAAGGTACGTTTCCGCAAATGGTTTGTGGGGCTGTGTGTCAATGGTTCGTGGGGCTATGTGTCAATGGTTCGTGGGGCTATGTGTCAATGGTTCGTGGAGCTATGCGAGAATGGTGTGTGGGGCTACGCATATTTTTTTCGAAACCAATATTTAACTATTGTAACCTATACCTGACCCTATCTAACCTAACCTTACCGAAAATTGTTCGTGGGGCTATTTATGAATGGTTCGTGGGGCTATCCGTGAATGGTTTATGGGGCTATCCATGAATGGTTCGTGAGACTATCTGTGCATGGTTCGTGGGGCTATCTGTGCATAATTCGTGGGGCTATCTGTGCATGGTTCGTGGGGTTTTCGAACCTGAAAAAAAAAATACAAAATCAGTAACACGAAACTAGGTATTTTTCGATGAAGGAGGTTGCAACACTCCATAACCACTGATCATCGACAACGCTAGTCAAGATTTCTCCGCCATATTGCGTGTAACGCAAGCGAAAGCGAACATAAAAAAATTACTCGATATGTCTAAAATTGAGATTATTTGCGTGGAAAAAACGAAATTCCACCTTCAAGAATCCTTACAAATGCAGAATACGTAAGTATCAATGTGAAAAATAAGAAAATAAGGGAATTAGAGACGTTTGGTGGTTACTGAAATTTTCCCAGAAGGCCATCATCTTGCCAGGAAACCCCATTCTTCAGTGGCAGCAAGCTTCCAGCACGTTATCCAACTTCTTCACCGCCGGTTCTGCCGATTTTCGCAAAACTCCAGATCTTCCTACCGTGTGCTATGACGTGCTCGATGACATCATATCCGATTCGAGTTAAAGGCAGGAAGTCGTAACGTAACGAAATGGAAGGGTATTTTCAATTACGGTTTCCGTTACGTTACAACCAGAAACAGAATAACTTTTTTCGTGAACAGAAACGTTACCTCAGGTATATGAACATTACGTTACAGGTGTGCATAACGGTACCGAACCATAACTGATCTCTAAAGGAGTAGGTTTTCACGTGACACTTTAACGTTACATCCATTGCCGGCAACCAGTAACGTTACAGGGTAAGAAAGAGGTTCGTCACGTATTGACTAGTAACTTTAGTGTGTGTGGAAAGTGATAGTAGCGTTACAATTAACCAGTAACTTAATTGAGGTCACAGCTGTAAAAACGTTACACTCCTTTTTTCAAAGCAACAACGTTATTTATAGCTGGTATGATACAGACGTTCCGATGTGCAATACCGTGTCCGATGCCGTGTTCCGGAGAGAATAACATAGGTCCCTCGTATAATTGTGCTCGTTACTTTTGTAACGTTACAGTTCTTTTCCTCCACAAAAGTCTGTTTCGAAAAAGTGATACACATATCCGTTACGAATAGCAAATACCGTTATCGAAAGCGTTTTCGAAGAAGCCTCATAATTATGATCGGCAGCATACTAACATTACAGTACTTTGACCCCTTGAAATTCACTAAGTTATAATACGTATTTTCGTTTTGGATGTCAGTGAAAAAATTAAATTGTAAAACAAAACGTTTGAAAACATCCGTAAACAAGATCTGGCGTGACAAAAGTTCTTGTTATTGGAATTTACTGATTAACTATGTATTTATCACAAATATATTTATTTTCTGCATACTTAATCGCTTTATGTGAATTTGTTCTAATTTGATTATTTATGCTAGATGAATTTTAACATGTACGTTCACTTTATACGATAGCAAAGCAAACGTTTGTTGAGGGAAAACGTTTATATCTATCTATCTATATATATATATCTCTCTCTCTCTCTCTGTTTACATGTATTACATCATTTTTTTTAAAAAAAATACAGTTGAGGTGATATGAAAGGCACTTTTGGCAAGTAGAAAATACGTAGAAACGAAATGTTAGATGGAATTGTTGTACGAAACAAACGAAACCGCGTTTGTGCAACTGGTCTGTAGCTAGACAGGGCCATTGGACTCTCAAGAAGGCAAGAATTGTATGGAAAGTGATTCTCAAAACTAAGCGAATAAAAGGACAGTATATTTTATCATTTACAAGGGCCCTCATCAGCTTACAATTTTGAAAATTACTTTCAGTATTCTTGTCTTCTTGGACAGGAGGTGCATTAAACTTTTTGGTGTAGAAACAGACAGAACGCCCGCCTACCTACCGCGTTTGAAAGAAGGGCATAGACAGACAAAAAAAAAAATTTAAGAACGCAAGAACGGCAGTCGACATGCACATTTAGCAACGTGTGACTGAGATATACAATCGGGACAAAGGACAAGATTATTCAAGAAACCGTAATTTTATAAAACTTCCTATCATTAACTCAAACTCAGTTCATCCTTTTATCCTCTTTTGTTTGTTATACTTTTGTATTATTCATGTTTTATATCGCTTTTCTGCCACTTGTAGATAATCGCGACGATGAAGATGAATGATGATCATATTAAATCTATGAAGGGATGCTTACAAAAAAAACACAACCATGCCCAGATGTCTACTCGAACTTGAAATGTTTGGTACCGAGTGTATGAGTGGATCACTAAACGACTTCGGCCTTCGAGGCTACGGTTTCAGTTGCAACATGCAGAATAATTACGTTTCTACTACTCTGAATTGACCAAAGCATGTGGTATGTATCCTTCATTTTACTTAAAAAGCCCCCTTGATACATGAGATACTACAAATAATTTCAGGCATACCCTCGAATTCTGATTGCCTGGCACTTTTTTTTAACTAAGTAATGAAGTGACGTTTATATTTATATTAGGCCTACGACTAGCTCGAACTAAAATCTCTTGTGAAATACTGTGTATATGTTATCCTTGTGAAGTGAGGAACTTCATATTTTGCTAAGAAAATATGTATGAAAAATTATATTTGCAGCTACTACTTGAAGAATTCAAATTATTATTATGATGGAATTTCAACTTACGTACACTCTGCATATAACGTGTTATCGGAGAGGAGTTTTTGTCTCGCAGTCAATTTATTTTTAGTTGAGGAACTCGAGAGTAAGTTGGAAATATATAATGACCCACGTTGTGGTGTGCTGTTCGATTAATCAGAATTCGAATGAGAGAAATCTGTAGTTAACTTCATTCAACACGTCAATTTGTAACTGTGAATGCAAGTTTTCTTTGATTTAGCAGGAAATCAGTCTGCTATTGTTGTAAGTAATAAATGGAAATATATATATTTTCTGCTCGAGTAGGAATCCGCAGACGTTATCCAATCAATCAGTTTCTGTGTGTGAAACTTCTGTCTAGGAAAGCTACATACAATTTGCTTTTAATAACAGCAGCTTCAAAATAACCTATCCATTCTTGTCATGCCAAGTAATGTTTGATTTTGATTTGTTATATTTAACTTTGGTTTTATGCCACTTTTGGCTAATTACGAAGACGAGGATGGGTGATGAAATGACAAAATTGATGAAAGGACATCACAAAGAAAATAATGCACAGGCTGTGATCCGAACTCGGAACCTGTGGCGTCGTATTGCACTGTGCTAACCACTCCGCCACGGAGCTCTGCAAAGTAATGTTTGACCATACATCGTTCATGAAATAAAAACGTAACATATACAGTGGCTCACTTTAGTAATCAAATTCGTAGCATCTTGCTGCATTTCTTCACAATATTTGAAAATTAACAACATGTACATAAATATAAACGATGATGAAATATTTATACGCATTTCTTAAAGTTATATGTAACTTTTTTTAAAAATTTTGGGTGCGTCAGCACTTAGGCTATTTTGCACCCGCCACGTTATACGGGGTGAAACCTCTTACCATAACAAATAACATAACTGTAATGTCGCATAACTGAAATATTAAAATATTCTGACAGGTTAAAAGCTGAGGCTGTAAAGAGGCACTCAGCGCATATGACAGGGCCAGTCGCCAGAGTCTCGTTAGTCTGCAAAGAGCAGTCCAGGGTGTACTACGTGGAATGAAGTTTAGGATTGGGTGTAATACGTGGAAGGTCACCCCTTACACCCCTGTTACATTTTCAAATCTGAAAATAGTTATTTATGTTTGGGTGTGAAAAAAGAGATCACTTTAATATTCAGACAAATCGTGAAAGCCTTCTGTTTCTGTTAAGCTACGTTTCCATTCTGACAAGTTCCAGACCCATGACGCGCAACATGTGCCGGCGCATGTTGCGCGTCATTCAGTGCACTGTTTCCAATTCAAAACTACTTCTGCAAAATACGCCCGCAACAGCACCGGAGTGCAGGACTTGAGTGTAGCGTTGTTCCATTGTACTTCTCTTACATTGTAATAATTTGGTAGTGATTTAACTTGTGTAAAGATGAACAATACAACTATGGCGGGTTTTGTGGTTATGGCAGGCGCGTACCATGAACTTGTAAAAATAAGAGGCGAAAACGACCTAGATGGTGGATTAGAAGTTTTCTAGCGAAAAGAAATTCGGAAGGAGCGTATAAGTCGTTGATGAGAGACTTACGTCTTCATAGTGGATACGAAAACTTTGTAAGAATGACTGTAAGTGATTTTGCATTATTATTAAATCTTGTTGGACCACAGATTGTAGTCGCGTCGTCTGTTTCTACTCTAGTGCTCATGCCCCAGGAACTTGCTGCAGGCTGTTTCCATTGTGTGCGGCGCATGTTGTGCGTCTTAATTGTTGGGGCAATTTTATCCCCGGCACTTGCGCCGCGGCATGTTGCAGACAGTTTCCATTTCAACAAATGCCTGGCACATTCAGCGTCGCTTGCCGCGCGTCATGTTGCACGGCAAATTTGTGGTAATAGAAACGAGGCTTTACATAGTTTTCTTTTTACTGGTCAACTACATTGCGGGGAAGGAACAATTTATGCTACTCCCTGACTACATTTGTTACCAGTAGCTGCATTGCTCCCTGACTGAAGTACGAGAAAAATTGGTAACAAAAACAAAAATACAACATTTGACGAATGGCAGCTATTTATTTTTACCGTACCTAACCAAAAGGTACAGGGAAATTGAAAATGTTAAGTAGTACATTTAAGCGTACCGTGGGTGATGCAATAAAACGTAATGAAAAGCAAAATGAGGTAGATTCCGTATCTCAGAAAATTCAACCAAGAGAAATAGGAGAACGAAATGAACGATCTTCAGTATAAAAAATCAAGACCCTTTCCTCATCCTCACCCCCTTTCCAAACCAAGAGCTCCGAAAGCAGCTGTGCAACTTGGAGCAGGCATTGGGACTGCTATACGGTTCAGTAGCGTTTTGTCCGAAAGAGAAATTTCTAGAAAAATGCTACAGTTCGTCTGCGACGGTTTAATGAGTTGCGTTTCGTTCGAGCCTGGCTGATGATGAGTCACACCTTGACTAACCACTGGCAGCGATGGAATTGGTGACTAGTATACCTCGGTTTACAACTTTTAAAACTACAATGCATAGACAGCGGAGTGCAGACTCAAGACAAATTGTCGAGAGAGAGGTCCAGGTTTCGATACCCGGTGGACGCACAAGTGGTTCGGATCCCACTTTAAACTGTAGGTCCAATCCCTATTAGCCTTAATGTGCATAAAGTGTACTTAAAATAACAAAGCAAATCAAATCAAAACAAATCGTCGAGAGGAAGTGAACTTGGATCTAGAAATTTTAGTCATGGCAGATGGCAACACTTTCTTACTATCTGACAACTACGAAGGTGAGATTTGCAATTTCCAGAGGGAAAGAAATATTAAAACAAAATATATATATATATTTTCTTCGATGGAGCATTTAAGAGTGTTAGCAAGAGTTTGCTTCATTAAACACTATTAGGATGGTAGCCCTCGGACGAAACGCTACTTGGTCAGGTAACCGTAAGTTGCCTGTTCCTGGAATTCGGACGCGAAACGCTACGCCACGTGCTGTACACCTGGCGGTTCAGAAAGCGAACATGAGCATGAGCGACGAATGCTGAAACTGATGAACGGACACTCACAGAGAACACTCATGTGCAGGTCGTGATTCGAAACCGGGACCCCTGGCGTCGCAGTGCGCTGTGCTAACCACTCTGCCACGTAATATTTTTTATTTACTCATTTTTAGCTACTTCCTTTTAAACTGACTAACTAACTAACTAACTCTGTAGCTTTCTTAAACCCGAAGGTTCATGGCTGCAGCAACACAGGCCTTCCATCTGTCCCTATCTTGAGCAAGATCTATATACTCTTTTCCATCCCTACCGATTTCCTTTAGGTCCATCTCAACGTTGTCCCTCCATCTTCGTCTTGGCCTTCCTATAGGTCTCTTACCATCAGGTTTCCCAACAAGAATCCTGTAAACTCCTCTCTCCTCTCCCATTCGTGCCATATGGCCTGCCGACCTAAGTCTTCTTGATTTAATTAGTCTAATAACATCTGGACATGAATACAAATTATGTAGTTCTAAATTATGCAACCTTCTCCACTCACCTGTCTCCTCATCCCTTTTATGTCCAAAGATTTTCCTAAGAACCTTATTTTCAAATACTCTCAATTTATGTTCCTCTTTCAATGTAAGGGACCAAGTTTCACACCCATATAATACGAGCACTACATACAAAATTACTGTTTTGTATATTTTAACTTTTAGTTTCTTAGTTATTGAACTAGAAGACAAAAGTTTATGAAGAGAGAAGTAACATGCATTTCCTGAATTAAGCCTACTTTTTATTTCCTCTTTAATATAATTTAATATAATATAATATAATATTACTCCTAAGTATTTGAATTTGGAAACTGGTTCAAACGAGTTGTTATCAATAATTAGATTTTGATTATTACCTAACCCTTGGTTTCGGCCTGTAAGCATATATTTAGTTTTCTCTTTGTTAACCTATCTTCTTAGCAGTTTTGAAAAATATTTTAGCATTATTCTTAATTCTATTTATATCATCCCCTAATAAGTCTACATCATCTGCATATGCTAACAACTGAGTCACACCATTTAATTTTAGTCCTTCGTTAGTTTCTGTTACCTTCCTAACAGCATATTCTAAGGCAAAATTAAAGAGGAATGGATATCCTTGTTTTAACCCATCATGAATTGTAAATTTGTCAGACACATAAATACCCACACGAATTTTACTTTCTGTTTCACTGGTGCATACTTTTATCATATTAACAAGCTTCTTAGGTATTCCAAATTCGACTAATATATTATATAATTTATGTCTTTTGACCGAATCATATGCTTTTTTGAAATCAATGAATACCTGATGGACATTTTGATTATATTCCCACTTTATTCAAGTGACTTCCTTTTACCTACGCTAAAAAAAGACATTTAAAAAAATGAATATTAGTCTTTTTTTCAACATGTCCATTGAGAATGTAAATGATCTGTCCATTTTTTATTTTGTCAGGAAAGCTTTAAAGTTTGACATTATAGTTATTGGACCTTTGTCGCCATTGCACTGAAAGTTTACATCATTGCAAAGGTTGATATATCTATCTACCAGATACAACACTGGAATTGAATGAGATTAGGTAGTTGTTCTGTAATGGAGATAACACAATTCCATTATAACTTTGTCATTCGGTAAAATAATCGATTACTTTGATTTCACTATTATTCAAAATGTATCTATCTGTTAAAAGCAAAAGTAAGAACCGAAGTCCACCATGCCGGCAACACTACTACTTCTAAGCAGCTCCCACAATTGACTGAGGTTAGAATGAAAGTTTGTCTTGTTTTAAGTTCACTTGTATGCACAGATAGGCTAATTGGGAGTGGACCTACAGTTTAAAGTGGGAAATGAACCACTGTGCCTCCACCAGGAATCGAACCCGATTAGAATGCAAGTGGTTTCTCATACTCAGATGGCAATTGTAGTTCATTGAGGGAAATTGTAGGCTGCAATTGTTTCATCTCTTATCGTCTGATGTCTACATACAAGCAATTTGGTATATTGAGTGTGTTTTTCGTTCATCTACGCAATATGGCAGCAGCCACGAGAATGCAAACTCAAGACAGGCGCACAAATTTGGAAGTAGTAAATACTGTATAGATGAATGAACAGGGCAAAATTTAAATTAACACACAAGTATTGCTTTCGAAAATCTTAGCATGCTGTGGAGCAAATTGTGGTTTTGCATTAAAGGGAAGACACGCGAATACCACTACTCACTTGTGCATGCAGTGATCGAAGTGGTAGTTTGTAGCAAGGGTGAAACGAGCCTTGGAAATCGGTCGGGAAGTTGTTTGTTATTGTTTCACATAATTTGAAGGTAGTCACACGTAGTCTGAGAAACAGAAAAGTCACACATGCAAGAACCTTGCTTGCAGGCCACGGATAATAATCCTGGGGAAGTGGCGCTACCAGCTCCTATTTTCCAAAATTTGGCACGTTAGGTATTACACCAGATGTGTCATTTGGGTATGATACATTTTTATTATATTCCTGTGGAGATTCGAACAGCGTTCTCGGCTTGCGAGCCAGCTTAAATCGGCGTTAGCGTCCAATGTTTCGAGCGCATACATTGCTCCCATCTAAGGAAGAGAGCATCCTGCTTAGAGCAATGTATGCACTCCATTAGTTTGAGAAAATCTAAAATAAGAGGAATTCCTATCCCTGTTCTCGTGTTGATATTTCCTGGCAAATAAGAGGCTGTCGCGGTCTATTGCCGCCCTATACATTGAAGAAACAATGCTTTCTAACGACCGCCATGTTGGGCAGATTTCAGTTGTATATTGGCATTTATCTTATTCGCATATTTTCAAGTTAAGAACTTGGATTAAATTATTTATAGTTAATTGTTTTTATAATTCATGTATATATTACGTTTCTTTATATTTTATATTATTCACGTATTTTTTTTACTTTCTTTTTCGCGTATTTTTGCAACATTTATTCAGAATTTATAGGATCCTAAATAATAGTATATGCAACGTTTTCATTGTTTTTGAAGCACAAGTTAAATACATTTCTTCTTAATATCGATTTTTGTTCAACAATGTACAAGATTGAAGTAATTTGTCTTCCTTATAAACTAAATCTTTATTTAATCATTTTTTTTATGTACAAGGGCAAATATGATTTATTTGATAAAATCAGTTTAGTTATTTCTATATAGTTTAATATTGTAATATTATAGCTACTCAGTGGTGATTTATTCATCATGGAGTTTTGGACTATTAACCACTGTTAATTTTTAAAAATAAAATATTTTACCTACGTTTCGGAGGCTGAATCTGCCTCCGTCTTCAGGGTATCGTGTAGTCTGTTACATAAATGGTTGCCTAGGAGGAATTGTTCAAAGTGACCTAGGCTTCACCGCGTCTGCAGTTACAAGGACCTCTATATACGAAAAAAGTGCCGGGTAGATTATGAGTGGTCCAGGCTCCACTATGTCAAATGACCACGTCGAGGTCACGACTGACCACGTGAAGGTCACGACCAAGGCTTCGTGTGGCACCGTTAGGTTTCCACCTTGATCTCCGGGGACTGGATTGCCCCGGATTGCATGATGACGTGAAGCGGGGTTGATGTGCAATATGTATGAACAGTCTATAGAGAATATACGTGAGATCTTGTGTGTGTGGAGAGATAGTGTCTGAATTGTGAATTCTGGCCCCGTTGTTGTTAGTGATTTTTGCAGTTTGTGTTTTTGTACAATTAGTTCACTGTTTCTTTAGTGTTTCTGCTGTGTTCTGTGGGTAAATGTATGACATATGGATGCGTTGGTGTAGTGCTGCCATCTATTGTTTTTTTGAAAAAATTTCTGACTAATGGTGTCCATATTGGTCTGATCTCTAGGCTGGGTTGGCTGATCGGTTCTGTTCTTGTTGTCATATGTGATGCTTCCTTGAATTTTCTGCTGTAGCCGTTTTCTTCCCTGTTTATTATCTGTGTTTTATCCCATTGTATTCTATGACTGTTTTCCCAGGCGTGGGTCGCTAGTTTGGATCTTTCAAAGTATCCAAGCCTAAGGTTTGTTTTGTGTTCCCCCACCCTCGCTTCAAGTGTTCTGCATGTTTCGCCAATGTATTCTCTCCCGCATTCACATGGGATGCTGTAGATTACGTTTTTCATTTTTATATCGGGTGTGTGGGGTCTTGTGTGGACCAGGTTGGATCGGAGTGTGTTCTTGGAGTGGAATGTAGTTCTGATGTTATATTTCTTGGTTATTTTTGGATTCTTTCTGATATTCCTTTTATGTATGGTGTATGGATCGTGGCCAGTGGTTTATCTTTTGGAAGTGGTTTTGTTGTTTCTTCTGTCCATATTATGGGGTTTATTATTTTGTGTGGATAGTTATTGGTTCTGAGATCTTTGTAGAGTGATTTCTTTTCATTGGTAAGATCCTGTTTGGTCTTACATATGGTTTTAGCTCGGTGCACGAGTGTTTTTACTATGCCGGTTTTTATGGATTTGGGGTGGTTGGAGAAGAAGTTAAGATATTGTCCTGTATGGGTAGGTTTTCTGTACACTTTTGTGGAAAGGGTGTGATCATGCCTTGTGACTAGTACATCTAGAAAGGGTATAGTTCTGTTTTTTTCCACTTCCATGGTGAATTGGATTGTGGGTCTTAGGCTGTTTAGGTGTTGCAGAAAGATGGGCAACGTGTGTTCCCCATGTGGCCAGACCACAAAAGTGTCGTCTACGTACCTGAACCAGGTGGACGGTTTGAGGTGGTGTGTGGTTAAAGCTATTTCTTCGAAATGTTCCATATAGATATTGCTGACTATAGGGGATAGAGGAGATCCCATGGCCATGCCTTCTTTCTGTTGGTAGAATATGTCATCTATTTGGAAGTATGTAGTGGTCAAGCAGAGGTTGAGCATTTCCATTATTTGTTCGGGTTTTAGATTTCCTAGTGTAGTGTTATGTTCTAGGAGTTTCTCCTGTATGATTTGCAATGTCTCATTTATTGGTACGTTAGTGAACAGGCTAACTATGTCAAAGCTGACCAGAATTTCTTGTCCAGTGAGTTGTATCCCTTGGATACGTTGAATGAAATGTTCTGTGTTTTTTATGTGTGTTGTTGTGTTTCCTGCGAGGGGGGTAAGTGCTGGTAGTATAAATTTTGCCAGGTTGTAGCATGGTGAGTCCCTAGTGCTAACGATAGGACGGAGTGGTGTGTCTGCTTTGTGAATTTTTGGTAGTCCATACATGTGAGGAGGTTTGCTGTAATATGGATTGATTTTCTTTCTTATGTTTTCAGGTATGTCTTTCTTCATTTTTCTTATAGTTGCTTGTACCTTTCTTTCTATTGTTGGAGTAGGGTCCTTTTTTAGTTGGGTGTAGCTATCATTGTTAACTAACTGTTTGAGTTTTTCTTGGTATGCTGTTGTGTCAAGTACAACTGTGCAGTTGCCTTTGTCTGCTGGGAGTATAGTAATCTCTCTATTCTTTTTGAGGTTTGTGATGGCAGTTATCTCCTGTTGAGTGATGTTATTGTGTGAGAGCTGGGGTGGTTTTTCGATGGCTTTTCTGATCTCCCATCTGAGTTCCTCAGCTTGTTCAGGTTGTATTTTTGTAGTGGCATTTTCTACTGAGGCAATTATGTCTAGCACGGGAAATTTCTTGGGTGGGAGAGCGAAATTGAGGCCTTTGCTTAGTACCCTTTCCTCTTCTTGCGACAATGTGTAGTTTGAAAGGTTCCGAACAGTGGTTTTGTGCGTGTGGGGGGGTTCTTGTGTCTGTCTGGTTAGTAGTTGGAATTTTCTATCATGTGTTTCCTTTTGTCTGTGAATAACTTTCTGTTGTGTATTCTGGACTGATTTTGTTATTCGTTTGTAGTCTTGCTCTTCTAGAGAATGCAATAAATTCTTGTTGATGTGGTTTATTTGAGAGAGAAGCCTCTCTTTGTTCATTCTGTGAAAATTGATGCGTTCCCTTACTAGAGCCTGGCTGGCCCTATATGCAATACGGATAGCCCTAGGTGATCCGATGGGTGGGATCAGTCTTAAGCCTTTCGGTATGATATTGGACTGACGGCATGCAATGAGGAATGATATGTGGCTCTGGGCTTTACCTAGTTTTATGTGTAATTTCTCTAGTTCTCGGAAAGTATGTATCAATCCGGGTCCATACCGGTTGTTTAATTCTTCTTTGTAGCTACTCAGTGGTGATTTATTCATCATGGAGTTTTGGACTATTAACCACTGTTAATTTTTAAAAATAAAATATTTTACCTACGTTTCGGAGGCTGAATCTGCCTCCGTCTTCAGGGTATCGTGTAGTCTGTTACATAAATGGTTGCCTAGGAGGAATTGTTCAAAGTGACCTAGGCTTCACCGCGTCTGCAGTTACAAGGACCTCTATATACGAAAAAAGTGCCGGGTAGATTATGAGTGGCCCAGGCTCCACTATGTCAAATGACCACGTCGAGGTCACGACTGACCACGTGAAGGTCACGACCAAGGCTTCGTGTGGCACCGTTAGGTTTCCACCTTGATCTCCGGGGACTGGATTGCCCCGGATTGCATGATGACGTGAAGCATGGCATGGCATGGCATGGCATGGCATAAATCTGACGTTTTGAAGTTGAGTGTCGAGCTGTTTTGGCCCTTGACTCTATGAAAAGTGTATAAGTGAAGTGTGTGTGGGATTAATGAAAAGTGCCTGTGGCTATACGTGGATCTTGTGTGTGCAACTGTCGCAACACAAGGAATGCTTCATATGGAAATTATGTTTCATGGCCGTGGCATTGCATATGTGTGTCTGAAGGGATTTGCTGTTCCCATATGTTCTATTTCCGGATTTGTATGTCTCGGCAGGGTTTGCCAGAATTTTTGGTGAGCGTCTCGAAGCTGCTGGATCACTGGAGTTAATTCCAGATCCTCCAAAACTTGGGTGCTGCGTGTATAGATGTCGTGGCCTGAGATTATCCGAGCTGCTTTGCTTTGCACCCGTTCCAATCGTTTAAGATGTGAATAGGCGGCATGCTGCCAGGCTGGGCCCGCGTAGGTCAAAGTTGGAATGATGTACATCTGGAGTAGATGTAGCCTCGTCTGTAGTGTGAGTTCCGGACATGTGAACATAACGAAAAGTGCAAATACTTTTCGTAGTCCTCTGTTGGCCACATCTTGGATGTGAGAGGCAAACGTGAGTCCTCGATCTAGGGTGACCCCTAGATATTTGACTTTGTCTTCATGTGGCACTGCTTGTCCGTAATATGAAAGACGTCTGAGTTCATACTTTCTTCTTTTTGTGTGGATGACACATACACTTTTCCCGGTGTTCACCTTCAGACGCCATTTGCGAGCCCACGCTTGGAACTCATCGAGTTGTTGTTGAAGGTAGCGGTAGCATAAGGCTATTCGACGACTGGCTGCAAAGAATGCGGTGTCGTCAGCATATGTGGCTTGGAAACATCTCTCTGAAGTTGGGACATCTGCTGTATATAGCGCGTACAATAGTGGAGAGAGTACTGCTCCTTGAGGTACACCTGCTAATATGAGCCGGGTTTGGGACGTTGCACCTGAGAAGGAGACAAAGAAACTGCGTTTGCTCAGGTAAGATTGGAGGAGTCGGACATAGCAATCCGGGAAACCTTGCCGTAATAGTTTATATATGAGACCAGAGTGCCAGACTCGGTCAAAGGCCTTGCTTATATCTAGGTAAACCCCTATTGCGAACTGTTCTCTATTGAATGCCGTTGTGATGTAGTCTACCACACGGACCAGTTGAGAGGTGGTACTGTGGTAGGCTCTAAAACCAAATTGGTGGTGTGGTAGGAGCGAGGAGGTTTCTACGTGTGTCATGAGTCTTGAGAGAAATACTCTTTCGAAGAGTTTTCCAAGGTGTGAAAGGAGACTTATTGGCCTATAATTCTCCGGTTTGAGAGTACTCTTTCCAGGTTTGGGCAATGTTGTTACCTTTGCCTTCTTCCATGCAGTGGGAAAGTAGCCTAGTTGTAGGATGGCATTGAATATGTATGTAATGTATACAAGTAATTTGCGAGTGGGATGTCGCAGCAGTTCGGGTCGTATACCATCTGGCCCGGAAGCCTTGTTTTTAGGCAGTCTTCGGATTTGGCGTTCTACCTCTCGAGGTGACGTCAGCTTTGGCATGTGCTCCATTTCTCTGGTGGTAAAGGTGTGTATCGCCCTGTTTACATGTGCGATTGTATGTTCATCTGATGGATCTTCATTTGGGGTGAATTGTTCTTCGAGAGCATTTGCAAAGACTTCAACCTGATCTTGTGGTTCATGTAACAGTCCGGTTAATCCTTCTATGACTCTGGTGTGTGATGAGTCCTTGGGACGAAGAAATGCCCTGGTATATATTTCCATATACGCTGATCATTCACTGAAAGGCCGCTAAGTGTGTCATTCCAGTGATGTGCAGTTTCTTTTTGAATGAGGGTTTTCACCTTGGAGCAGAGAGAGTTCCAAAGAGTTTTATATGTGGGACTCCTAGTGTGTTGCCACCTTCGTCTCGCCCACCGTTTTAACTGAATGTACATTTGGAGACGAAGACTGCCTGTCATTTGTGACGATCGGTGTAGCTGTGTTACTTTTGTGCTTTCTGCCTCAGCTTTGAGCAGAGAGTGGGTGAGATGTGATACTGACTGATCGATTTGCTGGGTTGTCTGAGGCCTATCATGAAGATCGAGAAGTGAGTTCACATTCCCTCTGAATTTGTCCCAATTTGTCTCGCTTCTTAGAAGGAGTGGTACTCCTTGAGTAAGAGTACGGTGGGAGACTTGGAACATGACGGGATCGTGGTCTGAATCCAAAGCAGAGATTACGTACGGGTCTGTGAGGAGTGGCACCCCTTTACTCATGACTACGTCTAGCACGTCAGGTCTGCCACCCATCTTCGGATAGTGAGTGGGTTCCCGGGGTGCTTGTATAGTGAAGGTGGATCGAAGTATGTAGTCATGCAATAGGGCACCTGCATTATTGGGATACCGTGAATGCCAAGATGTATGCTTGGCATTGAGATCTCCGGCAAGAACCACTTTATTGCCTAGTTTACTTATGTTGTCATAATCATCTGGTACAAGTCCCGCAGCAGGAGATCTGTATCCAGCCACGAGAATGAGTGAATCTCCGGGAGTTAGAATGCGCACAGCTAGCGCTTCTAGACCGTACAAAGGTGGTACATGTACTTGCTGAGATGGAAAGTCCCTTTTTACTACTACTAATAATCCGCCTCTCGGCCTTCCAATTCTATCCAGTCGGTATATGAGATAGTTGGGCAATTTCCAGCCTTTGACTGTGTGGGAGAAGTGTGTTTCACTGATCAGTGCTACGTCTACTTTGTTTTGTTGAAGAAAGTGAATGAGGGTATGTCTCTGCCCTCTTAACCCATCGGCGTTCCACGCCATGATGGTAAGTGAGTGGTGAATTTTCGACAGACTAGAAACAGCCATCGTCAATCATTTCGGCAATGGCATCGATATATGCGGCTGCTTTTGTGGCTGTGTCCGTAGCAGAGGTAAGACGAGCAATACCTCTTTTAACATGTGGTATTATTTTACTTAGATTCATTCCTTTGAAGAATTCAAAAATGAGTTTAATATCTGAAGCTGATGTGTCATCCCGAGTCGATTCTGATATATTTGTTGTGGAGGGGGCCTCTTTGGTGATGGTTTTGGTTGGGGTGTGTCTGGACGGAGAGGCTGCGCCTGCGTATGTTGTCGAGGTTTGTTGTGAAGAAGTGGTTTCTGCAGAAGTTGCAGGTGTTTGTTGAGAAGTGATGATTGGGGGAGATTTTTGGGTCTTCTTGTTGGTGGAAGTTTGAGCGTCCGTGTATGCTTTGAACACTGGACATCCTCTGAAATTTGCGGGGTGATCGCCCTGGCAGTTGGCACATTTGGCTGGGGTAGTGGTGTCTGTTTTGAGACAAGCCCTTGTCAAGTGTCCCTGTCCGCATTTGAGGCAGCGGGGCAGTGCTTTACATTGGGTTTGACCATGTCCCATTCGCTGACAGCGGTAACACTGCAGTGTGGTGGGTGGTTTGTATACCTGTACTTTAATTCTGTAGTCAAGAAGATATTCTTCTTTGTATATTTCGTGAGTAGTGGAGTTTCTTGAAAGCGACACCAGAAAGAGTGGCATCAACACTCGTTCATTTGAGTCCTTCTTTCTGCGAGACATTTGGTGAACTGATATAGGTGTATAGTTCTTGTCTTTCAGGTTCTGCTCCAGGTCGCCCAGACAGGTATCGATGGGTAGTTTTCGTATTACCACCTTCACAGGCCGTTCACTGCGAACGATGCCGGTGGCATATTCTCGTTTGGTCTGGTCGCAAAATGCAATTATTTTATCATAATCTGCCCTGGTTGATACTTGGAAGGTGACCTTCTCTCTATTGTGCTGTATGTGAGGAGGTTGACTAAGCGTCTTGCTTATAGTAGAGGTGAAGGCGTAAGTTTCCTTAATTCCGAACACGGAAATAGGTGGAGGCCTTGGGACTTTCTTAGGTTGAGTTGTTGGAGGTGGTTGCGTTTCCTCTTCTTGGGGGATCTCCATGTCACCTGAGGAATCTTGTGCCAGGGGCGCAAATGTATTTGAAGTTGGGACGTCAGTTGATAACGGCATGGTTTTTTGTAGTTTTGTTGGATGTCTCCCTTCATATAGTTGGGCGAGACTGTCCAGGTCCGTAAGTGACCTTTGGCGGCGATGCCGGCCAACAAGTGTAAATTCTGCTGAAGGTTGGTTGGAAGATTCCCCGAATGTGAGGGCTGCCTTATCTGTGGTGGGTGTAGGTTGCGATAATGAAACGCCTTGTTTTCCCAAGGGAATCAGAAAATTCTCTGGTCGGTAATTGATACGCGTAGACTGCGTCATTTTGCCTGCTGAACTGGCTTTGAGGTGCTCCATCCCTCTAAAGGGAAGGTTCTTGTGTCTGGCTGACATTGCAGTAGTTCGTAGACGTTATAAAAGAGGTCTAGGAACCTGCGTTTCTATGTCACCACTCCGAGGGGTGGGACAAGCAAGAACAGTCAATGCCCTCCTATCTCTTATAGAGACCAGTTCGTATGAGTGTCACTGCAGAGCAAAAGCGAAGCCTTGGAAGATTACTTTAGGCGGTGACAAGACTTCACCGCACTCGTAGTAAGGGTCGATTTGAACTATCACCCAAAAAAAATGGAATGGTAGTCAAATATACCTACAGCGTCGCACAATCAAGGCTTCAGTTGGCACCGTTAGGTTTCCACCTCGATTCCCGGGGACTGGGCCTCCCCGGATTCCATGATTACGTGAAGCGGGGTTGATGTGCAATATGTATGAACAGTCTATAGAGAATATACGTGAGATCTTGTGTGTGTGGAGAGATAGTGTCTGAATTGTGAATTCTGGCCCCGTTGTTGTTAGTGATTTTTGCAGTTTGTGTTTTTGTACAATTAGTTCACTGTTTCTTTAGTGTTTCTGCTGTGTTCTGTGGGTAAATGTATGACATGTGGATGCGTTGGTGTAGTGCTGCCATCTATTGTTTTTTTGAAAAAATTTCTGACTAATGGTGTCCATATTGGTCTGATCTCTAGGCTGGGTTGGCGGATCGGTTCTGTTCTTGTTGTCATATGTGATGCTTCCTTGAATTTTCTGCTGTAGCCGTTTTCTTCCCTGTTTATTATCTGTGTTTTATCCCATTGTATTCTATGACTGTTTTCCCAGGCGTGGGTCGCTAGTTTGGATCTTTCAAAGTATCCAAGCCTAAGGTTTGTTTTGTGTTCCCCCACCCTCGTTTCATGCAGAACACTTGAAGCGAGGGTGGGGGAACACAAAACAAACCTTAGGCTTGGATACTTTGAAAGATCCAAACTAGCGACCCACGCCTGGGAAAACAGTCATAGAATACAATGGGATAAAACACAGATAATAAACAGGGAAGAAAACGGCTACAGCAGAAAATTCAAGGAAGCATCACATATGACAACAAGAACAGAACCGATCAGCCAACCCAGCCTAGAGATCAGACCAATATGGACACCATTAGTCAGAAATTTTTTCAAAAAAACAATAGATGGCAGCACTACACCAACGCATCCACATGTCATACATTTACCCACAGAACACAGCAGAAACACTAAAGAAACAGTGAACTAATTGTACAAAAACACAAACTGCAAAAATCACTAACAACAACGGGGCCAGAATTCACAATTCAGACACTATCTCTCCACACACACAAGATCTCACGTATATTCTCTATAGACTGTTCATACATATTGCACATCAACCCCGCTTCACGTAATCATGGAATCCGGGGAGGCCCAGTCCCCGGGAATCGAGGTGGAAACCTAACGGTGCCAACTGAAGCCTTGATTGTGCGACGCTGTAGGTATATTTGACTACCATTCCATTTTTTTTTGGGTGATAGTTCAAATCGACCCTTACTACGAGTGCGGTGAAGTCTTGTCACCGCCTAAAGTAATCTTCCAAGGCTACGCTTTTGCTCTGCAGTGACACTCATACGAACTGGTCTCTATAAGAGATAGGAGGGCATTGACTGTTCTTGCTTGTCCCACCCCTCGGAGTGGTGACATAGAAACGCAGGTTCCTAGACCTCTTTTATAACGTCTACGAACTACTGCAATGTCAGCCAGACACAAGAACCTTCCCTTTAGAGGGATGGAGCACCTCAAAGCCAGTTCAGCAGGCAAAATGACGCAGTCTACGCGTATCAATTACCGACCAGAGAATTTTCTGATTCCCTTGGGAAAACAAGGCGTTTCATTATCGCAACCTACACCCACCACAGATAAGGCAGCCCTCACATTCGGGGAATCTTCCAACCAACCTTCAGCAGAATTTACACTTGTTGGCCGGCATCGCCGCCAAAGGTCACTTACGGACTTGGACAGTCTCGCCCAACTATATGAAGGGAGACATCCAACAAAACTACAAAAAACCATGCCGTTATCAACTGACGTCCCAACTTCAAATACATTTGCGCCCCTGGCACAAGATTCCTCAGGTGACATGGAGATCCCCCAAGAAGAGGAAACGCAACCACCTCCAACAACTCAACCTAAGAAAGTTCCAAGGCCTCCACCTATTTCCGTGTTCGGAATTAAGGAAACTTACGCCTTCACCTCTACTATAAGCAAGACGCTTAGTCAACCTCCTCACATACAGCACAATAGAGAGAAGGTCACCTTCCAAGTATCAACCAGGGCAGATTATGATAAAATAATTGCATTTTGCGACCAGACCAAACGAGAATATGCCACCGGCATCGTTCGCAGTGAACGGCCTGTGAAGGTGGTAATACGAAAACTACCCATCGATACCTGTCTGGGCGACCTGGAGCAGAACCTGAAAGACAAGAACTATACACCTATATCAGTTCACCAAATGTCTCGCAGAAAGAAGGACTCAAATGAACGAGTGTTGATGCCACTCTTTCTGGTGTCGCTTTCAAGAAACTCCACTACTCACGAAATATACAAAGAAGAATATCTTCTTGACTACAGAATTAAAGTACAGGTATACAAACCACCCACCACACTGCAGTGTTACCGCTGTCAGCGAATGGGACATGGTCAAACCCAATGTAAAGCACTGCCCCGCTGCCTCAAATGCGGACAGGGACACTTGACAAGGGCTTGTCTCAAAACAGACACCACTACCCCAGCCAAATGTGCCAACTGCCAGGGCGATCACCCCGCAAATTTCAGAGAATGTCCAGTGTTCAAAGCATACACGGACGCTCAAACTTCCACCAACAAGAAGACCCAAAAATCTCCCCCAATCATCACTTCTCAACAAACACCTGCAACTTCTGCAGAAACCACTTCTTCACAACAAACCTCGACAACATACGCAGGCGCAGCCTCTCCGTCCAGACACACCCCAACCAAAACCATCACCAAAGAGGCCCCCTCCACAACAAATATATCAGAATCGACTCGGGATGACACATCAGCTTCAGATATTAAACTCATTTTTGAATTCTTCAAAGGAATGAATCTAAGTAAAATAATACCACATGTTAAAAGAGGTATTGCTCGTCTTACCTCTGCTACGGACACAGCCACAAAAGCAGCCGCATATATCGATACCATTGCCGAAATGATTGACGATGGCTGTTTCTAGTCTGTCGAAAATTCACCACTCACTTACCATCATGGCGTGGAACGCCGATGGGTTAAGAGGGCAGAGACATACCCTCATTCACTTTCTTCAACAAAACAAAGTAGACGTAGCACTGATCAGTGAAACACACTTCTCCCACACAGTCAAAGGCTGGAAATTGCCCAACTATCTCATATACCGACTGGATAGAATTGGAAGGCCGAGAGGCGGATTATTAGTAGTAGTAAAAAGGGACTTTCCATCTCAGCAAGTACATGTACCACCTTTGTACGGTCTAGAAGCGCTAGCTGTGCGCATTCTAACTCCCGGAGATTCACTCATTCTCGTGGCTGGATACAGATCTCCTGCTGCGGGACTTGTACCAGATGATTATGACAACATAAGTAAACTAGGCAATAAAGTGGTTCTTGCCGGAGATCTCAATGCCAAGCATACATCTTGGCATTCACGGTATCCCAATAATGCAGGTGACCTATTGCATGACTACATACTTCGATCCACCTTCACTATACAAGCACCCCGGGAACCCACTCACTATCCGAAGATGGGTGGCAGACCTGACGTGCTAGACGTAGTCATGAGTAAAGGGGTGCCACTCCTCACAGACCCGTACGTAATCTCTGCTTTGGATTCAGACCACGATCCCGTCATGTTCCAAGTCTCCCACCGTACTCTTACTCAAGGAGTACCACTCCTTCTAAGAAGCGAGACAAATTGGGACAAATTCAGAGGGAATGTGAACTCACTTCTCGATCTTCATGATAGGCCTCAGACACCCCAGCAAATCGATCAGTCAGTATCACATCTCACCCACTCTCTGCTCAAAGCTGAGGCAGAAAGCACAGAAGTAACACAGCTACACCGATCGTCACAAATGACAGGCAGTCTTCGTCTCCAAATGTACATTCAGTTAAAACGGTGGGCGAGACGAAGGTGGCAACACACTAGGAGTCCCACATATAAAACTCTTTGGAACTCTCTCTGCTCCAAGGTGAAAACCCTCATTCAAAAAGAAACTGCACATCACTGGAATGACACACTTAGCGGCCTTTCAGTGAATGATCAGCGTATATGGAAATATACCAGGGCATTTCTTCGTCCCAAGGACTCATCACACACCAGAGTCATAGAAGGATTAACCGGACTGTTACATGAACCACAAGATCAGGTTGAAGTCTTTGCAAATGCTCTCGAAGAACAATTCACCCCAAATGAAGATCCATCAGATGAACATACAATCGCACATGTAAACAGGGCGATACACACCTTTACCACCAGAGAAATGGAGCACATGCCAAAGCTGACGTCACCTCGAGAGGTAGAACGCCAAATCCGAAGACTGCCTAAAAACAAGGCTTCCGGGCCAGATGGTATACGACTCGAACTGCTGCGACATCCCACTCGCAAATTACTTGTATACATTACATACATATTCAATGCCATCCTACAACTAGGCTACTTTCCCACTGCATGGAAGAAGGCAAAGGTAATAACATTGCCCAAACCTGGAAAGAGTACTCTCAAACCGGAGAATTATAGGCCAATAAGTCTCCTTTCACACCTTGGAAAACTCTTCGAAAGAGTATTTCTCTCAAGACTCATGACACACGTAGAAACCTCCTCGCTCCTACCACACCACCAATTTGGTTTTAGAGCCTACCACAGTACCACCTCTCAACTGGTCCGTGTGGTAGACTACATCACAACGGCATTCAATAGAAAACAGTTCGCAATAGGGGTTTACCTAGATATAAGCAAGGCCTTTGACCGAGTCTGGCACTCTGGTCTCATATATGAACTATTACGGCAAGGTCTCCCGGATTGCTATGTCCGACTCCTCCAATCTTACCTGAGCAAACGCAGTTTCTTTGTCTCCTTCTCAGGTGCAACGTCCCAAACCCGGCTCATATTAGCAGGTGTACCTCAAGGAGCAGTACTCTCTCCACTATTGTACACGCTATATACAGCAGATGTCCCAACTTCAGAGAGATGTTTCCAAGCCACATATGCTGACGACACCGCATTCTTTGCAGCCAGTCGTCGAATAGCCTTATGCTACCGCTACCTTCAACAACAACTCGATGAGTTCCAAGCGTGGGCTCGCAAATGGCGTCTGAAGGTGAACACCGGGAAAAGTGTATGTGTCATCCACACAAAAAGAAGAAAGTATGAACTCAGACGTCTTTCATATTACGGACAAGCAGTGCCACATGAAGACAAAGTCAAATATCTAGGGGTCACCCTAGATCGAGGACTCACGTTTGCCTCTCACATCCAAGATGTGGCCAACAGAGGACTACGAAAAGTATTTGCACTTTTCGTTATGTTCACATGTCCGGAACTCACACTACAGACGAGGCTACATCTACTCCAGATGTACATCATTCCAACTTTGACCTACGCGGGCCCAGCCTGGCAGCATGCCGCCTATTCACATCTTAAACGATTGGAACGGGTGCAAAGCAAAGCAGCTCGGATAATCTCAGGCCACGACATCTATACACGCAGCACCCAAGTTTTGGAGGATCTGGAATTAACTCCAGTGATCCAGCAGCTTCGAGACGCTCACCAAAAATTCTGGCAAACCCTGCCGAGACATACAAATCCGGAAATAGAACATATGGGAACAGCAAATCCCTTCAGACACACATATGCAATGCCACGGCCATGAAACATAATTTCCATATGAAGCATTCCTTGTGTTGCGACAGTTGCACACACAAGATCCACGTATAGCCACAGGCACTTTTCATTAATCCCACACACACTTCACTTATACACTTTTCATAGAGTCAAGGGCCAAAACAGCTCGACACTCAACTTCAAAACGTCAGATTTATGCCATGCCATGCCATGCCATGCCATGCTTCACGTCATCATGCAATCCGGGGCAATCCAGTCCCCGGAGATCAAGGTGGAAACCTAACGGTGCCACACGAAGCCTTGGTCGTGACCTTCACGTGGTCAGTCGTGACCTCGACGTGGTCATTTGACATAGTGGAGCCTGGGCCACTCATAATCTACCCGGCACTTTTTTCGTATATAGAGGTCCTTGTAACTGCAGACGCGGTGAAGCCTAGGTCACTTTGAACAATTCCTCCTAGGCAACCATTTATGTAACAGACTACACGATACCCTGAAGACGGAGGCAGATTCAGCCTCCGAAACGTAGGTAAAATATTTTATTTTTAAAAATTAACAGTGGTTAATAGTCCAAAACTCCATGATGAATAAATCACCACTGAGTAGCTACAAAGAAGAATTAAACAACCGGTATGGACCCGGATTGATACATACTTTCCGAGAACTAGAGAAATTACACATAAAACTAGGTAAAGCCCAGAGCCACATATCATTCCTCATTGCATGCCGTCAGTCCAATATCATACCGAAAGGCTTAAGACTGATCCCACCCATCGGATCACCTAGGGCTATCCGTATTGCATATAGGGCCAGCCAGGCTCTAGTAAGGGAACGCATCAATTTTCACAGAATGAACAAAGAGAGGCTTCTCTCTCAAATAAACCACATCAACAAGAATTTATTGCATTCTCTAGAAGAGCAAGACTACAAACGAATAACAAAATCAGTCCAGAATACACAACAGAAAGTTATTCACAGACAAAAGGAAACACATGATAGAAAATTCCAACTACTAACCAGACAGACACAAGAACCCCCCCACACGCACAAAACCACTGTTCGGAACCTTTCAAACTACACATTGTCGCAAGAAGAGGAAAGGGTACTAAGCAAAGGCCTCAATTTCGCTCTCCCACCCAAGAAATTTCCCGTGCTAGACATAATTGCCTCAGTAGAAAATGCCACTACAAAAATACAACCTGAACAAGCTGAGGAACTCAGATGGGAGATCAGAAAAGCCATCGAAAAACCACCCCAGCTCTCACACAATAACATCACTCAACAGGAGATAACTGCCATCACAAACCTCAAAAAGAATAGAGAGATTACTATACTCCCAGCAGACAAAGGCAACTGCACAGTTGTACTTGACACAACAGCATACCAAGAAAAACTCAAACAGTTAGTTAACAATGATAGCTACACCCAACTAAAAAAGGACCCTACTCCAACAATAGAAAGAAAGGTACAAGCAACTATAAGAAAAATGAAGAAAGACATACCTGAAAACATAAGAAAGAAAATCAATCCATATTACAGCAAACCTCCTCACATGTATGGACTACCAAAAATTCACAAAGCAGACACACCACTCCGTCCTATCGTTAGCACTAGGGACTCACCATGCTACAACCTGGCAAAATTTATACTACCAGCACTTACCCCCCTCGCAGGAAACACAACAACACACATAAAAAACACAGAACATTTCATTCAACGTATCCAAGGGATACAACTCACTGGACAAGAAATTCTGGTCAGCTTTGACATAGTTAGCCTGTTCACTAACGTACCAATAAATGAGACATTGCAAATCATACAGGAGAAACTCCTAGAACATAACACTACACTAGGAAATCTAAAACCCGAACAAATAATGGAAATGCTCAACCTCTGCTTGACCACTACATACTTCCAAATAGATGACATATTCTACCAACAGAAAGAAGGCATGGCCATGGGATCTCCTCTATCCCCTATAGTCAGCAATATCTATATGGAACATTTCGAAGAAATAGCTTTAACCACACACCACCTCAAACCGTCCACCTGGTTCAGGTACGTAGACGACACTTTTGTGGTCTGGCCACATGGGGAACACACGTTGCCCATCTTTCTGCAACACCTAAACAGCCTAAGACCCACAATCCAATTCACCATGGATGTGGAAAAAAACAGAACTATACCCTTTCTAGATGTACTAGTCACAAGGCATGATCACACCCTTTCCACAAAAGTGTACAGAAAACCTACCCATACAGGACAATATCTTAACTTCTTCTCCAACCACCCCAAATCCATAAAAACCGGCATAGTAAAAACACTCGTGCACCGAGCTAAAACCATATGTAAGACCAAACAGGATCTTACCAATGAAAAGAAATCACTCTACAAAGATCTCAGAACCAATAACTATCCACACAAAATAATAAACCCCATAATATGGACAGAAGAAACAACAAAACCACTTCCAAAAGATAAACCACTGGCCACGATCCATACACCATACATAAAAGGAATATCAGAAAGAATCCAAAAATAACCAAGAAATATAACATCAGAACTACATTCCACTCCAAGAACACACTCCGATCCAACCTGGTCCACACAAGACCCCACACACCCGATATAAAAATGAAAAACGTAATCTACAGCATCCCATGTGAATGCGGGAGAGAATACATTGGCGAAACATGCAGAACACTTGAAGCGAGGGTGGGGGAACACAAAACAAACCTTAGGCTTGGATACTTTGAAAGATCCAAACTAGCGACCCACGCCTGGGAAAACAGTCATAGAATACAATGGGATAAAACACAGATAATAAACAGGGAAGAAAACGGCTACAGCAGAAAATTCAAGGAAGCATCACATATGACAACAAGAACAGAACCGATCAGCCAACCCAGCCTAGAGATCAGACCAATATGGACACCATTAGTCAGAAATTTTTTCAAAAAAACAATAGATGGCAGCACTACACCAACGCATCCATATGTCATACATTTACCCACAGAACACAGCAGAAACACTAAAGAAACAGTGAACTAATTGTACAAAAACACAAACTGCAAAAATCACTAACAACAACGGGGCCAGAATTCACAATTCAGACACTATCTCTCCACACACACAAGATCTCACGTATATTCTCTATAGACTGTTCATACATATTGCACATCAACCCCGCTTCACGTAATCATGGAATCCGGGGAGGCCCAGTCCCCGGGAATCGAGGTGGAAACCTAACGGTGCCAACTGAAGCCTTGATTGTGCGACGCTGTAGGTATATTTGACTACCATTCCATTTTTTTTTGGGTGATAGTTCAAATCGACCCTTACTACGAGTGCGATGAAGTCTTGTCACCGCCTAAAATAATCTTCCAAGGCTACGCTTTTGCTCTGCAGTGACACTCATACGAACTGGTCTCTATAAGAGATAGGAGGGCATTGACTGTTCTTGCTTGTCCCACCCCTCGGAGTGGTGACATAGAAACGCAGGTTCCTAGACCTCTTTTATAACGTCTACGAACTACTGCAATGTCAGCCAGACACAAGAACCTTCCCTTTAGAGGGATGGAGCACCTCAAAGCCAGTTCAGCAGGCAAAATGACGCAGTCTACGCGTATCAATTACCGACCAGAGAATTTTCTGATTCCCTTGGGAAAACAAGGCGTTTCATTATCGCAACCTACACCCACCACAGATAAGGCAGCCCTCACATTCGGGGAATCTTCCAACCAACCTTCAGCAGAATTTACACTTGTTGGCCGGCATCGCCGCCAAAGGTCACTTACGGACTTGGACAGTCTCGCCCAACTATATGAAGGGAGACATCCAACAAAACTACAAAAAACCATGCCGTTATCAACTGACGTCCCAACTTCAAATACATTTGCGCCCCTGGCACAAGATTCCTCAGGTGACATGGAGATCCCCCAAGAAGAGGAAACGCAACCACCTCCAACAACTCAACCTAAGAAAGTCCCAAGGCCTCCACCTATTTCCGTGTTCGGAATTAAGGAAACTTACGCCTTCACCTCTACTATAAGCAAGACGCTTAGTCAACCTCCTCACATACAGCACAATAGAGAGAAGGTCACCTTCCAAGTATCAACCAGGGCAGATTATGATAAAATAATTGCATTTTGCGACCAGACCAAACGAGAATATGCCACCGGCATCGTTCGCAGTGAACGGCCTGTGAAGGTGGTAATACGAAAACTACCCATCGATACCTGTCTGGGCGACCTGGAGCAGAACCTGAAAGACAAGAACTATACACCTATATCAGTTCACCAAATGTCTCGCAGAAAGAAGGACTCAAATGAACGAGTGTTGATGCCACTCTTTCTGGTGTCGCTTTCAAGAAACTCCACTACTCACGAAATATACAAAGAAGAATATCTTCTTGACTACAGAATTAAAGTACAGGTATACAAACCACCCACCACACTGCAGTGTTACCGCTGTCAGCGAATGGGACATGGTCAAACCCAATGTAAAGCACTGCCCCGCTGCCTCAAATGCGGACAGGGACACTTGACAAGGGCTTGTCTCAAAACAGACACCACTACCCCAGCCAAATGTGCCAACTGCCAGGGCGATCACCCCGCAAATTTCAGAGAATGTCCAGTGTTCAAAGCATACACGGACGCTCAAACTTCCACCAACAAGAAGACCCAAAAATCTCCCCCAATCATCACTTCTCAACAAACACCTGCAACTTCTGCAGAAACCACTTCTTCACAACAAACCTCGACAACATACGCAGGCGCAGCCTCTCCGTCCAGACACACCCCAACCAAAACCATCACCAAAGAGGCCCCCTCCACAACAAATATATCAGAATCGACTCGGGATGACACATCAGCTTCAGATATTAAACTCATTTTTGAATTCTTCAAAGGAATGAATCTAAGTAAAATAATACCACATGTTAAAAGAGGTATTGCTCGTCTTACCTCTGCTACGGACACAGCCACAAAAGCAGCCGCATATATCGATACCATTGCCGAAATGATTGACGATGGCTGTTTCTAGTCTGTCGAAAATTCACCACTCACTTACCATCATGGCGTGGAACGCCGATGGGTTAAGAGGGCAGAGACATACCCTCATTCACTTTCTTCAACAAAACAAAGTAGACGTAGCACTGATCAGTGAAACACACTTCTCCCACACAGTCAAAGGCTGGAAATTGCCCAACTATCTCATATACCGACTGGATAGAATTGGAAGGCCGAGAGGCGGATTATTAGTAGTAGTAAAAAGGGACTTTCCATCTCAGCAAGTACATGTACCACCTTTGTACGGTCTAGAAGCGCTAGCTGTGCGCATTCTAACTCCCGGAGATTCACTCATTCTCGTGGCTGGATACAGATCTCCTGCTGCGGGACTTGTACCAGATGATTATGACAACATAAGTAAACTAGGCAATAAAGTGGTTCTTGCCGGAGATCTCAATGCCAAGCATACATCTTGGCATTCACGGTATCCCAATAATGCAGGTGACCTATTGCATGACTACATACTTCGATCCACCTTCACTATACAAGCACCCCGGGAACCCACTCACTATCCGAAGATGGGTGGCAGACCTGACGTGCTAGACGTAGTCATGAGTAAAGGGGTGCCACTCCTCACAGACCCGTACGTAATCTCTGCTTTGGATTCAGACCACGATCCCGTCATGTTCCAAGTCTCCCACCGTACTCTTACTCAAGGAGTACCACTCCTTCTAAGAAGCGAGACAAATTGGGACAAATTCAGAGGGAATGTGAACTCACTTCTCGATCTTCATGATAGGCCTCAGACACCCCAGCAAATCGATCAGTCAGTATCACATCTCACCCACTCTCTGCTCAAAGCTGAGGCAGAAAGCACAGAAGTAACACAGCTACACCGATCGTCACAAATGACAGGCAGTCTTCGTCTCCAAATGTACATTCAGTTAAAACGGTGGGCGAGACGAAGGTGGCAACACACTAGGAGTCCCACATATAAAACTCTTTGGAACTCTCTCTGCTCCAAGGTGAAAACCCTCATTCAAAAAGAAACTGCACATCACTGGAATGACACACTTAGCGGCCTTTCAGTGAATGATCAGCGTATATGGAAATATACCAGGGCATTTCTTCGTCCCAAGGACTCATCACACACCAGAGTCATAGAAGGATTAACCGGACTGTTACATGAACCACAAGATCAGGTTGAAGTCTTTGCAAATGCTCTCGAAGAACAATTCACCCCAAATGAAGATCCATCAGATGAACATACAATCGCACATGTAAACAGGGCGATACACACCTTTACCACCAGAGAAATGGAGCACATGCCAAAGCTGACGTCACCTCGAGAGGTAGAACGCCAAATCCGAAGACTGCCTAAAAACAAGGCTTCCGGGCCAGATGGTATACGACTCGAACTGCTGCGACATCCCACTCGCAAATTACTTGTATACATTACATACATATTCAATGCCATCCTACAACTAGGCTACTTTCCCACTGCATGGAAGAAGGCAAAGGTAATAACATTGCCCAAACCTGGAAAGAGTACTCTCAAACCGGAGAATTATAGGCCAATAAGTCTCCTTTCACACCTTGGAAAACTCTTCGAAAGAGTATTTCTCTCAAGACTCATGACACACGTAGAAACCTCCTCGCTCCTACCACACCACCAATTTGGTTTTAGAGCCTACCACAGTACCACCTCTCAACTGGTCCGTGTGGTAGACTACATCACAACGGCATTCAATAGAAAACAGTTCGCAATAGGGGTTTACCTAGATATAAGCAAGGCCTTTGACCGAGTCTGGCACTCTGGTCTCATATATGAACTATTACGGCAAGGTCTCCCGGATTGCTATGTCCGACTCCTCCAATCTTACCTGAGCAAACGCAGTTTCTTTGTCTCCTTCTCAGGTGCAACGTCCCAAACCCGGCTCATATTAGCAGGTGTACCTCAAGGAGCAGTACTCTCTCCACTATTGTACACGCTATATACAGCAGATGTCCCAACTTCAGAGAGATGTTTCCAAGCCACATATGCTGACGACACCGCATTCTTTGCAGCCAGTCGTCGAATAGCCTTATGCTACCGCTACCTTCAACAACAACTCGATGAGTTCCAAGCGTGGGCTCGCAAATGGCGTCTGAAGGTGAACACCGGGAAAAGTGTATGTGTCATCCACACAAAAAGAAGAAAGTATGAACTCAGACGTCTTTCATATTACGGACAAGCAGTGCCACATGAAGACAAAGTCAAATATCTAGGGGTCACCCTAGATCGAGGACTCACGTTTGCCTCTCACATCCAAGATGTGGCCAACAGAGGACTACGAAAAGTATTTGCACTTTTCGTTATGTTCACATGTCCGGAACTCACACTACAGACGAGGCTACATCTACTCCAGATGTACATCATTCCAACTTTGACCTACGCGGGCCCAGCCTGGCAGCATGCCGCCTATTCACATCTTAAACGATTGGAACGGGTGCAAAGCAAAGCAGCTCGGATAATCTCAGGCCACGACATCTATACACGCAGCACCCAAGTTTTGGAGGATCTGGAATTAACTCCAGTGATCCAGCAGCTTCGAGACGCTCACCAAAAATTCTGGCAAACCCTGCCGAGACATACAAATCCGGAAATAGAACATATGGGAACAGCAAATCCCTTCAGACACACATATGCAATGCCACGGCCATGAAACATAATTTCCATATGAAGCATTCCTTGTGTTGCGACAGTTGCACACACAAGATCCACGTATAGCCACAGGCACTTTTCATTAATCCCACACACACTTCACTTATACACTTTTCATAGAGTCAAGGGCCAAAACAGCTCGACACTCAACTTCAAAACGTCAGATTTATGCCATGCCATGCCATGCCATGCCATGCTTCACGTCATCATGCAATCCGGGGCAATCCAGTCCCCGGAGATCAAGGTGGAAACCTAACGGTGCCACACGAAGCCTTGGTCGTGACCTTCACGTGGTCAGTCGTGACCTCGACGTGGTCATTTGACATAGTGGAGCCTGGGCCACTCATAATCTACCCGGCACTTTTTTCGTATATAGAGGTCCTTGTAACTGCAGACGCGGTGAAGCCTAGGTCACTTTGAACAATTCCTCCTAGGCAACCATTTATGTAACAGACTACACGATACCCTGAAGACGGAGGCAGATTCAGCCTCCGAAACGTAGGTAAAATATTTTATTTTTAAAAATTAACAGTGGTTAATAGTCCAAAACTCCATGATGTAATATTATAGCAAAGTATTTCTCCCTCGTTTTCAATAAAATATCGTATTCCTATTGGCTGTTTATGTTAGGAGTAGGGGAACCACGCCTCGTGTTCTTGGCGATGTAAAAACTTCCACGTTGGCATTTTTAATTATTGCCAACCTTAACTTTAGCTTACTATCGCTAATTAACATTGATGTGTTATATAAATTATCAGTTTTTCTTGTGTTATTTTATGTTATGAGTTTGTATTGTAAGTTAGAACAATCTGTTATGCTGCGCCTCGCGCTTGAGGTAGCAGTTGAGGTTTTGCTATTAACTGTGAAGGCGGTGCGCGCCTCTCGTGTTAAATAAATTGCTTATGACTGCCTGCGAGCGTGCATGACCCAATAAATTATAACTTTTAACTTGTGCGAATCAGTATGTACGCGCGCGATTCGTGATTAAAGATTTTGGACATTTTAATTATAAAGTATTTGGAATTTTATTTACTGTCACGTGTCGCAATTCGGTGGTTTCCTTCCTGGAGGAATGTGGATCGTCTTAATCCCGATCCCTGGGTGAGAACTGGTGCTCCCAACTGACCAGCCGGAGCAAGGAGCGGTGTGTTGCCAATTCGGATCTCCATACCCTGGAGTTACGAGTGGTGGCACGTTGCAGCTTTATACTCCGAAGTCGATACCAAAGGTTCATGGACGTCTGCAGGATTTTTTTTTCCAGGGAGGGGCAAGCAAGGTAGTTTTTTTCCGGGGGGGGGGGGGGCAAACAAGGTGCATGTTCCCCATAACAGTGTTGTCTCCTCAAAAACCATTGCTTTAATTTGAAGTTATCATGTTCATGCAATAATTAACATATATTATTATAGCTAAAATGCAATTGCGCGATATATACAGTGATGGACAAAAGTACTCATACAGTGGAACTGAAAGGAAGAAAGGACGAATTGCAGTAGCTAGGAATGCAATAAGGAAGTCAAAACTGTTAATGCTTTACCATGTATGCACCAAACGATATATTGACAACAAAAATAAATATCAGATGCTGATTGTAGAAAAATAAAATACAAAACATTCTCAATACACGCTTCTTTGGCTGGACAAAAGTATTCATACACCAACATAAAAGTTCACTTTGAAGAAAAGAAAGAAACAAATACCATGTCGTCATAATTTAGTATGCATTCCTCTGTTATGGAGAATAGCTGTCAGTCTCTTTTGCATAGAATGAACAAGGGGCGTGGTTATTTCAGATGTAATATTGTGCCACTCATGCAAAATGACCTCTTTCAGTCTATTCTTGCTTGTTATGTCATGTTTTCGGAGTCTGGTTTCCAAATGGCTCCAAAGATGTTCAATGGGGTTAAGGTTGGGGGACTGAGGTGGAGTTTTGAGTGTGTGGGGAGTATTATATAACAACCAAAGGCGGACAATCTCAGCTGTATGTTTAGGGTCGTTGTCCTGCTGGAAGTAAAAATCATTCCCAAGACCCAAATGATTGATACTCTGCTGCAAATTGTTCTTCAGAATATCCAAATAGACAAATCTATCCATAGTTCCCTCAATAAAGACGAGTTCTCCAACACCTGAGGCTGACATGCAGCAACAGACCATAACACCACCACCTCCATGTTTAACTGTGCCCAAGAGATTTCGAGGCTCAAGCTCAGTATTGGGCTTTCTCCACACCAAAATTCTACCATCACTATGCATAATATTGAATATACTCTCGTCCGTAAACAACACTTTATCCCAGAAGTCCAAACTTTTACTCACATACTCCTTTGCAAATGTTAATCTGGCCTTCTTGTTCTTCTTACTGATGTATGGCTTCCTTCTAGGTACCCTATCTCTGTACCCTGCTCGGTTGAAAAGCCTTCTAATACTTCTTGAGGACACTTGTTTTCCCAGGTGTTCGTGAACATGTGCCGACACTGCTGACGATGTTAATTTTGGGTTTTTCTTGATCATTCTCAACAGTCCTTGTTTCTCTCTCGAAGTAAGTTTCTGAGGATGCCCAACCCTTTCCCTATTTATCAGCACTTTTGTGTCTTTATATCGTTTGATGACACTTTGCACAGTCGCACGACATCTCCCAACTATGTCTGCGATTTCAGAATATGATTTCTTATTGTGGTATAATGATATCATAATTCTCCTCTCTTCGATCGTGGTTTCCTTCCCTTTGCGGCCCATTTGACTTCCTGCAGCACGCCAACACCAAACCAACCACTTCCTTACACAGGTGCAAGTGCAGTAAACACATATCTGGCACTGAATGATGGAAACGGTTGTTTCACGAACTCTTTTGGTGGTTTATAACCTGGCGTATGAATACTTATGACCATACAGAAAGCAGTTTATCTAAGGATTACCCACATTTCTCATGACAATTTCAATTGTATGCACACAATTGCTTTGCGTTTCTATTCTTGCCATTCCAATGGAGCATATGTGCTACAGACTTGACTTGCCTTTACGGTCTTCTTTGTATAATAACATGTTTCATTCAGACAATGCCTTTGTATGAATACTTATGTCCATGACTGTATAATTTTTGGTTGACTTTCCTTTTCCAGGTGGGTCGTGCCCTTGCCTCTTTTTCGGACATTCATGCAAAGGTTCTATTTTTATTTCGCGTCTACCACTTTCGGTTAATCGCGATGATAAAGGATGTGGTAGGTGATGGAAGTGGTATAAAGACAAATGACCCATCCATATTTTCTAATCCGACATTAGACTTCGCAGTGTATTACGCTAACTAATTTGCCACGGGATCGGCTTCTTCGTGTTTGTCTGCTCATCAAATGATTTGATTAGTTATTCAAACTGTATAGGTAGCAAAGCTATATAAAATAACGAAACAGAAAAAAAAATCCACTTGACGTCTTTTAGTACTATCATCAACCTACAATTTCATGCTCTCAAATCCACACAGAAAACTTCTTGTGGCATTAGTTTTACGGAATGGCCTTCGGGAATATAGATCGCCCATTTCCTGGTTCAGCTCGAAACAATTCAGGTGCCTTATCAAAGCTGTTCTTGAGCACGCAGGGTTTCTAACCTACTCCGCCGTAATTCAGTTGTTGTATCTTGTTTAATATGATGTATTGTAGAGTCAACCGCAGATTAAATAGGAGGAAAAAGACTTTTTCCGACGGAAAATAAGTTGGCAAAGCTGCGAACACCGAGGCATTCTTGATAAGACGCCTGAGGAGGGTCGAGAAAACTTTCCTGAGAAAGCGCAACCCCAGTATCAAAGGTCATGCTACACGTGGATTGGCAACTTTCGGAACCATGCTGTCTATCTACACAATTCTACCAAAATACCTGTTTGAAAATGAATCTTCTGCTCGCATTTTATTTTTCAAATGTAGTTCTGACATTGTAGTCATTTTGCAATTATTTTTATTTGTTCTTATTTTGTTTTGCTTTTATGTCACTTTTATAATTAATCGAAACTATGAAGATGAATGATAAATAGATGAAATTGATGAAGAGACACCTAAAAAAGATATTTACAGACCAGGACTCGAACCAGGAACCTAAAGCGGATAGGTTGGCGGGGGGGGGGGGTAGGTGAGACCGTCAATAACTCCCGGTCACGAACTGGCTTATAATTTTTGTAATTTCTCAGGAGTATTTTTTGTTCTGTTCATGCATAATGCCTGCTTTCGGAAACTTAATTTATAAGTGACACACTTCGTTCGGTGGGGACAAGCCACGTATTGTTTGAGAGGAGGGACAAATCTCGTTCATATACTAGATACAATCATGGACTATACTTGGGGTGTAAGGGGTGATCTTCCACGTAGTACACCCAAATGTCAACCTCACTTCCACGTTAGTGCACCCTGGACTTAAGACTAACGAGGCTCTGGCGACTGGCCCCATGGCCAGTATAATTTTGTTTGTATTGTCCTGTTTTTTTGTCCTTATGTGTGCTGAGTGCCGCTTTGCAGCCTCGGCTTTTAACGGAAGTCAGAACATTTTAATTTTTTTTTAGTTATGCAGCGTTGGAGTTGTTATTTGTAATGCTAAGGGGCTGGCCCCCGTATACTGTGACGGGAGCAAAATAGCCTAAGTGCTGACGCTCCCAAAATTTTAAATTCAAATTCAAAAAAAAATCAAATGGACTATACTTGAAATGGCCTCCCCGATGGCGCAGTGGTTACGTCGTCGCCTAGTAATCAAGGGGTCCCGGGTTCGATACCCGGTGGAGGTACAAGTGGTTCGGATTCCACTTCAAACTGAAGGTCCAGTCCCGATTAGCCTTACTGTGCATAAAGTGGACTCAAATCAATCAATCATATACTTGAAATGTGACGTGTTAAACACTACTTTTGGAGATCAGATGGACATGACAATTTTGATATACAAGTTGCACTTTTTCTACTTAGATTATTTATGTCCAAATTTTATCCTAATAGATAATCTCGCAACAACGCAAAATGTTTAAATTGACTCGAATTCACAATGGCTCATATACAGTGTGTTTATAAATGAATGGTGCGGCTTCAAAAATTAATAATAAATCTATTTATTACCTTACACGGGCAAAACTTACACCGTAATCAGCAGCAACTGTCCAAGTTTATATAACTTTTTTTAAATTGGTATAAAGATAGAAATCGAGAGAGGGGCAATTGCCCCTGTGTGCCCCCTTGCAGGTGCTCTTGGCCGTCTGGAAGAAATAGTGCACGAAAGACGTGAAAACTAAATCCATCTTGAGTATCTTTTTGTCTTGCTACTCTTAGATTCAACCTTTCTTTCTATAGTCCAATGTTTGCCTTCCTTACCTCCTAGAATTGATTTCTGTACAAGTTTGAGGGCTAATCTCCCCTGCCCCCTGTGGTTGTGCCACTGCACCTTCTTCCACCGTTGTTCCTTTGTGAACTTTCATCGGCTTCAAAATACTTCATTTTCTTCAAGAGCATAATATCGTTTAATAACCGGCGATATGATTCCTCTACCCTAAATTTCTGGAATAAAGTATAATAATATAGGGGCATGGAAATCTGGAAGGGGGCGAGGATGGCCACCTCTCCCATTTAGAAAACGAATGTCAGCTAAAAGTATATATTTCACACGTATAATTTGATTTGTCATAGTAATTTACATTAACCCATTATGTACCAGCGTCCTATAAATAGGACAGTTGATTTCTTAATTTTTATTAAATGTAAAACTAAGTTTATGAACAAGCAATTGTTTTATTATTCAATAAAGCATATTAATAACTATGTTCATAAATAAAGATAACAATTTGGGTTGAGAACAGTATAAGTAAAAGTACAGTTAATTGAAGCAATATTTAGTACTATGTCATGCTATCAGTTTCATTCATCTACTTTGCAAACAATATGCAGTGGGCGTGTAA